>NW_022630999.1:38956555-40187023 GCF_010015895.1 Lontra canadensis | reverse complement strand
TTCATTTATTTATTTAATTTATACTTATTTTATTTTATTATATTATTTATATATTATATATTTATATTTATATAATCATAATTGATTATAATTAAATTTACAATAATTTAAATTTATAATTTATAAATTATAAGAAACATATATATGTTGCTTATAAAACCATTATAAGTTTGTAGTATAGGATTTAATAATTTTTTTATATATTATAAATATTTATATAAATATTTATACATATACATATATGTATATATATCCCTAAACGTTAGCAGGAAGTTGAGTGTTTCACACCAGTTTTGGCATTCACTAGATACTTCACACAAAACAAGAACTAGACAAACCCCGAAGATGCCAGGCGCTGGGCCACCCTGAGGAAGCTCACCAGCCACATGAAGAATGGCCACAAACAGACCATTTCAATACAGCACGATGCCAGCACAGTTAAGCCCAGAAGAGGCTGTTGTGGGAACAGAGAGGTACAGTCTCATAGACTTAACCTGCCAACTCCACACGTATTATCTAGGTGGCATTAAAGGGTAGTTTTAAGGGACACCCTGATCGCCCACATGTCCTCAACTTTGGGTAGTACTACACAACACCCCTATGAATCCCGCCCCCAGGAATGGAAAATTCCACAAACAATACTCACTAAGGATTGAAGCTCAAACAACTGTGGGGACCATGATGACTTATAAGGCATGGTCTCAGCCTCAACAGGTCCAAATCAACTAGGGAACGAAAATTCTAAATAAGCTATTATTTGCCAAACAAGTTGACATAGAAATAGATGACCAGGGTTTTAAGAGGAGGAAAAAAACCAATGCTAGAAAGAAAGTTTCATAAAAGAGGCCGAATATGAACAGAAGCATTCAAAAGAAAAAGAACTAAAAATCACTGAGTATCTACTTCATGACTTGCACCTCACATATGTAATCTCATTGGCTGAGATTAAATGTTTCACTTGAAAACCAACATTTAGAACAGCAGAGATTTGAACCAATCTGGCTGATGACTACAACATCTGTGATCTGTTCTTGGCATCACATCCGGGTAAAAGAGAGCCTTGAGTAAATGAAAACCATGGCAAAGGGCCATGAGGCAAAGAGAGAAGTGGGAGCCAAGACTTGAGGGTGGAGAGCAGGAGGACTTGTAAGGAATCCTGAGAGGCAGTGCTAGAAAAGTAGGCAGAGCTCAGTGATAAGGGTCTTGAGCACCAGGCTAAGGAGCTCATATGGTTTTATCTTGCCTGCAGTGGGATGCACTGAAGTCATTGAGTAGGGCACATTATTAGATGAAAGAGATGTTTTGGAGATTAACAGAGAGGGTGAGCAAAATCCAAAGAAGGGAACAGGGACTGGGGGCAAAGGAAGGGGTGGAGGTTTGTGCATTCAGGGGTGGGGTGGAACTGCCCTTGGAGGGAAGGTAGCCTAAGGGAAGTATGTGAGAAACCAGTGAAAGAATTGGTGAGGGTGGGAGAAATTATAAAAAATAGGGTCAAGGGGCGCCTGGGTGGCTCAGTGGGTTAAGCCTCAGCCTTCAGCTCAGATCATGATCCCAGGGTCCTGGGATTGAGTCCCGCATTGGGCGCTCTGCTTGGCAGGGAGCCTGCTTCTTCCTCTCTCTCTTTCAGCCTGCCTCTCTGCCTACTTGTGATCTCTCTCTGTCAAATAAATAAATAAAATCTTAAAAAAAAAAAAGAAAAACAAAATAGGGTAAATATCAAGGACAGCTGGCAGCACCTGGGTGCCTCAGTCAATTAAGTATCCAACTCTTGATCCCAGCTCAGGTCTTGATCTCAGGGTTGTGAGTTCAAGCCCCACGTTCCCGCTCCAGGCTGGGCATGGAGCCTAATTAAAAGCATAATAATAATAAAAGAAAACAATACAAAATAAAAATTAAAAATCTAAGAAAACAAACTTCTAATGTTGATCATGAAAAAAAGAAAGTAAAAAGACCCAATATCAGACATACAAAGAGAGACATAAGAACAGACTCAAAAAAGATGTTTGGGGTGCTTGGGTGGCTCAGTCAGTTAAGCAACTGACTTCTAATTTCAGCTCAGGTCATGATCTCAAGGGTCCCAGGACCGAGCCCCACATCAGGCTCTGTACTCTATGTTGAGCATAAAGCCTGCTTAAGATTCTCTCTCTCCTTCTCTTTCTGTTCCTCCCCGCCCCTCAGCTGAACACTCTTTCTCATTTAAAAAAAAAAAAAAAAAAAAAAAAGGACAGCTGCTGTGGCTTAAACCATTATAAATTGCACTTCTATTTGCTTGGTTCAGTCTACTTATCTCCTTTTGGTGAAACAATACCTCTCTTTTTCATAAGAAAAAGAAATTTCAAACACCGCTTCTCATTCCAGGGTTCAGTGAATAAAATCATCTTGATTTTCCTAAACTTCTCATGACTTAATATTCCTCAATAACATTCCCACTCATTCTTCTCAATCTGGAGTCCTAATTTATTTGGCCTGTCCACAAAAAAAAAAAAAAGAAAGAAAGAAAGAAAGAAAGAAAGAAAGAAAGAAAGAAAGAAAAAAGTGCTCTATTAGCCCTATTATAAGATTTACCCTTTCTTTCTTTCCTTTTTCAACAACTATGCCTTGGCAACCCTAATTATACCCCAGGGTTGTAGCCAACCTCCAGGCTGACCTCCAATGATCCCTGCCTTGTGTCAGACCCTTTCTCGATGAATAGACTGTGTAACCAATAGGATACGGCAAAAATGACAGAGTGTAACTTCCAGACCTACATCATCAGAGGCAACGCGGTTCCCTTCTTGCTTTTTGGACCGCCAGGAAGCCAGCTGCCATGTCATTAGGACACTCAAGCAGCAAGGCGAAGCCTCACAGAAGGTGTCCCACCACCAGCTTCGTGAGTGGATCCTGCAGCCCCGCCAAGCCTTCAGGTGACCATAACCGCCGATGACGCATACTATGACTTCGTGAGATCCTGAGCCAGAGCCACCAGCTGAGCTTCTCCCAATTTCCTGACACACAGAAACTGAGGTAATGTAGCAATAGAAAACCACTACATCTCCATTTTAATATGTCTATACCAAAAATATCTTGTTGGACTTCCAAAATGCTCTCAATAATGCTCACAATTTTGTTGGTATCTTTAGGAGCATCAAGCAGAAACCACCTGCAAAGATTCTGAAATCTTTTCTCTGCATTGTAACTCCTGGCAGGAGCCCCTTGACTTTTAATTATAGTTTCAGTCATTTTGCTCTGGGAGGTATGACCTCAAGATGCCTGTGCTTTGAGGTGTAGCTGCTGCTTTTTCACACAATGTCATGTCCTAGATTACCCTGCCACTTACCCTTAACCATTAGCATTTGACTACCTAGAAGAACTGACCTGCCTCGTGATAACCGGGAGTTCGTCATGTGCTCAGTGCTACTGGTCACTTACAAAATATTAAATGAACGGATTCTAAACTTTTCTCTGGATTGCTTTTTCATTTACAAATAAATGTTCTTTTTCCTTTCCTGCCTTTGAACTAGTTTTCCATGATTATCTCTGATTATATATATATATATAAATTGTATCTGAAATAAATACATAACAATTTATTGATAGAAATAAAATATATGTAAAATAAATAAAATTTAATTATTGTTTTGCTTTTAACTCTTTACTTTGAAACAATTTCAAATTTACTTGAAAGCTATAAAAATAGAACAAAGAATAACCTTCATCCAGACTCACTAGCTGCTAACATTTTGCCACATTTACTTTACTACCATCCACTTAAACACACACAAACCTTTAACCATTTGAGAGTAATTTGTAGTTTGCCACTATCCATTTACAAACACACACACACACACACACATACACTTAACCATTTGAGAGTAACCTATACATGAAATTTTGCCCCATGCCTCTAAATACTTTAATGTGCATTTCCTAAGAACAAGGACATTCACATATGTAACTGCAGTACAACTACCTAAATGGAAAAAATTTAACATTGATGCAATACAAATGGAAAAATTTAATATTGATGCACTATTATTATCTAATCTAGACCTGATTCAAATTTCATCAACTGTCCTAATCATGTCATTATTTTAATCGTCTTTCACACAGTCATTTTTCAAAGGCTTTGCTGAAAAACAGACAACTATTCTTTCAATCAGCAAACTGCCTGGCAAAGGCAGTCTTTGCCCTCAAAGAGTTTACAGTCGAACAGGAGAGTAGTATCATGTCTATGATAATGACAAAGCAATGTAAAATGGGATTAGGGTCAAAGACGGTTACCAAATAAGTATGTAGAGTTGAGAAAGTCTTCCCAACTGGTGCATAGACATAAGAGAAAGCAATGTGGCAGGTTTTGCTGATTAGATGGAGCAAGGGAGGGTGTACCCAGAAGAACCACTAGGAACAAAGGCATAGAAAGAAACTTCCCAGAGGGAAAGGCAAATGGGCAAGATTGTCTGGAACATAGGAGGGAAAACCAAGTGAGTGAAAAGGAGTTTTAGAGCCATGTCAGGAATGGCGCTGAATATCATGGTTTAAGATTGACCTGAGGTAAAATATCCAAACACCTCATGAGACCTCAGGCAAAGAATGAATGGATTTGAGAGAAATGAACTAGAAAACAGAACTTGATCAGCCCAAGAAGAAAGGGAGACCTACTGTCTTTTTCCTTCTTTTAACCAATAATAAGGATTGAAGAAGCTGACCTTCAGGTTGGACCAATCCCCTGACATAATACCAGCAGGAAGAAAATCAAGTTGTAATAGAATATATGACAAAAGAAGGTAGTTTCCTTTAGACAAAGCCAAATCGTAATACAATGGAAAAGGAGAAAATATATCTCTCTGACACACAGCAGGATAGATGGGTGTCATCAGAATCTTAAGCCTTTCCTTGCACATGGGGTCAGAGGTGGATGGAGACAGGACTGGGAAGCCTATGTAGTTGCATGGTCCCTCTCTTGGGAAGGTCCTTTGCAGTGATGCATAGAGCTATAGTAGGAAGGATGATGGCACTCATTCTGCCCCATCACTGGCATGACAAGGGCCACCCATATGTCACCTGGTCATCTCTGGGTCATTGTACTAACACTCAGTTCCTGAGATACTATTCAGGCACAGCTGAACACTCCAACTCAAGGCTTCCTTTCCCTGAAGGTTATTTCTTACGTAAGAAAACATAGAGGAATGAAGACTCTATGAGGGAAAGAATATCTATGGGACCAAGATTTTAGAAAATTTTCCTATCAAATGCATCTGTCCAGATTCTATGAAGGAGGGATACACATGCACACACACACACACACACACACACACACACAGCATTCCTCTATTTTTAATATTTCATAACAGGCCAAATAATTTATATTTGTAACAGTCATTTGGCTTCCAAAAGTTTCCAGGGCACTACACATTATCTTAGGGTCCAGAGAGCTTTTGTACTAAAAAAGAGAACAGAAAGTTAGAGTTTAAGGCCTTATGGGCTTAAACCAAAATCCTTTCATTTTTATGGAAGAAATAATTGGAGTCCCAAGTTATGGTGACTCAGCTATATCACAGAGTAAGTTTGTGAATGGTCCAACACTAGAACCCAGAAGTCAGGCCCCCTGATTTCAGGCAAATCATCTTCATTCAGTGACAGAGCCACTTTCTTTCTAAAATAACACTCTACTTGTACAATGGAGCAAGAAATTCTTCTTAAAATGCAAATTCATTAAAAACTAGATCCTGCAAGTGACTAAGCTATCTTCTGGCCAACACTGAGAACCTGAATTAGAACGTACAAAAGGTAGGAGTGCCTGGGTGGCTCAGTCGGTTAAGTGTCTGACCCTTGATCTCACTTCAGGTCTTGATCTCAGGGTCATGAGTTCAAGTGCCCTGTTGGGCTCCATGCTGGGCACGTCACCTACTTAAAAGAAAAGGAAAGAGAAAAGAAAAGGAAAGAAAGTACAAAAGGTATTTCCATATTTACACTGTACCAATGTTTAAAATAATCAGCAACAGCGGGACTCAACTGCCATTCTTCCCAGGGTTGCTCAACTCAGAACCACAAATCCAGACCAGGATACAGAATGACCACAGACATGGCTCACAGCAGGCATGGCCACAAAAGAGTCTGGACACTTTCATCCTCATGGTTTTAAGCCTACATGGTCAAAGGCTTTGAAGAGTTGAGGCAAAATGTGAGGAAATTGCTGAAGAAATGTAAGTAGGCGGAAGAACGTAATTATTCGAAGTTGCGTTTGGCCCAGACATTAAGGAGAAAATACTTGGGCAGCCTTCCCTCCCACCTCAGCTTCCTCGCCAACTGCATATATATGTAAATATGAGAAGCCACAACCCAAACCCCAACTTTATGACTCTTAAAATAGGGCTTTGTTTTAGTAGATAAAGTACCACATGCTGAAGTAGCAACACCACTTCCTGTGGTATCTAGACAGATCTTTTATTCACAAAGTGACCCTGTCTGACCCTGAATAATGGTTCAAGAACAATCTCATATTGATAGGAAATTAAGGGCCATTCCCCATACTACTTTCTTCATTCACATTATCCATCATTCTCTCTTCTAATGTTCCTGCATCTCTGTACTTATCTTCCTCTGCCATTTTTAGGGTAATTCAGGATCTGCATGCCATGGGGACAGGAAAATATGGCAACCAAGGAAAATTCTAGTGTGTTTTGGCATCAGACTCTGATCAATGTCAGGTCATTTATCTTCTCTCTGCTCTACTTCCCTTTCATAAATATCAGCCAGGAAGGCAGCTTGAATGGCAAGAAACTTATAGAGTTATAGTTTCCCGTTTGTCTTTCTTTACAAACTTCCAGAATGCCTAAGTTTCATCAGCTTTTGTATGAACATAGCCTGTAGCAGGAAGGTGGTCCAATACTCTTAATTTTACAAATGGTGATACTGTGATCCAGAGAAATTCAGTGTATGCCCAAGGTCACAAAGCTCTTCCATAAATAGCTTCTCCTTAGGCTAATATTGGCCCCAAATTCAAGATCCTGTCGGTGTACACAATGTTATGAATTGCTGCCCACAAAGATAATCAAGACACAATTACATTTTTTTTCCTGTGGCTGATGCCAGTCTTAATAGAATATAAATATACAAATTATAAGACCTAGGGTTCTTATAAAAATTTAATACTAAAATATTGATGAAATGCCCAAGACTTTCATAAGGCAACTTACGAATGCTCCTCTTCATATCAAGGAAGAGGAGCTCACAACGAATCATGTCTATTCAGTCTGTGCATCGAAGGAGCAAATTAGACATGAGCTTTATAGTCGTTCTGCTAAGGGCTGTCACAAAGGAGCTGATGAAAGATAAATGGACACCCCCAATTTCTTCACTGCAATGATGCTTTTTGGTTTTCTGTGATATTTTGGTACCTAGAGCAACACCTAGCAGAGGGAGGCTAAATGGATGAATGAATGAATTTAATGAATAGATATGTATAGACATATGTATAGACATATGTATATGTATAGAACAGAATGTATAAACAGGAGTCATATAATGTGGCTTTGAACAAAGAACTAAAAAAAATCTTGGATCTAGTAAGACCTCTCGAGTCTAGCAAGATCTGAAATTAGTAAATGGGACAAATAAAAATCTGGTGAAGAAATAGATATTTCAAGTCATGAGTTTTTCAAGAATTAATCATTTTTATGTACCATGAGGCAGTTGCACATCCTTTATGTACTTTAAATTACACTAAGAATACTTACCTTTTTTTGTTTTTTGAAAGTTTCGGGGTAGGGAGACTTTGACCTTGTTAATTTGAAATAGGGCAAGTTTGCAACTTTCATGGGCATTTTAGAGTTTTGTTTCTTATTCTCAGCCAATTATGCTTGATCTGCTTTTTGGAAGTGTTTTTCAGTGCTTGCCTCAGCAGCACATATACTAAAATTGGAAGTGTTTTCCATTAATTTATTTTTCATAATTTTTCAGGCATCAGTCAATGTCCCAGTGGAAAAACTGTTGCAAGAGTTGTCATCTCTTACCTCATTTATTTATCTTAAAGATTTGTATGTCTATGTTAGAAAGAAAAATAGAGTGAGGAGAGGGGCAGAGGGAGAGGGAAAAAGAGAATCTCAAGGAGACTCCTTGCGGAGTGTAGAGCCCAACAAGGGGCTCGATCCCTTGACCCTGAGATCATGACCAGAGCCAAAATTAAGAGTCAGGAACTTAACCAACTGAGCCACCCAGGTGCCCCTGACCTCATGCATTGATAAGCTTTGTATATTGTAGGATGATTTTACTTTTTTGGACATATCATTTGACCTCTTTATCTGCTTTCAAAATCATATCTGCTTTTAAAATCATTTTCAGTCAGTGATGCCAACTGTACCTACTAAGTATGACTGTATTCTTAAACGATCACTTCTATATTTTAGCCAAAACTTCTATTAGGAGTGAAGAAATGGCTAATTGTTGGTTGACTCTTCCTGAAAGGGTCATTGTTTTTAAATTTCATTTTAACACAGAAATATGAAATAAAAAGTTGAGAAATATATGCATCTGTCATTTGTCGTTCACCTACTTTACTCCCTGTTCTAACTGGAGCAGTAAGCAGGTAGATAGTACGGGTCCTTTAGTTTGACTTTTTATTGTCAAGATAAAGTAGGTTTTCTTAATAGTGAGCTTAAAACCAAAGTCTAAAAACACTAACTTCTGAATAGCTTTTCAGTTTGATCGATTTATTCTTTTTACCAACTCAGGTCCAGCTGGTCCTCCATGCTGTCCCCAATTCTGTCAAAACACAAATCAGAATATCACACATCTATACTTAAAAAGTTTTTTTTTTTTAGAGATTTATTCATTTATTTTAGAGAGAGAGCAAGAACGGGGGCGGAGGGGTGGAAAAGCAGAGGGAGAAAGAATCTCAAGCAGACTCGACGCTGAGCACAGAACCCAACCCTGGCTCAGTCTCCCGACCATGAGATCATGACCTTAGCTGAAACCAAGAGCTGTATGCTTAACAGACTGTGCCACTCAGGTACCCCTAAACTTAAAAGTTTTTGCAAGCTTTCTTTTCAGGGAAGTCCAATCTGGCATTTCTTCACTCAAGATCATCTGAGTCCATCCTTATCTCCCAGAAAGCTCTGGCATGTACATATCATTTCTATCACCTCAGCAGTGCCTCCTACCTGACTTTACCAGTTATCCTTCAAGAAGCAAATGCCACCATAGAAGTGCTCCCAGGCCAATCTAAACATCCTTCCTTATTCCCATCCACCTGGTGCATCCTGGGAGTAGATGACATCGACTTTTCCAGACTAGAAAAGCACGTTATTATATTCACCATTGTCTTATTCATGTCTCTACCAGCTGGTAAATTCCTTCATGTCAAAACAATACATTGGTCACTCTACATGTTCCTGCTACAGATGAGGGGCTCAATAATATTTCTTGTCTACTGACTGACTGAATGAATGAATGACCCATGGGAAAAACAAAGCTCAGAATACATAAATCAGTTTCTCTGGATTTTGAAATATTTTTCTCAATATATAGGGGGAAAAATGGAAGGTCAAGATTGTCCCATTTAATTGCTAAACTTTGTCCCATTTAATTGCTAAACAATACCACTGCAAAGGAAAATCCCAGAGTTGAAAAAAATGATGACAATACTGGGGATTATAAATACAGAAAAACAACAAACCCTTTGGTGGAAAAATATGTGGTTCAATTAGAGAAAAAAACTGATGCTATTTCATAAAAGAATTCTACGGATACTTTCAAGGGCTTAATTAGTAGTTATTCTGTACATTCACTGAAAGCTGAAGGCTTTCTTTTCACTGGCATTACTGTATTCTCATTAAGTGGCTCTCCTCTGATATGGCTACATTTAGTCATGTTTTTAGGGACCTGGTATTCATCTCAGCTATGTCCACAGGGAAGTGACCATGGGCATACACTGGTAGCACCAAAGGGATGGTCCAGGATGGGCTGAGAGTCAGGCGACAGAAGTAACAAAGGACAGTACAGGAGTCAGGGAGAAAAGAGCAATGGAACAAACCTTGCAATGGCAATGTTTTACTATGCTAAGAAGAAAACTTTCAGCCTCACGGCTGAAAAGCACAATTTCTAAGGTGCACTGTGTATGCTAGTATAAGGACCCAGCTCTGCAAACTTCTCCAGAAAAACAATGTCTGGGAATAATACCCTAGAATGAACCCCCACTTGTTAGCAGATTATTATAGTCTACAGTTAACTACAGGACTGCCTTTCTTCATTGTGTTCATGAAGCGTAATATAAAAACAAGCTAGAAAAGGGCAAAGAATATTTAAGGTTATTTAAAATATATTTTTGAAATATTGACAAAAGGACAAGGAAGGGGTTCCTATAATTTTAAGGCTTAATTTTTGAAAAACAACTAAGGTCTCTGATGGCCTTCGATGAAGCTCACAATGTGACTGCAAATAAAGAACATTTCAATGTATCCTAAATGTACGTAAGTGTCTGTACATTACCTAAATGAGGCAAGAAAACAAAAAGCACAGGTAGCCATAAATATATTTGAAGTATAATGTTAAGAATAAATAAATAAATGACATTAACATTAAATATTTAACATTAATGTTAAATAGCAAACATTAATATTAAAATAATATTAATTATTTATAACAATATTAAAGTAATTACAGGTTTCATGGTGAATAACACCTCTGCTTTTAAGCAAATGCTGGTTAACTTTTAAAGGGCAATCTGAACCAGAGAAGCTGAAAGTATTTGACGTAAAGGCATGAGCTCTAAAGTCTGCAGAAACACAGGCCTAATTTGTGACATTTTGTTTAATTTCTTTCCTTCTTCCATTCTTGCTCTTTTTAAAATGTCATTTCCCTTTTGCTTTTATTATAAATCCTCTTCCTTAACACTTTTTTAAAATTTCAAAATCTCTAATAGCAGCATCTTCACTTTACCATAAATAATGGAAACTATAGAGAACAGAAAGCAATCCAGTTTAAGCTGACCCCATCACACTGAATACATTCATTTCCTTCTTACGAAGAATCAGTTCCTATAAACTGTATCACTGTCATTTGTTCAAGGTGTTAAATTCTCTAATCATTTCATTTAAAAAGGAAAACTAAAACCTAATGGACTTAAACTGCCCGTGAAGACCATCTCAATTGAAGAATCTGCGGAGGGTGGAAATGGTTTCTTGCACAGATTACATTTTTCCTGCCCTGCTAACTTTCAAGGGTCTATGATTCATTTCTAGAATTCCCATTCCCTTGTGTCAACATGTAAGCCTCACTAAGTGTTTGAAATTCAAACCATTACATAAGCTTCCTGTCAACTTATTTCTCTCTCTGCAATAATTTATGCTCTCATTAAGTATCTAGTTAATGATGTGTTGGGACCTGAGTAAAAATATCCTTTAGTCTTCTCCCTAAAAACTGCATAGAAACCTCCAATGGAACTAAAGCCGCACAATCTTCATCTGATATGGATTTGTTACCCGCGGCTGGAGGTTCGTCTTCAACGTAGCCCATCCCACCTCCTCAGCTATAAACACCTTGAAAGCAAAGCCCGAGTGCTGCTCTAGTCTTCTCCCGCACTCGTCCCTGATTACCACCTCTCTTCACATCTATAAGAATATAATAGATGCTCAGTAATGGTTGTTAACCGAGCTATATCACAACTTGGGGCTACATAGAACACTCACATCATGGTGGGCAGTGATCTGAGAGAATGAAAGGTAATCAGGGATCGCCCTCTCTGAGTCAGCTGACATGAGTCCAGAGGTTTGAGGTGAGAGACCGATAACTAAGGGTAGGAAGGGAAACAAACACCTCAGCTGGGAGCTGAGGGGGGCTTTGAGAAACCTTGCCCCCAAGAGATGGCGCTTCTGCTCAGGGCTGCTCTGACTTGGCCAAGTTGCCACTTCCTCTAAAAGGCCTATCCATTAAATTATAGAAATAGTTCCCCAACAGGAGAACTGAAACTAACAAATGAGCTCTTTTATCCCAGAAGATCTTGCTGTTCTTAGGAAAAACAGAAGAAAACTAATCTGATTCTCATGTAAAGAAAAGCTTTGATGGGTCCACAACTGAATAATCCTGACCATAGCATCTTTGTCTGAACCTTGGGTCTTTCCTACTGTGTGTTTTGGGTTTTGGGTTTCTTTTCTCTTTTTATTTATTTGTTTATTTAGAGACAGAGCAGGTGAGCAGGGAGAGGGAAAGAGAGAATCTCAAGCAGACTCAGAGCTGAGTTCAGAGCTGGAGGGAGAGGCCCCAATCTCACCACCCTGATATCATGACATGAGCTGAAATCAAGAATCCAGTGCTTGGGGCACCTGGGTGGCTCATATGGTTGAGCGACTGCCTTCGGCTCAGGTCATGATCTCAGGGTCCTGGGATCGAGCCCACATCGGGCTCTCTGCTCAGCGGGGAGCCTGCTTCCCCAGCCCCCCTGCCTGCCTCTCTGCCTACTTGTGCTCTCTCCCTCTCTGTCAAATAGATAAATAAAATCTTAAAAAAAAAAATAGAATCTAGTGCTCAACCGACTGAACCACTCAGGCACCCCTGTATCAGTGTCTCTTAAAACAATTTTAATGTGGTAAAAATCTGACTCTAAACATGCCTGCTTTCATATTTGGCAAGAACATGTTTGACACCAATGATGGAGAATGTTGCCTTTATGGATAAAAGTGCATTACAAATATTCGGTGTCAGATGAGTCAACAAAGAGGGAGTTAACATTCAAGTCGGTATACCTTTACATGTATGTATATGTACAAATGTTAAATATATACAAATTACAAGTAGGTCACGTTTATGCTTCATTAATATACGAATTGAAATTAAATCTTGATTAGGCTCTACAAATCACCTGTTTCGTGTGGGTCAGATTAAGAGCTACATTTAAGAATACAGTCAACTAGAAATTCTCTTGGAAATATCCTGAAAAACTCAAAATTATGCATCAGGAATCAAGGAAACGAATCAATATCTTTAGAAAATGGGAGCCAGAGCCTTTTCAAAATATTTAAAACAAAATGTCTGCCCAAATCTCTATGCCTATGGCCATTTTTTAGAAACAAAAAAATTATCTCCAGAATATAAATGCAGCTTCCAAATCGACACTACCCAATAGAGCCAAGTCAGAAATGGGCAGAGCACTTGGTTCTTTCCCAAGAGTGCCCCAATCACACAGAACCAGCTCTGAACTATTCAGAGGAGCTCAAGAGAATTTTTCGAGCCATGTTCTCTTACTATTAAGGACATATATTTTTTCTGCCTGTCTCAGGTCATTAAACTCTTAGATTCATTTTCTTTAATGATGAGCCAGACTCATGTTCATCATTAAAAAAAGAAAGAAGGAAAAACAACCTTAATGAAGACATTTGCCTTAGAAACTGTCACAGTCAAAGACAGACCTTTTCAGATGTAATTAAACTTTTTTTCCCAGATAATTTATCCTATTAAAATATGGTAATTTACCATGGTTTCAGGTTATCTGAAACCTTTCTAGGATTGAAAACCAAAGTTAATTTCTTGCTATAAGCAGTATAATTTGAACCTAAGAGAATCAGGGGGCATTTTATATCCACACAAGCACGTAGAAGCTAAACCTTTTTCTATGGAAGGTACTTGAAGGAATCTGATTGTGCCCCTGGAATCTTCACATGTTTTGGTACCATAGTGCAAAGGGCACTACAGAAAGAACAGAATCCTCCTCCTCCAAACTAATCCACCCTTTCCCTGGCGGCACCGTGGGCTGATAAGGACTTAGGCAGAAAGCCCTTGCAGCAATGTCATTTTTGACAATATCGGTGGGCCCAATTCAAAAATCAGCATGATTGGAGGTTTAATGAGGCACTTTGTTATTCCCTGCAATAAAAAACGGAAAAATAGAGACAGAGTTCTTCAGGCTTAATTACCACATCTGTTATTAGGCACTTTCCCGTGATTGACTGGAGTGTATGTCGGACACAGTGCCAAAAAAGCCTCCGCATAAAAGCAGCTTCCCGCTCACTGCCTGAATGGCACCGGTCTCTGTTACAACCAGGATTTCCATGGCAAACAAGCAAAGCTTGGCGCACACAAACCCCCGTGCCAGCTGAAGGCACTTTTTCCCGGTGCCAAGGAAACTGGTCACAGGGCCTGGTCGGCTTGCTCTGACTTCTGCTCCTCTCCCTCCTTCCCTCCACCCCACTTCCCTGCAGCTTGTCACATACGGGGCACTGCTGGGGAGGCAAAGGAGCCAGGGGAGGTGATCAGGGGCTGGGCTTTCGTTTTTGTTGGAATGCCTACTTGCAGACACTAAAGTTGGGGATAATCATTCAGTTAGTTACACTGCAGGTGGAAAGCACTTCCCAGCTTCTGATGTCATGATGACATTAAAACACACAGAGCACAGGCAGCACCAAGAAGCGGGTATCTCAGGATCCCCGGCCCTAGGAAAAAACCACCAAATTTGGCTTTTAGGAGCATCTCGTTCTGTAGCATGCAAATCAGAGGAACTTACTGCCCTCCTTCCTTGTCCCCAGGAAAGCTCATCACGGATACCTTCCAGTCTGAGCATACAGGCAAGTGTGGATCTACTCATGAAACTGTGGCTCCTTTGAAAAGGGTTGCACTTTTAAAAAGTTCCGTGTTTTAAAGGTGCAAAAATCCAGACACCCACAACTCAAGTGACTGTGCAGGCAGCAGCAGTGTGTGGAGAGTGACTAGCACAGATAAGCCCTCTTCAGACCAGACCCACAGGATAGCCAGGAATGTCAGAGCAACCTCTACCCTGAGCACACGCCAGGTAGGGACACACAACCAACGCCTAGAGTAAACAACAGCCCAGTGCTCCAGAAAGTGTGACATGTGGTTGCAGCAGAAGTCAGGGGAAAATACTAGAACACAGATATCCTGTAAATACATTCTTCTGGAACAGACAAGTGAAAAGAAGAAGGCCCAGGAGGCATTCTCTCTCCGGATGGAATTTGCTCCTTGAGGATGAGATTGTATAAATGTACAATGCACCTCCCAGTGATCCGTGGCATTTTGGATGCGTGGCTCCTGTTAATGGTGATTAGTGCACGAATATAACCCCAAAATAATAATAAGTAAAGTGTGAGAAATGAGCAAGCAGGGAAAGGATTTTCCTGAGCTATTAGAAGAGTCTTACCAGCATTTAATAAAAATAAAAGGAACATACAGTGTTTTCTAAAGAGGAATGAACATTGATAAAAGCCATTATCTGTACACTTGGAGAAGTGTCTATGGAACAAATTCTTCAGTCCTCGGGATAGAGACTGGAAGCCAGTTCCCTAGAGGTTTGCCTCTAGAGCTTGCCTTATTTTCAAATAATCTTTCCAGCCTGAGGAAGGCAAAAAGAGCTTTAGAAAATAGAATTCAGCCTTCTCAGACAAATGGCAGTCCAGTTTGTTGTCATACACTTCCTGCCGGCCATGGTTACCACAGGGCCCTCTCATATTCTCCAGACTTCTTAAATCTGGACTTTCTCTCCTCAGCCCATATAATATACATGATTGAGGCTTTTTTCAAACTAAGCCTCACTCTCTTTTTTCTTTATCCACAAGTGAGCCTTTGTGATCCGCTGAGAAGAGAAGAGAGATGGGTAGAGCATGGCGTAAGTGAAGTCAACCAATTCTGAAATTATATTAAGGCCCACTGCAAACAAAAGAAGAGCTATTTCCAAGCAAAATTCCCTCAAAAGAAAAATTTCCACAAGTCATGGTTTTTGTGGTATTAGAGAGAAAGGAGCTATATGTTAAAATATCTAAAAGCAAATTGGCAATGATCTCTTGGGTATGATACCAAAAGCACAAGCAACAAAATAAAAAACAAAACCAAAAAAACAGATACATCGGGCTTTGTAGAAAACAAAAACAAACAAAAAAAACCTTTGTGTGTCAAAGGGCACTACTGATGGAGTGAAGAGGCAACCCACACAGTGGGAAAACCTATTTGCAAATCATATATCTGATAAAAATCCAGAACATTAAAAAAAAGACATCTATACTCAACAACAATAAAATAAGCAGCCTAATTAAAAAATGGGCAAAGGACTTGAACAGCTATTTCCTTAAAGAAGATACAGGAATGGTCAATATACACAGGAAAAGATGTTCAACATCACTAATCATTAGGAAAAGGCAAATCAAAATCACAAAGAGACAGCAGTTCTCTCCCACGGGTATGGCTTATGATCAAAACACAAAACAAATAAAACCCCTAAAATGACAAGTGTTGGTGAGGATGTGGAGAACCTGGAGCCCTGTGCTTTGCAGTTGAACATGTGAAATACTGCAGCTGCTGTGGAAAACAGTACAGCCAGTCCTTAAAAACCTTGAAACATGGGATTACCACATGATGCAATAATTCTACCTGTGGGCATATATTCCAAAAGAATGGAAGGCAAGGACTCGAACAGATTTGTACATCAAGGATCACAGCAGCATTATTCTTAATACCCCCCATGTGGAAATAACACAGATGTCTATGAAGGGATAAATGTATCGATAAAATGTGGTATATACATATGATGCCATATTATTGAGCCTTAAAAAGGAAGGAGATTCTGACATGTGCTGTGACATGGATGGACCTTGAGGACATTATGCTAAGTGAACTAAGTCAAAAGGACAAATATTGTGGGGCCCCTGGGGGGCTCAGTCGGTTGAGACACCGACTCTTGATTTTGGCTCAGGTCATGATCTCAGGGCCATGAGATGGAGCCCAGCGGCGGGCTCTGTGCTGGGGGTGGAGTCTGCTTGGGATTCTCCCTCTCCCTCTGCTCCTCCCCCTGCTCATGCTCTCTTTTTCTCTCTCAAAATAAATAAATATAATCTTGAACAAAAACCGACAAATAATGTATGATTCTACTTATATGAGATATCCACAATGGTCAGACTCATAGAGTTAGAAAATGGAAGTGTGGTTACCAGGGTGGGAGGCAAAGGGGAAAAATGGAGAGTTGCTGTCTAGCGGGTACAGAGTTTCAGTTTGGGAAAATGCAAAAGTTCTGGAGAGGGAGGGTGGTGAGGGTTGCATGCTGTGTGAATAGGCTTAACACTGGAGAACCCTACCCTTAAAAAGGGTTACACGTTAATTTACCACAATAAAAAAAAAAAAAAAGGAAAAGAACTATCTAGAGTCAGCCAAGTTCTAAGAAGTAACAGATGTCTGCCCAAGAGATAGGGGACTCCTGTTTGCCTCTTTTTATTAGCCATCTGCATGATTAAAACAAACATTCACACATTCTTCCTCGGCTCATGAACGGACCTGTAATCTGGTAGAGAGAACCTGAGGCAAATGTCAGCAAGTGTAATGACAACAGTGTAATCCTCTCTTGGCCCCAGACCCATCTCCGCCTCCCCCGGGGCCGGGGCCGGAATATCACCTCTCCTGCTCTCCCAGAGAGCTGTAACACATACAAAAATTCCTCCAGAACCCAGACTCAGAAACCCAAAAAGCACCATCTCACTGTCTCTCAACTTGAAGCAAAGAGAAACCAGAGGGCACCAAATATCCCAAAGCCACTACACCAGGTCAGAGTTCTGGCTCTCTGCGACTTGTTGGCCCGAATTCTGAATCGATTGTTTGACTTGGAACGAAGGCACGTAGAGGGCTCGACTTGTGTGTACTTCTTACTTTCCTAGAGACGCTCTAAGGAATTTGAGGTTTGGGAGGAACTTGCCTTCCTCGATTTCAATTCTGAATTCCTCACCTTGGATTTTCTGGGTCACAGTAAAACGGCTTTGTTTTGGGGTTTGAGTCTCCCACCCCTCTCACGGCTGAAGAAGGTAAGGTTACACAAAACAACGCCTTCTGGAGTACAGAATGCAGCTCTCAATCCCCACTCTGGCAGGTACTCCTGAGGACCAGTTGTTATTTATAATACCTATAGGGAGAAAGGGGCTTAACAGATCAAGTTTAATCAGCATGCTGCACTTGCCCACAAAGCAGGCCACAGCTGTAGCCCGGCTTCTGAGCAACTGCTCCACAAGGAGACAGCAAGACCTCTGTTGTCCTGCGGGGTCCGCTCAGGTCACAGCATGTGGTGTGGATTAGAGAGTCCCAGTCCTCTAGGACCCAATGGGGCAGAACCCTCCCCAACCGAGGCTCTGTGCCATCACCTGACTCTCTTCAGGGTCTCTTGGGGACCAGGAGCAGATACCAGACTTCTCAAAATGTATAAAAGCTAATGCTTTCTTTCTTTCTTTCTTTCTTTTAACGTGTGTGTCAATTTTAAAAAGAGAGAGAGAACACTTCATTTTTACCTGTTCTCCCAAAGACCCATCATAATGGAATAGAAGCAAATGTATCCAGGGGAGAAGGTTTGGACTCGGTCTGAAGTTAGCTAAATTTTGAGAATTCAATGAAGTTATGATTTAAGAGGCAAGAGTCCCACAGTTGGTCGCAGGCTGTGCCCTAACCAGAAGCCGACCAAGAGGAGGAACCCGCAGGACAACAGCTGTCCCAAAGCTCGTCCTCAGCTCCTGCAGTCCACAGAAGGGAGCAGAAAGGGTAAGCTTTCTTTGTCACACAGTTGTGTTTCTTGCATTTGGTGTCTAGTTCCACCGTCCAGCTCCATGGCGAAGCTGTGACTCTACTCTAGGGACGCTAGGCAGTGAACCCTCACGATGCAGAAATACTGAAGGGTATCTATTTTGGAAAGCTCTCTTCCCATTTTAAGGGGAAGCATGAAAGTTAATTATTCTCTGAGTTTTGTCCTAGGCTGCAAATACCACCAAGAGCCAGATCCCAAATGTGTTCCAGGATGCCAGCTTCAAAGAAACCTTGGCCAATGCTGGCCTCAAGATCCCTACCTTTGGTAATTCAGAGTAATGCCTAGTCACCTGACACTCACCTTTGATTGGACCCTACAGTGGAAGCCTGGAGGACCATGTACCCTAGATCCTTCTCTAATGTAAACTCCGAGCCCCAAACGGGGATAAGACTCATTTTCCTTTCCTTTCTGAGTCTCCCAGATACTCCATCTGCTGTTCCCTGCCTGTCACTGACACTATGCAATAAACTCTGTTTCCATTTTCTCTGGCTTGTGCCTGATTTCCATCCTGGGTGAAGCCAAGAACCCTCTTGGCTGCTTTTGGGGGATCCTCCCCGGTTTCTGGACCCAGCCTGTCTGCATCACTCACCTACCCTATTCTCACTTGCCCACTCAGTGGCACCCAAACACTCCAGACACAGCCCAAGAGACTTCCTAGTCAAGTTCAAGCAGTCCAAACAGGCCTTTCTAATTTCCTCATCGATACAAAAGATTATTATTTTTTTTTTAGCTGCTGAAGATCAAACAGAGGAACAGCTAGATCTCAAGACAAGATCTTTAATCTCCAGATAAGATATTCCTTCCACCACTCGGGGCTACCTAACAGAGTTCTAGTGGGAAAGTATGCTCCCTCACTCAAAAAACGTTTACATCTTTCACTGAAGAGTATGCTAAAAAAAATTTAAAATTTTATGGATTAGTGACACTGACCTTAACGTCTGCATCACTTTTTTTTTAAGATTTTATTTATTTATTTGACAGAGAGAGAGATCACAAGCAGGCAGAGAAGCAGGCAGAGAGAGGGGGGGAAGCAGACTCCCTGCTGAGCAGAGAGCCCGACATGGGGCTCGATCCCAGGACCCTGAGATCATGGCCTGAGCCGAAGGCAGAGGCTTAACCCACTGAACCACCCAGGCGCCCCTGAATCACTTCTAATGCTTTTTTCATCAGCACCAGATTAGAAAACACAAACATTTACCTCACATGATACAATTTTAAAAGTGGACAGCTACACTCATGGGTAGTACTGGAATTTCAAGTTTGGGGGATTCCATCAACCTCCCAGAACTCAGCATAAAGCACATTGAACGAAAGACTTGAACTGGATCAAGGGTTCCTGGGTGGCTCAGTCAGTTAAGCATTTGCCTTTAGGTCAGGTCATGATCTCAGACTCGTGACGTCAAGCCCTACATCAGGCTCCCTGCTCAGCGGGGAGTCTGCTTCTCCGTCTCCCTCTGCCTCTGTGTTCTCTCTCTCTCTCTCACAAATAAATAAATAAAATCTTAAACAAAACAAAACAAAAACACAACTTGAACTGAACCAATGGAATGAAACGTCCCAAAACTCACTCTCTCCTTAAATAATTTTCTTCATCTGGACTTCTTTTCCCTAACCATAGGCTCCTCACTGGGGCCTTGGGGATCCTTCTGAGGTCTGACACACTGACTGCCCACAAGCATCTTCACTTTCCTGAGCTGCTCAGCTGCCAGCAATGGCTGGGCAAAAAAAGAATGGGTGGGATGGCCATTGTGCATGGCTTACGTTCTGTGGGCACAGCCACCAGAGCCATACAGAGGCCTGGTCTTCTCCCCACATACCAGGGAGCACACCGAGGAACAAATGGCCACAGTATACCCTGAAGGGGCTTTGCTCTGCTTGGGGTCTGAGTTGTGATAGGTCCAACTCCTAGGCAGAGATTGGGAAGCTGCTTTTGTTTTAAAGAACAGGTTCTCAGAAGTCAATGACAAAACTTGCCTGGTTTCCACAGCCCTTTCTTTACTCACTGACACTTCGCTCTGAAATCTGCCTGTCAGGCCATGGTTGCCCTCCTTCTCAGCAGTGGAGCCTGATGCACTCACCATCAAAGGAAGGAGAGAGGACACGTCAGCCCCTAACACATAAAAACACTGTGGTCTCCCGTGTGTGCCAGTGAATGAAACTACAGGCTGCTGGACTCTAATTTCATGGTTCCATTTTTACAAATAGTTACAACCGTGTCAAAAAATGAAAAATGCTCTTCCAAATTCTCTGGCTAGACAGGAGTTTCCTTAGGTCAAGCTATAAAAAATCCTTCTTGGATAGAGACTTAATATCTCTCTGTCTGCCACACCTGAACTCGGACAAATTGAGAAAGATTGGAGTTTGGTCCTCTAGGGAGAAGGCGACCCATAAGCACATGTTTGAAATTCTAAAACAAATTTAGGGGATCGCTTTCTGAAGATCTCTGGACTTTGTAACAATACAATATCCTCAGCCAAAGACAGTTATGCTGGGAGGTGACAACTGAACCCAGAGGGTTAGCTTATGGGATGATCACAACCATAAAAATTAAACTCTCCAGAAGTGATGGGCTACAGGGAGCCCTCTGAATGGTCCCCAGAGGTTGTACAAACAAAACTACAAAGCATCATTTACATATTGCCTTAAAAGGAAGGCAAGGATTATTTTTGCCCCCAGCCCTAGCTTGGCAGAGCTTGACATCATAAACTTTTTTGTTTTTGTAATGAACGGCAGAAGTAAATTGCCTTTGCTCCAGGCGGGTCTTCACCAAAATAAAAGTAGACCATCTGGCCAGCTCTTCTGAGGCACCCTCTGTACCTGAATCCATGGCTGGGCTCAGATGCAATCATGGTCCTTCCTGGCGGAGGACCTCTACTCCTTGGTGTGAGGAACTGCCTCATCTCTCCTAGCTGAGGCCAGGGGCTGCTTTGCTGGCATGACCAACATTATTCACCCTCCCTCATAGCCTCTACCCTTCAGTCCTGCTGCATTATTAAAGAGTGGCTAGGGGGTCAGTGGTTCAAAACCCGAAAATCTAGTGGAGAAATTGTGTGGGCTATTCCCTTGCCTCCTGTCCTCCTAACAACAGGGTGCACTCCTCATTGACTATTTCCCTGCTGATAAGCACCTCCATTAGGGGAAAGACTGGGTGTCTTAGGGAAGTTTTAATCAAGCAGTGATGCTCCCTTGCCATCCTGCTGGTATATGGCAGGTGACAAAGTCAAGATTATCCAATGGAATGAAGATTAGGACTGTGGGTCAAGTTCACTTTTTCATGTGAACATCCCTGTTCTGTATAGTCCTGTTCATGTAGTTCTGAATAATTTTGAAATTAATCAGGCCCACAAGGATTTAAGTTCTTAGTCTTTTTTTTTTTTTAAGAGAATAAAAGAAAAAGTCAGCATGTCTGGGTTCTGCTCAGACTGCCTTAACAAAACACCACAGACTGGGTGACTTACCAGAAATGTATCTCTCAGAGTTGTGCAGGCTGGGAAGTCCAAGGAGAAGGTGCTGGCCACCTCAGTTTCCAGTGAGAGCTCCCCTCCTGACTCCCAGACGACCTCCTCCCTGTGTTCTTAGAGGATGGAAAGAATGAGCTCTGATGTCTCTTTCTCTTCCTCTATGCCATCAGCTCTACTGGTTAGGGCCCCACATTATAACCCCATTTAGCCTTTATCACATCCTCACGGGCCTTAGGTCCAAATACGGTCATACTGAAGGATAAAGCTTCCATATATGAATTTTGGGAGATATAATTCAGTCCATAGCATTATGCTTGACCATTTGGGGACTGAAAGGTAATTAATATAGTTCTTATGGGCTCAAGGAGCTTAAAAGCTAGAATTCACTTATTCTAGAAATAGAAGGGCCCTCAAGGTCTATACCGTCTCTTCCCATAAGCTCCAAGGATTCCTTCTAGACATACTCCAAAAATGTGCCTCCTGAAAGGTGGTTGGCTATTTCAGTCTGCTTCAGAGAGGGTGACACAGAGGCACAGAGATCTGAGGTGGTCTGTGGCACTTGTGAAATTAAATTCAAACTCTGGTGGAGTCTCCAAAAGGAGACCTGAGGTGCTCAGGTCTGCAACATCGACCACATTCTGCATCATCAGACTCCTAATGCTGACAGGGGAGCACCGCTCAGACCAACATGTTCCTAAAGGCTTCTTGATCTAGAATGTAGGAGAAGCATTATCTGGAATATTGTGCCCAAGCCAAGATCAAGATTTTAGTTTGTTAGAGAGAGAAACTTTGTTGTTTTCCTGAAGTATGAATGTAGGGTTTGTATGCTAAGTAATTTGACAAAGTCAACCTCCAAGATAGTATGGCACCTTAAAGACCTTAGACCTGAGATGTCCCACAGCAGGTCTTTGCAAGACCCTCTCTGGAATTAAAAAGAGACGTGACCTCGACAAATCCTTGAGTTGACACTAATCAGATACAAATAAACAAATAAAACTTACTGAGCATCTACTATATGCCAGATAGAGTCCTTTACATTCATTATGTCAGTTGACCCTCATAATGGGTCTATGAGAAAGCTAGCATTATTACCCCCACTTAACTGATAAAGAAACTGAAGTCTGGAGTAAGTGGTTCAGGGTCATACATCTACTAGACATTGAGACAAACCAGTATTTAAATCCAGGGAGTCTGGTTGTAGAACCCACATTCAAAACCACCCCATGACGTGGGCATTAACTTTCCAAGTACGTTCATCCACAGGACGTAGCAGTCAGGGCTTGAAATGTATACTAGAGTGCAAATCCAAGAGGGCAGGGACCTTGTTTATCTTGGGTATCATTCCATTCTGACCAAGGGAAATCACATGGAAGGAAATAGGTGCTCAATAAATACTTACTAAATAAAAAAAAAGAGAACAGATTATGTGAGATTTCATGAAATTACTATACTATTCTCTCCAACTTCTAATTTTTATATGATTTTCTACTCCTATCATCACTGGTAATCTTTTGCTATCCACTGCCAGGTGAATTTAAGCAGATTTCAAAGATTTTCAAACTTGGCTCCAACATACACCTCCGACCTCATGTGTTGATACTCCAGTATAAAACACTCCCCTCTGGGCACCTCTGCCAGCCCTCACCCCTGCCCCTCCCACTCTCACCCTAGCCATGTATGTTTCTACCAACTGGGGTACTTTCTCAATCTTTGCCGATTATATGAAGCTCACTCATCACCTTCTCTCAGGTGAAGGTGTGAAGCCTTCTCTCATCACCCAAGTCACAGTGCTCTCTCCCTCTCCTAAGAAGAATTCACCTGGAACCTATCACCTGCTTCTTCATCCTTCCCTGTCTTCACAGATGGAGGGTAGGGGCCATGCCTGCCTATCAGAATTAGAGCCTTGCCTTCCCCAAGGAAGACTTTTGAAATGCAGACATGGTTGTGTTTAATCTGGGTATCAGTTATGTGCGGGTGTTCATTTGGTGAAAATGTGTTGAGCTGTTCAATTCTGTTTGCATTCTTTTTTGTGTGGATTTTATATTTAAAAGGCTCAAAAAATTTTTATAGCCTATATTCTAAATTCTAAAGTTTACTATAGAATTAAAGCTGTAGCAGTGATAGAGAAGAGTAGACTTTGGGAACCCCAACTGTGCATAATTTAGATCTTGGTATTCTCCCCAACACACAAAAGGCTTAACTCAGACACATAAGTGCAGAGACTGACTGACTGATGCAGATACATCTCATTTAAATGCAAAACCCCTACTGATGTGTGTATTTTTTTAATAAAGATCAAAAAGATTTCATTGAGTTAAAATACACATGACATAGAACTCACCATTTTAAACACACTGTGCAAACATTACCATTACCTAATTTCAGAACATTTTCATCACCCCAGAAGAAAACCCCATACCCACGATACAATCATTCCCCATTTCCTCCTCCCCAGGCCCCTGGCAACCACTAACCTACTTTCTGTCTCTATGGATTTGCCAATTCTGGACATTTCATATAAATAGGAGTATACAGTATGTGGTCATTTGTGTCTGGTGTCTTTAGCTTAGCATCATGTTTTCCAGGTTCATCCATGTCCTTGATAGCCTGTATCAGATTTCACTCCTCTTAAAGTAATGAGTAATATTTCACTGTATACATACATGACATTTTGTTCATCCAGTCTCCAGTCAATAGTCAGTGGAAATGTGGGTTGTTTTCATCTTGTAGTTATTGTAATTAATGATGATACAAACATTTGTGCACACGTTTTTGTTGGAATGTCTTTTTTTAAAGATTTATTTATTTATTTTAGAGAGTGAGTGTGCACAGTGGGGATGGGCAAAGGGAGATGGAGAGAGAGTCTGAAGAAGACTCCCTCACAACCCTGAGATCATGACCTGAGCTGAAACCAAGAGGCTCAGTCAACTCTGTCATCCAGGCGCCCCTGGAACACTTTCATTCGCTGATCTCCTACTATAAGATAATACTATCTTCATGAAAAAACATTGATGCCTGTGGATAAATTTAACTGTTGCATTCCAGAATATTTTAAATTTCTTATAGCTTATATTTTAGGTCAGAAACTATTTTCTAATGTCCATATTTAATTAATGGGATCTTACTTAAGCCCTTGGATGATTCTTTCATAAAACCTTATTCTATTAATTATTCTTCCCTCTTTTAAGATTATTTGGTGTTAAATAGTGATAACTGATATTGACAGAGAGCTTACTATGTGCCTACCACTATGCTAAACATAACTGTCTTCAAAGTACATACTGTTTGCCCTTCTCAGGTGATGGAAGGAGGCTTGGAGAGCATAAGTAGCCTGCCCAGGGTCAAGAAGGTCCAAAGGGTGGACATGGGAGCCTGAGCCAGGTTGTCACATGTCATATGGTAAATGAGACCAGCCAAGACTAGATTCAGACCATCAAAATCTTCTCTCTTAACTCATGACTTTAATCACACGTTTGTGTAAGTCCACAGTTAACCTTCAAGTCCAATACCTAAAGGAAGTGTACAGAATGGATATGTACACATCTCACAGATGTACTAGAACCATTTTAAAGCCAAGAACTCCAAGTTCTCCTTAAAAACAAAACAAAACAAAACAAAAAACTCCTGTTTTCTCTGTTTGAGTATACTAGCTCCATATTGTAACAGCAAGCTAGAATGTTCTACAGGCATGATGACCCACACTGGTGATGGTTGATGTCCTCTAGATGGAAAAAGGACCACAGGCTGTTCTTGTGCCAGAAGTGTCCCTTTGCTTATGGCGATGCTCCTTTAACAGTATTGCTCCTGGAGCTCACTGTGGTGCTCAGGAGGTAACGGCCGGAATAAGCAAAGAGAGAGGAGCCCAAGGCCCCACACCTCCTACTGCTAAGTCTCAGTTAGCAAAATGGGAGAAAAAAAATAAAAGCATTTCAATATTAGACTTCAGGGAAGATGTTACCTAAAGACTCAGAAAAAAAAATAAATAATGTATAGAGTCTTCTTTGATTTTTCCTGACAGATTACAAGGAAGGAGGTGAGTAATGGGAGTGAGATTTTGTAGTTGGCCAACTTGGAGGGATGCTTGTGTTTTAGATTCTCAAGAGCGGGGCTCCACTGACACTGTTGATTTCTTAGGCACCAGATTTGCTGCCTAGAAAGGTAAAAAAACCAACTATGCTGGGGCTGGTCCATTGCTTTCTGACACTGGGCTCTACCAACTATGGAAGGAAGGGAAAATTCATGGATGTTTAAAGCTCCAGGCCTTCCCAGCTCCACCAAGATCCAAATAATACAACAGTTGGGGTTCCCAAAGTCTACTCTTCTCTATCACTGCTACAGCATTAATTCTATAGTAAACTTTAGAATTTAGAATATAGGCTTTAAAAATTTTTTGAGCTTTTTAAGTATAAAATCCACACACAAAAAAAGAACACAAACAGAATTGAACAGCTCAACACATTTCCACTAAATGAACACCCACATGTAACTGACACCCAGATTAAACACAACTATGTCTGCATTTCAGAAGTCTTCCTTGGGGCAGGGCTCTAATTCTGATAGAAAATGAAGCCCCATGTAAACACCTCATGCCTAAAAAAGCATTCAGTGCAACCTGGGACATAACCACAATAAAAGACGACTGTATCACCTCCCTGTTTTTTCAAAAGCTGCGTCCATGCAGACGTTCAAGCAGAGCACTGTACTCATCCCTCAGAGCACTGAGGAATGAGCTTTTCCAAATCACAGGAATAGAGCCAAATGAACAGGCCTAATGACAATGAAGTGAAAATTAATTAACTCATCAGCAGAATGTTTAACACAATCCTTTTGCCACCTGCAAAGAACAGTCTTGTCTTCCCCTTCAACACTTCAAAGGCACCTACCTCACTGGTAAAAGCAAATATCCACTCAGTAAAGTATAAACAAACTGCAAGGGGAGGGAGAGGGGAAGTCTAATGAAGAAAATAAAGCCACTTGCCTCTCTGCAATCCACTTGCTTCTCCTTCTTTAATGGATTTACAATGATAGTCTACCATCAAGGTGCAATGATAGACTTAATTACAAGGAGCTCTAAGTGACCTCGAGAAAATCATATATGGCCCTCTCCTGGGTACAAACCTCCTTCAGCCTAATCCTCCCAGTAAGGAAACCTCTTATCTCAGAGACAAAAGGATCCCTACTGGCCAATGAGCACCAACTCCCTGAACATTCTTTGTAAATGGGCTCTCCACAGCCCACTATATCCAAAAAAGGCTTTCCCCATTTTTGCCCCCCTCAAGGCTATATCCCCTGCCTAACTGGAAAAAAAAAGAGAGAAAGAGAGAGAGAGAGACAGTGAGAACAAGGAAGAAAAAATAGCCACCTACAAATATCCACAGGAACCAGGGACTAAGTTCCCTTTTGAAGGAAACTCAGAGTCAAAGCCTGAATGAATAACACACTTTTTCATAAAGGGAGTAATCAGACTAAATGAACAATCCTGTGCGAAAAAGGCTGTGACCTTTGCTGAGGCTATGACCTTGAATTTGAATCCTGGGACACAAAGAATGTAGCCAATTGTTGAGCTCTGGATTAGATCTTTACAGGAAGTTTGCAAGCCTTTTCCTCCAGGGCTAGAATCCAGTTTGGAAGTTGGGGGTGGGGGGTGGTATTGAAATGATTTCTAGGGAATCCCCCAACATCATAACTATCTAAATAGATCCATAATTTTCTAATGGAATTAACTGTATTTTAATCTAAACAAACAAACAAACAAAAAACCAAAAAAACAAAAAGAAAAACTTGTCTGCTTCAAATCTTAATCTGAATCTAGATTTGGAAGGATTAGGAACATATCATGATATACACAGTAACCATACCCTGGAATAAAGAATCATTCTATGAGGTCATAGGCCTTATACTTTCAGACCAAACACCTGTCTTTGATGAACCTGGGGAGAACAGGCAGTGAAAATGTGCCTTCCCATGGACAGAGAGGTCTTTTTTATTTTTTCAAATCAATAATAAAACCCTGCAGTAAGCCAGTGGAACGTACTCGGAAACAATACCTCATTGGCCAAAGATCAACTGGGAGTTCTAACAGACTTGTTCCCCTAACGCCACATCTCACGCTCCCAAGCCAGATTAATGGTGCTTCCACAGAATTACTTTCTTCCTTCCCAAATCCTACCTCGGACACATTGCTGCAAGTAGTTTAACTGTGAAAGGCCTTGACCTCCTTTCTTTGTCTCTCCGATTCAAGTGTGTCTGTTTCCTTGGGGCTACCAAGCTCAGTTGGATGGCTGGCCAGAGCTGAATGTAGCATCAGCCAACCACAGAACAATGGGCCCCTTTCTCTGGCTGTCACATGAACGGCGTTATGTTACAGCCATTGTCCCTGCAAGCAGAGAGGGAGAGGCACGGGTTCTCACAGACCAGCTATTCTCCCTGACCCCCTCTGACCAAGTCACTAAAATATTTTACAAGAAGAAGAAAGAAAAAGCAAAAAGACTTGGGCCTGCTGAATGGAGCAACAGAGCCCTAACAGAGATTTCAGGGCGTCCATGGACCACCTGCTTCAGAATACCTTGTCAAAAATATACCTCCCAGGGCCCCGCAACACATCTACCAAGTCCAAATCCTGATAGGCCAGCCAGTATTTGCTGGTGAGTCTCAGGCCTCTGTTTGAAAACAGGCTGCACAGAGGCCTTGCTAACCTCACTCATGGACTGAATGTGCATGTCTCTCTGCTCAAGAAAGGCAGAGAAGATGGGAGATAGCTGATAGCATGTGTACCAGATTTTAGGGTGGGGGAAACATGAGGAAAAGACAGGTGAGAAGGATCAGAATGATCACGGCACGGAAGAACGTGGAAAATGAGACTGGAAATTTAAAAAAAAAAATCTCTGGTCAAAAGGGAATAGGAATTTGAGGGGAGGACCAGCAACAAGAACAAAGAGGGAGGGGCAGCAAAAGTTGCAGGAAGACTCGGAAATAATCTAGCAGAGGCTGGAGCCTTCAGAAAAAAGATGGACAGGAAGAAAGCTCCCTGGGTGGTACGGACAGACATAGGGGTTCTGTATTTTTCATTTTAAATAATTTAATTGCTAAATAGTAACCAATTAAGGTATATGAAATGGTTATTGGTAATATATAATAGTTATAATTAATCATTTAAATGGTTTAATGGCTTTAAGTTTTAGGATGTGAACTTCCTTCACAGTCCCAAGCCTTAAAGATCAGCCACTCGGAGCTACCCGTTGAATGATATTTTACAAAGTGAAAGAGAGAAGTGATATCTGGATTTCTGCGGACAACCTCACATGAAAAGAAATAGTACAAGAGTGGGACAAGATAATCACTAAACCAAAGATCTTAAGGGAAAGTATGAATTCAGATCCAGGTGATGCTAGAAAAACCATATCCCTGACCCCACCCTCCACCCCCAAGAAGCCCCCGAGTTGTTAACTGAATTAGCCATTTCCTCATTTTGCACCTTCTCATGGAACAGGGCTCCATTTTTATATGAATCCCAGAGATGTCCTAAAGCACATCTGCTTTATGTAATGAAATAGTGGCATCGTAACCGGAGGGGCTCCTCTCGTGTACCTTGTGCCATGGGAGCAGGCAGAATCTTGTCCTAGAGCCCCTGTGTGGCTACCACGAAATGATTCTCAAATATTACCTCACCACTCCTACAGAATGGTTTCGCCACTATTGCTTGAAGATGTCTTGCGAATGTCTGCAGCCACATGTTTGCTGAGCTCATTTCCCTGTCTAAAATGTGCCATAACCCAAATCCTCTCTGAGGCCCCACCATGCCAGGAAACCTTTGGTGAGCACAACGAGCCCTTGCTCTCTCCCAAATGAGCTTGCAAAGAAGCTCTCAGAACCGCCCACTGGCCCTTACTACACCCAGCCTTACCCAGTCAGTTGTATTTTTTTTTTAATCTTTGTTTATTTTTAAGGCAAGAATCTCGGTAATTCCAAATAATAATCATCCCTATGCCCTATTCACCTAATAAATAATGGATGGGCAAAAATAAAACTCAAACACATTTCTTTTTTAAAGGACACCAATGTCACATCTTGTCATTAATTCCTTGTCCAAAAACATAAAGTACCCTTCTGAAGCTACCAGTGGAGGTAGATATTTTAAATTCCTCATTTTCATTGCAGAATTGGACCCCCTGGGTCCAGAACAAAGAGTTTATACTTCTGTTTTGCTCCCAAAGGAAAAAGGTAAATTTGTGTTTTGGTTTTCAATTTGCCGTCAAAAAAAAAAAAAAATTATTTTAAGATTTTATTTATTTATTTGACAGATAGATATCACAAGTAGGCAGAGAGGCAGGCAGAGAGAGAGAGAGGAGGAAGCAGGCTCCCCATTGAGCAGAGAGCCTGATGCTTGGCTCGATCCCAGACCCCTGAGATCATGACCCAAGCTGAAGGCAGAGGCCCAACCCACTGAGCCGCCCAGGTGCCCCCCGCAAAAATTTTTTTTTAAAGAAGACAAGCAAGTCTTCACCAGAAGGTATTTAAAGATACATTGTGGGATGATCACCTGTGGTGAGGTCTGAGAACAAACCAGATCTGTGCCACTGATCCAGACCAGCCAGGATGTTCACGACAAGGCACTCACTCAGTCAGCCCCTAGGATGGGGCCTCCTTGCTCTCAAAGATAAGATGTTTTCAACAGATGCTAATATCCTGCACATGCACCTATCAAGATGAGGCTTCCCATGCTGAAATACTGTTTTCTTTGTTTTCGAAGTGGGGGGAAGAGTACGATTTATTGCCCTCTAAGTAGGAAATTGAGGTGGTTAAAATGCTTTACATAGTTTCTTTATCTAAGAGCATAAATCACGAGAAACGAAAAAAGAGAGGAAATCACTAGACATGAAGCTCCATTACAGCAGGATACATGATCACATTCACACTTTCCAGACTGGCTAATGGCAGAGTACGCATTATCAAACGACAGCCTTACGATGACCCAGAATTTTGCAAATAAAGTTGTATAAAGTAAAACAACACCGGTTTCTACTTATTTTCTCCCCCATCATATGAGAAATCTTCTGATCAAGTGCTGTAAATTAATCTTCTGCAATAACCATTTTTAAAAGAGTTAGAAAGGCCACCGTGAAAAATCATCTTAAATTGTGAAGAAAGGAGAGACTAGAGATAAATACAAAACCTTGGGATATTCAGATCGAATGAATGATTCAGACCGAATGTACTTACAGAAGTACACTCGGCTGCAAGCTTAAACTCAGGTAGAAAAAGTTCACTTTGGAAACAGAACGGAAAAAGAAGACACATCAACAACAGCTAATGAATTTTAGTTCATTCTTAAAATTAAGCTAATTTTGAACACAGAATACTAGTTACACTTCCTTGAGAAATAAAGAGCATGGGCAGTTATTACTATTGCTTTATCTGAAGTCCAAACAATCTGGATGTTGATACTCCGCGTGCTGATGCTGCTACCTCCCTGCCCTACGTCACTGGAACTTTCATGCATCAGCCTATGAATGAATACTTTCCATGGTTTATTTTATGGTGAAGCTGTCTATGAGCTAAAAGTTCAACTTTTGCAACACGATCATCATTGTCATTACCCCGTGATGTTTATTCACTCATTGAAATTATTTCTATTATCTATTTCTATTATCACAAAAAATGAGTGGGAAATGAAACAACTAAAAGCCTCAAGTAACAAAGAGAAGTTTTGGGTCTCGTAAAACTTAATGTGAGACAAAAACGTAGGTTATTAGGCATGCCAAAAATGGCAAATATTTAATCTGAATCAAGGCATTTATTGAACTTAAACAGATCAACTGTTGTTTAAATGAGAAGGAAATCACCAAAATTACAGAGAATTCAAAGAAAGAAAAATTAAAGAAACACTGAATGCAGAGTATAAATGGCTAGGTAGAATGAGATATTTGGTAATATACGTAGCTCATAGGGCCAGCATCCCTTATAAAATGTTGGGTTTTGCACCATCAATATCTGGACCGTTTTTAAGAGTCCACCCTATACTAAAGTAGGAAAAATAGTACTAAGCCAGTCACCACGTTTATGATCAAATATAAAAACAAAGACAAAGGAATGTATAAATTGACAAGCACAGGGCAAAAGTTCTTTATTTTATTGGCATTGGCACTTCCATCCTGGCGCCCCAACACTGTTATACACAACCAGAACTATCCCAAAGGTATAATAAAATCAGCTCTTGGATTATACTGCTGCCATAGTGTTGAACATGTAACATTAATTCAGTGGCACATAGTGTTTCATAAGTCTTAGGATAATTTATCTTGCCCATTTAGTCTCTTACTAACTTTGCACACTATGTCTAGCCAAATTGTAAATTTTTGACTGGCTTCTCCACAGCCCTGAGTGCACATATCCGGACCATCCCAAACACTTTGTGTGCTAAGGAAAGTCAACTAGTGTTCATTCATTCCATCTTCCCCACCATTCTTTAGGCATTATCATATAACTATGATGTGCCAGCCATGCAGATGAAGGCTTAAAATAAGGAATGGTAAATTCACCAATCAGTTGCCCAAACATCCAGATCATAAATATAGCTGACATAATATAACAGATGTCAAATGAAAGTCATCTGCAAAGTAGAGTAGCAATCACAAGAGATAGCACTAAGTTTATCAGAGAGAATTGCAAAAAGCTTCAGAGGGTGGGTCTTATTTGAACATGTCTTGGAGGATAAATGGGTAGGAAGTTGATTGGACTGAAAAAAGGAGCAAAGACATCTCTGGCAGAGAACATAGCACACACATAAGAAGTAAAGGCAGGCAATGCATGCTTTTAGGAAAAGGAACCAGATCAAGATTACCTGGAGGCCAGAGGAAGAAGAAAGTAGAAGAAACAACCCAGAGAAGATGTGCTATGGTCTTGTGCATCATGATAAAGAGGTTAGGCTTTACAGTGTTAGGTCAATTGTGATCTCCACCAGATTCATTTAGGGATCTGCTTCAGTGCAGACATCTGGCCCTTGCATCTCGGGGGACCCTTGGAATCTGCATTTTCAGTAAGTACCCGGTGACACTGTTGGTCACCATCTGGAGAGCTGCCAAAGATGTTTAAACAAGGTGAAGACATGATGAGACTTGTATCTTAGAAAGATGCTATTAGACCAAGCAGACAATCACAAGGAAGGTAGATTCAGTGCTACTACATGAGCCTGTGACTTGGGTTTGCAATAGGGAACTTGCAATACTGCACAATTTCCCATATCCCCCAAGACTTACTGGATCTGAATCACAGTGGAAGGGGCTAGGATTTATACTTGATTGAACTGTATGAAATCGCCATTTTCTGTAGGTCAAAAATAGTCGAATTTTGGCAATTTCTTACAGTTTAATGAAAGCTAAAAATTACTAATGAAATATAAGCAGAACTAAATACTTTTCCTTCTTTTTATTAATTATCTGTGCACTACCTACTTGATTAATATGCAATGATGGAAGTGACAGAATTTATATACCTAAGACAAATGTTAAAAGAAAAAAAGGTTAAAAAGCAATAACTGATGAAATAAGGCAGTTAATCTAAGGATTGTTAGAGACAGAAGGAACCCTGGAGATTATCCAGCTCTTTCCACCTCCCTCCCCACAAATTTACGTATGACAAAGCTGATGGGAGAAGTAACTGTGCTGAAGGTTATACTGAATATTTTGTTCAATTCCTCAGTGGTATGTTCTCCTCATTTTAACAGATCTTGAAATCATTATAGCTAAAAAGTATTTGGGATTTAATTCATGGAGTGCTAGTGTCACGTGATGCCCTCAAATGTTGGGGTGGAGGGAAGGGGAGACAAAAGGCAAATACTTATGCATTTTAAAAATGAAGCCAACGAACTTAAATAACATGGAACCTAGATCAGTGCTTGAAATGCCATAGAGGCTTAATAAATATTTATTGAACAAATTAATGATGGACCTCCAAGAAACAGGTTAAAGGAGGTATATTAATGCACGGCATTTCTAAGGCAGTATGCAGGGTATAAAGTGAGTGTTAGATTTCCCACCTGCCAGCCTGTCTCAAGCACCTGTTGGCACCCAACCATCACCCCTTCGGTAAAACTCCAGTCCTGACGCATGCACCTTTCTTTCTTCTGAAAGGGTCCTAGCAGAAAGCAATACAAAGATCATGTGTGAGATAAATCTGGCAACACATCTTGTCCTGGCGGGACTGAAGCCCACATGAGCACAGCCTTCAAAGCTCAGCTCAATACAGATAACAACTAACACTTGGCTATATTACAGTGATGCAGTGGTTGATAATGTTAGCTATTTCCTCATCAGAGTAATAGCTAACTACCTGCCAGGCTTTTAGGACTCTATGGGCATTGACTCATTGAATCTTCTTCACAATTCTAACAATAAGGATTATTATTATCATTCAGATTCTACAGATGCAGAGAGAGAGATCAAGTAACTTGCCCCAAATCACACAACTGGAAAGTGGCAGGGTTGAAGCTGACCTCAGGTTGCCTGCTCCCAGGGCTCACCCTCTACAAAACTCTTTGATCTTAGAGCTGCAAAGAAAAACAAACAAACAAACAAACTCTGCAATGGGACCCTTTGGAGCAGTAGTGTCAGGAAGATGGCACTTCTGTATAGAAAAGATCAGATCCTAATCTTTTCATCCATAAGGAATGAAGAATCATCTTTAGTTGAGAAGACCATATACAAAGTGAGACCCAGGATATAAAGGAGAAAGGCAAGGAGAGTCAGCAAGGAATGTGATTCTCCTCTGCCTAGGAACAGCACGGATTTCACTGCCTAAGAAATTTTTGGCTAATAAAACCCCAAACTTTAAATTTCCCCTAAGAATTTGGGTCCTCCTATGATGATACTATCTAAAGAAACATCAAATAAATGAGGACACTGCATGCACTGGGGGTACCATCATTAATTCCAGAAAGAACTAAAGAGACAAAAGGTTTCTCTTAAGCCAGGGCTAAAAGTCCTAGATCAAAGTTATTTAAAGGACTAACACAAGATAGATCTTTCTATGGCTTGAAGAATGTCCCCTCCCAGCATTCCCTGAGAAGCCTGGCATTGCAACCAGGAAAGACCCTTCTCATCTAAATCACCAGGCTTGCTCCCCACACCCCTAAAGGACCCTGAGAACACAGGAAGGGGGAGCATCCCAAGTCTGTGCACAATGTGAATATCAAGTACTGGAAAAAGAAAAGTTTGGAAAACAAGTTAAGATCCCAGAGAAGTAAAGCTGGTCTGGAAGAAAGGGTCCTGCTGAAACTGCTTTTCATTCTCAGTCTGATTCCACTCTCCTCACCTCCCTACATCCCGCTTTGACACCGTCAATACAGAACAAACACAGAGGAGGCGATGCAAAATAAAATGCGTAACGGAGGTGTCTCTCCAGGAAAAATACTCCTGGAAGTTCCTATACGGCCCCAAAGAACAAGACCAAATATAAACGGTAACAATAAACCATTGAGACAACGTAAACAACCCAGCCTGAGCCCATCCCGCCCCACCTCACGCTGCCCCCGAGTCTCCTGACGAAGGAAAAAAATGCCCCCAACCCATAACAAACCGGGCAGCGTCCGGCCAAGGTCCCCTGGCTGCCAGAACTGAGTTTGCTCAACTCTTACCCAGGTCCTGGGGTCCTGCGATTTGTAGCGCAACCCTTTCTGCTCGGTTTTCAACCCCACGCCAGCCAGCCAAGAAGCAAAATTTGTTCCAACAGCGCAGTTAGCCTCCAAGTAGCGTCCCAGAAGAGAGCGATACCTGGTGGTCTCCGTTCAGGTTCCAAAGTGCACACGCGGGACAGAAGGCCGGTCTCGGCGCGTTTCCAGACCCCTAGTTTTGTGCACGGGAAAAGTACTCGCTGCAAACTTAAACAACGTTTTCCTGGTCTGGCCCGAGATTCTGGAGGAGGAGCGGAGTAACCCGAGCTGGGGCTGGGATGCGAGCAGTTGCCGCTGCTGCAGCTGCTGCCGCCGGGGCAGTGACCAAAGGGGGGGTGTAACTTGGCGCCGCGCACTCCCTAGTGCCACCGACGGGATCCTACCCACCCAACTCCTAAGTCCCGATCGCAGGTCGCCCCTGTCCCGAGCGGCTTCCACCTCCCAGAAGTGATCCCAGCAAATAGTCCTGTCACGAAGTTGGCAAACCGTGGGGTCACCGCAAGAAATGAACCAAGGAGTGGTGGAGAGAGTGCCCCCGCCTGCCTTTAGTGAGCGCCCGGCGCCAAAGTCCCTGGGAGGTGTTCTAGATCCTCTCTGAGGACTTGGGGTGCTGGGGACAGCGCCAGGGTGGCCAGCTGGATGGACGGCACGTCCCCAGTGGTGCCAGGGAAGGAGAGCGAATGTGGGACGGAGAAGGGGTGGATGACCTAGTGGTGACAGAGTGTGCGACGCGGCAACAAAGTGGTTGGGAAGGTGGAGCGAGGAACTCGCGGGGAGGGGGGAAGGGAGGGAGCCTGCTTTACAGGGGCGGGGCAAAGGGAACTCCCGGGACCGTCAGAGAATCTTTCCTGGCCCTCCACCAGGCCTCGAGCGGAGATTTTTTGGGGAATGGCTCCCTCTGCCGTCTAGCCAAGGAGGCCCCGGGAGACAAATCACAGAAAGAATAATGAAAAGGTTTTTCTCCGTTTGTGAGTTGGCCAAGACATGAATTCTGCAATCTGCTTCTCCAACTGTCCACCTTCTTCTCTACCAAAGAATTTCCCTGCTTCCGAACTGAAGCAGACACAAACCTCAAACTCCCGGACAATTCTTTTTTTTTTCTAATATATTTTTTTAAGATTTTATTCATTCATCTGACAGACAGAGATCACAAGTAGGCAGAGAGGCAGGCAGAGAGAAAGGAGGAAGCAGGCTCCCTGCCGAGCAGAGAGCCCAATGCGGGACTTGATCCCAGGACCCCGAGATCATGACCTGAACCAAAGGCAGAGGCTTTAACCCACTGAGCCACCCAGGTGCCCCCTGGACAATTCTTATAGTCAGCTGAATTCTGTTACCTCCCACCACCACCACCCCTCCAGAAAAGGCTTTTGCGCCATACTCACGCCAGACGATCTCCTACCAGGTTTCTCTTGCTTACATGAATATGAACTCTTTCTTTTTTGGAGACATCTCAAATACCTATGTGTCTCCAGTCAGTAACAGCATCTGCAAATAGTCCATACTCAAGATTACGCTTGAATGAAAGGCATGAATAAGCATACATAGATCACCATCCTCCTAGGTCACCCCTGGAAATTCCCAGGGGAAGTGTGCATTTGTTTGTTTGTTTACCAGACATTATTGCCACTTCTTCCAGCTAAGGCTGCTCCATTTTTCCTTGGGGGACCACTCCTGCCACACTTAGTTCAGTCTGGATGAGAAGGTCTGTTGGAAAGGTCCATCTTTTCTAGGTTCAAGAGCCAGCACCTGACCTAAGCTGGTCCCTTTAGACCTTCTCTGCAGGAATGTGAACTTTGATCAGAACGGCTCAAGGACCAATAAATCTAGAGCTGATGGACCAGATGACAGGGTTCTAAAGATTGGCCATTAGCTCAAGTCACTTAATCCCCAAAGCTACCCTGCTTTATGTTTTAGGAAACCTGGTTGCTCCACTGCTTCTTTTTTTTAAATCAACTATACTGAGGCATGATTTACATTCAATGTGTTGTGCTCATATTAAGTGTATGGCTTGATGAGTTTTGAGTAATATGTACATGCATGGAGCCACAGTCAAGATAATGAATGACTCCATTATGCCAAAAAGCTCCTTTGTGCCTTTTTGAAGTCAATTTCCCACACACCACATCATCCCTGTCCCCTGAGCTGCTTTCTGTAACTACAGATTAATTTTGTCTTTTCTAGAGTTTCTAGAATGGAATCACATAATATGTATTTCTTTGTGTCTGGCTTCCTTCACTGAGCATAATGTTTCTGAGAGTCACTAATCTTGATTAAATCAGCAGATTGCTTCTTTTTATTGCTGAGCATCATTCCATTGTATGGGTAGACCACAATTTGTTTGCCCATTCACCAAATGTTGATGGACATTTGGGTTGTTTCGAGTTTACACTCATTATAAATAAAGCTGCTAGGAATACTGCTGTATAAGTCCTTTTGCGGACATATGTCCTTTTCCTTATTTCACAGCAGTGGAATTACTGGTTTATACAGAAAGTATATAATGACACAGCAGTTATCCAAAGTAAATGTATCACCTTACATTCACACCAGCAATGTATGACAGTTGTTTTACATCAACAGTTGGTACCATCAGTCTTTTTATTTTAGCATTCTCCTGGCTATACAGTGGTATTTCATTATGGTTTTAATTTATATATCCCTAATGACTAATGGTGGAATATTGATCTGTATTATTATTTTCTCATGATCACTCTGTCTGGCAGGAGGTTCATCAATGTTTTTAAATCAATCTAAGTATTTTCCAATCCTCTCAACCAAGAAACTAGTGCCCTGAAGGTCTTTGGCACAAATCATCACTCCAAAGCCTCCTGCCCACACTGGCATTCCAGTTCCCTCTTTACTATCTCGGCCACAGCTTGTCTGCAGCCTGGAAGTTTCCTGTTGAGTCCCTGTATACTCTACACCTCCCCACCCAGCTTGCCTGTGAATTAGAGGGTGTCTACTGAGACTCTGCTCCCTCTCCAGGACCCTCTGTGGCTCATCTGTGGTCCAGAGCATTCCTTGGTGCTATTCCAGTGCTCTTCCTCTCTCTGGATGCTCACACTACCTGCTACTAGTCACCAGGGTTTTGCCTGCTCTCCAGAGGGTTGCTTCCTGATGGCTAAGAGACTTCAGAGCAGCTCTAGCCTAGGCAAACCAGCAAACTTCTTTGCTATCCGGTATATACCGAACTATACCTTCTCCAATGAAGTCTAAAGCCTTTCCAATTTTATCCTTCCTTAAGCGTTTTCCTGGCCCTAGAGTAACATGCAGAATTGTCATATCATCCGTCGCTTTTCATCAAAGTCAATAAGCCTCCATATTAAAATGCCCCTGTTTAACTGACAGTGTGGCTTCTCTCTTCTCATCTGACTCAGACTGATGCACTGTAATAAGGTATGACCTTTTGGAGTCTCTTTTTGGATGTTCACTGAAGACTATTCTCTCTCCACTCCGCTTATCAGTCTGGCAAGGGCTCTGGGAATTGTTCCGCTTTCAGTTTCCTGATTGGTATGTACCTACTCTTACACGGTTTTAGCCCATTCATCATGGCTTATTATTCAGCAATAGAAGGACCCTATGCAAATTTCTGTAAGTCTTTCTTTGTATAAATCTTTCCTCTTTGGTGCACTGCCCTCCAAAATCCAGCCATGTCAACCTCCCTGAATTCCACTCTCTTGTGCTCCCCTGCACTGTAAGCCAGGAAGCCAGAATGATTCTGGGGTTCGTTGCATTTGCTTACCATTTCTCAGGGATCACAGTCCTCTGGCCCAATGTCTGAAAGGAGGTTGTTTTTTTGTTTTTTGTTTTGTTGTTTTTTTTGTATTGTGTCTAATTTTCATTTGTGTAAAGGTGGAGCCTAAGTCCAGCCAGGCTAGTCCTTTATAGCCAGAAAAGAAAGTTCTTTTCCTTTACTTTTAGGAGCTATTCTTAGAAAAAAAATCTTCCATGTTTTCTGTGTTTTTCTATGTTTTTACTTATTTTGCTTGAGTTGGATAGAATTGGTTTTTGCTGCTTTCTTCCAACGACCTTCGAATGATACATGTGCACTATCCAGAATGAACACACAAAGCATTGCAGACCAAGCCTTGAACAACATGGATTACAGCAAGATTTATACTGACGTTTGTTCTGAACTCTATAGCATTATTAACAGAAGGTTTTATGGGCTTTTGTTGGTGCTGGTGGTGGTAACTATACTATTCTGTTAACATAGAATTTATAATCTACTAAAATTCCAATATGATTCCTATTTGCTATTCAGCCTGACTTTTAAAAATATTATTTATACAATTAGTTGGGGCTTTCATAGTAATTTTACAGGACTATTCATTTTGTCCTTTGAAATTCCATTTTTCTATATGCTGTCAATCTTTAGAATTCGAGATCTTGGTGGGGTTAATTATTGTCCTAGACTGTTAGCTAGCCAGCTCAAAATCATGAAATTTGAAATTTGATCAACAATCCACAATACTCTTTAGCAAATACCTATTAAACATATGAAAGAAGGTAAAATTCAAAGACATACTCTAACAGAGATGCTATTCTCTGTTTATATTTATTCTCATCTTGTAGTATGTCATTCAACCACTTATAAACACTACAACTCTATTATATCCAGACCCTTTCTTCATCAGATACACAAGGACTTCACATGATTTTTTTTTTATTACCTTAAAATTGCGGATGTATTCTCATTCCTTTAATTTATTTGTCTGGTAATACTTCCCATAAAGGAAATCAAGTCAGCCTAGTAGTTCTACCTCCTAGCAGACAAGATTAGCTTCTTATACTCATGACTTCCGCTCTGTAGTGCTCTCAGTCCTGTCTTTAAATCTATGATTTAAAAGCTTTCTCAGTTACAGCAATAGAATAGAGGTCATAGAATTTACTTCCTTCCCATTAAAAAAGAAGAAAAAGAAGAAGAGGGCACATTACAGAGCATTAATATATAAATACAGCACAACACATTTTTTACTTCACCCAATCCTAACAACAGAAAGTATGTATCATTATTACTGTTCTACAGATAATGAAGACTCAGAAAAATCAGTTAACTTATTCATGCTCACCTAGCTAGTAAACGGCAAAAGCAGGTCTGATTTCAAACACCATGCTCTCTCTACTGTTTCACTTGCCTCTAAACTACATTTACCTCTTCTCGTCTCCTGATAGCCCACCGCAGCTCTCCTACTCTTGCCAGTGTGCTATGTTTACTTACTTTCTCCCCAACGGACTTCGTAGGGTTGATTTCAAGTCTTTGCTCAGGAGTCTTAGATCTTGGGTCTAGACAGCTTCATTGCCCTCTCCCCAGTACAAATACAAGCCAGATGGAAATAGATTGTACCTTTAATCCTAAGTCTCAGCCAAAGGATGAGGAGAAACAGCAAGGTGGAGTTCCGGTCTGATGGGAGTTCCCTCAGACTCCCTCTCTTCAGTCTCTTCCTGTTGGCCTGGATTTTCTTTACACTTCTTCATGGAGGATGACCCCTGTTTATCTTTTTAAAAAGATTACTCTCCTGGGGTGCCTGGTTGGTTCAATTGGCTAAGTGGCTGACTCTTGATTTTGGCTCAAGTCATGTTCTCAGGGTTGTGGGATCGAGCCCTGCGTTGGGCTCCATCCTGAGCAGGGAGTCTGCTTGGGATTCTCTCTCTTCCTCTCCCTCTGGCCCTCTCCCCACTCACATGTGCTCTGTCTCTCTCTCTCTAAAATGAATAAATAAGGGTTGCCTGGGTGGCTCAGTCAGTTGAGTATCAGACCTAATACTGGCTCAGGTCATGGTCTTGGGGTCATGGGACCCAGCCTCATGTTGGGCTCTGGGCTCAGCAAAGAGTCTGCTTGTCCCTCTCCCTCTTTCCTCCATCCACCCACTCTGTCTCTCTTAAAATAAATAAATACAATATTTAAAAATAAAATAAAATGGGGACGCCTGGGTGGCTCAGTGGGTTAAGCCTCTGCCCTCGTTCGGCTTGGGTCATGATCTCAGAATTCTGGGATCGAGCCCCGAATCGGGCTCTCTGCTCAGTGGGGAACCTGCTTCCCCCTCTCTCTCTCTGCCTGCCTCTCTGCCTGCTTGTGATCTCTCTCTCTCTAAATAAAATCTTTTTAAAAATTTTAAAAATGAATAAATCTTTTTAAAAAAATTACTCTCTTTTTAAGATATTGGTGGGAAGAAGGGACAAGACAGGACAATAAACAGGAAAACTGTATCTGCAGCCCTTGACCATGAATTAGAAGTTAGGGGCACTTTTCTCTCTCCCCTTATGTAAGATGTCTCCACAGATGTGAAGGATCTTGGTATACTTAGGGAGATGGGAACAATGGGATTAAAATTCCACCTGTGTAGTTCCCTTAGCTTAGTGTTTTTCAATTTTTTGTTTTCATTTTTTTTAAACTTTGCCTATTATCTCTAAAAATTACTTTTCAGTTTTTTTGAGCTATAAAACCTATAACACTGTCCAAATTTAAGGTACAGAACCTGATCATTTGAGACACTTTTACATTGTGAAATGATTACCATATAGGGTTATTTAACACATCCATCATGTCACATAATTACCATTTCTTTTTTGTGGTGAGAAATTTAAGATTTGCTTTCAGCAACCTTAAAATATATAATACAGTATTATTACCTATACTCACCATACTGTACATTAGTTCCCCCGAACTTATTCATATTATAACTGGAAGTTTGTTTCCTTTGACCACATATCCCCACTTCCCTTACCTCCTAGCCCTTGGCAACCACCATTCTACTGTCTGTTTGTATGAGTTCACCTTAATTAGAATCCACATCTAAGTGATATCATACAGTATTTGTCTTTCTCTGACTTACTTCCTTAGCATTAACACCCTCTAGGTCCATCCATGTTGTGGCAATTGCCAGGATCTCCTTCTTAGTGGCTAAATAATATTCCATCTTATATATATACCACATATTCTTTATCCATTCATTTCTCAAAGGACATTGAAGCTGGTTCCATATCTTGGTTACTGTGACTAAAGCTACAATGAATGATGTGGGGGTGTAGATATCAGGGTCCCAATATCAATTCATCTGGATGTATACCCAGAAGTGAGTTTGATCAATCATGCACTAGCTCTACTTTTAATCTTTTGAGGGAATTCCTTACTATTTGCATAATGACTAAACCAATTTACTGTCCCACGAATAGTGTACCTGCCCCTCGTCCACATCCTCACCAACATGTGTTATGTCTTAACTTTATAATAAAAGCCATTCTGACAGGTGTGAAATGGTAGCTCATTGTGGTTTTGAAATGCATTTTTATTTCCCTGATGTTAAGTAATGTTGAGCACCTTTTCACACCAGTTGGCCATTTGTATGTCTTCTTCAGAAAAAAAGTCTGTTCAGGTCCTCTCCTCATTCTTAACGAGATTATTTGGTTGATTTTTTTTTTTTTTTTGCTTGCTTGTGAGCTTTGTAAGTTCCTTATGTATATTGGACATTAACTCTTCATGAGATATAAGTTTGCAAATATTTTCTCACATTCTGTGGGTTGCCTTTTCATTTTGTTGACTGTTCCTTTTGCTGTGCAGATTTTTAGTTTGATGTAGTCCCACTTACTTTCATTTTTGTTGCTCATGACTTTGGTGTCATATCAGAAAAATCATTGCCAAGACCAATGTCAAGGAGTCTTTTCCCTATGTTTTATTTTAGGAGTTTTATGGTTTTGGATCTTATGTTCAAGCCTTTAATCCATTTTGAGTTAATTTTTGTGAGTAGTCTGTAATGGGGGTCCAATTTCATTCACTTGTGTGTGATTATCCAGTTTTCCCAACACAATTTATTGAACATGACTGCGCTTTCCCCCCTTTTAGTACTTCTTGGGTCCTTTGTCAAATGTAAGTTAACCAAATATTCATGGATTTATTTCTGGTCTCTTCTGTTCCACTGGTTTATGTGTCTTTTTACACCAACACTATACTGTTTTGATGACTTCATAATATAGATTGAAAAAAATCAGTAAGTGTGATGCCTTCAGTTCTTTCTCAAAATGCTTTGACTATTTATGGTCTTTTATAGTTCCATACAAATTTTAGGATTTTTTTTCTATTTCTTTGAAAAATTCCATAGAAATTTTGGTGCGGATTGCACTGAGTCTAGACAGTTTGGGTGGTATGGACAGTTAAACAATATTAATTCTTCCAATCCACAAACATACATTTACTTGTATCTTCTTCAATTTCCTTCATCACAGCTTTAGTTTTTAGTGAACCGATCTTTCACCTCTTTGGTTAAAATTTTTCTTAAGTATTTTATTGTTTTTAATGTTGTTGTAAAGGCAATTATTTTTTCATTTCATTTCCAGCTATTTCATCATTAGTGTATAGAGACACAACTGATTTTTGTATGTTGATTTTGTATCCTGTAACTTTACTGAATTTGTTAATTAATTCTAAGTTTTCTGGTGGAGTCTTAAGGACTTTCAATATAAGGTTATTTTATCTGCAAATTTTATTACATGATTTTATTACTTTGTGACTGGATGTCTTTTACTTCTTTGTCTTGCATAACTACTCTAGCTAGAACTTCCAGTGTTCTGTTTAATAGGAGTGGTAAGAGTAAGCACGTTTTTCTTATTCCTGATCTTGGAGGAAAAACTTTGAACCTTTCACCTTTGAGTATGATTTTAGCTGTGGGCTTGTGATATATGGTCTTCAGGTTGAGGTACATTCCTTCTACACTAAACTTGTTGAGAATTTTTATCATGAAAGGATGTTGCATATGGTCAAATGCCTTTTCTGAATCTACTGAGATTATCAAATGATTTTTATCTTCATTCTATTAATGTGAGAGATCACATTTATTAATTGCATATGTTGTAACATCCTTGTATCCCAGTGATAAATCCCCCTTGCTCATGGTGTATGGTCCCTTTAATGTGCTGCTGAACTTGGTTTCATAATATCTTATTGGGAATGTTTGCATTTATATTCATCAGGGATATTGGTCCATAGAATTCTTGTCCTTATCTAGCTTTGGTATCAGGATAATGCTGATCTTGTAAAAGGAGTTTGAGAGTGTTCACCCTCTTCAATTTTTTTGGAAGAATTTGAGAAGGATTAGAATTAATTCTTGAAATGTTTTGCTTAAATGTTTAGAACTCACCAGATAGTCCTGGGTTTTCTTAGGGAAGTTTTGATCACTAAATCATTCTCCTTTCAGAGTACTGGCGTGTTTGGTGTTATTACTTCATGATTCAATCTAGGTAGGGTGTACATTTTAGGAATTTATCCATTTTTTCCGGGTCATCCCAATTGTTGGCATATAATTGTTCATAGTACCCTCTTATAATCCTCTGTATTTCTGTGGTATCAGTTGTAATATCTTTTATTTCTAATTTTATTTTTCTCTTTTTTTCCCACAATATGCTAAAAGCTTGTCAATTTTATCTTTTTGAAAAGCTAGCTCCTAGCTTCACTGATCTTTTCTATTGTTTTCTGATCTCTATTTTATTTATTTCTGCTCTGATATTTGTCATTTCCTTTCTTCCATTAACTTTGGGCTCAGTTTTTTCCTTTTTCCAGTTCCTTGGGATGAAAAGTTAGATTAAAATTTTTCTTTTTTCTTAATGTAAGTAAGCATCTATCACTATAAATTTCCCTTTAGAAATGCTTTTACTGCTTCCCATAAAATTTAGTATGATGTGTTTCCATGTTTGCGTTTCAAGTTTTTTTAATTTCCCTTTTTATTTCTTCTTTGACCCATTTGTTGTTCAGGAGTGTGTTGTTTGATTTCCACACACGAGAATTTTCTAGTTTTCCTCTTGTTACTGATTTCTAGTTTCAAACCACTGTGATAGCAAAAGATATTTGCTATGATTTCAATCTTAAATTTTCCAAGACTTGCTTTATGACCTATCATATGATCCACATGCACTTGAGAAAAATATGTAGTCACTGCTAATGTATAGTATATATATAGGTACATAGATATATATATATATATATTTTTTTTTTTTCTCTCTGTCTCTATAACAGTAGGCTGGAACTTCTCCAATGGACTCTTCTGGACTTCCCAAGGACTCTCTCATCTGTGAGTGACTGTTAAGTCAGTCACCTGGACCATGGCTGTGTGGGGCTAATACAAGTTCATGGGTCACCTGATGGTCCACATTCAGGGCCAAGGTCTGCCTATTACCTTGTGCACAGGTGGGTAAGACTCTTCACTGGTCCTTTGTGATATGGTGCTGGACCCTACAGCTCCCACAGTAACTTCTTCCCATGGATTGATGCCAAATTTTTGTTGATGGTGGGCACATAATGAGGAGGGTCATATTGGCCATCTTGCTGACATTTCTCTCTCCAATTTTTTCGTACGGTGACCCACAGTAAGAGACACATTTTTCATGATGACCAAATTCATATTTTATATATACTTGGAATAAGTTTCACGAAACAACACTGACTTACTGTATGTAAGGTCCTCTGACATTCTCTATTCTAGTGCTTCTCAAACTTTTTGTTTTTAAAGATTTTATTTATTTATTTGTCAGACAGAGAGAGTACACAAGCAGGGAGAGCAGTAGGCAGATGAAGAGGGAGAAGCAGGTCCTGCTGAGCAAGGATCCCCGATGTGGGATTCAATCCCAGGACCCTGGGATCATGACCTGAGCCGAAGGCAGATGCTTAACCAACTGAGCCGCCCAGGCACGTCGTGCTTCTCAAACTTTAATGTGCATGTTAATCAGCTAGATATTTTATGAACATATGATTCTGATTCACTATTTTGGGCAAGGCCTACATTTTAACCAACTCCTATGTGGATGTTTCGGTTTCTCAGACACACCTTGAGGACCAAAAATCAATTTCCTTTTATTTAAATGTGAAATTACTTTTATGACTCTTGGATGTATCTGGACTGCTTCTGAAAGCACTGCTGGTCTATTTCCTGGTGTAACACTATGTTTTCAGAAGCTCTTGAAACAACAATATGCCTATCTGGGATATTCTCATAAAAGTAGACTTCACGTGGGATGGTATTGCGCTTGGAAGCAGTTCAACAGGAAATCTGCTTCACCTTTCACACACCAAAATCAGAAAATGTTAGAAGACATGGGTATCCTTCTGACACTGCTTTTTGAAATTATAACATTTGGCACAATAAATACACCTAATTCTGAATAAATAAATCTGTGCAATCTGCATAATGAGTACTCTCATCTCTGTATGCAAAAGGAATGTTAGAGAAGATGACCAGAAGGGACTGTGGCAATGATAGGAGTATTTTCTGACCTGCCCCCTTGCCATTTCCTGTGTTGTGATCTCCTTTTATTTGCAATATGAATGCTTGCTGTGTCAGACAAGATTCTTGTCCTCAAGCAATAAAAGTCAACTCTGACTAACCTAATAAAACAAAACTGGGGGGAGGCCATTAAGGGGGTCCAAAACAGATGGGAATCTGTGAGACCTAACAGCAGAAGCCTGTGGATTTGGAGTCCCAGCAAGGCCTCAGGAAAAGCCCAGATGCTGGAGGGCTCATCACGAACAGCTCCAGCCCTGGACCCTGATGAGGCAACTACCACTCCACGGAATGGGATGTTGCTGCCTCTCCTACTTGCAACAAGAAATCTCTACCATCCAAGTTTCCAAATCAAAGTCTAGGGCACATGCCCCACATTGGCTGAGCCTAAGTCACATGTCCAAGGTCCAGTTGCAAAAGTATCTGAAGAAGCAAGTGGTTGTCCTTTGTGTTTCTATCCTGAAAGGAAGCCTCTTCCTAAAACCAAGTCTCATAAGCTGGATTACTAATAGCCTCTTGATGCTTTGTACAGCTGAGGAAAATGCACACCTCTAGCCGACAAAATGAGTCTTCCCCTTCTCCAGTGATTCCAGGCCACTGTCAGGGTTTGGGAGCAGAGCATGCTTGACTTTTAGCTCCACTGGACCACTCTGCAGGAGTCTTTGTGCAGAGCACACAATGAACGTCTGTATGCAGTAGCCCTGTTAAGGTGAAATAACGGACATATACTAAAGGAAGATATCCAGCTTAGAAATATGGTTAAGTGGTCATGTGCATGTAGCTTGATAAAGACCAGTGGAGAAATGCTCTCATGAAGCCAAGACAAGTGAACAAAATCTAGGCAAAAATTGGACTATGGTGAGTCATCACTTAATGGAAACTGAATCACCATCACTAGGAGAGTCTCTCTTCACCATGCATGGAATTTGGCTTCCAATGAATGGAAACACAAAGCAATATTGGCCCACAGTGGGCATATCTGATTCATAATGCAGAATTACTAGGAACCATTAAAAATTTAAATCGATATAATATATTGAGATTGACATCAACTCTCCTCCTGGTTCATGAAATAACTATCTTACGCTTAACACAAGAGAAGATTTATGAGAAAAAGTTATATATTTTCATGTTAAAACAAATAATCATTTGTTCACAGTTATAATAACTGAATATCTGAAAGAAAAGGTATTTATTATTTTTATACTATATAATAATCTATATAAAAAACTTTTTAGCCAATTTCCATTATGAAATTAAAGGTAGATATTAAGTTATTCTTATTTTTTATCCTGAAAATTATAGAAATAGTAAAAGTAAGAAAATTTATCAGATTATTCCATACTGATTAACCAGGCCAGGGGGAAGTAGATGTGATTCAATTAAACCCTCCTGCCTCAGATCAATTCCACATGCATGTATTACACAATGAGTGCTGCTAGGCTGGTAGATTTTACAGATAATTATGTCAGGAGTGCCCTTTTACAGTGGAGTAGTGGATTGAAAGTCTATTTGGAGACAAATGAAGACGGCTAGAAAGAGGCATCTGGCACAGAGTATTGACAACTTTTCCAAACTGTGTTCTAAACCGCAACAGAAAAATGAGACCATAGTCATGTAGGATCAAAGAAAGGTTTTCTAAAGTGGGAGGTATTACTGTTTTTGTATCTTGGTGGGAATCACCCAGTGGGGAACAGTGCTTCACTAGAGAAAGAGACAGTGCCTCTCTCTCACTAAGAGTTCCTGGCTATTAATTAATTAGTTAGTTAGTTATTTTAGGGAGAACATGTGTGTGAGTTGGGGGTAGGGGGTGAAGGGCAGAGAGAGAGAGAGAGAGAGAATCTTAAGCCAGCTCCACACCCAGTGCTGGTGGGGCTCCACACAGGGCTCCATCTCACAACTCTGAGATCATGACCTGATTGTCTAAGGCTTAATCAATGGAGCCACTTAGGCAACCCTGGCTATTTTAGCCACCATCCATCATAAGAACTCTTCATCTTGCAAAAGAGAGACTCTGTACCCATTAAATATTAACTCCCCCATTTCCCTTTCTCTTAGCCTCTGGCAAATACCATTCTATCTTCTCTCTATGAAAGTAACCATTCTTGATACACAAGTGGAATCATACAGTACTTGTCTTTTGGGGATTGGTGTATTTCACTTAGCATAATATCCTCAAGGTTCATCCATATTGTGGGATGTGTCAAGATGTCCTTCCTTTTTAAGGCTGAATGGCATTGCACTGTATGTATATCCATACCTGATAACCATTCATCTGTGGATGGAAATTTGGATGAAATCTTTTAGTCTTTTAAATAACACTACCATGAGCATAGGTTTACCCATATTTTTTAGAGACTCTGCTTTCAATTTTTCAGGATAAATACCCAAAGGTGGAATTGCTGCATTATATGGTAATTCTATTTTTACTTTTTCTAAGAACAGCAATATTGTTTTCCATGTGACTGCACCATTTTACATTCCTACCAATGGTCCATAAGGGTTCCAATATCTCCACATCCTGCTGACACCTGTTATTCCTGCCCCACCCATTTTTTGATAGTAGCTACGTGAGGAGGTTTGTCATTGTGGTTTTGATTTGCATTTTTTGACATTGGATATCTCTGCATGTGCTGTTGGTAATCTGCATCTTCTTTGGAGAAATGTCTATTAAAGTTCTTCACCCAACCAAAAATTGGTTGTTCTTAAGTTGCAAGAATTCTTTGTGTAGTTTGCTGTCCTCTTGCTCACTCCATTCCAGACATACTGATCTCCTTTCTTCTCTTCAAAACACCAAGGATCATTCCCCCTTAGGTCCCCTGCTGCTCCCTCTTACTGAAAGGTGTGGCTTGTTGTTTCATCTCTTTCATTTCTAACTCAAATAGTGCTTTCTCCTATCAAATATTTCAACTCATCCCTGCCCCCGCAACATACCTAATCCCCCTTTAAAATGTTCCACATTTTCAGGCACCTGGGTGGCTCAATTGGTTAAGCATCTGCCTTTAGCTTAGGTCATGATCCCAGGGTCCTAGGATCAAGCCCCACATCAGGCTCCCTGCTCAGTGGAAAGCCTGCTTCTCCCTCTCCCTGCTCCTCCCCCACTTCCCCTGCTTGTGCTCTTTCTGTCAAATAGGTAATAAAATCTTAAAAAAAAAAAAAAAGATTCCACATTTTTCTATTCTTTCTAATATCCTATATAATCTACTTACTCACTATGTTTATAGTTTGCTATCTGTCTTTTCCCCATTAGAATATAAGCTTTTCGAGGGCAGGGATATCTATTTTGTTTACTGATATATCTCAAGCACCAAGAGATGTCCTTGTGCATACTAAAGTCTCAAAAATAGTGACTACATTTTAAACATAAGTTTTGTAAATCAGTAGAACATTTTTATTTTCCACTTGGAAGCTATCTTTTTTAAGTAGAAAATTATTGTAAGAGCAGAGACTCCTCAACATGAATTCCTTTCATTCATTTAATACATTTGCCCAAACCATAGAGTTGCACAAATACAGCTCTCAGTAGATTCTGTCTTATCTCTCAGATTATAACTATCTCACTCTTGCAAGAAAAGAAAAGAAAAGGATGAGGAGATGAAGATAAAGAATTAATTAATCAAAGCCTTTAACTTTTCTGAAAACCCAGGGAGTTTTTATCAGCCTCCTCTGTTATTTATCTAACATAACTCTCTGGAATATTAATATTAAATCCTGAGATTTGCAGTTTTACATGGCCATGATGTATTCACACAAGGAAGTGCCCCCAAAGAGTCTTTCCTGATACTTGTTGTACACTAATTCACTTCAGAGCTTTCACATTCAGGAACAACATTCACATTAAATCAAGAGAAGACCCTTTCACTAAAATGCAGCACTTTATAGCTTTTTTTCATGATACATTAAGAGGATAGTTACGTTTACATGCCATATTGGGATCAACAAAGGATCAGAGCCCTTTGCAAGGCTCCTGTGGTGACCCAGCCTGCTTAGTTACCATTAGAGCAGTGGGAAACACACTGGGGGAGGAGCTCTGCTAGGCAACATGTTATCATAAGAAGTTAATTCTTAGCATTGGTAAGAGAAACCAATCCTCTATGATAAACATATGTTACAATCTCAAATTGTTTGCTTCACCAGATACTCTAACAAACATACCCTACTCTCAAACTTTCAAATCAACGATCCTTTAAATTTTTAAAATAAACATTTCAATCTAATGGGAAAGCTCCTCACCTCTTCTGCGATATTTGTCTGGTGACACCCAGCACCCATTCCCCACGGCTCCACTGCCACCTTTGAAAACTTTTCTATCTCCCTTATATTGCAGAAGCTGAAAGCCTGAGAAGTAGGTTTCTCTGACACCTTCGCCAGCATTCTGAATGCATTTTTAGGCTCCGTCTTCACAGATAAACTCACATAATCCTGAAAGACTGCAGGGCGGCCCAAGTCATTTTTCCTCTTTCTCTGGAGCAGTAGAAGGTATAACATGGGCCTTTCCAATGTCAGTTTCTGAAGGAGCTTCTGTTTCCCTTCCCATTCCCTCCATCTGGGATCTATGAAGTACCAGGAGATGTACAGGAGGTTTCTGCATGTTCATGACTCTGGCAAACAGAGGGTCTCTGATCTTCCTTGGTCATGCACCAAAAAGTTAGTGGTGACCAATTGCCTAGGCTTCTTCAGCCCCTGTAATAGGGCGGTGAGCACCTGAGTCCTTATACAAAGACGTCTTAATACAGCGTTTTATGTTCTTCCCTGAGCCATGAGTGAAACGTCCTCCTGAGGAAATAAATCTAGAAACTCCACTTTTTGATATAAGACATTTAACAACATACAACTTTCACTTTTGCTTTTGGTAACAGATATGTTAATATTCTCTAAACTTTTTTCTGATCTATTAAGTAGGATGTAGTGGCTAGCAAAGAGTTCTCTGCTCATGTTTTAACAGGCTCCCATGCTTTAAACTGCCTATGATACTACCAAAAGGACTATGGTTTCTGCCCCAAGGGCTTTTTAGATGAGAGTAAATTAAAGAATACCAGGCTTTTAATGTTCTGTTTCTGCATTACCCAAAACATATGAGCAGAAAGTGAAAGGTGGGGGGAGGGGTGAAACTCTATGTGAAAAATCAGGGGCTCTTTCTAGAAAAAAAAATATTGTGAATGAATTTAAAAGAGAAGCAAATATTCACTACCATTTAACTATGCAAAAATAAAAGTAATCTTTAATGTGCCCATTACACCAAAACAAATTACAAACAGATAAAAGATTTAAGCTTTTAAAGAAATGATCCATTAAAATTCTAGAAGATTGCCTCGTAACTATTTTTAAAAGTCTAGTTTAAGAAAACATTTTCTGAGTGTGACATCAAAGGCCAAAACTGTTAAAAGAAAGTTTGGTTTTTCAAAACTATTTTCATTCTGTTTCAAATTAGAAACAACAACACCGGGGAGGAGTCAAGATGGCGGAGAAGTAGCAGGCTGAGACGACATCAGGTAGCAGGAGATCAGCTAGATAGCTTATCTAACCATCGCGAACACCTACAAGTCCAACGGGAAATCGAACAGAAGAGCAACAATTCGATCACTTTCTGAAAGGTAGGACCTGCGGAGAAGTGAATCCAAAGCGACGGGAAGATAGACCGCGGTGGGAGGGACCGGCTCCCGGCAAGCAGCGGAGCAACGGAGCACAACGGAGCACAAAATCAGAACTTTTAAAAGTCTGCTCCACGGAGGGACATCGCTCCAGAGGCTAAACCAGGGGGAAGTCCACATGGGGTCAGCATAACCCCACGTCCCGCAGGGTCACAGAAGGACCGGGGGTGTCTGAGTGTCGCAGAGCTCACAGGTATTAGAGTGGGGAAGCCGGCTACAGTGACAAAGTCGAGGAGTGAGCTCTCAGCTCAGGATTACCTTGAACCGGTCTCAGGCTAGCTGAGATCGGAGCACGGCCGGAGGCCACATAGACGGAAGCGACTGGGCATTTTTCTCCAAGTGTGACCTATTGAGTGCTTTCCTCCAAGCGCGACCAGAGGCCAGGGAGACGGGGGCGGTTGGGCGCTTTTCTCTGAGGGCACACTGAGGAGAGGGACCCCGAGCTCTCGGTTCCTCCGGGCAGGAGATTGGGAGGCCGCCATCTTCATTCCTGTCCTCTGGAACTCTATGGAAAGCGCTCAGGGAACAAAAGCTCTCAAAAGCAAACCCGAGCGGATTACTTACCTGGCTCCTGGTAAGGGCGATGCAATTCCACCTGGGGCAAAGACACTTGAGAATCACTACAACAGGCCCCTCCCCCAGAAGATCAACAAGAAACCCAGCCAAGACCAACTTCACTCACCAAGGAGAACAGCGGAATTCCAGAGGAGGAGAAAGCAAATCTTATCTGGACAAAATGACAAGGCAGAAAAACTCACCACAAGAAAAAGAACAAGAGGCAGTACCGAAGACTGGGGACCTAATCAATACAGACATTGGTAATATGACAGATCTAGAGTTCAGAATGACGATTCTCAAGGTTCTAGCCGGGCTCGAAAAAGGCATGGAAGATATTAGAGAAACCCTCTCAGGAGATATAAAAGCCCTTTCTGGAGAAATAAAAGAACTAAAATCTAACCAAGTTGAAATCAAAAAAGCTATTAATGAGGTGTAATCAAAAATGGAAGCTCTCCCCACATCGGGTTCTCTACTCCGCAGGGAGCCTGCTTCCTCCTCTCTCTCTGCCTGCTTCTCTGCCTACTTGTGATCTCTGTCTGTCAAATAAATAAATAAAATCTTTAAAAAAAAATGGAAGCTCTTACTGCTAGGATAAATGAGGCAGAAGAAAGAATTAGTGACAAAGAAGACCAAATGACAGAGAATAAAGAAACTGAGCAAAAGAGAGACAAACAAATAGAGAGAATTGGAGAGAATTCGAGAGATAAGTGACACCTAAGACGATACAACATTAGAATAATTGGGATTCCAGAAGAAGAAGAAAGAGAGAGGGGAGCAGAAGGTTTATTGGAGAGAATTATTGTAGAGAATTTCCCTAATATGGCAAAGGGAACAAACATCAAAATCCAGAAGATGCTAAGAATGCCCCTCAAAATCAATAAAAATAGGTCCACACCTCATCACCTGATAGTAAAATTTACAAGTCTTAGCGACAAAGAGAAAATCCTGAAAGCAGCCCGGGAAAAGAAGTCTGTAACATACAAGGGTAAAAACATTAGATTGGCAGCGGACCTATCCACAGAGACCTGGCAGGCCAGAAAGAACTGGCATGATATATTCAGAGCACTAAACGAGAAAAACATGCAGCCAAGAATACTATATCCAGCTAGGCTATCATTGAAAATAGAAGAAGAGATAAAAAGCTTCCAGGACAAACAAAAACTGAAAGAATTTGCAAACACCAAACCAGCTCTACAGGAAATATTGAAAGGGGTCCTCTAAGCAAAGAGAGACCCTAAAAGTAGTAGATCAGAAAGAAACAGAGACAATATACAGTCACAGTCACCTTACAGGCAATACAATGGCACTAAATTCATATCTCTCAATAGTTACCCTGAGTGTTAATGGGCTAAATGCCCCAATCAAAAGACACAGGGTATCAGAATGGATAAAAAAACAAAACCCATCAATATGCTGCCCACAAGAAACTCATTTTAGATCCGAAGATACCTCCAGATTTAAAGTGAGGGGGTGGAAAACAATGTACCATGCTAATGGACATCAGAAGAAAGCTGGGGTGGCAACCCTTATATCAGATCAATTAGATTTTAAGCCAAAGACTATAATAAGAGAGGAGGAAAGACACTGTATCATACTCAAAGGGTCTGTCCAACAAGAAGACCTAACAATTTTAAATATCTATGCCCCTAACATGGGAGCAGCCAACTATATAAACCAATTAATAACATAATCAAAGAAATACATCGACAATAATACAATAATAGTAGGGAACTTTAACACTCCCCTCACTGAAATGGACAGATCATCTAAGCAAAAGATCAACAAGGAAATAAAGGCCTTAAATGACACACTGGACCAGATAAAAAACCCACTGCAAATATCATTCTAATGGAGAAAAACTGAAAGCTTTTCCACTAAGGTCAGGAACACAGCGGGGATGTCCACTATCACCACTGCTGTTCAACATAGTACTAGAAGTCCTAGCCTCAGCAATCAGACAACAAAAAGAAATTAAAGGCATCCAAATCGGCAAAGAAGTCAAACTATCACTCTTTGCAGATGATATGATACTATATGTGGAAAACCCAAAAGACTCCACTCCAAGACTGCTAGAACTTGTACAGGAATTCAGTAAAGTGTCAGGATATAAAGTCAATGCACAGAAATCAGTTGCATTTCTTTACACTAACAACAAGACAGAAGAAAGAGAAATTAAGGAGTCAGTCCCATTTACAATTGCACCCAAAACCATAAGATACCTAGGAATAAACCTAACCAAAGAGGCAAAGAATCTATACTCAGAAAACTATAAAGTACTCATGAAAGAAATGGAGGAAGACACAAAGAAATGGAAAAATGTTCCATGCTCATGGATTGGAAGAATAAATATTGTGAAAATGTCTATGCTACCTAAAGCAATCTACACATTTAATGCAATCCCTATCAAAATCCCACGCATTTTTATCAAAAAAATGGAACAAATAATCCTAAAATTTATATGGAACCAGAAAAAACCTCAAATAGCCAAAGGAATATTGAAAAAGAAAGCCAAAGTTGGTGGCATCACAATTCCAGACTTCAAGCTCTATCACAAAGCTGTCATCATCAAGACAGTATGGTACTGGCACAAAAACAGACACATAGATCAATGGAACAGAATAGAGAGCCCAGAAATAGACCCTCAACTCTATGGTCAACTAATCTTCGACAAAGCTGGAAGGAATGTCCAATGGAAAAAACACAGTCTCTTCAACAAATGGTGCCGGGAAAATTGGACAGCCACATGCAGAAAAATGAAATTGGACTATTTCCTTACACCACACACGAAAATAGACTCAAAATGGGTGAAGGACCTCGATGTAAGAAAGGAATCCATCAAAATCCTTGAGGAGAACACAGGCAGCAACCTCTTTGACCTCAACCACAGCAACTTCTTCCTAGGAACATCGCCAAAGACAACAGAAGCAAGGGAAAAAATGAATTATTGGGATTTCATCAAGATCAAAAGCTTTTGCACAGCAAAGGAAACAGTTAGCAGAACCAAAAGACAACTGACAGAATGGGAGAAGATATTTGCAAAGAACATATCAGATAAAGGGCTAGTTTCCAAAATCTATAAAGAGCTTAGCAAACTCAACACCCAAAGAACAAATAATCCAATCAAGAAATGGGCAGAGGACATGAACAGACATTTCTCCGAAGAAGACATCCAAATGGCCAACAGACACATGAAAAAGTGCTCAACATCACTTGGCATCACAGAAATATAAATGAAAACCACAGTGAGATACCACCTCACACCAGTCAGAATGGCTAAAATTAACAAGTCAAGAAATGACAGATGTTGGAGAGGATGCGGAGAGAGGGGAACCCTCCTACACTGTTGGTGGGAATGCAAGCTGGTGCAACCACTCTGGAAAACAGCATGGAGGTTCCTCAAAAAACTGAAAATAGAGCTACCCTATGACCCAGCGATGGCACTACTGGGTATATATCCTAAAGATACAAACGTGGTGCTCCGAAGGGGCACATGCACCCGAATGTTTATAGCAGCAATGTCCACAATAGCCAAACTACAGAAAGAACCTAGATGTCCATCAACAGATGAATGGATAAAGAAGATGTGGTATATATACACAATGGAATACTATGCAGCCATCAAAAGAAATGAAATCTTGCCATTTGCAATGACATGGATGGAACTAGAGGGTATTATGCTTAGTGAAATAAGTCAATCGGAGAAAGACAACTATCATATGATCTCCCTGATATGAGGAAGTGGTATGCAATGTGGGGGGGTTGGGGGTAGGAAAAGAAAAAATGAAAGAAGGTGGGATTGGGAGGGAGACAAACCATAAGAGACTCAATCTCAAAAAACAGACTGAGGGTTGCTGTGGGGAGGGGGGATGGGAGAGGGTGGTGGGGATATGGACATTGGGGAGGGTATGTGCTATGATGAGTGCTGTGAAATGTGTAAACCTGGCGATTCACAGACCTGTACCCCTGGGGATAAAAATACATTATATGTTTATTTAAAAAAAATAATTTAAAAAGAAAAAAAAAGAAACAACAGCACCAATTAGATAGATTTTACTATTGTTTACATTGTGTCATTGTTGCTTTATCCCTGTTTTTTATTCTGTCATTCCAGAGTGAAAGAAAAATGTCAAAATTTTCTTCCTAAATGCTTCAGCACAGATCTCCAAAGAGCGGGACTATAGTCTAACAAGACCGCAATATCTTGATTACACCAAACAAATCTGACAATAATTCCATCATGTCATTTAATATCTAGTATCTAATACCTCCCCCCCTTCTGTTTTGGCCTATGACACTGGCTTTTCTGAGTTCGGAGTGGTTTTCTTACAGAAGATACACATTCTACACTGACTATTTCTTAATAGTCTTATCTCATATGACTTAAGATTGTTAGATTCCATTCTGACAAAAGGGGGAAAATTGAGGTGGATAGTCAGAGCTGTCCAACAGAACTTTCTACAATGACAGACATGTTCTATGACTATGCTGTCCATCGTGGAAGCCACGGTCATGTGGATATTCAGCAGTGAAAGTACAGCTCCTACAACTGAAGAACTAAATTTTAATTTTAATTAGTCACTTTAAGTTTTAAATTTAAACAGCCACATGTGGCTAGTGCCCACCAAATCATTTTTCTAACATAAAAGTGGATATAACAGGGTGCCTGGGTGGCTTAGGCAGTTAAACAACTGCCTTCGGTGCAGGTCATGATCCCAGGGTCCTGGGATCAAGTCCCACATCGGGCTCCCTGCTCAAGCAGGGACCCTGCTTCTCTGTCTGCCTCTGCCTCTCTCTCTGTCTCTCATGAATAAATGAATAAAATCTTAAAAAAAAAAGTGGATATAACATGGGTCACCTGGGTGGTGCAGTCAGTTAGGCATCTGACTGGATTTCAGCTTGGGTCTGACCTTGGGGTCATGAGATCGAGCCCCATGTGGAGCTCACATTCTGCATGGAGTCTGTTTGGGTTTCTCTGTGTCCATCTGCCCTTCCCCCACACTCTCTCTCTAAAATAAATAAATCTTAAAAAAAAAATAGGTATGATGTACCTATGTCTTACCTGTACATAGCAGTTATTTAATAAACGTTGGTCTTCTTCCCCTTCAAATACATACTTTTCCACATGCTATGTAATATATTTTCATATTGACTTGAATGAGGCTGTATGTTTGACTTTATGGTATGAATAAAACCTTTTCAATAGCAGAGAAGTAAAGGCTTTTGTTGACTTCAGGAAGCTTCATGATCAGCACCAACTGCTATAGTTACCTGGGTATATTCACGATCCACATTTTTTTTTAATTTTATTTTTTATAAACATATATTTTTTCCCCAGGGGTACAGGTCTGTGAATCGCCAGGTTTACACACTTCACAGCACTCACCATAGTCACGATCCACATTTTAAAAAAATCTCAGAAATAGTGGAGTCATTCTGCCACCTATTTCTGCATCTTTAACTTATATACACAAGGCTTAAGAGTTACAAGTCACATTTCCTGATATAGCCAACCCTGTACATTCACGTTCCTTTCAAGTTGTTCACAGTGTGGTTAAGATTAGTTAGGCCAAAAAAGGATAGTAGAATTCAATACTGAAACTCTTACCCAATTTAGAAAAGGAATCTCTTTTTCCATGGGATTAAAGCTTTAAAGCCTGAAGCCGAAGCTCCTGAGAGCCTGCCTGATAGCAAGCACAATACAGAGAAAGGTAGAAATGAAACCTAGAGAGAAAGAGTTCCTCTTGGTCCCTGAATGCAACCTCACCTGCAGCAGGCAATGTTGAATGAGGAGGATCTGGTCTCTACATGACAGTTTGTGAGCTGATAAATTACTTGGTTTTCCTAAGCCAATTATAATAGTATTTCTTTCTTTCTTTTGTACCTGAAAGGGTGCTGTCAAAATTTAACAACCATGAGAGCACAGAATTTAGAAACAGACAAACTGGATTCTAATATATCTGTGATCCAGTGTACCCATCTAGAGATCCTGGGATAATTATGCCTTCCTCTTAGGCCTGTCATGAAACACTAGATGGGATAGTATGATGGGCATGTGAAAGACGTTCTGAATATGCTAGTTTCTATTTTTCTAATTTCTCCCAGAGCTGAAACGACATCATACTCTTGAATCCTCACACACTGTTTCCCTTTTCTCTCCATCACTTAGAAGTTTTCCATTTATGCCCAGATATAATGTGAACATTAATTAAAAACTAATTTTAATTTAATTAAAATTAGAGAGGGTCATTTCCTACAGTAGGTGATGGAATGTTCCCTGTCTAGTTTTATGACAATTAGTTCAGGGAGCGATCATATTTGTATTTGAAGGTAAGATGGACTCAAAATGATGGCTGTGAATTTGTGTTGCTCTTCAAACTCTATTCTTTCCTAGTTTCTGTCATCCAGATAATGGGGACTTAATCTTGCATAGGCTTTGCTTATATGGTGGTTTCCTTTGCCTTCTTAAATGTAACCATGTGCAGAATCTCCTCTATTGGCATGGAAGATTTACTCGCCTTTTATAATCATACTGGATTTAAGTTAAGTAGCTTGATAATCAGACGGAATATAATTAGCTAATCATTTACAGGATTACCTAGGCTAAAAATTGACACAGTAAAATACAGTAAGCATGTTTATGCCCATCTGAATCCATGCATTAATAAAGGTGATCAGATTATACAATTCAAATGAATTTCCAAGAAAATATCCCTGGCACAGAGGATTAGAAATATATTTAAGCTAAATTTAGAATTCAGGAAAAGCAATCCCACAGCTTACTTTCCATTATTTTTTTCCCTTCAACTAAGCTCTTAAGCTGAATAAATTAAAGTCTCCAAGATGTTTAAACAGTTCAGTCTATATTAGTATACTACAGTTTATTGCAGAATACAGTTGTAAAACCATTGCCAAGTTGCTCCTAATACCTGTATGGTCATAACTGGAAATCTCTAGCAAAGGCATCAATGTCCTACTTACCCATAAATTTTAGCTCCTTATCTATAATTACTTATCTCCTCCTTAAGAATCTGTCTCCCTTCCCCAAAGTCTCATGACTGTCTCTGGAGCTCTGCATCACATTCGTGAAACCATATTCTCAATCTGTCAGACAAAGTGCTGCTTTCTATGGTCTAATAGCGTATCTAAAATAATCTCTTGTACCTTTAAGATTTTTTCATTCTTTTAAAAAGCAAAATATAGCTCTTCAGAACAAAAGCACATGAAACAGAACTATCTGGAAAAGTATATGGCTGGGTTTCTCTTAGACTCAATTTTAGAATTGTGTGGACTGGGAAGAAAGAAGAACACAGAAGAGAAAAATAGAATAAAGTGAGTTGAGCCCTATATTCTCTATATTTCTCAAGTTATAAGGGTGTCAAAATGATTCTAGACAGGTTTAGGATCTTTGAATAAAAGGATACTTGTAGCCTGCTTTTCCGTCTAGACACCAAAGAGACAGCAAATCCTCAGAAAGGCTGATGTTAAGTTATTTGCTGCATACTATGGGCTAGTTCCCACCTGTCCAAGTTCTCCTTCTCACAGGGGCTACATTTCCCTGTCTCCTCTTGTAGGAAGATTTCAGTTCAGGACCTGCCAGTGGAAAGAATCTGCGTAAGATTAAAATAAGATGCTGGGACAGCTGGGTAGTCACATGCAAGAAAATGAAGTGGGGCCCCTACCTCAAACCATATGCCAAAATTAACTCAAAAAGGATGTAAGACCTAAGGCTATGAACTAATGCTATAAAATTCTTAGAAGACTACATAGGGGTAAATCATCATAATCTCAAATTCCACATTTTTATATATGACACCGAAAGCACAAGTGGCAAAAGAAAAAAGAACAGATAAATGAGACTTCATCAAAATGTAAAACCCTTATGCACCAATGAACATTATCAAAATGTGAAAAAACAATCCACAATCTGAGTGAAAACATTTGCAAATCGTGTATCTACTAAGATACTTGTAGCTAGAATATATTTAAAACTGCTACAGCTCAATAGTAAAAAGACAAATAATCCAATTAAAAATGGGCAAAGGCTCTGAAGAGAGATTTCTTCAAGAAGATACACAAATGGCCAGTAAGTATAAGAAAAGATGCTCAACATCATTAACCATCAGGGAAATGCAAATGAAAACCACAATAGGCTACCACTTCCAACTCAGTAGCTTATCATCAAAAAACAAAACAAAACAAAAACCATAATCACAAGCGCTGGTAAGGATGTAGAGAAATGATGGAAACCTCATTGGGTTGGTGCTGGTGGGGATACAAAATAGTGCAGCCACTTTGGAAAACAGGTTAGCAGTTCTTCAAAGGTGAAACTTAGATTTACCACCTGACTTAGCAATTCCACTCCAAAGTCTCTGCCCAACATATATACATTCATCAAAAACTTGTACATGAATGTTCATGGCAGCATAATTAACAGCTAAAAAGTAGAAACAACTCAAATGTCCATTAACTGATGAATAGATAGATAAGATGTGGTCTATTCATACTGTAGAAGAATATTCAGCAATAAAAACAAATGAAGTCCTGATACAACATGAATGAGCCTTGAAAATGTTATGCTAAGTGAAAGAATCCAATCACAAAAGAACACACATTATAAAAATCTACATAAAATGTCCAGAAGAGACAAATCTACAGAGACAAAAAGGAGATTAGTTTATGTGTAGGGTAAGGGAAGGATGGGGGAGGGAGGGGAGGATGACTAGAGGGATTGGGAGTGGGGTGAGGGGGGTTTGCCTGAGGAGAAAACGTTTCTTCAGGAATAATGAAAATGTTCTAAAATTGATTATGGTGGTGGATGCCCAACTCTGTGAATACACTAAAGGCAATGAATTATACACTTCGCACACTTAAAATTGTTCAACTGCATGGTATATAAATAAGTAATCTTTTTTTTTTTAAGATTGAAGGGAAGAAGGAAGCCAGAGCCACACCAGGCTTTGGCTGTAGAAGCAGCATGACCTTGAACAAGGGCACTGGGTCTGCAGGGGCAGAAGACCACCAGCTCAGAGCAATTCAGGGTTAGACAGGTGAGCTCTCCTACAGGATCAGGAGCAGCTTCCTGGAATTCTGAACATTGACTAATTCCATCTTACCCCCTCGTTTTTCTCTCTTCTACCCCTTCAAATGATTTTTGCAGCTTAATTCCCTATGTTAATCTTGTTCTGCTTGAAATTTCTAGAGGGGTTTGTTTTCCTAACTAAATCCTGGCTGATATTATTTCCTAGAGAGAAGCTATCCTCCTCATTCTCTTCTTAAAAATTTCCAAATATCTTCAGGTACTCACCCCTTCTGCACATAGTACCTTAGGAGACTGATTTCTAATCTCAGCGTCTGGGTTCAACCTGATTTTGGTCTAGCAGTAATCCTGTTCCTTTTGCTAAAAAAAAAATTCAAAAATAAGCATGTGATATTGTAGGAATTGAAAAGGGAATGGAGAGGAAGTGGGGAGACTCAGACTGGGCTTTTAGGCTTTACTCTACATCCTTATGTAATAACTTGAGTCTTTTACAATGAGAAAATATTTGTGTGGTTTTTTTGTGTGTAATAATAATATTTCAACATAAATTCTAGAAATGAAAAAAATAATCATGTGATTATAACACTCAATGTTAACTAACTGGAATTAAAATAAAAATTTCAATTTAAAAAAAAGGGAGGGGGAAGAGGCATGTGATCCAGCCATACCAATAAGAGGAAGAGGATTTTACCTGAGACTCCTAGGAATGCTCTACTTCATTCTGAAGAAAGAAGCTTGAGACATCAATTAGATACAAAAGACAAAGGAGTAATTTCTGCAGGTGGCTATCATACAACCAAGACACGAATCCATTTCAACATGAAGATCACAGGCAGAGGGCAGGATAAAGAGACAGAGAGAACCCAAGCCTTTGATTGCATTTTTAAACTGTTGGATCAACACACTTTGAAGCTCACCTTACCTCTTGACTCCTTATATGAGCTAATAATTTGTCTTAAGGCAGTTTGACATAACTTTCCTATTACTGCCAGAAACATCTTAATTTATGTTCTGAGACACTGAAGTGGCAGTCCCTCTATGCAGATAGGGCTTGAGGTAACTCCCCAGTCTCTCACAGCCCCAGAGTGGCAAGAGATATCATCTAGATGATATCTCCAAACCCTGAGAAATTTAGCTGAGAGGTGGCTGGTAGACTGAGAGGGGCCTTGCAGCCTGAAGAGGAGACAAAGCAGCATGACCATGTAAAACCAGAAACGACATAGGAATGTGAACATCATGACAGGAGGGTGATGACAACCAGGACCCAGATGGGTTGCTCCATCACAGCGAATACCAGACAGGCTAGAAGACAACATGCAGTTACACCTTGTCCACTTGACAACTCAGTGTAACTTAAAGCCTTTCCCCAAAGCCCTGAAACCTTGGGAGAAGGATAATGCATTGCTTAGGTTAGTTTTCCACCACCAAAGAGGACAGAAGCTCAAAACAGAGATTGTTGGATCATAGAAAAATGAAAGAAGTTATGGATGGAGAAAAATCATAACCCTAAATGGGTACATTTCAATTATGCAGAACTCATTCTTCGGCCAGTGGGTGGCAGGAGTAGCATGATTATATGGATTCCCATTCCTATCCCGGATTTATCAACCTTACCCACCATGGAGGATCACAATCAACCTTAATCAAGTCCTCTTTCCACTGCCTCCTCTCATCTGCAATTGTTCAGAGCTCAAACTCACATCCTCTCGCAAATGGAATTTTTATTGCAGTGGCTCTTGGGTACAATCCTGACCAGAAGGCTTATGGTAGAACACTGACCATTGGTCACTCTCTAGGGGCCCTCAGCCCCACTCTTTGTAATATATATATATATTTTCTCTTACCTAATATATATATATAAGTTTCTCTTACCTAGTTTATATATATATATATATATATATAAACTAGGTAAGAGAAACTTAGAAAGATGGCCATAATTTGGTCCTGCAGCCTTATCCCTTCTTCCTTGCATGTCTTTCAAAGTCATATTGTTCCAAATTTGAGGCAAAGAATAAATTTTTAAGAATTCCTGATGGACAATATTCAAGTTGAAGTTGCTCTAACTTGGAACATGAATGTACTTACAACTCTTTCTTCTGATTAATTTTGTGAATTTAAATGCCACACGGCTTGTAAGAAGCTGTGTGATTTCACTTCTTGTTTCTTAACTTTCTTCTTCCTCACTTACGTTCCAGTCCCTTAAAATCAATCTCATTTCCTCAACATTGCCATAGATTACCCCAAGGAGAGATGGTTGATGTCAACACAAATGTCATTTGGTCCCTATGCCGAGATGAAGAAAACTTTCCAGTTTTCATTCCAGAGAAAAGGAAATTTGCTGTGCAAAGCAAGAATGCTGAACACAATTGGAAAAGGAAAGTTAAATAGCAGATCAATGGGTTTCTGATTCCTGTTATCAACCTTCTATTAAAAACAAATTTAAACCCACTGACTTGCAGAAAATAATTCCATCTTCATATTTCACCACTATGTTAATAATATTCTTTAGGGAAACATTTGATTGAAAATGTTACTGGAATAGCAGAAACAGATCTTAATTTTTCAATGAATTTTTAAAAAATCCTTTTACTTTATGTGCTAGCTCTTACAACTTTAAAAATCGATGAATAATACATAGCAATTATGTACATACCTATTACTGATAAATTTAAATGAGAACTATAGTTATTCTGTACCTTGTCACCAAAAACTTGAGTTTCTGCCTAAGTCTGTAATATTCTGTATAATATTTGAAGGCTTATTTTTAATATTTCTACCAAATGTTGGCTTACAATCTTGGAATTAGACCATGTGTTATGGGTTACCATGTTAGCTAAAATGTTTGTTATAAAAAACTGTGCATGTTTATTTAAAATTACAAACCAGATTTGTCAAACAGATTGGTTTTACCCACCAACTTAATGAGCATGAACCCTCTGGGCCACTACCTGATGTAGCTTGAATTATTTCAACCTGTGTAGAAGGAATGACGGAGATTTTCTTAGCACTAACATTTCTTAACTTTTAGAAACAGGCTTGTAAAAGACGGATTTGAAGAAAGGGTCTAACAGATTAATTTCAAAACACAATGCCAGTGAGAGTTTCTAAATGGCCGGAATGGATGGCCACAGAATCTTCTGGGCATCAGTGGGGGGAGGGGAGGTCAAACACATCTCCCATGGGATGCCAGTGGTTGGTGTGAGGTGGAATGGCCAAGGTGACAGCAGTTTCCTCTAGTGCCACGTAGTCAGTGGCAGTAGCATTTCTTCCCTAGGTGACTTCCAGGGCACAGTTCCCTGGAACCTACTAGAGGAAGTGCTCCCCGCAAACAAGAGTGTAAATCATGACAGTGGAAGACACGGCATCCAGCAAGCAGGAGCTCCAAAGTCAGCACCAGGAAAAGGAATATTCCTAGGATGACCATGAAGGGGAAGCAGCTTTGCTGTTCTGGCAAAGCTGAGCAGCAAGTCCAGAGAGGAGCCAGTCCACTGTGATGTGGAAGGATGATCCAGAATACAGTTTTAAGCAAAACTTAAATTCTTGGGCTTTTCTCAAGTGTGTAATGGAGTTGAGAAGTTTTTTGTTGTTGTTGTTGTTTGTTTCTTCCTCCTCTCTCTCCTCTCCCTTGTTCTCTTAATTCTGTCCCTTGTATCAGTAACAAAGCAAATTTAAAAGTAGACATTATTGGGGCACCTGCTGACTCAGTCGGTAGAAGCATGAAACTCTTGATCTAAGGAATCTGAGTTCAAGCCCCAGTCTGAGTGTAGAGTTTACATCATCATCATCATCATAGTAATAATAATAAGGAGGAGGGGGAGAAGAAAAGCAGACAGTCATTAACTTCCAGAAAAGCAAGTTGTTCATGAAGGGAAAGCATAGAATATTGTGAGACGCAGACATACTGCTTATAACATTGATGGAATCAAAATTACTGTTGGGGGGGAGAGAAGCTGAAACATGTACACATTTGTAGGATGAATATGTGACTGTGGGAGAGTCTGGTTGAAGTTTGAAAAGTGGATCAGATAAGTAATTATTACCTTTTGCAGTAAGAAGAGAATCGATCATCTCCAAAACTGGAAAAAAAAAAAAACCTTAATTAGCAGAAAAATCCTCTTGTTGAAAAATAAGAACGATACAAACACCAGTAAAAACTGCACAAATGGGGCCCCCTGGGTGGCTCAGTTGGTTGAGCAACTGCCTTCGGCTCAGGTCATGATCCTGGAGTCCGGGGATCGAGTCCTACATCGGGCTCCCTGCTTGGCGCGGAGTCTGCTCTCCCTCTGACTTCTCCCCTCTCACATTCTATCTCTCTCTCAAATAAATAAATATTTTTTTAAAAAAAAAACTGCACAAACGTTGGGTACTATTGACTTGGGGAGTGTGATTCAAAAGCTGGGAAGAGTAAAGCTGAGGATTGCTGTTATAAGCTAGCAGAACTCATCATACTTAAAGTAAATATGTATAACTTTGACAAAAATAAAGACTACAATTTTAAATAAGAACAATTTCTAAATCCCAAAATTATACCACTATTTTCACTAGAATTCCATTGAGCTTATAAGTGAGTTAGAGAGAAATAACATCTTTATAAGTCCAAATATTTCTTTCTGCAAAGATGGTTAGGACTTTTTCATTTTTATCTTCAGAGTTTTATCATTTTCTTGTAATGGGTCTTGTGCGTTTTCTGCCATTGGTATCAAGGCATGTTACAGTGTCATTTGCTAGTATGAATGACATGTTTTTCCATTGTGTAACTGTTGCTAATAGATTTTAAAAAGTGCTCTATATTTTTTGTAGCTTGCCACTTTACTACACACTTCTCTAGTATTTTTTTCAACTGACTATCTTCAGTAATTATCATTGGATATCCCAATTTTCCTTCCCCATGCAGAGGACTCATTTGTTTTACCCATTTATCGCATGGGCTCCAACTTGTTGAGTGCAGCTTTAATAATGGAGTGAGGAGGTGTATTGCTTTCAAGTGGAATAAAAAGACTTCTAGTGTTTCCTAACATGAATAATGTTTTCTGTTGATTTCAGACAGAAATTTGATCATCTTTTTATTCTCTTCCTAATACTTCCCCTGTCTAAATACTCCTTCATATTTTAGCAAATAGCATTTGTTTACTTGTCTGTTTCCCCCTGCTACAATGCATGTTTCTGATGATACGGATGAGCGTCTGATTTTATCCCAGAACAGAGAATAATGCCTGGCTCTACAAATTTGTTGAATGAATGTATCAATCCATGATGTACGGGTCACCCCTACATAGTCAGATGTTGCTTTGTCTCTTTTAGCCTACAAAAAAGATTAATATCTGCCATACTGTTTTTTTTTTAAATTTTCAGCATAACAGTATTGTTTTTTGTACCACACCCAGTACTCCATGCAGTCCGTGCCCTCTCTAATACCCACCACCTGGTTCCCCCAACCTCTTCAAACCCTTCAGATTGTTTTTCAGAATCCATAGTCTCTCATTGTTCACCTCCCCTTCCAATTTCCCCATTATACCTCCATCAGAAAGGATGAATACCCAACTTTTGTAGCAACATGATGGGACTGGAAGAGAATATCTGCCATGCTGTTAAACCACTTTTGCATTTATGGACTACACATTACTTCATTGTGGGGTACCAACTGGATTTCCTGGTATTTTATTTTAAATGTCCGCATCTATGCCTATAAGTATGAAATGTAGGTTTGTTATGGGTTATCTTTGTCGGGTTTGGTTTCAGGATGCTGGCCATACTAAAATAATTAAAGTATTGCATGTGTTTGCTCTATAATTATTTTAAAGTAATATGGGTTAGCTCCTAAATCAAGAGCATCTGCCCAGAAAATACTCTGCGTCCTGGTGCTTGAACTTCTTCAGTCATTAGCGTTCTATTATGTTTCATTGTTCTTTTTTATTCAAGATGTGTGGGAGCATGCTTTCATTATAAAATGTTAAAACTGTACCTAAGTGTAAAGACTGAAAATGTGAGGCTCTATCTACCTTTCCAACACAAGGCCAGAGACAGCCAGGCTTAACAGCTGAGTACTTTTGTTTCAGTATTTTTCCTATGCCCTTCCATATTTACAGGTGCACATACAAGTGCGCGCGCGCGCGTGCGTGTGTGTGTGTGTGTGTGTGTGTGTGTGTAAAATAACAAAGCCAGGAATTGCTTGAAACATTTACTTTTTTTTTAACCTGCCTTGAAACGTTTCCACTAATATGTTGTAAAAGACATAAAATATACAGGGGCATATAGCTAGCTCCACTGGCAGAGCATGTGACTCTTGATCTTCAGGTTGTGAGTTCAAGCCCCATGTTAGGTGCAGAGATTACTTAAAAATAAAATCTTTAAAAAATATGAAATATATACTTCATCCTTTTTAGTAGTTGTGTGATATTCAACATTATGGCTTTACCAGAAATTATTTAACTGTTCTTCTAATGATCAGTATTTGGCAGTTGCCCATTTTTCACTATTATAAAAAATCCTGCTATGATCATTTTCACACACAGACCTTTAGTCCATGCTGATTCTCTAAAATAAAGTCCTCAACATGGAATTGCTAAGCCAACAAAGATGGACAGCTTTTATGTTAGTAGATACTGGAAAAATTGCCCTCCAAAGAATGTTTTGTCATCTTACCCTCCTACCAGCAGAGTATCTTTTGCCACATCCTTACTAACCTTGGTTATTATCAAGCTTTTAGATTTTTGCTAATTTGATAAGTAAAAATTCCTTAAAATGTATCACATTAATTTACATTTCTCTGATTACCAATGACGTTGAACATTTTTGTAGAGCTTATTGAATATCTATAATATTTTTCCTATCCATTACTATTTTTTTAAAAGTAAACTCTAAAAAAATAAAAATAAAAAAAATTAAAAGTAAACTCTTTGTTCAATGTGGGGCTTGAACTCACAACCCTGAGATCAAGAGTTGCATGCTCTACTTTCTAAGTCGGCCAGGTGCTCCCACTGCTTATTCTTCTATTAGAGTGTTTATATTTTCCCTATTGATTCGCACTGATATTAATCCCTTGTCAGTATCATGTAAACCTATTCCCAGGCTGCATGTTGTCTGTTAATGTTATTATGTCTTTGTAATTTTTGTGTATTTATTTTATTTTTTTAACTTTCCTAAATGTTTATTTATTTATTTGTGAATTATTTTTATTTTTTTTTATTAACAAAGAATGTATTTGCTTCAGGGGTACAGGTCTGTGATTCATCAGTCTTACACAATTCACAGTTCTCATCATAGCACATACCCTACCCAATGTCCATCACCCAGCCACCCCTCCCTCCCACCCTAAATATATCATTATCTTCCTTTATGACTCTCATGTTTTATATCTTGCTGAAACAGGATTTCTTCATCCCATGCTTATGAATTCTTTTTTATACCTTCGTCTAATCCCTTTATGTTTAGTTTTTTGGATATTGGATAACATGTGTGTGTAAGTATATGGCTTCCAAAATGAAAAACTCATCACCCCAGGTGTATTTCTTTCAAAATTGATAACCAAACTTCACCTTGATTTGAGAAGTAAATCATCTTTTTCCTACGAATTTGTTTACCATCTTCATTACTAATAGCGGCTAACATTTCCATAGTTCTAACCGTATTCCAAACTCTTTTAAGTGCTTTTTCTTATTTTCTTATTTAATCTTCTCAACAACCCTATGATATGGGTGGTATAATGGTCCCCATTTTACACATAAGCCAACTACATAGCCAACCACAAATAACTTAACCAAGAATGCATAGCAAATATGCCTTGGCTTGAGATTCAGTGCTCTTAACTACAATGCCAAGTGCCAGTGTACAGACTCCAATCTTTATTCATCACTATTTCTGCCTATACCTGCACCAACCCTATACTTCTACAACTATATTTTCAAATGTGTTCAAATTTCTGAAAGAGAAGTTAGTATAATTTCTTTCTTCTCAAGAGTTTTGCAGGCCATTACTTGCCATTTTTTTTTCCTGTCATGTAACCTATAGAATCAGCTAGTTAAGTTTCATATATAATGATTAGAATTGCATTACATTTCTAAATTAACTTGAGAAGATTTATATCTCAAAAATAGTGGCTTTCCATTTAGGAAGGGACTATCTGCATTTACTGGATCATTTTCTTTTCTAGAGCTTTATAATTTTCCCTCTATGAATCCTATACTTTTGTTAGGCATTTTGTAATTTTTCTTTTTGTTGAGAATAGGTTCCTTTTTTCTCTGTTTTATTCTTTAATATATTGTTGGTAATATATACAAAAGCATTGATTTTGCTATGCTAATTTTGTATCTAAACCTCATATTGAATTCTTTATTGATTCTAGTAATTTTTCTTGATTTCTAAGACAATTTCTTATTTGCAAATAACTGTACCTATGTCTTTCCTTTATAATATTTAGATACATTATTCTTTTCTGTTTTACTGCATTAGTTAGACTCTCCATTTTAAAATTCAATAGCAACAATGCTGGGAGCAAATTTATCTTATTTCTAACATTAGGAGGAATGACTATAATGTTTTATACCAAGTATTTGCTTTTGGTTTATGCTAACCTTTATCAATTCAAAAAACTTTCCTTCTATTGCTAGCTTGCCAAGAGTTATTGTTTACTTGTTTTTAATCAAGAGTGATGATTGAATTTTAGCAAATGTGTTTTGCCCATATTGAAATGTCATGAGTTCTACCCCCTTTGATCTATTTATATAAAGAATTACATTAATGGATTTCTTTGTGTTGAGTCATCCTTGCATTAATAATAGTTCTATGTGCCAGGAGCTATGTTAAACACAGTGATTAGATGAATACGCATTTAAGACTGTTGTATGTTCTTGATGAACTGACCTTTTTTTATTACGAAATTTATTATTAACTGGAATATTTAGTGCATTCTCAGTCAATGTAACTATTAACATGGTTGCATTTAATTCTACCATCCTGCAATTTGCTTTTTATTTGTCCCATCTCATGTGTGTTTCTTTGTTAGTTCCTTTCTGCCTTCTTGGTCCCATAAAATATTTTATAATACTCCATTTTATTGCTTCTTTGGTTTCCTCTGTGTGTGTATGTGTGTGTACTAGTGATTGCTATAGCGATTCCAGTATACATTCTTAAGCTTATCACAGTCTACTTCTACTTAATATTATAACATTTCATGTAGAATATAAGAAACTTCCAAGTGAAGAATTCCATTTAACCCCCCTGCAACTCTTAATGCTATGGTCATGTGTTACCATTACATATGCTAAAAATACAACAGTGCATTACTATGTTTGCTTGAACCAGTCAGTTATATTTAAAGGAAGTTCAAAGATAAGAAAATAAAATTCTTATTTATGCACATATTTACGATTCCCAATTGTCTTTATTCCTTCATCCTATCATTCTACATTTTATCTTTAGCCCAACAAACTTTCTTTGACATTTCTTTTAGTGTCATGACTACTATCAGGCTATATTCTATCAGATTATATTCCTTTCAAAATATTTTTTGACCTTCATTCTTGAAGATTATTTTGAAAGATATACTGTGTTGGGTCTTAAGAGTTTCTTATATCTGTAGAATGATTTTTTTTTTTGCTAAGTTTTGAATATTTGGGTTTGTTATTCCTTCAAATAGTTTTGACCCATTCTTTCTTCCCTTTTCTTCTGAGGCTTCAATTACATATGGGACAAATTATATCATTCCACAAGATACTGAGGCTCTGTTCATTTTGGAAAATAGAAAATAACAGTTTATTCTGTTTTTCAGTTTTGATATTTTCTAATTAATCTATTTTCAGGTTCTTATACTTTTTATTCTGCAGTGTCCAATCTCCTCTTAAGCCATTGAGGGAAATTGTCATTTCTAGTATTTTTAATTGGTACTTTTACACAGCTTATATTTCTCTTTTGAGATTTTTACCTGTTCATTATGTCCATTTTTTTCCTTTAAATCCTTGAGCATGTTTACAATCACCATTTTTTAAAGATTTTATTTTTAAGTAATCTCTACACTAAATGTAGGGCTCAAACTTAAAACCCCGATATCAAGAATCACAAGCTGTACTGATTGAGCCAGCCAGGCACTCCTATAAGCACCATTTTTAAAATGTGTTCTAACTCCAAAATCTGAGTCATTCTCAGGATCGCCTTTGATTGTTTTTCTATTTTCTTCGGTGGCGGGAGGGGGGTAGGCTCCATGCTCAACATGGAACCCAATGTGGGGGGTTTGAACTTACAACCCTGAGATCAAGATGTGAGCTGGGATTGAGAGTCTGACACTCAACTGACTAAGCCACCTAGGTACCCTCAATTGTCTCCTTTTTAAAATCTTGATTATGAATTCAATTTTCCTGCTTTTTTGCATATGTAGTGATTTTTTAATTGTATGCTGCATGTTACAGGTGATATATTGTAGAGCATCTGGATCATCTTGTTTCTCATTTAAAGGTATAATGTTTGGTTATGGTCAGCAACTGCATAAATGCTTCATTCTCTTCATCTTTCAGGCCTCATTTTATGCTCTGTTTGGACAAATCAACATTGATTTTGACCTTAATCCTAGGATATGATCTTACTACTTACTCCAAAAGAGTGGCCTTTCTGTGGTCTCAACTGAATGTCCAGTGGGCTCAGTAAAGTCTTTCTACCATAGCTGGATTGCAACTTCAATTTATTTTGGCATGGCATGGCATGACTTCTGGCATTTCCATTCATTTCTTAGCACCACAGGAGCTGCTGTCTTGCAGAATCATGAGGTCTTACAAAATCTTAACCTATACAGGCAAAGCCCAGAGTAGCTCCTAGCCACAGAGCTGAGAACAATCTCTACACAGACTTGGGAAACCTCCCTTCTGTAGATCTCATTTGTCTCTGTAGTTCTATACTGTGAATTTCACCTGCCTTTTCATCCCCTCTGTTGCAATTTTTGCCACACTTCAGTATGACTTAATGTTGTTCACTTGGGCTCCACTTTGTGGCAAATTCAGGAAACGGCCCCCAGACATAAAACCAGGTTGAATATGGTACTCACCTCATTTATTCCCTGTCTTGCTGAGACTATAGTCTTGCACAGTCTATCTTCCAATGCCTAAAAGTAACCACCTCACAAGTTTGGTTCAGTTTTATAGAACAGTAAATCCAACAGCAGCTAGTCCACCCTGGGCTTGAAATAAACTTGTAATAGAGCAGGACATCTGGGTGGTTCAGTCAGTTTAGTGTCTGCCTTTGGCTCAGGTCATGATCCCAGGGTTCTGGGATTGAGCCCCATGTCAGGCTCCCTGCTCAGTGAGGAGTCTGCTTCTCCTTCTCTCTCTGCCAGCTGCTCCCCCTGCTTGTGCTTTCTCTCTTTGTCAAATACATAAATGAAATTAAAAACAAAAACAAAAACACCACACTTGTAATAGAGAAACCTCATTGGTATTTCTCTATCTTTCACTCTTAGGCTCTTATTTCCTCTCTCTCTCTCTCTCTCTTTCTCACACACGCGTGCACACACACACACACACACACACACACACACTTTGCCATCCTTTGGAATAATATTTCCCTTTTTATTTTCTTTCTTCTCCAATGGCCTTATTTTAATCTGGTTTTAATTTTTTAAAACATGTTCTAATTTATTCTCCATCAGTATCAAGAACGAAGTTACTGATATGGACCCTCCTTGTTCAATATAAAAACTTTATCACACTTCACTCCCTCCCCCACCTTTCTCTTCACCCCATGTCCCCAGGTGGTTTTAAAAATTATATACATTTTCTTTTTTAAATTCTTTGTTATACATTGTACAGTTTCACAACCACTTTACAAGCAATTCTTTGGATTTATATCTAAGTTTTTCTTGCTCACTGCTCTTTTTTCCTAAAACATGTCTTTGTCTTTATTAAATTCTTTATTTTGATTAGTTTTTGCTTGAAGGTCTAGTTTAAGTTGTAGTTTTCAAAAAGCATACATGAGTCATATAATTTCTGAATTCTTTTAAATTTGAGCCAGGCTTTCATTTGCTTTTGCATTAAGATAATAGGTAGGCTTGGAATATAATTCTTGGAACATAATGCTTTTTTTCCCAGGAGGCTATACATTTTCTCTGAGCTTTTCTAACGCTAGTATTATAAATAAGGAGTCTAATGCTATTTGAACTTTTTTTCCCCTTTGGTGACTTTTTTCTCCCAGCTGACTGCTTCCAGCCAAAACCACTTGGGTACCATTCCTTCTCACTATACCCATCTAATCTTTGCTAACCCTGCTCCATGTACAATGCTGAATATTTCAATTCAGAGAAGTTGCCTTTTTCTGTTTGATTATTGCTTTTCATTCATCTGCTACTTTCTCCTTCTGGAATTCATATAATCATGATATTAATTCTACTGCTTCAACATTTTCTGCCTCTTGATTTTTTCTCTTGAATTCCCAAATCTTAAAGTTTGTGCTGTGCATTCTGAAAGAATGTTCCTCAGTTATTCTTCTTTTTATTCCTGACTTGTTTTTTGCCTCTCGATTTATACATTTTTGTAGAAGTTGGCACTTTAAAAAAATAATATATGATCCTTTTAAGTTTAATTAAGAAAATTAGCTCCCCAATCCCTACATTCTTCTCTCTATGGTATGGGAAGTCTGTTTTACTATGGATGATTTGATCTGAATGTTCGCATTTGATCCCCCTCATTTGAATTACTGTATTTCTTAATTTATCTGGAAATTTTTCTCTTAACCTTACAGAAAAATTAGTTTTTCCAATAGTGGCTCATCAGTGCTCCCTTATTCACTCCTACCTGCTCCATTTTCAGTTAAAATTCTTCACCTTCATAGACATGTTTCCAACAGTAATACACACATATTCCTTTTATATTCCCTGGATTGTTTCTTTCTGAAATGGGAAAAAGGAAGGGGTCAAACATGTGATTAGGAATCATCTTTGTCATAGAAATTTATTTTTCTTAGACTACAACAAAACAATTTTCCCATTGTATTGTATTATATTAAGAATAGTAAAATTCTTTAAGAGAAAAAATGGCTATACACATTCTTTCCTTAGAGAGAAACAGAGACGTTACCTTGTTGCCAGCATTCTTACTAAAGGGGGGGATAAAACCTTAAGTTACTTTCCCACCACTAAAAGCATTTTGAAATACTTTCCTTGAAACCACATTTAGAATCTTGAAACTACTATAGACTTCTGTGTCCAACTGCCCAAACAAGGACAGAAATATGCCCATGAAAGTTAACCTCTGCTGAATACTACCATGAGGTAGAAGAAACACTGGGAACATCTGCATTTTATTCTGCCAATATGTTCTCTCTTATTCTAGGAGCACAGGATGTCTTTACTGTGTCAGCTGCAAAAATATTATCTCTCTGCAGGAATGAAACAAGTGTGGAATATATATTATGCTACCACATTACATGCATACCTAAGCAGAAAACAAAGAAAATAGCCATTTAATATATAACTCAATTTTGCCTCCAGGGACAGATAAAAATTTTTATTATAATACCCAAATGGTTCAGTACATAAATATACATGGGAAATGTGATAGGGCTACATCAGGCTCTTTTGGCTAGAGGCTGGTGGCTAAAAATTTATCATCTGACACCCATTCTAATCTTGCCTTCCCATAGACATGAAGTAGGCTATATTTTTTATGAGCGCCAGGAATTTGGGGCAAGGGAGACCAAACCCATCACCATTTTTCAGCAGATCATTAATTTCTAAATGTGTGTGGAAAATAACTATTGGCTGATATCTTCCAGTTTCATTTCAAACATTATACCTTATAAAGTTTGCTTAATAAATAACCAAGATAGTAAAAAAAAATGACAGTAACTAAATTGGTAATTTAATAACTTCAGATGATTCTAGAGGCTTAGTAGTGTTTATCCTTCTTGAAATCAATAAGTTTTCATTTGGAATCTTAAATCCACTTTAATGAGCATTCTGCTGGTAGCAGTGTTATTTAGGGTGTGAGCTTATACAAACAGAAGTAATGGAGGCTTTTTCCTAGATAACAATTTACAGTTAACTTTGCAGATCACATGGCTGATTTGAAAGTATAAATCTCTGCAATCCCATTATATATGCTCCTCAAACATTTTAAATGCTTTTAACCAGAGAAGAGGTTACACAGGAAGAGCCTTCTCAATGCAGAGAAACCTTCATGCTTCTCAGTTAGTGGCAGCATGTCTGAAATGGCTCTTCTAATATTGATTCTATTTTTGAAAGCCCATACAGAGCGATAACACAACTTTCTTACAGGCAGCCAATGGAAAATATCCTGTGATGATGCCCCTAGCTTACTATATAAATTTGCATGAATTATCAAAGCGAAATATTTATCAACACAAAATAACCTATTCCTTCGTATCTTCTCATGTACTTAAGTCTAACTCTGACAACGTCTTCCACAATGTTTCCTTCTCTGTAGAAAACCTTTGGGGTCATGGAATCTACCATATAAAACTAATTCAAAATACCCTCCACAGAACACGGGGCTAATTCTATTGTTATTGTAGCCCATATTACTCTGCCTCTGTGCCCCAGAGACTTGAGTAGCTCTGGAAGTCTCCAGAGGGTGTTCAGGAATGAAGCTAAAGCTTTTGCGCACATCATTGTTTTCTGTGAGATGCTGTCCTCTGTTGCACTAATGTCCCCTGGAAGCATTTCAAAGCTCTCATGCCCTAAAAACACCAAAACTGTGCTGCATTCCCTTCATAGTTTATAAAATCCTTTATAAAAACAGTGATTTCACCTTATGTTATAATTCTGCCTTTCATAGAGACTCAAAAACTATTGATGTTCCCCCACCTTGCCCTCTCACAGGGGCCTTCTAACAAAATCCTGCCTCTCTCCATAAGCCTAAATAAATAAATAAATAAATAAAGCAGATTAAGTTAACAGATATCCAGGCAGACTCCAAATCCCAGTTCACGCTGGAGACCGTTTCCTCATTTGTACATATCTGAAGGTCACCCTGTATCAATGAACGACCTACTGTTACTTCACACACGTTCCTTTGCCAGCTGTTAGTAAGGCCCTTACCTGAGAATGAAGCTAACACAGAAGAAAGCAAGTCAGGAGTTGAGGAGAGACGTCTACCCACCTCATCTGAGCTTGTGAAACCAGCATCCACCTTTGGTCTCCCCAGTTATGTGTCCCAATAAATTCCCCTTTCTGCTTAAGTCAGTTTGAGTTTGGTTTTATGTCACTTCCAACTGAAACAATTTTGACTAATATACTAATAAGTACCAAATTTTATTGGGTTATATAAATATCATCGCCTCAAGAACTTGAAATAACACACCCTAGAGATTTCCAACCGTGAAAACTATAGCCTGATGAGTGATTTAATTAAATATGTACATATGGATCACTTCCCAAACTGCATATACAGAAATGAGGAGAGACAAATCTGAAGAAGAAAGAAAAAAAGTTGGCATGTGAAAGGATGGATTAAGGAGAAGACATCTGCCCAATGTTTAGGACTGGGAAGATAAATGATTCCATTTTATGTTGTTATTAAATTGTATTACTCTTCATTAAAGTTAAATGCATTTAGAGGAATTAAGCTTATCAAAAACTTGGCAGTGCAATATAAGCAATGATTCTTTGTTTATTTGATGACATCCTCCTGTGAGTTGATTCACAATTTTAATTTTGGAAAACAATATTTCCTTCACGGGGACTAACAGAATGATGTGAACTGCTGCATCATTTTGCATGAAGTCATATCGATTATGAAAGCAAACAGAAGCCAAGTGACTTGACCCATTTTTCAAGGAGCATTATGACAATAATGTTTCTATATTGTCAGAGGGGATCACATCAACTTAAGAACTGAAATTAGCCTCAATTAAGGGGGAAAAAAATAAAAGACCTGGAATGGAGAGCTTCAGGAGACAATCGCCTATCCCTTTTCAGGTAAGTACGATGGAACACGATAAAGACAAAAATTCTAAATATTTTTAGTGGGAAAAACTATTTTGGAAGGTACATATTAAAAATATGTATCAGAAAAACAAATATGTATCAGTATCGAGATCTGACTATGGACACCATGGTGAGCAAAACAAATACAGGAGAGAGCTTGCAACCTGGTGACAGCAGAAAACATTAATGCAATTGCAGAGAACTGTCATTCCTGTTAGGGTAAATATTACCAGAGAAATGTGCCTACTGCCCTAAAAGCCCATACTAGGCCTTTATCCTAAGCAGATAGACCCAGAAAGGATTTCACAAAGAATTAATGTTTGAAGAATGAATACACACCTAAGTAAATAAAGAGGGAAAAGAGCATTCCAGTGAGAGGGAGGAGCCACAGGTGTAGAAAAGAATGGGCTAGGAAGCAGAGATCTGAAACAGCACTGAGCCCAGGATGCAGGGACAGGAGGTGGAGCATAAAAGAGGCCCAGGCTGGGCAGAAGTGGGCAGTCTCCTCTAAAAATGGTGGGCAGAACTTGAAGGGCTTTTGGTAGGGCTTGGTAAGATTAAAAAAAAAAAATCACTTTGGCTTCAAGCTGGATAAGAAATGAGTGGAGTAAGGGTAGTAGGGGTGGAGTCAGGATCCAGGCAAGGGAAAATGGTAGCTAGGGTAGGCAGGAGTAGGGGTGAAGGCAAGATACAGAAAAGTAGAGAATCTTCATGGCAGTTTATCCTTATCCTTTCTTGAGAATAAGCATGGTGAAACGTGACTGAATCTTTCTGATTTTCACAATTTTGCATTAGGGAAAATTCCAAACATATGAAAAAGTAGAATAACATGATGAACTCTACAAACTTGACACCGAGCTTCAAGCATGCCCAACTCAAGGCAAATCCTGTTTAATCTATGTGTATCCCCACTTACTTCCCCTTTTCTGTATCCCATTTTTAAAGCATTTATCAACATATCAAACCCTCCAAAAAGTTCTGAGAATAGTACAATAATCACCAATTTATCATTCGTATAGATTCCCTGTTAACATTCTATTAACTTATTTGTGTGGATATGTGTATATTTATACACACACACACACACACACACACACACAATTATATCTGTCTTCTAAGAGCAATGGCATTCTCTTACACAATTATCACACTCAGGAGACTCAACAGCATCAAATATGCAATCCAGATTCACAATTACCTGTTTTTCCTAACGATGTCCTCTACAGCCTTTTTCCCTCCTGATCCAGAACCCAAATGAGGTCCATGCATTGCATTTCATTTTCCTGTCTCTTTAGTCTCCATCAATCTTCAAGAGTTACTCATCCTTTCTGTCTTTCATGACATTGATGCCTTTGAAGAGTGCAGGTCAGCTCATGTGCAGGATGTCCTTAAATGTGTGGTGGCCTGATTGTTTCCTCATGATTAGATTCAGGTGAAACATTTTGGCAGTACCAGCACATAGATGATGTTGTGTCCTTCTTCGTGTGTCACATCAGGAGTGGTATGATGTCAGCAGTCCCGTTATTAATGATGATTCTTTCAGCTTTTCCACAGGTTGAATTCATATCCTGTAGACATAATCCATTACTGAGGAAACCAGACAAGGGCTGCAAAATATAATTTCTATTTCTCCACGAGCCATCTTAATGCCAAGAGACATTAACACAGTTCATTTATACAGACAAAGCTCTGTCGGTTTTATTCACGAAAGGTGCATATAGATCATAAATAGACTGTGACAAGGAAGGAATATCCTACAGCGATGAGAGGAAATTGGCATATGTGGGAATTAGAATCGTGAGCAGAAGTAAAGCATGTGGTACAGTAAAGCCCATAGCCTCAGAAGCCAGACTGTAGGGGATGTCATCCTGGCTCTACCCTTCCTGTGTGACCTTGGGAGAGTTACCTATCCTGTCTGTCTCTGTAACATGGGAAATCATAGAACTCATCTTACATGGTTGACATGAGCACTGAGCTGCTACACACATCTGGTACAAAACAAGGTGTGATGATGATGATGTTTCCAGGGAAGGATGACTGGCCTCCATCTGTTGACTAAAGAAGACACTAGGTCTTCCTTATTAAAAAAAAAAAAAAATATATATATATATATATGTATATATACACACACATATATATATATGTGTGTATATATCTATATAAATAATCTGAGGGGCATATGGGTGGCTCAGTCAGTTAGGTGTCTACCTTTAGCTCAGGTCATGATCTCAGAGTCCTGGGATTGAGCCCTGCATCAGGATCCCCGCTCAATGGGGAATCTACTTCTCCCTATGCCTGTGCTTCTATCCCCACCCCCTACACACACTCATATGCTCAATCTCTCTCTCTCTCTCAAATAAGTAAAATCTTTTTTTAAAAAATCTGAAATTTGAACCCTATTAGTAATATAACCTGGTAAAATATCATAATGGTTGCATAAAATCATGAATACCATCTAATTAGATCTACTCAGGACAGAAGAATATTGATTTTAATGATCAGATGACAATTGTTAACATTTCTCAAATCATAAGCAATAATCTTAACAATAAAATGTGTCCAATGTTGTTTCCTGTGGAGGATCTGATTACCTCCTGTTCCTTAGTAATGTATACACGACCCGTGTTTGGTATAAAAGCACATATATAATACTGAAATTCCCAGAGCAGCATCTAAATCACATACAGAAAAGCTCAGAGAATGACTCAAGAATCTAGTCTAGTCTTAAGATCACTCATAAATCTTAAAATGGCAACTTGGTTTTCAAATTTCAAAGATATTTTTCTGACTAGGCAATCCAGCCACAGTATCTTTACTTCACCATATTGTTTATGTATATTTGTGTGCATGTTGGTGCGAGTCCTGGCAGCCCCAGCCATTCTCCCTGATTTTATCCCATTACCCTTTTTTGAAAAAATTACTTTATTTTCCATATAGTCTTTTCACTGCTAGTCAGTCATGGCTTAATTACTTAATTTTTAATATATTTTCCCCTTTAGCGTAATAATTATATTATCAAATAGGATAAAAGAATTATCCTTAACTTTGTATTTTTAGGATTTGAGTTTCTCCTAAAATGTGCGACCATAGTAGAGATCTTTTTCTTTTCCCTGAACAAGTAATATAGAAAAAAATAAAATTTCTAAAAGTTGAGTGGCTTGAGTTGTTACCATTTTAAGCAAAAGGAGATCAACTGACCCACATCAACACTTTCAAACAGAGAAAGGAATTTTTAAAATTTAAATTCAATTAATTAACATATAATGTTTTAGGGGCGCCTGAGTGGCCCAGTGGGTTAAGCCTCTGCCTTCAGCTCAGTTCATGGTCTCAGGGTCCTGGGATCGAGCATCACATGGGGCTCTCTGCTCAGCAGGGAGCCTGCTTCCCCCTTTCTGTCTGCCTGACTCTCTGCCTACTTGTGATCTCTCTGTCAAATAAATAAATAAAATCTTAAAAAAATATATAATGTATTATTAGTGTCAGAGGTAGAGTTCAGTGATTCATTAATCTTATATAATACCCAGTATACATTATATCACATGCCCTCCCTAATGTCCATTACCCAATTACCCCAACCTCTCACCCTCCTCCCTTCCAGCAAACCTCAGTTTGTTTTCCATGAGTAAGAGTCTTTTATAGTTTGTCTCCCTCTCTCATTTCATCTTGTTTTATTTTTCCCTCTCTTCCCCATGATCCTTTTTTGTTTCTTAAATTCCACATATGAATGAGATCATATGACAATTAACTTTCTCTGATTGACTTATTTTGCTTCGTGTAATACCCTCTAGTTCCATCTACATTGTTGCAAATGGCAAGACTTCATTTTGGATGATCGAGTAATATTCCATCATATATATATATATATATACACATACCACATCTTCTTTATCCATTCATCTGTAGATGGACATCTGGGCTCTTTCCATAGTTTGGCTATTGTGGACATTGCTGCTATAAACATTGGGAGCAGATGGCCCTTTGGATCACATCTGTATCTTTGGGGTATGATAGTGCAATTGCTGGGTCTTAGGGTGTGAGAAAAGAAAACTTTAAATGAGTAATACAATATTTACTTTGGTACCATATTATAGTTTGTTCAGAAGAAGACAAGGTAAGGTAGAAACATCTAGAGGAAACAGAAAGAGAGGAAGGGAGCAGAGAGAAGGAGAGGCAAAGGGACAGAACCAATATTGCTGATGCCTGATTCCCCAAATCTCCCCCTTCCCTGGGGTTACTGCTCCCATCCTCTTCATCACTCTCAGGCCTGCTTCCCTCAACAGTCCCTTCTGAGCTCCCCCCTGCTCAAAATCCAGACTTAACATCTCCAACTCAGTTTACCTACCTACACCCCAAATATACATGAAAGGTTTTCCTCTTTTTCTTCTTGTCTTTTATTTTTCAACTGTTTTCTTCTTGTCATGGTGAACTTTTATCCCAGGCATTGATTTGCAGTCACAAAGCCCAGATGTACAAACATAAAACTCCCTTTACTTCTTCAAAACTGACAAAACTCACAAACCCCCACTCCCACAGATGGAAGAGTACCTAACTTTGCCTATTTCAGGAAAACATGGGTATTTCTGAGTTTTGTTGGGTAAATACATCGTTGATGTGACATTCCCGCTCATTTCTTTCTGTTCTCTCCATCAATCCTCTAAATTTGGGCACTGGGAATAATAATTGTAAGGATGGAACAGCATTTGCTACAGAGAAGAGGGAGTTCAGCCTAGATGAGAAGACAGCAAAATAGTTAAATAAGTGTCCAGTTACAATACAGATGAGTTTCTTTAAAATGTTATGGGAGCACAGAGTGAATTTTAAGAAGCCCAGAGGGGCAGACAGAAGCATCAACTCAGCCACAAGGGGCCACAGACATCTTCTGAGAGGAAGCACATTTTAAGTTTCATCTTCAAACTTTCATCTTTAAGTTTTCATCTTCATCTTTCATCTTCATCTTCATCTTCAAGGGTGAGGACGAGTTAGTTGGTTTAAGAAGATAAGAAAGGAAGTGTCAGGGCACATGAGCTGAGGCACAAGGAAGAGTGTGACACGCTTGGGAGATGAAGCAGCTCTGTTGTGGCTGGAACACAGAGAGTCTTCAGAAGAGTGGGTGGGAGAGGAGTCGAGAGAGAGAAACAGACCTATGTCAAGCCAAGGAACTGGGATCGTACTCTCTAGCCCTGGAGTCGGTGCACAAGACAGGAAGTCCGTATCAGTCACCTGCCTGGTTTTGTAAACAAAGTCTTAGCGATGCTCATATGTTTCACATATTATCTGTGGCTGCTTTCATGCTACCATATCAGAGTGAAGCAGTTTTGACAGAGACTATATAGCCACCAGTCCCTGAAGTATTTACCACCCAGCCCTTTACATGAAAAGTTTGCTGACCCTGCTGTAGACCACCTGAGTGATAGACTCACCCTAAGAGTATGCACAGACCTCAAGTGCCATTGGATATCGTTAGAATATTACTATTTAGATTTGTACAAAACTAAACTATGTGTGAGCATCTTACATCTAGAGTTCTTATGCAAGGATAAACATCTATACATTAAATTTAAACTAACGAAAATAATAACACTCAACATAATGATATTCAATGTGACCGATGATACGAGTGCTATCAACTGGAATGAAGATACCAACGGTATAGAAACAGATTTCCACTCCTAACAACGGACTCACTGTCCCAGTATAGGTTTTTTTGAATTCAGCAACTTATACCTTTGGGGCCATGGTTTTACTTATTTAAACTAGGGTAAAACCTTTGTTAAAATAACAAAAGACAGTGATTTCACTGAACTTTATATTTCCCAAATGCCTCATATTGGAATACAAAGTCCCTCTGCCTTCTTGTTTTGGGTAGGCTATTGATAATTATAGTAATGCCCATTGCTACCATAAAAACACAAAAGCCTGTGCAGGCACTGAAGTCAATTGTTAGCACTCACTTCTAAGGCAGCCATCCGGGTGATCCAAAATTGCTTAGATTTTTTAAATGTCATCTAAATGAAAGCACACTAAATGTGAAAATATCACAGAGAGCTGTATATCCTGGATGGCACGCAAAGCTATTCACAAAATGAAATCTAACATGAGATACTTACTGTGGCAACAACAAAACAGCTAAAAACAGCTGGTCCAAACTGGGTGAGCCCAAGACATGGCAAGGAAGAAGAGGGAAGAGGAAAGATAGGAGAATATGGAGTGTACTACCTGGACAAGATTCTAACATGAGATGGTTGTGGGAAGGAAGGAATGTGAAGGGGGATTCAGGAAAGACTCCCAGATTTCTGACCTGGGCAGGTACACTCATTGAGGCAAGCAACACAGAAGAGGGAAAAATTTGGGAGGCAAAGACAATGAGTTTACTTGGGCATGTTGAAATGAAGGTTCCCAGGAGACTAAATCTTGAACCCGAATGAAGGTAGATATGTTGGACTGCAGAGTCATGAGTGAAGATTAGCTCAGATATCAAGATTTGGGAGCTGGAAAGAAATAGTGGTTGAAGTATCCACATAGAGAATAAGAAAGTGAGAGTTGGAAAGGTACTAAAAGATGCTTAATCATCAGAGGCAGCTGTATAAATAACTACACATATGCACCCACAAATATACTCAATTCAGGATGATCTATACTACCAGAGCAAAATTGTAACAGGCATCATAGGAAATATCAGAACAAAAATCACTTCTATGCTTTTGGATGGGTACACCGAGAAGAGATGAGTTTATAGAAGATTTACTTTTGTTTGCTAAAGTTTGGTCTGTTCTCCCAGAAGGCACATTAACTTGAATAAAATGCCAAAATGGTATGTAATGTGGAACTCACTGCTCAATGCCTACTCAATAACCATTCTCCTTTCTTCTTTACTAAGAGAACCTTGATTTTTGTCAGGGTAGCAATGAGCCCAGGTGAAAGCTACAATTCCCAGCCTCCTTTGCATCTACAAATGGCCATGTAACACAGTTCAGGCCAATGAAATATAACTGAAAGTCACCAGATACAACGTGTGGGAAGGCCCTTTGAAAGGCAGGGAGACTCCAATGACCAGATCCTTTGTCCTTACCCTATTCCTGCCTAGATTCATAATGTTACATGGGGAGCGACCATATTATGACCTTGATGCCCCAAGAACAGGGTATAAGGATTACTGAGTAGAAATATAGAAGGGGACCTGGGGACTTCATGGAGCCCCAGTCTCAGCCCTAGACCTCCAACTTCCAAATATAATAATCATCTAATTTTTTAAATCACTATTTTCTGGATTCCTGCTCCTTAAGACCCAGTACAATTTGAACTTACTAGAAACATAAAATAGCAAGAACAATTTTAAAGTATGCTTTAATCCGTTCCATTCTGAAATCAGGTAAGTAAGACCATTTTTATTTTCAAGGCAAATGTGCAAATAAAAATGTTATTACCCCTTATGTGAAATCCATAGAAGGTACTGAGATGAAGGAACTGCTTACCAAAAGCTACTTTCTCTTCTCAGGAATTGCTTCCTTAGCCTTTCATGCTTTCCTGCTGTCACTGCTGCTTTGGAATTTGCTGTTACGTGTAATAAGACTCCATCACAAATGTTTGTGGAGGAATCAAGAAATACTCACTGGTGATCTTGGCAGAGACCATAGTCAAGACTCAGTCTCTGATCTCCCTTCCCATGCACCCCATCTATATTCAGGCTTTCTTTCTTCTTTCCAGTTATCCATTCTCCTGAGTCTACTGGCTGTTGGGCGCTCTTGAGTATGTCACGAAGCTTATATATTAAGGCCTAGGGAAGGAAGGAACTCTGACCTAAGAATCATGAAGCCTGAGTTTATTTGGTCATTTATTCAATCCACAAATATGTTTAAGCATTTTCTACATTTCAGGCACTGGGTTAAGCCTTAGAAAACAGAGAGGAATACAGCAAGAAAATCCTGTTCTTCAAGACACTTACATTCTAATGGAGAAAAACAATAGATTCACAGATAACTAGAAAAATTACAGATTCTGAAAAATGCTGTGGAAAAAAAAGACATGGGGAAGTGTGGCAGATAGTATCTGGTGGGGACGTCCTTGGGATATGGCTCTTAGGAAGTCTTTTCTGATACGTAAGCAGACCTGACAGAGGGAAGGTACTGACCAGATTCCAAGGAAGAGCATTTCAGGCATCTCATTCTGAGATGAGAAATCTATGTCCAAGGCAAAGAAAGGAGGCCAGTGTAGCAAGAGACAGCTTGCAGGATGGAGAGTGACCCTAAGTGAGCCCGGTAGAAAAAGGGTAGCTCCTAGAGGGCCTCATAGCCATAGTGAGGAGATGAGATTTTAATCTAAGAGTACAGGAAGTATTTGATACACTTTAAGCAGAGGAGTGAGAGACTCCTTTTTTTTTTTTTAATCACTATGGCTTGTTGGTAAAATATGAATTTTAAAATACTGATGAGGAGACTAGTGTATAAATTTGGGAGAGAAAAGGGGAAGGAATGATACTTTAGAGTTGGATCCCATATGTGAGGGGAGAGAGAGTCAGCAAGATGGCACTCTGGTTTTTGGCTAGAAGGCTTGAATAGATGGTGGCTCCCCTTTCTGAGATGGGAAAGCACTCCGAGCCCACCTTGCCTGACCCTGGGCAATGTGGTCTCTTCGATTCAGAAATGCAGATATTGACCAAGATAGAATAGATAGCCTCAGATAGTTCTTCAGCACTACAGTATCCTATCATAGTTCAGTTGGGTAATTAGGACATGATCTACTTCCACAAAACCATGTGACTTTGGCAAAGAGACTCTCTGTGCCTCAGTCCCCTTGTATGCACAATGGGATTATAAAACTGACTTGCTTCACTGGATTGCTGTCAGGGACAAGAAATATCATTACGCAAGACGGCTAGAATATACTAGTAGTCACACATTCTCCTTTCCTGACAGATGCAACTCTTGTTCCTTCTCTTCTTTTAATCACTTCACTTAGCAAATCTCTTGACTCAGAGATTTTCTTTTTCTGAGAGTGAAGCATCTCCAACGCTGGGGGTTCCCAGAGCAGAATTTCCCGTGTGTCCTTTCCTGTGAGAGCCACTCAGCCCTGGACCTCTGTGACTTCTCACCTGGAAGGTGAGCATTGCCAGAGGAGGGCAACACAGCCAGCTTCAAGCCTATGGGCTCCAGGTTACCAACCCTAGAGTTTCAACCTTAGCTTGACTTATTCACCTTTCCCTGCCCTCTAGCTCACCCTCTCCCTGATGAATGGGACTTCAAGAACTGGGTCTGAGAAAAGAGTATGATGGAATGTTTCTGGCTGCTGGTAAGGGAACGCTCATGCCCTGACCCGCCAGCCATACGCCGTCTGCCGCTGCTGGCCCTATTACCTGACACTGGGGAATGAGAGGGGCGTGCTATAGGAGGGGAGATGATAGACTTACATGCCGCCCTCAACGCTTGTTTAGTTAACAACAACTAAAATGTTAACCATGAAAATTCACTAATAAGTAATCCTGGTCCTTTTTTAAATGTTTTTCTTTTTTCACTTCTCTCATTTGTCCTTTCTTTTCCTTCCAGGAAAAAGCCCAAATAATAGGATTGCCCAAATGTCGTGTTTTTCAAAGGTTTCTTGTTCCAGACAGAGCCTGGTTCTTGCCGTCATTTCTGCTGTGGCAGCTGGAGGGCAGTGCAATTCTCTCTCCCTAACTGAACCCTCGCATTTCCTCCCATCCTCCTCCTGGCTAAGTTCAGAGGGGAAGAGACACAATGGAGGGAAGTGTGCACACAGGGTCCTGGAGCAGCAGGGGGGAAATGACTTGAAAAGAAACAAGCAACATCAAGTTCACAGATGGCACATCCTGGTCTTCTTGCTTCCTCCTCACTCACACAGCATTAGCTGCCTTCACACCCATTGGACACATGCTTCCCCTTGCCTCAGCTTGTTCTAGGTCTTCTCCCTACACCCAATTCTTCAAATTCTTCACATGTGAGCTCAGCCTGGCCTCACCCCTTGCACGCTCACACACAAACTCACTCAGCACCTCCCTGTCTTTCCTCATCTCCAGCTCAGGGCGGGCTCCCAGACCTTGTGACCCGGGACTGGGAGGTGGCGACTGTGCTCTGACAAGGTCTCAGTATGTGACAATAAGGCAGATGGTGAGGCAGAGCCTGACTGCAGAGAGGCTGGCTGCAGGAATGCTGCTCAGGCCCCCAGGCAGGGAGGACATAATCGGTGAATGACCCGAGTTACTACTGGCAGACAATGACCAAGCCTAATGCATGAGTGCCCACGATGCCACCACAGGTCACAGAAGACTGATGGTTTTTGTGGGCAGGGCCAGGCATGGAACTGGAACAGGAGAGAGGGAAGCCATGGTATCAGAGTCTTACATTTGCAGTGAGTTTCGGGCCTTCCAAAACTGAGGCACCTCTGTGTACCTGTTACTTCATGTAAGACAGGCCTACATGACAATCCCCTCTTGAGAGGTGAGAAACTGAGCCCGTGTGAAGGGTAAGCAGACTGCTCTCATCAGACAGATGGTCATGACAGAGCTGGGTTAGATTCTACTGCTGTGGTGAGAGCTTACCCAAAATATCATTGACCTGCATAAAAGCACATATCGGGAGCAAAGTTATCATGTAGGATAGCATCTCTGATAGGGCTTTGCAAGGTAAACATCGGATTTCTCACCATCTCAACATCAAATACATGAGGCCCATACTATGGCTCTTTAATATGTCCAGGTCCTCGAAGGAAGGACAGGGAAGAGATGACAGCTAAGGCCCAACAGAAAAACAGGTGATCAACATGAGGTCCTCACCACCTTCTCACCTACAGAACATACTGGGCACCAACCTCTCACAAGAGGTTTCAAAGCTGGGATGCCCTCCCTCTCTTCCATTCTCTCCTCATTGAATACAGAGTCCTTATTGACGGAATTATAACTGTATGAGCCCATGGTGAGAAGACTGTAGACCATCCACTAGAAAAATTTGTTTGCAGGAAGATTCTTTCTCTGTAATCCAAACACAGAATATTTTTAATACCATTCCCTTTCTCTGCTCCCTATAATTTTAATGAAGAGAAAGAGAAGAACAAAAATCAAAGATATCTGAGTGGTAATGTATGGTTTAGAAAGAGAAATGGGTGCTTTGTTTTTGTTTTTAAATTAACTCTCTTTTTCTAAAGCTTCCCCCGCCCCAAAGAAAAGTAGTGGGAAGCAAGGTGAGGCATAGTAGATCCTGTATTTTTATATTCACTTTAGTAGATTTCAATATAATGCTCTGACTCTCTTTTAAATTTCTTTATGACCGGGGCGCCTGGGTGGCTCAGTGGGTTAAGCCGCTGCCTTTGGCTCAGGTCATGATCTCGAGTACTGGGATCGAGCCCCGCATCGGGCTCTCTGCTCAGCAGGGAGCCTGCTTCCTCCTCTCTCTCTGCCTGCCTCTCTGCCTGCTTGTGATCTCTCTGTCAAATAAATAAATAAAATATTTTTAAAAAATAAATAAATAAATAAATAAATAAATAAATTTCTTTATGACCTAGATCAAGCTGACTTGTTTCAGGTTCCACATCAGTAAAAATTTAATTATAGCTTTCGTCTATATCACAAACATGTTATGTGGGCTGGTGAAGTAACCTACTCTAAGGCCGTATTTGTAGTATGGTGAAAACTAAACTATACTTGTCTAAGATGCCAATACATAAGCATCTTTAGGGTGCTTCGTGAAACTGTGAGTCTGTTCATTTTTCTTTTAATTAAGATTTTATTTCCTTTTACTTGAAAATCAATCAATAAATGACTCTAATGTTGAAAGCCAAAGTACAAACTAATAGTAATGTGAGTCACGAAGCCTGTTCACTGGTATAGACCACATTTCCTCTTTTACCTGAAATGTTTCATCTGAGAAGACATTTAAGTAATGTGTCTCCTTGCTGACCTCTCGGATATATCATAGAATCCTATGAATCGGTCTCTTGAAGACTTGCACTTCAAGATGACACACCAAGCATGTGTTTACTTCCATTCCTTCACGGAAGTCATATGGCACATATGATAAAGAAATACAGCTGGAATAAAGTCATGACACCATTGTGATTAGGGGGAAGAACAGTGGTAAGAAATATATTTCGATACATTTCTTGGCAAAGAAGAAGAAGGGACTGTATTACTGGATAAAACAGAATGAAGGAAGTTGAGACCCAGATCACAGCTGCAAGAAGGCTACTGCAGAGATGGGAGCCATTCTTCCTAGGAGAGACCTAGGAGCCCCTAAATGTGTAGATGACAAGAAACAGGAGCGGAAATATGATGTCAAGCAATAATCAATGTAATTAATTAAAGGACTATTTCTGAAATATCAGGTCCAGGTAGCACTTCCCACTCCATTCCTATCCCCTTGCATCAAAAGAACTATATACTGTGGAGTTTGAGCCAAAGACTTGCTGGTTACCCACTCCGGACTCACATGCCCTAAAGGAAGACCTTTCTGTCCTACCCACAAAGCTCACAGTCAGATCACTGGTTCTGCTGGTTAGTAGAGACACTTGTAAGAGAAGGATAACCACACAGCAGCAGGGGGAAGCAGTCACAGTAATCTATAGGACTGAGTCTTACTAACACTCAAAGAAATCAAAAGCTAAGATGAGAGATTTGAGAAGGGACCCAAGGGAAACTTTTGGATTGATGAAGCTATTCTCTGTCTTGATTATGATGGTAGTAACACGACTGTATATACTTAGCAAAATTCACCAAACTAAGTATCTTTAAAGGCTGAAACTTGCTGAATGTAAATTATGCCCCCAAAAACCTAAACTTAAGAAAAGAAGCACAAACCCACGAAAGGAAAGAAGTCTGAGGTTGTTGACATCTGACTTGGTCTGAAGCTGTCCTGGACATTTTATCCACTTATCTAACAATACAGAGTTGTGACAAATGGAAGGCTCCATCTCAGCCAAGGCATTAAGCTGGTCTGATTAACTCAGAAACAGAAGGGAGAGAAAATCCTATGTACACTAAGTACGCACCAACACCAGACAGTCCAAGGCACCTTATTTTATTTAATTCACAACAAAGTGATAGGACTATTTGGGGACATCTTACATCAGCGTAGGACATCTAGGTAGATGCTCAATAAATGGGAACTAAAGGTCATATAAACAAAAACAAAAGAGGCTTCTTATTAAAAAAAAAGAACAAAAATAAGAAAGAATTATTATAAATTTAAAATATGCTTGCTAAAGATTTTTACGTGTAATAGAAGGGTTGAAAAATAAAATCAAGGAAATCTTCTAAAATGTTCAACAAAAAGAAAGAAATCAAAGATCTGGGGGAAAAAGTTAAAATCATAGGGGATCAATATAAAAAGTCCTACAACCCAGCTAACAAATCTGAAGGTCAAAACTAAGAAAACACATGGTGAAAAATAACTAAAGAAAGAGCGGTTAATAAGTAAAAACAATAAAATGTGATTCATTTTTCTCCATTATTTTATCTGCTGTTGATTCTGTCTAGTGTTTTTTCATTTCATTTGTTATATTTTTTAACTGACTCTTACATATTTTCTATCTCTGTGTTAAAGTTCTCGTTGTGTTCATCTTTATCCTGAGTTCAGAGACCATTACTAAGTTATGATAATTACTTTAAATTCTTAGATATCAACTTACTAATCATACTCTTTGTTCAATGGAAAGTACTCTTTTAGAAGATACTCTCATAGGTGTCTGAATTCCTATTTTAATTTTATGAATAACATACTTCTGCAGAACTATGAAAAGCCATTGTTCCATTGTTTTCTAGCAGTATTGCAGATGAGAAGTTTGACAATTTTATTTCAGTTTTTCTGTAAATAACTTTTTCTTGATTTTTTTTTTTTTTGCTTTCTTTTTCTTCTGGTGTTCAATTCTGTGATAGTTTTGGGACTGAGCATCTATATATTTGCTTAATATTCAGTCTTAAATCTCATTGGTTTGCTTTTTTTGAGTTCCGGGATTTTTAAAATTAGTTCTTTTTAAAAAAAAAAATTGTATCTAATTCATATGTCATAGGATTCACTGTTTTAAAGCACATGTAAATGTTTTTTTGCATATTCACAAAGGTTTGCAATCATAACTACTATCTAGTTTTAGAATCTTTACATCATCCTGGAAAGAAACCCCATACCCATCATCCATCATTCCCCATTCACCCTTCCCCCAACCCATGACAACCTCCAATCTACTTTCTTTTTCTATGACTGTCTGTATTCTGGATATTTCATATAAATGGAATCATATAATATATAGTCTTTTATATGGGTTTCTTTCACTTAGTGGAATGTTTTCAAGATTCATCCATATTGTAGCATGTATCAGTACCCCATTTCTTTTTATGGACAGATAATATATTTATCTGTAATCCACATTTTATTGTTTTTACTTATTAATGTGGGGGAGAACAAATATAATCTTGGAATTTAAGATGACAGACTGCTATATACATAGGAAGTTTTACGAACCTCATGGTAACCTCGAACTCAGTATCTATAAGAGATATATATACACAAATGAGAAAGGAATACAAACATAACTCTAAAAAAAGTCACCAAATCACAAGGCAAGAGAGCAAGAGAAGAAGAAAGAAATGGAGAACTATAAAAACAGCCAGAAAACAACAAAACAACTGTAAGTGCATAACTAGCAATAATTTCTTTAAGTGTGAGCAGACTAAATTCTCCAATTAAAAGACAAAGAGTGGCAGAATGGACAAAACAAAACAAAACAAAAACATTTATTTGCTGCCTACAAGAGACTCATTTCAGAACTAAAGACATGAACAGACAGAAAATAAAAATATGGAAAAATATATTCCATGCAAATGGAAGCAAAAAGAAAGCCTGTGTAGCAATACTGATACAAGACTCTAAAAACAGATTTTAAAACAAGGAGTTTAACAAAAGACAAAAAAGGACATTATATAATGATAAAGGGCTCAATGCAACAAGAGGATATAACACATATAAATACTTTTGTATCCAATATAGAGGCAACTAAATAAATCACACAAATATTAATAGACATAGAGGGAGAAATCAATAATAATACAATAATAGTAGGGGACTCGGACAACCCACTTACATCAATGGGCAGATCATGCAGACAGAAAATCAATAAAGAAATACTGGACCTAAATAACACATTTGAACAGGTGGGTTTAATAGATATATACAAAGCATCCAACGTCAAACATCAAATACACATTCTTTTCAAGTGCGCATGCAGCATTCTCCAACACAGATCATGTTAGGACACAAAACAACTTTCAATAAATTTAAGACTGAAATCATATCAAGCACCTTTCCAACTACAATGGTCCAAAATTAGAAATCAGTTCAAGAGAAAACTGGAAAAAATATGAGCATATGGAGGCTAACCAACATGCTATTATAAAACCAAAGGGCCAGTACACCTAGGTGGCTCAGTCGGTTAAGCATTTGACTCTTGATTTGAGCTCAGGTCATGATCAGAGTTGTGAGATGGAGCCCCATACCAGGCTGGGCCTAGAGCCTGCATAAGATTCTCTCTCTTGCTTCCTCCTGCACCCTCCCTACTCTCTGTCTCAAAAAAATTAAAAATTAAAAACCAAAGGGCCAGTTAAAAAAGAAGAAGAAGAAATTTTTAAAAAATGCCTTGAGACAAATGAAAATGGAAATGTAACAGTCCAAAATCTACTGGACATAGGAAAAGCAGTTCTAAGAGGGAAGTTCATAGCAATACAGGATCATCAAGACAAATAAGAAAAATCTCAAAGAAACAATCTAACCTTACACCTAGAAGCTAGAAAAAAGAACAAACAAAGCTCAAAGTTAATACAAGGAAGGAAATAACACAGATTAGAGTGGAAATTAATGAAACAAAGACCCCTAAAATGGAAAAGAACAATGAAAGTGAGACCTGGTTCTTTGAAAAGACACATAAAATTGATAAACCATCCAAAAAAAAAAAAAAAAAAAAGATAGAGAGAGAGAGGGAATCCAAATAAAAATCAGAAACAAAAGAGAAGTTATAACCACTACTACAGAGATACAAAGGATCCTAAGAGACTAATATAATTATATGCCAAGAAATAGGACAACCTAGAAGAAATAGATAACTTCTTAGAAACATGGAGTCTTTCACAACTAAATAAAAGAAATAGAAAATCTAAACAGACTGATAACACAACTAAATCAGTTTTGCACACACAAAAGTCCAAAACCAGCCATCTTCACCAGTGAAATTCTACCAAGCATTTAAAGAAAAATTAATACCTCACCTTTTCAAACTATTCCAAAAAACTGAAGAAATATTTCCAAACTCATTCAATGAGGCCAGCATTAACCTGATACCAAACCAAAGACTACACACATACGCACACAAATTAGAGGCCAATATCCCTAATAAACATATATGCAAAAATCCTCAACAAAATATTAGCAAACCAAATCCAACAATACATTAAATGGACACTATACCATGATTGAGTAGGATTTATTCCAGGGATATAAGGAAGATTCACCATCTGCAAATCAATGTGATATAACACATCAAAAAAAGGGTAAAAATCATATGATCATCTCAATAGATACAGAAAAAGCATGTGACAAAATTAACATCCATTTATTATAAAAAACTCAACAAAGTCAGTCTAGAAGGGACACAACTCAACATAATAAAGGCCATATATGACAAACTCACAGCTAACATCATACTCAATGGTGAAAAGCTAAATGCTATCTCTCTCAGGTCAGAAACAAGGAAAAGATATCCATTCTCACCACTTTTATTCAGCATGCTATTGGATCTCAGCCACAGCAATCAGAAAAGAAAAATAAAGAAAAGGTACCCAAACTGGAAAAGAAGTAAAAACTTAACTATTTGCAGACAATATGATACTATATATAGAAAATCCTAAAGACTCCAAAAAAAAAAATTCTATTAGAACTAAAAAATGAATTCTGTATAGTTGCAGTATACAAAATTAATAAACATAAATCTGTCACATTTCTATACACTAATAATGAACTATTAGAAACAGAAATGAAGGAAGTAATTCCATTTACAAGTGCATTAAAAAAATAAAATACCTAGAAATAAATTTATCCAAGGAGGTGAAATACTTGTACTCTGAAAACTGTAAGACAGTGATGAAAGAAATTGAAGATAACACAAATAAATGGAAATATATACTATGCTCATGGATTGGAAGAATTAACATTGTTAAAACATCCATACTACCCAAAGCAATCTACAGATTCAGTGCAATCTCTATCACAATGGAATTTTTCATAGAACTAGAGCAAATAATACTAATATTTGCATGGAACCACAAAAAAGCCCAAATGGTGAAAGTGATCTTGAGGGAAAAACAAAACAAAACAAATCAAAAACCCAAAGCTGGAGGTATTAAACGCCTTGATTTCAAACTATACTACAAAGCCACAGTAGGTATGGTACTGGCACAAAAAAACAGATACATAGATCAAAGGAACAGAACAGAAAGCCCAGAAAAATACCATACTTATATGATCATTTAATCTGACAAAGGCAAAAATATACAATGGGAAAAAGATCATCTATTCAGTAAATGGTGCTGGGAAAACTGGGCAACCATAAGCAAATGAAACTAGATCACCACATACAAAAGAATGAAACTGGACAACTTTCTTATACCATATACAAAATTAAACTCAAAATGGATTGGAGACTTAAATGTAAGACTAGGAACCATAAAACTCCTAGAAGAAAATATAGGTAATAACCTCTTAGACATATGTCTTAGCAATATAGATTTTTATTTTTTATCTGTTTCCTTCGGCAAGGGCAGTAAAAGTAAAAATAAACAAATGAAACTACATCAATCTAAAATGCTTTTTCACAGCCAAGGAAACAATCAACAAAATGAAAGTTAATGAGAGAAGATATTTGCAGATGATATAAATGATAAAGCATTAATATCCAAAATACATAAAGAACATACAATAGCAAAAAAAAAAATTATCCACTTAAAAAATGGGCAGAGGACCTGCATAGACATTTCTCTGAAGAAGACTTGGAGATGGCCAAAATACACATGAAAAATGTGCATCAGGGAAACACAAATGAAAACCACCATGAAGTATCACCTCATACCTTTCACAACAGCTAGTATCAAAAAGACAAGAAATAACTAGTGTTGGTGAGGATATGGAGAAAACGGAACCCTCATGAATTATTGGTGGTAATGCAAATGGCACAGCCTCTCTAATCTTCCACTATGGAGGTTCCTCAAAACAGTAAAAATAAAATTACCATATGATCCAGCAATTCCACCTTTGGCTATTTATTCTAAAACACTATTTCAAAATATATATATATGCACTCCTATTTTTACTGCAGCATTATATATATTATACAATTATAAACATATATTATATATTATATAATGATATATATGATATATATATACATAAGTGTGTGTATTTATACATATATATATATATATATATATATATACACATATATATATATATTATTCATCCTTTAAAAAGAATGAAATCTTGCCATTCACAACAACATATTTAGACCTACAGGGGATAAAGCTAAATTAAATAAGTCACACAAAGAAAGATAAATACTACATAATTCCACTTATATGTGGAATCTAAAAAACAAAACAAACAAAACAAAACAGAAATAGGCTCATAGAGATAGAGAACAATCTGGTGCTTGCCAGAGGGGAAAGGATGGGAGGATGAGAGGGGATTAAAGGTACAAATTTCTAGTTATAAAACAAACAAGACAAGGGGATGCAATATACAGCATAGTGAATATAGTTAATAATATAACGGCACGGTATGGTGACAGATGGTAGCTAGATTTATCACGGTGATCACTTTGCAAAGTACATAAGTGTTGAATCTCTATGTTGTATATCTGAAACTAAAAAAAGGTGAGGAAGTTATCTCAGTGGTATAATGTAAACATTTGCATTTCCATTTTCCTCAAGAAAAAGGTAAAACAATTAGCAACTTAGGATAAAAGAAAAACAAAAATAGTTGTTCAAGAAACCAATGTACAAATATGAACTAAAGTACAGCATGATTTTGAAGAATGTGAGTGTGAAGCAAGAGAATCCAATGCCTTCAACATACTCCCTTGAATAGTTTAGTATCATAGAACTGCATTCTATATGGTAAAAATGTGGAAAGTGATATTTGTTGATTTAAAGCTACAAACATAAACAATAGAGAAAATGTAATAAATATGGGAGGGAGTAGAAGTTGAAGATAAATTCCTCATCTTTCAGAGTAGGAGGCAATAGATATTGTCTAAGTAGTATATTCAGAATGGAAAAAATGGGCAAATTAAATTATAGTCATAACCATCAAGGACTAAAAGCAGCAGTAATTAAAAGTAGAGCAACTGGGGCGCCTGGGTGGCTCAGTGGGTTAAGCCTCTGCTTTCGGCTCAGGTCATGGTCCCAGGGTTCTGGGATCAAGCCCCGCATCGGGCTCTCTGCTCAGCAGGGAGCCTGCTTCCCCCTCTCTCTCTGCCTGCCTGTCTGCCTACTTGTGATCTCTCTCTCTCTGTCAAATAAATAAAATAATAATAAAAATAAAAAAAATAATAATAATAATAATAATAAAGTAGAGCGATTTCCTCTGAGGAGGGTACTGGGGGCTGGGATAATAGAGGTTCATTTGTTATTTAATGCCTTTATATAGTGTTCAATGTTTCGTTCTACTATATACAAGTATGACTTTTATAAATTAAAAAAACAAAGCAAGAACAATTCCCAAGTCTGCCAACCTAACTGTAATTGTTAGTGATATACAGAAAACATGACTAACTGGCTTGTATCATGACACGTGTTACTTGTTTCAAAAGGAATCCAGAGGCAGGCCGAGGTTTAGTGGCTTGATGACATGAGAAAGCCCAGCTCTTTCTATGTTTCTCTTCTGCCACCCACAACACTGGCCATGGTCTAGACTCATGATTCCAACATGAGTTTTCTCACAACCACACCCAAAATTGAGAAGGAAATTAGCAGAGACACAAGGGACTAACTCCCACATGATAATCTGTTTTCATTTCTTTTCCAGAAACCATCATCCCTTCTCCCTCAAGCGCATTCAAACTCAACCTCTCTTACATTTTTTTGGCCAGAAATAGGTCACCTCCTTGATCCTATACCAGTCACAGGCAAAAGCATACTTTACTTTTATTGGCTTATACCAATATTATCTCATTACCTGAGACAGAGCACATTGCTTCCTGAACAGAACCATCAGTGTTCTTTAACAAGGAAGAAGAATCGGCTGTTAGACAGGCAACAACAGGGTCTACCAGGCGAGTGACCGATTAACTTAAAAACTACTATTCCTCAGTGAGGAGATGGCTGCCAATATATCTGTCAGAATCACAAAATCTGGACTCTCTCATACAAAAGGCAATAAAATATGAGTCCTTAGTCCTGTGTTGATTTAATGTGTACTAATCTTTTGAGATAAAACCATTAGTCATGTGTTGGCATCTGCAAATTAAAACTGGCTTCTGGGAAGAAACTGTTGAGAGGAAAAAAAAAAATCACATTACCGCATTTTTCAAAGGTTTAACATCAAAAATTTTTCAAGTGTAACAACCCAGTCTGTTTGATACCGTTGAAATGATTAATTTTACAAAAAGCTAGTAGAAACAAGGCACATCTGACAACCCGAAGAATTGGAAGATGAGGCAAACATTTTCCTTTCTGAGTTAAAAAAAAAAAAAAGTCCCATCATTTCCATTTTCCCTGCTTTGTAGCATTTTATTGTCTCTGGCACATCTCTTAAGTCAAAGACTTTCCTGAAGATTCCATGTATAAGACACTTATTGGCTAGTTTTTCAGCAACTCTATCATGGCTGATTTACTAATAGATCCTATAGACTTTTCTGTGAAATCTACACAGAGAAAGCCCATAGTGCCTCATAATTCCCACCTCTTTTAAGTTAAAGACTTAATGTATAGATAGGATCTGACATATGAGTGCTGCTCACCAGTTCACTGTCAGTGCCGGTCTGAATAATTAGCACCAGCAGCTCTTCTCTCCAGATATTAATCCCTTATATCATAAATGTCAAGCATAGCACAAAGATGCAACTGGAAAACCTCTGAAGGGAAGGGAGCCCATAAATCATGGAGGTTTCACTCTATTTTCCTTCCATTTTACTATCAGAAAATAAACCCATGACGGTGAGATTTAAAATCTTGACCTCTTCTTATTTATTACACACCACTGTGCTTTCCCTGAAGAGGTACCCTGGAGGGAGGGCTGAGAGGAGGAAGACTGCTCAGCTGGGGAAGGATCATGAAGCATTCAGGGGTAAGAGAGGTCAGAGAGAAAACAAAACCTCACAGCAGCACTCCAGGGCAATTCTGTGCCCTTGACCCATGACGCTGCGCTGTGTGTATTTGGGACATTGACGCTGTCCTGTTGCAGAATGGGGGCTCAAGTGAGGAAGATGTTTCTATCTAAAAAACCTGCAGCCCCTGACCTACTCCAGCCTCTTCCCTAGTGGAGAAAACAATCTCTTTTATGGTTAGAGGACAAATGTGAGAATGAATGTTGTAATAAAAATTTTAATGAGCTTGCTAAGGACACCAGGCCCTAAATAAACACCCTATTCAAACAAGGCGCTCATTCCAACCCCACCTCCAACAATAGCTATGACTCTTCCAGCTGCAATCATAGGATCTCTAATTCAGAAAGGAGGAAGTCCTCCTTCCAGAAAAACAAACTATTCTAACTTTAGAGAATCTTGATTATCAACAGGTTCCCACAATAATAAGCTGAGGTCAGTCTCCCTAAAACTCTTGTCAGTTTAGCCTATTTTTATCCTCCAGGGACCCACTGGGCAATTCTATCTCCTTTTTCTTCTGGAAATTTTTTGTGTATTTATAAATTGCTGTCTCAAACCTCCAGTATATGAAGCTGGCCAGCCCCAAGCTCTTTAACAGTTCTTCAGGTGACAAAGTTGCACATTTCAGTATCTCATCTAAATAATGCCCAATTTATAATGAAGAAACCAAAACTCAGAGACTTAAGGCTCTCCCAGTCTGCACAGAGCAGAGCCAGAGCTCTTTGCCCCGTACCATCTTATACTCCAGAGCCACAATTGTCACTTTCTGTATGCTTAGGCTCCCTACTTTTAGAACTATGGCCAAAGACCAAATTATTTTTTCTTTTTCTTTTCTTTCTTCTTCTTCTTTTCTCTCTCTCTCTCTTTTTGATTGAGTTTGTTCCTAAATCTGTATCATTAGCCCAAATCTCTCTCTTGGCTTCCAGATTCTTACCCATCTGCCTGTTGGACATCACCATTTGGATAATACCTTATCATCTCGAATTCAACATGCCCAATTTGAATACACCACTTTCTCTCCCAAATATGCTCCTTTCCCCCTCTTTCCCAAATCAGATAATGTTTTCACTATTCATTCAGTTTTCCCAAGGCAAAAGCCCAAGTGTCACTCTTGAAACTTCTGCTGCCTCCACACCCAAACCAACACCAGGTCTGGATTCCTTTTCCATCTATTTTTTCAGCTCTGCCCACTTGGTTCCATCTGAACTGTCACTAGAGGAGGCCACCAATATCTCTCACCTCAATGACTGCAACACCCTCAAAACAGGTCACTGGGCACCCAGTTGTGTTCCCTCCCACTTCTTCCCTTCTTTACACTAAAGCTGGTGGGAAACTTCTAATATGAAAATTTGATTAAGTCACTTCCTTGTTTCAGCTTTTTTCACGCTTTCTCAACCCCAACTGTTGTCTCCCCCGTACACAAACCATCTAAGTTGAGTAAGTCACAAGGATGAAAGGTACAGCATAGGGAACACAGTCCATGGTATTTTTTTTTTTTTAGAATTTATTTATTTGTCAGAGAGTGAGAGAAGGAGAGAGAGCACAAGCAAGGGGAGCAACAGAGGGAGAGGGGGAAGCAGGCACCCTGCTCAGCAGGGAGCCTGATGTGAGACTCGATCCCAGCACCCTGAGATCATGACCTGAGCCAAAGGCAGAGGTTTAACCCACTGGGGCACCAGGTGCCCCAGTCCATGGTATTTTAATAATGTTCTATAGTGACAGATGGTAGCTACACTGGTGGTCAGCAGAGCATAACACACAGAGTTGTTGAATCACAATGATGTACACCTGAAACTAATGCAACATTGTGTGTCAACTAAACTTCAATTAAAAAGAAAAAATAAAAGAACCTATCCAGATCTTTTACCTGATTTGCAAAACCCTTCCAGATCTACCCTAGTGCTCCCTCTCCAATTTCATCTCTCATTATTTCTTCCACCCTTTATGTTATAGTCTTAATAAACCTCCCCTTCCTTCACTGTTTTATGTCATATTGCCTCCTAGCCATCACCCAGGCTGTTCCCCCTTACTGGATCATTCTCTCCCTGTTGCCTGGTAAGCCAACTCCTACCCATTCTCCAGATTTCAGCTTTAATGTCATTTTCTCAAAATGAACTTCCCTTACTATTAAAGCTATGCACTCCCTAGGATATTGCTTTTATTCTACCATTGCATACATCATCCTTTATTTTTCTTTCTTATTTACTTGCTTCCATAAGGAAAGGAATTATATCTATCTTGATTATCTTCAAATCCCCATCACTGAACCAAGAAGGAGTTGAAAAATATCTGTTGAACGAACAAATAAAGGAATGAATGACAGTTAAAATGTTGCTCAAATGCAGTGGATCTAAGCATGTCCCCTTCAACATATATGCGTAAAGTTGATACTTTGGACACTGGAGAGGATAGCACATGTATTCCTCACTCATCTTCATGCTGTTAAGTTCATTTCATCACTTCAGATGCTGAGATGGCTTTGGATCCCCAGTCTCTCTGACTCATTATCTAGCATGTTAGCTATCACTGCTAATATAATGTTACCTGAAAACTTGTTCGGCATGCCTCTGTATCTTCATCAAACAAGGACAGAGCCTCGTTACACCCATTAGACACCCACCTTCGGGGGTGCCTGGGTAGTATAGTGGGTTGAGCCCCTGCCTTCAGCTTGGGTCATGATCTCAGGGTCATGGGATCGAGCCCCACATCAGCCTCCCTGCTCAGCAGGGAGCCTGCTTCCCCACCTCTCTCTGTCTGCCTCTCTTCCTACTTGTGATCTCTCTCTCAGTCAAATAAATAAATAAATAAATAAATTCTTTAAAAAAAAAACTCACTTTCATTAATAAGCACCCATCAGATATGATAACTCAATCAGGCTCAAATATATTGCATTTTTTCCTGTCAAATTCAAGAATGTCATGGGTAAACTGATCAAAGAGCTTGGAGAGGTCCAAATAAGGACTGCTATAATTCTCTAATCCCATGATTTTCAATTCTTTTTTTTGCCTACCACACTCACAGATGATATTCAGGTAATATCCCCTGGGCATACTCAAGTTTTTGTGAAACTCCCAGAAGCACAGCTAGAACTCCACCTCTTGCTCTCTCATTAAAGAAATCACACTGAAGAGCAACTCAATGAGATGTAACAACAGATCTGGCAGGGGACCTGGCTCTTCTGGAACTGAGGCTTGGATCTGTGCCTGGAAGCTAGCCACCAAGCGTTCACTCCCACTTCCATGGCATTTGGGTTATGGCATTCTGGCCCTAACTCTGCACTCTTCTTCCCATATAATACTCTATTTCTTCCTGACCCAGTCTCCTGCTGGTCTCCAAATACACTGGGATGAAAAGAACCAGGTGGTTAAACTGACTCTATTAAAGTCAGCAGAGACCAAAGAGTGCAGGGAAATTTTACCTAGGAAACGAAATATTCCACCAAAACAATTGTACTATGGAAAGATGCATCAGCCTCACTGCTCTGGCTGGCAACCTCTGAAGACCTAAAATTCACAATGTGATGAACATCTTGTGGACCATGTCCATAAATGAAGCCAAGGTCAGTGAGAGAGACTCCATTCACAGCACAGCCTTCTGGCTGCAGGGGCATCAAAGCATGTGAAGGAGAAGAGGTTTATGTCTGTTCTGCTACAAAGATGCTACTTGAATTGCTGGCACTAAGTAGGGTCTCTGGGTCTTTCCTCAAAGAAAGCCAGAAGCTGACTTCTGTAAGAGGATGGGTACACAGAGTGGGATATTGTGGCATCCCACTTCTAATATATCAGGATTTATGGACTAAAGGTCTATCTATACACTGCAACCAGATCAGTAGCAAACAATGGTTGGAAAGTACACAGAGAAAAAGAGCAAGAGCAAGGGATGCCAGGTGTCCAGGCAGGGAAGGGAGGTAAATTTGAGACTGGTATGAGGAAGGGCCAAGGCCTGGTCATCTGATGATGGGGTCTTTTGATCTAAAAAACACAACTAAGGAAAACTGTAATCCAAGAGCTTGTGAGATAGGAAAACATGACAGTTACCTAGTTATGGCAGACACTGCCAGCTACCTCTCCATATCTATCCCCTCTACCTCCTCATAAAAGAACTCTGAATTTTTAAAAGGAGGAATACATTGCTTTTCACTGAAAATAAATTTTCCCAGCTTCCTTTTCAGTCAGCTTAGGACATAATGAGTTTTGGCCAACAGACTGAATGAAGAAGCATTATGTTGCAAGGTCAGGAAATCTTGTAAGGGAGGAGTGCATATTTTCTCTCCCCTTGCTCTACCCTGCTGCTAGGGATGAGGATATAATGGCTAGATCCAAGCAGCCATCTTGGACTGTGAGAAGTCCCTGAGAATGAAAGACACACACAGAATACAGCAAAACAAGAACAGTTTCCCGGCACTATTGCTGCCACACCACCCCTGAATTGCCTTATCTCCAGGTTTCTTTTATATGAGAAAGATATAAACTATTTTGTTTAAGATATTATTTCTCAGGACATTGTTACTTGCAGCCAAATGTCTAAATCTAAATCATTACTGCTCCTTCTTCTAAGCTTAGCCACCCTGTCTAGCTGCCCAGGGTTTTTGCAGAGGGATCCAGGCCAGTTAGGTCATATTTCACTCTTACAAGGGACACCAAATGTAGACTTTCAAAGTTTTCCTCAAATGAGATTATAAAGTCTTTCAGGGTTTCTGACGTTAAAAGGATTGATTTGCTTGATGTAACCAAAATGGGCCACAATGCTTAGAAACTTGTTTTGCCAAATGCTTTTTAATCCCAGGAAACCTACATAACGAGAAGGGACTCAGTTCAAGGATGACTTTGCTTGTTGCCATCAGCATCCTACCATTAATGCTGCTGGAACCTGTCTGAGACTTTTATACTTATGTGCTCCCCCAGCTCTCCCCTGAACAGAGGGTTTTAACACCTGTGGTACTGGACAAGTTCAGGTCTGATCACATAAACCCTTGTGCTTAAGGAAAGAGAGGATAGCAGAGATCTGCACAATGGTCCAGTTCTACCAAAGTGGGGAGAGTAGTGGTGGTAAGCCTGTGTCTTCGGTGGAATTTAAGGTAAATGGGAAAAGGCCACGTGAGAAGAGAGTTGGACCCCATGCTCAGCCCTCATTCAGGACCCTCAATGCCATCACCAGCATTTGTTGAGATGCCTCTTACTTATCAGTACTGACAAACACAGCCTTCTTGGGCTAGGGAGCCAGGATCATGCTCAAGGGTGATGCTCTGTGCAAAGAGGTCCCAGAGAAACTAGAGCTGTGCTACCATCTATGGGGAAAAAATGTGTGATCACTATATAGTGAGACCCTCCTCCAGTTCCTGATGAGTTCCTACCACCCAGCTCAGGGAATGATTTAACGCAAAAGACTTTCAACCCCATATTTCTTACTCTCTCCCTATGGAAAGGAAAGACTGCCTGCCCTGGTATTAGAGAGACAAAAGGTATACCTCCCCAAATACTTTAGTTCCCCTTACTAACACATTTACTTCTGTCATTATCAATGGAAATGTTCTAAAAATCTTTAGCTCCAATTTCTCTCCTCTTGGGACAAGTTTCATGGTTTTATAATCCATAATGTAAAGGACCTGGTAGTTCCACTGACTTGTTCTAAACTCATTCATCATTTTCAAGCTCAAATATTGTACCTTTTTAGTCAAGTCAGTTCAGCTGTCAGGTCACCATATCTACTAGCGAGAGGGTCACTACTGAACTTGAACTAGAATCAAGCTCACACTCTCAAAACATGGCAAGCCTGGCTTTAAGGACTGAATGGCACTCATTCCTTTCTACCTTTTCAAGAACTCTAGAGAGCCACTGTCTGGGCCCTTGGACTCAGCTAGATTCCATCACCTGGCGATAAAGCTGGGGTTTCTGTATCTCAAGAAATCATTGGGCAATCATTTGGTACCACCTTCAACAAAGGAAAATTGATGGCTTCTGTTCTTCTTCAGCGTCACTGCAACACTCCCCTGGGTATCTGCCCTGTTTTCACAGCAAAAGTTACACTCTGCATCTTCAAATCAAGAGGCACGTTCTCTTCATCCAAACAGAATAAACCAAACTCAGGGGCCACATTGGAGCCACTCCAACTGTCATGTGCAGAACTGAAATCTCCCCTGGCATGAACATTTATCCTTTCTGATTCATCTCAAGCTTTTGCTTTTCTGTGAACTTAAGCAATGTTATCATTTCTTTGGGGGATGTCTGAACCCAAGGAGATAAATTTCTGTATCCAAAAAGAAGAGAGCAACATTACACTGAATGGAAGTATCTCAATGAGGTTCCCGGATACTAAGTGTATCTCAGCTCTCCATATTTGAGCTTCATTCTTTTCTTTCAGATATCTTAACTGGAAAGTTACAGGAAGTATATTCAAGGGAAAAAAATATTGTGTTTGGAATTTATGTATGTAAGTAAAATATTTTTTCCTCTGGCTCCCTGGTCTTCACCTAACTGTAAATAGGTTTTTCTTCAGCTCTTAGCAGTTCTCATCTGATAAACATTACAATCAGAAGCTTGGACTGTTAGGGGACTGCTGTCACTGTTCGGGAAAGAGTCAATGTTATTCCTCTGGAAAAAATGGTTTCTCAAAGATCAAGCAGGCATTGGTTGGCCATACATTCAATTCGGTCTGTCTGAAAAACAACGATATTATTTCTAGTCCCTGGGTGTTGCCAACTAGTTTCAAGCCATGTGCTGGAAGTCTCATCATTTGATCTACAGGGGCTTAGGACAGATTAATTGCTCCAAGTTAGTGAGTTTGCTATTAGCACTTTCCACATATAAAGTCACCTATGTCATCAAACATTTTGATTTTTTTTTTTTTTTGCTAAAATACACTCAACATGGGTTCATGAGTTTGGGGAAGCCATGCAACTCAAGCCCACAATGAATCTGAAGCACAGGTGACCATTAGAGCTGCCTATCTTCTGGAATTGCTGAGCAGTCGTTGATGTAAAGTGCTGTGCCAGAGGTTAATGTCCCACCTTCTACTTTGGACAGTAAAACCTACATAGGGTGACATCTTAGGACCTGCTGATAACAACACTGTTTAACAAGTTCAAAGAATCAATGGAACATAATATGGGCTCCTTAACATGCTGCCTTCCTAGGAAGGATATTTCTAATCTTCATCAGGAAGGCTTTTTCTCCGATGTATGTAAACTTCTTCTGCAGTAAATTGCCAATTTATAATTAGCCTCCCCCACCTTGAGAGGGACATTTTAGAAGCATACATCTAACTTAACTGTAAACCCATACTTCTTCCTCTATGGAGCATCTGGAAAATATTAGGTACCATAAGTACTGTCATTTTAAATCAAGTCTTTTAAAGAAAATAGTTAATTCACAGAAATATCTGTGTTGTTAATTTCACAGAAATATCCATGTTGTTTTTTCAATTTCATTTTGAATATTAGAAAAGTCCTTTCACTTGGTTCCTTCTCAAAAGGGAACAAGAAACAAAACAAGTCAAAAAAAAAAATCCTCAACAGTAAGAAAACAAACAAGCCAATTAAATAATGGGCCAAAGACTTTAACAGGTACTTCAAAAAGAAGATAAACTGATGACAAATAAGCCTATGAAAAGATGCTCCGCATTACATCTAATCAGGGAAATGCAAATTAAAACCATAATGAGATACCATTACATGCCTATTAGAACAACCAAAATCCACAACACTGATAACACCAAATGCTGGTGAGGATGCAGAAGAACAGGAATTCCCATTCATTGCTACTGGGAATGCAAAACAGTATGGCCACTTTGGAAGACAGTTTGGTGGTTTCTTTAAAAAACCAAACATATACTTACCATACGATCCAGCAATCACACTCCTTGGTATTTACCCAAAGGAACTGAAAACTGATATACACACAAAAACCTGCACAAGGATATTTGCAGCAGCTGTATTTATCATTGCCAACACCTGGAAGCTGCCAAGATGCCCTTCAACAGCTGAATGGAGAGATACACCGTGGTCATCCAGACAATGGACTAGTAGTCAGTGCTAAAAATAAATGAGCTATCAAATCATGAAAAGACATGGAGGAAACTTAAATGCATACTACTAAGTGAAAGGAGCCAGTCAGAAAAGGCTATGATTCCAGCTATACGATGTTCTGGATAAGGCAGACTAGGCGAAGGTAGACGAGTGGGTGCCAGGGATGAGGGCAAAGGAAGGGATGAATGGACAGAGTACAGAGGATTCTTTAGGCAGTGAAACTACTACGTGTGAGGGCGCCTGGGTGGCTCAGTGGGTTAAGCCGCTGCCTTCGGCTCAGGTCGTGATCTCAGGGTCCTGGGATCGAGTCCCGCATCGGGCTCTCTGCTCAGCAGGGAGCCTGCTTCCCTCTCTCTCTCTCTGCCTCTCTGCCTACTTGTGATCTCTCTCTGTCAAATAAATAAATAAAATCTTTAAAAAAAAAAACTACTACATGTGAGACTACAATGCTGAATATATGCCATCATACACTTCCCAAACCTGGAAGATCTACAACCCCAAGAATGTAAACTATGGACTTTGGGTGATGATGATGTTTCAGAATAGGTTTATCAACTGTAACAAATGTACCGCTCGTTGGGGAATATTGACTATGGGGGAGGCTGTGCATGTGTGGGGCAGGGCATATACGGGAAATCTCTAGATCTGCCTCTCAATTTTATGTGAACAGAAACTGCTCTTTAAAAAATTATCTTTACCCCAAAAAACCAACAAAAACAAAACAAAGAAAGCAGTCAAAAGATGGCTGGAAATGGATGTGTCTGAAAGAGCAGGAAAAGGAAACATACAGACTGAAAATTCTGAGGTCCCCCTGTGTGTCTCCGCATGCAACAACAAGCAACCATTTGGTAAAATTCTCCTGGTTTTCAGTTTTTACTGTCTTTTTACGAGCAGAGTCCACTCACTCCGAGCCCATGAGATGAGTGATTAGGGAGGTGTCAAGTGGAGAAATGCTGCCAAGCCTTACAAATGAGTTTGTAGTTAATGCCGATGCCGGTTACTTTCCAGACGCTTTCAAACATATGAAGGACGCTCTGTGAATGACGAGCTTTTAACCTTGCAGCTGGTCATTTATTTTTCTGATTAGAATGTGCCACTGTCTCAGCTTCCAGGTGGTTTGTTCGCTGAAGGCAGTGGCGGTCTCTTGTTTACTCATCTTTCCTGTGCGGTGTGTTGCAGGATTATTGTTCTGTGTGATCCCGCCTCTGTGTGGCCAACATTAGTGGATAATCACTTTTGATCCTTCACGTTATTACATTAGAGAAAACCATAGAATATTTAAAACTCTAGCATTTACTGAGGGAAACAAAAATTGAGTGTGGGTCTTGAGAAAGCAAATGGAGGGCACCTGGGTGGCTCAGTGGGTTAAGCCTCTGCCTTCGGCTCAAGTCATGATCTCAGGGTCCTGGGATCTAGTCCCGCATTGGGCTCTCTGCTCGGCAGGGAGCCTGCTTCCTCCTCTCTCTCTCTCCCTGCCTGCCTCTCTGCCTACTTGTGATCTCTGTCAACTAAATAAATAAAATCTTTGAAAAAAAAAAAAAAAAAAGAAAGAAAGAAAGCAAATGGAATCATGGAGCTCCAAAACACAGTGCGTTTCCCGAAGGATAATAAGGAATGATGAAATCCCAGATAAAAACTACTCCTCAGAAATGTTTCATGTTAGCCAACTGAACTCTCAGGATCACACACTCCTACTTAACAATTTAGCATTTCATTTGTTGCATTTATAATTAACTTAATTTCCACCCCTCCCTTCATGTAAACTTTAATAAAATCAGGGATTTAAACAAAATCCCCAGTGGTGTGTATTTTCAGAATTGGGCAAAATCCCTTTATTATGGTAGACTCAGAATAATTGTTTCATTCTCTCCTTGAGAGAAAGCCAGGATTGCTAAGCCTACAGTGGTGCATAATATGGTAAATCAGCTTAATGATGTGTGCATAAAACTATGTTAAGAAAAAGGGGGCTTGTTTTCCTAGATTCAAAAGGGCAGAGAAAAAAAACAATTCTGGGTGCTTCAGGGAGACTGAAAAATCTATACCACAGAGTTCTAGGATTTTTTTTTTTTTTCTACAAAGCCTTAGAACAACACGAGAAAACTGAAGTATCTTGGACAAAAGGCAAGCGTACGAATAACCCACTGGGAAAGAGACCTCAGCTTGGTTTCATATTTACACATTATATCCAGAAGTTAAAATTTTAAAATCCACCAAAGACCTAACCTTGGTTTGAAGGGATGGGCTTAGGGGTTGGAGGGCGAGCACTCTTTTTTTTTCCCCCTAACAACATGAAATCCTAGTGTTTGCTGCAGTTGTCATAACAACTGTTTTTAAATAAAATTTGTAGTATTCATCAAATACTGGCATCCAAAACATGGTACTACCTAAACATTATTAGCTATTCTCATCTCCATAAAGCTAATTTGTGTGGCAAAGGGAAGAAAGAAGGTGGAATTTGAGGTCACAGCAGAGAATTGTCAGTGAAGGAGGCAAGGTTTCCAAGAATGCCCACTGTCCCCGTTTGCTCCTCTAATTTCTCTCATGAGCCATTTCCTTCCTGGGCAGGAGAAGAGACAGGTGAGACACAGCTGAGATGCTGGAACAACTGTAAATGGTGCAAGGTGCTGTATACTACATTAGAAACCCCAGGAGCTGTGATTAAGAGATTTGATTTCAAGGAAATGCGTCTCTTCAGGGAAAAATCCTCTCTCATAGAGGTTTTTTCCTAATGCTTTAAGACAAGTTTTTAAGCATTACAATTCTTGCACATGAAGAATTCAAACAATACAAAAAGACTGTTCGGTGAATCATAAGCTCCTTTCCCATCCCAAGTTCCCACCAAAGCTAACCTTGATACTAAATTTTATTCATGTGCAAGCATATATTTTTATTTTCATTCAAATATTTGTAGTAGTATGCATACCGTTCTGTACCTGGCTCTTTTCACTTAACAGATCTCGGAGAATATTCCAAGTATGTCAAGGGAACGGCTTTATTCTTTTTCACAGCTACGGAGCTCCATTCCTGATGGTTGATATTTAGATTGTTTCGCATGTTTTGTCCCTATAAATAGTGCAGCAACAAATATGTTTGTCTTTCTTAATTGCTCTAGTCTTATCATGGATCCCCTTGTCTTCTATATTAATCCTTACTAGCTTTCTGATCCCCATATTTTTGCCCGAATAATCTATCTCCATGGCAGGATCGATCTTGTCACACTTTTACATTAACCAAACAGTTCTCCCACCATACAAACAGAACACATCCAAATTCCTCAGCATATAAAAATGTACCATGGCGGGGAGGAGTCAAGATGGCGGAGAAGTAGCAGCTGAGACTACTTCAGGTTGCGGGAGATCAGCTGGATAGCTTATCTAAAGATTGCAAACACCTACAAATCCAACGGGAGAGCGAAGAGAAGAAGAACAGCAATTCTAGAAACAGAAAATCAACCACTTGCTGAAAGGTAGGACTGGCGGAGAAGTGAATCCAAAGGGACGGGAAGACAGACCCCGGGGGGAGGGGCCGGCTCCCGGCAAGCGGCGGAGCAACGGAGCACAAAATCGGGACTTTTAAAAGTCTGTTCCGCTGAGGGACATCGCTCCAGAGGCTTAACTGGGGTGAAGCCCACGCGGGGCCAGTGTGGCCTCAGGTCCCGCAGGGTCACAGAAGGATCGGGGTGTCTGAGTGTCGCAGAGCTCGCAGGTATTAGAACAGGGAAGCCGGCTACAGAGACGGAGCCGAGGAGTGAGCTCACAGCTCGGGCTTACCTTGAACCGGTCGCAGGCTCGGTGAGCTCGGAGCGCAGCCGGAGGCCAGGCAGACGGGAGTAATTGGACGCTGTTCCCTGAGGGCGCACTGAGGAGTGGGACCCCAGGCTCTCGGCTCCTCCGGGCCGGAGACTGGGAGGCCGCCATCTTCCTTCCCGTCCTCCGGACTCTACGGAAAGCGCTCAGGGAACAAAAGCTCCCGAAAGCAAACCCGAGCGGATTACTCAGCCCAGCCCCTGGTAAGGGTGGTGCGACTCCGCCTGGGGCAAAGACACTTGAAAATCACTACAACAGGCCCCTCCCCCAGAAGATCAACAAGAAACCCAGCCAGGACCAAGTTCACTTACGAGGAGTGCGGTTTCAATACCAAGGAGAGCAGCGGAATTCCAGAGGAGGAGAAAGCAAAGCACGGAACTCATGGCTTTCTCCCCATGATTCTTTAGCCTTGCAGTTAACTTAATTTTTTTTTTCTTTCTTTTTCAATTTTTTTTCTCTTCTTCTGCTAAATTTTTTTAAACTTTTACCCTTTTCTTTTTTAACGTTTTTTAACTAGTTTATCCAATATATATATATTTTTTCCTTTTTATATTTTTTTCATTATTGGTTTTCTTTTTTTTATTTGTTTCTTTTTTCTTTTTTATTTTATTTTATTTTTTTTTCTTTCTGAACCTCTTTTTATCCCCTTCCCCCCCCTCACGATTTGGGATCTCTTCTGATTTGGCTAAAGCATATTTTCCTGGGGTTGTTGCCACCCTTTTAGTATTTTACTTACTCCTTCATATACTCTTATCTGGACAAAATGACAAGGCGGAAAAATTCACCACAAAAAAAAGAACAAGAGGCAGTACCAAAGGCTAAGGACCTAATCAATACAGACATTGGTAATATGTCAGATCTAGAGTTCAGAATGACGATTCTCAAGGTTCTAGCTGGGCTCGAAAAAGGCATGGAAGATATTAGAGAAACCCTCTCGGGAGATATAAAAGCCCTTTCTGGAGAAATAAAAGAACTAAAATCTAATCAAGTTGAAATCAAAAAAGCTATTAATGAGGTGCAATCAAAAATGGAGGCTCTCACTGCTAGGATAAATGAGGCAGAAGAAAGAATTAGCGATATAGAAGACCAAATGACAGAGAATAAGGAAGCTGAACAAAAGAGGGACAAACAACTACTGGACCACGAGGGCAGAATTCGAGAGCTAAGTGACACCATAAGACGAAACAACATCAGAATAATTGGGATTCCAGAAGAAGAAGAAAGAGAGAGGGGAGCAGAAGGTATATTGGAGAGAATTATTGGAGAGAATTTCCCCAATATGGCAAAGGGAACAAGCATCAAAATCCAGGAGGTTCAGAGAACCCCACTCAAAATCAATAAGAATAGGTCCACACCCCGTCACCTAATAGTCAAATTTACAAGTCTTAGTGACAAAGAGAAAATCCTGAAAGCAGCCCGGGAGAAGAAGTCTGTAACATACAATGGTAAAAATATTAGATTGGCAGCAGACTTATCCACAGAGACCTGGCAGGCCAGAAAGAGCTGGCATGATATATTCAGAGTACTAAACGAGAAAAACATGCAGCCAAGAATACTATATCCAGCTAGGCTATCATTGAAAATAGAAGGAGAGATTAAAAGCTTCCAGGACAAACAAAAACTGAAAGAATTTGCAAACACCAAGCCAGCTCTACAGGAAATATTGAAAGGGGTCCTCTAAGCAAAGAGAGAGCCTAAAAGTAGTAGATCAGAAAGGAACAGAAACAATATACAATAGCAGTCACCTTACAGGCAATACAATGGCACTAAATTCATATCTCTCAATAGTTACCCTGAATGTTAATGGGCTAAATGCCCCAATCAAAAGACACAGGGTATCAGAATGGATAAAAAAACAAAACCCATCTATATGTTGCCTACAAGAAACTCATTTTAAACCCGAAGACACTTTCAGATTTAAAGTGAGGGGGTGGAAAAGAATTTACCATGCTAATGGACATCAGAAGAAAGCAGGAGTGGCAATCCTTATATCAGACCACTTAGATTTTAAACCAAAGACTATAATAAGAGATGAAGATGGACACTATATCATACTCAAAGGATCTGTCCAACAAGAAGATCTAACAATTGTAAATATCTATGCCCCTAACGTGGGAGCAGCCAACTATATAAACCAATTAATAACAAAATCAAGGAAACACATCGACAATCATACAATAATAGTAGGGGACTTTAACACTCCCCTCACTGAAATGGACAGATCATCCAAGCAAAAGATCAACAAGGAAATAAAGGCCTTAAATGAGACACTGGACCAGATGGACATCACAGATATATTCAGAACATTTCATCCCAAAGCAACAGAATACACATTCTTCTCTAGTGCACATGGAACATTCTCCAGAATAGATCACATCCTTGGTTCTAAATCAGGTCTTAACTGTTATCAAAAAATTGGGATCATTCCCTGCATATTTTCAGACCACAATGCTCTGAAGCTAGAACTCAATCGCAAGAGGAAATTTGGAAAGAACCCAAATACATGGAGACTAAACAGCATCCTTCTAAAGAATGAATGGGTCAACCAGGAAATTAAAGAAGAATTGAAAAAATTCATGGAAACAAATGATAATGAAAATACAACAGTTCAAAATCTGTGGGACACAACAAAGGCAGTCCTGAGAGGAAAATATATAGCGGTACAAGCCTTTCTCAAGAAACAAGAAAGGTCTCAGGTACACAACCTAACCCTACACCTAAAGGAGCTGGAGAAAGAACAAGAAAGAAACCCTAAACCCAGCAGGAGAAGAGAAATCATAAAGATCAGAGCAGAAATCAATGACATAGAAACCAAAAAAACAATAGAACAAATCAACGAAACTAGGAGCTGGTTCTTTGAAAGAATTAATAAGATTGATAAGCCCCTGGCCAGACTTATCAAAAAGAGAAGAGAAAGGACCCAAATAAATAAAATCATGAATGAAAGAGGAGAGATCACAACGAACACCAAAGAAATACAGACAATTATAAGAACATATTATGAGCAACTCTATGCCAACAAATTTGACAATCTGGAAGAAATGGATGCATTCCTAGAGACATATAAACTACCACAACTGAACCTGGAAGAAATAGAAAGCCTGAACAGACCCATAACCAGTAAGGAGATTGAAACAGTCATCAAAAATCTCCAAACAAACAAAAGCCCAGGGCCAGACGGCTTCCCGGGGGAATTCTACCAAACATTTAAAGAAGAACTAATTCCTATTCTCCTGAGACTGTTCCAAAAAAATAGAAATGGAAGGAAAACTTCCAAACTCATTTTATGAGGCCAGCCTCACCTTGATCCCCAAACCAGACAAGGATCCCATCAAAAAAGAGAACTACAGACCAATATCCTTGATGAACACAGATGCAAAAATTCTCACCAAAATACTAGCCAATAGGATTCAACAGTACATTAAAAGGATTATTCACCACGACCAAGTGGGATTTATTCCAGGGCTGCAAGGTTGGTTCAACATCCGCAAATCAATCAATGTGATACAACACATTAATAAAAGAAAAAACAGGAACCATATGATACTCTCCATAGATGCTGAAAAAGCATTTGACAAAGTACAGCATCCCTTCCTGATCAAAACTCTTCAAAGTGTAGGGATAGAGGGCACATACCTCAATATTATCAAAGCCATCTATGAAAAACCCATCGCAAATATCATTCTCAATGGAGAAAAACTGAAAGCTTTTCCGCTAAGGTCAGGAACACGGCAGGGATGTCCGTTATCACCACTGCTATTCAACATAGTACTAGAAGTCCTAGCCTCAGCAATCAGACAACAAAAAGAAATTAAAGGCATCCAAATCGGCAAAGAAGAAGTCAAACTATCACTCTTCGCAGATGATATGATACTATATGTGGAAAACCCAAAAGACTCCACTCCAAAACTGCTAGAACTTGTACAGGAATTCAGTAATGTGTCAGGATATAAAATCAATACACAGAAATCAGTCGCATTTCTCTACACCAACAATAAGACAGAAGAAAGAGAAATTAAGGAGTCCATCCCATTTACAATTGCACCCAAAACTATAAGATACCTAGGAATAAACCTAACCAAAGAGACTAAGAATCTATACACAGAAAACTATAAAGTACTCATGAAAGAAATTGAGGAAGACACAAAGAAATGGAAAAATGTTCCATGCTCCTGGATTGGAAGAATAAATATTGTGAAAATGTCTATGCTACCTAAAGCAATCTACACATTTAATGCAATTCCTATCAAAGTACCATCCATTTTTTTCAAAGAAATGGAACAAATTATCCTAAAATTTATATGGAACCAGAAAAGACCGCGAATAGCCAAAGGAATATTGAAAAAGAAAGCCAGAGTTGGTGGCATCACAATTCCGGACTTCAAGCTCTATTACAAAGCTGTCATCATCAAGACAGCATGGTACTGGCACAAAAACAGACACATAGATCAATGGAACAGAATAGAGAGCCCAGAAATAGACCCTCAACTCTATGGTCAACTAATCTTCGACAAAGCAGGAAAGAATGTCCAATGGAAAAAAGACAGCCTCTTCAATAAATGGTGTTGGGAAAATTGGACGGCCACATGCAGAAAAATGAAATTGGATCATTTCCTTACACCACACACGAAAATAGACTCAAAATGGATGAAGGACCTCAATGTGAGAAAGGAATCCATCAACATCCTTGAGGAGAACACAGGCAGCAACCTCTTCGACCTCAGCCGCAGCAACATCTTCCTAGGAACATCGCCAAAGGCAAGGGAAGCAAGGGCAAAAATGAACTATTGGGATTTTATCAAGATCAAAAGCTTTTGCACAGCAAAGGAAACAGTTAACAAAACCAAAAGACAACTGACAGAATGGGAGAAGATATTTGCAAACGACATATCAGATAAAGGGCTAGTGTCCAGAATCTATAAAGAACTTAGCAAACTCAACACCCAAAGAACAAATAATCCCATCAAGAAATGGGCAGAAGACATGAACAGACATTTCTGCAAAGAAGACATCCAGATGGCCAACAGACACATGAAAAAGTGCTCCATATCACTCGGCATCAGGGAAATACAAATCAAAACCACAATGAGATACCACCTCACACCAGTCAGAATGGCTAAAATTAACAAGTCCGGAAATGACAGATGCTGGCGAGGATGCGGAGAGAGGGGAACCCTCCTACATTGTTGGTGGGAATGCAAGCTGGTGCAACCACTCTGGAAAACAGCATGGAGGTTCCTCAAAATGTTGAAAATAGAACTACCCTATGACCCAGCAATTGCACTGCTGGGTATTTACCCTAAAGATACAAACGTAGTGATCCGAAGGGGCACGTGCACCCGAATGTTTATAGCAGCAATGTCTACAATAGCCAAACTATGGAAAGAACCTAGATGTCCATCCACAGACGAATGGATAAAGAAGATGTGGTATATATATACAATGGAATACTACGCAGCCATCAAAAGAAATGAAATCTTGCCATTTGCGACAACATGGATGGAACTAGAGGGTATCATGCTTAGCGAAATAAGTCAATCGGAGAAAGACAACTATCATATGATCTCCCTGATATGAGGGAGAGGAGATGCAACATGGGGGGTTAATGTGGTAGGAGAAGAGTAAATGAAACAAGTTGGGATTGGGAGGGAGACAAACCATAAGTGACTCTTAATCTCACAAAACAAACTGAGGGTTGCTGGGCAGAGGGGGGTTGGGGGGGGTATGGACATTGGGTAGGGTATGTGCTATGGTGAGTGCTGTGAAGTTTGTAAACGTGGAGATTCACAGACCTGTACCCCTGGGGGAAAAAAAAAATATATATATATATATATGTTTATAAAAAATAAAATTATTAAAAAAAAAAATAAATAAAAAGAAAAAAAAAAAAAAATGTACCATGGGTAGGGTGCCTGGGTGGCTCAGTCATTAAGTGTGTGCCTTACGGCTCAGGTCATGATCCCAGGATCCTGGGATCAAGCCCCGCATCAGGCTCTCTGCTCGGCGGGAAGCCTGATTCTCCCTCTCTGCTTGTGTTCCCTCTTGCTGTGTCTCTCTCTGTCAAATCAATAAATAAAATCTTTAAAAAAAAATTACCATGGGGTCCCGTCTGGTTTTTTGGTCAGACCACCATGCCCCCACCACCCCCCACCACCCCCCACCACCAAACATGATGATCTTGCCAAAACACGAGTTCTTAGAATATTTTTAGTTTTTGCGTGGATCCATGCCCTTGGCATTACTTACCATTATTCTATCCACAACATAGAACTCTTCTGCTAAGAGTAAAGTTAGTTTTTACAGTTAGCTCTGAGCTAGGATCCTTCCGGGAAGCCATATCTAATCTGCTTGCTGCCATAGGTTTTCACCTGCTGGTCCCAGATGAGACTCACCCCAGACATTAGCAATTAGCACACCTGCAGCTGTTTGTATGAAGTTGGAATTGATGTGGAGCTAACATTTGCCTCCTGACACCTTGCCTGAATCTCCGATCTTACTTTGCTATGGCCCCTGCAACTCAAGAGATACCATAATCAAACTACCTGGCACGTAAAGGAATATTCAGATAAAGTTTCTTCCCCAAGGCCGCTCTGCTTCCTACTTCACTGCCTCGCTCTGATTAAAGATGCAGCCTCATTCTCTGACTCTTAGAAGTTAGCCTTCTAGCCCACTTTCAGTCTGACAATATCTGGCATTTCCATTCTTACCAGTCAGCAACTTTCCTTCCTCCAAACATCTTCCCTGGCATTATTTTACCCAAGTTAACCATCATATTTCAATTCTAAAGTAAGATGATATTGTCCAGCTGGTGAAATGCCATTTCAACCCTACAAAGTTATTGGCACAAGAAAAATTCACATTTGTTCATTGAGGAATGTTCTGACAAATACCTGTAACAGAAATATGCTAGTAGGGGATGCTTCTTTGTTCATTTTCCAAAGTCTAACATCACCCGGTGCCACAGATAACTGAATAGAGGAGCAAATTTTAAAATGTGATTATGGCTAACTGGTATACCAGTCATGCATTGCGTTCAAGGGTGCAGCTAACATTGACACAATGCCGAGCATAAGGAGAAAGATCTTTAATCAATGCAATTTAAAATGAATATTGAGTCTGTTTCCTCCTTTCTCTCCACAAACACTCATCAGGAAAGAAGGGGTAGTATTTGCTTTAGAGCGAGGTCACTTTTATGGGCAAACAGATGGACAGACTATGTGTCATAATGAAAATAATGAGTGAACTCTGTTTTAAAATGTCCCCCATGGGACCAACTGTTAGATTTATTTGCTTGTACTAAGGCATTGTCTACAAAAGAGCAATATTAAAATACAAACATATCTCTTGGCAGGGGCAGCAACACATTCAAGCAAAGAAAATAATCTCTATACGTTTGTGTTTAGCAATTGCTGTTCTGTTCAAGATCATTTAAGGTAGATGTTTAAATAAGGAAAAAATAAGATATAACTCCTTTAAGAAATAAACTGTTTTAGAAAAGAATATTAATCAGATACTGTTATATGAAAGGAAGCAGAATATAAATGAGCATTTTAACATGATCTCATTTTTATAAATGAAAAAATATGCAAATGCCAGACTTTCCTTTCTCCCCCCAAAACTAAAAAAACAGGCTCTACAATGTTCATAGTGATGATATCTGAGTCATGGAATGTGGGAGATTTATAAATCTTCTTTTCAATTCTTTTTAAAAAAAATTTTTTTTATGAACATACATTTCTATAAGAAAATGTCCATAGAGGTTATAATTATATGTATATACCTGTGCACTTTTCTGTATGTGTCTTTTGGGGAGTCAGGTTTTTCCATTTCTAAATGTTGCTATGTTTAATTAAAGTGCACTCTCAGTGGAGATGAGCATTTAATGTGAAGGAGAATGAATAAATGGGATTTGAAAGGGAGAAGTATTGTACAGGTACTTTCTCTCCTGATAGCTAAACCATGTGGCCTAAGGGAATTTTTTTTTTCTTGGAGCCAAATGAATTCAGGGCAGGTGAGTGAGCAGAGAAGATTCTGGGAATGCAGGGTATGTGGGCATCCCTTGCTTTCTTCCTGAGGAAACCCATGAAGGTAATAAAATTAGAGAAAAACTGCCTACCTGGGTTTTGACATCTAAGCAAAAAAACTTCCTGAGTCATGGGAGTGGCTATGTAGGTTTTTGAACAGCTGAAATATTGACTGAAAAAAAAAAGTTCTCTCCAAGAAGAAAAAGGATGGGGGGGGGGAGATTAAATAGTAATCATTTCAACTGCACATAAACTTCATTTGTTAAAAAAAAAAAAATCAATATTGGGCGCCTGGGTGGCTCAGTGGGTTAAGCCTCTGCTTTCGGCTCAGGTCATGATCTCAAGGTCCTGGGATCAAGGCCCTCATCGGGCTCTCTGGTTAGCAGGGAGCCTGCTTCCCAACCGCCCCCCCACCGCCCCGCCTCTTTGCCTACTTGTGACCTCTCCCTCTCTGTCAAATAAATAAATAAAATCTTTTAAAAAATCAATATTTACTTTTTTAAGTAACGTGTGATGTTTGAAGAGGGGAAAGCACATTTAGATGACCACAGATCTTTCTTGATATGCAAGGTTATCCAGCCCCTCTCCCCTCTCCTGACTGTCTCCATGATACTCTCTCCCATACGGTCAACAGAAAACAAAGAATATGCCACAGCTGTCTTGCCCCAGTGAGGCTGTGCTGGCTTAATTGCATTGGTTTATACTGAGCGATCTAATCATATAAAAGTGCAGGCTTTTAAAGCCTTTCATTTCTAAACTCTGAGTGCAGCAGTACATCAATTAATAAAAGGGAAGTATTTTTTTAACTGCACAGTACTTTTTAGTTTATAAAATGCTTTTATATTTTCTCATTTCATCTTCAAACCAACTCAATTTAAGTAGGTATTTCAAGTGTCCATCTCTAGTTTTTCCGTGCTCAGAATCCATTCCTCCCACTTCTTCTGGTAACATACCTCAGTTTTCCTTTCATGGGGCATGCCTCTCCCACTTGCATGTGATTCAGACAAGACTGACTTTATCTCATCCCTAAATCCAAGTGTGACATGTGACTAGGGCTTAAGCTGTGTATTCCACCTCCCTGGCCACGAGGATTGGTTCACAGGAAGACACATGTCTTAAATCCGTCCCATAGACTAAATTCTGGGTTATTCCTGAAGTTTGTAAACCAAAGAGCTCTAAGCTGAAAGCTCCCAGCAGTCACTATGACCGGAAAGGTTGTCTCTAATGGTGCCAACCCACAGGAAAGCAGAGCTGAGAGACGGAGGGACACAATGTCCTGATGAAGCTTTGAAGTACCTGAATTAGTCACAGTTGAAGCCAAAGATACCCTGATGCTTTTCAGTTACAAGATCCAGTAAGTCACTCTTTTATTTTTTTTTTTAAGATTTTATTTATTTGAGAGAGAGAGTGAGAGAAGGAGAGCAGGAGATGGGGGAGTGTCAGAGGTAGAAGCAGACTCCCGGCTGAGCTAGGAGCCCCATGCAGGACTCGATCCCAGGATCCTAGGGTCAAGACCCGAACCAGAGGCAGACACTCAATGGACTGAGCCACCCAAGAGCCTCAGTTAGGCACTCTTATCCTTCATCCTGTGTGAGTTGAGTTTGTGTCACTCACAATCAAGAGTTCCAGCAGATACAGTCTCTACTCTTTACCAACCCTAGGAAAAATAGAGCCACTTGGTCTATTACAGCCCTACTCTGAGGCACTGCTGGTCCCCTGAAGGCAGCTACCTGAATTGTCCTTTAGTGCTTAAAAGAAAAAGAGTATTCTAGAAAGAGGGGGCTGATAAGTCATAATTCATGAAGTACGAGTTATCACAAAGATATTAGCAGAGATCCACTCACTGAAGCCCTAAGTATTAGCAGGCAATTTGTAAGGGGACCAATTCTGATTAGGCAAAATCCATAGGTGTTAGAATACAGTTTCCAATGGTCACTTCTGAGATCTTTGCCTAATTTCTTAATCTTCTGAATCTGCATGTCCTTATAAGCAGTAAGTATTAAGAAAATCAAGATTTATTTTTTAAATAAAGCGTGATGTTTCAAGAGGGAAAAACACATTTTGTTGACCATACACCTTTCCTGATATGCAAGGCTAATGTTCATGGTAACGCTCTCCTCCTCAAAGTGTTTCTGAAAAAACCTATGATACTATAATACAAAATACTTAGCACACTGCTGGGCATAAAATAGATTCTCAGTAAAGAGGAGTTTTTATTAATAACTTGGGATGTTTTCAATAATGTGGAAGAGTAGATACTCCCAGGAGGATAGTCTGATAGGACACCCTGACCAACATGAGGAGGTATAAAGTCACTGAAGCCACTGAAAAAGTCAAGAACAGAGTGACTGCAGTTCACAGAAAGTAAGTAAGAAGGCTCTAGAGATGAATATGTTAGAATCCACCATTTTTCCTGGGGCCAGTACTGTCAAAGAATATTCTTTTAGATTCAGGGACAAGTCTGGATTAACCAACCATCCCAGTTTACCTAGACTGATGTATTTCCTGGAACTTGAGACTTTCAGTGCTAAAACTAATAAAGTCCTGGATAATTAGGAAGGAACTGGTCACCTTACCAGCTACCACATGGCTATGTTCCCTGAAAAGTGAAAGCTTCACAGCCTGGAAGGGGAACTATCTACCAAGAAGGGCATCTGAATGCTCCACTGTCACCACAGAAGACCAAAGGTTATCACCCTACCACACTCCAGGAGAACCAGTTCCCAGAGCGCCAGGCAGGAATTTTAGAGAGAATTGAGCTAACGACCATTAGTTCCTTTATTCCATCTAATCCCTAAATGATTAACAACAACAAAATAACCTAAAATCATTTTTAACAGTCTCCTATTTCAGTTATCAAGTGTTGAATTAAAATGGAATGCAAACGCTAAAATTTAACACACTGCTAAAAATGAACAAGTCTAAAATATTAATAGCAACTTTCAATGATTTATAATGCCCTCTTGGGCATATTTTATGATTTATTGATGTCATTTTAGCTGCTCCATGGGTGACAGAGTCACCTCACTGTGTGTGCTCTGGTGGCTTTCTAGACTGGTTATTCAGAAAACCACATTCTCAGACCTTTACTGCATGTGCCAGGCTACAGGTGACACAGAAAAAAGTAAAGATGTTCATTTTTCCCATAAATCAGAGAATTGTGGGGCTAAAAGGGCTTTAAAACTGGTTGCGTCTTGTTTTCTCAACTTCATGCGGGGTCATACTGGCACTATCTTCAATGAATATGAATTTCACAACCTCCCTTATTAATTTATAATGTCAGTCTTTGTTGACAAGAAATTCTACTTTACAGCTAACCCCATTACCCTTTCTGCATCAAGCGAAGCCCACTTTCTGGAGAAAAAAACTCATGATTTTGTTGAAAGTTCACTTCCCTTCTTTGGCCTAATAATCTTTTTTTTTTTTTTTTTCAAATCTTTCTGCCTGTCCCACAGATATTACCGCCCAGCCCTCCACTTTATGAATTACTTCTAGTCCCTCAATAGGTTTTCAAGCACTCTTTTTTGGTACCCAGTTTACTCTAATCAAAGTTGAATTTGTCTTTTACTTTTATCTTCCCTGACACTGTCCCCATCTCTCAGCTGCTTCTCCCTCTCCAGAGACTGAAAGATCCCATCCCGTCCCCTGGAATAGCTGGCCTTTGTTGTCATCGCCTCTCCAATGACACATGTCTAGACCACGTCTAAACAGTGATGACACAGGCCTATAATTGTGGGAAGTGTCCCATGTTTAATAATGACCATTCCCCCCTTCAAAACTCCAAACCCCTCAAAATAGGAATGTTGGGATATGGGGAGCTTTCTGAGAGCCCAAGAAATTAAATCACGTTGACAACTGCCTGTCTCCCAATTTGAAAGCATAATCCAGACTCAGTACTCTGTGTAGTATTAATAAACTAGAAAACAAACAAGCAAGCCAACAGAAAGAAACAATAACAACAAAAACCCAACCCTCAGAGTCTTTTACTCTGTGTTTATTTTTCTAGATCCAGCCCGTGATTTACTTTGTGAACTCTAGTTCATTGATGCTGACTCATGGTCACTGTATTTTTCTTCACCACAGACATAGTCACTTCTTATCTTATTTTGATGACATCTGTTTTTCCTCACTCTGTTACAACCTTATAATTATGTAGGCAGGACCCAATGATCCTAAAATACAGTATGTAATTGCTCAAGTTAAAATTCTGGCCAACAATTCACCGCAGGAACCAAAGGCTACATAGAGGCATGGTATATAAATTTGCCACATTTCTTCTTTATCTCAGACATTGAGAAGAGGTGATCACGTTTATGAAGGTGTAAGTACACCATGGCTACTTAATATGCACCTGTTTATTGAGTGACTGTATGTAATTAAGCACCTGTCTGGTTGTAGATGGGCAATGAGTACCCAGCCAGGCCTGGTTGTGAGTATCAAGCACAGTTGAAGGTCGGTAGCTTGAATGAGGTTGACTGGGATCTCTCCCCTGAGTAGTGGGAGGTGTCAGTTGGGACCCCTGGAAAGAGGCTCTGAGATGGTTAGGAGTACAAATGTTTACTGTACTGGTGAGTATCATTTGTGTAAACAAAAAGAGAGAGTGGGATTGGGTGTGGGAAGCTGTCACACTGGGACATCTACCTGACAAAATCTCTGCCAGCCCGATGAGGAGCTCTGAGCAAAGAGAGGTCTCAGAGGGACCAGCATTGGTGGAGGTGGCCAGGCCTGGGGGCCTGAGAAGGGTTTGGCCTGGGCCCCAAAGCTGAAGCGGACCTGAAGAAGTTAACAGCTCGAAATGTCAGCTAAGCCCAGTCCTTGACAGTGTGCAGCACATTCTTTCTTCATAGGGAGTCTGAGAGATGTATCTCTGTGTCTGCTGCATAGGCCAAGACAAAAAAAGTACAGGAGAGCCATGGATCCAAATTAAGTACATGGAGCCAAGAATTCTAAACTTGGTGAAACGGGTTCGAACCAAATGAAGGTCAGGATTTTAAAAGGTGGGAGCCCATCTTATAGCTCAGGAACAACCTAAGCATTAGGTCTGACACCAGCTGGAGTTTAAGACTTTCTTTTATGGGCAAGAAAAGCCACAGGCATGGATGGGTCATTCTGCCCAAAACTGTCAGGGCTGTGATGTAGAATTAAAACCACATAAAACATTCCATAGCTAACTCTGCTTTAAGTAGGGACATGACTTGAAAACTTTGGGGAACATATGCCATTTGTTCCACATTCTGTTGCTTCATAGGAAAAGCCAAATGGGCATAGATACCACAGTCACACACATGAATGAAGTCGGGTGTGGTGGCTGAGGAGACAGGTTCTGGAATGAGCTAAGCAGTCCAAGGACTTACTGCAGTGTTTGGCCTATAGGAACCGCATAAGAGATATTAATTGTTATTGCTTCTGTTATTGTAATTGTTGTTATTTTCATCTTGAATCATCTTGGGCAGGCACATCACTTGAGAACCTGAGGCTTCTAATCTATAAAATGGGAATCATGACTATCCAACTGCCTGAAGGCCAGATCATCTTTCAAAGTCCTTCTGAACTTGAGAGACGTCTATGACTCCATCATGATCACAGAAGGGTAATGGCTAGGACTTGACCAGCATTTCCTGTGTGTCAGATGTTATTCTTGGTACTTGATGTGTTTAATCTTATTTAATCACCCAACAATGCTATAAGATGGGTACTACTTTTAATGTCTATTTTATAGATGAATAAACTGAAGCATGGAGGGACCAAATAACTTGCTCAATAAAGGCAGAGTCAGAATTTGAACTTTGGTATTCTGATATGACAGTTCACACTCTTCTCCTTGCCACTGTTCTGTCCCGATAGCCAGGCCATCAAAGAGAGAGTTAAACGAAACTAAATTAACTCCAACACAATCAGAGTGATCAGATGCAGCATTTAACACATCATGGCTACCACAGGCAATATTCAGGCTGTGGGTTCTCAAACCTGCCTGCACATTAGAGTATTTTTAAAAGACTGGGGATTTTTTTTTAAAAATACAGACTTCTTAAGTCTCGTGCCCACAGACTCTGTCTCGGTAGTTTAGAAGTGGGGCTCAAATATCTTCTTCCCTCCCCTCAAGCTGTTAGAGACTAATCCGATGCAGTCAAGATTGAGGATGTGTGGGAACATGGGTTAACAAGCCACCACTCCTGCGTCTAGCATGTACAAAGTCAAACTTCTTTCCGAAGTAATTGGAAGGAACGAGGAGGCAAGGAAGACAGAGGGCAAGGGCAAGATAGACAGAGGGAAGGAGAGAGTTTGGTTGGTGATGGAGGAACAAGCAATTCTCCCTAAATCCCACAACACACATCCTTGTGTCTAAGTGGTTTCCTTGCTCGAGTTGTAGGATGGAATCATGTATCTCCCGAGCCACTATTATTTAGGGGGTTGTTTAATGGCACTTATGTAGGAAATATCTTGGAACCACTCAATGGAGGAATGAATCTATTTCACTGTACTTCCATGAGGGAAAAAACTCTTTCAGCCAAAAGAAGGTGAACAGAACCATCCACATCACACAGGACAACAGAGGGATGACTGCAGCACAGCTGGAAGAGAGAAGGTGGATGTGGGACAGTGCTCGGATGAGAAGGAGAGAATGGAGGGATGGGCACAGAACCCAGAGTTGCTCCCAGGTATGCAGGTAGAGAAGGAGATTCATATTTTCTAGAGTGCTCCACACTCAAGCAGATCTACAGAAACAACTGGTAAGGACTGGACCTGAAGCAAAATTAGCCATGACATACATAGAGCCAGAGAACAGTCTGAAAATAGCAATATGGACCCATCCTGTCACAGAAAGCCTGGTGCACTGAAGAACATGGACTGTGGTTGAGGAAAAGAGGAACCCAGAACAGATACCCTAACAGAAAATATTCCCTGAGCCATTTGTGCAGAGGAGGGAGAGAATTAGGTTAAATTCCACTTTAAAATAGCGGGAAGTTTGTTGTCTGTTTTGGTGCTAAACTTGATCATTAGTTTTAATTTGGGGTTTGGTTTCAATCAGTCTCAAAAACGTATTTTATTATCTTTGTAAAGCCCTTGGTTAAAAAGATTCTCAAAAATACCATACCTGGGAAAAATAAACCCAAACTGAACATTGTGATAGGGTTCTGCTGCTGTGCAGCTTTAGTAAACAAAGACACCTAGAAAACAATGCCTCGAGCTTTATTTTGCTGTGAGTGTAACACATTACACAGCATCCCTCAGAGGCAATGGAAAGATAACAAGTTAGCAAGCACTGTGAAAGGAATCACTCTTTCTGTAAATAGGGTATTTTGAATTGAAAAAGATGGCATAACGTACCAGACGACAACAGACATGTGAAGAACCCTGGGTTTGAATGAAGTGAAATCAATAGTTGAAATGAGGAAGCATGTAAGAACAAACGGATGATCATTTTTAAATAAAGCTCTAATTAACATTTATCCTTAAATAAAATATCGCAAATTTTACTTTCCTTGTTACTTCACAACCCAGAACTCTTCAGGGATGCACCAGCTAAAAGGGACTAACCACAGCAGTGAATAATTCATGTGGAATATAGAGCCATAGATAAAAAAAGAGAAGAGCAGTTGATTGGTTTTTTTCCCAAGAAATTGTTAATGTTGCATTACATTTTATTGAACCAACCTCAAAAAATAACAGAGCCTGAACATTATTATCCCTGTTATTACCTTTCCTTTCCAAGTGCCATATCTTGTTCTCTCTTGAGTTGATACATTCTGATTACTTTTGCTTACTTTAGAGATTTGCTTTTTCTAGTGAAAATGCTTGACTAGAACCTCTCATATTCTAATTTCTTCACGTTATAACCACTTGCTATCAAACTTAAATAATCTCCCTTATCTTATTGGAATCCATTTGTTCATTTCCAACCTACACCTTCCATTTAAATTATGGAAGTGTTCTTTAGTGCCCTTTCTCCCTGCCTACAAAGGACAAATGTGTCTTTCATTAGTCACAGTCATGGTGACACCCCCACGTCACCCAAGGAATCAGGACAGCTGGCATAATGTCTGCAAATACGGCTATAGAAGAATTGAGTGTGACCAGAAAGATTCTGAGGGTCCAGTTCACCTTGGATTAAGCCAGGGAACTGATTTCTAGGACCTTGAAAACAGCTGTGATGGAGCAGACAGTCCATTTAGTGAGAGTCACAGATGTGGGGCCTGGTTTGGGCTATTTGCCTCTTTTCATTTCCAGAAAAGCTTCAGCAGCCAATTCCACCCTGCGTTTCCTATCAGGCTTATCATTGTCTGTTGAAACTGTGTCATGCACCCCGGTGTATGACTCCAGCAATGCACCAAGTGTTTCTTTCATTTGGGTTTTTGTTTTATGGTTTGGGTTTTGTTTTTGAGGTTTTTACTTTTGTTTGTTTTTGAGGTCCATTTTTGTTTTGCTTTGTCTTTGGCTATTGTTCAGAGAACCTAAAGTCAGAGACCCTTATGTTCAGCCTTAAGCTCCTATGCTTTTCTTCCCTATATTTGATTTAAAAAACAAAACATTAAAAAACCAACATATTCTAAAAGACCAGTTTATGTCTTTATGTCTTTGTCAGTTGTGGAAACTGCTTTGGTTCAATAGGGAAAACGTGGGAAGGGCTTTAGGCAAGGAAAGTCATGTCAGGTCCAGTCCCTCCCCTTTGTGCTCCTTTTCTCCCTCACCTTTCATCATGAGGTGTTTAAAAATAAACAAACAAATATATATATATACATATACATACATACGAACAGCAAGCAAGCAAGCACTGGTCTCTTCATCCATTCAAGCTGCTATAGTAAAAATACTGTGGATAGGATGGTTTAAACATCAAATATTTATTTCTCTTAATTCCAGAGGCTGAGAAGTCCAAGATCAAGGTGTCTACGGAAGTGGTGTTTGGTGACAGCCCACTTCCTGCTTCATAGATGATCATTTTTTCACTGTATCCTCACATGGCAGCAGGGGCAAAAGTTCTCTGAGGTCTCTTTGATGAAGACACTAATTCCATTCATAACCATAACCTAATCACCTGCCAAATGCCTGCCTCCTAATACCATCACACTGGGAGTTAGAATTCCAACATAGGAATTGGGGGAGGGTTGGGGCCACAAACATTCTATCCATAACACAGAGATGCTAGTGTCTGATTTCATAGATTGTTTCTTGATTTGCAGCCAGCCTTGTCCCAGGAAGATTCCTTTTAGCAGGAAATCAGTTTATCTCTTGGATTCCGTGGCCCACCTCTATAAATACAGAAATTCCAGGATTCTAAATAGATTCAGGAGGGAATCCTGCTTGTTCCTATTTCACTATTTTCCAGCTCTGGAACTAGATGTACTCTCTTAAAGCCAGAGCAATTCATGACATTTTCTAAAGCTCACTGGCATAGAACAAGGAGGCACACCAAAGGCATACAGAGCTGTAACTGAGGCCTGGACAGCCTGGAATGGCTTCCTCTGCCTGATGCTGCTGTTTCTGCTGGTGCTTAAGTAGCCTCCCAAGTGCTGGGCTGAGGCTGGCCTCTGCCAGTATACCCCCCTACCTAGGTTACAGTGGTTTTTGTAGATTCCATGGAGGGAGAGTCCAATCTCCTAGTGCTCAGCTCAGCCAAGAAGCTCCATACCAACTTTCCTGGGCTTCCTACTTCAGCTCTTTAGATTTCACTCCCCAGCCTTTTCCCCATGTCAGGAGTCTTATCCCAGATGCTGGTGCCAGGAACTTAATGGACCCTGAAACACCAGACCTCTTACTTGTTACCCCCTAAAAGTAGAGCCTCTTTGTATTTTCAGGTCCCAGCCTGGGTTCAGATCCTACTACCAAATGAATGAAAGGGGAGGAAAAACTAACTCATTGCTATTATGGGGTCTCCAACCCCTACACCCTAAAGTCCGTCTAAGTACAAAGCAGTGATTTACTTTTACGTATAATGCTTTTTTGAAAAGATGAGTAGCAAGCCAAATGCGAGAATTTTGAAAGACTTCCTGGGATCCATTACACGTGTCCTAAAAATGCATTTAATTGTATTCATATATGCTAGTGATGAAAGTCTTTGCTTCTAATGGTAAGGAAATGAGGGGGACAAAGTCAGAAAACAGTTGTTTTTCATAAGACAACACACAGAACTGACTCTTTAAAATATGACCATTTGTAGATTTCAAAATATAAAAACAAAAAAAAGTAAGAATAAACACTACTGTGAGATCAAACAAAAAACTTTGCAGAGAAGAAGTAAATCACATACAAACTCAGAAAACGAAGGGCTTCAGAATTTTCAGCAACACTAGAAGCCAGAGGCAATGAAGAAATGTTTTCTGGTTTTTGAGGAAACTAGTTTCCAAATTAGAAATCTGCTCTCAATCAAACTCATATGTCTTGCTGTAGAACCAAGATACCTTTAGGCATACAAGGCACATTGGCCAGGTTAAGCTAATACAGCAGAAGTTACTCTAGACAGTTGCTACAGTTAAATATTTGTGTTTCCTCTGCCCCCAAATTCGAATGCTGAAATTCTCACCCCCAATGGATGGTATTAGAAGAGGGTGCATTTGGGGGTGCTGAGGTCATGAGGTGGTGAATGAGTCTCATGAATAAGACCAATGCCCTTCTAGAAGAGACCCAAGAAGGCTCTCCTGTCCCTTGCACCATCTGAGGCCACACGGAGAAGTCAGCAGGCTGCCAGCTGGAAGAGGATATGCACCAGAACCTGGCCATGCTGGTGCCCTGATCTTGGACTTCCAGCATCCAGAACTTCGAGAAATAAATGTGTGTAGCTTTAGGTTTGTGGTATTCTGTTATAGCAACCCAAACTAAGATACCAAATTGAGCCAAAAAGACTAGTTAGAAGATAGAGAGAGCTCACAGACTGGGAGAAAAGGGACAACCCTTCTAGGGCTGACACCCCAGCACAGTCCTGCCCACTGAGGGAGTCAGTGACTCAGAAAGAAGCCGCTAACTTGGGACACTGCTGTCCCAGGGGCCAGTTCCAACCTCCGCCTCTGTCATCATCAGGAGGCTGCAAAAGCAGGTGCCTCGGTCACACTCTGGACTCCAAAAGCCTGCTGGACTGCCTCACCCGGCTATGCACCTGCCATGTGGAAGCCTTGGCCTTGCCTCTCTCCCAGGTCATACAGCTCTGGATCCAGAGACTGATTCCAGCATAAATGCAGCTGACTGGTAGAATCAAAACCACATACCTGTAACCTAACAACTGGAAAATGACCTAAAAATGTTCTTTGTTAAGAACATAGAATTTAGAGGTACGTGGATGGCTCAGTCGGTTAAGCATCTGACTTCGGCTCAGGTCATGATCTCAGGGTCCTGCTCCCTGCTCAGCAGGGAGTCTGCTTCCCCCCTCTCCCTCCGCCTCTGTGCTCTTGAATAAATAAATAAAATCTTAAAAGAAAAGAATTTATAATGCAGGAAACTCTTAAAACAATGAGAGAGGGGTGTTCAAAAATGTGGGGCAGCCTGAATGGCAAATGACCACTGCACACACTTAAAAAACTCTGCCTCTTACAGACTCTTTGTTACAAAGCAACCAAAAGATACTACTGGTGTTTCAGCACCAAAGAAGGGAATGAATCCAGGAAGAGAGAGACATAAAGTCAGGAAACAGGAGATCTAACAGGAGGAAGCAGACAAAAGAAGTTCCTGAGACAACGATGAAGGCCAAGTCCAGGGTGAGCAGGAAGACTAAGTCTGTACAGAGGGATGGGAATGGAGAAGGGGAAGAATCTGCTAGATTACCTGATGCTTTCAACACATATCAAAGTATTCAGAGACTTATGAAAGGCACAGAGAACACTGAACAATTGGGGGTGAGGGCAGGGAGGGAGGGTGGGGCAGGTCAGCATTAACCCTAAGGAACTGAAAAGATATTTAAGAAAGGAAATGTGATCTTAGCATGCTACGTGTCTCAGGCATGAACAGGACTTGCACAGGCATGGTAGTATAAACACTCCTTACCGAGGTTGGAAGGAGCCCAGAACTCTGTCCCAAGGCTGGGGTAAGAAGGAGGAAGGTGCACTGAAAGGAGAACACAGTGGGGTACAAGCCCTGACTCTTCATCTTCTACTTTAGGAAGCCAAACATAGTACCTAACACTTAAAAACCAAGAAAGAGTAATATACACATGTTACTAAGAATGTGGAAATAAATACCACAAGAAAGCTTTTTTAAAAAAAATTTTAATTTTTTTTAAAGGAAGGTTTCTTTTTGGAGTTGAAAATTGTTGCCTTGAGGGCACAGAATATTGGGAATAGAAAAAGGTGAAGATTGCTCTTTTTCCATCACAAGCCTGACAGCATTATTTCACTTTTAAAGTCTTGTGTATATATATACATAGGTATGCACACACACTGATACACTCAAATATATTAATTAAATTTTTTTAATTAAACGTAGGAAAAAACAACTCTTGTGGTTCATTTGTAGCCTTCCTCTCTTAAGATTCATGTGTCTGCTGTCTCAGATTCTCTCCCCTTTCTGTGGCACACCTGCTCATTCTATAAACCATTCTCTCCTCCTGTCAAGATGACAAACTACATTAGCCACTGGCTCCTTCCTGAAATCAACCCTAAAGAAACCACAGAAGCCAGAGGGAAACTCAAATTTGAGGAACTAACAACAAAGAATAAAATAAAATAAAACACTATGAAAAGTCTCTGGGAAGCCTCCAAACTCAGGTGATGGAGAGGGGGCAGGGACGGGGCAGGGGGTTGGGGCAAGAATGGCTTCAGCCTGGGGGAAGGCAGCCAGAGAAGGACAACTCTTTGTTCTCCTCTTGCTTCTCCCCAACACGGACAAACACAGCATGTTGATCACCACGGAAACTGCAGCAAGAGCTGAGGCTGCAGAGGCCAGCAGGGTACAAGGAGGGCAGCCCAAAGGCCCTGCAGGAATAAAGGGGGATGAAGACCGGGAATGGATACTGACCCGCTCCTCTTGGGAATCCACCACTGAATACTCTCCCACCCTAAACCCCTAGGACAGGGACAGCAAATCTACGGAGACTGCTCTGCTTCCAGAGTCTAGAGGCTGTTCACCATTTAAATGGGAAATAAACACCAGAAAAGTTATTTCTGGATGGTGGTCAAATGGGAATAATCACCAGCTTTCCTATGGCCCCTAAGGCTCTCTTCCCAGGTTTTAACTCACCTACAGGTACATCAATTAGAGTCTGGACTGTAGCCACGTCCCAACCCATAACGATGTACAGTAACTGAGAGTCAAACAGAGGAAGGGTTCATGGGACCAAAACACACACACACACACACAAAACAAAACAAAACAAAACAAAACACAGAAATCCATGTAAGGACCACAACTGCTATATAAGAAAGACAGCAAACTCAACAGTAAAGACCATCTGAATCAGAATTATGAGAGGAGACAGACTGTGAAATTAATGATGATAAATATATTAAGAAGTTAAGGCTGATGTCAGCAATATGAAGTAAGACCAAGAAAACTGTTCTTAAAAAGGACTAAATTGAGTGTAAGGTATGAAATATGTAATAGCTGAAGTGAATAAAACAATGGTTAAGATATAAAGCAGGATGGATAAAGGTGATGCATACATTGGTGAGCTGAAAGATCAGATGGACACGGGCACCTGGGTGGCTCAGTAGCTTAAGTGTCTGACTCTTGATTTCAGCTCAGGTCATGATCTCAGGGTGGTAAGATCGAGCCCTGTATCAGGCTTCCCACTGGGCATGGAGCTTGCTTAAGATCGTCTCTCTTCCTCTCCCTCTGCCCCTACCCCAACACGCATGCACAGGCCTGTGTGTGTGCATGAGTGTGTGTGCTCTCTCTCTCTCTCTCTGAAACAAATAAATAAATCTTTTTTAAAAAAAAGAAAGAAAGAAAAAAGATAGATCAGATGGACAAGTGCTCCTAGAAGTCAGCAGAAAAGGGTAAAGAGAGGAAATCCCGAAGAAAGCTAGAAGATATGGACAGTGGGAGCAAGAGTGCTGACACCTGTGAGCAGTGGCTTTGTATCCACTTGGCTAGTCCAAATCCGGTTTCCCCAAACTCTATTTCCTGAGCATTTCCATTGACATGGGCCATAAGCCAGGTCCCTGTGAAGGATTTGAATGGTACTGTCACTAACCTGCTAGCTCACCTCCTTGGTGCAAAGCAGCCGTGGAGTTTCCTCCAACCTCTGCATGTTGCACAGATCCTCACTACAGTGTCACTGACCCCTGGCCCATGTGTGTGCTTGGCAATCGTGATGAAAGGCTCTGGTTTCTGTAAGAAACACATACAATCAAGGTTAGAGGCAACAAGAACTAATGCGAGTTTCCGTCTGGCCTCACAGGCTCCACTTGAGCTCCTGAGTCCCAGTATGTCTTGTTCACCCCCCCTTTACTTCCATCTTCTGTTCTCAACCTCCTGATCTGAAGTGTGACAGCTGCAGTTCTGGACACAAAGGCCACACTCTTGCAGACACTGTATGACCAGTGTTCACGCTTCATGAGGTTAAATCCCTGCAATACATGTATTCCCCTTTCCCATTCCTATCACACTGATGTTATCTCGGTTTTAGTTCTAGCTTGTTTTGGATACATTTGTAAAGTTGTTCTTTTTCTCACTTTGGTCCTTAATAAGAACATAAACTTGACCAAGAAATTGTATCCCCTTTACCATATTTCTTGAGTATTAAGTACTGCTTGCAATACCTGTTTACAGTATCATATCCTTCTCAGTCTTATTTAAAAAAATATATACACATCTATACTTATATTTATATTTAAGCCATCACATTGGAAAGACAATTTGGCTAACCATAAAACTCAAGGTTCAAATTTATTTTCCTTTAATATTTAGAATGTATTTTTCCATTTGTCATCTTGTGCCCACTGTTCAACCTGATTCTTGTTCTCGTTAATGATCTCTTCATTTTGTCTGGAAGTTTTTAAAATTCTTTCCTTGTCTTTGATAGTCTTGAGTTTTACTCTGATGATTCTTGGTTTGGGGTTTTCTTTATCTCTTTTTAACTTTTGCTCTCTTTCTGTATTTGGGTATAACCAAGTTCAATCGGAGAAACAGAACCATTATGACATGGGTGTGTTTGTGTGTGTAAAATAGCAATTATACACACACACACACACACACACACACACACACAAGTTCACTAAATTACTTGTCTAGTTAGGAGAAATATACAGATGTTGATAAGTTTAAGAAAATAAGAACAGGGATGCCTGGGTGGCTCAGTGGTTAACCATCTGCCTTTGGCTCATGCCATGATCTCAGGGTCCTGGGATTGAATCCCGCATCTGGCTCCCTGCTCAGTGGGGAGTCTGCTTCTCCCTCGCCCTCTGCCCCTCTCCCTGCTCATGCACATGTGCTCTCTCTCTCTCTCAAATAAATGAATAAAATCTTTAGAAAAAAAAAGAATAAGAACAAGTAAACATGAGCAAAGGTCTTAAAGACAGCCACACTTGAACAAAAACAAAATAGTTTTTTGAGCCAACAGAAGAAAAGAAAATGCAGTAAATCGAAAGTAAGAGACAGGTAGGAGAAGTAATTTCTAACACAAAAGCAATCACGATAAATGTAAATGCAGTTAACTCACAAGTAAAAATACAGGTGCTCTCCAATAGTATTAAGAAATAAAAACAGGGGCACCTGGGTGGCTAGGTGGGTTAAGTGTCAGGCTTTGGCTCAAGTCATGATCCCAGCATCCTGGGATCAAGCCCCACCTCTAATTCCCTGCTCGGCAGGGAGTATGCTTCTCCTTATCCCTCTGCCTCTCCCCCTGCTCATGCTCTCTCTCTCTATCAAAATAAATAAATAAAATCTTTAAAAAAAAAAAACAAAATCCAAAATACATTGTCTGTGAGAAACATTCATAAAACCCAAATACACACAAAGAAACATCAATGATAGTACCTGACAAAAAAGAAGTTGAGATAAAAGGTAAACAAAACAATAAAGTAAGAAGATATAACCATCACAAACCTAGATGGACCTAATAACAGGTTATGGTAACTGACAGCATACAGACAGAAACATATAAATAGTTGTAATTATTAATATGCAATTATCAGAAATGCATTAAGAAAACAAAAATTAAGTAGATTTTTATCTAATGCTATTAATTATACTGTTCAGATCTTTGATAGGTATGTTCTGATGGTATGCTGTGTATAATATATATCTTCTGATATATACATGCCATAATAGTTCATGCAACAAATAGCAAGCAAATATACATTTTTAGAAACATACACATATTAACATGAATGTATCATGTCTACAGGAAGTCTCAATAAACTCACCAGGAACAATGTCTTGTATTATATCTTCCAAACATAATGAAATAATATTAGAAATACATAACAGAATTTCTTTATATGTCTCATATTTTGAAAACACCATATTACTAGATAACTCATAATTTAAAAATTAAATTATAATCAAAATGAAGAAATATCTATGGGCACCTGGGTGGCTTAGTTGGTTAATTGTCCTGACTCTTGGTTTTGGCTCAGGTCATGATCTCAGGGTCATGAGACTGAGCCCCAAGTCAGTCTCTGCACTCAGCAAAAAGTCTGCTTAAGATTTTCTCTCTCTCTCTCTGTCCCTCTCCCATGAGCTCTCTCTCTCTCTCAAATAAATAAATCTTTAAAAAAAAATGAAGAGGAAATCTAGAATTAAATGAATATAAAAACACAAAATATATGGGGCATAATTAAAGAAATTTAGAAGAGCATATATATATTTAAATATGTTTATCAGGAAACAATAAAAGTTTAAAAGAAATATGCTCAGCATCCAACGCAAGAAGGGATTAAAAAAGAAGAACATCAAAAGAAACTCAAAGAAGAAAAAAGAATATTAGAGAGGATTTAATAAAAAAACAATATAATAATTTTTTTAAGTGGAGATTAATAAGACTAAAAGCTCTGTTTTTGAAAAGATAACCAAGATAAATCTCTGATAAGACTGGTAGGAGGGGTGCCTGGGTGGCTCAGTCAGTTAAGCAACTGCCTTCACCTCTGGCCATGATCTTGGAGTCCTGGGATCCAGCCCTGCATCAGGGTTTCTGCTCAGTGGGGAGTCTGCTTGTCCCTCTCCCCCTGCCCCTCCCCCTTGTTTGTGAGCTGTCTGTCTCCCAAGTATATAAATAAAATTCTTAGAGAAAAAAAAAAAAAAAAGACTGGGACACCTGGGAGGCTCAGTTGGTTAAGGGTCTGTCTTCGGCTCAGGTCATGATCCCAGGGACCTCGGATCGAGCTCCACATCAGGCTCCTTGCTCAACCAGGAGCCTGCTTATCACTCTGCCTGCTTCTCTCCCTCTTTCTCTCTGAAAAATAAATTTTAAAAATCTTTAAAAAAAATAAAAAATTTTAAAAAGACTGGTAGGAAAATAAAGAAGATAAAAAACTAAGTAAAACACAATCAAAAAGTGAAGAGGAGGAAATAATTATAGATTTTAGAGCAAGCATAGCTAAAAGGCACAAATTGCCAGAAAATACACGAAATGCCAAACTGGCACAAAAAGAAAAAGGTAATTTAAAATAGATTCAGAAGGATTAAAGAAATTGAACTGGTAGTTAAAACTCCATCCCAATGATCTCTAGACCTGGATGCTTTTTAAATGGACTCTATGAAACTTTTAAAAACACAATTCCCATGTTATATAAGTTGTTCCAAAAAATGCAAAAAGAAAAATTCTCAGTTCATTTTATGAAACTAATATAATCCAACCTCCCTTAAGGCTTCTGGAGCTTAAGCCATAATTCAGAAATTATTCCCCACTCCCAGGTTATAGAGAATTTATCCACGTCTTTCCTGGTACTTGTATGGTATCATTTTATTTTTACACTTATGTCTCTGATCCATTTGGAATTTATTCTGGCACATACTGTAAATAATGAATCCAATTTTCTCTATTCCCATATGGCTACATGCAGTGGTATGCTGGAGTTGGCTCATGCCAGCTCATAAGAGATGATTGTTAAATTTTCAGGAATTTTGTGAGCTGATTGCTAAACACAGCCATCATTACAAAATAGAGAAAATCTATTAAGTCTAATCAACAGAGAAAATCTAAATGGCTTTGGGTTTGGTGATGATTTTTTAGATATAACACCAAAGGCGTGCTCCATGAAAGAAATAATTGGTAAGCTGGACTTCATTAAAATTTAAAACTTCTGCTTTGCAAAAGACATTGTCAAGAGAATGAGAAGATGAATCACAGGCTGGGAGAAATTATTTGCAAAAGACACATCTAATAAAGGACTGTTATCCAAAATACACAAAGAACTCTTAAAACTCAACAGTAAGAAAATTAAAAACCTGATTTATAAGAGGGATAAAAGACCGAAATAGACACCTCACCAAAGAAGATATACAGTCAGTAAATGAACATATGAAAGGTTACTCTACATGATATATCACTCAAGAAATGCAAACTAAAATAGTGAGATGCCACTAATACCTATTGGAATAGTTAAAATCCACAAACTGACAACACAAAATGCTGGTGAGGATGTGGAGGAATAGGAGCTCACATTCGTTGGTGGTGGAATGCAAAATGGAATAGCTACTTTGGAAAACAGTTTGGTGGTTTCTTACAAAATTAAACATACTCTTCCTATGCAATCCAACAATGGCCCTTCTTGGTATTTATTCAAATGAGTTAAAAATTGATATAAAAACATACCCCCCCCATATTTGTAGTAGCTCTATTTGTAACTACCATAAGCAAGATGTCTTTTTTTTTTTTTAAGATTCTATTTATTTATTTATTTGACAGACAGAGATCACAAGTAGGCGGAGAGGCAGGGCAGTGTGGGGCGGGCGGGGGGAAGACGGAGAGAGCCCAATGTGGGACTGGATCCCAGGACTCTGGGATCATGACCTGAGCCAAAGGCAGAGGCTTTAACCCACTGAGCCACCCAGGTGCCCCCAAGATGTCTTTCAGTAGCCAAATGGGTAAACTGTGGTTAAATCAGTACTAAAAAGAAGTAAGCAATGAAGCCATGAAATGATCTGGAGGTATCTTAAACACATATTACTAAGTGGAAAAGGCCAATCTGAAAAGGCTACATATTGTATAATTCTAAGTATATGACATTCTGGGAAAGGCAAAGTAAGAGACAGTAAAGAAAATAAATAAATAAAAACAAAAACAAAAATAAACAGTGGTTGCTAGAGGTTATGAAGGAGGAAGAATGAATCAGGGGAGAGCACAGACGATTCTTAAGGCTGTGAAACTATTCCGTATGATGCTGTAATGGTAGATATATGTCATCATATATTTGTCAAAACACACAGAATGTACAACACCAAGAGTGAATCCTAATGTACACCTGCACTTTGTGTGGTTATGATGTGTCATTGCAGCTTCATCGATTGTAACAAATGTACCACTCTTGTGCAGGGTATTAACAGCGGAGGAGGCTGGTGCGGGGACAGGATTATAGACGGGAACTCTCTTCGCTTTCCCCTCAATTTTATTAAGAACCTAAAACTGCTCTAAAATATAAGGTCAATTTAAAATAAGAAAAGCAGGGGCACCAGGGTGACTCAGTTGGTTAAATGGCTGCCTTCCTACGGCTCAGGTCCTGATCTCAGGGCCCTGGGATCACCCTGCGTTGGGCTCCCCGCTCAACAGGGAGCCTGCTTCTCACTCTTCCTCTGCCACTCCTCCTGCTTGTGTGCTCACTGGCTCATACTCTCTCTCAAATAAATAAATAAAATATTTAAGAAATAAAATAAGGAAAGCAAAATGAGGTCGTACCTTACTTCTCTAATATGGGCAGATCCTAGAAAGCTGGGTCATACCAAGTGTTGGTGGAGAGGTAACAATATCATGCTGTGCCGGCAGGCATGTAGACAGGCGCACATTCTGTCATACAACCTGGCAAATCAATGGCACCATTTGGTCAGTCAAGTGTGTACACATCTAGAACCGCCTTCCTGAGTACCTATCACAGACACAGGCTCACACACATCCATAAGGGGACATATGGCTATACCTTTCAAAGTTGTCCATAGGAACAGAATATTGGAAGCTCTCCAGGGGCTCAGTCCCCAAGATGGGGGAGGGGAAGACATGCAAAGGTGAAATGTAATGGTTGGGCAGCTAGAAAGCCAGACTCCAAATACACATAGCAACAGGTATAATATTAAAAACACAATGGAAAAAAAGAAAGCTATAGAATGAAGTATAGAATACAGTACTACTAAAAGTCAATTTTTAGATGTATCACCAAAGAACACATACAAATAAAAAGATGAACATTAAATACATCGGAAGGGTTTCCTATGTGGTAGAAGGGGAACAGGAATAAACATTTGCATAAAAATTTTAATAAAGTTAAAAGAAAAAAAAACTAGATTAAATAGCATCTTTGTGTAAAGCAATGCTAGTAAGATGCCATGAACTGAAGAGTGTGGTTAAATTAAACTTCCACACCTGAAACCCAACTAAAGACAAATGATGGTGATGATGATGACAGACAGATAGAAAAGAAACCATTCTCTCTCTACTTATGGTCGCTGAAATACAACCACTACTACCACCTGCCCCCAAGAGAGTTCCATTTTCAACCCATTTGACCTTGGTCTTACATGGAACTTCGAAGATCTTTATACAGAAAGAATTGAGAAGACCTTTTATTTCAGGAAGTAAATTCCATCCAACAAACTTCTACTGTCATTTCAGTAAGTCTTCTCCCACTTTCCACATCTTGTGCTGCGATTTCTGATTTCTCTCTCCCCTGCTCATTACAACCCAATATGAACTATACAAATGGGAGAACAGAGCTAGGGTCTCCCTACAGAAGGGGAGAGAAAGCATCTCAGATAGAAAAGATGGCATGTGCAGACACAAGGTGGTATAAGGACACATTTGGAGAACTGCATTCAGACCACTTAGAACTCTGGTATGACTACAATTTAGAGTGAAAAAGAGAGGCTCTAGGAGATGAATCTGCAGAGGGAGGCAGGGTCAGATCATTCACAAAGGATTGTAGGTGACGCTAAGGAGTTTGAATTCAGACCAGAGGCAAATAAGGGATCATTGAAGAATGTCAAGCAAGGAAGGGAGGGATTTGTTTGGATTTGTGTCTAGAACCATCACAAAGAGTCCGTGGAGTATGGAGAAAAAGGAGGTCAGGAAAGGGGGAGCCATTAGAAGGATGCTGCAGTGGTCTATATTAGAGCATTCATTAATTTAACAGAAGGACCAGAAAAGCCTGACTCTCTTCGTGGATTTGGTATACAATTGCAAATTGACAGGGCTAGACAAAATGGTTTCCACAGGTCCCTCCCAGCTTTATGATTATCAAATCCCACTTATTTTATATTTAATCAAAGAAGGGAGTGATGAGGCATAAGCTAGAAAAATTTGCAAATTTGTGATCAATATGCAGAACTCACATTCAGCAGACAGAAGGCATTAAAGGCTATACATGATGCTGATTGCCTAGATAATTCTCTGTGATCAAGCACACTTTACAATTAATGATAATTTTTTTTATTCGGGTGATATCTGCTGTTTTTAAAAGTTTTCCTGTTTGAAATTTTACAAGAAAACTCTGTTGAGTTTAATGCTGAATATTCTAAATAGTAGCAGAAATATTTTAACATCACTAGAGTCACTTCTGCGTCTCCCGTCACAAATAAGATTGGATTTGATAGAAAAATCTAGGGCATTGCCATGACAATTACCAGGCTTAATCTTAGTTCCACTCAGGCTTTATTATAACTCCAATCAGACAAAAAAGCAGAGAGCTGTAAGGGGCCGGGATGGGTGCTCACCTCTGCCTCTTGTTATCAGAGTGTCCTGACTCCAGTGGTAACACAACATGACATTAAGCCACGGGTTCTCAACCCTGGCTGCGTGCTGGAATCACCTGAGGATCTTTTACAAATTGCTGATGCCTAGGCCCTCTCCCTAGAGCTTCTGATTTAATTGGTCTGGAGTGAGAAGGTTTAAAAAAATCTTCCCAGGTGATTTTAATGTGCAATCAGGGTTAAGAAACACTGCACTAGGTAATTATCACAGCCAATTTCTCAAGGTGCCGCCCAGGGACGCCGAGAAGTTGGCAATGCCTTCCACATGGCTGCCAGTCTGGATTTTTGTGTGTTTGGATGCTTTTGTGGTTTGGCAAAAATAACAGAATTATCACATTAAAAATAAATCGGTTGTGTCATTGGTATCCCATATAAAGGGCATTGGTGTTTTCAGAGATCCTATCTCAAAATTTTATAGGATTGTTTTTAATGGAGCAAGGGGGAGTAGGGGAGAAAAGAAGGGGAGAGGAAATGCAGAGATCCCACACAAGGGTGTGAGAACCTCTGGGTTTAGGAAGAAGTTGGGTACAGTGCAAGCAAGTAACAGCTGGGCAGGACACCGTCCTCTTCCCATATCATGCCCTTGGGGCATTTTGAACTCTCTCATAATTATAGTCTTCTATTTTACAACACAGAATTTGAAGATTTTTTTAAGGATCATGGATCATAATATTGCCAAGTCACCTATCGGGATCTCTCCCTCTCTTTTCTAACAAGTCTGAAATCAATAGAAGACTTCTACTGCATCTTTTAAATACCACAATAGGTCCAGCATCTTGTTTCTGTAACTGGACAATTCTTAAATCTTATTCATCAGGCTGGAACTGTTTCTGTTGTCTTTTTTTTTTTTTCCAGAGACATATATAGCATCCAGAATTTTTCTGATATTCTTGCTTTTAACTATTGTGGCTGAATCAAAGAAGCTAAACATGATACATATTCAATGTCATTTCCTTCAAGACCTCTAAGTCATCTTTCTGGGCCTGAACTACTGAGCAAGCAATTCCTGGACTCATTCAAACACTACACTATTTTTCACCCCCCAAAACTACCAATTTCAGTAAGAGACCCATCCTACTGAATAACGACACTGAAGGAGAAGTGAGAATACACAGATCTCACCTTGTAATGGAAGCCCAGAATCTCATTCTTGATCATCTTCTGTACCTGACTACAGATAGTCCGAACTGTAGCCAGTTCCTTTCTTTTTCCCCACTGCTAGAGAATGAATGTTTGTGTCCCTCCCAAATTCATCTACTGAAACCTAATCCCCAAAGTTACGGTATTTGGAGATGGAGCCTTTGTGAGGTGACTGGGTCACGATGGTGGCACCCTCATGAATGGTATTAGTGACCTTGTAGAACAGATCCTGGAGAGTCAGCATCTTTGCACCTTCTGCCACGTGAGGACACAGTGAGAAGACAGCCATCTGTGAAATGGGAAGCAGGTCTTCACAGGACACTGAATCTGTTAGAGTGTTCATCTTGGACTCCCAGTCTCCAGCACTGTGAGAAATGCATTTCTGTTGTTTACCAGAATTTATCTTGTCTGTGGAATTCTGTTATAGCAGCCTATGCTGACTGAAACCCTTTGTCAACCTGGAGCCTCTTCTTTTTCTTCCCAAGGAGACTGAACTCTGTATTGATTAAAATGATTGAAATCTTTGGGACCCTTCATAATAACTATCTGTCCCTTCAGAGTGATGTTGACATTTTCTGGCATACTGCAAGTCTGGAGGCTTAGGATGGCCTTCATTCTCAGAGTAGATGTGGCAAACGGTTCAAAGTCTCTTGATAGTCAAATGGGTAGGGGTCTTATTTATAGTATCCTTTTCTATCATTGCAAAAAAATTATCATTATATAAAAATATAATTATTTATCAGTTTCCTGGCACTGCCATAATGATATTCCAAAAACGAGGTGACTTAGGAACAACAGAAATTTATTGTCTCATAGTTCTGGAGGTCAGAACTCTGAAATCAAGGTGTCAGCAAGGCCACGTGCCCCCTGAAACCTACAGGGCAAATCCTTAACTCTTCCTAGCTTCTTTTGGGTTTGCCGTCAATCTTTGTTATGCCTTGCCTTGCAGATCCAGAGCTTCAAACTTTGCCTTCATTGTCACTTGGTGTTCTCATATATGTGTCACTGTCTTCACATGGCCATCTCCTTATAAGGACACCAGTCATGCTGGATTAGAGGCCACCCTATTCCAATATGACTTCATCTTAACTATATCTGCAATAACCCTTTTTCCAAATAAGCTCACATTCTGAGGTACTAGGGGTTAGAACTTAATATAGCTTTTGGGGGAACACAATTCAATTCATACCAATACCCAACTAGATTATTTAGGAGTTTTTTTAAATGTATGAAATCTAAATTTTTTAAAGAAATGCTTTGATTAACCACTACATGCCAAAATAGTTTTTGATGAAAATATACCACTCCTGGTACTCTTTGCAAGAGGCCCAGAGGTGAGCTGAATCTCCATGACAAAAGAGACATTCTTGGCTAAAAGAATACACCTTTGGGACTATTCCTCTATAATTCATCTTCTTTTTAATTAAAGCAAAAGAGAACATGGGAGGAAAGTTCTCTGCTGCTTACTTTCTACCAAATTTTAGTTGGGAGTTTATCTTAAAACTTTGAGTCACATTGGCAAGAAGAATGTTTTTAAGGAATATGCAAAGTTCCCAACTTTATTAGTGTAAAACATGAGAATCTAAAAAGACTGAGGGGAAAAACCACTCTAATTTTCAAAAGCTATTTTTTTTTCTGTTTGTGGCACTTACGACACCTTGAATCAGAAAGACCTTAATGATATAAAATGTTATTCCTCAAGGTTTTTTACTGGTAAAATGACCCACATTTTTTTCTATGCTATTGAATGAAAGTCTATCCTTCATTCTATTGAGCTAAAAAGAATATCCCTATCAAGGAGCTAATGTCATGAAACCAAAGAGAAAGAAGTTTAGAATTTTTAAACTTACGCTAAATGTATTTAAGATTAAAGATACTGATATGGATAGGTAGGCAAATATCAAAACCCCAAATAGTATTTTACTTTCCTGCTATTGCTATAAAAGTATAAAGCACTACTCAGACAAAATGAGAAGATGTAGAGTAGAGCAGTCCTCACTTCAAAGAACATTAAGGATTTCCCTGGGGTTGGAATGTTCTCATCCACACCACACCAGCCCTAGGTCAATATGGTCATGTTCACGCCCTCCAGCGACAGCTGTGCCCGAAATTCAACTCAGACTGTTGTAAAAAAAAAAAAAAGAAAGAAAGAAAGAAAGAAAGAAAGAAAAGAAAAAAGAAAGAAAGAAAGAAAAACACAACAACAAAAAAAGGTTTGTAACTAATTAAACATGGCCACTCAAAGTGGCTCAACAATGTCACCAGAACTCAGCTCTTTTGAACCTTCTTTTCCCTCTGCTTTCTTTTCACTGGCTTAACTCTCTACGTGGAAACACCTGGCAGGCTTACACCTTCTAGCTTCAAGTCCAACAGAGAGGAAACACTTTTCAGTGGTCCAAGAATGATCCATGTCACCAGAGTATGTGTCGTCTTGAACTGTGGCCAAGGAGATAAAGCCTTTACTGGGCATCCTGAGGACAGCACCCACTCTTGGAGTTAGATCACCATTACCTGAACTCCAAAGACTGAGTGGGGGAGAGATCATGCCTTACACAATGTCAGGACCTCTGACAAGGAGCTCTGAGTCTGGGTAGGCAAAAACAACCAATGTCCATTTCAAATGAGGATTTTAAAGAATACAGAAGATGAAGATGTCTGCTTGAAGAAATGAACCAGAACTTCGGTCTCCTCTTTTGAAAGCTGTGATAAACACAAGCAATTAAATGTTAAACTTTCCTGTGGCCCATCAGAAGTAGTATGTCAAATAAGAAGTACTCTCATGACAGAATGTGCATGGACCTCAGAAACATTACATTAAATAAAAGAAGGCAGACACAAAAGGCCACATATTATTCCATTTATATGAATATGCAGGGAAAAAGTCCATCTGTAGAGACCAAAAGCAGACTGGTGGTTGTCAGGAATCAGGGACAGAGGAGAATGGGAGGTGACCACTTTGAGGGTGATGAAAATAATTTAGAACCTGATAAAGTAGTGCCGGTACAACATCACGGATATATTAAAGCCATTAATTTGTGCACTTTTAAATAGTTAATACTATGTTATGTGGATTTTGCTTCAATTTTTTTTAATGGGAAGAGAGAGGACGCTACCTAGTCCCTGTGCAAGACTTAAACTGGGTAGAAACCCTGATCTTTCCTCTCTAGCTCTGTATGTGATCACCTGCTTAAGTGCCAATGGAGGTTCACAGACCTCTTTTTTATCAAGCATTCACCCCGCACTCAAGAAAGTGGTCTTCCCTTCCTTGCTGCTCTGACACCCCGCACTCAAGAAAGTGGTCTTCCCTTCCTTGCTGCTCTGACAAATCCAACCATCCAGAAGCTTACTGACCATCAAGTTTTAGGTGGTTTTAAAGCACTTGGACTTCAATTACTCACTCTCCCTTCACCCTCCCTGGCTCCAACAAATGAGAAGCTGGTAAGCTTTGGCTTAGGCTATATCCTATTCCCTCATTTTCTGCCTTCTACTGAGGCGCTACTATTCTCAGTGCATGAGAGTTTAGCTAACACTGCATTGATAAAGTCCACTTTTACATTTTGTAAATTCTGGGAGAATCTCAATAGATACAAGCCCCACAACAACCTGGCCAGAAATGTTTCCAGAAGAGAGTCCACTCATCTGAGGGACAGCTCTGGTGGGTTTTGCTAAAGGCTTTATTTCTGTCGAGTGTCATGTCAAATCTTTAGCCTGAAGTTTCTAAACTCTGCACAGTTACCAGAAAATTGTTTGGAAACCACACAGAGTCAAGCAGCTTTAGGAGTAGTGTGTGAATTTTTATCTGGATCCTGCCTGTGAAACTTCAATGGCTCAAACAAAGACAAAAGTAATTGTTTAAGACATATTTCAGGAGGAAAAATAAATTGGTATAGTGGGCACGAATCTCAGTGAATAAATTCTAGGTGTCAGAAATAAAACTTTATTCTTCTGTAGTAAAACCTAATTTGTATTTAGAAAGCCTAATGCCCCCAGACAGCAGGAAGTTCCCTGGTCAGCTGGAGACCCCTGAGTCTTGCCCTTGGGTAGCTTCAAAGTTCCAGAAGGTCAAAGTCATGTCACATTTTGGGAAAGGAGGCATCTGGCTGCAGGATGGGTAGGACGTCCCCTGATCCCATCCATCTGACTCCATCTCCAACTTCCAACATGACACACATGCGGGCATCACCATCATTTTGTGACTCCGTGCTCCATTAGGACATGGAAAGCCACAGAAACCTACAGAGCTGTCTATACCTTCCAGGCCTGGATTCTGTGCAGAGAGTCTCACTCTGTGGTCTTTCAAGTTCAAGACTCTGCCTTAGAGTTACAGGGCCCTTGTGTCTCAAATTGCTCCATTTCTTTCCAGGTTTTTACCAGGTCCCCAGCATTCTGCTTGGGAAGCAGGATGCAGAGACTTTCCCCCTGGAATGAACAAACTCTTGTCAAACTTGCCTCACATCAACTTCCACCTTTCCCCACCACCCCGCAGTGCACACAAGCACACGGGGACACGCGCGCACACGCACACACACACACACACACCGTGCTAAGGAGAATCCCCTAGTGGGGAGCCCAGAAATGCCTAGAGGCTTGAATGGGAGAAAGAGCAAGAAGGGAATGGGAGGATTTCAGTGTAGGTTTCTTTAAAATATATTCATTTTTGTTTTGTTTCTTTGAATATTGCAGACTAGAATGACATCATTTTACATACTACTTGCCCCTGCCAAAAGAAATAGTGCATAGAATACCAGACATAAGAATACATGCAATTTCAAGATAGTTACCCTGATACTTTTCTTTTCTTTTTTTTTTTTTTGATATTTATTTATTTATTTATTTGAGAGTGAGAGTGGGGGTTAGAGGGGAAGAGGGAGAGTGAAACCCAAGCAGAATTTGAGCTGAGCATAGAGCCCTCACACAGGGCTAGATCCCACAACTCCAACATCAAGCCAAAAGCAAGAATCCAATGCTCAATGGACTTTGCACTCCAGGCACCCCTACCCTGACTCTTTTCTACCACCCAAGCTGGGGCACTGACTTCCTCTGCATAAGCCTCTCTGTACATAAGCCCCATCCTAGCGGGGGATCCATTACCACCTAGGACATCTGCATATTACACACTCAAACCTCAACATGGTTGTGAAGGGGAGTGTACTCTGCCTTAGAAAACGCTAAAAGTAATGGCTTATCCCTCTTAAATATCTTCAAGACAATCTTAACACACACCTCAATTTAAGGAGAGGAATTTGGTTCAATGAGCGTTGAATGCTATGGCATTCAACTCTCTGTATCATAATTTTGATAAGTGCCATGTACTATTATTAAATGTATGTGTTGGGATATTGGCTGGGGAGAAATAGGGTTTGCTCCCCAACTAGATATTAAACTCCCAGATGGTGTTTTGGTTTTTTTTAAAACATGTATGTCTGTTCATTAACAAGTGGGGAAACTGAGTATCTCCTCTTCCCAACACAGTGGAAGCAGGAATAGCTTGTCTCCATCAGTGGGCATTTTTAACATGAAAGCAGGAATTCACAACTACTGCATACTTTTTTTTTTTTTTTTTGCATACCTTTGTTTTCAGCTGAATCAGTCTCACTATCCTTGGGTGTTTGGTCCTCCTCCATGGCAGAGAACTTTGCTCTAGCAGTAGCTCTGGTCAATGGAGACTTTTTTCAGTCACTGCCTACGTTTATACCTAAGACATCCTTTGGTGCCTGAGTGGTGTGGTTCTTCCCACATGAGAGCAGAGAGCTCCATGTTTTTACATTCTATTTTTTTTATTCTATTATTTTATTTTGTGTGCACAACATGATGCTCTGTTTATGGAAGATGCCTCCAGAAATGCTTGCTAAAGAGGATGGATGAATGAAAATCATCCACTATTAAGGCTAAACGGATCTTGAAAATTTACCTAGCCTTTTCTGAAACCTTCAGGCGGGCCATGCGCTCAAGTCAATTCAAATAAATGAGAACTTACTCAATTTTTTTATACCTCCAGCAAAAATTATTAAATCCATTTTCATAAAAGAGTATTAATGTGACAATGAACAACTCTATCCAAAACTTCCCCACCACATTGAACGTGACTATGACAAAGAGAACACACACCAGACTGAGGATCAGGAGTTGTGCCCTGGGGCCTGGCTCTGTGGCCCACAGGGCTTGACCTTGGCAGCATCGCTGACCCTCCAGGGAGTTTCCATGTTTCATCTGTAAAATGACAGGGGTTGATCCCAGGAACTCTAAGCTCACTCACACTCAAATCCTATTAATCCTTTTCATTTGTGTGCCAGGATAGGAAGAGTGAGGCTCTTTTCATGTGGTACATATTTTTCCCTTGGTTTATTTGCCATTTTAAAGGGAGAGAACACAAATGTTTTCTTTTACTCTCCTGGGAAGACCTGAAGATTAGTGGCCCCTCCTGCCATAATGCTTGATCACTCTTCTTAGGAATCATTTTGTAAACTTTGTAAGATTTCCAATATGGGAAATAGAAAGATAAATCAGTCTTGCCTCTGTATGGTTAATCAAAATATTCTTTTAATAATGGGATACACAAAACATGACTTCCCACATGGATATCATCAATGTTTTGTAGGTTTGCGCTATAGGTTTCTGCATGAGAGTACAGGAATGTTAATAGATCTTATGTTGTGCGATTCCCATCGAAAAAGACAATATATGTGGTGTTTATGCAATTGTACATACTTCATTAAAAAAATATTTCTGGGGCACCTGGGTGACTCGGTTGGTTAAGCATCAGACTGTTGATTTCGGCTCAGGTCAAGCTCTCAGGGTCATGGGATCAAGCCCCAAGCATGGGGCTTGGCACTGGGTGTAGAGCCTGCTTAAGATTCTCTCTGTCCCTTTCCCTCAGCCCCTCCTCCACTTAAATATATACATACATATACATATATATGTGTGTGTGTGTGTGTATATATATATATATATATATATATATATATATATATATATCTTCTTCTATATAGGCAAGAACTTGCATTTTAACTAGGCATTGACAAGAGACAAGACTGATTTATCTTTCCTCTTACTTGGATTCCAGAGAAGCCCCAGTTATTCCACCACTGTCCAACAGAAGGGGAAACGTGACATAGGGGGAGTCAAGCTGGAAAGAAACAGTGATCTGAACGGATTGCAATTAAAATGTATTACTTTTGCAAATTTAGAAACACAGAAGAATATGTGAACATGCGTCTAGCACCTCTCCTGAGACCTTGGAAGGATGGAGTCCATGCAGATGAGGACTCCGATGGGTAAGCGTCACTGGCTTCTCAGTAAATTCACCTCTGAGCTCCCATTTCACTGCAAATCCTTTCTAGATCAGTATCTTTGCCACTTGTTTTGTTCTCACATGATATGTGAACTGCTGGGTCAAAATTCTTTGCACAATAATCCTTTCAGATAGACATTCTATATCACTTTTTATATTCTCTCCAAATATGTCTAGTCTTTTTAACTTGACTTTGCAGCCATTGTTTTTCAAATATTTTATCATGCTTGCACCTGCGAGATCTACCACAGACTGTGCATAACTTGAAAACAAGGAATATTTCTATCATGAGACTCAGTGGAATACTACAATCACATCTAATTAATGTATTTGGACAAGATAACGTGTGTGTGTGTGTCTGTGTGTGTGTGTGCATGTGTGTGGGGATGGTGGGCCCTCCTCTGAAAGGTTACCAAGTGTCCATACCCCACCTTTGGGTGTGGGGTCCAGAAATGGACACAAAACTCTGCCCAGGGTTCTAAACTTTTATTTTGTTTGTGTATGTGTGTGTGTGTGTGTGTGTGTGTGTGTATTACAAAATTACCTACATCTGTATCAGTTAGGAATTGAGTTCAGCTGTGAGTAGCAGAGACAAGAAAAAAGGGTGGTAAAGATTTCATTCTGCCTTTTGTAATAAGAAATCCAAAGGTGAGCAGTCCAGACCTGTTAGGAGAACTACCTATTGTCGCCAGAAACTAAGGCTACTTTCAGCTCTCTGTTCCAATAGTGCTGTTCCTTATCCTCATACTTGAAAGATGGTTGCTAGAGCACCAGTGCTTTGGAAGCCATCAAACCTGCATTCCCAGCAGAAAGAAGGATATGAGGTGAGAAGGCAAAAAATATGCCTCTTCCCTGTCCCTCTTCTAAGGAGTGTTCTCCATAGTCACATCAAGTGACTTCTGCCTGTATCTCATTGGCAGCCCTTGTTGGAAGGAGTGAGATGGGAGGAAATCTGGAAATATGGTCCTTCTCTGGACACATGTCTACTCACAATGGGTAACATGTAAACCACTGAGGCTCAGAAACCACAAAGAAGGATGGAAATGGGGTAAATTACCACCACCCCTGCTGTGAAACTTCAGGCTGCCCCAGTCCCACACTAACTGTGAAGAGAATCTTGGGCTGTCCCTTGCCTTGCCTGTCCCTCTCCCACCCTTACATGGGAACACAAATCCACCTACTTCAGAGAAAAAAAACAAAACAAAACAAAAAAAACAAACTCATTCACACTTAGCAATGACAAAAAAACTAAATTTCCCTAGAATGTGTGTTTTAACCAGGAGCAAAGCCTTGAATTAGAGAAATAAAGTTATCTTCATACATATTCTGGTATCAATAAGTGAGATATAGATCACTGAGTTTGGGAAGGAATGATTGGGTTTGGATTCCCTGTCTCTAAAAATCAGATCACACAAGACAACGTTCCTATTTGCTCTCTTTTTTTTTTTTTTTTTCTTTCTTAAGTAATTTCTACTGCCGAATATGGGGCTTGGACTCACAACCCTGAGATCAAGAGTCACATGGTCTACCGACTGAGCCAGCCAGACACCCTTGTTTTTTGTTTTTTGTTTTTTTGTTTTTTTAATGTTCCTGTTTTAAGTTCAATGCATTTCTAAGCACAAATGGTAAACGTGTTACCCATCATGAATCCTAATGTTGTTTTTTTGTTATTTGCCCATAGCTCATCATTCCCGATTATAACTAAGTAGCATATTTTGTTTTCTTCCTTTAATGGGTGAAAGTCTTTTTAACATTAATACTAATTGGGCTTTAGTGCTGTGGTGCTTATTGGATGTTTATTATTCACAGCCATGGAGGAGGCATGGTGGAGAAGTACTTTTCATTTCGCGTCGTGGTTACATGGTAACAGGCCTGCTTCAACACACATTTATGTGATACGTGAGAGACGGGAGGAGACTTCTTATTCCACCAAGTCTGTCAAGTGGACATTAAGCAGAAAATGCAGTTGAGTTTCCTACGCCACAATAAAACATATGCTTTAAAAAGGAATACAACTGCCTTTGAGTTACTGTGGTTTTATTTTGAGTATTGTGGGGTCTTCAGGCAAATATTTCTGCAAACAGCTTTCAGAAAGGATGGTAATAACTGACATTTGTAGAGCACGTTCTGGTTTTCACATTTACTGTTTGTGCCAACTTTTCTCTGCTCTCAGCTGCTGGCAAATGGGATCTCAGTTTCACAGCTTTGAGATGGCTTCTGGGACGTAGCTTTTGAACTCCTTTGCCTCTAGAATGGATACCGGTGGTTTTAATAATGGCTTCAATTACAGGTAAAAGCAAATTGACCATTTCCTGATCTTTTTTTACCCCAAAATAATGCTATTCCTATTGAAGCAAACAGCTCCCTGCCAGGAAAGTCCATGAGGAAGCAAGGATTACAGAAAGAGAGGGATGTCAGAGGTAAGGATATTCCTTTCTACCTGCTGTTACTCTTTCCCTGTTCTCATTCGATGCTAACTGACTCAATACCACTGTAGGCCAACATACACACACGTTTCTTTGGGCCATCAATAAATCAATCACTGAACCTCAGAGTTGACAGAAAACATAAAAGATCTGAAAACCAACCAGCCAGACCTGTACTTCTCAAATAGGGAAGGGACAGATTTCATCTTCTAGAAGGAGCAAGAGGATCTCCAGTTGGTTTTCCCAGGGAAGACAGACAGTGCCACAGATAACTGGACCTTGTTTTGTCCCACCTTCTGAATATTTAACCTCTCTGGCTATATGCATGTTGTTCAAGCATCTCTCAACTTTAAAAAAAAAAGAAAAACACTGAAGCATCTTCCATCTTTAAAAAATAGCAATAAATTAAAAAGTTCCCTTAGATTCTAGTCACTGCCCAATACCTCTTAACCTTTTCTCTTCCAAAAATCTCTCTACCATGTCCACAGTCGTCACTACTTCCTCGTCTCTCCCCCAATTCCCAGCCTCTTGAAATCTGGCTCATTCCCACCACCACCTCATCTGCATCTCCAATGACTTCCCGTTGACAAACCCAGGGTGCATGTTGTGATCTTTTTATTGTGAGACTGCAGCACTTAGCATGTCCACGTGGCTTCCTCTTTTTGCAGCTATGACACTGGACTCTCCTGTCCTCAGACTGCCCCCCATCTCCCCGTGGTTCCAACACCTTCCCAAGCTCCCTTCCCAGGTTCCCATCCTTGGTTCCTGCATTTCTTTCTCTTCACACCACCCAGGGTTAGCTCATTCATTTCCTTGCTCTCAATGACTACCTATGTATGGATGCCCCTTTAATCGACACCTAATGCCCACACTGAGGCCCAGCCTCAGTCTCAAGACCTCATTTTTCTGAAAGAATGCCTCTGCTGAGTTGCCCTAAAACTAAACATACTGTCTCCCTTTGAACCATCTTCTGTCTCTCCCCACTTTCATCCAATGGTCCACCATCCACTCACTGGCCCAGGTTAGAAAGCCCGTGGTTCCTCCCTACCCTACATCTCATCTCTGTATTTATGGACCTACCTCCTCTTTTCATTCATGCTATTATGAATTTAGTTCATAACTCTGTCACCTTCTCCCAGAACAACTGCCACATCTCCTAACAGATATCCACATGTGCATATTCTCCGGCCACAGGGGTCTGTGTGAGATGAAAATCTAAGCAAAGACAAAAGCTCAAGATCCTTACTGTGGTGCAGATTCTAAGGACTTCACTACCAGCTTCCTTCTCCAGTCTCATGCTTTCACCCTGTACTCCAGCAAAATTACCCTGTTAGCAGTGCCCAGGACTCACTACTATGGTCTTCACCCATATGCTGGACCCTCTGTGCAGATGGCCTGTCTGCCTCTCTCTCCTTCCCCCATTCTTTATCTAGTTAAACAGTACTTAGTCTTTAAAACTGATTAAAGATAGCCTCTGCCATGAAGCCATCTCTGATATCCAGGGATGGATGAGTTGCCTTTGCTTTGTGCCCTGCATATTTCTATTCTAGAGTTTGACCCCTTTTGAAAGGTCTTCATCCATACAGATGGATTTACCGTGTAGTTTGCTGTGCACTGTGAAGCTTCAAGGCCCTTGCTCAAATAGACCCCTTCTAAAGCCCTTTCCAAACTAAATATTCAGAAATGTGCATTCTTTCCTTAATGAGGGCACCCAAATTTGTCTAAGTTTCAGGTCCCACAGACTCTAGATCTGCACATTTTTGTGTTTGTTTATCATCTAGTTTGTGATTACTGTATGGGCAGAGCTTATGTCTTATTTACCTTTGTCTCAACAACACACATGAGGCATTTAATAGTAGGTTGCTGAATGAATGAAGGAATGAATGAGTGGTCTGGAAAACTAAGGCAAGACTGAGAAGGGAGGAAGAGAAAGCAATGAGGTCAGGATGAGGCAAGATGTGGATGGAAAAGTTCAGGAAAAGAAGCTCCCTGGTTCCCTGAACAGCCAGGAGAGGGACACTGGCCAGGATACCAGCATTAGAACAAGGCTATGAATCAGACTCATACAGAGAACAACAGCCAGAAGCTAGGCAGACAAACACAGGCCTGTAGTGTGCACAGTCCGGTGGTCAGAGCAGAACAAAAGGTACAAAGACAGTCAGTGACCAGAAAGAGAGGAGCAAGACAACCTAGGAGGAAGACAAAAACCAAACAGGAATGAAAGCAAGCACTTCCTGCTCAGCCCTCTCTGGTTCTGGGGCGACCGATACCACCCTGCGGGGGCAGGGGGCAGGAATTCGGAACACCTGGCCAAGAGATGGGCTATGAAGGGGGGCACAGGAAGCCAGTGGCTTGGATCGGCGTCCAGGATGATCTATTTCCAACCCTGAGCATCAAATGAAAATGAAATCATGAAAATGCTGCTGAGTTCACAAAGCCCTCTTTAAAAAAGAAGAAAAAAGGGAATAAAAAATCTGTATCCATCCCATTTTGAGGTATTCCTTTAAAGATTTGCTTTCAATGATGTGACAATGAATGGTTATGTTGTAGTATGAAACCAGGACAGCAGTTATGTAAAGGAGGCAAAAATGGCTTCATTAAAATGCATGGAGGGAGAAGCAATGGATTATAGTATAGATCGTGCTACAGATGAGCAGATTACTGAGCACCAGGCACACAGGGGAGACAGATTAATGAAAAATAAATAAAGGGGCGTCAGGAAAACAGCATGAAGCTGAACACTGGCCTGCCGCTTATCACAGACTATAAGCCCAAGTGTGTGTGGAAAATCATTTCTTTTCATTTGCAATGTTGATTTGAAAGTTAATGTGATTTGCTTCTTTACCTATTTCTCCATTTTATTTATTTATCTTTGGGATAATTAAAGATAATTTTTAAAAAACTAGAAACATCAACATAGTAGAGTATCTAAGCAGGATGCTGACTCTGGAAAAATGTCAAGGGCATGGCACAGTTTTCTTAATAGTGAGGATAATCACTGAAAATTATAAATAAAATAATTGACTCTTCTTGTCATGGCTTTGCTGTGTGTTTTGCCTGAACACCTGCCTGGATGTTACTTTGAAGGGAAAATCACTTAGAGTATCGGGAGAACAATGGGATTTAGAGTCAGATGACCCAGAGTTGTAAAGGCAACTCTAACATTTATATTGTGGGATTTAGACAAATCACCAACTCTCTCTGAGCTTCAATTTTTGGCAAGAAAAAATGATACATGCTTTAATTAACTCAGCGTTTTCAGTGCATCTCAAGTGATCTATTATTTAAAAAAAAAACAATTTGTAAAAAGCTATACAAACATAAATTATCAATTGCATATACAACCTCCATTAGGTTTCAGCTGGATTTGGGTTACATGTAATCACTCTAAAAGATGAAGAAGAAAGCATCTAGCAATCACTTGAAAATCACACCTACTATTTATAATGTTGATACTGACAGTGAAAGACAGTGACTATTTTTCAGAATGGCATTACTTTCCAATATTTACTTAATCACTTTAAAATTAGACTTACAATTTCTACAATGTGTGAGGTTAAACAAGTCACCTCTTTTGAATTTAATAAGCTACATTAAAGTATTTATGATAATTATATATACTTCTGAACATGGAGATGCTTAATTAGAAGCTTAAAAGTTTTAAGACTAGTAAAAATAGATGAACTATATGTAAGAACTCTGAGAACACAGTAGTGTGTCTATTAAGATCCAAGTGGAGGTGTGGGGTAGCTGCTTATACAAATCAGGAGTTCAGGAAGAGGATGGGGCTGGAGATACAAATTATGGATTCATCAGTCGGTTTTGAGTCATACAGGAGAGAGTGAGTATAGCTAGAGAAGAGGTCTAAGGCCTGAGCTGCAGGACTCAGTACTGTTTCAAGACTGTGGAGAAGATGATGACCTAGCAAAGGACATTGAGGAAATCAGCTAGTGAGGTAGGAGGAGACAAGTGTTCTGAAAGACAAATGAGGAAAACAGTTTAAGGAGGAGGTAATGTCAACTGTGCCAAATACTGTCAAGTAGTCAGCTAAGGTATAGACTGAAGATTGGCCCATGGATCCAGCAACCTGGAGGCTGTGGTGATGTTGACCTTCAGTAGAATGGGAAGCCAATAAAAGTGGGAATGGGGAGATGTTCACCTTTAAATTACCTCCCTCTTGATACTCTGATTTTCTTTTTAACCTGAGCCCTTGCATTTTCATAAGTGGGGAGGACACAAGAGAGATGGGGGAGAGCTTGAAATTAATTTAGCCCTTTTATTGCCAACAAACCTAATTTCAGTTCAGGAAGTATCTCCATAAGATAATAAAATCAGTTACAACAGAATCAATTCCCCAAAGAGAAGGGGCCCTTGACAGACCACACGATTACAATATCCACATTTTCTATACGCAACATCCAACAGAGTTTTGTTTTGTTTTGTTTTAAAGATTTTATTTATTCATTTGACAGACAGAGATCACAAGCAGGCAGAGAGGCAGGCAGAGAGAGAGAGGAAAGCAGGCTCCCCGTTTAGCAGAGAACCCGATGTGAGACTCGATCCCGGGACCCTGAGATCATGACCTGAGCAGAAGGCAGAGGCTTAATCCACTGAGCCACCCAGGTGCCCCCAACAGAGTTTTTTCTGAGTTATGAACTTAGTCACAAAACTTTCATCTTATACTTAAATGTATATTGAAAATAGCAGAGTTATTTAAAATCATAGATGTTCTGGAAAATCTGAAGCATATAATGACTGTACATACAGCTCATTCTCTTGCCTTTAGGCAGAGGTACATCTGAACCTTTGTGAATATTTAATAGTTAATATTGGTTTCTAACCCAACAGCATTTAACCTAACAGCGACTGCGTGTAAAGTAATATGTTAAGCAAAGATCCTTATCAGGCCTTCCTTTAGGTACCAATCCCATTGCACCATCAGAGAGCTCCAACTCAGATCCCCTGGAGAGATCTCAGTATGGAACATTTTAATGATTTGGGCCTTTTTAATGAGCCTAAAAATAAAGCATTAAATGTTCACTTTATTTTACTCCCATGAAATGTGTCCAGACGAAATCCTGCCTCCATCCTCCCATCTCATTCCATCCTTCACCCTATCCTTAGCATCAAAATGCACTGCCTGGGTTTGCCCACATTCTCTTTCAGTGTGTTCGCCAATGCGATGACAACAGCAGTTCACCATCTATATGACACACCGGTCTTTTAAACACCATCCATCCATCCCCAGGGTGAAACCATTACTATTCCTGTAATTTATCTCCATTAGTCCCTTTCTCCAGGCCAACAGCCATTTTCCCCTCTCTTCTCAAATCCAGTGGGCCATCAAATTCTAGGAAAAGACTGGCCCAATATCTGAATGATTTGACTATTCTACAGTCCTTGCAAGTTCAGGACTATTCTACAGTCCTTGCAAGTTCAGTTTCTCCTAAAAAATTCCAAGCTGTTGCTTTTTTAAGTTATTATTATTCCTCTTAAAATAGAGGAACACCACCTTTCAAGATGTCCTTCTTGCCAAACATATTATTTATTCCATTTACAGTTAGAATTGTCATGCTCATTTTCCTCTTCAGTGAACTACTTTCCAGAATTTCCTTTCCTCTTCCCTGTAATTAGTGCTACATAACACTGATAAAGGACCCACATTATCAAAAAGAAGAAAGCCACAGGAGCATATTGAGTATTCTCAAAGGAAAATATTCCAACATGGGCGTTTATAATATTCAAATAAGTGGTTGCTTTCTGTGCAAGAAAATAGAAACAAATTTACCACAAAGCTTGCTTCCTTTACATTCATCTATTCAATAGGTACTCAAGGAGCAGCCATTACATGCAAGATATATAGACCCTGTTGAATACAGACATGATGGGCACAAAGCCTTTCCTGGAGAAACTCACTGTCTGGAGAGAAGAAAGTAAGACAAATCTTGTTAGAATGTGGTGGAGTACAGGGGCGCCTGGGTGGCTTATTTGGTTAAGCAGCTGCCTTTGGCTCAGGTCATGATCCCGTGGTCCTGGGATCTAGCCCCCCATTGGCTCCCTGCTCATCAGGGAGTCTGCTTTTCCCTCTCCCTCTCCCCCCAGTTGTGCATATGTTCTCTCTCTCCCAAATAAATACATAAAATCCTTAAAAAACAAAAACACATGGTGGAGTACATATTAGGGAGAGATTCTCTTCAAGCAGCTTAAAGGAGGGCAGCAAGGAGAAGGTATTTGAATGACTCTTGAAGATCAGGTGTCCTTCAAGTGGGATTTAGAAAACTGAAGGAGGGGAGAAGCTTCCGGAGAAGAAACTTGTATGAGCCCAGAAGAGCACCTGGGAGGGCATGAGTCAGGGCAGGGAATGAGAAATCCACTGCTCAGGAGTGTGCGTGAAGGTGAGCAAGACAAAATAAAGTTGGAGAGACAGGTTAGAGCCCAGCCTTGGCATGCTGAGGACGCCAGGGGGAAGAATATGGCTCCATCCTTTAGGCAACGAGAATCCCTCAGGATTTTGGAGGAGGAGAAAAACAAGATGAGAACATTAACGTATAGGATGGATTAGAGTGAAGCCATACTGGAAAAGGGAGGCTGATTATAAAGTTTTTGGCCACATAGGCTGGGCCTTGATGAAGTCGAAGGATAGCAAGGCCATAGAATCCAGAGGAGGGGGAAGATTTTAAGATACTTCATAAAATTGATAGAATCTGGCATCTGATGGAATGCGGAAGGTGTGGGGGAGGGAGAAGTCAGAGTTCACCTTGATAACATGGGACTGGCTGCAACGAGGATTACAGAGGATGGGAAGGTTTGTGAGCGAAACATGTCAGGGAGAGGATGAAGAAGATGCCCAGTACTGCTGGAAAAACAGAAGTCTTCTAAGAAAGAATTCGGAGATGGAAGTACAAACAAATGTGGGAATCATCTGCACAGATGTGACAACCAAAGTCACGACTCTGGATGAGATTTTTAATTGAGAAACAGCCATAATTACTCTCTATACATCACAAAGTTAAATGGTGTTTTGCTAATTATCCACTTAGTTTGATGAATGTAGACAGCCAATATCAGATCATTACAGCCTAGATGCTTTGCAGATGGAGTGGCCCAGTTCTGCAGTCCACATCCATCAAATTAAACAAATCATTGTCCAATCTGCCCTTGGCTTTGTGCTGTATCAATACAGTCAGTGGGGACATGTTCGAATTGAAATTGAAAACCTGATTCAAGACCCTGCAGTGTCAGGGCCGGATCTGTGGGTCACAGTCCTCCCACCAGTCCCCCGGCCATGATACCGTCCAGCAAGGGCCCACACTGTGCAGTGCCCACAGAATTCTAGCAACGCCGTCACCCTCACAGGAGACTTCAACACAACACAGAGCTTTGCCTGCGTTTCACGGATATGGCAACGTAAGGCTCGGAGAGGTTGTTAAGTAACATAGGGTCCTGTGGCTAATAACAAGTGGGGGTACAACGAAACGAGGCCTCAGACCCTTAAGTGGATGGCAGGGAGGTTTCTGTGGTGTTTGTTTTACTAAACTCTATTGCCTGACCTCTGTAGAAAAAGAAAATTAGTATTGTGCTCTAATGAGCAAAGTTGAATGGAGCAGGTTATCTGTGGCCATTGTCCATTTTCCCTTGTGGTTGCTTGTTCTGCATTCTCTGTGTTACCTCACTGAAATGGATTGGGTGAGTGAATGGTATGTACATGCACGCACACACACCCCGCCTTCCTCATTAATCTCAACCTAGGAGGCCAACGTAGGAGAGCTAGATCTCAAATGACATTTATCATCAAACTGTAAGGCCCTATTTCCAAGGGTACTTTTCATACTTCTTCCACTGCAGGCAACCAAAGCTGGCAATCACATTGCACATGATAAATCTGTAATTCGATGTAACTTTCACACACTTCAGAACATAACTTCTAAGCCAAGTATCATCATGAATTCTAAATTTCAAAATGAAGGCCACTACTCTGTATGAGAAAAGATCAGGGCAAATGAAAATCAAGGTATATTTTCCAAGTAGGCAGATGGGAAGAGTGAGCAAGAAATAAAAATCACTTTCACCCTTGCTCTGTGCTTAGAGACTTGCAGTATTTCTCCCAACTCTGCTGGATCCTAACAAGGAAGGTTCATGAAGCCATACTTAGAAAAACATTTTAAAAACCAGTCGGAGGAAAACATCCTAATATACCTTAGCTTCAGTGCATTCTGCCCTTCCACTGAGAGTGGAAAAGGAGAACCACTAGCCATTTCTTAATCCTAACAAGGAGGCTTAGTGAAGCAGGTACTTAGCCGCAAATGCTTCCGGGAAATGGACTGAGAAAATAGCTCCTCGTAACCATTCGTGTCCCCTTATTGTCACTGGGATTGAAGAGTCTCCTGAGGGAAAAAAAAACCTTGAACCATCATACAATTGGAATTGAGACATTAATGGCCATGTCTGATGGCCATGGAACTGTCAGATTACAAAGATTACAAAGAGAGGCAAAGGCGTATCAGAGGGAACATGTCAGCTACAGCAGAAAGTCGACATGTTACAATCCAAATTGTTTTCTATTTCCGTGCAGAAACTTCAGAGTTGGTGACAAGAATGGGTGAGACATCTCTCAGACTTCTCCTTTATATAGAGGGCATAAAAACAGCAGGACTCCGAAGACTTGGGGAAAGAAGTTTTCCTTGAACAGCATGGTGCTAGGCAGCCTTCGTGTTCCCCCAGTTTGGAAGGGTAGGGAATATGTGTTACTTGTCCCCAGCTTCTTGACAGCATTGCAACAGGCCTACAGTTGGAGACACATGGGCTGCTGTCTCTTGATGTGGGAAATAAAGGCAGAAGGAAATGTAGATGAAATTAAATGTCCTTATAACTTGCAGCCGATTGACAAATACCGGAGACAGGCAGCGTATAACAGTCCTCCAGGAAACTGCCAACTGTCTTAACTGTTAATGCCTTTCTAGAGGGAAAAACTACCTCAGCTTGACAACAGCAAGGCCTCCGTTATCCAGTCTTCTTTAGCACATGAAAATTCTTTTGGAACTTTCCTTATATTTACTTCCCTCAACCCCAAAGTATGTAATTGACCCTCATAAGCCCAGAGCAGCAGCTCTTCCTGCTCCACGGGGTCCTGTCCCTGAGCTTTAACAAAACCACCTTCTTACACCAAAGACAGACATCTCAGGAATTGTTTCTTGGCTGTTGGCTCTGGACCCCAACAACACTACTCCAAAAACACATCATTTCTCACTTCAAACTTAAAATGAGCTGAAAAATAACTCAAAAAATAAGTGACTGCATGAAGCAGCCTACCCACTCAGAATTTGTTAAAGGAAAAGGAGCAAATGTTTCCCATGGTCAGGAGCGGGTCGCATAAAGAACGAATTTGCTGCTTTGGTCCTGTCCCATGAGAGTTCCCAACAAAGGGGCAAACGGGCCCTAGTGGAGAGAAGCTAAAGATATTGCCAGATATCTGGGGGTTATAGAGGAGTAACCTATTGGCCATAATGGAATAGTCTTCAGTTGGGTCAAGCGAGCTTCAGAAGAAAGGCGCCCCAGGGATGGGGCTCTCCAAAGAACCAAAGCCAAACTTAAACAGCCCAGGCCCGGAAGGCCACAAATCCATGAGACATTATCAGTCACATGAGAACTTTTCTAATCCCCATTCACCTCTCCTTTCACTACTATATTCTAACCCTAGAAGGGCAAGAGCAGATTCTAGCTTCTGTCCCCTGCCTGTAATAGTCTCCACCCCCTCCTCCCAGCCAACCAGGAGTGTAACTGGGGGAGGGAGGAGATCTGACTTCAAGTCAAAGTTGGAGTGTTGATATTTTATAGGCTGGACTTTCTGAATAAAAATTCTGTTTAATAACCTAAATATTTGTATGCAGTGTTTGGGAGAGACAAAATAAACTGCTCTATGATTACTGTCCCCCCCACAAGTTTTGCTCATTCACCACATCAGTTATATGCATTTTCCTCCCACTTAGTCATTTGTATCTAGGGACCTTGGTGGGATCTGGGGACCTGCCAGAGAGGGCAAAAGCCTAGAAATGTAGTGGGACTCAGACATATACAGCCAAGTTGGACAGGCTGATGTGGAAGAAAGATGGCAAGCAGGGGGGTTATTTAGGTTGTCACCCACATTATCAGTTGAGGTCACCTTGTCCTCTGAGAATTACATAAAATTGGCCGACACTCTCCCCATCCCAAGGTTAATGGAAGCCCTGTCTCCATGAATCTCCAAAGGCTCTCTCCCTGATTTCTCCCTTCAGTAGTTAAATTGTCAGTCTTCTCCAGGCTGCTCTCTCTACTCGCCCTGCATTCTTGTTCTTCAGTTTGGAGCAGACTCTTGCCTCAATTTCCCAGAAACACTACTAGCACAGCCTTCACCTTGGGTGATTATCTCTCAGCACCAAGCATGTGGTAAAAGGAACACAAAACAACCTTGTCTTTGAACATCCTCTGGCCACGGGTGGCGGTGGGGGGGGGTGAGGGGGGCGGGGGGGGCGGGGGAGGGGTCCTAATGGTGGGCGTGGAAGGCTGCAGACTGACTACACTGCCTGTCTGTGGCTTAATCCCCAGCTTCTCCTGCTCCCCTCTCCTCCTTTCTCTGCTCTTCCCTCCTCCCCCAAAACCCTCCTTTATTTTTTTAATGCTGACTGGCTTAGCTATCTCTTTGTTTCAAACCCTCCTTCCAAATCATGCCCTGGGGGCTTCATCTTATCTAAATAAAAGGCTATTTACTCCAGAGAGAAACAGGCCACATTCTTACAGGCTGAAGCTGCGGCAGTCACTTGTGGTTTTAAATAGTAATTGCTTTATCTGTGCAGCAAGACCCAGCAACAGGGCTCAAATTTGGCGGGGGGTGAAGTGATTATGGCTATAGATGGTGGCACATTTCAGAACTCACTGCCACCTGAGATTTGTCCTAAGGAGAAAAGGGTTCTGTATGTTAATTGAAAATATATTAAAATGCTGGTGAACTCAGTATAGATCTTTGTCACTTTTTCTGGTTCCCTACCCCCCACCTCACTCCATCATCCCATCCCTGCCCTCCACACACACTCACTCACACACACATTGTGGCCATGGGCTGTGACAACAATCAGCATCCCTGACCTTGAGGGCATGGTAGCCCATATTCTTGATTTTCCAGGCCCAGGGCAGTGGGTTTCATCTTTAGCAGTGTCCTGGCTCTACAGTCTGCCATGGTTAAGAACTCTATCCTTGATGGTGGCATTGCCATGCCAATCCCAGCAGAGCGCCAAGAAAAGAAAGAAGATCCTCTGGTGCTCACAGAAAAACAGTGAGGAGGTTAGGCCTTGAGGTGCAGCAGTTCTCCATTCTTAAAATGACATTCCTTGTGGGACTCTCCAACTTCATCAGCAGCAAGAGCAGAGTCACACCCCAGGATCAGCCACTCTGGAAATGACGACACACAAAGCTCCAAATCCTGGCTCAGCAAACAGTGCTGAGGAAGAAATGTGGGCATATGTGAGCCCCCTGTGCAGGACAGGGTGATAGCCTATGAAAGACTGGGCTTCCTCGAGTCAATAAGAAGCCAGTCAAATGGGGGTTTGCTCACTGCTATTGACATTTGGGGCTTAATCTGGTATGATTACATTTGCCATCAGTAACTGCTAAATCCTGAGATACTCGGATTACATGCTGTAAACGGCTTTTGTCTATATATCTAAGAAATTCACAAAGATACAAGGCTGAGCTGTGGTAGAATTATTCTGTGACTTTGACTCATCCTACTGGCCATGTTTTCCAGAATGCCACTGGAGAAATTTCCACACAAAATATTAAAATAGGTCATAAGACCCAAGCACCACCTGTAAACATTAGGTCAAGTGCTTTACCTACCTTATCTCATTAAATCCCTACCATGGCCCTAACAGACAGGTGCTATAATCCCCATTTTAGAGAATTCCAAGAAGAGGCTCAGAGATTTTAAATAATTGAAGGTCAGACAAGTGATAAATATTGAAACTGCTTAATCAAAGACATGAAAATAAACACTAAACTAGACCAACCAGAAGATTCTGGAACATACTGCTTTAGGTTTAGGCCAGGCTCCTTAGAAGCAAAATTGGAGACAAGGAATCATGTCCAAAAGTTCTAGCGAGGAAGGCCTCCAAGAGAAGACTGATTGGCAGTAAGGGAAGCAGGACTGAAACAGCAAGAGGTCAAGCAAATACATGATATCAGGTAAAGACCCACCAACAGTTGACTTCCAACTGATCCCAAAGGGGAGTTCCAGGATATAAGCTGCATCTCAACAGTTGTCCAGGCCAACCAGAGGCACTCCCATTCCTGTCAGTCAGGGCTGTCCCCTAAGGGGGAAAAAAAAGCCCCAGGACTGGCCACGGAAAGAAAATCACACCAAACCCACTGGCATGTATAAACTGTAACAAGGAATCTGAGGAATCTGGCCAGGGTCCAGACATTGTCTGCTGAGGCATCCAATGGCAGAGCTGGCCCCCAACCACCTGCACATCCTGAAAGTCACCTCCGTGAAACAGTGTTTCCATGATTTGGGCTTCTGACAGACTGTGTATATGCATGAGAAATAAAAAGATTTAGGTTAGACTTTTCCTTTATTGAAACTGTCTGTGATTTGGGAGCCCAGTATTTTCAGGTTCCATAAGGGGAATGAGAGTGTGGTCAAGGAGGCAGGTTGATAAGGCCAAAGAGTCTATGGCCTTGCCCAAAGATGACGTGTCCTCCCCACACATGTTTCACTGCCTGTTCTGGGACCCTAGGCAAGTCATTTAATTATGTGACTCTTGGTTCCCCTAGAGTGCTTTGTAAATGGTCATGATATCAATATTAGTTATTAGTAATACTAGTTTGTAGTTGGATTAAATACAGAAAATTGTTTCCATTCAAATGGGCCGCAGAGAGGTAGACATGACTGTGGTTAGATGTAAATTCCAGAAAAATGGTATTTTTTCTTGTTCCCAAAGCAGCCTGACCCTGCCTACTCCCTGATGTCTCTATCCAAGCCATCATCCAGCTGGAGATTGGATGGATTTGTAAAGAAAGCTGCCTTGAGCTTCAGAAAATCCCAGCTCACAATGCCACAGACCAGTCAGACCCTTCAAAGGCTCGGGACTCTTTGCCTGCTGGACCCTGAAGGGCATGCACCTCTTGAACCTTCACACATCCCGTGGCCCCAGCTCTCTTTGTTTTCCCAAGGCAACTCACACTGAACACCACAGCACCTCCAAAGTGAATATGACATGCTCAACACACTGACATGAAGTTGCAAAGGACATAATGGAATAACCATTTCCCCACTAGGCACAGCCTTAACCCAAAGGAGGAGCTCTCAAATATCTATGAAAAGCTGCTTTCAGGGTGTGGGGTGGAGATTTCAGCATCCAGGGCAATAGTGTGAAAATTACCCCAGACACATGATTTGGTAAAATAAAGCTAACATCGTTTATAGGAAGAATATTTCTCCTGAGAGTGACTTCCAAGTGTAGGGCACAAGGGACCTCAATTATTATAGAATGTTTCCTTCTCAACTATCTTTTGAGCCACTGGATAAAAAATAGACTTTGGGATCAGAACAACCTAAGTTTTATTCCTGACTTCACCATTTATCAGCTATGTGACCTTCAGCATGATCTGAACTTCAGCTTCCCCATCTGTGAAATGGGATAAGGAGTCCCTCCCTCATGAGGTCATTTAAGGAATAAAACACAGGCTCCAGCACCTGGGTGGCTCAGTCGACTAAGCATCTGCCTTCAGCTCAGGTCATGACCCTGGGGTCCTGGGATCAAGTCCCACATTGGGCTCCCTGCTCTGTTGAGAGCCTGTTTCTCCCTCTGCCTCTCTCTCTGTGTCTCTCATGAATAAATAAATAAAATATTTTTTAAAAGAGAGAGAATAAAGAGCAGGCAAATTGCTTAGCACAACTCCTACTACAGTAGCAGACGTTCTACTAATGTTATCAGAGAAGAGTCATGTTGGGGGTGGTGGGGGGTGGGGAGCAAGATGGTGGAGGAGTAGGAGACCCAAATATCATCAGGTCCCAGGAGTTCAGCTAGACAGTTATCAAACCATTCTGAACACATACAAACTCAACAGGAGAGAGAAGAACAGCAATTCTAGGAACGGAAAATTGACCACTTTCCAGAAGGTAGGACATGAGGAGAAGTGAATCTGAGGCAATATTCGGGAAGATAGAGTGCGGGCAGAGGGGCAGGCTCCTGGCAAGCTGTAGACCAGTGGAGCACAAAATCAGAACTTTTATAAATCTGCTCCACTGAGGGACTTTGCGCCAGAGGCTAAGTGGGGGGTGGAGCCCTCGTGGGGACAGTGTGGTCTCAGGACCCACGGGGTCACAGAAAGACCAGGGGTGCCCGAGTGTAGCAGAGCTCCCAGGTATCCTAGCAGAGAAGCCAACAGCAAAGACAGAGCTGGGGAGGGGGCTCTCAGCTCAAGTTTACCTTAAACCATGATCCAAGGCAGTCGGGCCAAGGGTCCTCGGCCAGGGACCCAACAAGCAGCAGATCCAGGTACACTCACCTTCCAGGAGGAGTGGTGTGGGCACGCTACAGGAATCAGCTGGGTTTGGAGACTCCAAATGGGGCCATGCACCTGATATAGAAATGCTCAGTCACAGGCTGGGTGAGCTCGGAGCCTGGCTGAACACCAGGGAGACAGGAGGAATTGACTGCTTTTCTCTGAGGGCACATTGAGGAGTGGGGGCCCAAGATCTAGGCTCCTACGAGGCGGAGAATGGGAGGCTACCATTTTCATTCCCGTCCTCCCAAGTTGTATGTAAAACATTCATGGAACAAAAGCTCCAGAGAGCAAAACCAGGCGGATTGCTTAGCATGGCCCCTAGCAAAGGCAGTGCAATTCTGCCTCAGGCAAAGACAATTTGAGAATCACTGCAACAGGCCCACCCACAGAAGATCAGCAAGAACATCCAGCCAAGACCAAGTTCACCCATCAATGAGAACTGCGGAAATCTAGAGTTAGGGGAAAGCAACAGAATTCATGGCATTTTCCCCATGATCCTTTAGTCTTTCAAAGTTAAATTTTTTTAATTTTATTTTTTTCTTCCTCTATTGTTTTTACTTTTTCCTTGTTCCTATTTTAACATTTTTAACTATTTTATCTTATCAATACTTTTTAAAAAATCTTTTAAAATTTTCATTGTTATAGTCATATTTTATCCCTTCATTGTATTTAACCTTATTTTTTGTATATACATAGATTTTTTTTTCTTTAAAATTTCGGTATACAATTTCTTCTAATAGATCAAAATATACCCTAAATCTAGCAGATGGCTTTGTTTTAGTCTTCAGCCTGATCACATTCTTTCTTCTTTTTTTCCCTTTCTTTTTCAACCAATAACTTATCTTATCAATTCCTTCTTTTAGGATCTTTTAATTTTTTTTAATTTCATCTTTACAGTGATATTCCATCCCTTCATCGTGTTCATCCTTATTTTTGTATTTTGTATATATATATATATATGTATATATATATATATATATATATATATATATACATTTTTCTTTCTTTAAAATTTTGGGAGGTAGTTTCTTCTAACAGACCAAAATACACCCAAAAATCAAATGTAGACACCAGTCTAATATCTATCTATCTATATATTTTTTTCTTTTTTTTCTCCTTTTTTTCTCCCCCCAGTTTTGGGTCTCTTCTGATTTGGTTAATGGATATCTGGTCCAATGTGTCAATTAAAGCCTTTACTTCTTTGTTGATCTTTTGCTTAGATGGCGTAGTTGCTACCTTTTCGTATTTTGTTCTCTCATTCACCTATTCTTATCTAGATAAAATGACAAAGCAGAAAAACCATTAGAAAAAAAAAAAGAACAGAAGGCAGTATTGAAGGCTAGAAACCTAACCAATAGGGACATTACTAATATGTCAGAACTAGAGTTCAGAATGATGATTATCAAGGTGCTAGCTGGCTCAAAAAAAGCATGGAATTTATTAGAGAATCCCTTTCTGGAGAAATAAAAGAACTAAAATCTAATGAAGTTGAAATTTAAAAAGCTATTTATGAGGTGCAATAAGAAATGGAGAGTCTTACTGCTAGGATAAATGGGGCAGAAGAGAGAATTAGTGATCTAGAAGACCAAATGATGGAGAATAAAGCTGAGTATAAGAGAGACCAACAACTACTGGACCATGAGGGGAGACTTCAAGAGACAAGTGATACCATAAGATGAAACAATATTAGAATAATTGGGATCCCAGAAGAAGAAAAAAGAGAGATTGGGGCAGAAGGTATATTGGAGCAAATTATAGCAGAGAATTTCTCTAACTTGAAAAAGAGAACAAGCATCAAAATCCAGGAGGCACAGAGAACCCCCTCAAAATCATAAAAATAGGTCCACATTCTGTCATCTAATAGTAAAACTTACAAGTCTCAGTGACAAAGAGAAAATCCTGAAAGCAGCTCGGGACAAGAGGTGTTTGGGAATCACTGCAGTAGAAATATTAGATTGGCAGCAGACCTATCCACAGAGACCTGGCAGGCCAGAAAGGACTGGCATGATATATTCAGGCACTAAATGAGAAAAATATACTGCCAGGAATGCTATATCCAGCTAGGCTGTCATTGAAAATAGAAGGAAAGATAAAAAGCTTCCAGGACAAACAAAAACTAGAAGAATTTGCAAACACCAAACCAGCCCTACAGGAAATATTAAAAAGGGTCCTCTAAGCAAAAAGAGAGACTAAAAGTAATAGACCAGAAAGGAACAGAGACAATAGAGAGTAACAGTCCCCTTACAGGCAATACAATGGCACTAAATCTCTTTCAGTAGTTACCCTGAATGTAAATGGGCTAAATGCTCCCATTTACAAGACCCATCGATATACTGTCTATAAGAAACTCATTTTAGACCCAAAGACACCTCCAGATCTAAAGTGAGGGGGGTGGAAGACAATTTACCATGCTAATGGACATCAAAAGAAAGTTGGGGTGGCAATCCTTATATCAGTTAAATTAGACTTTAAGCCAAAGAGTATAATAAGAGATGAGGAAGGACACTATATCATACTTAAAGTGTCTCTCCAACAAGAAGATCCAACAATTTTAAATATCTATGCCCCTAACATGGGAGCAGCCAACTATATAAACCAATTAATAACAAAATCAAAGAAATATATCAACAACAATACAATAATAGTAGGGGACTTTAACACCCCCCTCACTGAAATGGAGCAATCATCTAAGCAAAAGATCAACACAGAAATAAAGGCCTTAAATGACACACTGGATCAGATGGACAGCACAGATATATTTAGAACATTCCTTCCCAAAACAATGGAATACACATTCTTCTCTAGTGCACATGGAACATTCTCCAGAATAGATCACACCCCAGGTCCCAAATTAGGTCTCTACCAGTACCAAAAGACTGGAATCTTTCCCTACATATTTTCAGACCACACTGCTGAAACTAGAACTCAATCACAAGAGGAAAGTTGGAAAGAACTGAAATACATGGAAGCTAAAGAGCATCCTACTAAAGAATGAATGCATCAACTAGGAAATTAAAGAAGAACTTAAAAAACTCATGGAAACAAATGAAAATGAAAACACAACTGTTCAAAATCCTTGGGACACAGCAAAGGAGGTCCTGAGAGGAAAGTACATAGCAATAGAAGCCTTTTTCAAGAAACAAGAAAGGTCTCAAGTACACAACCTAACCCTACACCTAAAAGAGCTGGAAAAAGAACAGCCAAGAAAGCCTAAACCCAGCAGGATAAGAGAAATCATAAAGATCAGAGCAGAAATCAATGAAAGTGAAAGCAAAGAACAGTAGAACAAATCAACAAAACTAGGAGCTTGTTCTTTGAAATAATTAATAAGATTGATAAACCCCTGGCCAGACTCATCAAAAAGAAAAGAGAAAGGACCCAAATTAATAAAATCATGAATGAAAGAGGAGAGATCACAAACAACACCAAAGAAATACAAACAATTATAAGAACATATTATCATGAGCAACTATACACCAGCAAACTGGACAATCTGGAAAAAACAGATGCATTCCTAGATATATATAAACTACTAAAACTGAACCAGGAATAAATAGAAATCTTGAACAGACTCATAATTGGTAAGGAGATTGAAGCAGTCATCAAAAATCTCCAAACAAACAAGAGACCAGGGCCAGACGACTTCCCAGGAGAATTATACCACTTAGAGAAGAATTAATACCTATTCTCCTGAAACTGTTCCAAAAAACAGAAATGGAAGGAAAACTTCCAAACTCATTTTATTGGGGCCATCATTACTTTGATCCCAAAACCAGACAAAGATGCCATCAAAAAGGAGAATTACAGACCAATATCCTTGATGAACACAGATGTGAAAATTCTCACCAAAATACTAGCCTATAGGATCCAACAGTACATTAAAAGGATTATTCACCATCACCAAATGGGATTTATTCCTGGGCTTCAAGGTTGGTTCAACCTCCTCAAATCAATCAATGTGATACACTACATTAATAAAAGAAAGAACAAGAACCATATGATACTCTCAATAGATGCTAAAAAGGCATTTGACAAAGTACAGCATCCTTTCTTGATCAAAACTCTTCACGGTGTTGGCATAGGGGGTACATACCTCAATATCATCAAAGCCATCTATGAAAAACCCACAGTGAATATCATTTTCAATGGGGAAAAACTAAGAGCGTTTCCCCTAAGGTCAGGAACACAGCAGGGATGTCCACTACCACCACTGCTATTCAACATAGTACTAGAAGTCCTAGCCTCAGCAATCAGACAACAAAAAGAAATTAAAGCATCCGAATCGGCAAAGAAGTCAAGCTCTCACTCTTTGCAGATGATATGATACTTTATGTGGAAAATCCAAAAGACTCCACTCCAAAACTGCTAGAACTCATAAAGGAATTCAGTAAGGGTGAGGATATAAAATCAATGCACAGAAATCAGTTGCATTTCTATACACCAACAGCAAGACAGAAGAAAGAGAAATTAAGGAGTCAATCCCATTTACAATTGCACACAAAACCATAAGATAACCTAGGAATAATCCTAACCAAGGAAGCAAAGAATCTGTACTCAGAAAACTATAAAGTACTCATGAAAGAAATGGAGGAAGACACAAAGAAATGGAAAAATGTTCCATGCTCATGGGTTAGAGTTAAAGTGTCTATGCTACCTAAAGCAATCTACACATTTAATGCAATCTCTATCAAAATACCATCAATTTTTTTCAAAGAAATGGAACAAACAATCCTAAAATTTATATGGAACCAAAAAGACCCTGAATAGCCAGAGGAATGCTGAAAAAGAAAACCATAGCTGGTGGCATCACAATTCCAGACTTCAAGTTCTATTACAAAGCTGTCATTATCAAGGCAGTATGGTATTGGAACAAAAACAGACACACGGATCAATGGAACAGAATAGAGAGCCCAGAAATGGACCTTCAACTCTATGGCCAATTAATCTTCGACAAAGCAGGAAAGAATGTCCAATGGAAAAAAGTCTCTTCAACAAACAGTGTTGGGAAAATTGGACAGCCACATGCAAAAGAATGAAACTGGACCATTTCCTTACACCACACACAAAAATAGACTCAAAATGGATGAAAGACCTCAACGTGAGACAGTAATCCAACAAAATCCTTGAGGAGAACACAGGCAGCAACCCCTTCAACCTCAGCTGCAGCAACTTCTTCCTAGAAACATTGCCAAAGGCAAGGGAAGCAAGGGAAAAATGAACTATTGTGAATTTATCAAGATAGGAAGCTTTTACACAGCAAAGGAAACAATCAACAAAACCAAAAGACAACTGACAGAATGGGAGAAGATATGTTCAAATCACATGTCAGATAAAGGGCTAGAATCCAAAATCTATAAAGAGTTTATCAAACTCAATACCCAAAGAAGAAAGAATCCAATTGAGAAATAGTTCAAAGATATGAACAGACATTTCTCCAAAGAAGACATCCAAATGGCCAACAGATACATGAAAAAGTGCTTAACATCACTTGGCATCACAGAAATATAAATGAAAACCACAGTGAGATACCATCTCACACCAGTCAGAATGGCTAATAACAAGTCAGGAAACGACAGATGTTGGTGAGGATGTAGAGAAAGGGGAACCCTCCTACACTGTTGGTAGGAATGCAAGCTGGTGCAGCCATTCTGAAAAACAGCATGGCTATTCCTCAAAAAGTTGAAAATAGAGCTATCCTATGACCCAGCAATTGCACTACTGGGTATTTACCCTAAAGATACAAATGTAGTGATCTGAAGGGGCACGTGCACCTGAATGTTTATAGCAGCAATGTCCACAATAGCTAAACTATGGAAAGAACCTAGATGTCCATCAACAGATGAATGGATAAAGAACATGTGGTATATACATATATATAATATATATATGGTGTGTGTATACATATATATACACACACATGTATACATATATATATATATATGTATACACACACACATACAATGGAATACTATGCAGCCATCAAAAGAAACAAAATCTTGCCATTTGCAATGATGTGGATGGAACTAAAAGGTATCATGCTAAGCGAAATAATAAGAGAAAGACAATTATCATATGATCTATCTGATATGAGGTATTTGAGGGGCAGGGCTGGGGATCATGGGGGGTAGGGAGGGAAAAAATGAAACAAGATAGGGAGGGAGACAAACCATAAGAGACTCTTAATCTCATGAAACAAACAGAGTTGCTAGGGGGTGGGGGGTGGTAGGGATAGGGTTGTTGGGTTATGGACATTGGGGAGGGTATGTGCTCTGGTGAGTGCTGTGAATTGTGTAAGACTAATGATTCACAGACCTGTACCCCTGAAGCAAATAATACATTATATGTTAATAAAAAAGTGTTATCAATAAAATCAACAATAATACATAAAGAGCCTAGGCCAGTGACGATAACAAAGTAAAATGTTAATTATCATTATTGTTATTGTTATGATTATGCTCCTCAGAGAGCATTTCAGGGGTTGGCAGTTGAAGGGCACGCAGTAAATGTTGGTCAAATTAATGAATACAAAAGTGACTGCAATCAACAAACTTTTTTTTTTAAGATTTTATTTATTTATTTGAAAGAGAGTGTGAGCAGGGGGAGGGTCAGAGGGAGAAGCAGACTCCCCACTGAGCTGGGATCGCGATGTGGGTCTCAGTCCCAGGACTCTGCGATCATGACTTGAGCCAAAGGCAGAAGCTTCACCAGCGGAGCCACCTAGGTGCCCCAGTCAACAAACTTCACAACCCATAGCAAAAAGAGAACACTTCTAAATTCAATGCATCAGGAATCTCCTAGCTCCTAAATATCTTAAAAATAGCCCAGTACCTCAGCTGTCATCATGGCACTTCCTCCCTTGTCAGCCCAAGAGGAAAGAAGTCAGTAGTGCACGCAGCCCTCCTGGATGACAGGATGGAGGTGAGGCCATCGCGTTATCATGACTATGGGTCATCAACTGCTTCTGTCTGGAATCGGGACAGCGGGTGTTAGGACTCTGGAGCTGCATTAATTTACCTAGCTCCAAAGCGAAACATCAGAGTGGGAACATCTCAGTTGTTTGTGTCTGCTCCTGAGATAACATCCACTTTGACTTTGCATAACATATGGAGACATGAGGGATCCAAACACTTGATGTCAATGAAGAATGTGCAGAAACACAAAACAGCAGCGGCACTGCAACAGAGATTCTCGCTCTGTCTTTACAGTTCTCTCCGCTGCTGGCAGACAGCTCTTCCTTTGTGGATTCTGAAGGGCAAGAAGAAGGTGGGTTTGCCTACTCCGCAGCCTATCCCAAAGGAGGCACTGCGTCCTTGAGCCAGGACTGACAAAAGCCAGAGGAAAGAATCCCAGGCAGGAATAACTTGGGAAGAGGCGGCTTACAGCTCCATAAAGAGGGTGAGTTGGCTGCATTCTCGTTGACACATGAGAAAGAACCACACTGCCTGAAGTCCAATTTCCAACAGGTGTCCTGGAAAATGACGATCTCTTCAGTGAGAAGGAGAAGGGAGATACTATTGACTGAATGACGGTGACAATGGTCATTTGTTAATGACATATGGAGAGACTCTATGCAAAAATGATATTGTTTATTTCCATAATAACCCCATAACAGACACTGTGTTGGTTTGCTAAGGCTATGATAACAAACTACCACAATAGAAACATACTTGCTCACAGGTCTGGAGGCTGCAAATTGAACATCAGTCGAACCCTGTGAGCCAGCAGGGCTGGCTTCCTCTGAGGGCCATAACGGAAGGAGCTGTTCTAGGCCGCTGTCCTTGTCTTGCAAGTGGCCGGCCTCTTGGTTCCTCTTCATGCAGTCTTCCCTTGTGCATCCCTGGAGTCTCTCTTGTGGGTCCAATTTCCTCTTCTTTTAAGCACATCAGTCAGCTTGGATTAGGGGCCCATACTGACAGTCTTACTCTAACTTAATCACCTCTTTAGCTGCTCTATCTCCAAATACAGTCACATTCTGAGGTTTGGGAGGGTCAGGACCCTGACATATGAATTTGCGGGTGAGTTGGGATGGGTGGGTGGGAGAGGTTCCACAATCCAGCCCATAGTGATTACTATGATTTGCATCTTATGGATGAAGATTTTGAACCCTGCTGTGTAGCATAGCTAGTAAATCGAGAGGGCAGGATTTGAATTTGGGTGCATGTGACATCAAAGTCCATAATCTCTACCTTATGACACTGTGTCCTAAAGCTGATGAGTAGTGCTGAGATGAAGCTGAGTGACATCAACATCAGTATTTATAGGCTACTGATACATCTAGCAGATATGAGAAGTGATTTACTGAGAAGCCTGCTTTGAACAGCATTAATCAGTAGAAGTCCTACAGTTGTGGATTAATTTACATTTTATTCCTTTGTTACTATAGAAAATTTCTCTAAGCAACAGAAAAATCTGTAACCCGCCCCTGCACAGGCACATACCTGCCCTGGCTAATTATTTAAGACACTGTTCCAAGCTATGCTCCTAATTAACAGTGGGCACTACTTATGCCAAAATACAGGTCCAGTGTCTACTATAGTTTGTAATCCATCTGGTCTCCCAGCCCCCAATGCCAGTGGCAGGTGTGGCTGCTGTCCGAATGGCACCCTTCTTCCCGCATGGGGTGAGGGGGGAGGGTCCATGGTAGGTAATGAATCAACGGCACTCAGCCAATTCTCTGGATTCTGTTGACATGCATGGCCAGCTTTCTCTCGTGATTAATTACACTTGCTTTCACAGGAGTATTAATTCACTTTTCTGGAGAGCTTTTCTGATTTCTGCTATTAAAAAGCAAATACCAACAATCCCCCTAGCTTGGAAGGAACAGAGTCCAGTTCAGTGTGGGTCATCACAATCGTCACAATCTACCACTTGAAAGAGTGTGGTTACCATTGAAGGAAAGATGTGTGTGCTTGTGTATGTGTGTGTGTGTGGAGACAATGTAGTATGACCAAATATGAGCATAAACATAACTTTCATTCAAATACAATTTTTCTCCTTAAGATAACTGTATGTCCTTTTTTTTTTAAGATTTTATTTATTTATTTGACAGACAGAGATCACGAGTAGGCAGAGAAGCGGGCAGAGAGAGAGGAGGAAGCAGGCTCCCTGCTGAGCAGAAAGCCCAATGTGGGGCTCGATCCCACTACCCTGGGATCATGAACTGAGCCGAAGGCAGAGGCTTTAATCCACTGAGCCACCCAGGCACCCCATATCCCTTTTTTTAATGGGTGCCACCTACTTCAAAAAGCCTACTCAAATAACTGTGCAAGCAAATCAGATACTGTACATTTTTAGTAATAATACAGTCAAAAGAAAGGAGCAGATAATTGGAGACATTTTCATAATTAGACATAACTCCCTTCAAACAAAGAACGACCACCAGTTAATTAATGTTTGTCAAGCACTTTAAAATCATACAATTCAACATCCTAGACATTCCCACCTAAAGGTAGGGAAATAAAAGGAGGGGGAAAGCAGCTTAGATGGGCTCTGGGTCTGTCTTGTTCGGTTATTCATCAGATTTACGAGGGAGGGGGGATGAAAACCACATGCACACAAAGTAGCTGGAACTAAATTTCCTTAAAAGCTATTGCTCTGTCTCTACCTCGCATTTTTCTTTATGAGTGAATGGGGAATAATTCTCCTGAAAATCATTTCATGGGAGCAGTAACATCAATTCTTAATTATTAATATCTCGATTTGTTATTTATTAAGCATCAACAGTGCATTAGATGTTGTACAAAACACAGATAGCTCTGAGTCTTAAATCAAGCCGATTCACTCAGAAGTGTATGTCTTTAGCCTTTTTTTTTTTGGACAGGATTTGGGCAGTGAGCTAGATAATGAGGTGCTGCCTGCCTTGGAGGGAAGTGTCTTTCTAGCACTTAGGTTTTATCTCTCACCAAATAAGGGCAGAGCATTTGCCTGAGAATCAAAGATTCCAAACTAGGGAATGGACCTTGAAGGATGTCATCGCCAGCAGCCTCTGAGCTTGCTAACCATGTGTCCCTCTTATTTTAAACACACACCCTCTTATTTTTACATATTCACTTATATGTTGTATACATACCCTATTGTACCAATACATTATGATCATTTCAGAAACACACAAAATGCAAAAAAATTTTAAAAGATAGCATGTAGATAATATGTTTTAAAATAACTTGTTTCAGTGTATTTTATTAACAGGAATAAAGAATTTTGCTCTCACTAAAAATATGCCACCATTGATAACATTTCTTTACTGAATAATGCAATTGAATATGAATCCTTTTTTTTTTTAAATCTTAGTTTAATACTTTGTGATACAGAGATTTGGTTTGGTGCAGTTTCAGTGGCCACTACTGCTGAGAAAGATGCTTCTCAAAAATACATTCATCCAACTGGGGAGAAAATGCATTGCTAGTTGGGCTTACTAAATCACAGAAACTTTTTTTTTTACGTAATCCCCACACCCAGCATGAGGCTTGAACTTACAACCCTGAGATCAAAAGTCTCAGGCCGCCCTCTTCATGAAAGTTAATTTTAAAATCATTGACCAATTACATGAACGTTTTTGTAGAATTTTGCTAGTAAATTTGTATTATTCCTGCTCTAGCATTTGTTCTTGTCAACAAATCGGAACTTACTATATTTTTATATATTTAATAAATGTGTTCAAAATATACTGGATCTTTCATTTTTTTAAATCAGTTTTAAAATTCTATTACTACGTTTCCTAAGTTTGTGATGTTGTGGTTTTTAAAGTTTACAAACTTATACAGCTTCGGCCACAAAGATTAGCATCAGTGATGGAAATGTTTCCAGACATTATTTTTAAAATGCTTTCTAGGGGCACCTGGGTGGCTCAGTGGGTTAAGCCACTGCCTTCGGCTCAGGTCATGATCCTGAAATCCTGGAATCGAGCCCCACATTGGGCTTCCAGCTCTGTGGGGAGTCTGCCTCTCCCTCTGACCTTCTCCCCTCTCATGCTCTCTCTCTCTCAAGTAAATAAATAAAATCTTTAAAAATAAATAAATAAATAAAATGCTTTCTACCTAGCACAAGCTCCTTTCAAAAGGTAGCTGATTTTGCATTTTCAGAGAAGGAGTAAATAGCTGACTGATGAAAAGCTTTCATTTAAACCCCACTCTTTCACTGACTACCTGAATGAACTCTTTCAGAGCCTCAGTTTCCCCATCTGTCAGTATAGTTAGTAACCTGCATGAAGAGTCATTGACTTGACCTATATAAAACAGAACCATGCCTGGCCCATACTAAACCTTCTAAACCTTATATAAATGAAACATGTTATGTGTATTTCATTTTTCAAGTAATCTCCACACCCAATGTGGGGACCCCACTTAGGACCCTGAGATCAAGAGTCACATGCTCTACAGACTGAGCCAGCGAGGTACCCCATGTATGTTTAATTTTTCACAAATGTTTGTCAAGAGTCCTACGACCAACAGGTACTTGTCATCACAGGAGGTCAGTGTAATTGGACACATATCTTTTCGTAAAAAAAAAAAAAAAAAAAAAACCAAGCAAGCAAGCAAGCACAACTTGGGTTGACTCTGCTTTATTTTGACCCAAGATAGTCTGTAAACCTCTCTGTGACACAAAACGTTGTCATGGTTATTCTCCATTTCATTCAAAATACTGTAAGATTCTACTGTTTGCAATTCTGTTATTTAAATAATAGAGTCCAGGGCACCTAGGTAGCTCAGTTGGTTAAGTGTCTGTCTTCGGCTCAGGTCACGATCCCAGGGTCCTGGGATTGAGCCCCACTTCGGGCTCCCAACTCATCAGGGAGCCTGCTTCTCCCTCTCCCTCTGCTGCTCCGCTGCTCGTGCTCTCTCTCTCTCTGTGTCAGAGAAATAAAATCTTTAAAAATATATCAACAGGGACACCTGTGTGATTCAGTGGGTTAGGGCCTCTGCCTTCGGTTTGGGTCGTGGTCTCAGGGTCCTGGGATCCGGCTCTCTGCTCAGCAGAGAGCCTGCTTCCCCCTCTCTCTGCCTGTCACACTGTCTACTTGTGATCTCTCTCTCTCTCTCTCTCTCTGTCAGATTGATAAATGAAATCTTTAAAAAAAATAATAAAAATAAAAATAAATCGATAAAAATAAAAATAATACAGTCCATAAATTTCTCTAATTCGGACACAATAAACTACAATATATAGAAACATGCTCATGGGAATGAACAAAGGAAGACCTGGCCACAGCCCTCTGTGTTGGAGGGCTCTTGCTCTGACTCCAGTAACACATGTGACACCTTAGATACGACAGACATTGTATGGTTCATCAGACATCAAATAGCAGTAAGCTTACTTCCTTTTTAACTTTTAGATAAAATATAAATACAAAGGAAATGTCCTCTTTCTTGTACCCCCCACTATAGAGTCCAGTGATTTGGTCCAGTGGTTTCCCAAACAAAGATTCTCTGGATTCTGTCCAGAGCTACTGAATCAGACTCTCCGGTTAGGCCTGCTTCTCCTCCAGCTCCCAGCACACATTAGTCTGGCAACAAGATGATGATCTAACCTCCCCACAAGGGAGGCTCCCTGACCACGGCCTTGACAGATGGTCACCTTCTTGAACATTTCTAATGACAAAGAGCTTATTACTCTCAGGGTAACCCATCTCATTTTTGGAGTTTTTCGATTGTCAGAAAATGTTTTCTTCTATCTCCCTGTCATTCTATCCACCAGCGCAAGTATTTTGCTCTCTGGTGTCACGCAGAAAATGTTTCATACCATCTCTTCTCCCAATCTCCCTCTCAACTCCCCAGACCCTTCAATCGATCCCCACTGGACTTGTTTTCTGGGATGTTCTTCCATCTAGTTCCCCTTCCCTGGCTGCTTTCCTACTGGGAAATGTTGCTTAATATTCCGTATGTCATCAGATGAGGTCAAGACGCTGTGAGTGGGTGACCTCCTCCAATTGCTGCTGCAGTGGCATCATTAATGCCAAAAAGATTCATCACTGCCAGCTGAAGCTCATGAGTTCTCTCCGCTTGGGTGCTTCATGTAGACATACTATATACATTCATTGATAATAAAAATACCTTTCATCATTGAGTGGAGGTATTTTCAAATCCTCATCAAGACATTCCCTGTGTTGCCATGTATATATATATACATGTAAAATATACAGTATATACAGTAAAATATACTGGCTTGCAGTGCAAAACCCTCAAGATCTGATATTATCTATTCTGTGTCTCTATTTTAGTCTCGTTTCATACCATAAAATATATGGATCCAGACAAACAGTGGGCCTAGAGTCAGGGCAGCTCATACCACCTTGGCCCAGTTCTACTGTGTAACTTTTATCCTTTCTATGTCTCTCTATGCTCATCAAAGAAATGAGAATATGAATGTCTGCACTGCCAACCTGAGAAAGTTTTAGCAAGAATTAAATGACTTACAAATTATAAAAGCCTTTTAAATGGTTTAAAAGAGTTATAACAATATTTTATTTATTATTATTATTATGCAACCTGTAGGTGCTTAATAAGTAATTATGGGGAAATGAAATAGGCAGATAAATGATAGAGAGCAGACTGAATGATGACGAGAAGGGAGGATCAGAGAAAAGATAAGACATAACGTCAATTCCAGCTCTTGGCACCTTAAGCCAGTGTCTGTCGCTGGTGGCAACACAGAAAGAATCACGATGCTTTAAGTCCAATGCAGTGTTTAAAGAACGCAGGGCTTAGTTTCTGGTGAGGGATCATCTCACCCACAATTCCTGTAGCTCCATGCAGTTAATGAGGCAGCTAGCAGCACCTGTTCAGAATTTACCCAGGAAGAAATGTCATGGGTAGGAGGCAGGAGCTAAGAGGCAAGGCTCACATTCATCAACACACATTGCTAGTCTTCCAGGGACAGCAAAATATTTAACTGCTGAGCAGAAAATCCTATTTGACTGTTTGAGTAAAAGGTAATGATTAATATCAAGCTAAAAGTGTGTGCCTTTCTACATTTTATTAAATAAAATACACTAATGGCATATGTATGAAATGGAATTGCATTTTTTTAAAGATTTTACTTATTTATGTGACAGAGAGAGAGACAGTGAGAGAGGGAATACAAGCAGGGGAAGCAGGAGAGGGAAAAGCAGGCCTCCCACGGAGCAGGAAGCCCAATGTGGGGCTCCATCCCAGGACGCTGAGATCATGACCTGAGCAGAAGACAGACGCTTAACAACTGAGCAACCCAGGTGTCCCTGAAATTGCATTTTTGACAAGGTTTTCATTCTCCCATGAACTAAGCATCACAGGATATTTGGTTCTGCATTTAGTCATCCATCCATTTATTCAAACAAACATTTCTTGAGTGAATATTATGTGCCAAACTTTATCCCACATACGGAAGGACTAAAAGATGAATAACCTTATAGTCTGAGGAAGGAAGGGGACAGAGAGAGACAGGGATAGAGGGGGGAGGGAGGGAAAACTTAAATGCAATATGACACGATAAATAACAAGTTGAGTCAAGATGCAGTGGGCTCACAGGTAATCTTTAAGCAGCGGATGAATCACGACTCAGCTGCAGATCAGAGAAACCACTCTAGCTAGTTTAAGGAGGAAGAGATTTTATTTGGGAATTAGGTGCTAATGAAATCATTGAGAGGTCAAGAGGAGCAGTCTCCCTGCTGAGCCTTGAGGGCAGTCCTGGACCCATACTGCAGAATTATACCCCAAGGGGAGCTGCCCTCTTGGGCACCTTCAGGAAGGTTGGGAATCCAGAGGCTGCCAAAGCTCCAGGAATAATCTCATTGGCAGCTCTCCAGGGCTGACAATTGTTCATTCCTGCTAAATCCTTACTGGAAGATAGATAGATAGATAGATAGTCAGTCTAATGGCCCACCATAACTCTGGCCATTTAACTCAGTTCTGAACTAAAGTCTTATGTGAATCCATCTGATTAGCAGAGCCAAAAGGCCAATCTGGAGCCCTAGCTGCAAGGCAGTCTCTTTTCAGCCTTGGCAGTCCAGGAGCACCGGGAGCAGGTGTGAACAGGTGCAAGCACACCCAGGCCAGCAGAGAATGTAAAGATGGAGAGATCTGAAGGCAGAGAAGGGGGAGGGCTGAAGCTAGGAGGATCAGCATGGGTGCGAACCTGAGCAGCAGTGGAACTCTGTCCCTGACCAGCTATGAACAGAACCAAGGACAGCATTTTAAACGTCACCATCTTTTTGTCATCACTGTTACTGACATTTTAACACTAAAGGCAAACCCACACCAGTGTGGTGTGCTGGTGGAGCGAATACAAACTCAGAGCTTAGACCCAGCAACATTCTTTCTAGCTCTGCCGCTAACAGTGATCCTGGGATGTCACTCAATGTCTCTGGCTTCATTTTTTCCCATCTGTAAAATAGGGATAATTTCCACGATCCTCTGTTAATAAGTCAGGAATTAACAAGAAATTGAAACGTCAAAACTCACCATCTTCGTGTGAGTTGCTTTACATGCACTAGTGGGATATATATTAAATGGTGAAAGGGGAAACTTCCCAGTATCTGCAGAAAAACTGACCTTGTGACCAGTACATTTCTTTCCTAGTAAATACAGTATTATAATTTTGTGTGGATAATGTTACAATAACAGATGCCCAATAATAACTTGTTGATACCAAATTAAAATGTAGGCATCACGCAATTCAGTTTTCCTTGGCAATGCAGATCTCTTCCCAGCTCCCCGCTCCCGGCTTATAGGAACCTGCGACCACGCTGCACGCACGGACCAGCAGGGTAAATAAATGAGGGGGCTAGAGTCTGCATCGTGTGCTGAGCCTTGCGCTCAAGCCCAGGTAACTGCTCGGCCAGAGGAGTAGTCTTCCGTTCCGCGGTTTTCATGAACACGTAATTCATCCAGTGGCAAGAGATGTATTTCATGCCGTTTGGAAAGCCACATGTCCTTTCCCTGTAATAACGGCCTCCTCTGCCCCTGCTTAGAGACCAAGTAGCTCAGCAGCTGTTGAAGGTCAAGCGAGACTGAGTCACCGAGTTACAGCACACAGACGGCGGAGCCCAGGTGGTGTCTAAATCACCTGCAGGAGCTCCGGTGACGTTAGAGGGCAAAGAACTTTAAATACCTCTCTCTCTCTCTCTATTTCTCTCTCTCTCCCTCTTTCTGTCCACCCCCCTCCCTCCAGACCAAGAGGAAAGGAGAAGCCAAGCAAGCTGTGAGAGATAATATACAATCAGATAAGCTTTTAAAACAGGTGACAAGCAGAGAAAGTACAAATGAAACCCGAACTGACAATTCCATTTGATTGGCTTTTCTGCTTCACCATCTACATTTGTGTGACAGTCAATGATGATCAGAAAGGAGAGCCGTACAAACCCAGGAAGCCACAAATGACCCCAGAATTAGACCCTGGGAGGTAAAAACCTGGGAGTAGATGTCTTCAAAGCGACCCATCTACCTTTCCATCATGGAAGTAAAGAGTAATTATGGGTTGAGAGCTTTCCCTAGATGAACACAGGTAGTTAACATATGTCACTGCTGTGCCTCTGTTTTTCCCTTTTTTCATGCACACACACACACACACATACACACACACAGCACACTGGAGAAGAATTAGAGAAACTTCACAGAGATGCTCTCTGCCTTAACCAATTAACAACTGCAAAATAAGAAATATGACTCTACTATAATTGAATTGTCACCGGCAGTGCAAGAGGGCAATGCCAAAGTTTCCTTGTACTTAGAATGAGGTTTTTCTTATATTACATGTCTTTTATTTCATCAGCTTATGCCAATTACTCCTGCCCGGTCTCTTTGACTAATGAGAATAACTGATCCCCACATACTTTCTATCTGCCAAAGTCTCATTATCCTTTAGCCTTCATGCTTTTCCCCAGAAAGCAGATAACACTTTTGGTTTTATAAAGACTCCCTTAAAATTGATCACCATTTCAAGAAATTTCCTTGGCATTTTTGCCAACCTGACTTGCTGTTATTAACAGAGCGAAGTGTTTAAAAGTTCAGAATGGTTTACGCCTGCAGAGTTAACTAGCACCCAAGGGCGATTGACACGGCTAGGTCAAGCAGAGATTTTTTTTTTCCCTCTGCTTTAATCTTCTTAATGTGTGGCAGCCACTGAGAGTCTGTATAGAGCTTTTAGAGGATGCTCTTGGGCTCAAAATTATAGAAGAATGGCTCCTCTTATATCAGCTGACATATTGTTTTTAAAGGGTTGTTATGAGGACTAATAAGGGCAGAGCAGGAACTGCAGGAACACCATACAGAGCCAGAGAGCCTGGCACATGGCATGAGCCTTGGGTTGAACCTCAGAGGCCATTCCACCAGCATTCTCTGGGCCATCTCAGGATTCCGCACCCTGACATGACCACCTTGTCTGTGGAGGACACCCTTCCTCTGCAGGCAGGAGTCATGCTGTTATGGCTTGGTTCAAGAGGATACCAGCTGGTCGTCGAAGGCTGAGAGGATGACTATCCAGTTTACCAAGAGGGCCCATCTGCCCTCAGCAGCTAGAGAACGAAATTTCCCTGGCATAATGAGGGGGGATGGATGGGTTAGCCAAATCCTTCAGAGGTAAAGAACAACGTCATCCAGCTACTCCAAACAACCACCCCTACAAGATTCACAAAGTGGGAGAAGACCCTGGAGATTTCTTGCCTAAATATCCAAGCATAGCCTCGTATTGTATTCCTGCTCTCTGGATAACTGCTTTTGCTTCCTTTTGCCTGAGCAGCCTCAGTGCCCATGAAGTACCTGCAACACAGGGCCAAAGCTTCCACAGAGGCACGACGTATAAACTGCAAAGAACACCTTTGCCAATTCCAATTTCTCCCATTCTCTCCAAGCTACTTAACAGAAAACAAAACAAAACAAATCCCAAAATACCTACCTTATTAATTATTCTAACCATTTGCCAGTTGCTCAGGTTTTAAGGAAGCTTTTATGTGCTTTAAAACGACATTTGTGTTAAACACCAACGTAAATGAAGCCATGAACAAAGAAAGCTACTGTGCAGGATCGTAGTTCATTGGAGGTGGTAGTTTTTTCCCCATTTTAGCTATTTCACTCTGAGGACATGAAACTATTACCAAACTGTCTTCCCTTGCAGGCCTCAAGGATGGATTTAATTTTGTACGACTCTCAGACTTGACGGCTAATAGCAATAATGCTGAACACAAACATCTGGACTCACTACAGGAAATCATTCCCTTCATTTTGAGAGCCAGGTGCAGACCTGAGTGAAAGGCATCAAAGAGTTTCTGGCGGTGGAGGAATGCAACCGAAAGGTTTTCTGTGAAGTGAGGAGGGAGACTGACGAGAGAGGAAAACTGGACTTCAGAGAACATTTTCCTGCCACCCAGGTGGTAATCGATTTGGAATTTTTATATTTAGAAAATAGTAGGGCACGTGGTGTAGAATATAGGATTTTTCATTCTTTTTAGAAGTAAATCACAAACACTCTTCGTTTCACCAAAATCATGGACTGTACCCTAACAAGGAGGAGAGAAGAGGTGCAGGGAAGAATTTTCATAATAATTGTATTTGAAACCTTGGTCTTAGCCCAACAAGATAGGGATAAGGTTGGTTGACACAAACCCCCACGCTAGAGATTTTGGAAACCCAATCTATCTCTAAATATCTGGGTAGGGAAAGGCATTTACAGTCACAAAATAACTCTTTTCAGTCTCTACTGAATTGATGTTCTCTCTGGGGTTTCCTATGATCACTGAACTCCTTATGTGAGAGGCCCTAACATGGGACCCAAATCCTTCTCGGTGACTCCACTTGTCATTTGTCCCCTTACCTCTCCCACCTTGTAAATACACATAACAGAAATTTCACTGAAAAGGTGGGAGATACCACATGGGTATGATGGGAGACATGTTTTGCAGGCTGTCACATCTTAAAACATTGCAAGAAAAGCACTTAAAAACCATATTGTTCCCCTTAGCTATCCTATTACCAGCAATTTCTTAGTGGTTGTAGCCAACCTAGCTATATAAGCTCCCGTGGTTTTGCTGATTCTTCCCACTTCTCTCTCTTCACACCTGTTTTGGTTTGAATTATGTCCCTCAAAAAGATATATACAAGCCCTAACCTCAGCATCTGCGGATGTGACCTTGTTTAGACATAGAGTTTTTGCAGATTGTAATCAAGTTAAGAGGAAGCCATTAAGGGTGGTCCCTGATCCAATCTGACTAGAGTCCTTATAAGAAAAGGAGAAGGGGCACAGACGAAGATGCACAGGGAGAATGCCATAAGACCACAGGGACTGAGACTGGAATGATGCAGCCTCAAGCCAAGGAACACCAAGGATTGCCAGCCACCACCAGAGAAAAGAGTCTATCCAGAGCTCTAGGTGAGAACATGGCCCTACTAACATCTAGTCCCCAAAACTGTGAGAGAATAAATGTCTGTTATTTTAAGCCCCCAGTTTGTCTTACTCGTCACCTCAGCCCTGTGAAAGTAATATAAGAGCCCCTCCTTTTTCTCTCCCTCCATCCCAATATCTCAGCAGAGATAACTAGCACCTCTTTTATTATTCTGACACCTGCCCTTGGATCCTCAACTTTGACCCAGCAGCTAATGAATGTATTTTCTTATTCAAGAACAGCTCCCTCCCTAAGCGAAATTCTGGTGCCAGAGGCCAAGAAAATATTGTTTTCTTCCCCTGCCTATCGTGTATTTAGATTTTAAAGCAATCCAAGTGCCCCCATGAGATTTGAGGGTCAAAACAAATTAGAGGCTGCTTGTGCTCAAATAAGGAGACCCCTTTGCTTCACAATCATTCACAGCTTTCTCTTGTCAAAAGGGACAAAGACCTGCATGCTTATCAGAATGTACAAAGCTCATGTGAACTGCCCTCTCCCTCCCTCTGCCTCATCCTGGACTGCTCTCCCTCTTTGCTCTTCCTCTGATCACACTGCTTCTTTCCGTTCCTTATTTTCAACAAAGCGTTACCTCTGCTACTCTTGCTGCCTGGGACTCCCTTCTCCAGACCCCTGCCCCAGCCTCTTCTTGAGCAAATGCCTCATGGCTCTCAGATCTCAGCTCAAGTACCACCATCCTAGGAGAGGCCTCTCCTGCCACCCCAGGACCCAATCACATCCCCTGCCTACAAACCTTTACGGCACCCACTGCTTTTCTTTAGTAATGTTTATTAGTTTTTAATTATAATAGAAACTCTTAATTGAGCTCCTGGGGGAGAATTAACTGCTGTTTTCAAATCCATCTGTAAAACATATTGACGGATGGCCTGGAGCATGATGGATGCTTATGGCTTCTGCAGTCTAATACCCTCGTCACTTCTACCACCACAGAATGAACTCTAGCCCTTCTAAGAGGGCGTTGCTTTTGTTCCCCAACCTGTTTACAGCAATGGTACTTGATGACTACAATTATGTAATTTAATTAAATATCACGTAAACTGATCAAATATGAGCATAAAAAGAGAGTTGCTCTTTTGAAAAGTGAAATGCTTTGGAAAGACTTGAAAAAGCTGGGGGGTGGGCAGTGGGAATTGCTTAGACTAGTGGTAAATAAGACAAGTGTAAAAGACTAGAGAAAAAAGTGTTAAAAATCTAAATGAACTCAAATTACTTGGTAAGTGTCTTTAAGTTCTCCCTCCACCTTAAAGTATCTGAAACTGGAAATTGTAGGTGATATACATTTGAATGGACTTTATTCAAAAAAGATGACTCTGGGGCAACTGGGTGGCTCAGTGGGTTAAGCCTCTGCCTTCAGCTTAGGTTCGCAATCCCAGGATCCTGGGATCGAGGACCGCATCTCGCTTTCTGCTTGGCGGGGAGCCTGCTTCCCCCTCTCTCTCTCTGCCTGCCTCTTTGCCTACTTGTGATCTCTATCTGTCAAATAAGTAAATAAAATCTTTAAAAAAAAATAAAATAAAATAAAAAGATGACCCTATCAAATTCAGCAAATACATGTTCATTTATGTATTTTAAGTAAGAAATGAAAGTTTACGTATGTGTGTATATACACACACACATATAAACATGTATATACACATACATGCAATATGTATATTCAGATATACGTATATATGCACACATGTGGATGTATATATAAAATATTAACCATATAAACATGCACGTGTATATACACAGTTGACCTTTCTTGAACAGCATGCATTTGAACACCTGGATCCATTTATATGCAGATTTTTTTTTATAAATATAGTACTCTAGTGCAAATGTATTTTCTCTTATGGTTTTCTTAATAACATTTTCTCTAGATGACTTCATTATAAGAATACAGTATATAATACATACAACATATAAAATATGTGTCCATCCACTATTTATATTATTAGTAAGGCTTCTGATCAACAGTAGGCTATAATTAGTTAGGTTTTGGGAGAGTCAAAAGTTATACGTGGATTTTCAACTGTGTGGGGGGTGAGTGCCCCTAACCCCTTGTTGTTCAAGGGTCAACTGTATATGTATAAACCCATATACACATTTTAATGACTTCCCACTTTAACTGCATTTTCCAATTACCTAATCATCTATTAGTCTTGTTCTCACTGGAGAAAGGGCCTTCTACAGTATATATTTACTGCTGGGATTATGTGATTAACATTCATCTCCTCTCCTTGACTGTGAGTTCCATTACAACAAGAAGCATGTCTGTTTGTTTCAACCCCAGAGTTCTGGTGCGTAGCACTGCCCCATAGTACATACTCAGTAAGCACTATTCTGAATAAACAAAAGGTAATTTCACTTCCTTTTCTGCTGTGCAGACATAACAGATAATACAACAAAATATTGAAGCATATTTATGAAAGATGCTCAAAGCAGTGAAAATAATTACCCCTCAAAATTCTTCAGAGCTGGATAAGTGTTAACTTCGACTCTGCTGAAGACTGTTCAGGGTGTTGGGACACATTCGAGGACAGCGCTGTCTTTTCTTTCTGATGGCTGCCCTGTTTTATCTGAATAGGACTCCGTGGATGGGTATGAATCTGAACCAGGGAACAAAGGAAACACATAATTCTCTTTTCTCCTCTCTTTATACTGTGAGAAATCTTTCCTCCTCCATGATCCCAGATTAGTGAACATAACAGATGGGTTTAATCCATAAAAATGAAAAACTTTTCCTATTTCAACTCCATTTCCTGCTTTTCTAGGTAAAACAAAACTTTCCCTGAGGAAATGATGCAAATGCACTCACATGTTCTTAAAAGATCCCACACAGCACAAAACATTGCCGTGAACTTTACCATGATGCTTTTCATTTACTTTTAAAAAGAAATGTGAAGGTGTAAGAGAAAAACAAAATACATAGATAGGATTTAGGAAATGCTTTCTAATCCCTGAGGTCACTGAGACCTCCCTCCCTAAGCTTCAGTTTCCTGTCACATGGGATTGGTAAAAATACATACCCTCCCTATTTTATAGAATTATCATAAAGGATTTAATTACATAGGATACATGAAAACCCTTGAAATACTACAAAAGGTGATACAAATGTATACTGTCTGTCACTGCTACTACAAGGTCTCCACACCATATTTCCTCACCAGCTCCTGTCCCTGCCCTCCCTTGTGCCTGGCAGGCTGCACACAACTCATTGCCTTAAGCACAGACCCAAGCAGTCTTACGGGATTGCACTTGAGTGTACGAGGGAAGCCACTGATTTTGGAGAAGATAAGAATGGTCCTGCTCCAAAAAACCTCCTGGGGAAATCCATGGAATACTCAATCCACATCTCCACCCAGAGTCTTTTCTAGACAGATATAGAGAGGGGGCATAAGTCAGGGCCCCTGTTAAAAAGCACCATGTCATGGCCAGTATGAGTTTAAACTTTAACAGCATTGGTATCCATCTGTAAAATGTCATGTCTGTTGGTTCCATCCTAGCAGCTCCAATGTAGAAAATCACAAATCCGCCTCCTTCAATAAAATATAAAAGTCTAGAGTCTCTGTATAATATATGTGCACTCAAGCTATACTAATTTATTCTATAATTACTTTTATTTTTTAGCATTTTTATTTGGCTCTTATACTACATAATTAATGATGTTTACATGGAAAGGTTCTTTAATGTAAATGGCATAAGTGGATTACTGAGCAAGCCTTAAAACAAATAAACATTTTTCTTCTTTTAAAAATTTCTTCACTCTCCTCTGGCACAAGAGCAGAGTTTTTTAAATGTCAAGCAGGATACAGAAATCAGGCTTCTGAGGTCCATTCTCCCCTGGTAAGACAGCCTTATAATTCTGTTTCCTGTAATGGTTGGCCTGAGGGGGTCAACAGCGACCTTGCTGACCCAACACATCCAGACTCAGAAGCCTGTCTTTTCTTTGGGAGGTTGCCACTGTTTTTCTCCATGACCTTAAACATAACACAATATCTGGCCCTTACAGATCATTTCCTGCAGAGTTTGCTGGGGATGAGACACTCATGACATAAATAAACAAGCTCCTATAAAGACCTGAAAAAGACCAGAAAAGAAAATCTACCAGGTTTCTAAATACTCCTACCGTCATAATAAAATCAACATCAGCCAGCTCTGGTGGGTGCCCCTCGAGTCAAAGTTCAGATTCCATGTTTCTTGAGTAGTAATAGAGCCAGGTTACTATAAAATAGAGTTAACATGACAGTCACTACCTATCAGGACACATATGATTTTTTTAGGGTATTCTCAAGGGAAAGCATTGACATTAAAAGCCTTTTCCTTACTCCTGTTCTCCCAGAGGCAAAGGCAAGGGGGATGGGAGTGAAGTCGCTTCCCTCCACCACACACATCCAGCCCTCAGGAGGCCTTTTTGGGAAAGCCTGGCTCCAGGTCATCTCTGGAGGGAATGGTGACATGCCCTCTAAAGTACCCTTCAAGTTATCTCAGGAGTTGCCAACTAGACTTAACCAGCAGGCCTTCTCTAAGGCAGACTTCAGTCTCAGAACTGACCATAGAGTTGGCAGAGCCCTGGGATCTAACAGAAGAACTCAACCCACGTGAGAGATCCTGACACCATTTCTAGCCATCATCTCAGGGCAGAGCTTCAAATTGGAGCCCTGACCTAGAGGTCAAGATATAGGTCAAATGCCTAGGACAAGCATGCTTGGAGTGATCATAAATATACAAGACCTATTGCTATACTAAGACCTTTATATTTTCTAAAGACTCTTACTTTCACATCATTTCAAACATGTTAGTACGTGTACTCATCCCACATTTAATTATTTTGCTATAAAAATTTTATAATTTTTCTTTTGAAATTATTCAGCTAGAGTAACTCATTTAAAAATGTGCTGTGATTAAATAAATAAAATCTTTAAAAAATGTGCTGTGATTTCTTAACACTCATCATATATATTTAGGAACTCTCAGTTGGTGAGAGCAGCTCATCTTAAAACTGTTTTCAAATGTAATGCAATTGTTATGAACATTAAATCCAGCAATTAATGAAGCTGACACAGTATTATATTTTGTGACCATTTAATAAATGTTGATTAATTTTGCTTTGGCAGTTTTCCTTTTCTAATTTTGGAGGCTATAATTTTTCCCAGTCAGACTCCAGACATTTTCCCAGACAAGCTCATATGCCCAGCACTGTGAGCCTACTACCTAGAGGCTAAGCTTGTCCTCTGAGTTTTTGGCATTCAGCCAAGCACTCCCTGAATAACTGGGCATGGACTACAGTGAGTTCTTGGGAATTTCCAGCCATTTCATTCAACTTGTGCCCTTAATCCAAACAATCCTGTGGAGGTACCACACCTTGCACCATCACCTGAACAACCAAATTAAGTCTTACTAATTAAACTCAAATTCTGAAGATTTTTGTGAATTTTTGGCTCCTTAAAGAAATCTACCCATAACTAATGCTAAAAGACTTCACTGTTGGCCCTTGGTAACGTCATTCTTTTCCTTCAGTGGATGAAATCATGTTTCATAAATCCAATTTATTTTATTTTCTAATAAGAAATGAGATGTGGAAGCTGATTTGAAGTTGCATTCCTAGGAAGCTTTTCCATCGCTCCATAAAATGTGAGTTATGTGTGTTCCATTAAGGTGTTTATAACTATAACTAGACTCAAGATAACTTCTTTAAAAATATTTTATCAGCAATGTTAGGTGGAGTGTACTTTTTTCTCCCCCACACCCTCAGAAAGGGATTAGGTCTTATCAGAGTGTATCAACACAAATATATCATAGGTAGTCTACTGACAGTCATATATTCCCCTCTTTTGCTATCAGCAAGTGCTGTAGTGATAAAGTACAAATTTGAAAACTCTACTTTCTAGATGCTTCTTCCAACAATATCACATCATCAGTGTAGTTTGTTTAGGAAATGCATTCCTGACCTTGGTTTGTTTTGTATCTTCTTTAAAAATCACTAAATACATGGGGCACCTAGCTGGCTCAGTCAATTTAGTGTCTGCCTTCTGTTCAGGTCAAGATCTTGGGGTCCTGGGATAGAGCCCTGCATCGGCTCTCTGTTCAGCAGGGAGTCTGCTTCCCTCCCACTCACACTCTGTGGTCACTCTCACTCTCTCTCTCTCAAATAAATAAGTAAAATCTTAAAAAAATAAAATAAAATAAAAATCACTAAATACAAATTGAGTATATAGTAGTAAGCTCTTAGATACTGCCATCAGACAGGATGAGATGCAATCCCATTTCTGCCATTTTCTAGCTCTGAGATTAAGGAAAGTTATTATTTTTTCATCTGCAAAATGGTGCCAATAATGATTAAAAGGATGGTTCCCCAGATAAACAAGTTAATGAGTATAAAGCTGATGTGAGCAATCCGTGTTAGCTTTAAGCATTGCTCTTGTAATTACGTATCATTTTCTATTCAGAGTACCACCATTCAAGCCCCACACCTCAGCCCTGGAGTACTTAGGGGCCTCCTGCCTTCTCAGCTGGCACTCTGCTCTCACCTACCCCAACCCCTTCTCATCTCCTTGCCAAGGATGAGTGATCCTTTCAGTAAGGAAAGGCAATCAGTTCAACCCCTTCCAACAGACAAACAAAAAGAATACAACAAAAATTCCTCCAGTTGTCCTTAGCACAAAACTGAAAAAAAGGCTCCTGCCTACCCTATGTGGCCTGTTTGCACCTCTCTCCCCACTCTCTCTCTGCCTCAGCCATACTAGTCTTCTATGCGTTGTTGGTGCCCGGCTCCCTCCAGACCGACTTCCACAGGCCTAGAGAGCTCTGTCCCTGCCCCACCTGGCGCTTCACATCCCAACCCTAAAGCTACCTCTTCAGGCAGATCACTTCCACCTAATTTTCGAAGGTTCACATTCCTTCCCTTTCGATGTATTTACCTCACTGAACTCATGGCCTACTTAAAGGATTACTTCCTAATGTGTGACTTGCTTACTTGATTTTAAGTTTGGGGAGAATACAGCTGCCAGTTTCATCACCTCGTTCCCCATAACCTAGCTCAGCTGGGACCAAGGGGAGGAAGGCAGTCAACATTACATGAATGAGTGAATGAGTGAATGAATAAGAGCCTGAACTCCCCATTTTCAAAGTTGGCTCCTTATTAAGTGGTCCCCAAACAGGCTAGGCACTTTTTTTTTTTTTTTTTTTTTTTAAACATTTGGCCTTCGTTACTGCGTCTCTTTTCCTGAGAAACTGCCCAGGGGTGGCCCACCCTACAAACATGCGACCAGCTTGGCTGTGCGACCCCGGGAGGACCGCCAAAGGCTGGCGTGCTGCGCCGGAAGTGAGAGCTACGGGGCGGGATCCGGGCCGGTCCGGACGGAAGTGCCGGTGTCGGAGCGGAAGCGGCGACGTAGCCAGCGGCGGGCTCAGGTGGGTGCGGGCGGCCTGGCGGCAGGGAGTGGGAGCTCTGGTCCCAGCCCGGAGCCGGCGCCGGGGCGGGAGGCGGGGCACGCGAACCTTTAGCTGGAGTGCAAGCTGCCAATTTCGATTGTCGTTAGAGGGAATTTAATTAAACCGAGAGCCATAAATCCATGAACCTCCGGGGGGGAGATTATAGGCATTTGTGTGTCTGCGTGTGTGTGTGTGTGTGTGTCTGTGTCTGTATGTCTGTGTCTGTATGTGCGCGCGCGCGCCGCATAAGTGATGGCGCTCTGGGAAGGGAACAAAATAACAAGCGGGAAAAGGCAGCTTTTTAAGAGGAAGCAGAAAGCATCTCAGTTTCACGCTACTTCCAGTGTTTCACAGAAGCCCCATCCGGGGGTTAATTGAATTCTGTGAAGTGGCAATATAATCTCAATTGGCAGGCCGCTGAGATGACTGCCTTTTTAAATAAATATTTTGGAGCAGCCATGTTGACCTTTAATTGGGGGTGAAAAGGTTGAAAGGTGCTGCAGGGAACGTTGTTGAGTCCCGCGGTTTGGGAACCTCCTCTCTGCTTTACTGGCAAAAGCATACCCTTGGGTGGTGAACAACGTGAGAATAAATCAGAGACAGTTCTCAACAAATACTTAGCCTTGTCGGCCACCCCTGATAAAAACCAACTCATACAATTTTTTTTTTAGTAAGTCCAGAGGTAAAGAATTCCCAGCGAAATTACTAATGGGAAAAGGCCAAGTGCCTGTTTCTAATACTGTCTTTAACAAGGTTTTTGCCAGGATAATAGTTGTTCTTGTTTCTTAATATTATTTCATGTAGTACTTCATATTGTAGGGCACTTTAAATATGTGTGTGTGTGTGTGTGTGTGTGTGTACACACACACACAGTACGGCCCAGCTTGATCCCAAGCTATAAACTCCTCCAGGATAGGAATAGTGTCTAGAACCTATTATACCTCCAACACTTTCTAGCACATTTCCCGATATAAGCAGGGCTCCTGTATCTACGCATTACCTTGGTGAAGCAGCCACTGCACCAGTGTCTCAGTGTGCATGCCACTGTACAAGTTGAGGTAGCTGTTATAGGCCGCAGACCCTTCATTTACTAATTATATGAAGAATAGCTTATGAAAATGCATATGAAACTCTCTAACCAATATTTATCAATATTTGGAGCTACATACAGTGAGATTTGAAACACTTGGAAAAGAAAGTCTCCCTGGAAATACTAAGTGATCATTGTAACATCAGGGTAAGGCCCAACTGTCATGGTTCTGTTTGGAACGTCATAGCCTGATAACCTGAGTCCCATTCTGCTGAAGAATTGTGTGGAACCAGAAAGTTGTGGTTGGGAAAATTAAGATTGGTGGGGCTGGTGCTTTAGACAGGCAGTCTCCCCAGATTTTCTTTCTTCATACTTTCTGTGGTCAGTAGTGGCTGCCTGCTGAGGAAGAATCAATATTTTTTTGTCTCTTTCACTAGAAGAAAATGTGGCTATGTGGTTTTATTTAGATGGATTGATGGCAGGTAAAGTAATAGAAATGAGGATTTTCCAACTCGGGAATTTATTGGACTGTATTTCTATTTTATCCCAGATGTTTTGGCTCTCTTGTACTCTTAAGTACCTGGAGGCAATGTGGAGATATGCCTTCAAAATAAGTTATTTTTTAAAGTTTTTGTATTTCATAATGTATGCATATTCTAGCTGGCTGATGCGTTAAGTTACTTTAATGCCAGGCTTTGGTGTTTCACATATAGCAGGACCCTGAGGTAATATGATACAAGTATGGAGGTTTTTTATGTTCCTTATTTTAAATCTAATTTTGCCACTGCTTTATTCAAGGAGTGTACATCAGAGGAAACCAGAAGCCAGCTGGGATTGTTCCTGCATGCAGTTTTAATCTTGTTTGCAATTATTTTGAAGGGGAAAAACCATCTGGATCCAGGGATCCACACAGGTAGCAGGGACTAGGCAGGCTTCCTTCATCCTTCCCCTAGTAATATCACATAGCAAGTTCAGGGACAAAATCATTTGAGAAAAAAATAGGCAAAATGAAATGTTTGGGCTGAGTGTCTCATAGATCATTATCCCACATCCCTAATATTCCAGTTACAGTTACAGGAACCTGGAGGCATGGAAACATCACTCTTTTTTTATTCTAATCTTTACCAAAGATAAGGTTTCTAGAGATAGAGGCAAAATTCAAAATACCTTCTATTTTAAGAAAATATCCATCTCCCAGGATTTCAGAGCATTTCACCCTTAGTATCTGGTAATAACCATTTAACTGCTATAGGTTTCACCACTGCAGTACTGTATTTGTAAATTTTTCTTCTGTGCAAGGTTTAAGTTCCTAAAGGGCAGGGAAAGGATTTTTTTTTTTTTTTTTAATTTTATTTGTTTGACAGACAGACCACAAGTAGGCAGAGAGGCAGGCAGAGAGAGTGAGAGGAGGAAGCAGGCTCCCCGCTGAGCAGGGAGCCCGATGCGGGGCTCAATCCCAGGACCCTGGGACCATGACCTGAGCCCAAGGCAGAGGCTTTAACCCACTGAGCCACCCAGGTGCCCCCAGGAAAAGGATCTTAATCACTCTCATGTTTCTATACCTGGCACAGTGCCTGACGCGTTGCAAACACTCAGTATGCCACAGAAATGAAAACACAGTGTCCCTGAAGGGCAATTGGATCTATAATGTGATTGGGAATACAACAGGTAGAGAAAAGGATTATATAAAACATTAACCTTTCAAGAGCTTACTAGATACAGTTATAAATACTGCAGTTACTAACGCCTTGATCAACAGCTTGGAGTAGGGAAATGCATATTTGAGAATCTACAGATGGTCACCAAACTGCCTTCCAAGGAACTGGGTCCTGATCAGCTATAGGGCCTGATTTGTGTTGAATGGCTTCAGGAGCTCTGTCTCCCCCCTCCATTCAGGCCTTCCATGCTCAACTCCTCACCCAGAGACTTGTTGAGCAAATATATGAAGACTGTCTTTGTGAAGGTATACCAAATTACGAGTTTACCTAGGTCACTAATACCTTCATTTGGTCCTTCCTTAAGGAGAGACAATCTATGTATGGTCACTATTTTAAGGCTAGGTTGCCCAAATAATATTGTAAGAAAGCCACTATCATCTTTTCTGCTTTGCTCAAATTCCCAAGGAGTTCAAAACTGACAGCTTTTTGTGTTATAATGGGGCAGGCCTGTGGAACACACTGCTTCCTTCTGTTGCCAATGGGACTGCAGCAGAAACCAGAACATTACTCCTGGAAACAAATGAACTTCCTTTCGTTGTTCCTGTACTTTTTCATACTAATCACAGGGAAATGGCTTCTAGTTTAGTCAGGAGGGAGGACATGAGATTGAATTATTTGATTTTTTTAACTCTTTACTTTTTAAACATATAGTTCTTCCAGTCAGCCAAGAGAAAGAATAGTGTTATTTAATGGAAATTCAGTCAGCTGAGTCAGCCTAGGACATGAGAGTGGAAAAAAAGAGATCTAAGTTCAGCTCTGTTACTCCACGTTCAAAAATGAAATTGATCTGTATCTTCTTAGATTTAGAGACCAGAACCTCATTCTTAAAATAAAAGAATTCTGCTGTCTGAAGCAGAGGCTTTCCTCACTCTCCATCCTTAAATTAATCTTTAAACACAATGTGCTACCAGTTGTTTGGTATGCTGAGGATTTATGTATAAAGCTGAGGTTTTTTTTGTTTTTGTTTTTGTTTTTGTTTTAAAGAAAGGAGGTTGAACTTGGAGATCCCTTGTAGTTCTGAAAATTCTGTTTTGGTCTCATTATGTATAAAAATAAGCCATTGTTGAAGGAAAAAATACAGAAAGAACCAAAAAATGCAATATGGAAGGTTTCAGGAAGACATTAGTTTATCCATAACACAAGGAGATCATTGAAGTCACTTCCCAGTTCCAAAATATTAAGACATCCCCATAAGTGTTAAGTAACAGAATGGGATCCGAGGATTGTAGAATCTGACATCACCGAGAGTTGTGGGTGCACAACCTCAAGAGAATATGGTTCCCAATATTCAGACTGAGCCAGGCCTAGGTATTGTTGGTATCACAAGTGGAAGAAAATGCTCAAATTTAGTAATTCAAAGTTTCCAAAGTCATTTGCTACAAAATGGCTAAAAATGAATGAAAAATCTTTCAGGTCTTGTGTGGTCATGAAGATAAATTCATCTCTTTGGCAAGGTGACCTGGAAATGGTGGGGGTATTAGTGATGAATGGATGACCTTGCCTGGGTGGGCAGATTTTGAATTGCAAATAGTTGTTTTTGGAAATGGGATTGTGTGCTTTGTAAATAGCAAGGAAACTGGCATTACTAGCTGGTTACAATAAAACTAAGATGTTTTAATGAAATTGCCTTCTTTCTGGGTCAGCATTAAATACCAGAGATCTCTTCAAAGGGGATGGGTCATTTTAGTTAAGAAGGATAATGTGGAAAGGAGTCAGCATAAGTCCTTATGCACTTTGTTCCCACCCTTTGAACTAGAATGATTTTGCCCTCATCTTAATGCCATCTTTATGGAATGAAGGAATTTTCAAAATGGTTTTTAATTCTATTAAGCCCTCATGTATGATATAACCCAACCACATTATTCAGGTTTTCTTGGCTTTCAGGAACAGCTTTGCAGCCATTATGTTGTAATTGTACTGAACATTGCTACAACTCTGAATTCAGAATATGCCTCTTTGGCTCAAGGCCAAATGCTGAGTCAGTGTCTTTGGGATGAGAGGAGGGGTGCAGTGTGTGCTAGCCCTACTGTGTTAACAGGAAGTAGTCCAGAATCGTCTCTGGATGCCTGGGGTTCTAGAGGGAGTGTATAGTAGCAGTACACTACTGTTTCTGATTAGCATCTTCATTATCGTTTTCTCAGCTGAATGTTTTTCTGGAAGTCCTCCCCTGACATTTTCATGTGCACCAAGCCCATTACCAAGCTGACTCCTCTAAAGCAATGATCTGGAAAGTGTGACTGCTAAGGTCCAAAGATTCTAAAACAAATTCTTGTTTACACTAAAGATTCTTCTTCCCTTCCACTTCACATTTGTCATCTTACGAGGCAAATATAGGGGTGCTTCTGGATGTGGAGAATGCAGAGATGATGAGGGTTTGTTGTTAAAAAATATTTTTAAAATGTGTCAAACAGTAAGAGAAAAATACATCATTCCCCTTTGGAGGTGCTTTTCCATCTCAGATGCTCAGCTGCAAGATGAGTGCCTGGCAAGGCTAACATCACCTCCTCTACTGGGTCTTTTTGGATGCTAGGGCTTCCTGATTATGACTGAGGAGCTGGAGAAGCAAGTGTGCAGTGAGCAAGCGCCTGTACACCTCTGCCTGGATCTCTGTGTGAATTTTGGTCCTCTTTAGATGGTCTAGCATTTTAGGTTCCCACAGCTGCAAACTACTTCTGATTCTCTGGGGACTTCCAGAGCCCTGGGCTATGGCCATGGCATTTCTTCAGTGTGTGAAGCCCCTTCTCCGATCAGCAGGACATTTGACATCAAAGCCTCTTGGCACAGTTTCTCCCCATCTCTGTCAAATGAGAGAACAGGGCAAGGACTAGCATCTCTGTTGTCCAGCTGATGAAGCTGAAGCTGAAGCAGATGAGGAACTGCCCGGCATTTCAAAACTAACAAGGGGCAGTTGCTTGTCTTTGGGGTTTATATTTATAAAATCCTCACCCAAAAATGCACCCAGAAATTCAAACATGCTGAATTTCTGCTGAAACTGTTTGAGGAGTGACTCTGAAACTCTTAAATGAGGAATTATCCCATTGGTGCTTAATTCCCCTGACTGTTGATTTAGCAGGAGCTGTGTTTATTTACATTTACATAACATTTATTTTGACCTCTCTACACAAGTTATTCAAAATTATTTTGAAACAAGTTTTGTCTTGAAAGACAATCAATAAAATCCAACTTTACCATTACCTAGGCAGCTTTGATGTAAATGGGTTTGATGTACATGGTTTGATGTCCTCAACTGGTAAAATGGATAAATTTTTTAATCTTTGAAAATATAAAGGCAAGTATTGGGAAGGGCAACTGGAAGGGTTTGTCCCAAACCTATCAAAGGGAAACCTTGACTCCTCGAAAACTAGATTTCAGTGTCCTGTTCTGTAATTTTCTTTCTTTTTTTTTTTTTCTGTAATTTTCTGAAGCCTGAGGAAGCTAAGCCAGTACTGGATGCCAAGATATTAGCAGACTTACATGGACTTAGTGACATCCTGAGAAGATAAATATGCTGGTTCTTAATCAGTGATATACTGTCTCAGAAATTCCTACTTAAGTAATACCCATAGTCTGAAATTTTCAGCGACTTCTGTTTGAAATATTTTTCAGTTTTGCAATTCCCTATTTCTGAGATTGCTATAGTAGAGATTTAAATCTTACTTTTGAGGCCAGTAAAACCACATTTCAGTCAAGAGAACCATCATCATAATTGCTTTTTTTAAAGATTTGTTTATTTATTTGAGAAAGAATCTCAAGCAGATTCCCCACTGATGCAGCGCTCGATCCCATGAGCCTGAGATCATGACCTGAGCCGAAATCAAGAGTTGCACATTCAAATGATTAAGCCACTCAGGCACTCCTTACTATTATTATTATTAATAATAATACCTTACTTTTAGCATTATTTTAGTAATAATGTTAAAGCTGATTTCTCTATTCTGCTTTGTAACTGATACAGAGATTTTTACATTCATTATCTCTTTTGAAGATACCCAATCAACTTTTGCCTTCACTCTTTTCCAACGCACTGCTGCCATCCTCACTAGAAATAACCACTTTTAGTTAAGGTGTTATTTTAGGCAAAAACCAGACAGGCAGTTCACTTTAAGGGTAGGGTTTGGTTAGAAGATTTCATTATTTTGAAGCACCCTCAGATCATCCCATCTGATTTGTGGTAGATTCTTCCACCACCCCGTTCCCCTTCTAGAAGCACTTTTTTCCCTTGGCTTCTGTGATGACACACCTTTCCAGTTTGCATTGTACCTCACCAGCCTTTCCTTCTGCTTGCTCAACACAACTTCTAAATGTTGGATTGCCTCAGAGATCTGTCCTGTGCCGTCTTCCTTTTCTGTATTATTTAGATTATCTCATCTGGTTTTGAAGGTGTAAATACAGTCCCTAAACTGACGGAGTCTCAAATTTTTGTCTTCGGCCCTAGCTCCTCTCCTGAATACTAAACCTGTATATGCCACTCTCTCCATGAGCTCCAACTTGTCCCTAATGGAGCTCTCAGTCCTGTATACTCTTCAATCTATTTATGCCTCAGTTGTTTTCATTTTAGTAAATGGCGCTGCCACCCAACCAGAGGCTCAAGGCCCAAACTGGAATTGTCCTTACTGCATCTTCAATTTCTCACATCCAGTTCATGGCCAAGATCTGTTGGCCCCGTTTCTGTCATTGTCCACAGCACCATCCTTTCTTACCTTGACTACTGCAGTGGCCCTCTAACAGGGTCCCTGCCCCCGCCCAACCGTGCAATCCATTTTTACACAGCACCTAAAGTCATCTTTTAGGATGTATATAAGGGGTGCCTGGGTGGCTCCTTCAGTTCAAATCATGATCCCAGGGTCCTAGGTTCAAACCATGCATCAGTCTCCCTGCTCCTCGGGAAGCCTGCTTCTCCCTCTCCCACTTCCCCTGCTTGTGTTCCCTTTAAAAATAAATAAAAAAATAAACAAAATAGAATGTATATGAGATTCATGTCACCTCCTTCTTCTAAATCTAATTGTAATTAAAATCTCAACATGGCCTGTGAGTACTTAGGTGATGTGACCCCATAGATGATTGTTGAGCCCTGTCTCCTGCCACTATTTACTCTGCTCCAGCCATATGGTCCTGTTCGTTTCTTCCAGTAAGTTCAGGTTGTCCTCACCTTAAAGCCTTTGCACTTACTATTCCTCTCTCCAAAATGTTCCTACTTCAGATTTTTGCACCTTCTTAGCCTTTAGTCCCAGCAAACCTGACACCAGCTCAGAGTACTTATTTCAAGGACCTGCCTCAGTTACCATCACGCCACCTTGTCTACTCCCTCTCCTCTACTTGTCACTCTCTGATACTGTTTGATTTAATGTCACTGGAATACGGACCCCAGGAGGACAGGTACCTTGTTTTCCCGGTCACCATTGCACCTGGCACCTATAAGGGCCTCTAACACATGAAAAACATCAGATAATTGTGGAATAAATGGGTGACTCTCCTCCCACACCCAGGCTGTCCTAAATGACCTCTCTTTCCCACCTCCATTCTTTCCTCTGACGTCCATCCTGCATGCTGCTGCTAAATCAGTCTTCCAAAACACTGCTTTTGTCACAACACTCTCTCGTTCAAAACCCTTCAGTGCCTCCCATCAGACAGACCACAGCACTCCTTCTTCAACACCTTTGTGTCTCACACCACCTTTAGAATGTTTCCCCTTTTTTGGACATACCCAAATCCTAGATGATTTGGGATCCTACTCTTGTGAAACCACCTCTGACCTCAGCCCACAGTATCCTCCTTTCTCTTATAGCATTTAAAGGTGCACATTAGATGTTGTGGTTGCAATCGCTCCTGTATTTATATTGTTCCAGTTTAGAACTGAACTACCTTCTCCTGAATCCACTGAAGTATATCCCTCTATTATTCCTGTTGCTTGCATCTAGTATGTGGATGTGACTTCTCCTTGTGACTTTTATTTGGAGGGAAAGAAACGGGCTAAACACCAAACAGGATGAAGGAAAAAAAAAAGGTTTAATTTTACAGAGAATTTGAAGGAGGTGGGATACAGGGATAGAACACACATATTAAGTGGTAGATTTGAAAAACTTCAGTGAGGGGCGCCTGGGTGGCTCAGTGGGTTAAAGCCTCTGTCTTTGGCTCAGGTCGTGATCTGGGTGTCCTGGGATCGAGCCCCGCGTTGGGCTCTCTGCTCGGTGGGAAGCCTGCTTCCACCCGCCCCAGCCTGCCTCTCTGCCTATTTGTGAGGTCTCTCTGTCAAATAAATAAATAAAACCTTAAAAAAAAAAGAAAAAAAAAAGACAACCTTCAGTGAAATTGTAATCTTAGTGTCTTGGCAATGCCCACCCTTCAAACAGTTAAAGAACTTAACAGAACAGTGTGTTGAACGCAAATTAACGTAGCACCATTGAGTATAAACAGTGGAATAGAGACATCCAGACACTTGGAAATCTCACTGTCATGGTAATAATTTGAAGGGAAAGAAAATAGGCTTTTGATCCTAAGCACTCATGTGACCAGTCATTCCTTTCTGGGATTGATTTTCTACTGCCTTCTCTGGCCCCTGTATGGTGAACAAACCTGTTGGCACTGAAATCTGGAAATAGAAGCTACAGGGAGTGAGATGGATATGTGGTGTGAGAAACTGTTTCCTGCTCCCCAGGTCTGGGGCATGATGTAGGGCTACTCATGGTTTCATGTGTTATGTGGGATCAAATCAGCAGTCGAACTCTATGGTCCGAATGAAGCTGTGGTGATTGTCTCACAATATATATAAATACTGAATCGTGTTTGTACACCTGAAACTAATTAAAATGTTATGTTAATTATACCTCAATTTAAATAAAGAAGGAAAGAATGAAGCCAAGCACGACACCATGTACAAGTGGGCCTACAGGTGGGTGGTTGGCTTGGATCTTTGTTGCCACATCTTGTCTCAGCTGGCTCCACTTCTCAGGCAGTCCCCCTGGCCTGGTTCTCTGGCTGCTGAGGCTTCAGAGCTAGAAAAGCACCTGCAATCCCACCTATGCCATTGAGTGAGGGTCCCACTCCCTGTTTCTATTCTGTAGCCTCATTCTTGCCCTGCTTAGCTCCTTGGAGTTGACGCGTCACAGTATCTGCTTCATTTTCAGCTTTGGGGATGCTGCCTCTCCTTGTCACCCAAATCCCAGGCTAGGATCCCACTTGTTTGGGAGAAGAGGAGGTTTGGACAAAGGGGAGAGAGACAGAGGGGCACTGGGGTGGCAACATGTGTCCCTGTTTCCCTGCATTAGGTTGAGCCCAGTGACCCAGACAAGTCTGCTAAGAGCAACCTCATCTCATTACATAAATTTTCAGTAATCTAGAATGATGGGCTTTTGTTCCCAGTAGAGGTGTGTGGTATATTTGTGTGTGTGCATGTGTGCGTACACACGAGGGTTTCTAGTCACTTGGGTAAAAATAGAAACATTAACTTAGATGGTAATGAATGTGAAATGAGGGCTTAACATCTCATATGGCACAGATGACTAAACGGAAGCCCTGAGCCTCTCCTCATGGAACACACGTTCAGCCGGAGCTACTGCAATAGTGTTTGGTTAATGTCAGCTCAGCATTAAATTTACATTATACTCTTGTGAAGCTCCAACATTACCTGTTAATAACCAAGGCAGTACCTGGGCTTATATAGACTTTTTCATTATGCTCATGAACTAACACTGCAGCTTACTGATGAGGGATCATGTGAGCCTGGAGATTTGGCGTGCCAAAGGATGCTTTGTATGAATAAAAATTCTGGTCAGTGAAGGTCAGTTTCTCTACTCAAGCGAGAACAATGTTGTTTCTCTTCTAATCAGACACATGCAGTGTTTGAAGAATCCAGGGGCCCTACGTAAGTGATATGCAGCCCTAGTCTGGGCAGCTCCTCATGCAAGAAATGAATAATCCTTAATAAAGGCTCAAACGACCCTGGCTTCTCTCTCTACTGTAATCAGTTGCTTTAATGGTATGCCCTTGAGTGCCTCACAAGGGAAATGCTATAAAGTTAAGTTATCTTCCTTATCTTGGCTTCATGGAGGGCTGAATGGGTCCAATCAGCCCTCCCCCATGCTGTATTTGATTCTGCTGTAAAGCCCACTGGAGTCAGCCTCAGTTTGTTGAAAAGCCAGCATTCCCTTTCTCTGTCAGGCTGATCCAGGCCTCTGAGCAGCCTGGACTTGAAACAGCAGGAGTCACCATCTTTATTGTTAGGCTGTGGAATTTGTTTTAGGCACATTCTAAATCCAGTCTTATGCTTTTTACATTTTTTTTTTTTTGTCTATGACAAAGGTGACCCATTTGTGCTTCTTTGATATTATGAACACAGCTCTTTTTGCTCATATCGCAGAGACATGTAACAAAATACAAAGGATGAAATTGTGTCTGTGTGTAGTAAGGACACAAGTTTCATGACTAAATTCAATGACATAATCAAAAAGGTGTTGTCCTCTCCCAAGTCATGAGCTACCAGGCAGAAACTGCCTTTCAGAGTATTTTTTTATAATGCTGAGATACTGCTCAAAAATAATAGAACTAATGAAAATGTCACATTGACAGAGTAGCCTGTGTTAAGATTTTACTTCAAGAAGGCATGATTCACTGAGTGTGACATTGACAGCAATAGTGTTAGGGTTTACAGAGTTAGTAAAATATTCTAAGAAGAGTATGATGCAGTGGCAAATGGGGCGTATCATTTTTCGTTTATTTCTAGAACTAACTGGACTCCTGTGTTCAGAATTTTAGACTTCAGATCTTATTTCTGCCCAGGAGAGGTATAGGGAGCTTTTTAAATATCATACTCTAATATAATATTCTAATACAGTGCTTACAAAGAAAGAAGTTAATTTAACAATGTGGTAAAATGCATGTGCCTTAGGACATTCGGAAAATATGCAGGTAGTAAAACTGCATAATGCTAATGCATTTCTCTGTAAACAGATGTGCCATGTTTAAGTGATTAAATATACGGGATAAGGTGGAAGTGGGTCTAACAGTGGAAAGAGAACTAATTTTAAACAGAATGGTTGCAGCATCACTGAAGACTCAGCTCTCTGAGTTGGGTGAACAAATATTCCAGCAAATCTGGAATGAATAGCAACTCTGTTTACTATGACAGGTTTTATTTGTCTTGGGTGCAACCAAGACCACATGCTGTGTTTTGTCACGTTGGAAATACTGAAGCAGATTTCCTTTGTGATTGTGAATTTTTTTTTTAAAACCTTAACACCTCAGTCTCAACTCAGCTAGGTAAAAGCAGTTAAGTTCTCCTTTCCTCACCAGCCAGACATCAATAAATCTTAAATCCCTCCACCAAAAGCATGCAGCTGTGGTTCACTATCCTGGTGGTTGTCTTAAGTCACTGCCACAAATGGCTCAATCCTTCTCATTTCTAAGAACTATCTTTCTGTCTTTAACAAAACTAATTTTTTGTTTTCTTTCTCCCCTATAGCACAGCTCCTTTAATTCTATTCCCTAGGAAGATGTGCCACTGTGATTATAGGGCTTTCCCAAAACCAAGGACGCAAAAATTTTTACCTAATGTAAAAATGGCTAGTAGTCTACCTTCCCTCCTCATTCATATCCTGTGTAGACAAAGCCATGCTTAGAAGCTGTCGTCTCTGACCACATTCACCTATTGGAGTTGCTGATTCTGCTTAATTTATAAAAAAAATGTGTAGACCAGGGCTTAAAACTTATTTGCGAGTAGCACAGTGTACTATAAAATTGTTTGGATCCACTTTCCATCTTGGAATAATGGTGGGTAGCAGATCATTGCAAAGTGCTCATCACATTCCCTTTTTTGTGTTATCGAGATCATTCAGTTAGCAGGGAGATCCAGGGAGAAGTGGAAGGCTATGAGTTTAAGAGTGAAGGAAAGATTATTGTTTTCACAGATCAGAATCCAATCTTTTTGTCCTGTGGTCTTTACACTAGTTTGATAGGGCTGGCACTTTTCTCTAAAATCGTATCATTCTGTTTGAAATGAGTTTAAGGCTAATCTTACACTAAGAAGCCTAGTCAGCACTAGAGATTAGCACATAATTAATATAGTCATGCTCTGTGGAGAGCAGAGATCAGAGCTGGTGGTGAAGGGGTTGGAACCAACTGTAGGGCCCTGGCCCACAGTCTTATGGACACCCTGAAGAATACTAACATTTAGTTATAACATGAGCTATGCTCAGTTAGTGACTGCTGTGCACATTGAGTGTCTGGTTAGGGTTAGAGGGGAGACTAAAAAGGTGGAGAAAGGTTCACTCCAATACTTCAAATATTCAAACAAATATCTGAATACCTACTATGTGCCAACTTAATTATAGATGCTCAGGGATACTGGGGCAAACAAGTACCTACTCCTATGGAAGTCACACTATAATAGAGGGGGACAGAGGTAAAGAAGCCATTTTAGGCAGTAAAAGATAAAAGAAAACCGTAGCAAGGCATAAGGATGGAGCATGGTGGGCCAGCCAACCTTGGTAAGGTCGTCACTAAGGCATGACCCAGGCCAAATGAGGGGAAGCTACTTAAGAGCTTTCCATGCATAAGGACAGCAAGTACAGAGATCCTGATAAAGAAATGGTCTTTAGGTATTCAAGGAACAGAAAGGGAATCTTTGTGGCTGCTGCTTGCCAAGATAAGGGAGGGGAAAGTGGGATGAAGTTGGAAAGCAAAGTTAAGAAATGAAGATCCCAGGAATGAATTCATTTTTGAGAATATTGATAAATGATAAAGTCAACAGTGCATATGTGTTTTAAAAGTGAAATTATCATATCTGTAGTTTTAAGGACAAAGCTGGAGGCTCAGTAGAATAGGAATAAGTAGGCTGTCTTATGTCGAGCAAAGAAGCAAGATGAGGGAGCTTCAAAGCCTAGTGTTTGACATGCTGCTATTACCAAGCTGTTCGTGTTGGAGTATCTCCAGTAGTAACACTAGTACACTTGTGTATGTTTTTAAAAATGATGGCAATCTCCTTTTAAAATACTTAAGGAGTTGAGTAGATTTTTGCTCCTGACAAGTCAACTCAACCTAACTCTCCCCTATAGGTCCTCTTAGTACAACTCTGTGTTTCCCCATCTTTTGCAGCAGAGTGAGGCATGGATCTCCTAAGTGACAACCTTAACCGTCAGTTGGGGATTTGTGCTCCTTACTTACTGTTCCTTTACCATGAAGGCAGCTGTGTGTTGTTGAATGCTTGCCAACAAGATAAGCTATCTCTGCAGGTAAGAACCATCTCAGGAAACCTCCCCATTTTAGGGAATCATCAGGATGCTGGCACAATCTGCAGGTGAAATTTAATTTTGTATTCAAATTAACAAACCCATGAAGTTTGCCTGCAGAACCCAAGTGATTAGGCACACAGCTCATCCATAAATATGGATATTTTCCCATTCTAAATTCTGTTTTGTTTGGAATACAGTGAATGTTGAGGCATCATGGAGACTTGCCAAACATCTGGGCCTCTCTGACACTCCTGGAGTCCAAGAAGCAATTCTCAAGTCATCAAATTCCATCGTAGGCTTGCAGCTTACTGTTCATATTATAAGCAGCAAAATCTAGGGCACATAAGTTTATCAGTCTATTTTTCTTTTGGCAGAATTAAGATGCTCTGGTTTCAAGGAAATAGCGTGCATCTTGCCAAATACTCCCTTCAACTCCTCATGAGAAATCTCTCTGCCTCGAAGACCATTCTTCCTGTGCTGACCTTATTTACAAAGGTACAGAGTTAAAAAGTAAAATTACTACTTCAAAAACAAAAGGTGTTAAATTGTTGTCTGAAGAAAGTTGTACATTTAAGAAGAGGGATGGGGAAACGATGAAAGGAAAGCAATGGAATAAGCTGTCCTCAGACCTGTCCCCCAACTTTACAGTTGCAGTGACAATGGTACTAACCCTGGTTTCTACCCACATGCCTTATTGTCTCACACTTTTCAGTGGGAAAACTAATATATTTAATAATCTCCCAAACCCTGCATTGGAAGGAAGAACTATCAGAAGAGAGTTGATGTTTATAAATACATCACTTAGAAACATAATTAATTCTTGTGATGGCTATGTTCCATAAAGTCACCACAAACACTGAATTAGTGAACTAATTTAGTGAACTAAACCAGTGCTCCCAGGGGAGGTTATGGTTAGACTCCAGTGAGCTGCTGGCCACATTTTGTCAGCTGATCAATACATAGCCTTGTTTGGCATATGTTTCTGTTTAAAGATACTTTATTTACTATGTATTGTTGATTCATTACACCAAATTCAGGGCCAACAGCACCATATCTCATGCCTGAACAAAGTTTATCTAACACAGTATTTTCACCACGAGGCACATCACAGCCTTCTTATGCTTGGAAACACTGCACAACACTACACAGCCCTCTACATGGGACCATTCTAAATAGCCAAATCCACAAAAAACACAAAAATGCAAAAAGCATGACACCCAGTAGATCAGGAAAAGGACACTGTTGACAAGTGTGAGACCTGAAACAGTAAGTCGGATCATTGTCTTCTTCGACCTCCGCTGGCAATGTGCACTCTCAGTGACTCAGATTTTTCACTGTACTGTGCATATCCTCGAATGTCTGCAGCTAACCACAAAAGTGCCACAGATATTGGTTTTGGTGATTTTAGTGACTGGCAAATTTGCAAATATGAAAGCCACAAATAACAAGGATTGACAAGTACAACTGTCCTTGTTTTCTTATCCCTAACACGAGTTTTAAGCCATAACTTAAAATTGAAAATTTTTTATTAGGAAAGGTTCACCAACTTAAAGTTGAAAAATTTTAAGAGCTTTTTTCCCCTGAAACTTGTAATATAAATATCACTGATTTCCTTTTACTAGTTAACATTACTTTGTGTGATATATAATCAAAAAAAGAAAGAAAGGATAGGGTAACACTTAACCTCAGGGAATAATATTCCCAATTCAAGCAAAAAAACTTGTTTAATATGTTTTTCAGATTTCAGGCAATCTTTAGCAATCTTAAAATATCTGATGGCTGTCTAATAACAAAGTTTAAAATAGTTTTTTAATAATTGAATTTCTTGTTGCGAATAGTTCTCTAAACTGCTTTTCATATCCATAGTATATATGGTATTGTTGGAAATTATGGAATAAAAATAATTGATTATCTGTGTCTACATATGAGAACTGCATATGAGAATTAGCCACAAAAATAAAATAATCCCTTAAGGCTAGTGGTGCTCACTCAGCCTAACTATTATGCATTATTTTTCAGTTTGAATAATGGCCAAGTTAGCCATAGACATCTGGGGAGTGGGGAGCCACACTAATCTTTCATTTAGCTTAAAATTTATATTGAATCCTTGGTATGTGTTACTAGGTATATAAGATTGGCCAATCCCTGAGCCATTTGTGGTCAAGAGGGTTATGATACACTGACTGTCTCAGCCTAAGTCAAGTGTTCTAACCTTTTTGTTCGGGGATTCAGTCAGCCACATGCCAAGAGCAGTTTTTCTGAGGCAAAATCACAGCACTCTTCCTACGAGAAAGGGGAGTGGGATGGCTAACCCAATGAACGTCCATTCCATTCCAGGGATACAGTAAGTACCTGCTCTGCTGGTGCTGTGGAAAATCCTAGAGAAGAAAATTTGAATGGTCCAGACCACTGAGTCTTAATCCTTTTTCAGTTCATAGGCCTCTTTAAAAGTTGATGAACCTTTCCTAATAAAAATACATATACACAGAATAATGTGCACCAATGTCCATGTTTACAAAAACAAAACAGAAAATGTGATCTAGGTTCAACTGAAGTTTTTTTTTTTTTTAACATAAAAGCAAAATGTTGGTATATTTGGTACTTCTTTAGCTTGCTCTTTTTCTAACAACTTTTGCTTTTTAAAATCTTTTGTTGACTTTTTGAAACTTTCTTAGAAAATTTCAATGTGATTCTCTTAAAACATCACAGACTATCCCTAATCTGTTTCTTGATGGTGCTCATAATAAATGATGAGCCTAATTCTCTGAACCAGGAAGTTAGGGCCAGAAAGACCCTAATAAAGAAAAACTGCCTTTTGATGATCTGGGTCCTTATTTCAAAACAAGCTGGGAATTAAACTGGAGGAGGGGCCTTTCTTTTACATAACAGCTCACCTCTTCCTGTCATGTTAAAAAGCAGGTTTTATATAAGCATCGGTAATGGTGAGTCTATTTTGAGCTCATGCAAGAGAACCTATAGCTAGTAGCTGTTCCTAGAGTCTAGAGCTGAGATTTTAAAATCTGCCAAAGATCCACAGCATTCTCAAAAGACTTCTCCACTAGATGGTTCAAGAATACAGACAACCGGCACTAAAACTTGCTTGTTCCTCGGGCAGAGAATTAACCTGGGAAGGCTATTGCTGACACTTGCAATGAGAAAACAGGCAGACCATTAAAGAGTTGGTACAATCACCACCCGAAGTAAATAGAGATTTCTCCCTTTTTGTTGGTGAGGCAATCACTATCTAACTTCATCTCAATGAGTTTATACCTGTGGACTGATGAGGAGAAACAGGCAGGCAAAGCTCAATGCCTCCATTTCAAAATAGACTTTAAGCAATTCTGGTGATGTCAGCCAGGCCAGAAAAGTGTTCCTGTCACAGGAAGGACAAAGCCCTACGACTATAAATCAATGAAAAATAATCTTCCCTGATATCCATCAGATAAAGCTAGTGACAAAAAAGTAAGCATCTAAATGTAGTATATGTTTATGTATCTACATATACACGTATGTAATACATTTAGATGTATGTGAATGTATATGTGATAGGTTTATACACGTATGTGTGTAACAAAGGTAAGCATCTAAATTTATTATATGTGCATATACATATATGTATAAATAGATTTATTTATGGTGAAAAATCAAAGCAGAACAACTAAAATATGCTGACAGCCCACTTATATGAAACACTAGCTATTTATAAGATTCTATGGCAGTGTTTTGCTTTGGAAATAAAACAGTATAATTAACCTGGTTAAAAAAAAAAACACAGCCTTTAAAGTAAGTATAATCTTCTTCTTGTGGTTTTTGTCAGGCTACATGCCATTCCTTGAATTTAATGGCTTTATTTTTTCCTTCCTGTAGGATCCATGCCCCCTTTGTGATGAAGCCAAGGAAATACTGGAGCCCTACAAAAACAGGGTAATACCGGTTTCCCCCTCCACTCTCTGAAATAGAGCATTCCTATCCAACCTTCACATGCCCAAGTGGAGTGAAGCAAAGAAGCAATTAACATTCATTTATGAAAAAAAAATTTTTATCATTCCCAGACCCAAGAAATAACCTCTCTCAGGCTTTTCTGGTACTTTAGGACATTTCTTGCTGATGGATACACAGAATAAACTGAGATAAAGCACAGATGCTCACACAGTTCAAAGCTCTAGGGGCTTGGTGTTACGACGCTGCAAGGAGGCCCCAGGGGAAGGAGCTTGGTGGTGCCACTCTCACTGCTCAGTGTAGGCACTGCCTACAGAACGGCAAAACCAACACTGAACACTATTTTCATTTTTCATCTTTTTTCATAAAAGCAAAAGTCCTCAGATTTTTCCATTAGCAAAACAGGTACTAATGTAGGTCTTTTGTAATAGCCAAGTGGCCTGATGAATGCTTTCGAAAAGCAGGGGAAACCTGCATAATACAGTGGTGTGCCTTTATGTATATGGAATGGATAGCGTATGTGGTGTAGACTATCTGCCTGGATCCTTTCTTTGGGAAAAGATTAAATGATTTTTCATTTAAGTTTTCTTTCTGTTCTTCAGAGAGAGATTTCGGTGCTAATTTCCACAAAACTCATTACCCCTAAGTGTTTTTCTCTGAGCGGTACTGGTTTTCTTACTCTGACTCTTAATATGAACCAAAGCTAACTAGCAGGTGCAATATTCATGCTTTCTTTAAACTTGTGTCCCCATTCATTTTATCTTCCTCTTGTCATTTCCATGGAAGTGTTCTCCTGTAGCGAACCATGATGCCTTTCCTATCCCTACGTGCAAAGTGCATGTGTCCTGATTCCTCAGCTTCCCAGTTGGGACATATTTTATTTCACTGGGAATGGAGTAGTGACCCGACACTGAATGTAATAGGTATAACGGAAAAAGAGCAAAACTGAGAGTTAAGGAATATAACGAAATCAGTCAAGTTGTAGAAATCAGGGACATGAGTTCACTTGGGACCTCAGATAGGCAGACAACAGCAAAACCCTTCAGCATGAGAGCGCATCTGGGCATCAGATTGGCACTGTGGCTGTTGTATCGTTCTGTGCTCTCAAAAATACAGAGCTTTAGTCTGTCTCCATTTCAGGTTATTTTACAGGAGGTGGACATCACACTTCCAGAAAACTCTGCTTGGTATGAAAGGTATAAATTTGACATCCCTGTCTTCCATTTGAATGGCCAGTTTCTGATGATGCATCGAGTAGACATCTCAAAACTTGAAAAGCAGCTCCAGAAACTTGAGCAGCAAGGTGCTGGATGCTGGAGGATGCCTTCATGATCCGCCACCTACTCTGTCCAGATGGCATCTTCCTAAAGACTTTGACAGTGGACTTGCCTGGCCCTACAGACGTTCTGAACTAGGTGGTGCCCAATAAATAAACGGTTACCTTACTCTTCTGACTGATGGAAGTATGGGAACAGTGTAGAAACTGTTTACATGCTGGCATTTTATAAAATGCCAGGAGCATAGCAGCAGCAAGGGGATGATGGAGGATAGGGGAAATGCACTTGTTTTATTTATTTTTCCCTTTTGTATTAATATGGAAGCATTTTACATTCACTGGACAGTGCAGTTTATAGGAGAAGGCTCTGCATCCCTGCTGCTGCCCTAAGGGCTTAACTTTTTAATGAAAGAATAAATGCTCTTCCACTCAGTAGATAAAGTGAAATGTGAATTGTTAATAACTGTGCACAGTCAATAAAGGGGTGTTTTAACAAATACATCTGCATGAAGCCTATTTCAGTGGGATTTAATAATACCTGTTTAAAATTAGAATTCATTTTTTGGGGGGGTAGAAGAGAATAATTATCTTAGTCAAAAAGGCTTCATTTGAGAAAAACAAAAGAAAGATTTAAACCTCCAAAATGTGTATAAGAATCTCAACATGCTTCACACGTAGTCAGTGAATTGATTCATAATATTTGAGGGCTGCCTTTGATAGTTATTCGCTTGTCATCAATTGAGTTAATTCAAATTGTAAGACAGTATCAGGTTTTAATATCTTGGAGAAAATTCACTTCTGAACATAACTGGACAGATATGTCATCTAAAGACAATATTTTTCACCATTTTATGTAAAGTGTTAAAAATGTAGTTGTGTACCTCTATTTATATTTAGTTAAGTTCAACCAATATAGCAGTGGATTCATTTAAACACAAAATGGCCTTTTCCTCTTAAAATCACATCACTGTAATTTCATCTATAATGAAATTCTTTTGTGAACTATTGTAATGAATTTGGATATTGTGAGTCACTTGGCTAGATTTTAATTTGAGCAGTATGTTTTAGTCTTAGAAAATATAGAATATTAGAGCTGGCCAACTTTATACATTGTGCAGTCCTACCCGCTCATGTTATACAGGATGAGAAATATGACATTCAGAGAGTTTTAGGGACTTAGCCTAAGATAATACAGCCAGTCAGTCAGTTGTCAGATCACGTCTTGCCCCCTACCCTGAATTTCCAGTACTACCTGCGCTCATGGTAGGGATATTACTGTATTATCTCACGTGCAACGTCTTCAACTATGCTGGACTCAACACAAATTTGGGACCAACTTAAAAAGCATTCCAAAGTGACAAGAGGAAAAAAAAATCTTAAAACTGAATAGCAGTGTTTATAATTTATAAATTTCTGGAACACCTCTTATTTGACATTATTCATGCAGCCCTGCGGCAGGCAATATTCTAAGCCAACCCTAATGAACCCTCACCCTTGTCTAACTCCTTTGAGTGTGGCTGGAACTCACTGAATATGATGAAATATCACTGCTATGGTTAGGATACATCAAATGGCAAAAGCCAGATTATACTAGTGGAGCCTGATCTAGTCAGGTGAGCTCTCTAAAAGCAGAAAGTTCTCTCTGGCTGGGTGCAGAAGAAATCAGAGATGTGTTCCAGCCAGCCTAGAAGGAAGCAAACATCAGTGTGGTAAACTTCCTACTGGGGCCACATGGCAAGAAACTGGGTGGGTACTATAAGCTGAGAGTAGTAGTCATTGGGCAGTAGGTGGCAGGAAAATGGGGACAACATCAGTCCTACACCTTCGAGAAACAAATTCTGTAAAGTCATTGAGCCTAGAAGAGGATCCTAAGCCCGGTATGGAACCAGAGCCTGGAATAACACCTTGATTTCAGCTCAGTGAAACACTGATCAGAGCATCCAGCCTCACCATGCCTAGATTTCTGATCTGGAGGAACTGTAATAATAAATTTTGTGTTGTTTCAAGCTGCTAAATTTGTGGTAGACTGTTACACAGCAATAGTGGTCTCATAGAAGTCCCTACAACATTGAAACAGTGGCAGGTGGTGGGAATACAAGAATGAATGAGTCCAGTGGGAGGGATAGGGTGGCTGGGTGATGGACTTTGAAGAGGGTATGTGCTATGGGGAGTGCTGTGGATTGTGTAAGACTGATGAATCACAGACCTATACCCCTGAAACAAATACATTCTGTGTTAATAAAAAATAATAATAATTTTAAAAGAATGAATGAGTCCATGTCTTAGACCATCACTATCTTTTGGGGAGCAAGGAGAGGCAAGTTAATAAAGCATTACAATGTCATGCAGTGATGGCTGGAACTGAGACATGTATGAAATGGCACAGCAGCCAGATGAGGAAAGTAGCAAGAAGTCTTCACAGAAAATTAAACTTAAACTAGATTTTGATGATTTATAGAAGTAGAGTAGGACTGAGAAGGAGGAGGAGGTTCCATCTTAAAGGAACAGCATGTGGAAAATAAGAGTATGCAGGGCTTGGCATACTTAGAAAACAGCAGATGGTTCTATGTGGCTGGACTGAAGGGGAAGCGAGTGAAGGAGATACAACCAAGTAGATTGGGATTCACACTGTGAAGGACCTCAGGTAATGTGACACCCCCCACATCCTTGTAACCATTCCCTCCTTTACTTGCTGCCCTCATCCAGAGCAAGCCCTCTGGCTCCTGGTTCTTCAAGTTTATCTGCCCTCTCTACCCTGCCTTCCTTGGTCCTTATAGTCCTCAAGCATGCTAAGCCCAGCAGTACTCTCCACTAGCCCTGCAGGACATTTATATCTTCAAGACAACTAGGGAGAGGGGGCCATAGAGAAGATGGCCCACTTGTGTGGCTGGGCATCCTGTGTTCCTCCTGAATCCAGGCACCCTGAGAGCTATGTACCCCATGTCCTAGGGTTGCTGACCCTTCTCCTGGGCCACGAGTTGGAAAAGTTCCAAGAGTTTCAGAGTATGCTGAGCTGAGAGACAACCCATGGCCTGGCCTGAGAGCCTGGAAGTTTGTTCTTTTGGAGCACTTCCTGCCTGAGTATAAGCACATGGTTATAGGTATATAGGAATGGCAGAGACTTCATCCAAACAACAAACTTCTGACATTAGAATTTTAAAAGTCAGTAAAAACCCACTGATCCTTATAGGGGATTAAAGTGTTGGCTGGACCCAGTTAAAGGAGTTACTAGATCACATAAAGACTTGGGAGACTGAGGAGACAGGATACTTGAAGGATTTTTTTTTTTTTTTTTAAATAAAGATGTGTTCTCACTCGTCACCAAAGTAAAAGACTGGGATCACCTAATGTCAAGAGAAATGGACATAAATGAGGCTCATCAGAAAGCCTGATGTGTGTCCCGAGGTAGGAAGAACCCAGTGGTCTAACTCCTTGCTGGCAAGTCACATGAGAGTTGAGCTAGCAAGCCATTCCTGCTGCAGAGTGAAGGACAGCTGCTATTTCTCTATAGTGGTCCAGAAGAACATGCGTGGATATTTCTTCCTAGATCAGATGTGGGCCAATGTAAGAGGACGGGCTGGAGGAGTCTCAGGACAGAAGCAGAAATAGAATCCTGGGCTCCTAGGGGCTGAGGAAGTAAGCAGCTGCTCAAATGGAGAGCACATCTGCCTAAATCAAGGGAACTACAGGCGAGACACCTCCCAAGAAACCCTCGTCAAACGTCTGCTTTAAGTCTGGCCCAGAGAGCTAGAGGTCATCTTACAACTTCCGGACTTGCTGACAACACTCCTGCCCCTGACCACTTTTTTTGCCTTCTCCCATCCCATCCCTAGAAGAACCAGAGCTTCCGGGAACAAAGAGAGAAGGGCCTTCCCCTTTCATAGCATCCCACCAGCACATGGCTTCACACTGCACTCCAGGTAAGACAACTTTAAAGCAAGTTCCAAGTTTTCATTCTGACATAGGAACAGACACATGAAACCCAGTGTAAAGTGACCATGGGCCTTTCTGTGGCCTGAGAATCCTCAAAAGAATCCTGACACTTACTATTGTTTTTCATTTTTATCCCGAACAGAGTAAGAAATTCCCCAGGGAGAGCAGGAGACATAAATATGCTGATTGTACTCCATATTCAGAGTACTAAATGTGTGCCATTCACATATGTGCCAAATGTTGTTTTTTACCTATAAATCTTCAATCAATCTACTTATTAATTCACATTTGAGAAAGGAATATAGTCATGTGACTAAGAATCCTGGAGACTTCACAATCCCTCTGTTTCAACAGCTGAAAATAGAAAGGCAGATATCTGGAAACATGTGCTTTCATTTTCCCACTATTGATAAGTATCAGACAATATTCAGTCATTTATTATAGCCATTTTCACACTTTTCCTTTCTGAAATTATGTTTGCAGGCATCAACTTGTTTTTACATAAAGACTAATTTTGACACCAGAAGCTCATCATAATATTCTCCCACTCCCAAAGGAAATAGTAACATAAACTTCTCTTCTTTCCCTAAGCTAATGCTTTAAAATGGACTGGAATAAACACTGAGTTTGGGACTGCACATTGCTGCTCTTGGTTACAGTGCTGCTTTCTTCCAGATGTCTCGTATAACATTAAAAGGGCTTCCTGGAAAACATCACTTTGGCCAATTTATTGCAGGAAGCAAGGGCTCACTCAGATGGGCTGTTTTTTTTGTTTATAATAATGCAACAGCTCATGGAATCATGACAATGGGAATCCCGGGGCAGGCTTCAGGAAGCCACAGAAAAAGAGCCGGAACCCTTTATGCAGTGCCTCGGCCTCTTTCTTTCCCTCTTCCGTCCTGACTCACCAGTTCCCCTACTTACTCACAATATCTGCTTTCTCATAACTGCAATTGCTTATGCCCATCATGTCTGCCGATCCTTCTGTTCAGCAATACAGTGATCTGAATCTCCCAGCCTTGCTGTTCTGAAATCCCGAAAGAGGGATTTTATTCAGCTTGTATTTTATAGCCAGCCCCCCAAGTCGTGGTGGCAGATCAGAACAATAGCAGAGGCCAGCCTTGGGTCAGGCGCCCATCCCAGACCCAGTCAGCTCTGGGAGCCAAGACCAGATGGTATGCAAATCAGTCACTGCCCACTCAGCAGAGACTAAAGGCATGGCTGGCAATGGTCAGTAGCTCAGGTATACATATAGAAAGTTTAAGAGCATATCGCTCCATCATATTCAAAAGAAATCAAGAGCAATGGTTTAGTAAGTTGATTTATAGCCTACTTATGCAAGTGATGAGGACGTGAACCAGGGCAATGGACATTAGACAGAGATAGCAGGACATGTTTGGGAAGACAGGTTGACGAAACTTCATGACTGACTGGAGGGCTGTAGAGGTGTGGGGAGAATGAGTAGAAGAAAGCATGGAGTATGGGATGGCTTGCTGTGGCTACTGGGTAAATCCTGGTACTTACTCTTCCCTAACACAGAGTATTAAAGGAAGGGGAGGTTAGTTTTTGGTTGTCTTGGTGGATGGGGAAGATGGGACATGGTGAATTTGCCATGCTTGTGGGATATCCACGTAAAGATTAAATTTGCAAGTTCAAATCAGAGGTCTGGGCTGGAGATGCTGATTGGAGAGGTCCCCAGAATATGGCTGAAACTGCCTCCACCTGGCACTGGCAGAAAGAAGTGGACTAGGACTAAGCCCTGGGAAATACCAAACTTGACCACATGGACAGAGGAAAAGCCAGTAAAGGAAAATAAGAATAAGAGGTGACAGAATGAGGAGTGGGGAAAGGTCATGCAATTTGTATTCTTTGCTGCCTTTGATTATATGATAGCACCAGGCATCATTCTGAGCAGGGAGGATAGAGCAGCAGATAGACAGTCAAGGTTCCTATTCATAAGCTTGCATTCCAGAAGGAGAGATAAACAATAAAGTTATTACATCAATGGAAAATAGTCATATCTTGAAAGTTAGCAAAGTTTTACTCAGAATAGCTAACAGTATTTAAAATTAAAAGAGCTAAGATGAGGAATTAAAAGATGACACTGAATTTGAAAATTATATAGGTCCTAATCCCAAGAACCTGTGAATGTTATATACAAAGGGACTTTGCAGATGCCATTAAGTTAAGGATCTCAAGACAGTGAAATTATCCTGGATTATCCAGGTGGTCCTAAATGTAACCACAAGTGTCCATATAAGAGGGAGACAGAGGGACTACACAAAAGAAAATAAGTGATAGGACAAAGGAGAGGCTGGAGTGATACAAGAAAGGGGTCATAAGCAAAGGAATGCAGGTGGCCTCCAGAAGCTAGAAAAATCAAAGAAACCGATTCTCCCCTACAGCCATCAGAAGGAAGGTACCCTGCCTACATCTTGACTTAAGCCCAGTGAAAGTGATTTAGGACTTCTGGCCCATAGAACTATAAAAGAATATACTTGTGTTGTTTTATACCACCAAGTCTGTTGTCATTTGTTATAGCAGCAACAAGAAACTAGTAAAAATGGTAACTCAACTATATTGAGAACAATTTTGGTGGGGGAAAGGAAGAAGATACAGCCTGAAAGAAAACTGCAGTAGGATGATGAGTGGAAGGTTCAGAAAAGATTGCAGAGTATCTATCTTTCAGGAAGTTTTCGAACATACCTTTTTTAAAAAGACAACTAAGAGAACAAAAAGTATCAGAGAGAAGAGCTGAAGACTTGATTAACCAATTAGCTCAATACCCAAAAATGACACGCCACGTTAGGAAGTACCATAACCTTCAGCCTGTCTTAGAAGAGCTAAGCATTCAGGCAGCAGAATTCAGGGGTTTCCAGACAGACTCTGATACTGGAGAGTAAACCCTGGCAACCAATCCTCATCCACAGATGGAGGTACCAGACCCAGGGCCCTTGTTCACCACAGGGACCAGAATACTTTACACTATGACCCAAAATCCTGCATCTGGCACAGATCTTACATCTCTCTACTAACACAGAAATCCATGACGAACACTGAGGCATGGCCAACAAAGAATGGTCTCATCTGGCCGGTCTTTCAGTTAGGGACTGATGTCTGCATTTTACCTCCCCTTTCAGGTTCAAAAAGGATGAGTACCAAAGCCAAAGTACTTTGGAATTATAAAGGCTAGAAGGACATACACCTTCAGGAGAAGGGGAAAACATTAAAATCATATAAAAGATGGAGAAGAAAAGCTCCTGGAAGCAGTGCCAGCCAAGAGATTACACACAAGAAGAATCCAGCCACAAACCCACACTGAGTGTCAAAGCCATCTTTCCCTCATGCCCAAATGTTACATTTGAACTACTCCTGATGGACAGCTTTCACCCTTAGAAACAAGGTAGGCCTAAGATTAATGGAAACGTCTTAATAATTTAGAAACACCAAGAAATAGGGAGGATTCAAGTTAAAGACAAGTTCAGCCTATGGCTGCACTGTGATACTCACAACTCAACAATGCAACCCAACTCCCCTGAGAAACCCTGATGGGCTTTACTGCAGCACTGCATTGCAGAGAAGACCCCGTCAATGATCCCAGGTCCTCTTGACAAGGTCAACCCATGTTCTGCCCACTAAGGAAGGAAAGAGAGAAATGAACCATAGAAATAATTTCCCTTAAAACTGGGTTAAAATGTACAAGTGCATCATGGGACTAAGTTAAACTATCAGCTGAGAAACTCCCTTGTTCCTTGACCAGGCAAGGGAGGCACTGTCATATGTTCTTTGTTAGGAATGTAATGTTGAAAAGTAAAAATGGGCATCTATTCATGACCTGGTAAAAAAGAGGTGTTAGAAGTTGGGAAGGAACTGCCAGAGGAGCTAAGTTCTGGGATTTAACTCCACCTCCCTCTATGTTCTCTTTGTAAAGTCAGCCTCAAAGTAAGGCCAGCATCATTCTTTTAAGGTTGGAGGAGATGAAGACATTTAGAAACCAGATTGTAGGATTTATTCCCATTGTGATTGCTGACTTCTAGTATCAGACTTTTGTTCTGCATGACAGCTCCCATCTTGCAAACTAGCAAGATTCTTGAATTTGGCAAGGATCCTGCTCTGTGAAGCATTTTCAAGTTGGAGTTTTTAGCAATGTCACATTTCTCTAAGCCAGTAATAAAGAAAAGGTTGAGAGCGCAAAGGAAACCATGGAGTTCTCACCTAACAGCATAAAACAACCTCCCAGCTGGCAGGGGCAGGCCAACATGTCCAGGGTGATCACAGTCTTTGAGTTATCAAAGTTGTTTTTTCCCCCATCTCTTCATCTCACCAACTAAGTGCAATAGCTAAAACATGATTAGCTATTCTCCCCACCTTTTGCTTGGTTGATTTAAAGTGGTATTTTCTATTTGTTTATGTGTAACTTACATAAAAAACACGATATTGCATTTCTTGGTTATGTTTTATAACCTCTACACAAAGTGAGACCAAAGAATGCCTTCAAAAGAAGTAAAGGACACTGCTGTCATTCTACATAAATTTTCCAGGAGTAAGCAAGAGTGGAACAGATAATTACAAATACTGAGAAAGAAGCATCATTTTGCCAATGGTGCAGTCTACAATTATGTGCAATTCCCTACTTAGACTTTTTAGTTATGCTGAACATTGGGGAAAAAAAAGATAAATGATTGGAAGGAGCAAAGAGTAAGGGGGAACTTGAAAAAGTGAAAGCAAGGGGTTCACTGAAATGCAGATGTCGCCACACCCTAAGGGGGCAAGTAAGAGTTTGATAGTCCCACTGGCAGCCTATTGTCATTTTTTTTTAAACCATGGATTTGGGATCCTTATAATCTTCCTTATTCTTTTGAAGTCGAGAATGGTTTCTTCTGCTCACAAAACATGATCACGTTTCATTGGTATTTTTTAATGCTCTGACTGGTTTTGCATATCTGGAAAAGATACATCTTCAACCAATGGAAATAAATCTTTTTCTTCTCCGCCAAATCCATAATATGATCCTTTTCTATCACTGGAAGCACCATCGGATATGTAGACGTGCCTTGCTTGATTAGAAGTGTGCTGAGATTTTTAGTAGGAACAAGAATGTAGTTAGAGACCCAGATTAAGACATGTGCAGCACACCCTACAAATTATTTTCGGTTCTGTCCTGGAGGTATTCCCTCAAGTCCCAACTTGACTGTGGGACCCATTCAGGTTTCACATCCTCCCAAATCTGGTGTCCCAGTAAGAGGAGAGACTTTAAGATGGGTTGCAGCAGGTGACATTTAGATGATAACTAGATGGGTTTAGGGTGTTGTTCTCTTCAGATCCCTAGGTCTTCTCCAACCCCTCACACTGGAGATGAGTTTACCCCAGAATAAACTCGGGACGGGGAGGCAAATCTGAAACTGAGCAAACCACAGTATCACTCAAAGGCATCAGAAAGTAAAGTTTCAGATTCTACAACAGCACAGACCTTTTCCCTTACTCCGTTTCATCACTTGTCAGTAAAATGTATAACAGGAGAAGGGGAATAAGTGACACTACCTAAAGTTGTATGGCATTTTCTATTTTTCCCCAACTTCTATTTTTTAAACTATATATTTTATTCTTTCAGCAATCTGTGATATAAATAGAGCCAGTATTATTATCCTTATTTTTGAGATGAGAACAGTGAGGCCCAGAAAGGGGAAGCAACCTCCATCAGGTCATGCAGTGAGTCAAAGATGGCCCAAGGAATAATACCTAGTTCTGCTCTCATTTCATCCAGAACATTTACCCTACTGGCTTTAAACATCCCTTTCCTCCTTCGCTCTCTGGTGGTGGTTCTCTTTTGAAAATGATCTCTCACCATCTGCAGAGTCAAGATGGATCCATGTTCAGAGTTGTGGAGAACTGTTGTTTAAAGGCCCCCCAAGGGGCCTGTTTCCATTGCTTACCTGCAAAGCCAATGTTTGAACCTATGATGAAGTCCCTTAGAGGTGTCCGCTGGGATTCCTCCCCCCCCCCCCGAGACTGCTGTAATTAGCTCTGCTAACAACTGTGATTGAACAGGGCTTGTTGTAGTCATTGTTCACTGACAGACACAGATAAGAGCCACATCTCTCAGCAAGTGGTGTTCTAAATGGTGTTTTCTGCTTGGTTAAACTCATGTACAGCACTTGTCAGGGATGCTATTCCGAAACTCTGCTAGCAGCAGGCAGTGTCATTGCCAATGCCTTCCAGAGCCCACGAAGATTCCCAGGGAATGCAGGGCCGTGCAGTGGAAGAGACTGTTTCTATTTGACCTTGCCCAGGATCTCCCTGCCCTCCTTCATATGGAAAACACAGGTGTGGCCTGTCATGATTAAGGGAAAAGGCAGTCTTTGTCTTCCTGATCCTGAAGGATTTTCTGATCTCTCCTATAAAAACACTTGTAAGTGAAAGTTATAATGTGTAGTACTTGCAGCCAATGCTTTTCTGAGACTGTGCTCTTATTAGAAGCAAAACAAAATGCAGCTTATGAACACCTGCCAATGAGGACCAAGTCAAGAGGCAGCGTGGGTGTTGGATGAAAGGTGTTGCCCTGGCAGTAAATCCAAGTTGCTCACACCAAAGGAAGTGTTTCTAGGGAAGCTCTCTGAGCAAGAGATAAATACTTAGTCATTCAGAGTAAGCCATAAATGAGTGCTTCTTCTCCAACAAGGGAGGGTCTCATTCCAAGAGCTTAAAAAAATGGGTGGATAGCATTTCTCTCTTCAATCCATCCTTTTACTCACAATATACATTCCTTTGTTAAGAAATAAGAGTCTCTGTAATCGAACTCTTGTTGACAAGTTGTTAGAGAATAATCTATGTGGGTAGTGCTATTTCAACCATAGTTTTTTCATTGATTCTAAATAAGAAAAAAGCACCCAGACCCTTGTATGTTCTAAAATACTGTGCTGTACATATCCTGTGACTTCTTACCTATTCCCCAGAGCCACCAAGTTTTAAGATTCAACTTCTTAAGCATTTCTTCTCATCAGTCTCCTTGTTTCAGTGTTCAATACTCTTGACACACCTGAAGGCTTCATCATCTCTTGCCTATGAGTTGCACAAGCCCAGCCTCCTCAATGGTTTCCCCTACTAACTGGCCTCCCAACCCCATCTCCCATCTTTCCAAATCATGGGCCTGTTGAGACCACTTACCAACCCATCATGGCTCTCTACAAAATGAGGACCAAACTACAGAATTCAGCATGGTAGTAAAAGACCTGCATCTAGTTTCCAGGTACTGGTACCATGCATAGGTCCTAAATCCCATCAATTCCAGATAAACTGCCCTTGCATGAAAGCATCATCACTTTGATTATATCTCTAAACCTTCCCTCTTCACAAAATCACCTTTTTTGTCTCAACTCAACTGACATTTCCTCCAGAAAACTCTCCACCCTTTCTTCCAACTCAAATTAATCAATCACTCTCTTCTCCAAGTTTGTCCAGTGCTAGATATATGTATATGTATATATTTATGCTTTACTGAGATAAAATTCACATACCGCACAATCCACCCACTTAAAGTGTACAATTTAGGGGTGCCTGGGTGGCTCAGTGGGTTAAAGCCTCTGCCTTCCGCTCACGTCATGATCCCAGGGTCCTGGGATGGATCCCTGCTTTGGGCTCTCTGCTCAGCGGGAAGCCGGCTTCCTCCTCTCTCTCTGCTTGCCACTCTGCCTACTTATGATCTCTGTCTGTCAAATAAATAAATAAAAATCTTTAAAAAAATAAAGTGTGCAATTTAATGGGGTTTTTAAAGTATAGCTACAGAGCTATGTATCCATCACAATTTTAGAACCTTTTAATTTTTTTCTTTTTTTAGAGAGAGCGTGCATGCAAGAGAAAGAGAAAGAGACATTGCACGAATGGGGGGCGGGGAGGCAGAGGGAGAAAGAGAAGCAAGCTCTCCCCTGAGCAGAGAGCCCGACATGGGGTCCGATGCCAGGGCCCTGGGATCATGACTTGAGCAGAAGACAGATGCTTTTCTAAACCACCTAGGTGTCCCACAATTTTCGAACATTTTTAATCACCCCAAAAAGAAACCCAGCACCCATTAAGAGTCCCTCCCCATCTCACCCTCCCCTAGCCCCAGGCAATCTTAATCTACTTTCTATAGATTTGCCTATTCAGGACATTTCATATAACTGGAATCACACAAAATGTGGTTCTTTGGGACTGGCTTTTTTCATTTCACCTTTTTCAGAGCTCATCCATGTTTTACCATGTATCAGTACTTCATTTCATTTTATTATTAAATAATAGTATGATATTTGGATATACCAGCTTTTATTTATTTTTCAATTAACGACATTTGGGTTTTTTCAACTTTTTAGCTATTATGAATAATGCCCATATACGCTTTATCATTCAATATGTATGGTTTACTATTATAGGGTTTTTGTTTATTTGGCCTGAATCTATTTTATCACTTATTGATAAACTCCAATGGACAAAGAACATTAGTTCACTCTGTAATTTCCACATGGCAAGTATTCAATAAATGTCTGATGGATGGGTGAATGGGCAAATATTAAAGTTTCTACTGTTGGTTATTCAAGGTACTCGAAATAAAAATATTAGACTGGAATCTAGAAATCAAGAAAAGACACAAAGATTTACCTGGTATATTATAACAAACATGCATGGTTCTTTCATTCTTTTTTTTTTTTTTTTTAAGATTTAATTTATTTACTTGACACAGAGAGATCACAAGTAGGCAGAGAGGCAGGCAGAGAGGGAGAGGACAGAGGAGGAAGCAGGCTCCCCACCGAGCAGAGAGCCCGATGCGGGGCTTGATCCCAGGACCCTGGGATCATGACCCGAGCCAAAGGCAGAGGCTTTAACCCACTGAGCCACCCAGGCGCTCCACATGCATGGTTCTTAAATAAACTTTAATCCCGGCCCTATTTCCTGAAATTCCATACATGGATACAGTTGAGTCTTTCAGGGACGCAGTTCCTTTGCTAATAATAGTTTTGAACTAGGTAGACGGAAGCCTGGAAGACACTAGAATTTTCTCCTAAACTGACTCCATGGTATCTTGTTGCTCTTGGCTTGTCTGAGGTTATTATAGTCTAGGATAGTGGTTCTCCACCCTGGCTGAGCATCACAATCCCCTGTGGAGCTTTTATAAGATACAAATTATCTGGGTCCCGCCTCCCAGATTATGGTTCTACAGCTTGGGTAGGGGCCCAGGTGCTCACATGTTCTCAAAACTATTAAGACATTTCTGATGCATAGCCAGGTTCAAGAATTCCTACATCAAAAGTTGCCCCGAGGTTAAAAAGAATTAATCATATAGAGTGTGAATGAGCACTTTACTCCTAGAGAGTATTTTACTCATCCTGGGATCATGCCCATTAATACCACCTAATGTTTATAAGGCAATTTTATTTGGAAAGAGCTTTGCAGTCATCTTTTATTAGCTAGGCTTGCATGCTGGGTGACCTTGTACAAATCACATAATCCCTTTGTGTCTTAAATCTCCTCACATGTAAACTGTTGGTGATAATACTAACCCACCCTCAAGGGGTATGGTGGAGACTAATGGGGGACTTTAAGGCATTCAGCAAACATAAAAATGTTACATGCATGCTTATTAGACAGGTATGAAGTCCTAGTCACAGCCTTTTAAAATGAAACAAATATCAAAACAAACTTGAGCCTTTCCTACAACCTTCATCATCATCTCAAAGATCCTTTCCCAACACCATAGTATGGCAATGCTCTCTTTCCAGCAAGACTAATAAACTGACTGACATAATCTATAGTCACAAAGAAAGACAGAGCTAATCATGGCAGCACATATGTAAAACATCCCTGAAATAAAGTTAGTTAACCTGCCCATTTATAATTTATAATACAATTTAGAGATTATATCTAAAAAATACCCTCTTCTGAAAAATATTCTTAGAAAATATTTGTGCTTGTTCACACACGACTTGAAGCTAATGCTACGTACTCACTGTTGATGTTAAGCCTGAAGGTGCTTTCTAGTTGGCTGGTTGTTTTTTTATACGGCTATATTTAGCCTCTTCTCATCTCTCCCACCTGGCTGAAAGAATATATGGTCAAAATGAGACTTCGAGACCTAGCTCAGTTGGAGGTGAGTGAGACAGCAAGGCAGAACAAGTTCCCAACCTTGGAACCAAAGATAGGTTTTGTAAGAATAGTGACACACAACAACTAAGGGCTCATTTGTAATGTATTTTCAGCTTCTTGGAAAAGGGAATCAGAAAACAGATACAGTTTTTCCTCTTTCCATTTGGCTTTGAAAGGGCCACAAAACTTTCAAGGGCCAGGTCCCATTATATATTCCAATTCATTTACAAATGAGTGGTATCTGTGCCTCTGAATGGGAATTAGTGCCTTCATATCCACCACAGCTGATCTGACCTATGAACTAAACAAGCATGACCTTTCTGGGGACACTTGACCTTGACTATGCTCTCTTCTCTTTGAGCTCCTGGGTTTGGTTGTATTCCCAAGAGCAGCTGTCTGCTTTAGTCAAGCTCAAGACCTGCTAACAATTAAATTCCATTAAATAAATCTTTATTGAGTATTTATATCTGTGGATAGTATATTGTAGTGGTTACTGTGGAGGCTACAAAAAGTTCCTTGAGATGCTCTCACTCAACGACTTTGGGTCCTTTAGACAGGACAACACCAACAATCTCCCCACAAAGATTCCCAGGGTAGTCAGCTGACATGCTGGTTTTCCGAGGAATCCTAGATTGGCCTTCAGCAGGCACTGAGATGAAATGTTATTAACTTCTCACACAGTATTTTGCTACCTGCAATATCCTGTCAAACCTTGTTCAGAATTCAGAAGTTCCTGTGCAAAGAGCCTCAGTGCACAGAGTTTTACTGGTTGGAAAAGTCCTCTATTATTCATAGTTACTGTTTTTAAAATAAGGTAATTTCTAGCATGTTTCTACATCAATCCTCTTTCAGAGTTTCAGCAGTTTTGTTGACCATCTTAAGGGGAGAAAGAACCACACAGGCTTCATTTTAATAGTTAGGAGAAATTAATGCTAATACATGCCTTCAGTGGGATTCACTTTGGTATCTTGAACACTTTCTTCCATCAATATGGAAAATCCCCAGAAGTATGTATTGTGATTTTTTTCTCTGTAAAGAGATGCAAATGGTTACAATGAGTTTTATGATTTCCTCTGAGTCTTTCCAAGGTTTGTTTTCTCTGTCTCTCAAGGTAAGCATCCCTGCTTTGCAGATCTAGAAGCCAAGATAACATGGATTAGTTTTCTCACTTTTCTCACTGAAACTCAGACCACCTTGTCCCAGACTCCTGCTCTCCTTGAAAGCACAGGAAAAACTTACAGCATTTTAAGACAGAGGAGAAATCAGATACAATTTTCTGGTCCAGTGCTTGTTTTCCATGTCTTTCACATGAGCTCCTTAAGATCTTATATAAAATTTAATGATCCTTACAAGTTTACTTTCTTTCAACTTCTTTAACAAACAAACAAACAAAAAACATGGAGAAACACTCAACTATTTACTTGTGAATCTCTATCGCTTAGGTGATAAAATACAATCTGGGCAGAGCCAAACAAGGCATTAGAGGGTTGAGAGACAAGGAGAATGCTATACATTGAATTTGGGAATTTGAAATGCCCCATTTCAGTGATTTCCCATTTGTCTTCATGTAGAGGGTCAACAATGGCCTCTCATTTGTAGCAGATATTTTGCTCTAGAGGAAGATTTATCTGACTGATCACGGACAGGAATTCTCCAAAGAAACTTTCCACGAAACTGTATCAGTGAGAAGCACCCTATTAACAAATGTTAAAATTTTCAGTTTTACTTTTTATGTCACCTAAGTACAAACCTACCTCCTGAGAGCATCTCTTTCTTTATAGGAAGATTTAAATAAGCAATCTTTTTCCTAAGTATTTTTGGATTAACAGTAATACTTCTCTCACTTGTATTTTAGTCCTGATGATTAAACAGTAAAAATGCTAATTAGTAGCCCACATCTGGAAAGGAAAAGCTATTTCTTGATGGGCAAAATTCAAGCTGAGATGGAGACCTCACAGGGCACTATGATAAACAGGTTGGGTTGCATGCTAAGGGGAAAGGATTAGAGACCAAGTTGACCAACTCCAGAGAGATTTTGGCTTAGTGGAAAAACTAAGCTGAGATCCAAATAGATTACAGACCCAAGACTAAAGTTATCAAAATGCAGACATTTGTTGTTAGCTGGAGAGCACAGAAAATAGGGGGAAATACCCTGTATCTTTCTTTTTGACCCACAACTGACTTTAGAAATCAAACAACTTACATGTTAAGAAAATTTTTTTTCTCCTATTCACTTTTCATTTCTAGAAAGACACCAAGCTAGGGTGAAGAGAACAGTGTTAGATGGGCATCATGAGTACAGTATCCAGAATCCACACCCCTTCTTTCCATAAGTACCTACGAAAAAGTCAAAGGTGCTGTTTTCCAAATTCCACATCTGTCAGTTATTACTTCCATGATGGTGGGCAATTCTGAATTTCTAAATGCATTAGTTTTCACATCCACTTGAGAAGGAATTATAGTATGTATCTCATTGGAATGCTGCAAAGGTTAGAAAAGCCAAGGTATGAGAAAACATCTGGAGACTAAGCGTATATTAGCACTCAGCACATGTTAGAATAATGAGGGAATGGAAGAAGTCAGAGAGGAGTTGAGCTCCCATTGCCCACAGGCTAAAATCTATATATTTAGCTGGGTATTCAGTGTGCTAAAAAATCTGCTTCTTTCTCCTCACCAGCCCTTTGCTGACAACTGTCCTGCTGTAATCAAACATTCTTCAGTACGCCTTGAATTTGTTCACATTCCTGTCTCGTTCTCTGGCATTCTGATCACCCTTAGCCTCCATCTGCCAAAACTCTACCCATCTCTCAAGCATCACAAATCCCACTGTTTCCAGGAATCCTGAGGGACTTACCTTCTCCTCCTCTAAACCCTGGTCCTTACTGTCTAGAGACATAATCCACAAAACACTTAGTGCCCCAGCAGACTCCCTACAAGGCAGAAACCACGGATATAGTTCCCATTGCTGTGCACTCCACACCGTGGTGCCTTGCCAAGGGTAGATGCTGAATAGACTCATGATTGAATAAATGCACGATTTCTCACCCTGCCCCTGTTGCATTCTTGGACAAAACACTTTGCCTCCTTCAGTCTCAGTTGCCTCAGCTGTGAACAGAGGATAACAGCATGGATGTACTCCCCAGGTGTGCTGGGAAGAATAAACCAATGACTGAAAAGCAATTTGAAAATGTAAAATGACATGCTATATATAAATGTTACATAATCAAAATCATTTCCCTCTGTATTATGTTTTATTTGGCTTTATATCTTGGAGTCCTTTGTGGGTTTCAGAATCTCACAGATGCAAAACCATCCACATTAGCACCTAAATTCTCTTGGGTAACCAATGATTGTATTATAGCTCACGGCTACTTTTCCCTGGCATACTTATACATGAATCTGTCATAATTTGGGGTATTCATAACTAATGATACAATTCATTTCTAAGGGATAATCCATTTTTCCCTTCTTTAGCCAGTTACTGTTCCCATACTACTGCCTCAAGGGAACTAACTTCCATTAAACCTCAAATCCAGATGATGAGCACACTGTTTAGAAGCCACAATTGAGGAGATTACAGTCTGAGACCTGGAAAGTGGTTTGTGATTTTGAAGCACTACTCGTTTCCTGTGGCTCTTTTTGTCCCCAATTCTGAATCTCTTGTTCCCTTTATTGTAGTGTACGTGTTACCAAGTGCTCAATGCAGCCTGATTTCCTGGTGCCACGAAAGACTGGATTAGCCCTTCCCACAGGAAAACAGGCAATGCTAGTTTAAAAAAAAATTAGTAAAGGAGACTTCTGACTTTTAAGTCCACTGGAGGATCCGAATCCTAGAAAGGTCCTTCCAAGAAGACAGCAACTCTGAGGAAGAAGAGACAGTAGCAACGTAAGAGGGTGATTGTTAGCATCAAGTGAGCAATTCAATGAAAAGACATGGAACAGTGAAGGACACACGGTGAGTGTTCAGTAAACATTAGGAATTGTCATTGGCAGATGGCCCACTATGAGCCCAGCCCTGTGCTAACAGTTACAGAGTTTCTCAGGTGAGATTCATAGAAAACCAATGAGGAAAACTCAACACCCTTCATCCCCACTCCATTTGGCTCAGAGAAGCTCAGCACCTCATCCACGGTCTCAAACTTAGGAAGGAATGGAAAGAAAATCCAACTTTCAGTCTTTTGTGTTTCTAGAGCCCATATTCTCTGTCCTACTTCTTAGAACACTACTGTTCTAAGGGCTGGGAGTCTATTTTCCCTCCCTTGAATATATGACACTCCCTTTCCAAATTCCTCAGTGTTATTTATTCTGTTACAAAGTTTTAAAACTAAGAGTATTTTTAAATCTCTTATAGTGACCCTTTAACCAATGTGTGTAGTTTTATCTATCAGGCCATTTTCCCAAGACCATGTTAGTCTTTCATCAGACTTGTACTCACAGTGACATTTTTAAGAAGTTCAGTGTAGTTTTTTCTTCCAGGGCACATCTGAGGAAATCCCATGTTTTTGTAGAATGGAGGCTTCCCTTTCTCATGCATTTCTGTGACCACATTTTTACTTGGACCTGTGGCAGTAACACTCACAGGGGGCACCTGCACTGTCACTTAAATGCATGAGACATCATTGTTTTGTGGGTGGTAGCACCCTGGCTACAGACGTTGTGCCAGAGCAATCCCTGTTACAAAACATCTCCTAGTTGTGGTGTACAAACTAACACCATACTTGAGTTTGCAAAATCGCCTATGTAATATTTTGTCCTCTACATGGCAATTAATATTTCAAAAAGCCTTATCATGAGTTATCTCTCCTCTCTGTAAGATTAATCAGAAGTATTGCTGCAGTTTCATAGTTGGGAAACTCCAGTATGGGAAGGTTAATGGCTTGCCCGTAGTCTTAGAATGAACCTACAGCATAGCTGGTATTAGAATCTGCTGCTTCTGATTGCATTTCTTTGCTAAGGTGCTTTAGCTCAGCCTGTTCAAATTCTGAATAATTTTCAAAATGAATACATATTGAGAGAGGTAGTGGAAATGGAAAAAGAGGGGAAAAACAGCATTAACTTATGCAAAGCTTCCAGAAACATTTGGTAATCAAAGAACAAGGATTGTGAGGGCCCTTTTTCCTCACTTCCATTTAAAGAATGAAAGGACCATAATCCAGTGAGATTAAAATGAGTAGAAATTCCAAGTGTAGAGAGGAATTGTTCTGTCCATACTATTTTCCTATATCAACATCATTTTGTTCTTTTCAACAGTGACTACTGTTATAAATGTCATGCATTTACAGTGCTTTGTAACCACTGTCACTGCGTCCCCCTTAAGCAGCTAAACAGAGTAGCCCAATTCTGCTACTGTGGTTTTATGGCAAGGAAGCAAGAGTAAATGGAGGTTAACTGATTGCCAGCAGCACTTGGAGCTCAGATTAGAACCCATAGCTCCTATCAGTCACACCCTTTTGAAATTTAGAAGGTTCCAAAATATTGTTTGTGTCAGAGACGGGTGACAGTGCTTGAAGGCAAATTTGCTCACCACCCACACCACCACCACACACCACCCACACCACCCGTCTTGCTTCCACGGTCTCACGTCAATCTTTTCATTCCCAAGCCATTCCACAAACTTCCTCATCCCTTTGAGGGAAAGAAATTTTCTTCAGGGAAACAGGTTAGTACTAAAGAGGTGACTTCTGTGTCCAGATTTCCATGGTTTTCTGTTTGTTTCATACAGATAGGACTATAATGAGTTCTTACACAAGTAATAGATCTCCTTTTCTCTTGTAAAATATGGAGATGGCTGAAATTCAAGAGATCATTGGGAGAATGACAGCCAAAGGAATAAATCTGTACCAGAGTGATAAACTTTTGTCAAATACCAATTAAAACAGAAGACGGTAATGAAAATGTGAATGAGTGTAGACGTGCTCTTACATGTCATCCATTCTATAAAAGAAAATGAGACCAGTTACTTGTCTAAGAACCCATGGATAATCACATCTGTATGAAACAAACAGACGGAAAACCTTGGAAATCAGGAAACAGAAGTTTCTCATCTAGTTCTAACTTATTTCATAAAAAGAAATTTCCTATTTCCTTTTTTCATCATCTAACATAAATACTATAGCAAGTACAGTCAACAGCCAATGTTTGCCTCCTATTACCAAGGTGATTTTTAAAATAATCACTAGCATCTGTGAAAGACCTTCACAGGGTGTTAATATGATAAACACTGTTGGCAAACTATCCGGGAGTGGGGGGAAAAAAAGGATCCAAGGAAAGACATTTTTCCCATCATCTTCCCATCCCAACCTAGGCAGAGACCTGGTGTGTATTCCATTCAGGTGGTCTACAGCTAATTTCTTGTGGGCAAATGCCATTCTCTCAAGACACAAAGCAGTATGGTAAGCAACTGTTTAAACTGAATGGAATGGGCTCCCTTGTCTGTACCTGTCTTTTGATCCACTAAATGAGGAGGTGTTTAAATACATGCAATTTGTGCATCACAAGTAAATTTCCAGGGCCTACTAAGGACTGTCCAGACCCTGATTTTCTTGCCTGACAGCCTGCCTTATGGACCTTTCCCCACTGAGAAGAGAAGCTGAGGAGCCACCACTTGAAACTCAAACTAGGCCCAAGCTCACCTCTGAGCTGTAGCCTTCCCATTTCACTCCTTTTCAGCTATAGCCCTTTTGCCTTCCTTCTTGCCAGGGATTCTCATCAGAAATTGCTCGTGAGAGCTAAGGAGGTCCTTAGGATGTCCTTAGGAGGGCCAAGCTGCCACTGAAATAACACCTGTAAAAGTCCGTAGTCCCTCACACATGAGAAACTGAAACCTTCAGGACTTCTGAATCTGAGGGAGCCAACGCTCAGTGAGGAATGTGTTGGGGCACCAGAAAGCCTGACCCTTTTCCTGCCTTGCTGAACTGACTAACATGGTTTGAGTGCCTACTTATGGAAGGCGCAGTTCCAGGTACAACAGAGGCCGCTATGCACCCAAAGCTACTGTCTGGAGCCTGATAACATTCTAGGCCTCAACCTGAAAGCAACACCCAACCCTTTGCTTTTTGGCTTGTTACACCCACAGCTCCGTATGTGTGTATGCTGTGGCCAAGGTCCGGGCGTAAAAACAGGCTAAAGAACCTAACCGCCCACAAAAGGAGCCGCAGTGGCGCGGCCGGCCAGAGCCCACAGGGCCTGCTTCAGCTGCGGCTGGCCTAGGGAGCTCAGGCTCCTCCAGTGCCCGCCGCTAGGGAGGTCCCTGAGCTCGATGCAAGGACTTCGGAAGGGGCAGGGGCCGTGAGCTTACACCGTGGGACCCACGTGGCTCGCTCCGAGGCGTTCCTGCCAGCGAGGAGGAGCGTTCCGGGGCCCTCCGGCGGACCCAGGAGAGAGCAGCAGGAGGAGCAGCGCTGCGGTTGCCTATCCACCGGGCAGACCGACCCCAGGTAGGGTCTGGGGGGCCTCCGCTGCGGTCTAGCACCCGAGCCTCCCTTTCGCCCTCCCGCCCCGGTTCTGTCAAATGACTCAGGCGGTATGAGTTGGGAAGGGAGCCTAGGCGCTTGGTCAGGTTCCCGTTGCTGGCGGTAAGAAAGCAGGGCTGAGGAGGGGACGTGTAAGAACTTTCCAGGAGGTCCGCGGAGTCCGAGTTTCATTTCGGAGAGAACCACCAAACCGCAACCAGACCCTCTTCCAGACAGCCTGGAGCTCCAGTTTCGGGCCCGGGCCTCCGACGGTGACTGGGTGATGCGGCCCGGGACTCACCCTCTTTGGGTCTCGGTTTCTTCCCAGTGCTGGGGCTCCCTCGGGGCCAAGTTCGGCGCCTCCCGCGGACGCTAGGTGTGGGCGTTGTCGACCCGGAGTCTGTTCGCGCCGCGGATGGGCTTCTCCCTCCAGAGCTTGCCGATACGCCGTGACCCCTAGGGGTCTGGGTGGCCCCAAGCCTCTCTCAGCCAGGGTCTCTTGGGGCCGCCACTTCCCTCCCAATACGCCCGAATCCCCGCGCAGCTGCCCCCACTGCGCCAGCCAGCCCAGGCGGCCCACCGCAGCCAACTTCTCTGCCGCTGGCGCGTCTCCGCGCCAGGCCTCGGCAGCGACCGATTGGACGGCGGCGGCGGGGCGGAGCCGGACGCTCAGCCCAACCAGCGGCCGCCCGGATTCCTGAGGTCATCGCGATTGGCCGCAGGCTCCGCCAGTCACAGGTTAAAGGCGCCCCGCCCCGGCGGGGCCGACCCAGGGGCTGGCTCCGCCTCGCCCGCCGCGCGGCCCCGCCTCCCTCCGGAGCCCGGTAGCCTCAGCCCCGCGGTCCGCCTCATTCGCTGAGCAGGTCCATGAATTGTCAACGCGTTCCGGACTGCTGCTGAGCCGGGGCGCCCGCCGGGCTTGTCGTGCTCTCTCGGAGGTGCCCGCCCGAACCAGTGTGCAGGGTTCTCTAGAACGAGAGCAGTCGCTGGTTCGGGGCAACTTGGGATTCAGGACCCGCAGCAGGGGCGTCGGTTTTGGATCTGGACCCAGCGAGGAGGGTGAGTGGCCGCGCGCAAAGCGAGAGGCTCCTCTTGGCGCTGTTCGGCAAGCCGGGGGCACTGGACGGGTCTTGGCGGGCGTCGGTGCGTCCGTCCGAGCGTGGCCGCTGTGGGGAGGTCAGGGCCAGGCGGAATTTCCTCCTTGCCGGTGTCCCCACTCCCGAACTTGTTTCAGAGCGTCGCAACTCGGTCCGGGACCCGGCTCCGCGTTCTCACCAACTTGGCATGTTATAATTGCCATCATTAGGGGGGCCTAGGGACGCGTCCCCTGGCCCTCTGCGGCGGTGACACGCGCGCTGGGGGCGGCCTCCGTGCCTAGTCGTGTACGGACAGCAGTTACTACATGGCTTGAGGACCGGCTTCTGGAAAATTTACCCGCGCCGGAGACGGTGCGGCGACCCGGCAGAGGTGTCTGAGCCGTAGCCTGAGCCAGTGACCATCGTCTTCGGGGTGGGTGTTCAGCGGTCAGAGAACTTAAGTGACTAGCTAGGTTCTGCAGCCGGGGCTTCAGTGCTTTGCAGTTACTGAAAGGCATTGACAGCACGGATATTAAACTTTGTAAAGTAATTACTTTCTATTAGCACTTGTATCCACATCCCTCATGAGCTTCTTGGACCTCTGTATCACCTGCAAGGTGTGTCCGAAGGACTTCATTAGGACCAGGGCGAGCTGCTGTCTGTCCCAGTGCAGGAAGCCCGCGAGAATCCTAGACTAGACCCTGAAAGGGACCACCAGGCTGGTCGGTTGGTGTTCAAGTGATGAAGTTGTGACAGGAACTGACAACACAGGATTCAAGGTTAAACCTGACACTTCATCTGTGACCAGTCTGGGATATTTTTCCTTTCTCTGTCATAATGATAAGGGGTCAAAGCAGCTGGCTTTTCTGAGGGCAGTTACATACATGTAGTTTATATTATGTGTGGACTCAATATAATTAAATATAATATTTTCTTGTAATTTTTACTGGATGTGAATAAGAGCTTATTGAACGTCCTAGAGACTTGGGTACACAATTTGGGAATGTTTTCATCTTTGAAAATATGAGAATTGAAAGATATGATATGACTATTCATGCTTTATGCATATGTAGATGTGCGTGTGCATGTGTGTGCGTGTGTGTGTGTAAAATTGATTGGTGTATAAGAAATATATGGAAGGGGAAACAGCCTTGAACTTGTTCTGGTTGAAGAGATAGACCCTCCGATCTATGGAGTGTATGATGAGCATGTGTGTATGCATGTCTGTATCTGCCTGGTCTGTCTAGGTCAGTGTATATGTCCATGAACTTTATGAGCACTCAGTTCAATACCACTCTGGTGCAGATTCTGAGTTCCTGTTTTACAGCCCAGCAGCCGCCAGCCGGCCCATCTGTTAAAACATAACATGTACACTTGAGTCACTTCAGTTGGAGCACTAGTGTGGAGCATGGGCAGGGGGCGACCCTTAGTAGGAACAACATGCTACAAACAAAGACTGCCTCTCAAGTTCTATTTTCGTTCAGTATTCTGCCTAAACTTGTGATTTTTGGTGAGAAAGAAATAGAGTATTTGACTCTTCAGGAATGGCAAACTACGTTTCGTGAAATAATTATACCCATGGTTTGGGGAAAGGGAGTTTATAAGAGAAAAAAAATAAAATCCCTCTAGAAAAGAAATGTGGTCCTTGTCACACTACCATGCAACACTGGTTTACTGCTTTGCAGTAGCATGTATATCAGAAACTGTTTTCTTTTGCTTCTTAAGAGAATGCATTAAAACTGAATTGTTTTGCACCCCCCCAAAAAAAAAATCCTAAATAGAAGTAAACAGAGCTTTATCGCAGGGGCTATTTAATCTACTAGAGTTGAGACTGCCTTAGTAATTCTAATGAAACATGTTTTTAGGAATTTATAACCTGGATATAAATTCACGTTTAGCCTAATCACTAGTTGCAATGGTTCACAATTTATAGTTTAAGAAATCATAAAAAACCTTTATTACAAAAATTCTGATGACTAAAAGGGTATGGGGAGGAGTATAACAGCTTAATAAGTTCCTGCAGCCAAGTGACTGATACTTAAAAAAACTATAAATTCCTTTAATAACATAATTACTTGTGGTGACAAAATAAAGGCAATATTTTTGAGAAGCATAGTTGATATTTTCCCCAATTATTTTATGCTTATAATTACATTTTAGTAATGGTGTTTATTATTTATTATATGTGGGCAGAATAAACTGGAATGGTTCTCAAGAACTCATCACAAGAAATATTGTTTTCATTTTTATGGTACTTAAAACATTTTGGGGAAAATACACATTTCCCTAATCTGTGAGTGTCTTTAAATTTCTGATGGACTAAAAGACAAAATAATTCTCCTGCGTTGATATGGATCATTGGAATCAACTGTGTTGGTCCTTAGAAATTCAGTTTGTGGGCTGGATTCTGTTCTCTTGGTTTTGATTCAGGAGTCTGGGGTGGGGTTTAGTAATCTGTATTTTGAACAGGCATTCCCCAAGTGATTCTGATGCTAGGGATCCCTTCACCATATTTTGAGAAACATTGAAATGGTATTTACGGTATAAAAGAATGATCATATTCTGTGGGTTAATTTAACAAGTAATTTGTCTGGTATTTCCAAGTGGCATTTACCAGCCTTGTGAAATTTATAGGTAACACTCTAACACTCTGTCCTCAACAATGGCACCTTTGGTTCTGTGTTCAGAAGTGTTTTTTGAATCCTAAACTATCCCTGTTCCAGGTTAATCCCAATTCTAAGGAAGTCTCTCTGGAGGGGCAAGGTACTTTGAGACCTCCCCAGTCTTAGTCTCTCCATTGTGTATTCCAAGTCCAGTGGGTTTCTGGGATGCTCTGAGGTGACTTTGCCAGTCGTAACTCATATGGTCGGACATTTCTCACTGGAGAATAGAAGAATCTTAGTCCTCAGGAGCCCCTTTTGACTCCAAAGCCATTCCACGCTTAGAGATTAGAACCTCAGCAGGACTAGTACAGATTTACCCAAGATCAAGGATCTCCTTGAGAAGCTGTAGCTGATTTGCCTCTTGGTCAGGAAGGTGTCCTGGGCCGACTATCCCAAGACCTGGGTGTTCCCATTTTCTTCAACTCATCTTAGAAGTATTTTGAGCTGTCCAATTAATTGGATAGATGGACCTTTCAGCATCATGGAGAGATGGGTTGAAAATTGATTGCTTCTTCTCTATTTAAATCAGTGGGAATTTGGACTTATTAATTATTGCCTGTCAGTTTTTATTTATAGTTGAATACTGACATTCGGGGTCTATTCTCCCATTTCAGACTGGCATAATTCTCAATTTAAAATTTCTCGATAAGGTTTTAATGAAAAAGGATCTATCAGAAGAAGTTGTTCCCATTCCCCCTTTCTATCATCCGTGTACTTGAAAAAAAAACCTGACTTCTCAGAGGTCAGAAGTGTCTGGAATATTTACTTGCCTGATGACAAAAAGACGTGGAGAGGCTGGGACACTGAACTTGGATTGTTCCAGGCCACTGGATCATTACTGGGACTTTCACGGAGCAATTTCTGTTTTAAGGAGCACTTGGCAGGCATGTTTATAGGTCACTTATCTTAACAATCCTTTGAGTACAATGATTCTTTTCCTACTTTGTTACAGATGAGCAAACAGCAGCCACAAAAGAATGATAATATTTAGGTCCTGTCTTTCACATTCAAAGATAACACCAATAACTGAGAAATTGGCCTTGCATTTGAATTATCTTTATTTAGCATCCTGGTGACATGATAGAATTATGCTTAGTCATTCATATCATCTATAATTTCTTTACCTCTTTCTTCAAATTTATTTTTATATTAAATGTGACCTTCAAATAGTTTTCTTTATAAAGTTTACCCCCATTTATGATCATTGGTTCAATGACCCTAACCTTAACCAGCCAGGCTTGACCCAGAATGGCAAATAATTTGCTAACGGTCACAGAGCACAATGGCAGGAAAGCCTATATGTAGAATTCTTTGGACTCATATTTTAGACCTGTACCATGTTGCCTATTGAGTACTATTATGCTGCTAGTAATGTTTTTATAATGGCAGAATAGAATTGTTTATATTTCATTTGCCCAGATTCTGCATGAAGAATGGACCTAGAAAATTTTAAAAGCCTAACGTATAATCAAAGCCCCTGACTGTACAATGGGATTTGTGTGCCTACTTAAAAAACTATGGTAGAATGCTACTTTTCTTGAAACTGGGCCATGGGTCACTGCAAGTTTCTAAGCAACATTTTTTTTTTTTTTTTTTTGGCCATGGCATAGTCTTGACAAAATTCTTTGGTCAAAGGAATTTGACAAAGGCTTTTCTTTTCCAGTTTTCTACCCTTCTTTCTCCACCCCTATTTCCATGGCAAAAATCTACCTATAAAATATTTACTTTTCAAGTCAGTCTACTCCTTGAACATCTCCTAACACTAAAATTTTAGCCATTTTGACTATTTTTCTTCCAACATGCCCTTAATCAGGCTTCTACCTTCACTTCATAGTATTTGGGGCCTAGTCACATCCTCTAATATGGAACAGTCACTGAGCTCTAGAAGTTTTACCCTAGCTTGAGCTTTGTGGATTTAACTACAACAACAATAAGAAGAAAAAGAAAAGAGAAGACTATCAAAGTCATGTTGATAAGTGTGTCATATTAGGTATTCCAAGCTTATAGTTTCCATGGGAAATTTAAGATCCAGATGAATGAAGTGACAGATGCACTTGTCTGTGGCCTTGCAGACACTCTTTAGATACAAGCTGAGAAATATAACTGAAGACAGCATCCCTGGTTACAGAAGAAAAACAAATGTTAAGCTCTGAGAAAGGAACTGACAAAATGTGAAGGCTTGGGGTTGGAAGGGTTGGGGAGAGTGGTGGAAAAGAAGCACCTCCAGTTAAATCCCAGACAGCGTGGTAAGAAATTTATAGAGGAGCTGATGGTTTGGGGTTTCTTGGGGGCATTGGATTCTGTTTTATATTGTCTTCACAACCCGCTCGCCCTGCTTGCTTTAAATAATTTATTATAGCAGCAGGCCTTCCTCTGGTTAGTTTCCTTTTTTATAACTTTCCCCTTCTTATCTCTGGGTCTAATCAGAGGCATATATAATCTTGTGGCTGCTCTAGAGTACTTAGGAAAATCCATGATCAATATTGCTACATTATAAACCCAGGCCGTCATGTTCTATTTTGCAATGTTTTCTTCCCTGTTATATTAACTGAGTATCTATGTTTTAAACAATATTTTATGAATCTTTGCACAGTGAGACTATGGGCTTATTCTTTTTGGCTGAAAGTATCTTTGGAGTGATCCATCATCAGAATGCCGTTGATCTAATGATGTATTTATTGCTCACTATTGTAGCACTGGCAAGAAACCCAGTATGGTTCTAAAAATTTGATTAAAAAGAAATCAAGTTTTTGCAAGGCGTAGCATCCGATTGTGTTAGCAGCTGCCAAGTATATTTTATGCTAAAATATACAGACATATTTCAAGTGAGCAAAATGTGATCTTTTCAAAAGCTTTTAAAACTTTTTCCTATTAGATAAGTAGAACAAGAAGATGCCTCATAATTAGAAAAATTATAAGTGCACTCCCCATCTCAGCCAAAGGTAAGGTATAGTATTTTTTCGGGTTATATTCTTAGACACTAAAATGGATAGATTTATCTGTTTCATTGACAGTAATAAAAACAGTGGTGTTGGGGCACCTGGGTGGCTCGGTTAGTTAAGCCTCTGCCTTCAGCTCAGGTCATGATCCCAGGTTCCTGGGATCGAACCCTGCATCGGGCTTTCTGCTCAGAGAGGACCCTGCTTCTCCCTCCTCCTCTACCTGCTTGTGTGCTCTTTATTTCTGACAAATAAATAAATAAGATCTTAAAAAAAAAAAAAACAGTGGTGATAAGAACTAGCTCCTAGTCCTTGAACAATTTTCCAGGTAACCAATACAAATCAAAATTAATGAACAAACAGTAACTGAGTACCTATCATAGGTAGTACCTCTTTTCTACTTAACTAACTCCAAATGCAGTTCAAGTATTAGCGCCTTTGGGAAGCTTTTCCGTGTCTCTCTTTGGGCTGGTTGTACACTGTCAGCAGAACCATCTCTTGTAACCCCACCCACTCCTGAGTGGGAGCCCCTGGAGGGCAGGGCCCATACCTCTCATCTTGGAGCTTCTCAAGAAAGGGTATGTAAGAAATAGTTGCTAGGTGCACTAGAGGCTACAAAGAATTACAACACTTGTAAGACCTTCAAAGGATGTGCACAAGGATACTCACCATCAGCTGAAATGGTAGTTGATTGATATCAGTTGATTGATAACTGAATCCTAGTGGCAGACTTCTGGCTCTAGCCCCCGTCTCGGGGCTTCATGTAATTGTCATCCTGATCTTTCATCTTTATAGTTCCCCTCTACTCCATTCCTGCCTTGCCTCCTCTTGTGATGTCTTCAGAAATGTCTCCAACTCCACCCACTCCTCCATTATTCTGGCCTTTAATCTGTCCCCTGATTCCCTTTTTTGTTCTCTTACTCCTTGTATCCTATCTTGAATAGGCATCTAACTCATGGGCCCCACTTTGAGGCTTGGGGCAGCCTGAGTTGCATATCTTTGGAAGTCTCAAATGTACTGGCTTTTTTGGCCATCCTGGGCAGCCAACTGGCTAGTTTTGGCTGTGGGAGGTTGGGAGGTCTGGGGGCCATGGAGAAACAAGATGGTTGCTGGGCCGACAGGCCGCAGATAACCAAAACTGAGCATAATAGGGAAATTTGACATTTGAGAGTGATGCTTTAAAAATAATAATAATAAAATTTCAACAGATTTTTAATTTCAAAGATGAACTTTTATAATATTTTTCATCTCTAAATCTTTCATTTAAGAAGCATCCCCCATACAGTTGTGTACATGATGTCATCTGATGGCTTAGGTAAGTTCTCACCTCAGTTCTTCCTCTGAGTGGCTAACTGAACTTCTGCATAGACCATGTGTCCAGGTGGAGTTTATGAGCAGCCAAACTAAGCATAACTGCCTGAGGTCAGGGCCTTTAGGATGATCCTTTTATGTTAGAGCTTAACCTACTTCAAATGACTGCAAGAGATCAAGCACCCTTATTTTCTGTCTCATGTGGGAGATTAAGCCTCAGTGAACATAGGTGCTTTCTTCTTGTACCTGCCAAGAAAATATCATTAGAAAACTGAGTGATTACATCTAAAAGTTATTTAGATGTTCAAGGCATCAGAGAAGATGAGCAATCCTAGATGAGGTCATGGACTCACTGGTTTCTTTTGGATCTTGCAAGTGAGGATCACTTGCCCCTGCCTGTCTCAAGGCTTCTGCTTTCATGTGGGTGCTGGGAGCTAGGAGGATGTCGGGGGGCGGTCCACCAGCGGGGAGGCAGACGTCTGTGGAGCCCATTTCCATCCCTACGACCAGTGGAGGTTCTCCCTGTGCTGCTTTTCTTTGGCATTTTCTCAGATCCACATTTTAGCATCCCATATAGCAAATCTTCCTTTTCCACTCTGTGAATATGTTACATACACTGAGGTTCTCACAGCCAGAAAGTTCTCAGCCTTAAGATTCCCTGATTTGAACTTTTCTCCTTCATGTAGTCCTACCCCCCACTCATGTTTTCCTCTCTTTAATATTCTCTTTCCCTTCCTTTCAGGTAAGAACTCTAGAATCAATGTTCCCACTAATCTTTTCCCTGCAGGAGTTAATCATATTTTTTACCATTTTCAAAAGACTTTGCTAGAGCATGCCAGTATGTTTTTCCAATGCTAAAGAGAAGATCCCAGTTACACACTCTAAACACAGCGCAGATGGAATTAGCCTCACAAAACCTCAGTTTTTTACCAACCAGTGACAGCCTCCCCCCTTACCTAATCACTCTTACTGCCCTCTGCTCATTTTTTATATCATTAAGAAACAAATCACAAACCTCTGCTAGCAAGAGACATACATATTCATGACAACCAAAGAGATGAAGCTTTCTACAAATACCCCAACAGGTATATGTTGAATAGGAAAAAGAAGAGCAGGGTCCCCCTGATATCTTTACAGATAGACCATGTAAAGTGATGCATTGTTTGCTGATAAGTTCATAATCTGTTCTGTTTTTCTTTTGAGGCTGGGTCATTCATTGCCTTCTAGCTAACATCAACCAATGTCACTTTTTCCTTTCCCTTCGGAACTCTGGCCAGTGAGTTTCAGGTAGCTCTCCTTCATTTATTTACTTAATTTTTATTTTTTGGTGTTTCAGATGGTTTAGTCTGGTTTACCTACTTATGTTGCATTGTTTCTCACGGCTGTAGATATTTTTCTACCACTTTCCAGCCCTTGACAGCATCTCACAATTAGACACCATCCTTACATTGAATGCATTTCCATTTTCACAGCAGATCAGTAATGAAGATGTTAAGTGGAATCCTGATAGTGACCCTTTCAAGAGCTAAGGCACCATTTGCTATTCTGTCTTAATTATGGTCTCTTAGCAAATTTTCACCAGTTATAATGTCTACCCCATTTGATAAGTAATGTTTCTCAAATACTGTACAAAATTATGAAATCTATGTGCCTTATAATTTCTGCTCTCCCTTAATGGGCTAAATTTATAATTCCATAATTTTCTTATAGGAAAAATACTTATTAGACTGGAATAGCTAATTTGGTTTCAAGCCATACTGCTTTTTGCTTATTGTGAACCATTGGACATTCATGCGATCTTCTATTTTACCTCATTCCCCACCCCCACCAGCAACTCTGCCAGCAGTAATCACACTGTGACCTTTCCCTCTACGGTCAGTTAGCAGCTATGCTCTTTTGGTAAGATGGATATTTTATTTTACTGGTCCCTAATATTTTCAATTTTAAAATAACTCTGCATAGCTGAAACAAAAATAGCCAAATGTCCTATTACGCTTGTGATATTTCCCCCTTCCTTTCTAGGCACGTCTGTCTCCTGATTATAAATCATAATATTGCACCTCTTCTCTGGAGTGCTTCTGCCCCTTAATCCTCTTGTCCCAGTGGAGTGTGAGGCTGCTTCTTCATCCTTGGTATCTGACCTGTGCCTGGGATCTGTGCTAGTCGTACGAGGTCCCTAATGGAATTCTTGTAATTGTGTCAGGGCTCAGAATTGGAAGCTTTATGGAACATAAGCCCAGTGAGGAGCATAAGCTCACTTTGGTCTTCAGGGAAAAATGTATAAACTAGGCAGGTTGGAAAATGAAAGTCAAAGGTAGACTATGTGGTACCAGCTACTTAGACCAAAGCATCATCTTCCTATTGTTATTTCTGGGTTGTTTTCCCATTGAGATTTTCCAGGTGACTATCCCAGTGTTGTAAATTAAAATGCTATATCACCCCACATCCAGAATTTTGGAGCTTGCTGAGCCAGATTCAGAAGTCCTCATTCCATTCCTAGAGCTTCCCAGAGACAAAGAAACAAGTGATGTTTCCAAATGGAAATGTGCCAGATGTGGTCCACATCTACACACAACACAAGACACCAACTCACATTGACCTACACCATAAGGAAGTGTGTTATCTCATGTGAGTAGGGCAGACAGCAGGATGAGTTGATTTAGTGGCACAATTACATCATCAAGGATATGGGTTCCTTTCATCTCTCTTCCATTGTCATCCTTAGGGACCACTTCACTCTAACACTGGTTCTTATCTTCTTGGCAAGATGGCTGCAGTTGCTCAGATGTCACTCGTGGACATGACAATATCTAGAGCACAGAAAATGGACCACCCTCTCCCAGGGTCTCCTTTTTTGAAGGAGATTAAATAGTACTAAGAAAAGTCTGAAAAGACCTGTCTTCTTATCTCATTGATCGGAACAGTATCACATGCTCCATCTCAAAATCGGCCACTAGCAAGACGTTCTCCATCATTGCTTGAGGGAAGGGAGAGGTGAATTTGAACAAAATTAGGATTCTGTTAGTAAAAGAAGTGTGTGTTGGGAGTGAAGGGTTAATAGATGATGGCAATAAATGTAAGTGTCTACTATACATCATGACTTGGAAAGTAACTCCGAAATTCCCTGTATGACTACTGTGTAGCTGGTAGGTACCATTGAAATGCTATACATTTCTGGACACAAAATGGCTAGGCTAGGTTGACAGGGAGAGCAAGGCCACAATGCAGACTAATTAAGGCCAGAGAAATCAAGCCAAGATCAATAATTATTGTGATTAGAATCACAATAAACCCTAATGAATTCAAATGTACTAATTTATGTCTATTTGTACTTAATAAGTATATGATCTTTACTGAATAAAAAAGATTAAAACAATTTGCCGATTTCTCAATTCTATATTTTGGATATATTATTTTGCAGTATTTGTCCATTTGAATATAAACATTTTTTATTAACCTTATTTACATATCATAGCATTAACAATAATGATAATTACCAATGATTATAACTGGCCGTGATTTATTGAGTGCCCTTTTATAAATTAGGAATTCAGCATCCAAGAGGAGCTAGTCATTTGCTGAGCTCACTTAGCTACTGAGTGGTTAAGGTAGGATTTAAACTTAGGTTCATCTCCCCGGGTCCCTTCCCTCCTCTCCATGACTTCTCTTTACCTTGGAAGACTGTCCCAAGACTACTCTTGCCTGCATGCTGGGCCTCTGCCCATCTCTGTGACCTCATTACTTACCCCTTTGCCCTCACTAGTTTTCCAACCACATAAGCTGGTCTCATTCTCACCTGTGACCCTCTGCAGCTGCTGCACCCTTTATTTGGATCACACATCCTTAGCTCCTGTGGCTCCATTCTTTCCCTTCAGGGCTCCCCTTCACAGTCCCCTCCCTTCCCCCATCCTCTGATCTACTGAGGGGAGCCTTCCCCCATCCTCTGTCTCTGCTCCATTTTTCTTTTTCCTCTATGGTATTTGCCATAATCTTGTATAACTTACCTGCCTGTCTACTTGTTTTTGTTTGTTCCTTCTAGAATATAAAGTTCCATGAGGACAGAGACCCTAGCTGTATTTGTAAAATGAATGAAAAAATCAAGTGACTAAGTTAATGGAGTTATTTAGATGTTTTGACCTCTGATAATCCACAGGCTGCCTTTTCCTCCACACGAGGACTAAAGGAGGATGACAGTTGCCATTGAGCTGAGTACATACACTTTAGATTTTTCTCCTATAAAATCTGGAAACTGAACAAAACCTACTTTTCTTTGTCTCTCTGAGGGCAAAATAAGAGATAGATATGAGAATTCTTTGGGGAAAAGGGAGACGTGCCATAGTAGTATTACATAAAGGTTTTAAGAGAGCTTGGTAGAAGAAGAAAATTTGAGTAATATTCTTAGCTACAGTTTTTATGCTGATTATTTTTAAGGATGCCAGCTCCTTTAATGTTAGGCACAAACCCTTAAAAACTGAAGGTAGACATATAAAGCTTAATTGTAAATTGGAAGAATTATAATTGCATGATAATTTGCAGTGGCAAATTTACTTAAACAAAATTGTTTTCTCTGCTTACACATAATTTTTCATTTGAACTCATGTACCTACCAAAATAATTTATTCCTAGAACTGTGTTCTTAATTATTCTGAAGTAATTATGAAGGTGCAAATTGAAAAATAGCTTTACCTCCCATGTTAATTTGGAAGGGATTGACAGAAGTGAAGCAGTGCCTTCCCGAAGTCCCTTCTCTCTGGCTTTCAGCTCAGGACCTTCTCAACTAAAATACGTGCTTTTGTGTTTTCCTTGCCCTGTTGTTCTGTGGGCTGCTGTGTCATTTGCTAAATACATTGTGAACCATTGTTTTCTGAGGCTTCCAGTGTGACTTTACCACTCAACCAAATAAATCACCATTTCCCCCTTTGACAGGAACTTGACACGCCCCTCTGATCTGCTCACCTTTTCCAGATCTTTCCCCAGGTGACCTCACCAACCATGGCATCTCTTTCTGCATAGGATATCAGTCTAAACCCGCTGGGCTCTGTTTTCTGCCTTCTCGGCTTCCTGCTATCACTAAAACCTGTTAGAGTAGTTACTATGAAATACACTTTGCAGCTAAACTCCCTGTATCAGACTTCCAGAAGCAGATCGAAATTTTATGGTGAGTAGAAATACATCTATATTTGACAGTAATTTTTAATCTAGTTCTTCCAGACTGTCTTTATGTTTTGCATCAGAGACAAGTCAAAAAACTGAAGGGGGAAGAAAGGAAAGAGGATATTTTGATGTTGTTCACATGGTGCTTTTCCCCTGTGTGTCCTGGGGAGGACCCCTTTCTTCCTCACTTCATAACCTGGGTAGATTTGGGTGTGTAGTTGGGTAAGAGCCCATCAGTACCCAGGTGACAAGCAGATGAGTAATCAAAGGGCTGGGTCAACATATTATTTTTATTTAAAATAGGCGGGTGCATGGTCTACATAAACTCCTGAGAGACTGTCTTTGATGGTAGTTTTCATATACAGTAGATTGGCCCTTTTATGACTTGACAAAGGCTTTGTTTCTTTCTTTTTTTTTTTCTGCTTTCTAAGCTGTGTGGGTGGGAAACAGCATGAGGTAATAGAAAATGTATAGCAAAAGCAGTAGCAATGAGAACGAATCCATAATGGGTACACACATATTGCTGGAATATTTCCCAAATACTTGGGAGGGGGGTGACAATGAAGCTTCTTTGGCAGACGCAAAGTAGAACATGTGCTTTTCCATGTGTGAAGACACTGTGCTGTGAAAGGTCCTTTATGATTCACAAAAGCAGCTGCTTTCGAACTGGTGTAGCCACAGAGTTTAGGAGACTCACTGAAATCGATGTATCCAGACTCCTGGCATCTGTTTTGGAGACTGGGTTAAGTTTTGGGAGTTTGTTTATTCACAAGTGACGTGAAATAAGTACTCTTCACTAGAGTGTTAGATCTTTGTTCATTTCTTTAGGGTTCGTGGATCAGTTAGCAAGACTTAAAATTGTGAACAGTCGTCTATTAGGTTACATGCAGACATACAGGCATAAATTTGTAGAGGCTCTCTTTTTAATTTTGAAAACTATGGGTGGCAGTTGTACTTTGCCTAGTAAATCCACTTTCCTGAGTTCCTGGTCAGACATACTTTGTTTTACTGGAAGGCTTCCTTGCTAGATATTCTTAATCTTATTATACATTGTGTTTTGGTGACTTTTTAGTTTTGACTGTAGTTTTACCTAATAAATCCTGTGGTTTTATCTTTTGTACCCTTCTATTCCATTTTCTGAATGCCAGCTTCTGTCTACTCTTTTATTAGAACTAATGAGTTATTTTCATTATTCTTAAGATTTCAAAGCCCAGTAACACCAGCAGTGTTGTTTCCTATCACTTTCAACAAAATCCATTTGTTTCCAGTTCTTGGAACAAGATAAGTAACTAGGACATGATTCTTTTACTTTTTGATAGTTTTCAGTTTATTGGATACTGACAGAATGTAGCATTTGCACAGTTTGCTTAAAAAAAAAAAGGTGATAGCTTTGTTTTTAACATGTCACAACTATTATGTTTCTAAATGACAAAGCAGGAAAGATTACCACCAAATAAGATTAATGTGGCTATCTTGAACTGGAAGTCGTTTGAAATGTTTCATGGCTACACTTTGTGCTAAATATAAAAATAATTGTGTTTCCCATGTGTGAGCATCAAAAGCCCCAGTTGGAAAATCACATGGTATAGCAAGTAGGTCACTATTGATGGTAGAACATGAGACAGGAAATGTCACAGCTAAGATTAGAGGCCCAAGCAAGATGTCTCGCCATGCTTGCTGCATTGTTCATACGAAGTGGAAGGACTCAACAGGGTATAACTAACTTTAGTCCAATTTGAAAGTATTAGCAAGGATAGCTTTTTAATCTGTCATTCCCATTTGTTTCTAGATAACTCACTTTCCTGGTTGGGCAAAATAATTGAACTGCTTGGATTCGCATATTGGCAGACCTCTGAATACCAACAAAAATGGCAGCCTTTACATTCTAAAAGGATAAATGGGAGGCAAAGGCAATACTCAGCTATACAAAATCATAGCTACAGATGTACCTGGTGTTTGAAATCACGAACTAGGAGTGAGCAACTAGTTGAAAATGAATTCTCTCAAAATCTCATTTATCTTCATATTTGAAGGTGAGGTGGTGTGGGGATGTGGGGGAGCATTTTTCAGAAATCCAGTTACCTTTCCTCTTCTTTTTTGAGCGATAGGAGGAAGATTTATTATTTATACGTGGGAATTTCCACCACAGAGTATGCCCAATTTGCATACATTTGCATATTCTAATATTTAAATAAAAGGCTGGGAAGGAAAGTAGCCGCTCTCTTGCTTCTGCCCCCATGGGAGACAATACCTTATTTGGGGAAGTGGGGATGAGGCGGGGAACTGTCCAAGGCAGAGCCTCAGATTCAGAGAGATGCCATCCCCTCATGCTACATTAGGCAGTTGAACACGAGCCCAGAGAGCCGGCAGTTACTTGGAGGAGTAGGTGAAGCTTGTGGAGATGATTGAATTTGAATCTGACGCTCAAGTGCTGAGTATTCCTTCACTTCTAGCACTGAGTCCTTCCCAGAAGTAGCCTGGCTTATGGAGTCCATGTATTCCACATGCAAAGTCTCAGAGGCCTTGAATCTCAGGGGCCTTCCTAGGCTCCTGTTTTCAAAGGTCATTAATGCAGATTTAAACCCTCCACTTTGAACGAGGATTATTTCAATGCAGGTTATAACTTTCAAGAGGGGAGGTGAGTGGTGTGGAGGCTCAGTGGAGTAAGTGTTTTGACAGTTACTCTTTATTCCCTCTCCAGCTTAAATACAGAGCCTAGATTTTTATACCTGATCTAGGAATAGAATGCTGCGAAAGGGCTTGGAAGCACAGCTCTTGGAGAAATCTCTCTGGAATGAAAATTCTGGGAATGGTTTCCATTTGGCAGTAAGAGGTATTGGCTTCTGATGGGAGAAAACACAAGCGATGTGTTAGTTGAGACTGGTTGTGCCATTGTGTGTCCCTGTCACAAGCTAGCTGCTTGTGAGCTATAGAGCAAGTTCATTCTCTAGACCTCTGTCGGAGAATGTCCATTGACGGGATGGTGGGAACGTTCTGGAAGATATTTTGGAGTGCGTAAAATAGATTTTTGCTTTGGAAACCTTTGGAAAAAATCCCTTTTCTAGTTTTAAAAATACATGACTAACTAATATTTACAACTTCAGGTGCCTTATGGAGCTCTTTACCATCTTATGAAATTGGTTATCTAATTTTAGTTTCTGCTATCAGATTTCTCTTTGATGTCAGCATAAATGACCACATGGCCAGGCCCCCCAATCTCCTTGCACCCCAGTTGCAACCCTGAGCCTGGTTCTGTCCCACCTCTGACTAAAGGCAGATGTAGAGCAAGGTACCAGTCTCCTTTCAGGAAAAGGAATGGAAAACTGGATTATTTCTGTGGACTCGTTCCAGTTTTAACACTGTATGATTCTATTCATCTTTCACGCCTGTTTATTTTTCCTTTCTATAGGAAGCAAGATATAAAACTGTCTGGTTGGTAACTTTTAATTGTAAGGGGAATACTTACCAGGTGACTAGCTGGCTGCTTAAATCCCTATTTTGTCTGTTTCTTTTATCTATGTTGTATACAAGAGCTTAAATAAAATGTGTCTGATCACAAATTCCAAGCAAGAGTAACCAGTAGGTTTCATACTTCAGTGCTCGAAGAAGCAACTTGGAGGGTGGTAGGTTGTAGAGTTCTGGTTTCGTAAGAAAATAAAGAGACAGAATCCAGGAGGTTCCTGGATGGCTCAGTCTGGTTAAGCTAAGGTCATGGTCTCCGGGGGTCCTGGGATCCAGCTCCACTGAGCCCCGTGCCCGGCTCCCTGCTTGGCAGGGAGTCTGCTTCTTCTTCTTCCTCTGCCCCTGCCCTCATCCCCTCCCCACTTGTGCTTTCTCTCTCTCAAATAAAAATAAAAAATAAAAATCTTATTTAAAAAAAAAGAGAGAGAGAGAGAGAGAGGGAGAGGGAATCCAGAATGCAAACCTATAGCAGGAACCCAGTAGCATTAACACTTAATTACCTCTGTCTCTTTGTATGGGAAATACACCATCAGTACTTACAAACCAGTGTGCAAGGAAGTAGCACAAATAAAAACTTCATTTGGGGGCACCTGGGTGCCTTAGTCAGTTAAGCAACTGTCTTCGACTCAGGTCATGATCCTAGGGTGCTGGGATCAAGCCCCCTAAAGGGGGCTCCTTGCTCAGCGGGGAACCCACTTCTCCCCCTGCCTGCTCTGATTGCTTCTTCCCCTGCTTGTTCTTTCTCTCTCTCTGACAAATAAGTAAATAAAATCTTAAATAAATAATAATAAAAATAAAAACTTCATTTGTAAGAGCCAACTTGTCACTTTCCAAAAAGCTCAATGAAAAGGGTATTATAATTTTAATGAAGAGACAAATAATCCTGTGTTCTTTCCAGTGTCTCTGATGATAATGTTGGTGGAAACTCCAAAATACAGAGAGCAACCTGGACTGCATTATTTTTGTTGTCTTTTTGTTAATAAAACTTTTTCTCCAACAAAAGAGAAATGCCTCCCTTTCCTCAAACACAGACATGACCAATCAAGCTAATTTCTTAAAGGTATATCATCCTTAGCTTTTGTGAAGGACTCTGGTTTTGACAGGTTGACCTCTGAAAGGAATTGGGGGCTTGGAATCTCCTGCTTAGGAGTTCTTGATGAACAGGAGAGAAGCTAGTTTTTGTGAAGGAAATTTGAATGGACAGATTTGGGAGATCCTCTTTTGGAGCTGTCTTTATTTTAAAAACCTTCATATCTTGTTTTAAGTTAGTATCTTAGGAGATTTTGCTTATAGGTAACCAGATCTTGCTGTTGTATAAATAATTTCTCCTAGATGTGTATGACTGTCCTTTCAGATTCTTGAAAGAGGCTTTGGCCCTTGGATTGGGTTGTCTCGTCCCACTGCCCAGTGTATGATTTTGTTATTGCTGGTTGCAGTCAATCACACTGACTTCCCAAACTCCTGCACCTCACTATGGGAAATGGAGAAAACCAGGCTCAAAGAAAATAATTCAGGTGATAAAAGACTCTAAATTTAGAAAACTTTTCCCTTCCACATAACGGAATACAATTTGTTTCTTCTTCCCACACCAAACAGAACTTTCCAGAACAAATATGAAAACACATGACCCTGTCCCATCCCTCCCACTTGCAGCTGTCAAGGCTTCCAAGGGAAATTTATGTGTGTTGAATAATTTTGCTTTGCAACACATCATAATCACATGTTTCAATGTTTGTTGAGGCTGAAAATTGCCAGTCCATTTGAGGGGTGTGTGAATGTAGACTAATGGGGAGATAGAGACTTGTTGACCTTACCCAGTTCTTCTGGATGGTTTCAACCAGACTCTCTTCTAGGTGGCAGCAGGAGAAAACTCACCCAGGTGTCCTGCCTTCATTCCTCATTCACTGGGTTTTTGGATGGAGGGTTTCTCTGGAGCTGCCAGGAAGCATAACCTTGGGAATTATCCAGGAGTTCTTTGAGCACTCAAACAATGACAGCCAGTGCCCTTCTAGCAGAAATTCCATTAATTTTTAATTTTTGAGTTGGTAATGGCCCTAGAGATTATCCACATTCGGGTTTCCGAAGTGGAGTTTGTAAGATAAACCATTGGAGCATGGGAAGAAACTACTAGAATTTCTATTCATTTTTTCTCCCTCCCAATAAGAAAAATTAAGTTTTAGTAGTCTATGAATTGACATTTGCACCCCTCCCTGTTCTTTAGGTCCAAAGGCCCTATGTTCTGAGGGAGGGGTAGGTTCCCTGCGGCAAGCCGCGGTTGGTCTCTTCAAATTGTCTATAGCATGTTGCATTGCATGTGTACATGCTGGGTTAGATTAATTTGCATAATATTATTAGTTTCAACTAAACTAGCCCTAAACAACAACAAACACAAGGCAAGTAGCTTAAAAAGATTCTGGTAAAAACAAAAGCAAAGTATGAATTCGAAGGGATCACTAATTGTGCAAGCAAGAACAAGGGAACAGTTTGAAAATGGAGTTGATTCTGTTCTAGGATAAGCCCTTTGTTAGCCAAGATAGGAGTTAAAAAATGATAACCATACAGTCAGTTCCGATGGGACGTTAGCCCCCAACTTCAAAACCCTCAAGATGATGAAATGAAATATATAGATTTACATGTACTGTCATTAAGAATGAACATATTGGAAGGAAGTGAATACTTTGCCTTGAAAGTTTCCTAATGATAATACGAAAGTGCTACAATTAGAAAAATATGAAGGTAAACCCTGTACTTTTTAACCAGTGTTTAAATTTACCTATTGACCTTTATAAAATTGTAGTCAATTAAATGGTGCTCTGAAGCCTGTTTTGAAGTTTTTAGTTATATGCAAAAGTAAAAAACCCACATATATTTATAAACACTTCTTCTTCCTCCTGATAGAAGATCAGGTAGGATACTATGCTGAAAACTATTTAAAATTATTTTCTTGGGGCGCCTGGATGGCTCACTTGTTAAACCTCTGCCTTCAGCTCAGGTCATGGTCCAGCGTCCTGGGTTGAAGCCCCAGGTTGTGTCTGGCTCCCTGTTCAACAGGGAGTGTGCTTCTCCCTCTGCCCTTCTCCACCCCTCCCCACCCCCCAAAATAAATAAATAGAATCTTTTTTAAAAAAAGGAGTTTCTCGGCGCCTGGGTGGCTCAGTCATTAAGCAGCCACCTTCGGCTCAGGGTCATGATCCCAGGGGTCTGGGATCTAGGCTTGCATTGAGCTCCCTGCTCAGCAGGAAGCCTGCCTCTCTCTCTCTCTCCCACTCTCCCTGCTTGTGTGCTCGCTCTCGCTATTGCTGTGTCTCTCTGTCAAATAAATAAAATCTTTAAAATAAATAAATAAATAACTTTAAAATTAAAAAAAAAAAAAAGGAGCTTCTCTATCACAAGTGCTGCAAAAGTATTACTGAAGCTATGACTCTAATCTTGAGGAAACAAATACCCTATTAGGACAAGTTATGGAGGGCAGAAGACCTGTTTTACATTTGTAAGATGATTGATCTAGCCTATTGTATTTATTCATTTCTGCTTCACCAATGAAACACACTAAGTGCTTGTTTTTTTGGTTGTTGTTTTTGTTTTGTTTTGTTTTGTTTTGTTTTGTTTGTTTTTGGTTTTGTTTTGCTTTTTGGTGAGCTACCGCTGGATGAGATTCATTCACAATCTTTATGAAAATGTCTTGTGAGAAAAACCAAGTAGTGTTTCCTCTTGAGAAGCAGCTGTTTCTTAGAAAAGGATTCCAAGGTGAGGTTTCAAGAGATAAATTCATTCACTGCATCATTCATAAGCAAGCTAATACAGCCAAGACATTGAAGCCAGAGGTATGCAAAATGCTACAGGAGGAGACTTCCTAATTAATTTTATAAAAAACAAACCTGTAATATACAGTGTCGTTAAAGCAATACAATATTTTGTATTAAGTTGAGAAGGGACCATGAAGCTCTTTTGTACCTAACAGAGGTTTGCTGGTTATCTTATTGAAAAATAATTGAGTTGTCAAACTTAGAGATAAGTTACATTCATTTTTCTTTTTATAAAAAAGAAAGGGTTCCATATTTTGTTAACCATTTCTGTGATAATAAGCATCTTCAGTAGTATGCTACCTAGAGGCCATTTTTTTAAAACACAAAGCATAACTAATTTGTCCTTTCAAGATAAAGGTGTCATTTTAAGAATAAGGAAGAAAGTAACTGAATTTTAAAGAAACTTTTAGTATAGAGGAAACACTGTGGAAAACTGTTTGGAAATGTTTACACTGTGATTTTTAAATTTTTTATTTCTTTACTTCTTCTTCTTATTATTTGCTTAAAACTGTGACAGCTATTACAACCCAACTGCATAGAATAAACTGAACTTGGGACTAGACATTCAAATTAACATATCACAAATAATTAATCTAGTTTTCAAACATGAAGCATATTTACCTATGTTGTTCTTGATAAAATAATGATTGTTTAGTAAGGTAGTATATACACTTAGATTTAAAGAAAATATATTTAAAGGAAATAAAGTATTGTTGTTTTCATACTTACTTATACTTTTGTGATTCTGATGCTTGTTTAATAACGTACCTAATATAATGCATCATACATATCTAGCACATAAGTGTGGTATCCCTGCTCAAAGGTATTTTGGTATTGGGATTCATGATCCCATAATTTTGAAGACTACTGCCCTTGACTAAAGATTCTTAAATCTTTAAATCTTGGGGGCAGGGAATAGCCACAGAGTCTTTGAGACAATCAAAGATATGTACCCTCTTCGGGAAAAATTATACATACAAGCTGCCAGATAAAATTTTGTCCAGAATCCAGGGCGATCACATGCCCACCGAAGAGCTGTTGTCATAGACTCTAATAAAGCCCCTGGGTGAAGACAAGAATGCCCTAAGGAGGTATGTGACTTATTTGGGGCGCACAATGGCATAACCTGATCTTTCATTGAAGACCTGCTGAGCGTGCAAGTCATTACAGGCTTCAGCCTGGCTGCTAAGGGTGCAACTCTAGCTGGGCCCCCAGGGAATCCACAAGTTCAGTGGGGACTCCAGCGTGCAACATAAAATCACAATAGCTTTCACATTTAGGAGAAACTTGTGTATTTGACTGACATTAAATGACACCAATTGTGTGAGAGCATTTTGCTAAACTCTACAGGAAACGCAGAGATGGGTAAGGGGACACTTGTAGATAACCAAGTGCCAATTACTTGCTCCAGCTTCCAGCACTTTTTCTAAGGCACCTTTTATGTGGCCGAGCCTCCTGATGCTCCTCTTTAGGGTCTGCAGCTCTGATTCCTTTATGCACTAAATGAAAATGTACAAGTAAAGGGAGGTGAGGCAGCAGGTCATCCTCCTTCCTATTTCTAAGCAACCAAAGCTCACTCTTTGGGTTTATGTGCACGAGCATGCAGTTCTTTGCCTATGGAATACAGAACTGAACTCTTAGATAAATTGGCAAATGGAAGAAAACAGGGAGTAATAAAGGAGGTATGGAATTTTATAAGCTTCATGATCCCTTTCCCCAAAGGCCTGAATCTATGTAATGAGGTAGTAGAACAAATTCCTGCTGAGTCTGAATTTATATATAAAAAAAGGAAAGATAGGAATAAAGAAAATGCAATTTTTTTTTCCTGCCCAGGTCATTAGTTGATAATATTTTTGAAGGTGATAGGGAGTTTTTTTTCCTACAAATATTGGGCTCTTTGTAGGAACTAAAAATAAACAGAGCAGCCCCAGGAAATAGACAAGCATTATTGATCTGTGTCAGGGCCATTTCTACTTTAATGTTTGCAAAAGGCACAGCCCAGTTTTGCAAACCTATTTATAGAGAACAGCTCCTTCGTTGCCATATATAGATGATAAAAACAAGGTGGATTGTCAGGTAACTTTGGTTTTTGTTAGGAAATGGGACCAGGAGGGATCTCCTTCAGAATGAGTGAAGAGGGCTGTTCGCATGTGTTCCTGGGGAACAAAGAAAAGAACCGTGGGATGCAGTGTCTGCGCCCACGTTGCCCAGGGACATGCTTCTGGCCCGAGTGCCACCTCCAGCTGGTGTTTACCTCTCAGCTGCCCCAGCCTCCCTCCCCCTGTGCTGGGAGCAGGGCTGAAAACAAACAGGAAGCCTCCAAGACCCCTTCTGCCCTTCCGTCCCTGTGGAGAGCTCGAGCTCCCCATTGGTACTGACCATGCTTGCGTGCCCATGTGTGTGGGCTCCCGTGTGCACATACCCACACCTGCAATGTTTTCCTGGGATCCTCTCTGCATTTGGTTCTCCATTTACTTTTTCTTTTAATTCTTAAAATATTTTGCCCTCCACTCATTTCCTACCAGTGTCATGTACTCCTCTAATACCCCCAAACCCCAATTTCTCTAGTTTCCTTCCATCCTTGGGCTCCACTCTGCTCTTTTCTTACAACCATCAGTTCAATTCAACAAGCGTTTAGTGCGTGCTGAGCACCTGCGAGGTTCTGGGGCTGAAGAGACAAACAAGACAGAATCTCTGTCCTCAGGCTGCTCAGTCCAAGGGGACTTATGGTCTGTGCTTTGCCCTCTTGCCTCTACTCCAGTTATCGATCACTCCCTCCAGGCAGGGTTTCCTGCCAGCATCCTCCAGTGTAGTAACAGCTAGGCTTCAGTTCAGAAGACATTAATTCCCCTCTCTAAGGTCTGATTTATGAAAGGAAGTGAGCTCGTAGCAAGGGGCTCACATTCCCCAACATGAGAAAAGAGAAGGGCTTGGATTCTGTGTGTTAAAAATCTCAAAGGGATGCTAATGGGCCCGACCACCTTTGAGATGCTCAGAAGTGATGTTGTCTCACCTGTGGGCATGGTCATCCAGGCTCTGGGGAATGGCCTGTTGACAGTTTCTGCTCTGCTATGGTGGTCTTCCTGCTAGCGCAGCACGGGAATGCTCAAATAACTGACCGTTTTTAGATCGGTACAGAAAGCAGACAGACGAACCAACCCTGATGAAGCATAGGAACAGGGGACTCCAGTTTGGGGCTGGCAAAATTGCTTTCCATCATCTCTCTGCCCATTTCATAACTTTAGATCTTTGACAGGTGTAGTTTCTCTGCCCATCCAAATACAACATGAGTTTATTTTCAATGAAAGAAATACCAAGAATAGTGACAGGCAGTACATCTTTGAGGCACAAAATCCTGCCGGTTGTGTACCGGTCAGACTTACATTAAGTGACAGAGAAGGAACATGCAAACTAAAAAACATTTTAAATATAACCCTCACTTTTATGACTTAGTCCTCTGATAATCACCAGACAAATGGATCGGGGCTGAGATAATGTGAGTTCTTTACCCTTCAAGACTTTGCTGTGTGAAGGGAATTCTTCACTGGTTTCTTCACTCGTGATAGGGGTAACGTCTTTCTGGTGGCTGGGTGACCTCACTGGTTCCCAGCTTCATTCTTCACATCCTTTGGTGCCTTGTCACGCTCCATCCCTAGTCTTCCTCTGTTTCTCATTCCTTACCCTCTGGAATGTGTCACTATGTGTGCTGTCCATTCTGCCATGTCTCTGAGTGGCATGCATCCAAATGATGACAGCTGTCTTTTGTGAGCCTTTTATAAAATCATTCATTCTTGCCTTTTCCAAGAGGAGGGATGGTGTGAGGTCACTGGCATGGCAAAATCCAAATTATTTCTCATCTTCCTGCATGTTCTATCACTGCCCACTATTCTAGACCCAATAAAAGGGGCCGGGACCAAATCCACCATAACTTGCTTGCATGCTATAGTCCTCATGGTCACTGGCTGTTGTGTGGAAAACAGATTGGACTTGGCCAAAAGTGGAAGCCGAGGAACCGGTTAAGAGGCTATAAGAATAATTCAGAGAAAATCAGATGATGGTTTGTGTAAGGTGATGGCAGTGGGGATGGAGAGGATATGTGAGTTCAAGGTGGCAGAACAAACAAGACTTACTGATGATTTTCATAGGTGTGATAAGGAATGGAAGCATGATGCCTCCTAAGTTTTGGGGACAGGGAGGTTCATGAGGGAGGTACGCTGAAGGAGAGAGGAAGAGAGATAGCACAAATAAAGTTGGTTAAATGATATTATAAGGATTTCTTTCAATTACCTAGTGAGAATTTGACCTAAGATCATGAATATTAAAATTACGTAATAGCCCTTTGAAAACTATGCAGTTCAGAATGACTATAAGGCGTTGGTATTATTTGCTTTGGTTCCATGACATGGCCTTGATGGACTGGGCTGATTTCCACCCACTGTGGCCCATTAGTCATCAGAAGTTCTCTGAGGGTAAGGGGAGGGTAGTGCCTTATCTGTTGGACTCTCAGCACTAACAGTCTTACAGTAATAGGTGTTTGGTATGTTTGTTGAATAAATTAGATTGCATATTTGAGTTATACAAGAGTTGACCATCTGGAAACAAACAGCGTGTTTTGAAAATACTTCAGTCTTTGAGGGGGTGTGCTACCTCCGTCAAACACCAGATGCCAGAGTACCAGGCACCAAATCAGCAGGGAGACATGACCACCAGGTAACTGGGAACCAGAAAATTCAATGGCAGTGAGGTCCATTTATGCCTGGGAGTAGAACAGGGAGGGTCTGATCTGAAAGTCAGTGAGAAAGTAGCGTGCAGGACCAGGATGAAAGCTCAGAGGCCCAGGATGCAGGTCAAGTTATCCAGGTTCTCACCCTGTAAGGAGGCTCCATGTCCCCAAGGTACAGGCTACTCGAGAGGTTGTGCTGGGCTGGCTTTAATGCGCTCATTGAAAACTGGTCAGGGCATAATTGCCATACAAATAGGTACTATTTATGAAAAAAAAAAAAAAAGTCTGCTATCTGGAAGAAGAAGGAAAATGGACCCATTTTCCACATCATCTATGTTAGCTAAAAATTTCTCTTCCCAACTGGCAATATTTTATGTGTGTGCCCCGGCTAAGTCCTATCACTCTCAGGCCTGCCAGTATTACACGATCAATATAAAAATTCCAGTTGTTTTGCTGACTTAGGTATTCACTGAGGGATTATTTGGGAGACAGACCTGAAAAGCAATTATGTGGAAAGTTCAATATGCTAGTTCTCCTTCAGAAGGGTTGCTGAGGGGGTACTTTCTGGTAACTTCTCTGTTTTTTTGTGTGTGTGTTGTTTTTTGGTTTTGGTTTTGGGTTTTGGGGTTTTGTTTTGTTTTGTTTTGTTTTGTTTTTTAGCAGGTATACTTTCCTCCTGAAATCTTGTGGCATATGGTACTCTATCTTCCAGTTCTTAGTTTTTCTACTTCAGGCTGTCACTGTGGGGCCTCTTTAGGTAACATCCACAAATATTTTGGAGCTTGTTCTTTCTACCACAAATCTTAATAGCTTTTCAAATGGTTTTGGCACGACCTGGGACTGGCAAGGAAGGAGTAGTGCCGGGGAACAAGGGAGACTTTTGTTGAAAAGACAGCTTTTCTCAGATTGATATCCATGGAAAAATCTGTTCGTTTCCTCCTGGTGTGGATTTTGAAGGGTTCATGAAGCTGCCTCCTCCCCACCCTGTTCTTGACCTTCCCCCTCTTCTCCCCAGTGTGTGAAAGTACATTTGCGGCCATCCCCACCTGATGGCTTCCGTGTGTGGCCTCAGCCATGGAATGCTGAGTGTTTGCACTGGGTTTGCTGAGAGCCAAGTCAAGAAACAAGCATGTGGGTGCGAAGCTGAGGGACCATTTAGGATAGCTGCTCTGGTTTCGCCCCCAATGCAAGCTGGAGGACATTCTGAAGTTGAAAGCTGCAGAGTGGCCTGCAGCAGGAACAGGAACTGTGAGCTTTACTCTCAGCTGTTGGAGGAGAATTCTGGTTTGTAATAGCCAGCAGTTTTGGCTTTCTGATCAGTAGTCAGGGCTGTTAGATTCCTGGTTATACGGCTCACTGGCTATCACCTGGGCCACTTGGAAGTTACTTCTTTCCCACTTCCATGATCCCCTCTCCCTTCCCTTGCCTGTCAAGTTTTGCAACTTACTTTGTGGGCTACATCAAGTTAAAGAAACAAACCCATCCAGACCCAAGAAGTCCCATGTTGTGGGATATTTTATTTCCTGCCGTGGAAGAGATCATGATGCCAGTCAGGAGAGTTTTTAGGAATAGACAATTTTTCTTATTTTCTCCTCTTAATATTTCTTCAGTTGTTCTTAGTTTGCCAATAGCCTCCAGCGGGTTTCTGGACTAAGGTGCTTCAGTGTCTTCTTGCTGTTGATAAACAGTCGGCTGATTATTGATTTAGATCATTTTCTAAAATAACTGGCCATGTTTCTTTTCTGTGTTGATACTAGAGACATATGGTTCATTCCTCAAGAATGGTAGCAGGCAAGCCTGGGTTGACCAGGCTTGGGGTACAGAGAGTTATTGCTGACCTAACAGTTTCTCAAGAGAGAGGGAGGAGATATGAGAAAAGGATAACCCTACTAAAAATAGGGTGTCCATTTTGGGTAAACTAGCATTCAGGCAAATAAATGAAATAGGTTATTCTACTATTTCTACTAACAGGATCTGAATCCATAGGCAAGACTGCCCTGAGACCCCTGGCCTTTCATTTTGAGGTGTCGGTGGTGGTGAGAAATAACAAGCCTACTGATTAGAGAGGATATGCTCTTCTCACTTCCATCCCCACACTTGCTAAGAGGACAGTGTGTCCCTGTTGATGAACATTTGGATGATTACCTTTCCCTTATTGGTAGTGATAATGCCACAGTGAAGGTTCCCATGCATTCATTATCAGTGTTTTTGTGATCACTGCTTCCTGAGGTCATTAAAGATCCTGGATCCATACCCCACTGGAGAGGAGCAAGTACTCTAACCCCCTTTAAAGCCATCACCAGCATGCCCTCCTGTCCCTTTCCTGTTGTTTACCACACTTGACTCTTCATAACCCAATAATCGACTGTGAGTGATCAGGGTTCCCACTGAAATGGCTTCAGGGACAAGGCGGGTGACTTAAACATGTGGCCCTCTAGTATGTGTGAGAAGAGGGAGCAAGGGGACTCTTGGAGAACAGAGAAGCCCGAGGCCTGAAGACTGTGAAATCCCCCTCCCCTCCACACACAAATTTAATACCCGTGGCTTTCAGGCTCCAGGATGCCAGATGAAAACTGACTTAAGCAGATGTGCGCCCACAAGTCCCTTTATGCAAAGTAGTTCCTCAGCCCAGAAGGTCTGGGGTCCCACAACTTCTTCATCCTTCAGGGGCTCAGCTTGAATCCCACCTTCCCTGACAGATCCAGGTTCCCTTCCCCCTTGCTGTCTTAGCACTGTATTTCTGCCTCTGTTGGTCATGCATGACACTCCAGCTTCCCCTGGAGGTATTTGAGTCACTGCAGTGGGCTGATGAAAGGCTGCATCTTTGAGCTTCTCATTCCATTGGCCCTTAGCATTTCTTTCCATATAGTGGATTCTCAATAAATCTTTCTATTGGGAAAAGGATAGGGGAGAAATAAAGCCTAGCTTCAAATCACAACCACTGAAAATAGAGGTAGTATATTATATTATGGTCATGGCATCCACTGGAAAATTAAGCAAAAACCTTTGAATGTCCAGGATGTATTTTTCTGCCAAAAATAATTCTGTACAAGGAATCTGAAAGAATATCACTGAATTAGGCAAGTCCCTTCTTTCCCTTTGTTACGTCCAGCTGGGCTAATAAAGATTAATTTGCTTCCTTTATTCATTTATTTTTTCACTTATTTTTTCATTTATAGAAAAACACAGGGCAGGCTTGAATTCTCAGTGTGGAAATAACTGCTTGACTCCAATGATAATGTAACCTGGGACATCCAAGCAGTTAGAACTTGAGAAGCAAGGTAGAGACCCAGGCACCACCCCACAAAATAAACAGCACCTTGAAGTCAGATTGTGAGCAGCTTTCTCATTAAGAAGCAGGCTGGAAAACTGCCTAAATGAGTAACCTCACATGAGGTAGCATGCTGGCCCAGTGGCCCTACTGGTTTATGTTAGTGCTTTATTTAAACCGTGTGTTGAGTGGCTGTCTTCTCAGTCCTATCAGACCCAGGTTGGGAAATAGCCTCCATATTTTGATGTAGGTGGGATGTTAATCAGTTCTTTCCAAGTCTGCCTTTCTTCACCATTGAGTCCATAATGCTGAGATTTTATTTTCAAATTGGGTTTATTGAGGTATAACTTGAACAAATTCACCCTTTTTTAGTGTGTCAAGATACAGAATAGTGTCATTGTCCCCAAAATTTCTTTCATGCCCTCTTGAAGTCGACTCTCTCTTCCAGCCCCAGCCCCTGGCCCCCACTGGCCTGTTTTCTGACTCTACGGCTTTGCCTTTTCCAGGATGTTACATAAATGAAATCATACGGCATGAAGGCTTTTGAGTCTGGTCTCTTTCACACAGCATAATACCCTTGAGATCCACCAATGTTGTTCTGTGTGTCAGCGGCTAGTTCCTTTTTATTGCTCAGTAGGATTTCATTGTATGGATGTACTACAGTATCTGTTCACCAGTTGGAGGACCCCAGCGTTATTTCCAGATTGGGGTCATTATGAATAAAGTTACTATAAACATTCACATACCATTTTTTGTGTGGGAATATGTGTTTTCATCTATCTTACCTTAAATACCTACGCATGGGATTGCTGAGTTGAATGACAGGTGTATGTTTAATTCTTTCAACAAACTGCTGAATCATTTTTCAAAGTGGCTGTTCTGTTTTGCACTCCCATCATAGTCACCAGGAGAGGTCGACGTTTAAGGTCACGCGCACCACCATTTTAGATCATTTCAATAGGATTATAGATTTCAGGTAGATTGAAAGTCACCGGGGGTGTCATTTCACTTCCTCTGCCTCAGCTGTGGGTACACTGAGAGAGAGAGAGAAATGGAACATTTGGAATTGCCAAATGTGGCATTATCACTACCAATAAGAGAAATGGAATTGCCTAATTGAGATGGAACCCCATCTCAATGGATTAAGCTTTTTATTTATATACAGAACTTTAATTTTTTTTCTTCCTTTAACTAAAAATGATTAAAGTGAGCGTTTGGCTGCTTGGCAAGACTCTGCCCAGATATTGAGGGGAGATTAGAGTAGCTCTGCAAATAAGCTCAGAGAAATCTAGTAGGCCACTGAGGCATTTCTCAGCCCTCAGGCAGTTACCTGTGTCCTGGTCCTGATAGAATGGGATCATGTGGAGTCCTAGGAGCCTGAAAATGTCACACCTTTTAAGTGGGATAGTTCCAAGCTTTAGACAAACTCTCAATTGCCTCATAACTGGATTCTTTTACCTCCTCAGCCCCTTGCTTTCCGATTCTGACCACTGGAGGCTCTTTGCAAGCAAGGGTTCTTCTCATCTAGCTTTTGTTTGGTTACAACAGGGGATTATGGATTTGGCCTCCACAGCTGGCCCTGGAGCCTGAGCCCCAATGCAGGGCAGATGTGTCTGAGGGCTTTCTGGCTTTTGCTGTGGTTGGCACCTTTGTGCTCAACAGGAAGATCAGTTCAAAGGCTCTTTGGGTTGGAGGCCTGGTCCTCCTGTGGCCTACTGTGGGTCATGGTGGTTGGCTATAGAATCAGCTGGGCATCAGAAATAGGAAGGAACAAAATGAATGACTCATGGAACCTCTGATGCCCTTGGGTCACCTTCAGAGTTTGGTGGTAACCATAGAGGCCCCCTGACCTGCAAATCCAGGCAGTAACCTCCAGGAACCAGTTGCTCGCAGTGTTTAGGTAGGAATTCACTGAGTGTTCCTGACTAAGGAAAACTTTCAGTCAAGGCCACTCAACTGTGTGGAGCTTTTGTACTCTACCCACAATTCCGCTTTCACAAAAGAGGAAGGAGTGGGGTGAGTAAGTAAATGGAAAAGGGTGATTTTCTGATATTGCATTAGGGAAATGTCCATTCCATGCCTACCTATAAGCAACAGAGCTAGGAGCGCCCCCTCCCTTCCTGAGCGTGTGTCCTGGGATTGACAGGGGAAGGCTCAACAGCATCCTTAGGCAGGTCTTGTGTTCCATCGGGCTGATGTGACATTCTTCTCATGGATACTAGTTGGAACAGAATGGCAAAATTCAATGAAGAGGATGCCTGTGGTTTGGAGGGGAAGAGGCTTATTTTGTTTCTAGCTACAGATTTGACTGCAGGTGAACTTTTTAGAACTGAGTTATCAGAATGTGAGAGCAGAAGAGAAGCTGGGATGGGTACGGGATGGGTGGGGGAGACCATCACAGGTTTGGATTGTACCATATACCCTGGGGCACCCAGCAGTTTTATGCCTGATCACTTAGTATTAACTAAATGCACAGGATGGCTTTCCCTCTTACTGTCCAGTACATTGCTTCCCCAGAGCTGCCAGCTTTTGTAGCCAGAGCGACTTGTTCAACTTTGTATATTCCACGTGGCCTGAAGAAAACTCAGTTGGCAGTCCCTGTAGGTCGATTCCCAGAGGCAGCAAGTACACAGAACTATCTTTGGGGACTCTCTTGCTTGGCATATGGTGAGTTCACAATGCTAGACATTTTATCAGGCCGTGGAATACATTTGGCAAGGAAAAAAACACAGTGATAATGAATGTAGGGAGGAGAAAATGCTGTACTAGAAGACAACATCGTGCTGATAAATTTCATTCTTACTAAGTTGATATTATTGCAGAAGACACCAAGGACCAGAGCATAATAGGAAGCTGTTCATGATTATCACTGATGTGTTCTAAGTATTGCGATTAATATATTCATACTGGTCCTATCAGTAAACCATTTCTTTCTTCTACTTGTGTTATGATTTATTTTTCACTAGATCACAGTGGGACTAAATACTACACAAATCTCACTCCTCAGCCAAGGGAAGAGCTCAAGATGAATGTGTGTCCCAACTCGTGAAGTGTTTGGACCATTTGTACACTGAAATTTATACTCATATGCTGACAAGATCCATAGCATCTAGGGAGGGAGGAGGTTACTAAATTGTTTTTAAATTTTTCTTTTGCTTTTTTCTTTTTAAGATTTTATTTATTTAAAGAGAGAGTGTGTGTTTGTGTGTGTGTGTGTGTGTGTGTGTGTATGCATGTGAGCAGGGGGAGGGGCTGAGGGAGAGGAAGAGACAGAATCTCAAGCTGCCTCTGAGCCCAGAGCAGAGCCCCATGCAGGGCTGATCCCATGAACCCAATATCACAACCTGAGTTGAAATCAAGAGCTAGGTGCCTAAATGACTGAGCCACCCAGGTGCCTCCTTCCTTTGCTTTCTAACAAAGAAGGCAGCTCAGAAATTTCCAAATTGTCTTGCTACTTGAGCCGCCAAGTCTGCATTTGAATATTTTCCCCTTTAGTCCTACTATTATATGCTTTTTTCTTCTTAAGTCAACGTGTTGGTGTTGTCAGTGGGGATTAACTCCATTTAAAAAAAAATCTCTTGGGGCATGGGGTGGCTCAGTGGGTTAAAGGCTTGGCTCAGATCATGATCCCAGGGTCCTGGGATTGAGCCCCGCATAGGGCTCTCTGCTCAGCGGAGATCCTGCTTCCCCCTCTCTCTCTGCCTGCCTCTCTGCCTACTTGTGATCTCTGTCTGTCAAATAAATAAACAAAATCTTAAAAAAAAAAAATCTCTTCCTTCATGTCTAAGAAACTCTTCTAAGTTTTTGTGAAAATGATACATGTAGCAGTTAAAAAATAAAATAGCACAGAAATAATTATACTGAAAAGCCATGGTACTCCCCCTATCCCCAACTGGAAGCAACACTGAGAAGGTGCTCTATTTTAGTTAGGAGTTTTTTTCTTGAAGGGAGGGTAATGCTTAAAATGCCCAAGGACAAGGTTTTACTATAGTGCATGGCACAGTTTTTTTTTTTAATAGTTTATTTTGAACTAATTTTAGACTTAAACGAAAGTTACCCAAAAAATATGCCCTCTGTATACATGCCTCATCCGGCTTCCCCTAATGCTACTATCTTACAGAGAGTAGGGTTTGACTTGTACAAGTAAAATTCTGGGTTTCTGGCCCAGTGCATGGGCCTAAGGCAGGGGATGGAGAGGAGCATGAGGAACATGTGCAAGGCTCAGTGAACCTTAGGGAAACTTGAGGGCACCTCTCTCCTTTGCACGAACTAGTCTGAGCCACAGCTGCCCAGTGAGCCCGTAGCCCGCCAGGCTGTTCACTCCCTTCCACCCTTCCACCTTCCCAGGTTTTCTCCTACATGTTCTAGACTCTTCTCATTGTCTATCAGCCAGGGTTCTCCAGAGAAATGGAACCAGAGAGATGGAGACAGAGATGATAGATACAAAATGAGATACAAAGATACAGTTAGGGAGACAGAGATAGAGATAGATTTATTTTAAGCAACTGGCTTGCATGATTTTGGGGGCTGGAAAGTCCAAAATCCATAGATCAGGCAGACAGGCTAGAAATTCAGATAAGAGATGATGTTGCAGTCTTGAGTCCAAAATCCACAGGACAAGCAAGCAGGCCGGAAACTCAGGCAGGATTTCTATGTTACAATATGGAGGCAGAATTCCTTCTCTGGAAAACCTTAGTTTTTGCCATGGATGCTTTTCTCTGATTTTCACTGATTGTATTCACACACACACACACACACACACCTTTCCTCAAATTCGGGAGGGTAATCTCCTTTCCTTAAAGTCAAATAATCGTAAATGTTAATCCCATCTACAAAAAACCTTCACAGAAACATCTAGACATCCAAATAACTGGGTGTCCTACCCTACCTAAGTTGAACATATAATTAACCATCACCTGCTCTGCTCTTTGCCAGCCTCTCCTTGACATCCAGAAATTTGTTGAAATCTTCTTTCCCTGATACTCCCATCCCAGTTGCCTCCCTCCCCTTCTGTTATCATTTATTAGAGTCTAAGGACACATGCTTATATGTAACCTACCCTCTTCTGTTTGTAGAAACAAAAGTTTATTTGTAAAGAGAACCTCACTACTCATACAAGCGCCTCTTTCAAAAACTGGCATGGCAGCAGAGGTCAGCAGTCCTTTGGAGATTAAAAACAGAACAAAACAAAAAAGCATCACATGATTCAGCTCATATTTATTTGACTTATATATTACTCAAGACAGATTTACCAATACTGGTTCTTAGATGTCTACTGCATTGTACTTATTTTGGACTTTCTCAAATACTCACTTTATTTAGAAGGACCTATCTAAATGAAATTGTTTATTTTTCTGTTTGGATATAGATCCATCCAACTTTGTATATTTGAAAAATCTTGACGAGTTTTCAGCTTTCAATCTGATGCTTTATTTTAATTTTCAAAATCACAAAGCTTTTTTCCTTTTTTTTTTTTAAGATTTTATTTATTTGACAGAGATCACAAGTAGGCAGAGAGGCAGGCAGAGAGAGAAAGGGGGAAGCAGGCTCCCTGCTGAGCAAAGAGCCTGATGTGGGGCTGGATCCCAGGACCCTGGGATCATGACCTGAGCCGAAGGTAGAGGTTTAACCCACTGAGCCAACCAGGCGCCCCCACAAAACAAAGCTTTTTGAAGGGCTTATTCATCTCTGTAATTCACAACACCCAGAATGAGGTTGTCTAAAGTAGATGCTCAAAACAATTTTTTTTAAATATGCTGAGGTTTTCAAAAAATTATTTGGCTTTACATTATAATGGTATAATTTACTATGGTCCTTTAAAGATTTCAAATGCTTTAATTTCTGACATTTCATTCACCCCTCACATTTGATACTACCAGTCAGGTAGGTAGGAGGCAAGCACTTTTAAGTCTCATTTTGTAGGGAGGATCCTTGGGCTCTGTCTGAAATGGTAAATAATTTACCAAAACCATGTGCCTTACAGTTTCGGAATCAGCCTAATTGCGGTTCTTCTGACTCTGAATTCTGTGCTCCTTATTTTGCACATATCACAGTATGCTGTACATACCCTTGTGGGACATTACACAATGAGCATGTTTCTAAAATCTTACTACTGTGAGACATGCTTGCAGGGGACACACGTTCAGGGTATGTTCTGCTAGTACTCTAAACAATCCCTTTCTTTGTAAGAAGGTAAGTTTCCTTAAACAGTCAGTCTACCTTGCTATCTCTTTCTGTCTTCTGTTATCCATGGACCAAAGAGTCATCCACAAAAAAATGCTCTCAAGGTCAGGCTCTCTCCCAGCAAAACTGTGTTTAAGAATCCAAGATCAATGATAAATAAGACATAAGGATACAATGTTATTGTTGGAAATATAGTTAATACTATTGTAACAACTTTAGGTAATTACAGATTATGTCAACTACACTTCCATTAAAAAATAAATAAATAAAAAAGAATCAAGGGCACCTGGGTGGTTCATTCACTTGAGCATCAGACTCTTGATTTCAGCTCAGGTCATGATCTCAGGGTCATGGGGTTGAGCCCTGAGTCGGGCTCCTCATTCACCAGGGAGTCTGCTCGGGGTGTTCTCTCTCCCTCTCCCTTTGCCCCAAGCCCCTGCTTGTGCTCTCTCTCTCTCTCTCACTCTTGAAAGTAAATAAATAAAATCTTAAAAAAGAAAAAGAAAAACCACTGTGTATTTTCAGAATCAGAGCCTTCCTTCCACCACAGAAAATTCATCCATACAAAAAAGGCATGCTCTAGTATTTATATAAAAACATTGGATTAAACCTATCACAGAAGTTACTAATACCAAACGGAGCTGCAGCCCTTTTCCCCCCATACTTCCCAAAACTCATCTTTTCAGAAATCAGGTTGTGGCTTAATGAAATGATTAGATGAAAAGTAACAATGTCTTGTAAAAAAAAAAAAAAAGGCATCATTACAATCTAAGTAGAGACTTGCTATTACAAATATTTTTTTTTTTTAAGAAATACCATGTATCTTAATTTTTAGTATGAGACACCTACTAAAAAAAGCCAAAGGGTGGTCCCCAAGAGCAAAGCCCCTTTACCCCGAGCCATTCCCCATTGTTTTGAATGTCCTCCTTCCACCAGCTAGGGGCCCAAAGGGGGACAATCTCCTTGCCAAATGCTCCCTACCTTTGGTTTCCCCCTTTTTCTTTCTTCCTCTTTTTCTAAGGGCTACCTCTGGACCCTCTGTCCCACCCTCCCAGTCCCTGCCTTTCCACTGGACTCCTACACACACACCAAAAGCTTAAATGCCTAACCTACCTTTGCTGCAAATGATGTATTATTCAGACCAGTTTCAGGGCAGGCCTCATATTATTCCACTGAGTTGGCCAGAGGTTTAAAGGATTCAACTATCCTGCATATGTTTCCTGCCATCACTCATCTTCATTCAGTGCCCGGGAGCATCCATTGGGCTGGGGCTTCATCACCCAGAGCCTGTGACACGGCCTGCGGGGGCCCATGAAAGCCCAGAAGCAGAGGTGGAATCATGTGAGCAGATGTGTGTTTTCTTGGGGAGCAGCTCTATAATTTTCCTCAGATCCTAAAATGGACCCATGACCCCAAAGTGTTTAAGGACCATGACTGGCTCTGAGAAGCCCTGTGCTCCTGCTGGCTGTTTCTCTTTCCACTTGAGGCCTGGTCTGGGCTCTGGCAATGAATCTGCAGGCCATGGAACAGCGGCCAGATTCCCATCTGGTTCCCCCGTCAGCCTCCCCCAACTGCTGGGTTTGGCCTCCTGCCTTTCTCTACAGTCTGCTGCCCCTCAGCTGGACCTAAACTCTGCCGGACTGGTCTTGCTCCTTGGCATAGAAGGTGTCCCTGTCCTGTTTATTTCCCAAACAACTATAGTCCAGTTTGGTCTATTCTAGAACCTCTTTTTTGAACATAGAGAATCACTGGGCTTTCTCAACCTCCAGTCCCCGCGTCAGTGCACCTGCCCATCCCAGAGCCACCACCTCTCTTAGAGGGGACACATTCCCTTCTTAGAGAATTGCATCACTCAAATGACCAGTAGCATCCCCATGCCCTGAACAACCCTGGCATTTTCTTCCCTCCCAACCCCCCCACAATTGCAGGGCCCCACACTAACATGATACAGTTCCATCCAGAGTCACCTGTTGTAGTTCACAACAAACAGATTCTATCCTGCTTTGACCCCACCTCGATAACCTCTAACTCTCTCTTTGTATTACGATAACAGGTGTCGCATGTTCTGATCAATTTTTCAGTGTTAGAATTGGGAAAAATTACCCAAAGCTGATTAAATATGAAAACCATAAAGGAAGCTGGACATATAAAAGATAGGACAAAGGTACAGTCCATAGATTCTCGGGGCTTTCTTCTGATTTCGGTCTTTGCTTTGGTTTAGGCATCTTCTAAGAGAAGCCTTTGCATCCTGTGCACCTTCTGCTTTGCTGCCCAAGAGGGGTTTGAGATGCAGAGGGGGCACAGCTGGAAAGGAAGTTGAGGGACAGGGCTCCTCAGCTGTCTGAGCTTCAGTGGGCTAACCCTGGCATCATAAATCAAGTTGGCAGCGAGAGTGGATTTGGGGCCCCGAGTAAACTGCTGTTCCAAGTCCAAAGTTAGCTCCCCCACGAGGTCTGCATTCTCAGCCTGCTGACACTTCCGATAGTCTTTGCTGATACCAGAAAGAGAGAATTTGAGCCCTGCCATATTTAGATCCTTGCCCTAAGTCAGAGTTCCGAGTTGCTGCATTGCTGTTTCTGATACACAATCCTGAGCTGAGGAAGTGACCGGCCTGTGGCCTTGCAGACTCAAAAGAAAGCCTGGTCATGGGCAGAGTGCTAGATCCTGCCCTCAGATAGGGATGGGGACACAGGGCCCTGCCAGATCTCTTGCCTACTCCCCTTCTCTCCTGTCCTGAGGCCAACTTTTCAGAAGGGATCATCTGTCCCTTTGTTACTGAAAAACAAGCATCTCTCTTGAGAGGCCAGAGTCAACTCCCTTTGGGGGCTTGGAGGAGCTGCTGGGCAGCATATGTGTGATCCAGCTCTGCGATTCTTCTACAGGGTTCCTAATCTGAGGCTCCTCCTGCAGAGGGGAGAAAACGAAGGTGTACACAGCTGACTCCACAAGAAGCCGTCTTCACGGTTAAGAATTGTCGATGAGACTTTGCAAAGTATTTCAGAGCCCATGGCTACCAAGTTATCTCAGTTTAATCTACCCAAAGAGTTAGGGAGGAGAAGACATTATGATTAGGGTTTAGTTGACTGTGTGAACAGGGTGTCAACAACAGCCTGTACCCACGTGGAGACAGTGCAGGTTTCTTCCTATCCCACAGCAACTGAGTTCTCCCAACTTCTGACCTATCGGCCCTCCACCACAATGCCAGTATGCACCACTACTCCTTCCTGCATTTCAAGAAATTCAAAACACAAAATGTTGAGGTCAGGCTGTGCTCCTGTGTCAGAATTCATTGTAAGGTCCAGAGTTCCCTCAGTGAGCTGAGTCATTTGCCTTTCACCAAAGGACTCAAACAAATTGGTTGTCAGCTGTTGCCCAGCCATATTAGCAATGTGACAAAGATAATTCAGAACAGGGTTTGTATATCCCATACCATCCCCTACTCTCTTGAGCAATTTCTCTGTGCCAGACATTCTCTTTTATACTTCACATCTAAATTAACACCCAGAACATTCCATGAAGGTGTATTTAGCCCATGTGACAGATGACAAAATCGAGAGTAGACCGTTTTGATGCTCTAGGTACCGCAGCTAACCTTTGGTAGACCACGGTTCAGAGCCAGGTCTCCTAATGCAAGAGCCCTTGCTTGTCCTCCTGCACAATGCCATGGCTGCAACGTGCTAGATCCCAGAATTACACATTAGGATCAGCTGGGGGACTTAACAATGAGTCAGTCAGAACCTCTTCAATTGCAGCCCAGGCCACCTAGGGAAGAGGTGCCAAGTGCTCAGCTTCCCCTCCAGTAGGAAGAGAACAGACAGTCTCTCCATTATTCTGGGACGAGCATGGGTCCATGCCAACCAACGGATCCCCTGCTCTTCCTTCCCTATTGCTGCCCTCAAGACAGAGCCATTCACATTCATTCAGCTTGGGGCTCAGCCATGGTGTAGGAGAGACTGGAGCAAGCACACTGTGATGTGGGGGCTGGGCCAGGGAGTATTCCCGAGGGTGCAGTGGCAGGTGGCCTGGAGAAGCTGTGGGGACAGAATGGGCAAAACCTGCATCTAGCGCAGCGGTGGAGGAATGAAACTTATATGAGGGAAAAATGACTAGGTTTTAAAGCCACTAGGTTTATCATTAACAAAAATGAATAAAAGAAGAGGAATATTGTAGTCGGAGAGGCCTACTGCAGAGGTCATGTTGCACCCGTTGAGTATGAGGTCTTATAAGAACTTGACATGGAGCCATCCATGGGCAAGTGAAGACTTGTCAGAGACACAGCCAAACTTGCTCCATTTCCCAAGGGCATCCAAATGTGATGTGAACTCTCTGAAGAAGGTGAGAAAGCAAAGAGCAAGAACAGTGTTGTCCATGTCCTTCCAGAACATTCAGATGGTTCTCTTGTGCATGTGTCCGTGATGTGTATCTCTCTCCTGAAAACATGCTAAGTGATAAAAACAAAAAAACAAAAACAGGAAAGGCCACTATTGCATGATACCATCGATCTAAAATGTCCACGACAGACAAACCCATCATGACAGAAAGCAGATTGGTGGTTTCCAGGGGCTGCGGGAAGAGAGTAGTGGGGAATGGCTGCTAATGGGCATGGAATTTCTTTTGGGAGTGATGACAAGTTTCTGAAATTGATTACTGTGATGGACTCACAGCTCTGTGAGTATACTAAGACCAATTTTAAATGGGTGAATTGTGGAGCAGGTGAATTATATCTCAATTTAAAAATAAGGATCTCTACATATATCTCACTCAAACTGTCATTATGTACTTGACCAAAAATAAAGTCCAAACAAAAAGCCAATTCCAAATTATATCTTGTCTTTAACTCGAGAGCATGTGGGCACCTTGACCCCTTATGCAGAGAAAACACACTTCTTTATTCAGCTCTCCTCAGAGGTTACCTTAACTGTTGGCACAGGAAACAAACCCTGTGGATCAGAACATGGGAGACAGTTGAAGGGATAATTAGATTCTCCATCTCAAGAACCACACTGATTTGCAGGAGAGAAAAAGCTCATGACCCTTTGCTGCCTTGGTTATTCCCTATGAGAGCCATTCTCACTTGCCCTCTGTTTAACCTACACGTTCTTATATATTCAGGAGTTTTAAAAGTGTGAATAGAAAAGGAGAAGTCAGGGTGCCTGGGTGGCTCAGTGGGTTAAATAAGCCTCTGCCTTCAGCTCAGGTCATGATCTCAGGGTCCTGGGATTGAGCCCCACATCGGGCTCTCTGCTTGGCGGGGAGCCTGCTTCTCCCTCTTTCTCTGCCTGCCTCTCTGCCTCTCTGCCTACTTGTGAACCCTCTCTCTCTGTCAGATAAATAAATAAATTCTTAAAAAAAAAAAAAAGGAGAAGTCAAACACAGGTTCTTTCTTTGGGATATGCATTAAAATAGGAATTTGATCTTGATCCACATTTTAATTTTTTAAAAAGATTTTATTTAGTTATTTGAGAGAAAGAAAGCAAGAGAGAGAGCATGAGTGGGGGAAGGGGCGGGGCAGAAGGAAAGAAAGAAGCAGACTTCCCACTGAGCAAGGAGCCCAATGTGGGGCTGGAATCATGACCTGAGCAGAAGGCAGATGCTTAACTGACTGAGCCACTTAGGCACCCCTTTGTTCACAACTTTTAAACCTGAACAGTACAAATGTTTGGACAGTGGCACCAGGTTTCTTTATCAATGGTGGTCCTCCTAACATGCTGGAACTGGGTATTGAAGCATCTGAGGTCATCTGAAGCTAAGAAAGGCACAATCTATTGAGTTGACTTGAAAGGAAAGTTGCCTATGTAACTGATCACTCACTCCATTCTACCCGAAACTACTAACACACTCTATGTTAACTTAATTGAATTTAAATAAAAAAATTTTAAAAAGGAAAGGAAGGTGTTAACAAAAGTAGAAAGTACTATTTGGAACAGCCTTAGCTATTTCACGGCAGACTTTGGGACTGCTCCAGCATAGGGATTCTAAAATACCATAGTAGTCAAGTAATGTGTTCTCCTTATAAAATTAAAATGAGCATGCCTGGCAGCCTATGAAGAACGAAGCTTCACTCCAAACATATTTGATGTTGTCCACACTTTAGCACTGTTACTGTTGGCTTACGGATCAGAAGTGATGTTTTCTCTTGCTCTTGTTTAAAGAAAAATGGTTGGAAAATTCCCAGTTTGCTGGTGTGGTGGGAGGGAAATCGGGTGCAGGCACAAACATGGATCTCTCTCCAAACTAAACATTATATGGCACCTTCAGTGTGAAGAGCACACTTCTGAGTATTATTTGCCAAAGCCTTGCAAAGTACATTAATATCCCGCATCCATCCTACCACTGTATTTAAAGACAAGAACGTTCCAGGAAGTTCTCTCCACATACAACTTTTAACAGCTGGAGCAGGAACTAATTCCCAAAGTTCTCTCAAATCCAGCCTTCTAAATGATGCTTCTGCCTAGCTCTCTCCATCACACCTTCGGATCCTGTACTGTTGGGGGAAACAGGCTGAGCACCCCTGATGCTCCCATCCCAGAGTAGTTGATCCCCAAATGGATCCACGTTTATTTGGCATTTTGCACCTCCTTGCTCAACAGAGTAAAAGGCAAAGTAGGGACTTCCTATTAGGAGAAGCTGCATTCTCGTGAGAAGATTTCCTTCTCAGTGGACAGCGACGATCCAGAACAGCCCTGGAAGAAGTCATTTGCTCCCTGCTAGAGGCTGATTTCCTGCCCCACAGAAGCACATGCTATGCAAGAAGACGCGTGGCGAGCAAGGGGTTTTTCTGCAGATTCAGCAGGGCTCTGCATGCTAACAACCAGCTTGAAGAATGCTGAAGTCGTGTCAGTGTGTGCGAGAACGGTTCTCTGTGCAGCAGAAAGCTGGGCTGGGGGCTTGAGGGAGAGAGTCACAGGCACAATGGTTACTCCCCACTCCCGATTTTCTGTTTGGGGCCATGGAGAGCTTATTTTAAATCAGTTTCAGACTCTCTCTCAACCACCTCCCTCTCCAAACCTTTCAGTAAAGATGCTAACAAGCAGCAACACTGAAAATACTAGCTTCACCTCTCTTCCATATACTTTATCTGCCTGGCTGAGCCAGGAGATGGCTCTGAATGTTGGCTAAATGAAGTCTTCGTTTGCAAACTGATGGTGCGCGGGCCCACCCAGCCCTCAGTGGTGTATTTTGTTTGGCCTTGACTGTGTTTTCAAAAATTTTGTGAGTTGTCAACATGTAAAACTCAGGAAATTCCACATAAAAAAAAAAAAAATCTACGTCTCTGGTTTCTCTTAAAATTCTGGAGATCCGGTCATCCTAGGCTCGCATTCTCAAGGCAGATAATGTGGTGAGGCCAAGGGGTAGCTCTGCCCCGTGAACCAGACGTCCATGAGGACTCAGTACCTGCCAAGTGTAAAACATCATCTACTTATGAACAAGAGTCCTGCATTCAAAGATGCAGGAATTGAGTTCCATTTAGGATACAGGACTTCACTCTCATGTCTGTAGGGAATAAAGACTATTTCCAGCACAGCTAGAGAACCATAAGGAAAAGCACACTGAACTGGAAGACAGGTGATGTGAGTTTGTGATGCAACTCCCCTCTTCCCATGCTGAAACCTCCTTTTCCTTACCTGCACAGTGGAGGTGTTAGTAACTACCACTGGTCATCTCATTCAGCATCTGTTTATTTAATAGCACCTGCACAGAGTGGCTAACATCAAGGGGCTTAGCATCTTACAACAGGGATCTGCAATTAGGACTTCATTTTGCCCACATGTAAAGTAGGGATCATAATAATAAACTTCTCTGCATCTGGCATATTCTGTATAGCCAATCATTGTGACTTTTCATATTTTTTTATTAAGTACCAAGTGTTTGCCAAGCTTTGTGCTAGCCGTTAGCAATATGAGATTTTTCCAGGAGTTCCATTATCGGGCTTCTCCATCAGAGGGCCTTGATTTTTAGGGGATCATAACTGAATCAAAGCCATGGCCCCTCCTCCAGAAAAATGTACACACACGGTAGTTTGCATAATGTTCCAGGGATTTCGAAGCCCCTGGGGCACATTCACAGGGTCTATGCCATTGGACAGGACCCCACGGGGGTGGCCACACAGGATGTGGAAGCCGTGGTCTCAGGAGACACAGAATCACATGTGGCAATGGTCAGTCAAACGGGGCTGGGGGGAGCAGTTCTGTGTGAGGACAAGAGGCTGAGGTGCACAGAGTTGAAGCAGGCAGTAAGAGGAATTTTTAAGGAATGCAACATCACTTTTTTTCAGATGAAGAAGCCATTCCTATTAAACTAATGTAGTCAAAGCTAGCATTTTGCATATCTCTACACATGTTAAGTTCTGGAAATAGCTTCTCTCCTGTGATTCTGTAAATTTTTTTTTTTTTTTAAGATTTTATTTCCGTATTTGTGAGAGAGAGAGAGCGCAAGAGGGCAGAGGGAGAGACAGACTCCCAGCTGAGTAGGGATCCTGACGTGGAGCTCAATCCTAGGACTCCGAGATCGTGACCGGAGCTGAAGGCAGACACTTGACCGACTGAGCCACTTAGGCGCCCCTAAACTTTTTTTTCTAAATAGCTATACATCATCCTAGTTATGCAGACTAATCTCAGTATTTAATAAGGCAGACCACTGCTTTTGCATGGGGTTGATATGGGGTATGCATTTTTGTCCGTAGACCAGTCTTTTCCTGGTTTTCAAGCTATAGTTCCCAGTATGCACAAAACTGACTGCACATGGGACCCGATTATCTGTTGGTGACCCAGATGGGGCTGGTCATATGGGCCACCTCTGCCCCCGACCCTTTCCCACCTTTTGGTTGGATGCAACACTTTATCACATTCCCTGTAAAACAAATCCAACTAACCAACTCTTGGGAAGCAGGCAGGTTTTACTAAGGGCTCTGGAGACAGTGTGAAAGTTCACTGCATTTCACATCAAAATGCCTGTCAGACAACCCTCACCTGCCAAAGCTTTTCTCTTTCAAAGGCCAGACCCTCATCTTTCCTCTGTAGTTCCTCACCCACTCTGTAGCCTGTGCTAATTCAGAGAATGGAGCTCTCTAAGCTTCTGCAATTTTGCTTCCTCGTTCCTGTTATTTAATACTGGGTGAATTATGAGAAAGCCTCCGTGCTAAGGATGACAATTTTGTTTATACCATCCAAAAAAAAAAAAAAAAACAAGCCCTCCTTAGTATTCATGCTATTTGTGGTGGGGTTGGGAGGAAGTTAAATAACAAATAGATCTTCCTCTCCTCCCCCACCCCCCACCCATCAGCTTTATTCTTCAGTTACTACCTCGAAGGCATCCTTGATGTTACAACACAGAAACTCATCTCTCATTTTTGGAGGGCTGCATAGTGTTCCACTGTATACATGCAGCAGGAAGCATTTACCTTTCCTGGACATGTACTTTATTTTCCTTTTATTTTCCTATCCCAGACAATGCTACAATCAAACAAATATTGCCCACTTGTGTATCAGTAGGGTAAATTATGGGAATTGGTATTTCTGTGTCATGAATATGTACATGATAATGTTTAGTAGATACTGCTGTCCAGGAATTTGTCTTCCAGCTGACTATTTTTTTCCCCTAAAATTACCTCATTTTATATGTTTGTTTATTCATGTCCCACCTTGATTCAGTAAGGGTTTAAGGTGGCTGTCAGGGAGGTATAAATTAGAGGGAGCTGGGAAAGGAAAGTGCAAAACAAAGATAAAGACATAAAATGGACTGGTGAGTAAGGGTATTATAAAACTCATTCAAGTTCATTCATAAAAATCAATTCAAATTCATGCAAACCAGGCGACCCTCAGGTTTGGCACTAAGCTTTCCAACAGCCAATGCAAAGAGAGAAAACTCATCAGTCAGAGAATCCACAACCAAAAACAAAGCCATGGCTTGCCAGGCTCATATAAAAAACACCGTACACTGAGACAGTGTCCTCAGCAATGGCACTTCCTGTACCACATAGCACCCTCACATCTGTCCATTTTTCTCAGACCCAAAGCAGAGCCTGGCTGTTATTAGTGCATGTGCTGTTTACGTCGGGTGGGGTGGCAGCCTGGCCAAGCCTGATAAACCAACCCCCCGACTCCCAGTGTGGCCAGATAACAGGGTGTTTGTGGCAGGCATCAGCCCTCAACACACAGACCTTCCTTTCTCAAAAGCTTCTGGAAGTTGCCTTGGAGGATGACACCAGAAGTCACTCTGGGCCAGTGTGTGTAAACCCGGTCAGGAAAGCGCTCCTGAAGGCATGTTCTCAAGCAGGACACGTGGGCTGCCTGCTGGGTGAGCAGGCAGAGGGCTGGATGGATGTGTGTTCCACACTGCCCCGGGGCTGGGGGGCTAAGATCCCCTGAGGGAATGAGGAGCCAGGGGCCACCTGTGTAAACGACCAGCCTCGAAGAAATCACCAAGGGGCTGAATCCCACGACAGAGGGTCACATGGCTCCATAAGGAAGCTCTGACCCAAAGCAAAGGCAATGGATCTGAGCAGCAAACAGGAGAATAGTTAAGAGACAGCTGGACTTGGATGTGGATTTGAAAGCAGGGCAAACTAGCAAGAAAGCAGTGGGTCTCCAAGGGTCAAGGCTGGCAAAATATAAAAGAGAATGGACTGAGTCACATAAGATTTTATATCCAAACCCCACTGAGCTGTGGATAATTTTACCCATGAGCTACCACACATTGCATATGGACCCCCAGAGAGGCCCTGGAGAGGACATATCAAGAACGTATCATGAGCAAAAAGAAAAGAGTTAAGAATATGTGTCTCAGGCCCCTGAATATAGTGGGGTAGTATTTCCTTTGTGATTCCCTGGATGAAAAAAATAAAAGAAAGTAGGAGAAAGTTATCCAAGGGGAAGTAAAAAAAAAAAAAAAAAAAAAAAAAAGATACTGGACCCCCCGATTGAAAGAACTTTGTTTGAGCATCAGCCTGGAGGGGGGCCGCCAGACAAAGAAAGGGACTAAGAATGGGCCACTCCAAAGGGAGTAAAAGGAACCAAAAGAAAGTAGGCATTGGGAAATGCCTACTGGGGATATGATATGACAGAGGGAGAAAATGAGGTACATTTGCCAGCTAGAAGACTGATCTTAATGGTCTTTACATTCCCTTGATTCCTTTCAAGTGCATTTACATGAAGGTTGACTTTCGAACCCTGAGTTTGAGCCAGTACAGCTGTTCCGGGTTTTAACTTCACCCACACAGATCCTGACTCACGATTTACCAGCTGTCTCCCCTTCCCATCCATCTGCTAACAGACTCTGCTTTTGCAAGACCCGGGAGAATGGCCTCCTCATCGCCACGTTCCGCGGCGCTCCGGGCTAGCAATAAGAGCTTCCACCATGTTGGGCTTACTGTGTTGGCCAATGAGGCTGAGGAGGAAACAGGATCCCAGCTTTCGGTTCTGGTATAATTTCGCCAGAATATTATACCAGTGGAAACAGAATTTGAACTTATGTATGGGAAAACATGAAGAGATGGTAATAAAGTCCACGGCTGGACTACTGTATTCTATGTTGAAACAGATTTAAGAATGACTGCTAGCTGGATTACTTCAGGGATCACATGTAACCTAAATAGCTTTTCATTAAGACTTTTAAATCATAGAAAAAATGAATTTTTTGGAACAAAGTGCTCAGAATATGACTGAATGTATGAAAATTAATAAATGGAGAGCAAGTTACCAAAAAAGACCCATTTTCTTATTGTTCAGATGTTTCCATACATTTAATGTGGGGATCTGAAATCTTGGTCAGGACTCCTTCAAATCTCTTTTTAAGTGAGTTCATCAGATGAACACCGCTAGAAAGGTGCCACCTTTGAACAACATAATGATTTTGATGTGAAAACCCTCAATTAAGGCTCTTAATCATTTCCTTGGTAACAGGGAGTTTTGAACAAAATATAAGAGCAAGGGTATTATAAAAAAGGTTACTTATTTTCCCCTCCACCTCTGATTAGCCAAAGAACAACAAAGCCAAAATATGGAGGAAAGAAAGATGCTGTCTGGCTAAAAAACTGGAATTCGGAAGAAGAACATATTGGTGAGGCTTTTCCCTCCTTGGGTGGTGATTTCAGGACTTTGTCCCCCTTAACTGGGTATAGCCTTGAAGAGGAAAGCGGGAACCAGGGGTCTGAACCATCATCCCCAGCCATCAGACCCTCCTGGGATGAGGGTTCCCCATTCATCTTCTTTCATTCTGGGCCCACACCCTACAAAATAGTTTTGCTTAGTATTATGACACCTCCTTCAGTTGCCAGATCAGACTACTTCAGTGTCTAGCTAGGTGAGTGGCTCAGACTCTGTCAGCATCAGGAGAGGTATGCCCCCTGGGATGCCAGCTTTGCACCCCTGCAGGTGGAAACCTCACTTCCTCACACCTCTCCACATCTACCTCCCACCCCCGCTGTCAGGAACCCCAGAGAAGTGGAATTCCACGGGGCCGCACTCATTCAGCGCCCCACCAATGACAGGCTGCCGCAGGTGTGTTTACTCACTCTGTGTGACCTAGCATGCAAGCATGTGGACACAAGGTAGTCACAACCCAGCTGCTATTCCCCACCCCCTCCCCAGCAGCCTGGAGAACTATGCAGGTCAGCTTGTGAAACAGTATCCACGGTTATTTAGAAAGGAGGTTGGCATTCACAGGAGGCTGGTCTTGTTTTAAACTGCTCACTGCACTAGTAGAAGACAGGGAGGATGATTACTCTTGATTCTCCCTGACAGCTCAGGGGAGCTACAGGCCATGCGATTCTCCAGAGAGAAACGATGGCATGGAGTGGGGTCCTCTACCCAGGTAGATGGCAAAAATGACTCAAGTAAGAGTGTGTGTGTGTGTGTTGGGGGAAATACTGAAATTACAAAGTAAAAAGTGCAAATATGAGATTATAAATAAATATATCATTTGTATTCAATGTAAAAAGAGAGTATGTTTTAAAACTGACACAGAATCATGCGATGTAAAGAAGTAAGTATCTAAGGATACCTGGGTGGCTCAGTTGATTAAGCGACCAACTCTTGATTTTAGCCCAGGTCATGATCTCAGCGTCATGAGATAGAGCCCCATGTCAGGCTCTGTGCTGGGTGTGGAGTCTGCTTGAGATTCTCTCCCCAAGCCCCCACTTGCTCTCTCTCTCTCTCAAATAAATCTTAAAAAAAAAAAAAGGAGAAGAAGTATCTAATTTTCACTGGTTATGGGGGGGGGTGGAAATGCAGTATATAAATCACACAGAAAACAAATTTTCTCCATTGCTGGAGGGCATTTGGTATTGGTATCTAAATCTTCTTAAATTTACAAGTTTTGTTTTTTTTTTTCAGTGGTGTTTTTTTGTTTTTTGTTTTTTGTTTTTTTTTTTTACATCCTGTCCTAGACAGTAGACCTTTCCCTAAGATCTGGATACTTTTTTTCCCCCTCATTCAAACAAGAGGCCAATGAGAATAAATTCAAGCATACAGTTGTAAAAGCCTCTCTCCCCACGCTTACATTTTGACAGCAGTCACAGAAGATGAAACCAGCGGGGGATGTAAGTGGATGATGGTAAGGCTGTACCGGGTGGGAGGAATATGCTGATGGGAGAACCTGGCCCTCAATTAATGAATGACATCAACGCCTTTCATGTTGAACGGCACACCCGAGGGCTGGGTGAGACAAGCAGGAAAGAAGAGAAAGATCCCATCTTGTTAATTGACCTAATCGCACCTCCTTTCGCAGAACTACAGATGATTTATAATACAGAACTTCCTCTAATGTCATGAAACCGTCTCTCCCAAAAAGGACACCGAGGATGATCGTGAACAGTGATAATGAACGAGGAGACCTTTTGTCTCTTCCTCCTGCCTTTCTTTCCTCTGTGAACTTACTTAGGGAAAGCTGATGTGAAGAAACACACTTGTTGGTTTGGGTTTGTTTGTTTGTTTTTCCTGTAGTTTTTTGTCCTTTCATTTTAAGCAATCACACCCTCCATTCCAAACAGAGTGCAGATCCCACCGTTGTATTCCTACCTTTGTGGTTCTGAATGTTGGGCTCTGGAAAGCAGCAAAAGTCATGATGGAGCAGGAGTGGGTGATGAAAGCTTTTGATCTTGGAAAGGGAAAAATAGAGCGGCTCAGAATTGCAGGACTAGGGAGTCTGGCATTTTTCCTCATATTTCTAGGTGACAGACAAATTGTTAGTTATCACATATATAATTTATTAGTAATTGCTCTAATTTGCCTCCTAAGTTTCTAAGTTGCTGGTTCATGGAGATCAACTATTTTGTCCCTATAAAATAGGAATCACGTGATAATTTAATGAAGTAGCTGGCCAGTTAGGGCCCATTTCTGTGCAAATGTGGTTATGGCCATTGTAATCTAGAAAAGCGGTGGGGTGGGGTTAACAGAGTTAAACTCGTTAGAAGCCTAGTGACTAGTGTCACTCACTGGGATTAAAATACTACACACACATTTCCTTTTGTGGACATATGGGTGCTAAGACAACTGACTTGGGTTTGGTTTGCAGTCTATTTAAAAGAAAATGTTTCCTTCCTTCTTGGAGCATGGTAAGGCTGACTGCCCAATCCCTCCTGTCGGGGGTCTGGGAGACCAAAACCTGGGAAGTGTGCAGATGAGAGCAGAGCAGAGCGGGGCCTGCTGCAAGGATGCTCTACGCAGGTTTGACATGCAACTTCTGCTGCTTCTCCTCAAAGCCAGTGTTCCACTTCTCTCAAAAAGCAATTAGCTGACTTCCAGTACTGTTTTAAGGACCTCAGTGTGAAACGTATTCTTGTGGCCAGACTGTCAGATTCTCTCTGTTACTGGATCACTGCAATTTATCCACAGAAACATTTCCTACTTATCTTCTCTACTGAATAGCCAAACAACCTAAGGTCTCTTTTGTCTCTGTGCCATCAGCAAAACTGTCAACTCCCTTCTGTTTGCTGAGCTCTTTTTGCACCATTTTGTAAGAGGCAGGAACGGAGCTTAACGTTTGGTTCTCAGGTTTCAACTTGCGGTCCAGAGAATGGCAGAAATGAGGAAAATGAAGTTTTTAGCTGACCTTTGAGAACACTGGAAATCGAGGTGACAGAATAAATGTGGATTGCTCAGGCCATTTGGGAAAGTCACTCCTTTGCCCAACTCAGCTGGCAGACATCCTAGGACTGATAAAATTCCTCTAGCAGCTCATCAGAATTTAACTTGGGCTCAATCTGTCAACGTCACAGCCACATCTCCCAAGGGTACCATTTGGCGACAGGTCAAATCCATTATCACAAACACAGTGGATGTTCCTGAACAGCATTCCTAACCGTGGCCGGTGTGTCCACATGAACTGAATAGGATCAAGTATCAAAAAATCTAAGAAAAATAATGCAACTTAGATAACCCCTGCTACTTTTATTGAAATCAGGATACTTTTTAAAGTGACCAAATGGCATTTGGAAAAATGACTATACTCCTGGAACCTGAAATCAAACTATCAGTGATTAAGATTTTAAACCGAATTTGGAAACTGTACTCATGGTTTCCTAACTTCCTTAGTGTACTATTAACATGTTCATGACCAAGGAGCAGCCCCAGATGACTCTTATGGCTTAATGCTTGCTTGATCAATGTTCACTAAGCAATAAAGCAGGGTACGCAGCCCATCTATCCTCCAAGTGTAGTCTTAGGGACAGCATCATTAACATAATCTGGGAGCATATTAGAAAAGCAAATTCAGGGCCCAACCCCAGCTTACTGCGGCAGCATTTCTGGGGGTGGGGACCATGAATCTGGGTTTTTACAAGCACTTCTGGTGATTCTGATGTTCACTCAAGTGTGAGAACCACTGGCCTCAGGGGTCTCTGGAACAAGCTGTCAAGTGGCAACTGATGGTTTATGGTTGTACCTGCAGTTTTCTTTCTGCAGATGAAAAAAAACGTGACAATCAAGTGATCCTTCTTTGGTTGGAAGCTAGGTCCCAGCTGCTGATTTTTGCTTTCTTTTCTCTGAACATTTCCCAATACCTGGATCAGAACTGGGGGGCCACCATACACTGCAACTGACTTAAGGGGACAGTTTGTACTTTAAACTTGGAACGTGTAAGGAACTCCTCCTAAACTTGTTGGAACAGTTTTAGTTTGTTGGTACTAAGAGGTACCTATACACCTAAACAATAATAAACACTTTTCCTCAGTCAGCTCTCTGAACATCTCAGCCATCTGTAATACAGCAAAAAAACCAGAAAGTAGATAAAAAAGACCTTTCATCATTCAACATGTATATTACAATGACTGCACACACAAAAGCTTGTTCTTTTTAAAGAGATTTTTGGAGGCTGCCAAAATCCACTTAGTCTTACTTTCTAAAACTAGTTGTACCTTAGGATCTCATGAGAAGCTTTTTAAGAATTCATATGTGCGACACCTACATGTAAGAGCTGAAACTATTAAATGCTTAGAAGAAAACTTAGGTATCAAGCTTCACAATCTTGGGTTAGGCAACCGTTTCTTAGATACCTAAAGTACAGACAACCAAACAAAAAATAGATAATTAAAAATTAAAACCTTTGTGCTTCAAAGGACACTATCAAGATAGAGAGTGAAGAGACTCTCCACTGAATAGTAGAAAATATTTGCAAATCATTTGTCTGAATAGAGTCTAGCATCGAGCACGTATTTTTTTAACAACTTTACAACTCAACATTTAAGAAAACCACAAGTAACCTGATTTTAAAATACATGAAATATTTGAACAGCTATTTCTCCAAAGAAGATGTACACATGGCCGATAAGCACACAGAAAGATGCTCAACATCTAATGCATCGTTAGGGAAATGCAAATCAGGAACACAACGAAACACCACATCACGCCAGGAGAGCTCGAATCCCAAAGATGGAAAACAGCAAGTGTCTACAAGGCTATGGAGAAACTGGAACCCTCACACATGACTGGTAGGAATGTAAAACAGCATAGTCACTTTGGAAAACAGTCTGGCAGTTCCTCAAAAACTTAAAAATGGAGTTACCATATGACCCAGCAATCCCACTCCTAGCTTGGTATATACCCAAGAGAATGGAAGACATCAAAACTTGTACATGAATGCTCACAGCAGGCTTGCTCCTTAAAGCTAACACGTGGAAACAACTCCGGTGTCCATCAACTAATGAATGCATCAACAAAATGTGGCCCCTATTTATACAATGGGATATTACTCACCCATAAAAAGGAAGTATTGATACGTGCCATAACATAAATGAACCTTGATAACATTAAGTGAAAGAAGCCAGACACAAAAAGCCACATATTGTGTGATTCTATTTTTATGAAATGTCCAGAATACGCAAAGCCATAGACACAAATAGTGGATTCGTGCATTAGTGGTTGTCAGGGCCTGGGGGAGGTGTGATAGCTGCACAACTTTGTGAAGTATTAAAAGCATTCAGTTGCACACTTGGAAGGGTGTATTTTATGATATGTAAATTCTATTTCACGTCTTAAAAAAACATGCAACAAAGTGGATTTGGCCTGTGGGGCCATGGTCTCCCAGTGCCAGTTTAAACATATACAAACATATTTCCATAACAAAAAAAAGAATATAGGCTATATATATATACTGTATATACTGTATATATACTATATATACTGACTTTGATACTAGAACCACCAAAGATGGGGCCTAGGCATCTGTAGCTTTGCCCAGTTTCCAGGTAATTTACTTGAAATCAATCAAGTGCTGGTTGGGAAATCAATAGTTTGGGACCACTGCTCTCTATATAGCTCTGTTAGTCTGATCATCTTAGAAGGTTGAAGGAGAGGAAGGCCATTTCTACAGGGAGACAAACAGGCACTAAGAAAAAAAAAAGATACATATAGATATATCTATCTATATATATATATATATTTGCTGACAACCCAACAAGACACAGTAAAGAATAAGATGCAAATACAAAAGCATAAAAAACTCAGTGTTCTGAGGCCCCTTAGCATAGAAGAAAACAGTCATAGGTGTCATAACAAACCAAAATCATTGCTATATTACAGCTTTGATATTCATAGTGACGACCTGGAGGCATTCAGAGAAGATTAAATTGTGTTCAATAGATGTTATTTAAGGCATGTGGAGGTAAATACTCATTTTAGGAAATAGCATTTTAAGAAAGCTCCAAGTAGTAAAACCTCAAAAATCGAGGAAATCTGATTATCCAGGTAAGGTAGTTTAAAAATCCTAATAGCTTTATTTTAAAGTCTTCTAATTTTTTTTCCACTTGGATTTCACAAACAAAAATCAATCCTGCAACTAAGGAAAAATAACAGGATATAAACTTCCTGAAATGAGCATTAGACACAGAAAACACCTGAGGGGGGAGAAACCGAAATGGAGAAATTTTTGTTTTTCTAATGCCTACTCCTTTCTAAGCCAGTAGTCCTTTAAAAAAAAAAAAAAAACAACCTTATTGAGGTACAATTTATATATAATATTTTAAGCATGTAATTTGGATGCCTTTGACAAATGTATCCACACACCCATGTAACCACCATTCCAATCAATACATAGAACATTTCCATCTCCCTGGAATCCTGTGCCTCTTAGAGGTCAATCTCCCGTCCGTATACCCAGCTTGCCCCGGGCAACTGGTGATGGTTTCTGGCACTATTACTTGTGCCCCTGGGATTTGAGCCAGACTCCTACTGTGTACATCCTTCTGTCCAGGTCCTTTCAACACAGTTATGAGGTCCATGTAAGGTGCCGGGAGGCGGGGGGCGGCGTGGTTAGTAGTTCATTCCATGCTGTTGCGAGGAATGTTCCTTCTATGAATACACCAAAATATATGTACCTATTCACCTGTGTTTTTTGTAGGGGACTATTGGGACTGAAATTGCCCAAGTCTTTTTATGGACCTATGTTTCCATGGGTCCTGTGTTGGGCCATGTGTTAAATATATGCTTAGCATAACGAGAAACTGCCAAACTCTCTTCTCCAATAGTTCCACCATAGTGGTTCCACAATAGTTCCACAATAGTTCCACCATAGTACTCCGACTAGCAATGCAGTGAAGGCCCAGAACCTGGACCTACAAACCGGTAGAGAGAAAATTCTCACTCAGTGATTTCCATCTTTCCTTGGCTCATCATTTTGTCTACTGTTCCACCTTGTATTTATGGAAACTTTCATCTATATGGCTCCAAACCCTTTGTAAATTTCAACCAGCATTAGGACCGATATGCTGTTGATTATCCACATACTATATAATTAATATGCTATTAATAAAACTAAAGTTTCAAGCAAAAATATTTTTCTTGGCAGTGATTGCTAAAAACTGTTTCCAAAACAGCATTTATTTATGTTCCTTTCTAAAAAGTAGGTAATGACTGTGAATGAATCCTTGACCATTCAACATCTTGGCAGGGTTTTTTTGTTTATCCTTTTGAAAGTCCACTTTCTGTGGAAATCAGTGCCTTGGTTCACGAAAGAACAGCAGTACAGTTTAGCATGAAAGAGCTCAAGTTAGGGGGGCCAGGGTGGCTCAGTCAGTTCAGCGTCTGCCTTTGGCACAGGTCATGATCCCAGGGTCCAAGGATCGAGCCCCACATCAGGTTCCCTGCTAGGTGGGGAGCCTGTTTCTCCCTTTCTTCCTGCTTGTGCTGTCTCTCACTATCTCTGTCTCTCTCAAATAATAAACAAAGCTTAAAAAAAAAAAAAAAAAAAGAAGAAGAAGAAAGAAAGAAAGCTCAAGTTAAAGAGGTAATCAGACCAGTATGAAAATTGTGACTTCTTTCCATGAGGCCTGTTCTTTACCATATAGAGCTTTGGTTCCCTCATCTGTAGTCTGGGGGTAGGGTCATAAAGATTCATATCTCATAGAATTGTTCTGAGGACAATGATCTCATGTAGGTAAGGCCTTTGGCAATGTTCCTAGTCCATATTTATTGCTCAACAAATGGAAACTTTAAAAAAGATGTGTTCCAATGTGATTGAAGAAAAAAGTCATTATAGGAAACACAGGATGAGTTCTAGAATATAAATTCCCTCTCCTTGCTTTGACCAGGAGCATGCTCCCTCTCCCCCCTTGGAAGTCAGGGAGACTCCCATTCCATTAGCTGCCAATCAGCTCCATCCCCCACAAGGTCATTCCCTCCCCCATCCTTTGCTACTGCTGGGGCTGGCTAGGAAGAGCAGCATGCACACCTTCTCTCACCAGGTTCTGGTCTGGCTCACCTGCTCAGAAGCCTGGACTCGAAATTATCTCACTATGCTGCCCTCTGCCTCAGCTATTTCTACTAACCTCACATTGAAACATTGTGCTTCCTTTCAGAACTTGACCTTAGCATCCCACATGCTCAGGAGACATATTAGACCTATGGGCTGACGGATTAAGAAGCATCTCTTCTCTGGACCCCAGCCTCAATCAACCAATAGGACAATAGGAGAAAGCTCACAAAATGCACATCTTAAAATCCCAGAAAATCATTTTTTAAGTTTCATTTTCCAAACTCATGGACCATAAGGAAGAGAAACCCTCCAGTCTCAGGCTTTCAATTTAAAGACCATTTGGTAAATGTTTCTCTCTGCACCTGCACTTAGGGCCTTTACGAAAGAGCTAGCATTGCATCTTCCCTAGCTCCTAAATCTGGAAAAACTGCAGTCTGTCAGGAGGTGAATAAATCATAGCAGTAAGTGAGTTAATTAAGAAATGGATTGTGATTAGGTGTACGCAGCAAAGAGAGCAACCAGGGAGACTCAGGCTAACCAGCATTACAACATCAGACTCGAACACTGCATTGAGGCAATTCTTGTCACCTTATCCTCTATGTGCGTTGTGCCCTTTGCCCAATGATGTTAGTTCCACCCTTAGGCCAACGACGCATGAGGCATAAAGGAGGGGAAGCTGGGAGGAGGACAGAGGTTACTGTCTGGTAGTATCTGGGTGAGGTCATGCTAACCCTAGTTCCAGATCTTTCTGTCAAATACATTGTAAAGTACCAACTGAAGGAGAGTCTTGTCATCTCTGGCCAGTTAGCCCAAGCAAACAGCTAGCCCACTCAGTGAGTCCCCTCAGCCAGTGGGGGGAAGTGTGAAAGAGTCCAATTTTGCATTAAATATTAAAAATAGGGCCCAAAGTAGAAGTGCTCTTTACAGAGGTGCATTGGGCTCTGATGCTGCCCCTGAGATGAGTTCTCTGTTCCATGGAGAAGAGAGAATGACAGAAAATTCTGGTAAATTATTTTGATGAGCTTCAAGAGTTTAAAACCAGTATCCTTGACGTTTTGACATCCTACTGTATTTTCTTTGGTTTTCCTGACAAGAAAGGAACATTGAGGAAGAATCAGGGTTCCCACTTGCTCTCAACTGCTAAAAAAACTCACCAGATTTTTTTCTTGAAAGATTTACCAATTTAAAAACTAACTTTAAATTTCTGTCAGTTTCTTGTTCTAAAAACATTTAGTGTCTTAGATCAAATTTATCTCTTGTTAGTTCAAACTGTTAAGTAAATCTTTGTGGCAAACATCTTTTATGTCATTTACTCAAGCAGAAAATGCAAGTACTTGGTTGGCTTTTTAACTTTCTTTTTAAGGTGGCTTTTCCTTTTTTTTTTTGCCCAGTAGTTAGCAGTAACGTCCTAAGGACTGTTTTCCTCCTCGATAACTTTAACAAATCACCTCAGATTGGTCAAATCTTTTATTTTGGTTTAAAGATTTTATTTATTTATTTGACAGAGATCACAAGTAGGCAGAGAGGCAGGCAGAGAGGGGGGAGCGGGGGAAGCAGGCTCCCTGCTGAAGCAGAGAGCCCAATGTGGGACTCTATCCCAGGACCCTGGGATCATGACCTGAGCTGAAGGCAGAGGCTTCAACCCACTGAGCCGCCCAGGCGCCCCTATATTGGTTTATATAGGTATTTCTACTGATACTGTCTAGGTTTGTCCTACCAAAATACCAAGGTCAATATATTTATTGCCCTAGTTTATCTTTTAAGGGAGAATTGCATTGTTTTAGGACCCCTTCTTTGTGTTAAAAAAAATGTATTTCTAAAATTCAGATGTTTCTTCTCTAAATAACTATTTCATAAAAAATTTGTAACAGTTCATAAAAACACTTCCCCCTCTAAGTTGACAGTCATACCTGTAGTCAGTCTTTGCTCACTTGTTTTATAAACAGAAAGGGCTAGAAAACAGATGAAAAGTGCTTCAGGTCCCTATTCTATGCCATGCACAGGGCTAAACTTACCTACACTACCTGGGCAATTCTCACAAGAGTCAATAAACAAGGATATGAGCTATTATTATCTTAATTTATATAGAAGAAAATTAAACCTTAGAGTATACTAACTTTCCCATAGTCACATGCATAGAAGGAAATCTTTTGTTACTAAAAAATAATAACAAAATGGGGCACCTGGGTGGCTCAGTTGGTTAAGCAGCTGCCTTGGGCTCAGGTCAGGATCCTGGAATTCTGGAATCAAGCCCCGCATCGGGCTCTCTGCTCCGTGGGGTGTCTGCTTTTCCCTCTACCTCTGCCTGCTTCTCCCTCTGCAACCACCCACCCTCCCCCGCTCATGTTTTCTCTCTCAAATAAATAAATAAAATCTTTAAACAAATGGTAAAATAACGAAATGGATTTAGAAATAAATGACAGAATCACAAGTTCATACTTAGTTCTATTATTGTTCCTGTCACTGAAAGCCCGTAGTTACACACATGCACAAACACGCATACATTTGTGTCACCACTGTTCTATGACCTTGACACTCATTTTCTACATGAAGAAGTTCAGGCCCACAGAAGTGAAATGACTAAGCCACGGGGATAGTTACTTGAATTTCAGAGCCCACCAGCAGAAGCACGTTGTGTGCCTCCTGGGAACAGGAGTTCTTAAGATGTCGGCAGTTTGTCCCCAACTCCCTTCCCTGGGTTCTTACAGGGAGAGCGGAACTGCCGTGCTCGTGGCACAGACCCGTCCTGGTTTCTTCAGGTGATGCTGCCACCCCCGCTCCACAGGACCAAGAACTACAGGAGGGATGATGTTCAGTGTTCGGACGCCTGTTTGTTTACCCTGAGGAGGAGTAACCATGGTAGCTTCATGCTGTCGCTCTCAGGCCTGTCAATATAATTGTGTAGTGATATCACTGGAGTTGTGAAACAATCATTCACATCCGTCCTCGTGCTTATATTTAGCCGTGACTGCTAATGGTGTGATTATAGGATATAAACAAGCTCCACCCAGAGTGAGCCCGAATGACGAGATGATTGCCTGGGGACCTAGAGTTACCCAATGCATGTTGCACTATGAAATGAAAAGATCCAGCAGAGACAACTTTACTGTGACGATAAATTTGGTTTCCCACTACTACCACTTCAAGCCAAATTATGTATGTTTGATGAGGCATAATTTCTTATTAGAGTCACAGAATACTGGAGCCGACTGCATCATGATGGGATCATAATTTGAATTTTAATCGGGTTTTTGGTTCATTCCCCAATTCTAGCTAATGAAATTAATCTGATACCATAGTTATTCAGATGAATAGGGGACAACATAGGACAAAAAGGGAATAAACTGTATCGCTTACCACAAAAAGTAATGTACTGTTATAATAGTAAGTGTAACTGTTGGCAGTTTTTCCCTGACCTTTCCATGAACCGTCTCTCATCAGCCTTGGGGTGGTCACTTGTCCAAGACAGATGTCTGACTCTCGGTTTTGGCATCTCTGATGAGGGATTTAACATACTGAATGCAACCTTTTAATGATTCTCTAAAATGTTATTTTGATAACCTACATGCCAAGCCTGCATGTAGGTCAGTGTTCCTCATTTCTGACCCAGAGAACGTGCTGAAAGCTTTCCAACAAAATATCATTACCGAAGTGGAGAGGGCAGTGAGTGTAACAAACTCTGGTTTGCTCCCTTGTATGTACAGTATTTCTCTCCTTTCTTCATCTGGCACACCTGAATTCAGACGTTTAGAATAAATGTTTACAGCCAGAGATGCCATTAAATACATGAAGTCATGACTATGATAGCCTCTAACACAAGATCCTACGGTCTGTACTAAAGACACCATCAGCCACCTGAGGGTAATATAGGAAATAGGAAATTGAGTTACCTGAATAATGAGCCATTTTTCCTTAAAACTAGCCACTTTTAATTGATTCCAGGGAGTACTTAGCTTCTAACCAGAGTATTTAATATCTGGTCTTTTTTTCCAAATCACAGTTACATGTGTAAGTATATGAACAATTAGAGTTTCATAAAGGTTAAAGAGTCAGGTGGAATAAGCCAATGGAAACAAGGGAATACAATTTTGAATATTAAAACCATGGTATCTGCTGCGCTACCAGACAGTTCTTTCTTTTTTTAATATGTGAAAAATGGCAAAATATCATTACCGTAAGTGGCTCAGGGGCCTGGTAATATATTGTTTTTCTAAAGTATTTAAGTCGTCAAAGCAGGAGCAAGAGGTCAGTGTCTAATGTTGCTTAACAGCTGGAGGCAGATCAGGATGATCTTAGACTTGTTTTTCAAAACAGTTTCACAAGAGAAAAATATTAATAAAAAATTAAAAAGGAAAGTTTTAGAGTTTGCATAAAATAAGCAGTAATAAGATTTATATTCTGCCTCTGAAAGGGTATTGAATATCACTTCAATTTGCAAATATTGATACAACTGTCATATTATTTTCACATTGCGACAATTTTGAGTTTTCTTCACTTGAAACATTGTCCCAGGGGGCACTGTGACTGTTAAACTAATCTTTATTCATGATTTATGCAGCCTGAACTCAAAGCTCTGAAACAAAATTAATAAATCATGTGCTGATGGAGAGAGTGGCAGAGACCGTAGACAATTTGAAGAACAATTTCTAAGTGATTGGTACCACTTAGGCCAACTTCTGGTTTATGGAAATTTTCTACTTAAGTTATGAAAACTCTTAGGACCTCCTGGAAACTGTAGTAATTCATTTTCTTGCCTGACTTACTCGAAGAGTGGCTAAAACCAGGCAACACCAAAATGATCCATGATCAACTCACCCTTGATAACGATCAAGGAATATCACGTAGCTTGACTTCACAGCACACCAAAACTCTAACTCAAGCCCTTCCTGCTGCAATTTATGTCCATTTGTTCTTGCTGTTTTCTCAGAGGAGCTTTTAGAGTATAACTGAGTACCCTCTGTGGAAATATAACCAAGCAATCGCCTAGGAGACAAAGGTATATTGGTAATCAGTCCCAGAAATGATGCTGGTTGGAATACCAAGTAGGGCTAGCCGTCTGTTAGTTACTGAGTTGTTTTCCACCCCAATAAACAGTCATCACAGCTTTAAGAACACCCAAGAATTGTTAGCTATGATTACTCATCATGTGATTATTTTTTAAATAAAGCTTTATTTTTAGAGCAATTTTATATTTACAGAGAAATGGCAAAGATAGTTTAAAAAGGTTCGCATATACCCCATGCCGTTTCCCCTGTTATTAGCATCATAAATTAGTATATGTGTTACAACTAATGAACCAATACCAATGCATTCTTATTAACTGAAGTTTATACTTCATTCACATTTCCTTAGTTTTTACCTAATATTCATCTTGTGTTCCAGGATCCCACCCAAGATCCCATCTAATATTCAGGTGTTATGCCTCCTTAGGCTTCTCTGGGTTGTTGTGACAGTTTCTCAGACCCTTTCCTTGTTTTTCACACCCACTGGTTGGGGACCTTGTGGAATGTCCTTCAATAAGAATGTGTCTGGGGTATGAGTTTGCAAGAGGAAGACCAGAGAAGTCAACCACTAATGTCATCACACACTAAGGGCACATGGACTTATCAGAGTTGATGTTGTGTGTGATCACCTGGCTGACGTGGTGTTTGCCAGGTTTCTCCATTGTGAAGTTATTCTTCTTCCCTCTTTCCATACAGTAACTCTCTGAAAGGAATTCGCCACGCATAGACAATACTTAAGGAATGGGGAGTTACGCTCTACCTCCTTGAGGTCTGTGTACATAACTTATATGGATTTCTTCTACATAGGAGATGTGTCTTTCCTCCCTCCCCTTTTTTGATTTATTTATTCAGTCACTTATTTGTCTAAGTATGGACTCAGATTTTAAACTTTGGCTTATAGCGCAATACTACTTTATTTTGTTACTTTGCTACTTATTTTGACCTTTAGTCACTGGAGCTCTTAGAATTGGATCCTCTCTCTGTCTCTTTGAAATAACCCTACCATTGTAGGGTTTTGTTTTTGGGTTTTTTGTTTTGTTTTGTTTTGTTTTTTAGCGATTATGTGTCTTTGAATTAATTGTATCTTACACATAAAAGTCAGCCAAATTGGTAGTTTTCAACTTTTCTTCTCTATGTGCCAGTCATCAGTCAACTTCTATTCAAGTGAATATTGAAGTGGCATTTTTAAAAAATCTGTCACATTTGATTATTAACCAGAAGATTATTTAGTACCCTTGATCTTCCCTCTCCTTTTCTCTACCACCCAGTCATGAGAACTTTTCGGATTAAAGATAAATCATTTTAAAAGTAATGATGAACAAAGTAGATCAGAAGTAACTATGGACACAGAATGAATGGAGTATGAAGAATTCATTCACAAAAAAAAAAAAAAATACAGAATACAAAAGCAGTAGGCTTTTAAAAAGGACTTAAAAATTGAACTCTTAAAAAAGGCTGAAAATTCAAGATAAATGTACTAGACCATTTCTTTTTTTTTTATTTTATTTTTTATAAACATATAATATATTTTTATCCCCAGGGGTACAGGTCTGTGAATCGCCAGGTTTACACACTTCACAGCACTCACCATAGCACATACCCTCCCCAGTGTCCGTAACCCCAACCCCCCTCTCCCAACCCCCTTCCCCCTGCAACCCTCAGTTTGTTTTGTGAGATTAAGAGTCACTTATGGTTTGTCTCCCTCCCAATCCCATCTTGTTTCATTTACTCTTCTCCTACCCCCTTAACCCCCCATGTTGCATCTCCTCTCCCTCATATCAGGGAGATCATATGATAGTTGTCTTTCTCCGATTGACTTATTTCGCTAAGCATGATACCCTCTAGTTCCATCCACGTTGTCACAAATGGCAAGATTTCATTTCTTTTGATGGCTGCATAGTATTCCATTGTGTAGATATACCACATCTTCTTTATCCATTCATCTGTTGATGGACATCTAGGTTCTTTCCATAGTTTGGCTATTGTAGACATTGCTGCTATAAACATTCGGGTGCACGTGCCCCTTCGGATCACTACGTTTGTATCTTTAGGGTAAATACCCAGTAGTGCAATTGCTGGGTCATAGGGTAGCTCTATTTTCAACATTTTGAGGAACCTCCATGCTGTTCTCCAGAGTGGTTGCACCAGCTTACATTCCCACCAACAGTGTAGGAGGGTTCCCCTTTCTCCACATCCTCGCCAGCATCTATCATTTCCTGACTTGTTAATTTTAGCCATTCTGACTGGTGTGAGGTGATATCTCATTGTGGTTTTGATTTGTGTTTCCCTGATGCCGAGTGATGTGGAGCACTTTTTCATGTGTCTGTTGGCCATCTGGATGTCTTCTTTGCAGAAATGTCTGTCCATGTCTTCTGCCCATTTCTTGATTGGATTATTTGTTCTTTGGGTGTTGAGTTTGCTAAGTTCTTTATAGATTTTGGACACTAGCCCTTTATCTGATATGTCATTTGCAAATATCTTCTCCCATTCTGTCAGTTGTCTTTTGGTTTTGTTAACTGTTTCCTTTGCTGTGCAAAAGCTTTTGATCTTGATGTAATCCCAATAGTTCATTTTTGCCCTTGCTTCCCTTGCCTTTGGCGATGTTCCTAGGAAGATGTTGCTGTGGCTGAGGTCGAAGAGGTTGCTGCCTGTGTTCTACTCAAGGATTTTGATGGATTCCTTTCTCACATTGAGGTCCTTCATACACTTTGAGTCTATTTTCATGTGTGGTGTAAGGAAATGATCCAATTTCATCTTTCGGCATGTGGCTGTCCAATTTTCCCATCACCATTTGTTGAAGAGGCTGTCTTTTTTCCATTGGACATTCTTTCCTGCTTTGTCAAAGATTAGCTGACCATAGAGTTGAGGGTCTATTTCTGGGTTCTCTATTCTGTTCCATTGATCTATGTGTCTGTTTTTGTGCCAGTACCATGCTGTCTTGATGATGACAGCTTTGTAATAGAGTTTGAAGTCCGGAATTGTGATGCCACCAACTTTGGCTTTCTTTTTCAATATTCCTTTGGCTATTCAAGGTCTTTTCTGGTTCCATATAAATTTTAGGATTATTTGTTCCATTTCTTTGAAAAAAATGGATGGTACTTTGATAGGAATTGCATTAAATGTGTAGATTGCTTTAGGTAGCATACACATTTTCACAGTATTTATTCTTCCACTCCAGGAGCATGGAACATTTTTCCATTTCTTTGTGTCTTCCTCCATTTCTTTCATGAGTACTTTATAGTTTTCTGAGTATAGATTCTTTGCCTCTTTGTTTAGGTTTATTCCTAGGTATCTTATAGTTTTGGGTGCAATTGTAAATGGGATTGACTCCTTAATTTCTCTTTCTTCTGTCTTGTTGTTGGTGTAGAGAAATGCAACTGATTTCTGTGAATTGACTTTATATCCTGACACTTTACTGAATTCCTGTACCAGTTCTAGCAGTTTTGGAGTGGAGTCTTTTGGCTTTTCCACATATAGTATCGTATCATCTGCGAAGAGTGATAGTTTGGCTTCTTCTTTGCCGATTTGGATGTCTTTAACTTCCTTTTGTTGTCTGATTGCTGAGGCTAGGACTTCTAGTACTATGTTGAATAGCAGTGGTGATAACGGACATCTCTGCCGTGTTCCTGACCTTAGCGGAAATCCTTTCAGTTTTTCTCCATTGAGAATGATATTTGCGATGGGTTTTTCATAGATGGCTTTGATAATATTGAGGTATGTGCCCTCTATCCCTACACTTTGAAGAGTTTTGATCAGGAAGGGATGCTGTACTTTGTCAAATGCTTTTTCAGCATCTATTGAGAGTATCATATGGTTCTTGTTCTTTCTTTTATTAATGTGTTGTATCACATTGATTGATTTGCAGATGTTGAACCAACCTTGCAGCCCTGGAATAAATCCCACTTGGTCGTGGTGAATAATCCTTTTAATGTACTGTTGAATCCTATTGGCTAGTATTTTGGTGAGAATTTTTGCATCTGTGTTCATCAAGGATATTGGTCTGTAGTTCTCTTTTTTGATGGGATCCTTGTCTGGTTTTGGGATCAAGGTGATGCTGGCCTCCTAAAATGAGTTTGGAAGTTTTCCTGCCATTTCTATTTTTTGGAACAGTTTCAGGAGAATAGGAATTAGTTCTTCCTTAAATGTTTGGTAGAATTCCCCTGGGAAGCCGTCTGGCCCTGGGCTTTTGTTTGGAGATTTTTGATGACTGTTTCAATCTCCTTACTGGTTATGGGTCTGTTCAGGCTTTCTATTTCTTCCTGGTTCAGTTGTGGTAGTTTATATGTCTCTAGGAATGCATCCATTTCTTCCAGATTGTCAAATTTGTTGGCGTAGAGTTGCTCATAGTATGTTCTTATAATTGTATTTCTTTGGTGTTCATTGTGATCTCTCCTCTTTGATTCATGATTTTATTCACTTGGGTCCTTTCTCTTTTCTTTTTGATAAGTCTGGCCAGGGGTTTATCAATCTTATTAATTCTTTCAAAGAACCAGCTCCTAGTTTCGTTGATTTGTTCTATTGTTTTTTTGGTTTCTATGTCATTGATTTCTGCTCTGATCTTTAGGATTTCTCTTCTCCTGCTGGGTTTAGGGTTTCTTTCTTGTTCTTTCTCCAGCTCCTTTAGGTGTAGGGTTAGGCTGTGTACCTGAGACCTTTTTTGTTTCTTGAGAAAGTCTTGTACTGCTATATATTTTCCTCTCAGGACTGCCTTTGTTGTGTCCCACAGATTTTGAACCGTTGTGTTTTCATTGTCATTTGTTTCCATGAATTGTTTCAATTCTTCTTTAATTTCCTGGTTGACCCATTCATTCTTTAGAAGGATGCTGTTTAGTCTCCATGTATTTGGGTTCTTTCCAAATTTCCTCTTGTGATTGAGTTCTAGCTTCAGAGCATTGTGGTCTGAATATATGCAGGGAATGATCCCAATCTTTTGATACCGGTTGAGACCTGATTTAGGACCGAGGATGTGATCTATTCTGGAGAATGTTCTATGTGCACTAGAGAAGAATGTGTATTCTGTTGCTTTGGGATGAAATGTTCTGAATATATCTGTGATGTCCATCTGGTCCAGTGTGTCATTTAAGGCCTTTATTTCCTTGTTGATCTTGTGCTTGGATGATCTGTCCATTTCAGTGAGGGGAGTGTTAAAGTCCCCTACTATTATTGTATTATTGTTGATGTGTTTCTTTGATTTTGTTATTAATTGGTTTATATAGTTGGCTGCTCCCACGTTAGGGGCATAGATAGTTAAAATTGTTAGATCTTCTTATTGGACAGATCCTTTGAGTATGATAGAGTGTCCTTCCTCATCTCTTATTATACTCTTTGGCTTAAAATCTAATTGATCTGATATAAGGATTGCCACTCCTGCTTTCTTCTGATGTCCATTAGCATGGTAAATTCTTTTCCACCCCCTCACTTTAAATCTGGAGGTGTCTTCGGGTCTAAAATGAGTTTCTTGTAGGCAACATATAGATGGGTTTTGTTTTTTTATCCATTCTGATACCCTGTGTCTTTTGACTGGGACATTCAGCCCATTAACATTCAGGGTAACTATTGAGAGATAGGAATTTAGTGCCATTGTATTGCCTGTAAGGTGACCGTTATTGTATATCGTCTCTGTTCCTTTCTGATCTAGTACTTTTAGGGTCTCTCTTTGCTTAGAGGACCCCTTTCAATATTTCCTGTAGAGCTGGTTTGGTGTTTGCAAATTCTTTCAGTTTTTGTTTGTCCTGGAAGCTTTTAATCTCTCCTTCTATTTTCAATGATAGCCTAGCTGGATATAGTATTCTTGGCTGCATGTTTTTCTCGTGTAGTGCTCTGAATATATCATGCCAGCTCTTTCTGGCCAGCCAGGTCTCTGTGGATAAGTCTGCTGCCAATCTAATACTTTTACCATTGTATGTTATAGACTTCTTTTCCCGGGCTGCTTTCAGGATTTTCTCCTTGTCACTAAGACTTGTAAATTTTACTATTAGGTGATGGGGTGTGGACCTATTCTTATTGATTTTGAGGGGGGTTCTCTGAAACTCCTGGATTTGATGCTTGTTCCCTTTGCCATATTGGGGAAATTCTCTCCAATAATTCTATCCAATATACCTTCTGCTCCCCTCTCTCTTTCTTTTCTGGAATCCCAATTATTCTAATGTTGTTTTGTCTTATGGTGTCACTTATCTCTCGAATTCTCCCCTCGTGGTCCAGTAGCTGTTTGTCCCTCTTTTGCTCATCTTCTTTATTCTCTGTCATTTGGTCTTCTATAGCGCTAATTCTTTCTTCTGCCTCTTTTATCCTAGCAGTGAGAGCCTCCATTTTTTATTGCACCTCATTAATAGCTTTTTTTATTTCAACTTGGTTAGATTTTAGTTCTTTTATTTCTCCAGAAAGGGCTTTTATATCTTCTGAGAGCGTTTCTCTAATATCTTCCATGCCTTTTTCGAGCCCGGCTAGAACCTTGAGAATCGTCATTCTGAACTCTAGATCTGACATATTACCAATGTCTGTATTGATTAGGTCCCTAGCCATTGGTACTGCCTCTTGTTCTTTTTTTTGTGGTGAATTTTTCCGCCTTGTCATTTTGTCCAGATAAGAGTATATGAAGGAGCAAGTAAAATACTAAAAGGGTGGCAACAACCCCAGGAAAATATGCTTTAACCAAATCAGAAGAGGTCTCAAATCATGAGGGGGGAGAAAGGGGATAAAAAGAGGTTCAGAAAGAAAAAAAAAAGAAAGAAAGAAAGAAACAAAAAAAGAAAACGAATAAAGAAAAAATATAAAAAAGAAAAATATATATATATTAGATAAACTAGTTAAAAAACGTTAAAAAAGAAAAGGGTAAAAGTTAAAAAAAATTTGGCAAAAGAAGAGAAAAAAAAATTGAAAAAGAAAAAAAAATTAAATTAACTGCAAGGCTAAAGAATCATGGGGAGAAAGCCATGAGTTCCGGGCTTTGCTTTCTCCTCCTCTGGAATTCCACTGCTCTCCTTGGTATTGAAACTGCACTCCTGGGTAAGTGAACTTGGTCCTGGCTGCATTTCTTGTTGATCTTCTGGGGGAGGGGCCTGTTGTAGTGATTCTCAAGTGTCTTTGCCCCAGGGGGAGTTGCACCGCCCTTACCAGGGGCCGGGCTGAGTCGTCCGCTCAGGTTCGCTTTCGGGAGCTTTTGTTCCCTGAGCTCTTTCCTTAGAGTTCCGGAGGACGGGAATGAAAATGGCGGCCTCCCAGTCTCTGGCATGGAGGAACCGAGAGCTCGGGGCCCCACTCCTCAGTGCGCCCTCAGAGAACAGCGCCCAATTGCTCCCGTCACCCTGGCCTCCGGCCGTGCTCCGAGCTGACCGAGCCTGCGACCGGTTCAAGGTAACCCCGAGCTTAGAGCTCACTCCTTGGCTCTGTCTCTGTAGCCGGCTTCCCCGTTCTAATACCTGTAAGCTCTGCGACACTCAGACACCCCCGATCCTTCTGTGACCCTGCGGGACCTGAGGCAACGCTGACCCAGCGTGGGCTTCACCCCGGTTAAGCCTCTGGAGCGATGTCCCTCAGCGGAACAGACTTAAATGTCCTGATTTTGTGCTCCGTTGCTCCGCCGCTTGCCGGGAGCTGGCCCCTCCCCCCGCGGTCTATCTTCCTGTCGCTTTGGATTCACTTCTCCGCCAGTCCTACCTTTCATAAAGTGGTTGATTTTCTGTTTCTAGAATTGCTGTTCTTCTTCTCTTCGATCTCCCGTTGGATTTGTAGGTGTTTGCAATCTTTAGATAAGCTATCTGGCTGATCTCCCGCTACCTGAAGTAGTCTCAGCCTGCTACTTCTCCGCCATCTTCAATCACTCTCTAGACCATTTCTTAAACTAACATATATCTTATTATAATCAAGACTATCTATGTCAGAGAAACAACTCAGAGCATACTAAATAGTAAACTGGAAGGATAATAAACTAATAGTAAACTAAATACCTCATTAAAAGCAGGAGCAAGACTTCCTTCTCATCATGATCATTTAATGTTCTGCTGGAAACCAAGAAACTGTTTTCCTCCAAGGAGGAAAACATAATCATTATTTATATGTGGTATTTCTATTTACCTAAAAAAAATAGAATTGACAAAAATATAATAAAAATGTAATAAAAAGTAAAAACCTATATACAATATAAACCAAAATCAATAGCTTTTCTGTAAATGAGCAGTAAGTGTTTGTAGAATATAATGGGAAAGTTCCCATTTACTAAAGTGTAAAATACTCAGTAACAATAAATCAGTACTTAGAAAACTGAACTATTTTGCTAAGGGAAATAAAACTCAAATATATGCTATGTACCTAGATAGGAAGACTAAATATTTTCAAAATGTAATTCTTTTCTATGTTATTCTCCGGATTAAATACATTTTTAACAAAATCTCAACTTGAAAATGGTGACTCAAATTAAAAAAAAAAAAAAAACAGCAAACCTAAGAAGAACAAATAGTCTGTAAAATGTGGGAGACAAGAGATGTCTTCCACTTACTAAAATGAATTCTAAAGCTTTAAGAACTTTGAAATGTGATATTTTCCAAATACAGATTAATGAACCGGAACCTATGGAAAGATTCTAGTATGTATAAGGACTTACTGTAGAAAAGGGTGGCATATAAATGAAGGAGTTATCAATAAATTAGACTGAACCAGTTGATACGCCATTTGAAGAAAATGAAAGTTGACTTTTGATATCACACCATGCACCAAAATAAGTTATAAATGTATTGAAGCATTTATGAAATCATAAAAGTCACAGAAAATCTAGGATGAATATTTATCTGCTCTTGGAGTGAAGATTTTTCCAAGTAGAGGAATAATAGGAGATACCACAGAGAAGAATTTCTAGTTCTAGTGTTAACTTTTTTTTTTTAAGACTTTATTTATTTGAGAGAGAGTGTGGGAGAGTGAGACATGGAGCAGGAGTGGGGTTGGAGGAGCAGAGGGAGAGGGAGAAGCAAACTCCCTGATGAGTAAGGAACCCAACAAGGGACTCCATCCCAGGACTGATTCATAACCCAAGCCAAGGGCAGTCACTTAACCGACTCAGTCACCCAGGCATCCCTCTAGTTTTAATTCTAAAACTTTTGTGTCAAACAGAGTATAAACAAAACTAGAAGACAATCAACACAATTTTTTAAAATACATATAACAAAGAGCTAGTATCTTTACTGTATACACAACTCACTAAGAAAAAGGCAACAGTGAAATTGAAGATTGGGGAAATGATGTGAGTAGACAAATCAGAAAGACAAAACCATGACATGGCCAAGAAACGTATGGTCAAGTTTTAAAGGAATATTTATTTGCTTCATATTTATTTACTTAAATATTTATGTCATGAAACTCCAATAGTGAACCACCATCCTGAAGCTGTGAATGTGAAAAGACAGTTTAAATGAAACCCAGCCTTGCAAAGATTTGGTGAAATGGGTGGTTTCATCAACTACTGGTGGAAGTAAAAATTTGACTGAAAATACAAATTTTTAGGGGATGGATCATTAATGGAGACAGAACTGGAAAGCAGGCTACTATCCTGGTCCAAGCTAGGTAGTTTCTAATTACCTTGTGTGTGAACCTGAACAGGAAGTCTAATATCTCTGCATCTTCATTTCCTCACCTTTAAACAAGGAGTTTGGATTTAAAAAGATGGTCAGTGTGTGGACAAGAATGTCCTGAGACTGGGGGAAAGATGGGAAATTTGGGAGCAGGAGGGATTTTTTTTTTTTTTAGATTTTATTTATTTATTTATTTGATAGAGAGAGAGAGACAACTAGTGAGGGAACACAAGCAGGGGAAGTGGGAGAGGGAGAAGCAGGGTTCCCGATGAGCAGGGAGCTGAGGTGGAGCTTGATCCCAGGACTCTGGGATCATCACCTGAGCCTGAGGCAGATGCTTAAAGACTGAGCCATCCAGGTGCCCAAGGAGGGCATTGTTTTTAAACAGAATCTGACTAAAATCTCAGGACCCTTCATTGTAACATCATAGAAACCCCCAGAAATAATCATCAAAATATATATGGAACTTAGCAGAGAGTAGACCGTGTATTTAAAATAAGGGAGAAAAGGAAGGATTATTTAATAAATTATTTAGCTCTCATTATGAGAAAAGAAAGGTGAATTAATGCCTCATCTTGTACAGATGGGTCATTTTAGATGAATTAGGGCCCTGCATATGTAAAACAAACCTTTAAAATTATTAAGAGGAACTGGGGCATCTGGGTGGCTCAGTGGGTTAAAGCCTCTGCCTTCAGCTCAGGTCATGATCCCAGGGCTCTGGGATTGAGCCCCGCATCAGGCTCTCTGCTCAGCGGGGAGCCTGCTTCCCTCTCTCTCTCTCTGCCTGCCTCTCTGCCTACTTGTGATCTCTTTCTCTGTCAAATAAATAAATAAAATCTTTAAAAAGTTATTAAGAGGAAATACAGGGGAGAGCATCTTTATGACTATGGAGGGGAGGTTATTTTTCAGGCAGTACACAGAAAGGACAGTTCATACAGGAGAAGATTACATTAAGAAGTAAAACTCTTTTATGCAAAAGCCACTATAAATAAAGTGAAGATACAAACCCTGGACTGCAAAACTATATTTACAACACATAAAACAGAAAATATTTTTGCTTCCAGACTATGTATATAGAGAGAACCTTACAAATCAGTGTGAAAAAGACAAACAACTGACTATAAAAATGAGGAGCAAAACATTCCTTCAGGCAGTACACAAAGGAGATTTAAAGAACCAATAGATATAAAAGATGCTAAGCCTTATGAACAATTAGAAGAAATGCTTACTCAAACATGGAATTGGCATTCCTCAGCCTTCAGGAAAGCACGAATAAAGAAGGATGACTATCCAAATGCTGGGCAGAATGAATGGAACAGAGACTTTGCTCAGCTTGCTGGACCTGTGATCTAATACAGCATTTTGGAAAGCAAGTTGTCAATACATGGTAGAGTCTAGGAACATGCACTTCCACCCCTAGAAATATTTGCCAGAGAAACACTTGCAATGGAAGCCCAGTACAAGAGTATTCACCGAAGCTTTGTTTGTCACGGTGAAACCTAATGTCTGGTAATGAAAGAAAGATACAATATACTATGTGCATATTTTGTTTCCTTCATTGCTGTGTCCCCAGCCACCAGAACAGTTGCAGGAACATTTCCGGTGCACGTAAGTGTTTGTTAAATGAATGATCCCAGGGATGCTCACAGCACTTAAAAATAAATAAATGGGATCCATATGTATCAACAGGGATAGATTTTAAACAAAGCATGGGTGAACAAATGCTTTTAGACTATGTATACTATGGTACAAATTTAATACACGTACAGCAGTATTAGTACTGTTCATAGAAACTGACATATGTAGAAAAATATTAAAACATGGACTGAAAGAAAACACACGAAATTTATGATGGTGGATGCCTCTGACAAGGAAGTGAAGTATGGTAGGAAAGAGAAAGATGGAAGGAGAATGAGAGTAGGGGTAGGGGTTGTGAAACAAAAGCCCACTTCAGTTGACCTCTATAGTTTCATTTCTCTTAATAAGAAAATTACTTGAAGCCTAAATGACAAAATGGAAATTAAAAAAAAAAAAAATTCTGTGGGCACCTGGGTGGCTCAGCAGGTTGACCGTCCGCCCTCAGCTCGGGTCATTATCCTCGGATTGAGACCCACATTGGGCTTTCCGTTCAGCGGGGAGTCTGCTTCTCCTTCTGTGATCTCTCTCACTCTCTCTTCCTCTCAAATAAATAAATAAAATCTTTAAAATAAAATAAAATTCTGAGTTGTAAATACACAGGTATTTATTTTCTCTATTTATAAAACTTTTTAAATAAAAAGAATATTGTGTACCCATAAAATTATAAGGGGTAATTATATAAATGGAAGTAAGGAATGAAAAAAATGTGGAAATTAAAAATATGGTAGATGAAATTTTCAAAATTCATTTAAAATAAAGTCAAGTAAATCTCCTAGATCTTTAAACAAAAGACAAGAAGATATAAAAGTAAATTTAATGAGCATGGATACCCAGTCTTAGAAGTCCAACATGTGATTACTTAAGAACTCTGCAAAGAGAACAAAGACAAAGGGGAAATATGAGTATTTAAAGAAATAACACAGCATTTCCCAGAAACTTCAGATATGAAATTCTGAATATAAATGAGAAAGGGAAGATGCTAATAGTGCTCAGAGCGGGGTGGGAGGGGTTACTTACAAAAAAATAAGAATCAGACTGGCATTTTATGTCATTTTATTTCCGTCAGCAACTCTTAAGAAAAATGTATTCACAGTTCAAAAAAAACCACATTTGAAAACTACAATTTAAATATCATTAAGTTGTTAATCAGTATAAAGGCAAAATAAAAATTTTAGAAATCTCTGGAATAAAGATCTCTAGGGGGAAAATTGTGTGAGAATATTCTCTAGCAAAGGAAGGAGAAAACCCAAAAGAGAGAAAGAAGAACATTCAAACAAATATTGACCCTAATCTCAAAGAGTACAATGAAAAGAAATCCTAGGGTTGTGGCATGTTTGGAAAACAGTATGTCTGAGTTACAACATGAGTCAGAAAGCAACAGGAAACATGACTTCAAGAAGAATGTGAATTTTCTGTAATGATTTGATTAACCAGCTTTATGATCTTAGCATTAAGGTGAAAAATATGCTACTATTGTCAACAAGAAAAAAAAAAAATAAAGTCAATTCAAACTGTCAGGAAAAACAAAAGTCCATAAGAAATACACAGTCCAACTATGGAGCAAATGAAAATGTGTTTTGATTTAGAGCTATTGGTAAAAAATAAAAATTTTAAAACACACCTTGAAGCCTGGTGCATTCTCTTTCGAACAGTGTGGATTAAGGAACCCCGCACTTCTTCTGTCTGTGTCCAATCACACTACTTAGTTCTAAAGTGAATTCTCTTTCTAAAGATTCATTATATTAAAGTGCCCTTTCGTTTTCTGGAATTTATTCCGAAACAATATGTGGAAGATAAGTGATTATAGATAATTAAGTCATAAACCCTAAGAACGCAAAACTAATGATGTGACTGAGACAGTCTGAGTGAGAGATGGAAGAGAGGAGCAACAGAGGAAGTAAAATGGTGACAGTTTCCTCAACTTACAAAATGGCAGGAGCTTAAGAAATACTGGTTTAAACTGATGAATTAAAAAGAAACATTTAAGACTATTATTTAAAGTTATAAAGTTAGCAAAGAACATAAAAGAAAAAAATAGAACAAAATTTAGGGAAAGGAAAAAGGAGGGGGGGAAGGTAGTGGGCTAGACTTCTAATTTTTAAAATCAGGGAGTTTATTGATAGTGCTTAAATTTGATAAACTAAGAATTGTTAAAGTGGTTATCAGGACTGGGAGTAGTTTATGAACCAGAGGTGTTACGATTCCATTTATACCCTCCTTTAATGAGTCAATGTATATTACCATGAGAATATATCACTTTTTAATAAACTTGAAAGGGAGATAAAAATTTAAGGTTCTCTCTGCCTTGCTGATTCCCTCCCCTACTCATAAAAAAAAGTCCAGCTGGAGAAACTGCAGGAGCTTGCTTTTGAATTTGTTTATGTTGTAACTTCTGTATCCTTCTTGGATAGTAGAGACCCTAGATTACAGTTATGCCGAAACTTTAAAACCTACAATGGACAAAAATGTCCAGACAACTCAAATGAAAGCATTAAAGGTCAGTGCCTTGCAGACAATGCTATTGGTATACATGTAACCTACTCTTGGCCAGATGAGCCAAATCACAACCAGAATCAACAGGGAATAGATGAGTCCAGGGGACCCAATCAGCAGAGAAATGGATAGGCTTGAAATGATTCAGGAGAGTGTTCACTGTTCACTCAAAGGAACTCACAACAGAAGTATGACTCAAAATATTTCATGGAAAAAAAATTCAGCAAGTAGTTCATTTTGAACTCCATGGTTGTTAGAAAGGTATAATAATAATTAATAATAGCTAATATTTTTACTGAGTGCCTATTATATGCCAAGCAGGTGCTAAATGCTTTACATGTATTATTTCATCCTCAAAAGAGTCCAGCAGGGTTAATACTGTTATTATTATTAACCCAATTTATAGATGAGGAAACTGAGTCACCAAGGACTAAATAACTTGCTCAGATTTACACAGCTAGTAGGAAATGGAGCACAGATGATATTTCAAATCTCTCTGATTCCAAAACCCGCAAGTTTAGAAAATATGAACACATGTTTTAGGAAATAAATTAATAACCAACTACAATCGTAACACCCAGGGATTGTGATGTATTTTAATGTATCTCATCCCCTCCAATGTTTTTTTTCTATGCATAATACATTTTCTATTTCTTAACAATCAGGGATCATACTGTATGTACTATATTCTTGCTTGGTAATCCACTTTTGTCATTTAAGAATAAATGACTTATATGAGTCAATATTCTTCTACATATCAATCTTAATGTCTTCTTGGTATTAATTTATTCATTCAGTCAGTCAATATTTATTGATGCACAAGGCACTATTTGAGATTCTGCTTGTCCACTTATGTGGACAAAAATTTCTGAATTCAGGAAGCTTCCATTTCAGTTGGGTGAAATAACAATTAACACAGTAAGTGAAGTATAGATCATGTTGGAAGCTGACACATACTACAGGGATTAAAAGATAAGGCAGGATAAAGGGATCAGAAGAGCTAGGAGGGTGGTAGGGTTTTTGAAATTTTCACTGAGAAAATATTTGAGCAAAGCCTTGACAGATGTAAAAGAGTAATCCAGAAAGACATCTGGGGAGACGGCTCTTGTAGAACTGAGATATTGTTCACATTCCATAAAATTCATTCTCTTAAGTGTACAGTTCAGTGGCTTTAGTAGGTTTATAAAGTTGTACAACCATCACCACTCTCTAATTCCGTAGCATTATCATCAACCCAACAACCCCATCAACACCCTGTATACATTAACAGTAACTTGCCATTGCCTCCTCCCCAAAGCCCCTGGCAACCACTATTCAACTTTCTGTCCCTATGGCTTTGCCCATTCTGGAAATTTTCAATTCTGAAAATTCCAGAATTTCCCATTCTGGAAAATTCTGGAAATAATGGAATCATATAATAATGTGGCCTCTTGTGTCTGACTTTATGTAGTGTGATGTCTACAAGTTTTACCCAGGTCGTAGCATGTATCAGTGCTTTATTCTTTTCTGGTTGAGTAATATTCTTTCACATGTATATATCATATTTGTTTATCCATTCATCAATTGATGGACACTGAGTATTTCCACTTTGGGGCTTTTAGGAATGATGCTGCTTTGAACATTCATGTACAAGTATTGGTGGGAACCTATGTTGTTGATTCTACCACGTATATACCTAGGAGTAGAATTGCTGGGTCAGGTGGTAACTCTTTAACTGCGAGACTATTTTCCAAAGTGGCTATGCCAGGAAGAAAGCATTTAAAGCCAGACTGAACAGTTAGTACAAGGCATGTGTACAGCCCTGCAGTGAGGCCACTATGGCTGGAGGGGGTGAGATCCAGAAGGAATAGAGAGATAATGGGGGCAGGGAGAGAAGGAGGATTAGAATGTGTAGGGCCCTTTAGGCCATTGTAAGGAACTTGGTTATTCTGAGGGAAATGGGGAACCAGTGGAGGGTTTTGACCAAGGGATAATGTGACTGAGCTTCATTTTTAAAAGAATCTATATGGCTGCCTAGTAGAAAACAGACTAGGGAGGAAAGATTAGGAGACCACTGTAGTAAGCCAAGCAAAAAATGACAGTGGCCCAGACCAAGCTGGAAGCAGTGGAGGCAGTGAAAGTGGTTAGATTCTGCCTATGTTTTGAAAGTAAAATGAAGTAGATTTTGGTGGTGGTAAAAGAAAGAAAAAAAGTCAAGAATTATTACTCATCTGTTGGCTGCCGGAGCCTCTGGAAGGATGGAGATGCCATTGAGTGAGATGAAGTTGACTACAAGCAGAGAAGTTTTTGTTGGGGTGGTAGATTCCGGAATTCACCCTTTGACATGTTAAACTGGCAAACAGAGATGTTAAACAGGCAGTGGAATATGCAAGTATGGAGTAGAAGAGAGAGGTCTGGGATGGAAGTAGAAATTCGGGATTAACCCTGTTACTGGTTGCCCATTATGAAAGAAGTGAGTATAGACAGAGGAAAGGAGGACCATGGACTGCATCCTAGGGTTCTCTAGGCTAAAACAGTGGTAAGAAGGGGAGGAATAAAGAGCATCAAAGAGACAGGAGGAAAACCAATCAAGTGTGATATCCTGAAAACCAAGTGAAGATAGCATATAAAGGTGGGAAAAGGAAATATTAGGTCAAAATGCTGCAGAGGTCAAATATGAAGAGGACTGAGGATTGATTATTAGATTTAGCAACATGGAGACAAATGGTGACCTTGACCAGCAGTTTATGTGGAATGGTGCTGGCAGAAGGCTCATTGGAATGGGTGTAGGATAGAAGGAAAGGTATAGAAGGAAACTCTTGAGGGTTATGGATAGTTTCATTATCTTGATTGTGGTAATGGTCTCACAGAATATACATATATCAAAGCCAGTCAAACTGTACAATTTAAATATGTGCACATTAGAATACTTTAATTGTACATTAATAAAGCTAAAAAAAAGATAATGAGAGGACAGAAAGAAACCACTTTTGATGAGATTTGCTGCAGGGGGAGCAGAGAAATGAGCTGTTAGCTTCATCGCTGGGAGAATAGAGGATCTTTTGAGGTGAGAGAAATAACCACATATGTGTATGCTGTTGGGAATGGTCCAGAAAGAGAGAAATTGATGGTGTTCAAGAGAGGAGGGTTGCTACAGGGAATCGTGTAGAGTAGATGGTCTGCCAGGGGTGGGGATCTAGTGCACAGAGGGAGAAGGAGGCACACAGGAGGTACATTTATGGAGGCAGGTGGAGAGGCTGTGTCTACAAGTACAGATAGCAGGAGGGCAGTAGATGGGGTGATGGGAGTCTGTGGAAGTGCTCTTTGGATTGCTTCACTTTTCTCTGTGAAATGGGAAGCAAAGTCATCAGTTGAGAATGAGGACAGGGAAAAAGGTATTGAAGTTTTGAGGGGGAAAAGGTCAATGTGAAATAATTATCAAGGAGAGTGAAACTGTGTAAAGGAATGGAATGAAGAACAGTTGCTGGGCAGCATTCAGGGCTCAATGAGTCCTGTGGTCATGAATTTCCATCCCGTGCATTTGTGTAGTTTTCCCCAGTCATACTCAGCAACAAGAATATAGGCAGAGAGTTGGAACAGAACTAGATCATGCTTTTGTCAAGAGAATAGACCGGCAAGAGGTTAAGAGTTGTGGGTGTCTACAGAGAGATGGATTCTAGTGGTGGACCTTTTATTTAAACTGGCTCAGGAAGGAAGAAGGAACATCAAGAGGGTGAGGTAGAGTGAAAGATAGAAGATTAGATGGATTAGATGTCCCAGGGGAGTTGAAAGATTGTTGGAGATGGGGTACGGGAGGGAGTGAGCTGGAATTGGGGGGCAGGGGTGGTCAGACTGGGATGCATGACTCCTCATTCCATTATATAGATGGACAAGTTTGTTTCACCAGTTCAGACCCCTCTCTGAGACAGGCATATAAAATCATGGACTTTATCTCTTTTACTTCTGCCACCTCCTGTTTCTTGGTCATTGCTGATTCTCCCTGGGATCTCAGGAATTTCTACAAGGTTCAGCCCCTTCCTTCTCAGATCACTTAACCTCAATCTATCTATCCTCTCTAAATAAGCACTTTGGCCCTCTGATCCCAAGTCTCTGGTAACATCTGCCTTTGCATGCTGAGAATTCTGTGATGCCCTTGAGAACCAGAAGGAAAGCAAGGGAAACTGGTCCAGTTGCCATATGTCTGTCCCTCTAGGGTCTCCTTGGGGCAATCTACCTTATCAAGGGCTCAGAGAGAGAATGGAGAGGGATGGGGTCTTTTCCTTTGATAGCTGGGGTTCTACTTCCCTAGTCCAGAATTGCAAGAACAAAAGGTTTAGATCTTTCAGAGGGTAACTTGACCTTTCTAGAACTCTTATTGTATAGAATATGATCTGTCACTTCGTCATAGATGACAACCTCTATTTCCTGTTCCACCAAAACCCCTATAAATGTTGTTTGGAGATAGATCAACCATTGTGGTGTTGCCATATTTTTTTGGTTCAAATGACCTGTGTGATATGATCTTTAATGGGAAGTCAGTTTAACAGGATAATTAAATCCTTTAGGGAGGATTAATTGGAAATTTCTTATTTATGAGCTGTCTGGTGCCTTGTTTTCTTTAACAGATGTGTGTGAAGGAGTTGGCATTTAGATTTGAATGCGTTTTTTAACTGTTTGTCTCCTGAACATTATCTTTTAATTCCTTCCCTGGGATCTCCTTTTAATAAAGCTTTATGGAAGGAAAAATCCTCCCTCCACCCTACAGGCCCATCTTGTTCACATTCCCACCTCCATGGCTGCAGACCAACAAAGGCACTTACTCACAAAAACACACATGACGAATGCTGCCTAGCCAAGAAAGCTGTGCCCGTCAAACACCTTCCCCAGTCTGATCCTGCCAGACTGATATTTAATGTCACGCCAGAACCGACATATGGAGGTCCATCCATGTTTGTGAGTTCCCTGTGGTTTCTGTGTCCTCTTTGTACACCAGTCTTACCGTATGTATCACCAAGTCCAAGCTGGTGGCCCGTGTCACAGGTGACACAGACATAATGAAATCTACAGCCACAACTCTAGGCTGTTTTCAACTCCTCCTTCTCTCATTCATTCCTTCATTCAAGGATAACAAGGGCAAAGTTTTCCGTATTCCTTTGTGCATTTCTGCACAAGCCCTGGTCTGATGCACACGGCGGGTGCTGAATTATTAACAGACTGAGCAATCTCTGGAAGGTAGCCAACAGAGCCACGCACTCACCCACCCAGGGTCCTGCTGAGAGGGGGGCTTCCAGTGGCATTTAGGGAATGGAACTGTGCAGTTCCTGGCTTGGCGTTGCTTTATTGACATAGGAAGTGTATACTGCTTCCTTCCTCCTCCAAAAGATGATTTTGGTGAGTGAGAAGCCTAGTGGGAAGATGCAGCTAAACCAAGTGGGCACCTAGAGATGATAGATGGACAGATTTTCCCTGGATGAATACACAGTTGTCACAGTTAGGGTAACTGTTCTCACATTGCCTATACCCCCGAATGCATACACGCACGCACCCTCCTCCACCCACGAAAGATGCAGTCTCCTAACATCTGTGGTTTCAGTGACTGCCTGAACTGGCCACGTGGCTGCCTGCACGGGGGAAATGAAGTCCTTTTGTTCTTTTGCTCCCTCACCTTCTTCAGTGGAATCAAGGGTTTATGAGGTTATTTTTAGCCACTTTTGTCTGCAGGGAAAGGAAGAAAGGCAAAAGTGAAGAAATCCTGAGTTTCTGCTGCAACTTCCAGGAAAGAATGGGCTTTAAAAAAGCCCAATGGTGAAGATTAATTCCTTTGTCGATGAATGTCAGCAGCTAATCTAGTGCCAATTGCCTATGCCTGAGGAATGAGCCCCAAGGACCCAAGTGAACTAGATCATCACGCCGTGTGGCATTTGTTTTTCTCCCAAACACTGACCAGGCATCTGCCATTCCTTTCCATATTTTACACTGCAGAGGAAAAAGAAATGCCAAACAGTTTCTGCAACTCCAAAGGGCAAATTAGATATGTTTTGACATATGTTGAAAGTAAATTATTCTAAAATCTATTCACATATAGAATTATCTTTCTGGGACACACCACACGAAATGTCACTTTCACTCCTTAGTTCCTTCATGCACCAAACCAGTGGGCAGTGACTTGCCTTGCTTGGTTTTAGTGACTGAGCCAGACAGGCCGCTGGGGTTGGGGTTACTAATGGGGCGGCGGGAGACACTTAGTATCCCTCTGTTGGCCTCCCAAACAGGCAAACACTCCTGCCAAGAGGATACCATCTCCCTCCCTGGCTCGTGGCTTTCACGTCACTTTCAGGTCTTCTCAATGGCAGATAAAGCCTTGGGTCCATCTTGGCCCAAGGAGCATCAGTTTTTATTAGAAGCTAAAAAGACTTTGGAGACCTGGGGAAATTAACCACTACCTCAGATGTTTCCAGCTTCATAGACAGGGTAAAGCCACCCAGGCCCGCTTGTTCATCCTCCATTTCCCGCCCAAGCTCAGGAAGATTCTTAATGAAGAGAAGCTTTCACACTTCTTCCCTGTAGCGCTTAGGAATCAATATTACATAGTAACCCTGTACACCCAAACATGAAACAAAAGTTACCTTGCAAAGTTCCATGGCCTTCAGTCCTTGTTTTTTGTTGTTGCTGTTTTGTCTTTGGTTTTTGCTTAATTCTATTTAATCCTACATCTTAAGTACTGCTCACATTAAATTGACAACACAATGAGACACACTGTCCGAGACTAGCAGAACACCAGGGTCTGAAGGGGGACGGCAGCTGCAGAAACAAGTTCTCCCTGTAGGGCCCACCCATCTGCCCCGTGCTTGGTTGGTCTTGGCTTGAATGTCCACCCAGGGACTCTGAGGAGCAGGCAGGTGCCGAGCATTTTCCCAGGAGCTTCACAAACACCCTCGGGGAGGTCTGAGGACTGGAGTCCCCCTCCTGCTACAGATTAGGCTCAGCTGAGGTAAAGAAGCTGGAGGTGCCCAGCTGGGAAAGCAGAATTCAGACGCCATCGTTCTGACTCTGAACCCACTTGTAATCTTGACCTCTCCCACCCCCCGCCCTCCACTCAAAGCCCACTGGAAGCCACTCATTGCCCTCAGAGTCAGGTTGAACCTCTTGACCTCTACAGCTTCATTTTGCTCCTTTCCTCCCCTGTCCCTCTGCACTACTGGCTGAAGGAACTTCTGGGTCCTGGATTTCCTGGGCCTCTCTTCCCCCTTCCCCTTGCCTGGTTCGCTCCTTTATTTAGACCTTGCCTAGGTCTCAGCTGAAACCTCATTTCCTCTGGGACGCCTTCTCTGATTGCCAGTGCCCACCCTGCACAGCCACAATCAGTGCCTCTCTGTATGCTTCCAGACCACTCTGTACATTCCTCTGTCCTGGTACAGCTTCTTCTCGAGCCTGTGGTGTGCTGGTAGATACTCAGCAACCAGCTCTCTGGGGAGAAGAGGAGGGAGGTGTGAGTTAGCATTTGCTTATTTCCATGATATAAACACTTGTACCATTGCCAGTTTCAAGCCATCCACGTGGCTTCGCTGAGCTTGGGCTTGGAAAAGGATCAGTGGGAAGATCCACGCTGGCTCCAGGGGGTGTCTGTCTTATCCTCTCTGACCCGGGGCAAGACAGGGACCAACTCTGTCTTGTTGACCATTGTCAATCTCCTCAGTGACTCAGGAGAAGGGCAGGCAACAAAAGGCACTGGTATTCTGGGAAATACTAGGATAGCGACCTGTGTTGCTTCTCCACAATGAGTAAGAAAGGGAAGGAAGAACGACGGACAAAGGCTGGGTATAATAAAAACAAAACCCAACATTGACGGCTTCCTTACACACTACACAGTATTTCCACACATGCTGTTGTCATGTGATTGTTTTCACAGAGAGGTGTTTGGAAGTAGATGAAGAAACTCTCTCCCCAGAGGGGCAGGGATCCACACAGGATCCCATGGTTCACACCTGGGCCAGAACAAAGGTCTCTTGAGTTCTAGCCCCATATCTCCTTACTGTCCAGGGTGGCTTCAACACCCCTGCTTGGAGTGGGAAGGTAGACATTTGGGCATACATGGGGATTGGAACAGGGACGGTGATGGTGCAGAGATGGGCAAGGACAGCCCAGGCATGAGGGGAGTTGTGCCTGAACACACACGCACATAGCCCAGCACATGCGTGACATGGTGTGTCGGGAAAGGAATACCGAGTGAGTGACCAAGCCACTGGGGGGCAGGACTGTGAGTACTTGAGAGTGGGGCTTGAAGAATCAAATATCTGGGTTCAGATTCTGTTCCACCAAGTCGCTGTGTGACCTTGGCCCTGGAAATGTTTTGTGCCGTCACTTCCTACAACTACTACTAATTTTTTTTAAGATGTTTTAATTCACTCATGAGAGAGAGAGAGAGTAAGAGAGCATGAGAATGAAAGGGTGAGTGGGAGAAGCAGGCTCCTCACCGAGCAGGAGCCTGACATGGGGCTCGATCCCAGGTCCCTGGGATCCTGACCTGAGCCAAAGGCAGATGCTTAACTGACTGAGCCACCCAGGCATCCCACTAGTTTTTTTTTTTTTTTTTAAATAGACCCACCCTCAGAGGATTGTTAGCAAGATTAAATTAGATAACACAGACCAGATGCTTGTAGCAATGCTTGTTCTACAGGACATGCTCAGTATTATTTTTCTTTCTTTACAATGGTTTTTTTCAATGTTTTAGAAGATACTGAGATACTTTCTCATCCTTTATTGGTGTAAATCAGAGGAAAAGAAAACCTTGCAATAGTATGGTGCTGTTAGCACAAGAAGAGATATGGTGCTACCCAGCTGCCGAGGTCAGTATATTTCTGAGGAAGTTGCAAAACATGTTAAAAAAAAAAAAAAAAAAAAGCCTTGAGATGGTCACAGAGTTAGAATGAAAACCACGGACCACTTGGACTTATCTCATAGACATCTGAGGATTTGCCTTCTCCATGTAGATTCACCAGTGGCTTTATGTGGCCTAAGACATGCTTTGCAAAATACAATCATGAGTGAATTATAGAGAGACATTAAATGTCATCTAATATAAATGATTTATCCTGTACCATTTTCTTACCTGTGTGGTATATAGTTATTTCTCTGTGTTTTATTTGTAATCTGTGTCTTCAATCATCATTTTTATTTTTTTTAAGATTTTATTTATTTATTTGAGACAGAGAATAAGCAGGGGAGAGGGGCAGAGGGAGAGAGAGAGAAGCGGACTCCCTGCTGAGCAGAGAGCCCAATATGGGGCTTGATCCCAGAACCCAGAGATCACCACCTGAGCCGAAGGCAGACGCTTAACCGACTAAGCCACCCAGGTGGCCCTACAGTCATCACTTTAGCTGATAAACCCCTTTCAGGCAGGGCCTATGTTTGCTTTCGAATCAGGAGAATGGTCTTTATGTTCTTAAAATCACTTTATGTTACAAAAGTATAACAAAGACTATATTTTGTGACATGTGAAGATTACATGAAATTCAAGTTTCATTTTCGATGAATAAAGTTTTGTTTAAAATTTTTTATAATGAGGCTATGCATTTAATATTGTCTCTGGCCATTTTCATGCAGAGTTGAGTCTTTGTAACAGAGATCATATGACCTACAAAGCCTCAAATATTTACTGTCTAGCCCATTACAGAAAAGGTTTGCTCACTCGTGGCCTAAAATAACCAGTAGATCCCCAAAGAAGTTAAGGTCTTATCAGTAAATGCTACCATGGACTTGTTGAAATTCAAGGTTTTTACTGCTTCTCCAAGCTCACAGGGAATGCTGGAGACAGATGCCAGTTTTTAAAAGCCACAATGTGATCAGATAGCTCAAAATGCTCAAGAAGACATCCTTTTGGTCTCTAAGATCACTGTCATGGGAGTATGAAGTTAATTTTAAGTAACAAATACAAGGCAGAAAGACTGCAACCTTGAATCTCAAATCTTTTTTTTTTTTTAATTTTTATTCTATTTTTTTTTAATTTTTAAAAATTTTTTTATTTTTATTTTTTAAGATTTTATTTATTTGTCAGACAGAGATCACAAGTAGGCAGAGAGGCAGGCAGAGAGAGAGAGGAGGAAGCAGGCTTCCTGCCAAGCCCAGAGCCCGATGCAGGGCTCAATCCTAGGACCCTGGGATCATGACCTGAGCCGAAGGGCAGAGGCTTCAAACCACTGAGCCACCCAGGCGCCCTTCTTTTTTTTTTTTTTTTCTTTTTATGTACCCTTTTTTTTTTTTTTAAAGAATTTATTTATTTATTTGAGAGAGAGAAAAAAGTTAGGGGTTGCGGGGAGCAAAGGGAGAGGAAGAGAGAGAATCCCAAGCAGACTCCCCAGCACAGGGCTCCATCTCAAGACCCTGAGATCAAGACCTGACCTGAAACCAAGAGTTGGCTGTTCAACCAACCAAGCTACCTGGGGGCCCCAGCACCTGTGCCATGATTCTCTAATCCAGTAGGGACGGCACCAACATTGCACGGGGCTATTTACAAGATCTAACATTCTCTGTTCAGTGTTACACGATACCGTCACTGCAGGCTTAGGCCTTCCAAGACTTAACTCTCATGTCCATCCAGGCCTCTTCCACAGGCTGGGGGCAAACGGTAGTGGCAATGGGCTCTGGGTGACTGCCGGCAGAAGGGCCCCCAGTCGTTTCCATGAAGCTCTCACCAACGAACCCACAGAAGAATGAAGGCATATGCTTTCCCAGGGTCAGGCCCCAGATACAAACGGTGACTCTGCCAGAATCATACTTTAATGTTGCCCTGCACTTAGACACCAGTCAGTACCCCCTGCACCTTATTCAGATTCTGTTCCATGGGACATTATTATCACGTATTAACACATGCTTTGGCTTCAGTTTTGAAAACCCAGGCACAATTCTGAAAACTGTTTCTACCAAGTGTGAATTTTCCCACCTGTTTTTTTTCTTTTTCCTATTTATTACACCTCCCTGTTGGGTGGATTGTGTCAACATTTTTCTCCACAGTTTAGAGAAGGCAACAACTTTTTACAAAAATGGGTTTGAACTTCTAATCTTACCTGCCGTGTGAAGAAGCCCTTGAAATGCAGCTCAGCACCAAGGGGCTTAAGAGGACAGACGCGTCATTTTTTACACTTTCGGTTCAGGATTTTGCCATTTCCAGAGTACTTGATAATTGTTCAGCATTTTCCTGCAGAATTCTCATCCTTACTTTTCTGAACCAGAGTCAGTTGTGATGCACTAATGGTAGTTTCACCTGAATTATAAAAATTAACTTCTGTATCTTTTGAGGGATAACTCAGTCTCAACACTTGGTTTTCTTTCTAAAACAGAGAATTGAAGGAAATTTTACGGAATGGTTATTTTATATTTTCCACCACTCATAGTGACACTCATCAATTTTTGAAAATCAAAGCTCCTAATGATGTTTTACTTTAAGAAAATAAAAGCAAATAAGCAAAAACTTAATGCACAGCTATACTACAATTAGAATGGCTATCTGCAAAAAAAAAAAATTCTCACTGTTTACCATGAAAGATCACTCTAATTGAGGCTATATCAGTGGTAAGGAGAAAGGGGGATAAAGCATGATCTGCTAATGGATAAGGGGTAGAATTTCTACACTCAATCATTATTATTCACAGATGCCATATTTGAGAATTCACCTACTTGATGAAACATATTTGTAACCCCAAAATCAATACTTGGAACACTTTCATGGTGATTTGCAGACACACATAGAGCAGCAAAAAATCTGAGTCACCTGACACACGAATTCCCAGTTCACACTGAGCAAGGCAACGCTCAGCTGTATCCTATCTCACAGTGTAAACAAGTGTCTTTTTCACAATGTCCTCTTGTGGGTTTTTTGTGGGTGATTCTGTTCTGTTCCCAGTGTTCCGAGGCACAGGAAGGCTATGTCTTACAGAGAAAATAAGGAGTAAGATAACTTTCATTATCTAACTTACATAAGAATATACACTGGGGGCGCCTGGGTGGCACAGTGAATTGAGGGACCAACTCTTGGTTTCAACTCTTGGTTTCAGCTCAAGTCTGATCTGAGGGTTGTGGGATGGAGCCCTGCGTCAGGCTCCCCACTGAGCACACAGTCTGCTTGAGTGTCTCCCTCCCTCTCCCTCTGCCTATCCTCCCGCCATCCCCCACCCTCTCTCTAAAACAAATAAATCTTTAAAAAAAGAAAAAAGGAGGGGCGCCTAGGTGGCTCAGTTGTTAAGTATCTGCATTCAGCTCAGGTCGATTCCAGGGTCCTGAGATCGAGCCCTGCATTGGGCTCCCTGCTCATTGAGGAGCCTGCTTCTCCCTTTCCCACTCCCCCTGCTTCTGTTCTCTCTCTCTCTCTCGCTGTGTCTCTCTCTATCAAATAAATAAATAAAATCTTAAAAAAAAAAAAAAGGAAAACACTGTGTTATGTAAGTTTCATTCAGGCATAACTTATAGTATTATGGGCCCTGAGTACAATGTAAATGAATTGACAATACATATTAAATGTCTTTAAACAGAAACACATGAATTAAAGTTATGTATGGATCAATTGACAAAAATGCTAGGACCAGAGCCTTGCAGGAACCCACCCCTATATTTCTGTTAGGAGCAGTGGTTCAGCCTTGGCTAATTCAGCATTCACAGCCATTTATAGGCTATAACCGCCTCAAATAACAGAAATTGGTGGTATTTAGATTTTCTTTCTATTCAGTTCTCACATATGAGCCTTAAGTACTTCTAGTCCAGAAAAATCCCTGACTGTTAAAATTACAACTGGGGTTTTTTTTTTTTAATAATTATAATAATTACTTTCAAAGCAGGAAGAATGTCTTCCAGTTCTTCCCAGATAAGTGAAGTTCTCTTATTTATGAATACAGAACCATGCTCCAAAAGGAGTCATACTGAAGGTTGATCATTCTGCAAGGTTGATAAAGGAAAGGTTAGGCGATAAGAAGGAAAGGAGGAAACAGAGTAGGAGCCTGGGGACTGCTAGCATGAATTCTTCCATCTCAGCCATTCCTGAGACCTTTTGTTCCCCCTGTCCAGGTTGTACCATCTGGGGAAGCCTTCCTTTCAAATGAGAAAGAAAGGGCACAGGGGGCAAGGAGGTTATGTGGATAGACGCTGGTCCTAATCTTTTTTTGTAGCAATCGTATAACCAACAGGATGGAGTTGCCCATGAAAAATTAATAATAACAGAGCTTCAGTTGAAGGTCATTCATTATAACCAACCCTAGCATAGGGTTATGTTTGTTGTAGAATTAGACACTAACTGGAATTTGTACCTGTGTTATCATTACACGGTATCCAAAAAAGGGGAAACCTCTGGCAACCTTTATAAGGTTTTCTAAGAAAAGGAGTCATTTGCAACTTTAGATACTAATGTATCCACAGAATTCACTTTTATTCAAAGAGAGGACAGTCTTAGGCTTCTCCCCTACTCCCCAGATACCTGATTATAATAGCAAAGGAGATCGCTGTATTTTTTTTTCTGGTTTGCAAGAAATAAGGAAAATTATTTATTTTGCCCTCTGAAAAACTGAAACTATTACATTTTCTTCATCGCCATGCACATATGAAGTTATTTTCCTCAAACCAGATTCTAATTTTCTATAATTCAGTAGGACAGCCTGCAGAACTTTCTTGCCTCCAGATTTAAAGTGCTATGGGGAAAAATTAAATCATTGCCCAAAAAGGGAAGTGAATGAGTTGTGATACCCAGAAAAATATGTGATGACTCACAGATATGAAAAGAAGTTTCCTCTGCAGCAGGAGACTCTGGGAATACTCAGGAAAGTGACTTGGCTTTCAGTTTTCTCGTATTTTCTCCTTTTTGTCCTCCACATTAACTCCCAGCTTAGGGGGGGAAAAAAAGTTCCATAGAATCAGACCAACAGAGCTGAGAATTATGCTCTCCTCTCTTCTTAGTCAGTAAAATGGAGATTGAAAAAATCTGAGGCACACATCAATGTCAGTGGTTACCACTGCATGTATGTAATATTATAAAACTTAATCATGAAATCTTGCAGCCGTTACACACTGTCTTGCCCAAGCATTAAATACCAAGAATACTTCCTGTTTCAAAATTTGAGTCTTATCAAAAGATCATGTACTTTCCCCGTAAGCATTCATTCCTACTCAGTGCCTTAGGAAACTCTGAAGATTTGGGGGGGGGTATGCTTGTCGTAACTGGAGAAATCACCAACTTTGTTAACTCTAACTTTGGGGGGGAAGGGTTCTCGCTTTCATTCCTCTTGCCTTTAATAAGTCTTCCTTATCACCCCAACCAGAATGGCTAAAGGCACCTTGAATCATGTATGCATTTCATCAGTATTAAATAATTGTGGGAGGGAGGCACAGAAATTGGGGTCAGAAATGGAGTTATCAGATTCTAATATTTTTAGGGGGCTGGGAAATTCATAAAATTCCTTAGCTTTGGTTTCCTCATTCATGAAACAAGTGAAAATACCCACCAGCTCTTATAAGGCCAGATGGCTTAAATATACAATTGCTGGCCAGGCGATTGGGATATATAAGTTCCAAATGGGAATGATAAGTGATACTTTAGAAGAGTTTGACTGATCATTACAGTTCCTGTTTATAGATTCATCCTCTCTGGCAAGGATATGAATCACGTTAAGTATATGGATTTTTAATCTAAATTGGCATGTCTCTGGTTAAAAAGAAACAAGCTAACCAAATGTTAATTTAGATACATTGTATTTATGTAGGGGGAAAAAAGAGAGAGAGAGAGTATCCTGTCTGGGTCATTTTGTCTCTCCACTGTTGACCCTGGGCTGCCACCGAGGTGGGAGAGGACAGTGCTAGAAACCACTGATGACCGTGGGCTACACTGCTGCAATGCCTTTACCTTGGGGCTATTGGCACATTTACCGATTCATTTTATTCTGACAACACCCTGAGTGGCTCACTGAGGTTGATTTAGTTCTCATGTGTTGCTGATGAATGAGCCGAAGCGGGGGGGAAAGTAAACTGCACACTGGGGACCCCATGCCTTTCAGAGCAGAGCACCCAGGACCTCCGGGGCCCGAGCCAGGGACCTTCCCCACCAAACCAGCCGTTTCCTGGAGCAGGTTGCTGAATTTCCTCCCCTGGCTATCTCTAAAGTCATGTCTGCACCTATGGAATAAAGGAAATCCTCTAGGTTGCTTTTGGATGACTTAGGATGAGGACATAAGCTTCTCTGAGTTTTGAGTTGCCTTGCTCTGCTTTGGTTTTTGTGTTTATCGGTTGTTTCCTCAGAAGGTGGTTTAATGTGCATTCCCTCTTGAGCTCTAACATGTTATTTGTTTATCCTTTTATTCAAAATATGATAAAAATATATTTTATTTTAGGGGCACCTGGGTGGTTCAGTGGGTTAAAGCCTCTGTCTTTAGCTCAGGTCATGATCCAAGGGTCCTGGGATTGAGCCCTGTATCAGGCTCTCTGCTCAGCAAGGAGTCTGCTTCCCCTTCTCTCTCTCTCTCTCTGCCTGCCTCTCTGCCTACTTGTGATCTCTGTCAAATAAATTTTAAAAAAAAACTTTAAAAAATAAATATATATATTTTTTTATTTTAGAAAATGCTAAAAGCATAAACAATGAAAGTAAAATAAGATGGCTTATTACCTAGAGAGAACCACTGTTCCCAGACTGATATGCCATCTTTCTCCCTTTGGTAGTTGAAATTAGGGATAGAAAGATTTGTGTATCCTACTTTTTTTTTTTTTTTACATAACCCTTATAGCCTTATATTGTATTTTCCAGTGCCAATAAGCATTTATTATAAAAGTCATGTTGATGGCCAAACTAATAATCCACTAAATGGGTATACTCTATTTACTTAACCTTTCCCCAGCTGTTGGTCAGCTGTCCGTGCTGCTTGAAAGGAACACCACACAGAGTAAAACAGCAGTGTGGATGATGGATATGTCCCTCCTGGCACTTCTGGTTATGTCTCCAAAAAGGATTCCTTAAAGAAAAGGCTCAAACATGATATGCTGAAAACAAGATGCCTAAAAAGAAAGGTACGGCCATTTTAAGGCTATTGGTAGAAACCACCAAATTGCTTTTCAGGGTGAGTGAGGGCTCATGGCCCTAGCAGAAGAGAGCCTGTGTCATCTCTGTCTAACACACCGCGTCACCCACTCTTTGGATAAGCCATCAAGGATTGTGGATTCATTTTTACAGAGCCTGAGCATCACCAAGAAGATAATTGGGAATTAGCTTAAGTTTTACTTTGGATTTTAAAGCTATATATATGTGTATGTTTATATATACTTTTCAGGTTATCAGCTCTTTGGTGTTTTCTGCTGTATTAGTCCAGGGTTCTTCAGAGAAGCATAACCAACAGGATGGAAGATGATGGGTAGATGGATGGATGGATGGATGGATGGATAGATGGATGGATAGCTAGATAGATAATACATGGATACATAGACAATAGGTGATAGATAATAAATACAGGGATAGATAGGTGATAGACTAATAGATATACAGATAATAGATACCTGGATAAATAATAGCAAATACATAGATATATAGATAGATAATAGATAGGTGATAGATACATAGATAATAGAGAGATTTATTGTAAGGAATTAACCCACATGATTATGAAGGCTGACAGGTTTCAAGATCTGCAGGACGAATTGGCAAGCTGGAGATCCAGAAGAGCCAATAATGTAAACTCTAGGTCATGGGCCAACAGATTTGAGACCCAAGGAAAGCCAATGTTTCAGTGAGAATCTGAAGACAGGAAAAATCTGAAGTCCGAGCACCAGGTCAGTCAGGCAGGAGGAACTCCCTCTCATTCAGGGGAGAATCAGCCTTTTGTTTTAATCAGGTCTTTACCTTATTGAATGAGACCCACCCACATTAGGGAGAGCAATCTGCTTTACTCAATCAGTTTAAATATTGAACTCATCCAAAAATGCCCTCACGGAAATACCCAGAGTAATATTTGACTGAATAGCTGGGCACCCTAAGGCCCAATCAAGATGACACATAAAATTAACCATCACACCCTCACCCTTGTGCCACCTTTGCCTGCCTATCAGTCCCAACCATTCCCTAGAGGTGACTCTGCAATAGCATCATTTTTTTTTAACAACAGTAGCTATTTCTGGTGGGTTTGTTACATCATATCATTCAGGACCAGAAGGGATAGCCTTCCTCAACCTGTGTACATGGTAAATTGTGACAAACAGAAACCTGGTTACATGATGGGTAGATTTCCAACAGCAGCTCATAAGAGCCCAGTCACCTAATAGTGTTTCTGAATATGGAAGTAGTAGTACCATTTCAGCTGTAACCAGCCATTTTAGCACCGTGGGAAAAATCTGTCCATGATTTCTAAGTCAGGATGCCAGAAATAGGCAGCTGCCACCATGTTTCTGCCTCACACAGCAAATCAGGAACCTGAGCCTTGGTAGGTGAGAGCTTTGAGCCTGAGATCCTCCTTCCCCACATTTTCAAAAGGTTCTGAACTGGGAAAATGGGAACTGCTTTGCCTCTGAGATATTTTGTATCGTCGCTGACTCATTTAGACATTTATTCATATATTCATTCATTCTTGCTTTCATTTTGTAAACAACATCCTTCATGACACTTTAAGGAGACTATGCATATGGGCAAGTAGGAAGAGAAATTGTAAGTTCCATGTTTTAGAGCTGTTTGCAAGCCATGTTTAGGTTGACTTCAAATTCATAGTCTGCCTTTTCATTTTTCTAAATGACCTGTGCATAGAATCACCTGATTCCAAGTTTGGTAACAAACAAAGGGGTTATTCAAGATTCTATTTAAAAAAAAAAAAAAATCCACAAAAAAGGATTAATCAAAATTCAAGGAAAAAAAATTAAATGTAGCAACCATTAAGTAGCAGAGGGGATATTAGACTGCTTGGAAGTTAAATCACATAGAAGGGATTATACTTCTAAGAGATCTGTGTCACCCCTATGTTGTGTGACATTAAACCCAGATCCAGAATTCGATGTCAAGATAGTGAATTCATTTATTCATTTAATAAGTCAGCAAATATTTTTAGGTACTAACTATACACAGGCACTTATTAAAAAGTATTGGGTCTTTTTGCAGCAACATGGATGGATCCAGGGAATATAAGTCTCAGTGAAATAAGTCAGTCAGATCAAAACAAATACCATCTGATTTCACTCATATGTGGACTTCAAGAAACAAAACAAAGAAAAAAAAGACACAAACCAGAATGGGGGGGTTGGGGGCATAAATGAAATAGTTGATGGGGATTAAGGGTACACTCACCAGGATGAGTACTGGATAATACATGGAATTGTTGAATCACCATATTGTACACATGAAACTGTATGTTAACTCTACTGGAGTTTAAGATTTTTTTAAATTTTAAGCATTGGGTCTTAGTAATATTTAAAGAAGAGGAAGAGGAAGAAGAAGTAGGTAGAGAGGAGCTAGAAGGTAGAAGGAGGATCTATAAAGTATACCTTTTAATGTGGTCTTTCCAGTGACCGCATTGCCATTAAAGGAGACTGTTCATGTAGAGAAACCGCGTATGTTTCTGTAGTTTAAAAAATAATGCAGTTTACTGAAGCAGATTGGAGCTTTATTCCTTGAAACTAATAAAAGAGGCTTATGGGAGTTGGAAAGAAATAAAGAGAATGACTTTACAATCGTTTGTAGATACACAAGTATCTTTAGATGGCCTTTTTACTCTTTTTAATGAAACTACCCAAAAACCTCCACAGTAATGGGTAATTCACCTAGGAACTCATCTTCATTATTGGCATAATTTTTAATTCTCCAAGCTTTTAGTTTCGTGTACATCAAAAACCACTTAAGGGCTGTAAAAAGATCCTGAAAAGAAAGCTACATTTAGAGCAGAAAATTCTGTTATTGAATTTACCATAGTGATCATCATTTGTAAATCTATGAAAATCAGTCCAACTGATGAACAGACCCAGCTAAAGAAATCAGCAGGCCTCGTTTGCATCCATACACACTGTCATCACAGATGAGCTGTGGTTGCATTTTTCTCCCCTAGCAAACAGGATGGGTATTTTATGTCACCTTGAAAGTAGGACTTAATAAAAAGCATGATGCCGTGTATTCAGCCTCTTTCAAGTGACCAGATCCTTATGACCCTAAAAGTTGTGCATCTCCCCTTCTGCATATCCCTGTTTTATTAAAAGAACATGCGTTTCTCCCTCGTGTACCTAGTAAGCATCCAAGTGGGCCCTGCGCTGAGCACTGTGTAAACAAGATAAAGTGAGTGCCGGGTTTTAGGAGTGTTGGCATCAACAGATAGAATTGAAATGACAGACTCAGTTTGATTTTCTCCTTTGTTCTCAGGGAAGCACAAAGACCCATCCTCCCCAGAAAAGAACAGGACCGTTCACCCTCCACGTCCATACTAAATGCTTCAGAGCAGTTACCTCATTCTCGTACCAAAATGGGCAAACCCAAGGGGGAAAAAGGGAAGGTTCCAAGAGCAGTAGTGGCCTCCCTGGCCCCCCAACCTCTCATATTTGCCCTCCAGCAAAAACAGAGGAGACAGTTTTGTGTTATGTATTATATTGATGCTCTGTGTTTTTTTTAAAGATTTACTTATTTAAGAGAAAAAGAGCATGAGTTGGGGGGGTGGGCAGAGGAAGAGGGAGAAACAGGCTTCCCGCTGAGCAGGGACCCCCGGTGTGGGTCTCCATCCCAGGACCCTGAGATTATGATCTAAGGCGAAGGGAGATGCTTAACCAACTGAGCCACCCAGGCGCCCCTTGATGCTCTTTTAAGATTATACTCTTTGCACACTTCACCTTCTACTAATACCTAATTCCTCTAGATTCCTAATATGCCGGTGTATGTGTGTATGTGTGTGTGTGTGTGTGTGTGTGTGTGCGTGTGCATGTGTGTGTGTGCTTGTGTGTGTTCCATCTCAGCCCAGTGTTCCCCTGGCAAGTTCCAGTTCACCTGCTGTAGCTCAGGATCACACCATCTAGTGGCAGGATTCATCAGGGCTGACTCCATCCCTCTCCAGAGATCATATTCTGACATATAATGACAGAGAGCGCTGTGTGGGTATCCACTTGGCCAGGCACTTTCCATACCCTGTTGGCTGATTGCACAGTGACTGTGTAAGGAATTCACTGTCCCTTTTTCGCAGATGGGCAAATTGACATGCAGGCAAGTTAAGTAACCTATCCAAGACTGAACCCTGGTATCTGGTGGCAAAAGCCAGTGTTCAAAACCATGTGCCTGATTCCTAGGCTCATGATTTTTTCTTGCTCTCCCATTCTGCCTCTCAGGGGCCTTGGTGGCTGTCTGTATTAGGGTCAGTACGGTAATAAACGTCTGTGGGCTGGAACAGAAATACTCAAAGTAATCGTGTGCTCTGGAGACATCTGAGGCGGCTGCGGACCAGGCCCGGTAACTGTGGCCAGCAGTGTTTGCTGTGCGCCAGGCTCTAAACGAGGCCACTCGATACATTATTTCATTTAATTCTCAAATACGGAGTGGGCACCATTTTATCCCCAGCTGGGGGAGACATAACTGGTTGATGGAAGAGCCAGATCTCACCTGCAGACTCACTGCAGCAGAGAGAGCTTCCCCCACTTTGTTTTTCCGAAAGAAAACCGTAACCTTTTTACTGGTGAGGCCAGCGATCTCTGGCTTCTGTGCCGGTCATGTTGCCTGTTGCCCCTGGATGCGATGGCACCTGTTCTCTTCCTGTCATGCTCATATGAGAACCTTACCATAGGGATTACGCACCCGTAGTCCCCAGGCTCTGTGGCTGACTTCACAATGCTGAGATTTTATGGTAACTTGTTAGCATCAAGATACTATTATATTATAATCATTAATTGAATAAATTGACATTTTACTGGCTTAGATGAAATTGAGATGGTGATACACAGGGTGTGTGTGTGTGTGTGTGTGTGTGTGTGTGTGTGTGTGATAGCTGGAAGATATGCATTAGCCAAGAAGTCAGGACCCGAAAATACTACTGGAGGTCCAAATATCTGAGTAACAATATTACTTTCCGACAGAGAACTCTTTACTAGAAGGATTTTCAGTAGGAACTGAATTGCTTTTATTAGTTTATTTATAGTGTGCACTTCCCTTTTCACCTCTATTTCAAAAGAGGGTATTGGTGCTTTTTAGAATGTGTGAAAGTCCTCCATTTACAGAGTCCTGGAAGATGTTTTCTGCCAGTTCCTTGGTTCAGCAACTCTCAGTGAGCTCCAGTGAAGACAGGGGGAGAAAAAAGAAAAAAGCTTCCATCCTGTCCATCCTCTTTGGCGTGCATTTCCTGACCCATAACCCTCCTGCTCAGATTCCCCACACAGGGCGGGCGTCTACAGGACACTTAGGAAGCTCCTCTGATTCTGGTTCCCTGTTATTCCTCTTCTCACTGCTTTACTATTCTCCACTCAATTTCAAACTAAATGGAACTGCAGATGGGCACATGAGCACCGAGGTTTCCCAAAATACACATTTTTCATGAGCGCTTCCCTCTCGAAGTGTGTGGACAGAGCCAGTATATTATCTCCCCATTATCACTCTGTTTTAATGTCTAACTGACAGATGCCTGTCAGTAAAACAAGGCAATAATGGGCAGAAAAAGCTCTCTGCTCTCAGCAAAAAAAGAAAGACCCCGGATCCCTGTCAGGCTCGGAGATGCTCATCAGCCACTGTTAAAGAAGACTTATACGTGCCTCTTCGGGGAATGCCCATGAATGGCCTAAATGTTTTCACCCTACTTAGTGAGAAGAGGGAGCTGTTTCTCATACGTGGGCCAATTTCTCCCCCGGTGGAAGCTGGCCCAATGTGTGAATGGGTTACTGCAACCCCAGAGTGGGGTGTGGCCGTGCCAGATGGCACCTGCAGACTTCACTGGGTGAGAATGCCGTCCTGATGAGTCACAGGCAAGGTCTGGCTGATACAGGCTCAGCGATCTCAACCCGTCAGTCTGATGGCATCGAGGTTCTGCCAGTCTGCCTCCACGCGCTCAGGCTCCTTTAGATCAATCTAGTCAACAGCACCATAGTGGAAGGATACAGGGGCCAATGACACCCACTGATCTGGGCCACAATGAGCAAAAGAGGGGATATTTTAGATTTGTTCTCATTTTCCTAAGAAACTAGTCAATGCAGAAGTCCTCTGTCTATGAGGGGTGTTCAGCCTAAGGAAAGAATCTATCAACCATAAAGACGAAGTCAGACACCAGAACAGGTGAGGGAAACAGTGCCCGCCCTTCTTACCGAGAGTGCCAGACAGCAGGAACCATGTCCTTGACTTATTTTGTGTTCATTTGAATCACAAATCCAGCCCTCCAGACCAGGAAGGTGAGTTATGGGGTGACAGTCTGATTTCTCTTTTAATTTCAGTAAAAACAGGTGGAACTTGGGACGCCTGGGTGGCTCAGCCATTAAGCGTCTGCCTTCGGCTCAGGTCATGATCCCAGGGTCCTGAGATCCAGCGCCACATCGGGCTCTCTGTTCCATGGGGGTCTGCTTCTCCTTCTCCCACTCCCTCTGCTGTGTTCCCTCTCTCATTGTATCTCTCTGTCAAATAAATAAAACATTAAAAAAAAAAACAGGTGGACATTTAAGAATAATCTAAACAATAACGAAGCAACTCAGTTACTATAGCTTGTAACTAAGGCACCAATTCCTTACTCTGAAAATTGGCAATCAAAGGAAAGAATTAAGCAGTGATCATGCCTTTTCTGTGCACGTTGGATTTCAGCATAACCAGATTGCGCTGGTTGATGAGGGAAAGTTCTTCATTACAGGAGAATTCCTGCTACTAAAGTTGGAAGGGAAATTCGACTTAGAATGCTTGATTTTGTAGTCCCCCAAGTGAAATAATTACTTCACTCAACTGTCATCAATGGATGCAATAATTAGGCTGTTAGAATATTGATCGGGAAGGTCACACTGAGGGAATCCCTGCCATCACTTGAACCCACTAAAAGTGGGACGGCTACCATTACATTCGGTGCCCCCTGATATGATGCAGTGAGAAGTACACAGAGTCACCTATGAACTGTTGTGTAAGAGATGAACTTGAGCTCAGTCAAGCCCATCTATAAGTTCACAGGAAACACGGGACAGAGGAACAAATTAAATGATACCACAAGAAAGCAAAATTAGAAGACGGCTTTCTTCAGCAAGACAGTGGCATAAGGAATAAAAGGAGGTGCCAAGTAAAATATACTTAAAGAGACATCTAATATTACATCTTGGGACACCTGGGTGGCTCAGTTGATTAAGCATCTGTGTTCAGCTCAGGTCATGATCCCAGGGTGCTGGGATCGAGTCCCTCAGCAGGGAGTCTCCTTCTCCCTCTATCCTCTCCCCTGCTTGTGCCCTCTCTCTCTCTCTCTCTCATGCTCTCTCTCTCCTCCTTAAATTTAAAGAAAAAAAAATTCTAAAAAGGTCTTGTCTGGATTATTTAAATAAACCAAGCATAACAGATTTGGGGGGAGGATGATATGAATACAGTTTGGATATTAGATGATAACTGGAGGATCATTAAGTTTGTTAGACAGTGGCTTGTGGTTATATAAGAAAATGTCCATATTTTTAGAAATTCATACTCAAGTATATAAGGGGTAAAATAACAATTTCTGGGATTTATTTAAAAATCTTAATAAGAGGGGCACCTGGGTGGCTCAGTTGGTTAAGAGTCCGACTCTTAATTTTGGCTCAGGTCATGACCTCAGGGTCCTGGGATGGAGCCCATGTTGGGCTCCCAGCTCAGCAGGGAGCCTGCTTCTCTCTCTGTCTCTACCCCTCCCCCTGGCTCACACTTGTCTCTCTTACTTGATTGCTCTCTCTCTCAAATAAATAAAAAACTTCTTAAAAAATATTAATAGGAAAGAAGGGAGAAATGGCAAAGGGAGAGAGAGGAAGACACAAGTGTGACGAAATACTGATTAATTGTCGGATGGGCACACTGGAATATATGTCAATTTACTATTCTATTGGTTTGGAACTTTTCATGGTAAAAATACTAAGAAAAAGAGTAACAGAGCTCTCTCAGAGGTGGTAGTAGGGCTCCATTGGGGCTGTGACTGGATAATGTCATTATCTGATGATCAAAAATGTCATGGGTATTTTTCTTATTTTTTGAAGATATCTTTGCTAAAAGAAAAACTCATTTTGTTAGATTGGGGGGGCCGTCCCTAGAAACCAATTCCATTGCCTTCCATCAAGCAACTGGAGGAGATTTGGGTAACAAATAGTAACAAATAGTCGCTGGTGTGAAAGTGAATGCTGATCTTAGCTGGAATAACTTGCTTTCTTCAGCATCCGCAGTGGTGGTTCTCCAGGGACTTATCTGGCTACATGTGTTTTTCACATTTATTAGTGAAATTGGAGATTCAAGAATAAAACACAGTCCTCGGGAACATTTTGTTAATTTGTGACACACTAGAGATTTTTAGCCCATAAAGCAAATGAATGAGCTCCATGGGGGTATAACTGTTATTTTCACCCTGGAAGGCAGTAAAGACCCACTGTATTTATTAAGCACTTAGAGAATGAAAATGAATAGTACTATGAAAATAGGAAAGTATACTCATACTACTGCTATTAATAGTGTAAGTTTTTTTTGTTTGTTTGTTTGTTTTTTGTTTGTTCTGAAGGAAAACCCATCAGATGAAAATTTAAAAGTGAAGGTAGACCTCTGCCTATGTGGCTGTTTTATCTTAGGTAAGAAATTAATTCCATGTCAGTATTAAGTTGTTTTGTTTCTAGTCAGACAGGCTGGATCAGGTTAGAGAAACTCACCCATTCTTTCTGGCAGGACTGAGAGACAAAGAAATGAACAGACTAGATATTTGATTCAGGACCTTCCTGCTGAGCGGCTGCAAGGCCTGTGGGGCAACCCTCCACGTAAGCCGATGAGCCAGGCTATTTCCAACAGGTGTTGAAGATATTGGGCTGCTCGGGAGGCTTGGGGACAGAGCAGGCTGGTCCTCACACTGAAAAAGTCCAGTTAAATGTGATGCTCTGGGATGCTGGGTGGCTCAGTCCCTTAAGCGTCTGCCTTTGGCTCAGGCCATGATCCCAAGGTCCTGGGATGGAGCCCCCATCGGACTCCCTGCTGCTCTCCCTGCTTGTGCTCTCTCCCGCTCAAATAAATAAAATCTTAAAAAAATAAAATAAAATAAAGGTGATTCTCCAGCAGGTAGGGGCTGTGTGAGATGTGGGGTCTGATGTCAAGATGCGTGCTGAGCTGGGCTAGGCAGCCAAAGGAGAAGAACAAGAGAGAGGCATGGGCTCGAATAAGAAAAACTCACTCTTCAGAGGTTCCTTTGAAGGAATTCATTGAATGCTTTGCACTGAGGTCCATAGGAAGTGAGGAAGAAAGAGGCCTCATTCCCCACCAGTATCGTGTTGCACAAGAACCCAGAATATACACTGGGAAGAGATTCCATGATAAAGTGATCTCAGGTAACTCAGCCCTTGGTTATGTGTTGTTTTTTTCCTGAGCTTGCTGAGCTTGTTTGGATCTTGACTTAAAAGACTGGACCATTTTATTTTGGAGAAACACTAGGAAAGAACCTGTGGTTTATCTCTGCATGTATGAGGATGTGTATGTGTGTGTAGCAGACAGACAGGGAACAGAGTCTAAGGGCCGAGAAGAGTAATTCCAGGGGCCGTTCTTGTGCTTTTTCACTATCTTTACACAAGACTGTCATGTCAGCAGTTCTGCCTCCATGAGACATTTGCTAGGGCAGAGGGGAAGGTAGCAAGGAAGACTATAGAGGGGATGGGCCAGGCAGGGAGATCCAGAGCAGGATCTGGAAGGAGCCTCTTGTCCCCACCCCAGCCCCCAGCTGTTGTAAGATGACCTTACTGCCTTACAGTCTTAAAACCCTGCCCATTACCAAGTGTCCTCCTCATGCCAGCCACACACCTACCCTGGGTCCTCAGCCTCAGGGAGGAGGAGGCGGCTCAGCGGCAAGGAGCTGACTTCTGTTGCTAAGCACAGGGTGGCAGGTAAAAGCCAGGGCTCTGTCCCTGTCCCCACATCGCCCCCACTAAATGCTCCCAGAGTGCTCCTGACCCCAAAGCCAAACATGTACCAAAACAACGCAAAGACACCCAGAGACCTGATGCCTCACTAGACCACATGTGAAAGCACCATGGGAGCTGGGGGCCTTCTAATAATATAAGGCATATGATAGGGAGTCCGTCTCTAATGCCAAAGACAGGGTTGAAAAGCAAAATCCAAGGAGCTTTCATCCTTACTCTGCACTTACCTAATTCTTTGTCAAGCTGAGAGACTTCAGTTATCCTGGTGCCAAAACCAAGGGCAAAATGCATCCAAGTCTCTTGGGATGTCAAGGGCCTGAAAGCGCTGCAGGGAGACCTGGTCCCCCAGAGCCTCTGGACACCACCCTGGGAAAGGGCAAAACTGCAGCCTCCCCATGGTCTTGGTGACATGCAGATGGCGAAAGCCCTAAGGAACCCCGGCTTAAATCAGTCAACAGCTGGCTGTATTCTAGAATGCAGGAGGCTACGGTTGAGAGTTTAGCAAACCTGTATGCCTAGTACTAGGCTATTTGCACAGAAAAGCGTGAATGAGGTAAAACTGGGAATGAAGCCCGCATCAGCCTCCTTAATGGTGGGCATTCACTTGGATGCTGGCAGAACATGGGTATGAGCATAGCAACAGATTGGGAGCTTCTGGTTCTTACAGCGTATTTTGCCCTCATTGTAGCTGAACTGTTCATCCCCTGTATTATCAGAGAACCTGGTCAGCATTCCGTAGCCAGCACGCTTTTCCTTATGCTAGACAGGGAGCTGTTTGGTACTGGGCACCCTGGATATCTCTTGAAAAATATACTTTTATTTTTCATCTCCAAGTGATGTCCCATGAATGTCTTATTCTGTTTTGCCTTCTCCCCTCTATTGTTTTTAAACTTTTCATTCAACTTTTCTGATGTGTCCTGATTGCTCTCCAGTCCCCAGAACTCATCAGTGAGCTCTGCTCCCCAGCCCCCACCTCCACTCAGCAGGGCTGTGGCGGGGGGTAGCCTGTTATTATTTATAAGTGTAATTCAGCTGTTGCTGTGTCTTTGAATGCATAGGGTAGTTGTGGGATTTTTAATTGCCATTTTCATCTATATAATTAAAATTAAATGAAAAAATGGATAGCCTCCAAAATCTGAATTAATTTTATGAGCACTTCTTGAGGGGAAAAAATATGTATAAACATGATAATTGTTACTTGATTTGCCTTCAGCACGACTAGAGGATTTTACCTGCCTGAAGAGAAAATTAGTAATTTTAAATGAAAGGAAAAAAAAAAATTAGTCTGATACTTCTGGTGCTTCTCGCGGCTGAGAATCAAAAATAATAATGCGGATGGGAAAATGATAAATAATTCTGGGTATCACAAACAGTATACTGTGAGATTGGAACTCTGCAGATCCAGCTTGCCTCATGCCAATCTGGAATTTTTTCTTACCCGTTGGTTCATCACTGGTGTTTACACATTCCTCAAGAAAATGTCTTTACCCGCAAATCCAAACCTCCTTCATTATCAGAAACAAGCATTCCGCCTCCTTCCTCTGCTCTGCAAGTGTGACAATGCACACAGAAGCGGAGAATAATGAGAAAAAAGAAAGGTAGGGTTTTTTTTGGTTTTTGTTTTAAATCCATTGGGCCCGCCAAGGTTGCCGTCTCTGGACTCATGAAGCGCCTGACGGACGTGTTTATAAAGACCCGGATGGTCACTTTATTTGGAATGACAAACTCTCCGCTCCACATAATGAGGTCAGTGAAGCATCCAGAAAAGAAACGTATAATTTGGTAGCGTGGGTCTGTAAGCACAGCCCTGCCGAGACTATTTAAGTTTAATGAAGCAGCTACTTTGCCGCTACACACTCCGAGTGAATGGCCTCCTTGGCGTGTTTTTGAAAACTTAAATGTTGCTGGTAATCATGTCCCAGCAATCTCCTTGGAGAGCCTTTGTGCCCTGTTCTCAGAAGAAATATGCTGCTTTTACATGTTAATGGTTTTGAAATTAGTCATTTGCTCCATTTTCATTGGGAAAGGAAGGTCAGTGTGTGATTTCCCGCCTGCCTTCATTTTCTGTGCACATTCAGGAAACTCCAAGTCTGTTCATGGCATGCCGTGCGCTGTCTGCTTATAACATGCCTCAAAAGCCAGGGAAATGTTCTATCAAAGAGCGTTCCTATTCTCAGAGACTGTTCTTAGAATTCTGAGGCTAAAAGTCTCCCTCAGAGGGGAAAGTTCCTGGACAGGCCATTATTACTTTTTTTTTTTTCCCCTCGTTTCCATCACTGACCAACATGCACTGTCCGTTCATTGGTCTCATTGAGGAGGCCTTGCTCCCTGTGTATGGAGACCTCTAGGAAGGCTAAGGGATGTTTTCAAGATGCCTTCCTAAAACAGAGTTGTTCATGTAAAACTAAGGTCAGGCTTCTGAATCCTGGGCCAGTTTTAATGATGTGCAACTCTGGGACCAGAAAGACAGCTAGCTATTCCCCCAAATTTAGGGCAGTGTCCCCTGAGTAAGCAAGGGCATGATGGCTGGTGGAAAGGGGCCATGTCCTCGTGGCTCTGCAGCTCCTAAGAGGGTCCATGGAACCCTCCTCGGGAAAAGTATAGCCAGACTTGAAATGGCCAGACTCTGCACCATCAGAAACTTCAAAGAAATAGCCACTAGTTTCTTTAAAAAAAAAATTCTTGGAGTGGATAAAAGAATGAATAAATTTGCTTCTTGATTTGCTTTGTTGACCAACTCTGGTTGTGGGGGTGACAGAGGACCCTTTTAGAAGTTATTGAGACCTGAGGAACCTACTTCTTAAAAATCCCTGGCATTATGTGGGTCAAGTTTGGAGGTCCATGCTTGCTGTAGACTGCCCCTCCAGGCTTGGGGCCTGCTCAGTCCACTGCCAGGCAGCCTGACTGACCAGGTCAGTGCCGCTAACACACATACTCTTACCCTCTGATGTTTATCTGTAATCCCCATGGTAATGTGTACACCCCAACAGAGATGCCAGCCTAACAGATTCCACCCCGAAACAGCCGTATCGTCCTAAATCTAAGAGATGAAAGTCGACTGGTCACTGAAAATACAGCTCTAATGGAAACAGACCTGAAAAGGAACTTGGGCATAGCTTGCATTCTATTTTCCAGTGTATTTATCATGGGCTAGATGAGGGAAGGTCATACTGGCTGCTGTAACATATAACCCAAGGATCTCCAGCAGAATAGCAGGTTCTCACCACCTACCTTCACTAAACATTTTCATGGACAAGGGAAAATCTGTGTTCAGGGATCTGAACAGACAGGGCTGGGGAGAACGAAGAGAAGTGCATGAACAAGGAAGAAGGTGCCTCCATGCCACCTGCCAATGGGATGGAGTGGCACAAGGTCAGAACTCAAGCGTGATCCAGGAGGACAGCATGGCAGAAGCTCACCAGCCATGGGGGATGATGGTTTTCAAAGATAGAAACGAAATGTGGCTCAGCTTACAGTAAGAGCAGGAATGAAGGTAGCTGTGGCAGTAATTCGCTACACGTGGCTCAGTCCAGGTCACAAAGCATGTTCACGTTTATTATTTGAGGCCTCACCAACACCCCGACCAAGTGGCTCAGGAAGTATCAGTGCCTTCATTCCAAATATGCAAGAAATCTCAACTGTGGCTCAGAGGCTGAGTGATAGACCCCAGTGAGTGCCGAGCCAAGGTGCAGGCTTGAGGGCCCTGCCTCTGAGAACAGAACTTCCTCCCCTAGCTCTGCAGTCCTCCAATCTGCCAGGAGGTTCCAGGGGGCAGAGGAGGTGAACAGAGCCCCCCGCCTCCCCTCCTCCAGACGCGTCTTCCTGGTGCCAGCCGTGTTCCCATGGAAATCACTTACCAGAGGCAGACTGTTCAGAAACATGGCAACGATTAGCTGCTGCCTGGTTGGTTCCTTGCTTTGGTGAAACCTGAACTCCGTCCTTTAAAGGGGTCAGAGTTTAACAGACAGGCCTTTTGTATCTTAACAATGGTCTCATCAGGCTTTCTTTCACGGGGCCATTCCCTCCTCTTTCGCTATCGTCCTCTCATCCACCTAGCGCCGCCGTTTTCACTGTGTGCAGCTGGACTTGGCCAGTGCCAAATCATGTTTTATTTGCAGCCTGAGAAAGCAATTAGACAAGCAGTCAAGCCTGGCCAACAAAGGACCTGTCCTACCAGTGCAATCTGATGTTCAAGTTTACAGAGAAATGCCACCCCCCACCGGCACAGTGTTTTTGCCCTGAGAAATCCCCGAGAGCCGAATTCTTGAGTGAACTAGGAAGATACTCTCCCACAGGAGCAGCAGTGTTGATAAGAAAGCAGTCGAATGGTGCTTGAAATTTTGCAGGAAGATCAGTGGAAGCCCAGTTAGGCTGCAAACCGACAGCTCAGCTCTTTCTAGCATCCACAGCCACCGCCTGCTGTTTTCCCAGGTGGCTCTGAAGGAGACAGGGAAATGCAGCGGGCCATTTGTCACTGCCCCAGGTGCAACATATGCAAGCCAACTGACGCATGCGTCCTGCAGAGGCCCTCTCCTGCCCCAGGCCTGGTCCCGGCCTCCGGATTTCCTTTTGACTGGGACTGGGGAGAACAACACTCCCATCTCTCCTCCTCCACCTGAGGAGATGATGAGATCCGCTCTTGTGGGGTCAGAACCAACTCAGCCCTTCCCACCAAGACCTCAGATGTCTATGCTCCGTATTGGCCTTTACACGCCATTTGCAGTTCAAGATGTGGTCTTTTAGAAGCAATGGGAACTCATCACGGGCACGCCAATCTTGGAATCTCAAGGTACTTCTGGTGCTTGGTGGCCAGCAAATACGCCAATATGTTCTTCAGTGAGTGCCAGACCAGAGTGACCTGTCAGGCAGGTCCCCAGTGGGGTCCAGGGCTCTGAAGGAATAGCCCAAGAGGAAGCAAGCTTGAGGAGCTTTCTGTCCCTTTAGGCTCAACTCTGTGCCTGGCACTCACTATGAAGGGAAGAAATGGATCAGATGGCCTTTGATATCTCTTTTGCCTTTGAGAAGAGAAATGAAGTCCATCACCCAGAAGTGAAATTACAGATATAAAATAAGTTTAAAGGGGACTCTAGTTCTAGAATTTTTAAGGGCATTTTTATGGCAGATTTAGGTCATATATTTAGAATGGCTTCCTTTGATGAGAACTTAATCTGGGTTATAAGTGAATGAACTTGGGGACATTGTGTGCCTGAGCGATGTCCTTTCACTGGGGCAGTCTAACTCCTTCTGACAGCCCTGGTCTCCTTTCCTTCCTCTGTGCATCCGTCCTCTGTCTCCCTCCTGGTCCCTTGAGCACAGGGAGGGTGGGTTTGGTCCTGTGAGTTGAAGTTACGCAAAACCCGAAAATAGCTCTCAGTGCATGCAGACATAATGATTCCATGCAGCAAGAAGGTCACTGTGTCTGCTTTTCCTGCCAACACACTCCTAGCTCTTCATCTATGGCTGCCTTGTGAGGCCAGAGAGCTGTGCCAGGAAGTTACCCTGGGTGACTGGGAGGCATTATGAGAATTTATAATAATGTCAGTGGGGTTTTAGAAGAGCAGGCCAGGGGAAGGGGATTAGGTACAGTTTTAGAAGTTGGGGTTTGAACATCTTTCCGTTCTGTGGCCTGAGAGCTACCATAACTCAGTTACTTAAAAAAAAAAAAAAATCTGGCCTCTGCTACAAATCAACTCCACCTTGTGAACCCTGCCAAAAATTAGAAAGATACCCCCTCCGAAAGTTTACCGTGGTTACCCAAGTGGTGGGGTTATGAGTGAGTTGTGTTGTTTTCCTTGTATTTTTCTGTACTTTCTCTAACATACAGTTTCTGGCTTTGGCCATGTAAAAAGAAAGAAAGGCAACAAATCCTATTTAAAAAACAAAACCCTATAGCGGTGCCTGGGTAGCTCAGTGGGTTAAAGCTTCTGCCTTCAGCTCAGGTCATGGTCCCGGGATTCTGGGATAGAGCCCCTCATCAGGCTCTCTGCTCAGCGGGGAGCCTGCCTCCCCCTCTCTCTCTGCCTGCCTCTCTGCCTACTTGTGATCTCTGTCAAATAAATAAATAAAATCTTTTAAATAAATAAATAGCAAAACTAAACAAGCTAATCATGCAATTGTACCCTTGTATGTTACTGCCTGGCAGTTGAGAAGCCTGTGTCCCCACATCATGCCTCAGGTCAGGCTGGTGTCCAGAATCCCCTCCCCACCACCAGCTTCCAAAGGTGCCCCGGCAGAGAACAGACCACAACACAGAGAGGATTTGTGTCAGCCAAGGACAGGAATGGGAACATGCTCGAGTGAGGCCAGCCAGATACCACAGCAGCAAGGAGGGGATTCCCTTCCCGTCCAGCTGTCTCTGATGTTCAGGCCTCCCTAACATCTGCGTGTTGGGAGGGAGGGCATCAGTTCATCTGCAAACACTGCGTTCTTCTCCTAAGAACATCCATTTGATGCACATTGTTCTGGAAGTTGGGAAGATCCTGTTTTCCAGACCCGGAGGGATCAAGTACTATTTAATAACTGGGTATAACAGCCAGCAGAAAACAAGCTTTTGAAGAATTCCTGAAGTCCTCCTGGGGCTGTGGGATGGATTTGCCTCAGTTTGGGCCCTTTGCCATACAGTCTGCTTACTGATGTCAACTCAGTCCAGCAACCAGTCCTGCGTCTGTCCGTGGAGTCTGGGCCCTGTTGGGCTCCAGCGCTTGAGGAGAGCAGGCTGGGCAGAAACAGCCATACTTCTAAAAGTGAGATGCAACTCTTACAAGTTTCTATAACAATCTCTATTTTTCATGCATCACATGCAGACTTCTTACTGGATACAGTGCTGTTGCTCATACCAGCGGGTACAACTGCTTTGAATCTGAGGTCCAGTTCAAGCCCATACCACCCCGACTGGGGACAGAATTCCTTGCAGGCTATTTGACAGGCTATGTGTCAGGGAATGGATTGTTTTTAACAGGCAGTGGAGCTCTCATCCATCTTCATTTCTTGCATTCTTCTGTGTGATTCTCTATGATGAGGCAGTATTCTACTAACAAAGACTCGATTCTAATATTTGATGGCGATATCCATTAAGAAAAAATGTAACAAGCTCAAACAACTAATCACTTCCCATGAATAACTATTTAAGACAAGGCTAAAATAGGTTAAGTTTTTAAAGGAAGTTAATTGTCACGATATATTAAGTAGATAATTGTATTATGGGACACAGATACAGCAACAGTCAGAAAGGTGGACATTAATTGATTCTTTCTGGCAATAACTGTCCTAGAAGCTGCTACTTGGCCAGTCTTCCCCCCCCCCCTTCTCTCTGTTTTTAATCTTAGCATCTTAGAATGAAGCTGAATGGGGAATAAATTGCTTACCAGAAAAAAAGAGTTGCAACCGGTTTTAATAATGATTCTAGTAATTTTGAGAGTGTCAACAAAGACTTACTGCTTCTCTGGCAACAGAGCAGGGGAACTGCTTATCTCCTCTTCAGATCGGGCTCCAGAACCATCACGCCCTCCCCTCTCCAAGAGCGGGGCTCCTAAATGTTTGTGGACACCGACACGCTCGCTCTTCTGCTCATAAGCACGTCCACGCTGTCTCGGGGGCTCTGTGCGCGTGCGCGCGCGTGCCTGACATGGTAACAAGATGAGTGGGGCGCAGCGTCTAGGCTCCCCCTGTTATTTATATTAAATAATGACATGATGTGGGTGGCCTGTAATCCCCCCGTTTTCTGTTAACCACCCTGCCCAAGTAAACTATTTCCTGATCTGTCCTAGATGGAAATCCTCTATGAACGTGGAAGCCATTAGCAGAGTAATTGCTGTCTGTTACCATGACAACCAGCCGCTGCAGTCACCTGCCCGAAGTTTTGCCAGACTGCACCAGCTCAGCTGCGCCTGTGGTGAAGACCGTGGAGGACTGTGGCAGCCTAGTGAATGGGCAGCCACAGTATGTCATGCAAGTTTCGGCCAAGGACGGGCAGCTGCTGTCAACAGTGGTGCGGACTCTTGCCACCCAGAGGTAGTACCGCTATTAAAATAATTAAATCTGTAATTGATCCGACGACTCTCTGTCAGATGGAGACAGGCCAGAGGGAACGTAATTAGCGCTCAGGTCTTTGTGTCAGGTGAGAGGAGGTGCTACCGAAGTTCTCTTCTCACCGTTTCTATAGAGATAGGGCATAAAGCTCAAATTCCCCTTGTTGAGTTTTCCTCTTCAAGTCGCACGTACAGAGAGAGCCAGGCAGGCAAAGACCCCACAAAACACAGGGTGCTTTCACTGTGTTTGGTATGTGGACACTGCCGTGGTAATTATGCTCTTGTTGCCAGGCGCTAACAAAGGTGGCCCTTTGTGAGGCTTGGAGGAAGGAGGCATCTGATTTCAGGTGACAGAGCCAAAGTGATTAGACTTGTGGGCACAACCGCTGAAGAGACACTCCTGGTGCTTGTGCCAGTCAGCGCTGGCTGATGGAGCACCGCCTGGGGCTTCTACCTGGGTGAGCCTCTTCTCTGGCACATCCCCATTTGGGGGCCTCTTCTGCAGCCCCCTCCTTTGTGCCCCATAAGCCCCCCAATTTCTGAGCCTTCCCAACACACCCTGCCCTACAAGTTCCTTTTGTTCAAATTACCACAACTTGTCTCCCCTGAATGAGGAACTGAAGGGAGGCCAAAGGCTCTGAACAGCGCAGAGATGGCTCATCCAGGCCGGCACTTTGTCCCTGGAGGTCTCTCCTCTTATGCTGTTGCTCTCCAATGGCAGACGGAGAGCCATGGGCTGCCCGGCCAATACATGCTCCTTGGCTTCTCCAGCTTTCTGTCAGGATAAGTAGGGACAGGTCTGATCAATAAACGTATGGTGGGTATCAATACCGGACCTGACCTCTGATACCAGCACCACTTCTGACTCAGAAGCTTTCGGCCAGTCACTCACACACTGACTGCTTACCTCAGTCTGAGCAAGTCAACCACACCCTACAGCAGAGACCTGGGCCCACACGCACCTCTCACAGGACTGCTGGCAGCACCAGAGCATTTCCTGTCCCAGCCTGGACATGGTGGCCGCCAGACATAGACTCACACCCTTGTGTATCTTGGAAACGCTGCCCATGCATCTTCAGCTGATTGGCACAGCTTTTGCTAAGGGATAAAGTAGAAAGAAGTCAATATATATTTTCCCACCTCTCGAAAAGCTTCTAACAATTGGTTAGGACTCAGAATATGACAAGGCGATGAGCATCATTGCTCATCTCTGAACTGAGGTCACTGTATGTGCACCCATCACCCTGGCAGCCTTGAGACACCTTGTTTAGTCAGGAAGAACAGGCTACAGAGCTAAGACGACTTAGACCTGTGAGGTGGAATGTGTCTGTGCACATGTGTATCAGGGGTTTTCACATGTTCTCATCACAAGGTCATATAAACCAGATTATTTCCAACTTTCACATGCATTTGACTCAGTGGGAATGAAGGAGCCAAGAAGAGCCAGAGAAAGGTCAACTCCTTCAACTTTCTTCTCCCAGCCCTGAGTGGGACCCACTTCCAGGCAAGTAGGAAGGAAGTCTTTTTCTCTTTTAATCCCCTTTCAGCCTTCACTCATTCCCAGGATCATCCCAGAAAGGCCCATGGGAAATAGCAGTGCTTCCATGGCTGTTTCCATTTGGCTCATAGATGGTGTCAAAAGAGCGATGGGTCCAGGTCAGGTGGGGGCAGGTAGAGAGGCTGGTCCTCAGGAGGGCACATACAGGGATAACATAGTTTAAAACCAAATGCCCAGTACAGTATGAGAAGCGATACAAGATGATGTCTATCAGAAAGGAATGGTACTCTTCCAAGACACAGTATACACAGGAGCTGAGGCCATCTTAGTTTGAGCCCTTCATTGGCCACTAACTTCCCTGAGGAGTACTACATCATTTGATTTTTCCCTGACCTGAGTTTTCCTGTAGTGAAAATAGTCACCATTAACAACACATTTGCTGAATGCTGGTCCTTATTCTAAGCTTCGGATTTGGGCCATCTTTTCTCATCCTCACATCACCTACGGGGAAGGCAGGCACCATTCTTTGCACCTGTGTTAGAGAGGAAGAAACTAAAGTACAGAGAGATGACTTACTTGCACTGAGTCAGCCAACTGGTAGGCAGCAGAGCTGGGGTCCAGAGCCTGCCTCATGAACCACCATGCCGTGTGCCTTCCCAGAAAGCACAGGGCTGGTTTGTCTTTTTCCAGATTAATGGCAGAGCTCTTGACCGAGGCCGTCTCCATAGGACATACTCATTACTTGCATTCAGCTTAGTGCCCATAGCATCCCAGAGAGCATCCTTGGAAAGCTCCAGGACCACCTGCCCTCAGCTCAGTGCTCTGGGTCAGATGGCACTTCCGTGTTAGGGCTTGAGAGTTCGCTGCCAGTTAACTGGCCTCCCCTCACTCTCCCACCCTAATGAGAGAAGAAATGAAAAGAACCTCTGAGTACCTGAAACTCTGAGTCCTGGTTTGGTTCGAAAGACACAATTTGCCTAGATACTGCAGCTGATGTCATTTCAAAACAATTTCTGTTTTTAATGTGAGGGACAGTTCTTGTTTTCTGATTGGGAGTTTGCCTGAACAACATCCGTGTCCAAGACAAAAGTAACAGGCTACTCACATTCACCCACTCTCAGCCCTGGGCGACCCCCTCCTTCTTTATATCTGCAACAGGAGATGCCCAAGGACCCCGGCCCTGGCCCCCACTGCCATGTACACAGAGTGTACCTCTAGGGTCTGAATGCAGGGGTCTGTTTGAGTGGCTGCTGCCGGGGAAGGTCTGAGGGACCCAGAGCCAGAGGACCGTCCTCGTGGTGACGGCGTCCAGCCTGGTGACCAGCAGATGCCCCTCCTTTTCTTGCAGCCCCTTCAATGACCGGCCGATGTGCAGGATCTGCCATGAGGGCAGCAGCCAAGAGGACTTGCTCTCCCCCTGTGAATGCACGGGGACCTTGGGGACAATCCATCGGAGCTGCCTGGAACACTGGCTGTCATCCTCAAACACCAGCTACTGTGAACTCTGCCACTTCCGGTTTGCAGTCGAGCGCAAACCCAGGCCATTAGTGGAGGTCAGTAATTGGGGCACGTCCTGAAAACTTCACTCTAATGAGCAAATGATGTCTGCTTTTATGCCCGGATCGCAAACCGGGCGCAGCTCAGTGAAGCACAGCAGTAGCAGCGTGTGAAAGTGTGTGTGTGTGTGTGTGTGTGTGTGTGTGTATGCATGCATGTGTGTGAGAGAGACACAGAAGCAGCTCCCACGCTCACTCCGGAGCCAGCAGTAGAAAGGTGATCTCTGCGAGGAGACAGGAGAGGGCAAGTCAGTGTGAGGAGAGTGGGGAAGTTGACAGAGCTGCTCTCCCTTTTCCCATCCCTGTGAAGTGGAACAAACAGATCCATCACTCTCTTTATATAACATCTGCCCAGTTTGAAGCAACAGGTAAGTGGGCATTTGGGTTGCATAGCTCAAGAGGTCTCTGTGAAAAAAAAGAGGTGCAGAGGATAATGGATGCCAACTCAGCCTTCTGGGCTTTGAATAAGTTCCATGACCTTAGGTAAGTAATTTTACTTCTCGAAATTACTGTGAAACTTAAAACGAGGTAAGATTTCTAGAGCACTTATAATACCAAGTACATATCCAAGTGTTTGAATTTTAAAAAAAAAAATCCTGTAGGAAATTATACACAAGCTTCTTTCAGCTAATAGCCTAGCATTGGAATCTCTTTTCTTTAAAAGGCAGGCATTTCAACCCAGCCATTAAAATGGTAGGACACTCTTTCATATTTTAGGAGCTGCACATTTCTACTTTAGACCAAGGATCTAGTCCTATATTAGCTAGAAGCAGCAGAAAATATCATTAGGCTATTTTGTCCTCTCTCCTACCCTCAATTTCTACCAGTCAATTAAAAATTTGATATTAGCAACAATAAATATTCTAACATATTATGAGCCAGAGCTAATTGAAAGAGACCCAAGACCAAGATTATGGGCTTCTAATCCAGACCCACTGATAACCTCCCCCTTCTTTCAGCAGCTGACCTGGCAGAACTTTGGCATTAAACTAAAGCTAGAAATCAAGATGCCCTTCTTGGAGACTATTTAAAACAGGACGTTAGCGTCTCGGCCTTATAGCTCTGAAGAGCTCTCTTATACCTGGTCTCCTGTTTGACCTTGAAAATTTAATCAGGACCTATAAACTAGGGCCTGTTTTAGCCATGACTTACTTGCCAAATGGCATGAAATTTATTTGACTTGCCTCAGTACACCTCTGCTTTAAGACTCTGGATTGAGTGACCTCTTAATTTAACGGTCTTGCTGCTTGACATCCACTATCAGAAATTCCTATTTGCAGAGTGCCCATCAGGGATCTGGCCCCATGCCACAGCTCTAGGATTTACATTTCAGAATTTCTCTGCAGAGACAGGAGTGGGGGGTAGGTATAATTAAACGATAAACAAGGGGGGGAGGATGTCTCAAGCCCAAAGGCAAAAGTTAAAAAGAAGCCTATTTCACCTTTCCAGAAATTTCTGGAACTCCCCAAGCTGATATTGCACATTCTCCAGGGAAGCTATCTTCCCAGAATAAAAACAAAATGAAATTAAAAACAAACAAACAAAAAAAAACAACAACCATAACTCTGCTTTAAAAGGGCTACAGTCCAGTGGTCTTTACTGGTATCTCCCCAGTAAAGAAGACTCTTATTTTTGTTTGGTAAAAATCCCAGTGTGTGTTTGTGTGTCCATGTGTGTGCTCGCATGCACACATACCGGTTTTGCCCAGCTGACTCGCCTGTGTGGAATCACCCAGTGAACCCCTTCCATCTTGGAGAGGAAAACATGCACCCAGACACAGAGGTTCTTCAAAGCTGCTTATGCGAGGCCACAGACTCTGGGATCTTAGGCTGCTGTCATTACACAAGGAATCGTGGCAAATGACCTTGAGAATGTGTGAGGTGCTCTGTAAGATTTAGGGCCTTGCCTACAAAAACTTTACCCAAACGGTCACCGGTGGTGAAATTTTCATTGCACAAATGGAATGTGACATTTTTCAGAGTTAATGATGATTGAGCAAGTTGAAAGTGAAAGGCAAACCTTCTCAAGCCGGGGGAGGCTGGCCGTTTGATCATCCCATGGCGAAATGAACTTGCTGTTTGACCATAAGCAATAAAAAGAAGTTGTCTTTGGTTTCTCAGCGGGAGGACAAATGAGAACCAGGTGCAGGCAGATTTTTCAACAAATGACATTACTAATTGACTTTTCCACTCTTACCAAAGGGCAGGTTTATTCATACGGAGCTGTGCTTCATATTTTTATCTCAAGATAACCATTCATCTTTTTTGGAAAATCAGCAAAACCCGTCTATTTGGGTTAAGCATTGGGCGTATTGTTACTTTACTTCTCATTTGCACTCTTTCAGTTGCTTTAATCATTTTTGTATCTACCGGTTGGATCTGCCTTCTCATTAAAGCAAGAAAATTCTATAACATTGAATTTCAAAATCAATGTGATAATAACAGCTTCTTGTTTACTAGAGGAAGCGGTTGAAAAAGTCATTTATAAATGTTATTTGTCAGCACCCAGGTGTTAACATTGGTCAGAATCACCATCACGCCTCCAACTCCCACTGCTCAGGGAACTCCCCCAGTCCCTCATTCAGCATAGCCCTCATCCCCCTGATCACCACCGCCGTTTGGAAGACACTGCGCCATCCCTTGCTTTCCTACACTCTGTGCCGCCAGCAGCTGGATGTTCATTTTTCACAGATCAGAAACCCAGCATTTTTGTCTCCAAGTTTCTATTCACAAAGGCCAAATCAGTATTAGCACCTCCAACCTGGGCGTTATCTCCTCACTTAACCAGTGCCCAACGTGAGACACAGCTCAGTTTCTCAGAGCTGCTGTAGGGAGGGGAGGGTGAGCTAGGGGCTTCCCATGATATCCTTAGTCCCTATAAATACTTTTAAAAAAATACATTCTACACTTAAAAATGAGGACACCCTTCAATACAATCCTTTGATATGATCATCTTCTTGAGGTATAAATCTTAATAAGATGATTTTGTGTGTGCCTGTCTACTAACCTACCTACCTCCATGGGCAAACTAAATCTTTTAGTGTCCTCTGGTAAATTCATTGCCAGTTGTACATCCTAATTTTTTATTTTTTTTATTTTTATTTTTTTTGCTGCTAAGTAAGCCAGTATAATAACAAGAGCTAGTTTCAACCCAAGAGAGCTTCATTGTAATCATCTGGTTTACTCAAATGTGGGTGGATTTCCTCTAGTCCAGCGTCTGTAAATCTCTTAAGGTCTGTGTCAATCAGGCAAAGCTTGAAAGGGAAGCATTCACACTCTACATAGCAAAAAAGGAAGAGCAGATACAACACACATACATCTCACACCTCCTCGGGTAGCACTTCTCTCCTCTGAAGCTGGCGTCTTTTTCATTGATGATGGAAAATTTACCCAGTGGCAATTTGTCAGATAAATTATCCCCAAGAATAATGACCTGGTAGAATGCAGTAAATAGACAGCCACTAACCATAAACGGATTCGCTGAATGACCAGCCTGGGTGGTTTTATGGGCTCCTTCCTGCTCATTTTCAGTTTTCCTCATCTCTCTCTGCAAATTGAACTCTGATACCATTCTTTTACAACAAAGGGAAAAATACAGAAAACCAATAAAAATACCATGATGCGTTCCCCAAAATGTGTGCCTTGACTGCCGCCCACCGCTGTGATTGCGTGTGTGATGGAGCAGTTTGCCAAGGAAACCCATCTTATTATGTGCAAACAGCGTGCTTGCAACATGAGTTTCCACTGATGGGAGTATCTGGCACTGCGCTCTCCTAAGACATGTATCAGTAACACCCACCCTTGCCCGGGAGACTTATGAAGTAATAGATCAGCTCAGCACCCTCCTGATTAAAATGAAATAGCCAGGAAATGGTGCAAATCTGGGAGTGGGGAGGTGGAGAGCTTCCTAGGATCTGCTCTTCCTCTGATCACAGAGACATGGTGATTTTTCACAGAGGGAGCGATTAGGTTTCCGTATTCCTAGTTCCTTTACACAGACCCAGCTGATTGATAAGAATTGTAGGAGCAATTTAAAAGCTGTTCCCTACGACTCAGAGGTTTAGCTAAACTGAAACTGAGAATGTTTTCACACAGATCAGTTACTCAGAATAATGAGATGTAAAGCTAGAGAGAGGAGGATTAAAGCGTTTTTATCCTAAACTTTTTATTTTATATATATATATATGTACATATATATATGTATATATATGTATGTATTTAAGTCACTAGAGGAAAATGTTTCTAAAGTGTGCCCTGGATTCAGTGTAATCTCCAGCTACACAGCAGGAAGCCGAGTTGAACTGCTGTGGAGAAACCACTTTGTACCTTGGCATTTGCTATTTAATAGATTTAAGACTTCCCTCAAACCCTCTTAATAAGTACGTACAGGCTTAGGTGGCAACATCGTTTGGATCTTATTATAGTGGGTTTGGTTTGCTTTTGACTTTTAATATATCCATTTACGTAAAAACATGAGCTTTTGGTTTCAGAGCAGGCAAATTCCTCTCCGCAAACCCCTGTGGCATTGGGGTAATTAGGGAATGATACCACAGGGTACATAAAGGGATTCGAGGAGCTTCCCAGGCGTGCGTACCGCCTATTACACTCGTCAAAGGCAGGCTGGCAAGCTCCCCTCTTCACGCCAAACCGTGAGCGCAGCCTAGTAAGGAAGGGAGTGGGCCCATGACAGTCCAGAAGCACCTACTCATTAAGTCAACACCTGACTGGAGAACCTCCCTTCCCCCAACTACAAACTGTCTATCATACTTTGGACCTGTGGTTATAAATCTAAGAAAGCGACCATGGCCTTATGGTTCAAGCCAGACACGGCTGGACGAGGTCTTCCGGGAAACACACCAACGATACAGCTTCGAGCCACACAGCCCACAAGGAGATTCTGACCAAGCCTGGCTCCCGCTCACTTGCTGGCCCTCAGGCAGGTTTGGAGGGAAGGGCAGGGGGGCACAGCCCTGTGGGCACGCCAAGCAATGAGGAGAAAACACTCACTCCAGGACTCCACAGGAAACCTCTGGCCCAAGTTAGAAAAGTATGGTTGTGAGTAAGGCACAGGGGACCGAATCCAAAAGTTTCTGGCTCAGCTGGCCTCTGCCAAGCTTTTAGGAATCCAAGCACTATACAAACATGGCACCGTAGTCTTGGAGAGAAAAGCTCATATTAAACGTTCGGTAGATGAAGGCACAGGCTTACCATGGTTCTGTGAAGCCAGACTCCCTGGGTGAAAAAGTGAAGAAAGTCTCATGCACTGCTCTCGGCTTCTCCCTCCTACTCTGGGTCCTGTTGGAGGGACAAAATGGACGGCAGGGTCACCCCTGGCATCTGTGAAGCAGGGTGGGAGGGCTTTGGCTGAAACCACCAGGAGCTCCCACTTCTCACTCTCACTCCCAGTCTAACTGCCACCACCTGAGCTCAGGGGGGGGGGGGGGGGGGGGGAACAGTTTCCGCCCACTCTGCCCCTAGGCTGCCTAGTCCCTCCTAATTGGAGGCAGCTCTCTGACCTGCACCAGGTGAGGCTAAGTTCTCACAAAGCAGAGGAAGGGCTTGCGGCATTGAAAGACAAAAAGAGGGGGAGCATGTTGAGGAACCCTGTGTGTCATAAGTCATGGATAGCAGAACAGAGGCCCTCCCACTGAGTGAAATCTGGGCCGGTGACTTCACCAAGCAGGGCTTAACGTGCTAACTCTGGCCACTGGCCTGTAACTGTAGTATATCCTGCACGGGGCTGGCCGCCCACGGCCTGCAGTGAAAACTTGGACAAGTCACTTCTCTTTATGCGTTAGCTCCTCCCCAGCCAAGTAAAGCCAGGCTCACAAACTGGCTTGCTCACTCATGCACACAGGTGTGCTTTTTGCCTCAACACTTTAAAAAAAATTTTTTTAAGGATTTTTATCCATTTATATGAGAGAGAGTGCATGAGCAGGGGGAAGAGCAGGAGAAGCAGACTCCCCACTGAGCAGGGAGCCCAATGCAGGATTCCATCCCAGGATCCTGGGATCATGACCTAAGCCAAAGCCAGACGCTTAACCGACTGAGCCACCCAGGCACCTCAGCCCTTTTTTTCCCAAAAGAATTTGAATGCCTGTAGGTAGGATAAACACTCCCAGTTCACCCAGGCCTTGCCTCTTGCTTCCACCCATGCAGCGCTTTTCTCCTGCTTGCATTATCTGCCACCATTTACCTTTGAGATTACAAAATTGGGTGATTTCTCCCACCTGTCAGAATTTTCTGATACTACAAGCATTTTTTTTCTACCAGCATCTTTCAAGGTAGTATAGACTGAACCTAAAAATCTCCCTCCTATTGTTCCCACATCGTAAATGAGCTGAAATGCCTGAATCACAAATCAAAAATTCAGAATCACAAAGCAGATGAACCACGAAGAGAAGGCGCACCAACATGGACGGGGTTCCAGCACCTGGCACTTACAGCCCCCCTGTAGTGTTGGCCAGGCACTTTCTTAACCTCCGGTCAGGTCTCTGGACAGGCTGCCAGCCCGCACCTGGACCAGTGGCACCATCTTTGGGGCTGGCCAGGGGGATGACATCCCTGCTGACCGAAGTCCCAAGATCCTACACCCCGTAGTCATTCTGTCTTGAATTTTCTTCTTGGTTCTGGTGGCTAATTTGGTGGTTGCTTCGTTACTTAAAGCTTAGTTACAAAGAAGCTGTTTTAAGGTGTCTATTAAATTCACAGCTTGCTTCATTAAAAATCACTTCATTAAAAAAGCAAGCCAACCGAAGTGTTCCCATGTCCGTGCCAGATGGAAGGGAGCTCACTGCTTGGTGCCGGTGTTTTCAGGCCATCCACTGCTGGTACAGGCTTAATTTGGAGGGAAAATCCAGTTTCATGCATAAAAAGAATTACATGACCGGATTCCATTATTTTAAATTGTACTGATCCTTGCAGTGAACTGGGTTGAAAGACAAATGAGAATCAATGTTCTGAAGAGGACCTTTGGCAGTCCAGCAGCTGCTCCCTTCCACTGGCTCACTGAGGACACAAAGATGCAAAACGCCAGGAGTCATTTCAACCAACTTTTAAATTTTCATTCGCTATGTTAAAAGATATGAAGGAGGGGGCGCCTGGGTGGCTCAGTCAGTTAAGCATCTGACTCTTGATTTCAGCTTTGGTCATGATCTCTGGGTCGTGGGATCGAGCCCCACATCAGGCTCTGCACACAACACAATGTCTGCTTATTTGCTCTCCCTCCACTCCTCCCCCGTGCTTGCTCTCTCTCAAATAAATAAAATCTTTTAAAAAATAAAATAAAATAAAATAAAATAAAAATACAAAGGAGGATGAAGAATAATGTGTCAAACAGGTACGTCTCCACCACCTAGAATTAACAAACCGTAGCATTTTGTGAGTGACAGACCTTTGCAGGGACAGTGAAAAAATGGCTGTAGTCTTCACTAATTCACCCTCAGATGTTCTCAAATACAGGAGAAGATGGAACCGTGTTTTCCTTAAGCACATCCGGGCCAAGAGTAAGAAGAAGTAAACAAAATGAGATAATAATCCTGCAAGATCCCGGACCCTTTGCCCTAACTCCCAACGTAAGAACAACGGCTAGCACTGGCCACCAAGAGGTCCACTTCTTTGAAAGGCAGGCAATTAGAAGCTATTATGTGGGAGGTGGGTGTGGAGATAGTGGAGGTGAAACTGTCCCTGGGCGGCTGGCAGGAGAGCTCTGTAAAGGGGAGTCTGAGAGAGGAGCACTGCCATGTCACCGAATGACTAAAGCTGGTGATCATCTTTCCCTAAGTCCTGCCAAAACAACAAGGTGCAGTTAGCTCACAGCAACTGCCCTGTGCCGGTACGTGTCAGGTTGAAAAGAAGGGAGACATTGATTGCAGATTTCAGGTGCATCGCTACTGACACTGCTTAGGGCCCCCCCGCTGGGAGCTTCCGCCAGCCCTTCTCTTGCCTCTTCAGTTTTGTGTCAATAGCTGACACTTTTAACTCCAGGGAAAGAATACACATTATTAAACAAGTAACGGCGCGAAATATTGTGAGCAGTACATGATTATAGTTAAACGCTGCCTAATGAACAGTTGTATTCGAATCAGCAAAGCCGAGAGGTGTCTTCACTCAGGCAGCAGGAGATCAGTGGCTGTTCATTGGCAGAGTGATACGCTGTATGCCTGTTTGTAGGAGAAATTTTGCTTTTCAGAAGAGGCACAGATCCTGATGGGACACCCAAGTCCAGGGGCACTCACTAATTTCATTTTGAGTCTACCTATTTGTATTCTCAAAATTTCACATCCCAATGTGTTTTTCTTCTTGAGTTATTTACCCATTTCCAAGCAAAGGGGAACTATGGCGTGCTATACTGTTCATGTATCATCTGATTCCCATGTCTCTCTCCTCATACGGATAGTATCCTATTTTGTAGGTAAAGAAGCTGAGACTTTAAGATGGTAAATCACTCTTCAGAGATCTCAAGTACTTTCAGCCACAGGGCTAGTAGGTGGAGAAGGCAGAAGAATCCAGGTCTCCATGACCCCGTTAGTCCTTGGTGTCCCCACCATACCTGGCTTCTTCTGTCCTGACTTGAAAGTATTTCTTTTCTTTTCTTTTCTTTTTTCTTTTCTTTTCTTTTCTTTTCTTTTCTTTTCTTTTCTCTTTTCTTTTCTTTTCCTTTTCTTTTCTTTTCTCTTAAGATTTTATTTATTTATTTTTAAAGATTTTATTTATTTGACAGACAGAAATCATGAGTAGGCAGAGAGGCAGACAGAGAGAGAGAGGAGGAAGCAGGCTCCCCACTGATGTGGGAGAGAGAGAGCCCGATGCGGGGCTTGATCCCAGGACCCCAGGATCATGACCTGAGCCGAAGGCAGAGGCTTTAACCCACTGAACCACCCAGGTGCCCCTTAAGATTTTATTTATATCTTTGACAGAGAAAGAGGGAGAGAGAGAGAGTACAGCAGGGGGAGCGGCAGACAGAGAGGAGGGAGAAGCAGACTCTCCCCTGAGCAGGGAGCCCGATGCGGGGTGCTTGATCCCAGGACCCTGGGATCATGGCGTGAGCCAAAGGTAGACACTTAATTGACTGAGCCACCCACACGCCCCAAAAGTACTTCTTTTCACTTGCTTGTTGACATGGACACGCGCACACACGCACACACGGAGCTGAGGGCTTCTACACCTATAGCCAGCCTTCCTAAGAGACTAGATGTAGAGAAGATTAAAGCCCTGATCTCCTCTTGACCTTGAATTCCCCTATTAAACCAAAGCTGCTAAGGGGATGGGAGAATGAACGGGCAGAGCACAGGATTTCTAAGGCAGTGAACCTACTCTTAACAATGGTGGTTACATGTCATTTTGCATTTGTGCAAACCCATAAAATGTACAGTACTAAGAGCGAACCCTAACATAAACTCTGGACCTTGACTGGTCACTAATGATGTGTCAGTGTAAGTTCATTGACTCTGGGGGCGGGTGGGGGAAATATTGAGAATCGGGGAGCCTCTGCAGGTGTGCAGTCAGGGGGCATATGGGAACTCAATTTTGCTATGAACCTAAAATTGTTCTGAAAAATAAAGTCTATTTGGGTGGCTCTGTCGGTTAAGCGTCTGCCTTCAGCTCGGGTCTTGATCCCAGAGTCCTGGGATCGAACCCCATGTGGGTCTCCCTGCTCAGTGGAGAGTCTGCTTCTCCCTCTCCCTCTTCTTCTGCCCCTCCTCCCCCAGCTCATGCTCACTCGCTCTCATGCTCTCTCACACACGCTCTCTCTCAAATAAATAAATAATCTTTAAAAATTAAGTCTATTAAAAAAATACAAATACACACACAGACTTGAGCTGGGTCAGATTGAGAGTGGGATAGTGGAATGGCTTTGCTTCTCTGTGCCTCTCCCCCAACCCCCCAGTCCGAGGTGGTCCAAGCTCTTAGGTACAGCAGCCTATTTGGAGCTGGAGACATCGTTCTTCATTACCAAGGACTTCACACACCCTTTCTTTGTCTCTTCTTATCTGGTTACTCCCTCTCCACATCTGAGTCTCATTTACTGAGTCATTTGGTCCCCTATTTCTTCTGAGATTTTCCCCTCAGGGAAAGAAAGCCCCGTGAACACAATGGTATTAAGAGCCTTTTCCCGCCTTTCGTGAATGGCCCTGAAAGCTAATCTCTCACAATGCGGTTGTCGAGTTTGTGAGGAAAACTTCTTTAAAGACTGTCCCCTAGATCACTCACTTTGGTAAAACTGGTTTTGCAACACATGAAGGACAACGCTGGCCTTTCTCTTGAATTATTTGTATAATTGCCTCATTTCTTTGCTTCCCTTCCTTCCCTTTCATGACAGGTGCAGCAGATTTGGGGAAAGATAAGAAGGAGCCTATCGGGTCTGTGGGGCTTGGGTTCCTTCCTTCATTTTTCACTAACTGTGTATTTCTGTACCTTATCACCTGCCTGCCTGCGTGTTTTCGGAGAGGAGCCTGTGATATACCATCTGATAAAACTCTTCTTTGCAGTCCATTATTACAGAGTTAGAGGGACAGATTTGCACAGCAATGGACATGTGAGAGGAAAGTTAGGATTGTATGTGTATAATGCGAGGGCGAGAGAAAACTCATCTGAAGCTTTTAGTTTACTGAAAAATGGGTTTAATTCTTAGGTACACCATTTAGGAAAATGTATAAAAATCTGCTTGTGAAGATTGAGGTCAGATTAAAGGAAGAAAAGGAAATACTTTCTACTCATTACTTAATCATTGCTTCACCTCCAGCGATGCTGTTAGAAACAGGAGGTTGGAATAAATGGTGAGGTTCACAATCTTTTTGGGCTTGGAGGGAAAACGGCTAATATAGTATATATGAAATGCTGGCAAGTGGTTGCAGCGGGAACATTGTAAAATAGAATTTATAGGCATTTAAGGGCTTTTATCTGGGAAGAATCAGTAAAAGCAAAATTGGGAGATGAAGGGAAAATATCCACCATCCTAGAAAATAATGCCTCCTCTCCTATTTTCCTACGTCCAAAGCCTCGATCTTTGCATGAAAAGTGGGAGATGCAAGGAGAAAAGGCATGATAGACGGGAGGAATAAAATCACTCTAATGTTTTTCTAAACACTGACTTATTTAAAATCTACAACTCTAATGTTGAAACCCAGAATTCATCCATACACCAAAATAAACACATTTTCAGCTCTTTGGAAGGACATACCTGACAGATACAGACCTGAAAAATAACCCAATTAGATGAAGATGTGGCAAAGCAAAAGGATCACCGAACCAAAATTCACGCAGGATGGATTCTTTAGCAGAACCTACAAGACACTTCCAAGTTTTTTTTACCAATGGACTTTTCCAGTCTCAGATTTTACAAGCAGCTTTATTTGAGATTTAATTCATGTACATACAGTTCCCCCCACTTAAATCATACGGTTCAGTGACACTTAGCATATTCACAGAGTGTGTGACCATCATCACCGTCCCCTGTAGGACATTTTCATCACTGAAAAAGAAACCTCCTCCTTCAGCCTTCACTCCTGGGTCCTCCCCCTTGCTACCTCCAGCCCTGGGCAACCACTGATCTGTTTTATGTCTCTATGGATTTTCCTATAAATGGAACATTACAATAGTGGTCCTTTGTGATCGGCTCCCTTCACTCAGCGTTAACGTTTGCAAGGTCTAGTCTCAGATTTTGCAGAAAATATATCTTAATCTTCCTGGCTATCATTTTATGTATTCTTGGTCCCTTCCGAGTATCCTTAATATATAACTCCTACTAGTTATCACTGACTGAGTGCTTGCCCTGAGCCCCTGTTCTAGACACTTAAACGTCCTGTGTGTTCAACCGTCTCCATTTTAGGAAGCAGGGCACTGGTACAGAGATGTCAGTGGCTCTTTTTCCTCTTCAGGTGTTGCCCCTTCCCTATCACAGTTTATGAGCTGAAACCCTGGTCTTTTCTCCTCTTTTATTGTATGGAAATCATATGCACATCGATTTTTTTTATATCATCTGAATGCTTTCCATCTCTGCTCTGTATGAGTCCTTTTCTTCCTTTAAGCCCGTTAATTTAATTTGGTTGCTTTCGTGGCTCTGCTGCCCTGTAGCCATACAATTAATCTTTTAAATATCACATTTTGTGCCCTAGGTTATTTTTTTTAAAACCAGCATCTAAGGAGAAATTATGGATTCCCGGATACAGTCAAATCCTACTATTGACCCCATTCTTCAAGCTCAGAAAGTTGACTGGGACCAAGCGTTGTCTCAAGCCAATTTAAGGAAATGCTCTAGAACACTGTTTCTTCCCCCTCAGATCTGTTTGAGGAGCTGATAAAAGCTTGAACTCTCTCCCCTGAAATGTGCAGGCGTCCGGTGTTCAAATACAGTCTCCAAGGGCTCTCAGGTTTTCCAAAGCCCTGAAACTTAGTCAAGGACCCCTGATCTGGAAAGACAGTCATGTAGACAGCGAGGGAACATGTAGGTTTTTCATATGTGTCTCCTGCACCCTCACAATGTTTTGCACATGAGAAGTAAGGGAAATTTCTCAACACTCCGTGGCCCATCCCCTCTTCCCTGAGGAGTCGCGTTATAATTCTGTGGGTGCCACAGTCATGCATATGATTTGCCAGTCTTGAAGGGAGAGCTGGTGATTCAGGTATGCACATATATGGGACTGGGCTAGTTATTAACTCAGCTTCTCCTACGCTTGGCTTGGTCCTGCATGGGGACCTGTTAGGGACACATGTCTCTGGATCACTCAAGCTAAAAATGTCTGTGTGTCTCCCAACTGGAGTGGAGCTTTCCCACACACAGCCAACTGTGCTCATCCAGCCGGACTCTAGCTTGCCCTGCAATAAATGCCAGTCCTTGATGCCGTGACCCATGTCAGTTGAACTGTTGCCCTGCCCCTTCAGAGCGTCTTCCCCAAAGACAGCTCTGTGAGACTTGTAGCAACATGGTCCATAAACAGTGAACCGAATCAAGAGAAGCAATGCCAGTCAATACCACCATGGCATAGTTCTGCCTAGCATTTTGATATTCAGCGCCCTGTACCCAATGAAGGATATCCCAGAAAACCAGAGAAGCAAGAAAAGCAGAAAGAGAAAGAGGGAGACTCTCTAATCTAGGTGTGAGGGGGCTTGGGAAGGACATGTCTGAGATCTTGAAAATCATGGAAGGCTTAGACAGTGTGCACAAGGAGTGGGTAGCACCTTCCGAATGGCTTGCAGGCTGGGGGGCTACCTTTGAAATTTGGGGGCAGGGAGATTCCAACAAAAATAAAGAAGTATCAGCAAATACTCCAGTGCTGGGACTTAGGCCACTGCCTCAAGTGGAGCCTTGAGAGGTTCCAGAACCAGTCACTGCTGGGAGTTACATCATGTCTGCAAGGTCAGCTGGGCCATCCTGTCTATTCGGGATCCTTTTTGGCAACAAAACCCCGGACTCCAGGGATTGTGGATCTAAAAGTTCCTGTCTCCATGGTTTTTCCACCTAGCAGAAATCTATCCCTTTCTCAAAGTACCTCAAACCTTCTGGCTTACTTTGGGAGTAGGTGGCGCTGGGGAGACTCTCTTCTGTCCTCTATCATGCGTGTGTTCCATGTTTCATCGCAGGCCTTCCCCCACACCCCGCTCTGGGACTCCTCACACTCACACGCTCACTCTACCTCCAAGGGACACCGATTTTTAAATGTGGTCCCCTTTGAGGACCTGGCTGTGAATTTGATTTCTCTCTATATATATTCCTTTAAATATCCCCACTGATCAAAACAGAGATTTATTACCCTTATTCCTATTATTCATCAGAGTCTCCTCTTTGGTCCCGGGTTCCAGTTGGGACTCCTACGTGGTATACCGTCCTGGCACCTTTTGCCCTGTGATCCTTTCCTCCTGCTGGAAGTAATTATTCGAAGCTTCAGAAACCTGGGGACCAATAGCAAGCCAGCTGAGAGGGTGTCAGAGGCCAGCCACTGGGCTGGCTCCAGGACCAGGGGCCCCATAAGTACCAAATGAAGCAGGGCTCAGGGACCTAGGGCTGCTGTGGCGTCCTGTTTATAACAGACCACACAATATAATGCCCTTGGCTCCCAGAGCAAATCATTTCTATTTTTAGCACAATGTATACCAATCATCAGTTTCTTCTGGAAATTTCTGTTTCCTTGCCCTCTAACCTCCCTTCCTCACCTTCTCTTGCTATGTCTCTGGCTTTCCACGGATCACGTGTGTCACATAATTCTGCAGCATCCTTTCATATTTTGGATAAGCAGTCTCCATTGGCTGTGATCACTTCTGCACGGTGATGATCTAAAACAGAGCAAAATGACTCCCATTTTGCTTATATCTGAAGTTGTGATAATACGTAAAATTATTTTGCCATCTAGTCCTGCTGTGCTGCTAATCTCATCTTTGGAAAATTTCAAACCATCGGTGTGGGTGTGCATAGCATTTGTTTAAATAATGCCAGTGCCAAATTAGAATGTCTCAGACACAAACACGGTATTTATGGAGCACTATAGCCCATTAATTGGCTTATTGGCCGAAATCCTCCAGGGACCATCACAGATCTCCAGGGCGCCCTTGAACATGACTTATGCTGCAGCCAAATCACAGCTGTGAATGCCAGCACCACTGCTAAGCATGTGTTTGTGGCAAAAATTGCTCCCCTGTATTTGACCAGCAGAGTCAGGGCGAGGATGTATGTATATTTCTCAGTTAAACTCATCCTGTTTCTGCTCAAGGCCATCCTCCGGGTCAGAAGCATTTATAGTCGTCTTTGGCTCATATTTATCAAGCACAAATTAAGTATTTTAGGAAATGGGAATATAACTGTGAACAGGCCAGAAGAATGTTGTACACTAATAGACCTTACCCACCAGGGGAGAAAGACGTGGGATAAACAAGTCAATAAAAGAAAAGGTTATCTCTGATAGTGATAAGAGTTATCCAGGAAGAACCAAGTTGTAAAGAATAACTTGGTTAGAGAATGCGTGGTGGTTTGTGAAGGCGCCTCTGAAGAGGTGACCTTGGAGCAGAGAAGTGACAGAGAAGGAGGGACCAGACATGGGAAGAAGCGTACCAGGAAAAGCACCAACGCCTACACTCGCCCTCAGGCAGGAACCCGCTCAGCATTCCCAAATCAGGAAGAAACACTGACCTGACAAGTTGGCCTGAGAGGTCAAAGGAGCCTGATTCCAGGTGCTAAACTTTTCCTTCACGGACCCACTGGCACTCTGTTGATGCCTGGGGATCCCTTCTCAGAATCATGGAATGCATGGAGGGCCCACTTGGGATGCAACGATACCCCATTACACTCTAACAAAGCTAGCAAACAAAAGTTGTGATGTAAAACCCAAGGGCTTCTTTAACCCATTCTGTTGTGGCAGATCTGAAAACCAACTCTGAAGTGGCAGTATGTCAGGATGTCTGCCACAATTTAACAGGAAGTGAAATACTGTGATCTTCATTGATCACAAAGCCACAAGTATATCAGTAAGATTTTCTGCATAACTCAATGAGATGCTAGATTTTGATTAGAGGTTGTGAAAATCCCCATCCACAAATCACAGATCCTGCGAATCCTACCCTTGGACCCCAAACAACCTGGGCTGCATCACTCAGGGCTCAGGGGCCACGGGGAGGTGTTAGACTATACGCCATGGGGAGCCACTGGGGAATTTGAAACAAGAGAAATGGGGTGATCTTGCTGCTTTAGAGAAAGCGGATTCTGGGATCACAGGAAAAGGAGGATGAGGAGGCAACTGCAGGTGAGAGGCAAGGCTGGCTTGGAAGCGTAATGGCGCTGGAGAGAAAAAGACGTGAATATGTTCAAGATATATTCCAGAAGAACCAACAGGACACACAGATCGCTTGCCTGTGCGGCGTGGGGATGAGGAAGGGCCCAGTCAGGATGAGGCGGAGGGTGCTGACAACAGCCAGCAGGCGCTGTGGGACAGCATGCGTGGGAGCTGGGTGATGCCAGGTCCGTGGTGGACCTGGGCGAGTTTGACACATTGCTCCCACAGACGAAGAGATCTCTAGGAAACAGCAAATGCGCAGCCTGGGCTCAGAAAAGCCCTAGGCTGAAAGATGAGGCACACACTCTCTAGTCGAACCGCATGTCCTGAACAGAAGTGGGAACTTGAGACAAAGAGAGAGGGTCCTTCGCCACTCCCTTCAAAGCCATGTCATCCTCTCTCCTGTGAGGGAGACTCCTGGTTGGTTTTTTTTTTTTTTTCCAACTCCCCCAAAGAGGTGAAAAAACTTGATGAACAATTTGGGGGAGCTAACGGGGGTCGCCGGAAGCAATGTCCCGGCTCCCATTTTATCCCCTGCATGGTGCTACTTCCCCAGCCTTATCTACTGTGGGAGCAAACAGAAATTAGGATCAAGATTTCCTGTATTTAATACATGAAACTAACATAACAGAGTAAAACATTCTATGCCCATTACACTTCAATTTAAAAAAAAATTTTTTTAATTTTTGTAAGATTTTATGTAGTACGAAAGCAAGCTGAGGGGAAGAGTTGAAAGAACAGTAGGCTGGAGATCTCAAAGCCTGGCTCCTCTCCGTGTAACCTTGAACAAGTATCTTAACCTCACTGAAGCTTAATATCCTAATTCAAAATGGGAATAATAACACCACCTGCTGTTATTAAATTCAGCGAAAATATCTGGCATCTAACAGGCACTCGGCACATATTTTTGGTTGAACCTGAGTTGTGTAATTTTTAAACAGACATCTGACATTGTCCTTTTCTCATGTAGTTCAAGGTAGTTTTCAGGTAGAAAAAAAAAACAGATTGTAATTGGGACAAAAACAGTACAAAGGACTTTGAATAATTTACTGGATTTCTCATGCTGTTTCATGACCTGTGGAAAAACAGATGGCACTCCACAATGATTTACAACTTAAAAAAAAAAAATCTTGAACAGAAACTACAGGTTTTTCACCTTGTAGCAATAAAATAGCGCATAGATATTTCTCTTGGAAACCTAAAAAGAATGATACGTAAGCATCTTTAGTCTAGAAGGCTAAAGGCAGTGAACTTCAAGACTGAATGTCTACCCACCCACAAAAGTGTGTCCTCACCAATGAATTTCATTAGACTAACTAGTATTGTAGGATCTTTTCTGGTCAGGCTACTGGCATCCAGATGTTTATTCATTCGTTTTCATTATAAGCATCCACTGTGCTCCAGCATTGCTCTTGGACCGAGGCATCCAAGAATGAACAGAAATGAGGTCCCTGTCATCACAGAGCTCTCAGGTAGGGAGCAAAATATAAGCAAGGGAGCAAAATATAAGCAAATAAATAGCATCTCTTCGGAGAGTGTAGTATGCTCTGAAGAGAATGTAGCCACGCACTGTTTGTAGGCACAAGGAGTGTTTGCAAGGAAAAGGTACCATTTGAGCTGAGACCTAAATGATGAGAAGGAGCCAGCTGTGCAAGAATCTGGGCAGAGCCTGTCCCCCAAATGGGAACAGGCATAGGTAAAAGTTGGACATGAAGGGGGAGAGGGAAGAGGGGACATGGTCGGAGAAGTAGGCAGGTGTGAGGTCAGGTCTTCTCAGAGTCCTAGGTAAAGAGTACGGACTTGATTCTGACCATTGTAGAGCCTTAAGCAAAGAAGAAACAGGCTCTGACAGGTGGATGTTCAAAGTCACCCCAACTGGTTTTAGAGCCAGAGTGGAAGCAAGAAGGCTATTGGCTCCCACGGATGAGATGATCGTGGCCCAGGGATGGCAGCCGCGGATGTGGAAGGGAGCACCCAGATTCCAGATACCAACCGAAGGTGGTGCCTAAAGGCGACATGTGGTGGTAAGACAGAAAGGGAAGGGCCAGCTGAGCGACAGGATGGGCGGTGATGTCATTCACTGAGATGGAGGAGACGTGGAGAAAAGTAAGTGCTAAATCAAGAGTTCTGTTTCGGACAGATTGAGTTTAAGTCGTCTGTTAGTCATCTAAGTGGTGATGTTGAGTGGGCTGTTGAATACGCACATCTGGAGCTTTGGAGGGAGGCCAAGGCTGGAGAAGGACATTTTAGGATCACGAGCAAATCCTCTGTGAAGTTTTCATTTGAGATGCGTTGCTGCAAGCCTGGTTGGATGGATATCCAGAGCAACCATTGCCTTCAGCTCTCCCAGAGTCATAATTTCTTTCTGGGTGACTTCAGCTGTCCTGGAAATTCACCAACTGACTGGAGTTCAGGGATTTAAAACATCAGTAGGGTTTGTTTGTTTTTGTTCTCCGCTGTGTTTCAAATGAACAGAAATGCATGATTTTCATGTTTCATCGTAATCTCTAGATCATGCAGAGGACCCATCACATACCTGTCTGATCACTGCACTGCCCCTTTGACCTTGCAGCTCCCCAGGCAAGCAGACAGCTTAGTGTGAAATGACCAGGGTTTTGAAAATAAGACCAATGCCAAGGAAAGTAAGCCCTTGGTTAATAACTCTGCCAAGTGTCAGATGAGCAGGAAACACTCAAGCAGATAGACCCATTGAGAAACCATGTTGAGACCTTGCCTCCTTTCTCTTTTTCCTCTCCATAAATTTGAGATGGTTCTATCAGTTGTTATCCCTTCTGTCAGTTTCTTCCATTCTCATGATGGGTTCTCATTAAGGAGATTCATGGGGAAGGTGGTAATCGATCAGAGCTATTAGCCACCAGAGTGTAATCTGGTTCCAGTACAAACTGACCCACATGCTGTCCTGTCTACCTTGAGGATTTAAGCCAATTAACTCGGAGCCTGGGAAACAGAATCCAATGTCCTAGAGCTCTGCACCCCCTTCACCCCTACCCCCCGAGGAAGGGATTTAACAAATTGACACTGTAATTAGATCCAAACCTACAGTTAGCACACCTTGGAAGGCATCACTGGTGCCCGGCTCACCTTTGCACACTACTGCGTCGCTGGGGGAACGCTGCTTGCTTTCCCTCTGCTGTCTCGCCCTACGCTGCAGATCACTAAGGGGGGATTTCTGTTTTGTTTAGACGGTTGGTTGGGTGGTTGGGTTTTGGACCTCTTTCCAAGAGCACATCAGTCTCCTGGGTCAGGAACGAGTCAGGGACTGGAATGAGATCACCACAGGGAAGCAGGCAGCTCACTGGTTTCAATTCTACAGTCTCTGTGCTTCGTGTTCCTAATGGAACCAGAGAACAGAAGGCAGGAAGGGCGCCCGGGTTGCCGACAGATCCCCTGGCTGCCGTGTGGGTGGGCCAGCCAGGTGAGAGACGCCGTACAAATTAGTATTCTCAAGCATCGACCTTGGCTTTTAAAGCACAGCTAACCACCAAGTATAAGCAGAAGACTAATGTTAAACTAAAGCCCCTTCAAGAACGATATTCTGGCAGCAAAAGCTGTCCACAAGTGTCAGGATAAATTAGTAGCAGGAACCCAGTGAACCTTCTTACACCAACAAAAACATTGAAGGTATGAGCCTCCTCTTACCCACTTCATTCCCTCATTATCCATTGCCTCCTTTCTTTCTTTCTTTCTTTCTTTTTAACTAAGAATGATGATAGAATAGATTATTTTGGGTCACATCTTTGGAGCTAGACAACATGGTTCAAAGCCTAAGCCAATCTTTTTTGGTCACTTGACGTTCTCTGTGCCTCAGTTTCCCTATCTATAAAATGCTGGTGACAATAGTGTACCACTTTCAAAGGTTACTGAAGAGTAAATCAGTGACTTCACGTAGCATAAAGAGAGAGCTTTGGATATCATTGTGTGTGAGTAAACGTAAGGCACTGTCATTGATGGAACGCTGTAAATGCTGATGCTGTAAATGCAAGACGCGAGTCATATAAAGCCTCCACCTCAGGTCAGGTGGCAAGACGGACACACAACCCAACCTGCCATCAGGCCACAGCCTGCTCTGTATTACATATTTGGGAAATGAAGACACTACTGCAGAATAGGTCTAATACTCCGTGTATAATAAGTATAACTGACTAGAGAGGCACAAGACATAACAGCAAAAAATCACATTGAACAATAATTGAGATCAACATTTTACCTGTTAAGAATTAAGCCAAAATATCTCTGAGATTAAATGCCCCAACATCAGACCTCATTGTGATGTGGTAAAAGAATGAACATACAACAGAACAGTATCCTAAGAATATTTTTTAAAGGGCACCTGGGTGGCTCAGTTGGTTAAGTGACTGTCTTCGGCTCAGGTCATGATTTTGGAGTCCCAGGGTCGAGTCCCACATCGGGCTCCCTGCTCAGGGGGGAGTCTGCTTCTCCCTCTAATGCCCGCCTTCTTGTGCTCTCTCTCTCTCTCTGATTCTTTCTCTCTCAAATAAATAAAGAAAATCTTTAAAAAAAAAAAAGAATATTTTTTAAAATTACCATGATAATGTCCTGGCCAGCCAATCCTTCAGCTATTTGATGAACCAGTAAACAGTAGGACTTACTATATCCCACCTAGCTGAAAATTTGCCAGAAATCTAGTACACACACATACACAAGTGCCATTTGGTGCAGAAAGAAAATCTAAATATGGAAAGCAAGGAACAACAAAGTGAGGCTGGTTTGAATCCCACCTCTACCACCCACTTGCCATCTATCCTTAGGTGAGTTAGTAAACTCTCTTCTCTCCTGTGTCTGCATCTGTAAAATGGGGGTAATATGAGCGTTGTTGCAAGGCCTCAGCGAGACGTTGCATCATAAACTCAACTTTCTAGCACCAAGCTTGCCCCAGCCATAGCTCAGTACATTTTTTTTTCCCCTGCTATCATTCACAAAACACTAGCTGGACACCTCCCTGCCCAACTCCCTCTTCTTTCCCGATCTCTCACTCAGTGTCCATCTCTCTCTCTCTCTCTCTCTCCTGATGTTTTGTACACAACTAATAATACATACATATTTACATGGGTAATCCATGTTCATTGGAGGAAAGCAAGAAAATACAAAGCAAAAAAAATTAGAGACCACTCATGATTCCACCACCCAGATTAGCTGCTCTTTTTCTAGGAATCCTTCTGGTCTTTGGCTGTGTAAATCCACTCCATCTACGTAGGTATAAATGTCTGTGTGTTTATAAATTTATCATTACCTACACAGGATCATACAATACATTCTGTCCAGTAGAACTGTCTTCCTGCTCAGCAATATATCATGTCCATAAATATAGAACGTACATTATCATTTCAAATTACTCTATGGTATCCTAAGTAAATTCTCTAATTTATTTAGACAGTCACCTCTTGCTAGAAATGTGAGGTGTAATCCACTTTTCTCTGTTATAAACTCGGCTTGTGTAAATATCCCATATCAGCCTCTTTGGATACTTTGGCAGAAGTTCTTACCATGGTAGAGGGCAACTTTTTTATTCATCAGCAGATACTGCCAGTGGTCTTGTTCATGGCACCTGCATTTGTGTAAGAAATAAATAACACTTGGGGGTTCTGCAGAAGTTTTAACATAATACTACCTATTTAAAGAACTTCATATCTGGGGCACTTGGCTGGCTTAGCCGGTAGAGCACGCAACTGTTGATCTCAGATTGTGAGTTCAAGCCCCACACTGGACAGAGAGTTTACTTCAAAAACAAACAAACAAAAAACACAAACAACTTCATACCTAAATATGAGCCAGCAGTAAATAAAGGGTAAGCTAAGCCAAAAATACATATATATAAATATTTTTATTTATATATTTAAATATTTTAAACATTAAATATTTTAATATATGTGCTTGATTATATTTAAATATTTTAAATATTATATCTATGTATATAGTTAATACTGTGCAGAATCCAGATATTAAATGATCATGTACATATAAAAAGGCCTGGAAATTTTTTAGGAATATAGAAAATCAATGAACAATTAGAAAATGAGAAACTGGGAACCAGTAGTAATACTAATCTTGCCTTCGTGATTTATCTTACACTGGATGGAGATAAGCAATGATTTGTAATTACCTCCTTCCACACCTGAGTCATTTCATTGGGTAATGTCAAGAGCCACATAGATAAGTAAAATACTAAATTAATTTTCATAAAATGTATTCAGAATTCTCCAGCAGAAGGAATTAGGGAAAGTGTTTGCCAGGAAGGTCAGCTTGTCTGCGTACATCGGTTGCATATTTACTGAGAATCTACTATGTTCCAGCAAGTGAGGACACAGAGAAAAGTAGGCCAGGCTTCCAGATCCGTTTCCAGTGAAAATCTGCAAGAGGAATCAGCTTGCTGCAATTCGGACAACGTTGTTTAAGGATCTGGATTTCTGAATGTCTTGCAGTTTTAATATTGTTTGAATATTCTGTGGATAGGACATCTGAGCGGGAGCGGAGAAATCCGAGCCCCCTCTTCACTTTGACCCCTAAGTCACGTGAAGCAATCATTTAACCTTGCTGAGCCTCCTTAATATTAGAGAATCACGCCCAATTTCTGCTCTCAAGATCATAGCGATAGTCCCAGTATTTAGGCAAGAAAATGTTAATAAGAGCTCACTGATTTCCTTTGAAGCTGCTGAGATGTGTGGGGTAACATGACAACACATGACAGGGTCACTGTCCTTTGCATTTGATCCTTTAGGTATTTCTGTGAAATTTTTTTAATGCTGTATTTCTGTTTACCCCTCCATGATCTATTTTACTTGGGTCCACCTTAGAGCGGAGGTTGCCTTCCTTCAGCATCTCTGCACACTTGAAAGGTGCGTGACTTTGGAAAGCAGTGTGCTGGGCACTGCGGGTCATTTAATGTTTGCCTCAGCCAGACACTCAAAGCAGAGCACCTCCAGAAAACCTCTTCTGTGCCTCTCCCCGCCACATCTCTTCTGCTCACCCCTGAGGCTTTTTCTGGCCCTTCTGCTGCTCTGTCCTCACCTGGCTTGCCCTTTCCGCAGCTCTTCTGTCTCTTCCTCCTGCCCTTGAACGTGGTCTTCCCTTCACCCTCCACTGTGCACCACCCACTCCTGTGTCCCCTGTCATGCCCCTTTCCCTCCCACCAATGTTTGTGTGGGAATTACAGCCCTGGCCACTTGGGGTGCCTCCTCAGCAGACCATAATGCTCCCATTCAGAGGCCAGCCCCCAGCACTGCGAAACCCCCATTTGCTTATGGGACAAGATGGAAGACAGACTCAGCCAGCGTCTCTTCCCACTCCCACCCCATCAACTGTGCTTGAGCCCCTCCTCTGGACCCTTTGGGCTCAGCTAGTACTACATGGGGTAGCGAGATGGGAGCATTTGGAGACATGTTCCAGTGCTAACCTGAAGAAAAGCCCCCAGGCCTCATTACCGTCATGTACCCACACCAATATGTAAGCATGACTCTTCCCAGAATGGATTATGGAAAACATTTCAGCAGGCATTCAGCCTAAACCTGCTCCCCTAAGTGGGAGCACAGCAACTGTGTTTCCCATCCTGTAGGAATTCTCACCGCTGGTCTTTCAACAAGCACAAAGTTTTCACCACCCTTGTTGGGCTGGTTCAGCTCCAAAATTGGGCAGCACAACTAAGATGTCAGGGACCATCCTAAGTAGGGTCAGGGTCCTAACGCAAGGAGGGGCATTACTGAGTTCATGGAGTCACATGAGTCTCCATCTTTGGGGGATCCCCAAAACCACCCTTAGGGTCTATGACTGCGTGGAAGACTTCACAGGAATCAGAAAAGCTCTTTTCCTCATGGTTAGACAGCAAAAGGATACTAATTCAGATGAGCAGAGGAAAAGGGTCCAGGGGTAAAGTTCAGGAGGAACCAGGCATGAGCTCCCAGGTGTCCCCTCCCGGTAATGTTACCCAAACCTGCTTAATTTTTCCGGCAACAATTTGTGACAACACATACCAGGCATTATCACCCCAAGGCTTGGTGTCTAGAGGGTTCACTGGGTTCGGTCACAGAGTCACAGAGCGCCTGCATGTCTGCCCTTAGCTCCCTAGACTCCAGCCCCCCACAGTGAATGTAGGTGTTCAGCATAAATCACATCATTGGAATAAACGATTTCATTATACTCTTACCATATGGCCCAAGGCCGCAGGCATACAGAGACACTCGTAAAAGGCAAAATACTGCAAGGACTCAGAGCTCATCTCTAAAGAGCCAGTCTTTGAAAATGGGTCTTTCTGGGGAACATGCACAATTTGAGCAAACCCAGCTTGCTAAGTTAACCCCTTCCTGCAGACATTCCCAGGGCCAAGACACTGGAAGCCTCTGGCCCCACGGCAGCACTTCTCCTGTCTCAACTATTACCTTCTGGAAATACCGTCCTCTCCATCTTCCCGTAATGTCAGTGTTCAATATAATAACCTCTGAACTGTTTTCAAAAACAGCAGGCTGCCTACAGCAAAGACACTTTTTAAAATTCCGATTTTGATCCTCATCACTGTTGTCATGTTAAAGTATTATCAAGAATCACTATTACCTGGGGAGGTGGGGTATGGAAATGAGCCCTGAACTCTTCCCTGTGATCTCAGAACAGATCCAAAGCACCTGTGTCCCGTTTCAGGCGACAGAGACACCCTCGAGGGCAGTCAGTCTCCGCTCCACGCCGGCCTCTAACTGTGACTCTGCTTTTCTCTGTCTCCCCGTCTCCCCGGCAGTGGCTCCGAAACCCAGGCCCCCAGCATGAGAAGCGGACTCTGTTTGGAGACATGGTGTGCTTCTTGTTCATCACGCCGCTGGCCACCATCTCGGGCTGGCTCTGCCTGCGGGGCGCTGTGGACCACCTGCACTTTAGTAGTCGGCTGGAGGCCGTCGGACTCATTGCACTCACTGTGGCACTCTTCACCATTTACCTCTTTTGGACACTAGTAAGTATGGCCCAGGGCCCAGGGACTTGGATCAGCCAGAGCTGGCCACCCCTCAGCAGTCACAGCCTTCCCTCCCGGGCATAGCCCAGCCACCTGTCCTGGTGAAAGGCAGATCTGCAGGCGCTGGCGGGGGCGTGTGTGCCACGCTCGAGGTCCGGGTGGGTGTGCTTGTGGATGTGCATGCGCGGGCGCGTGTCCACCCCAGTGTGCTGCTGGGAAGAGCAGATCAAGGAAAGAAAAAGCTCCTGCTTCTGAGAGCCCATCAATCAAAGCCACACACCCTAGACATTCCCTTCCCCCAGGGTTCTGGGACGCCATCCGCAACAGGGCATGGCATTTTCTTTCTCTGGTTTATGTGCCTCGCTTTTGCTGGGATTGTAGCAGATCATGAATGATGCTCTTGGCCACTGCTGCTGTCACCGCCTGGGCAGATCATGAATCCTCGGGCTGGTTATTTTCTTCTTACTCCTGGACACAGCCTAAATTCTCTGCTGGACGTGGAGCTGTGTTTTGCCTGATGGTTATTCTGTGTGTTGGGATATTGACTCCGCAGCCCATAAAAACACTAATTTATCTAGCTGAGAAGCCACCACCAAAGAAACCCGTTTCCCAAATAAGCGTGTCTGCCGTATATGAGGGAGAATTCTTAAACACGTCTGTTTTTTTTCCACCCACTTAACTCCTGAAGAGAGTTAAATGCTTGGGCAGAGGTTGGCACAGCACTGATCTCACTCTCTCTGTTTCCCTCTGGGACCTGCAGGGGAGAAAGTCACTACCCGCTGGACTCATTTCAGAAACTGGGCACCCTGCTTCCTGGCATGATTCTGCTGTGCCTGCTCATTTCTAATCTGAGCACGTCCCACGGTTACTTAGTATGTGTTTCCTGTCCAGAGCATACCATTCTCTTATCCCGTAGCAAGGGGTCAGCATGTGGAAGCTTCTAGCACTCACTCACACGTGCCCCTCTGCTCTGTCTTCCAAACCCTGTCCCACCAGCTGCCAGGGCAACCTGGCCCAGGTCATTTCCATCTTGTCCATCCTTTGACACTACAGCTCTGTACCTTCCCTCGGGGTGGGGTGGGGAGGGAGCGTTCAGACAGACAGCCCGTCTGTCTCAGTGAGAAGGACATGGCTCGAGTCTTGGTAAAGACAGAGCATTCTGAGGCTTCCAACTCTCTCTGAGTCCCCCGGTGAAGTCAGGCATTCTGCTACCCACCACCAGCCAAAGCGAGAGTGTCTCCTCTAAAGGTCTGTGCTGCCCATGTGGGTCCTGATTCACTGTGAGTCAAGCAATGAGGCAGACTCAGAAGTCACAAGGTGGTGGGAATGGGAAGAAAATAAGAGTAAGACTCTTAGAATAAGAAATCAAATCACCTTTAACACTGACGCCCGGTCAACTGCATCAGCTTGGAAAAGGCAGTTCACATCTCTGAGCCTTGGCACCCTCATTCATAAAGTGGGCGTGACAGGAATGCCCATCCCGCCAGCCTCCTCCCTGCTCCTTGGCATCAGAAAGGAGAGAGCACCCGAGGAAGGTTCTCTGGAAAATAACTCTCAGTTCTTACCATGTTTACAGGTTTGCTAGTCTACGATTTTTCTTAGATGTGTGTGGAGGATGAAGGGTGGTTGAGGATGTAAACCTAATTGTTGGGCTTTCAAACCAATTTAAGGCCTTTTGGAAAACCTGCTTTGTAAAGCATATGCTCATCTATTATGAAAGAGGAAGAGTTAGCGGGGGAAAGAAGAAAGGGAAAGATTTCACCCGGAAAAGCGGATGTGAACCTGTTTCACCTCCCATCTCAGAAGAAAGGGGGCTTGGGCGGGAAGGGTGCCTGGAATGGGCTCTTTCAGGAGACTGAGAACATACTTCATTCCAGAAAGGTTTCCGAGAGGCAGTGCCCCGTAGTGAAAAGCACACGCATGAGACTCCAAAGACCCTGTGGTCAGACCCAAGATTTAGCACGCTAAGAGCTGTGTCACTCTAAACAGGATACTTACCTTCTCTGATCAGCCTTCCCCCTTTACAGGGATAGTGGAGGAACAGTGACAGCCCTGGTCACTGGGCTACCGGCAGGACTAGGTGGGGTACCTTCAGAAACATTTATCAGAGCCCCCAGAATAGGCATGAGGGTTTCTTCCTCTGCACACTCAGCCGGCCACAAGATGCAAAGCCGCTGGAGGGAGGGGAAGGCGTTCTCCCCTGGAAACAGCGCTGCAGCACCCCTGAGCCCAAGGTGACTGGATCCAGGCTAAGTCCCTCCCAGATAAATGCTGTACAGAGCTGCCCTGGCAGGAGCCGTAACTCAGGAGCTGACAGCACTTGGAAAGTGCCCTCCGGCAGAAACCCATTGTAAACAAGCTGTCAGGCTTCCGGAGAATATGCTGTGAAAATGTCTTAGATAAACAAACACCGTGTCAGTCCCAGCCGGGCTGCCGCTCAGAGAAGCCTTCCTGGCAGGGCCTCGTCAGCACTGGGAAGCAGAGAACGCAGCTCCGCTGCCGCCTTGTCATGCCTCTGCAGTCTGAGCCTGGCTCTGCCGCCCCTCGGGTACAGGGCGTTCTGGAACCTGCCGTGGGGAAGCCTACCTCTGGGAAACCACAAGCCCAGAGTGGGGTGCCATGGAACTATCACTGCCCACATCACAAACCATCTAAGGTCCAGGGACAGACATCATCTGAGTCCACGCTCGGCGCTAGAAAGTCACCCAGCGTGGCACTTAAAATGAGCCAAACGCAGACAGGTGGGGGACTGGGGTGCTGTGCTTCAGGGACCTACAGGGAGCGCCTGTGTTCCCCGCATCACGGAGGCAACAGCCAGCACCTGGCACAGAAGCTGGTTAAGGCCTGGGATGGAATGAATGAGCCATCTGTTTCCTCTGGCTGATTCCCGGCTCTACAGGGTAGTCAGTCATCTGAATTCTCCTTATAACGTTGGGAGACCTCCGGGAGGACACTGCCTGACAAGGGTTACCGTGCGCGAGCTGGCTGACCCACAGCCCACACAGCCCACGGCAGCCCGAGGGTATCGAGGGTGACCCCATGTCCGGTCCTGCTCCTCGGCCCGTGTGCTCTCACAGCCCACCTGCTTGGTGCAGCCTGAGATCAAGAAACTAGGCCTTTCCTGGGAAGACAAGGCCCTGGCCCCATCAGTAGGCCTCAATATGGAGAGGAAGGGCAGAATAAGAAATCGGTGACGAGATTTCCCACACCCTTCTGTGACTTTACAGCGGCCCTTAGGCCACAGCCCGTCACTTCCCTGACAGGGAGAGCGGTTGCTGATACGTAACACAGACATTGAAGGAGCATCTGGGTGGCTCAGTCGGTTAGGAGTCCACTCTTGATTTTGGCTCAGGTCAGGATCTCAGGGTCATGAGATTGAGCCTCCTGTCAGGTTCCCTGCTGGGCGTGGAGTCTGCTTCAGATTCTCTCTCCTTCCCTCCCCTGTGCCCCGCCCCCAGGGACATTTAAGAAATATCTAAAGTAAGTTCCCAATGTGAAAATTGTCCTGGCTTCCTTTTGGTTTGTTTTTGCTTCCCTCACTGCCTCTTTAGTTCTCTAAGTCAAACTTCCTTTTTTCCTATTCTATTCCACTGTGGGAAGGGAGTGTTCTGGAGCTCCTGGCCCAGGCTCAGCATCAACCAAGGGCATTTGCAAACCTGGGGTCCCATCTGCATTAGGCCCAAGTTCCTTGATTTTCCCCAATAAGGAGTCCTCTTCATCTGATGCTTTCTTCTTATTGACTGAATTTGCCTGCAGATTGTGATGGTTAACAGCAATTAAGATAGATGAATGTATAAAAAGATCTCATCTGTTTGTCTGAACAAGCGGGCTGATTTTCACACCTTCTGGCCAAGGAACCAGGAGACCTGCTAAGTCGTTGACTTCCCGGGTTGCCTGCAGCAGCGCTTCTCAGGCTTGAACAGATCTGCAAATCACCTGGGGATCTTGTTAAAATGCACACTCTGATTCCTTAGGTCTGGGTGGAGCCCCAAATTCCGATGTTCTAACAAGCTCCCCAGTGATACAGCCTGCTGCTGACCCATGGCCACATTGAGAGCAAGGGAAATTAGCACGTTTTTTTTCTTGTCCCCCTTCTCCTGTGTCTAAGAAGGAACATCACAAAACCATCTTCTTTTCTATATTTAACACATCAAAAAGAACAGGCCGAGAACACGACCGTGTGTGAGGCACAGTGCTAAGTGCTTTCTGTGCACTCTCAGACACCACTCCTCACGTTTTGCCGACACACTGAATCTTGCAGGGGGCAAGCAACCCTCCCAGAGTCACAGAGCCACTAGGTAGAGGGTGGGGATCCAGGCCTGGGGTGTCAGGCCTGAGATTGCTTCTCGGCTTACCCAGGCCCGGCATGCACAGCTCCTTAACATACAAATGAGGGTCTCTTGACTTGAAATCCAGCTTTCGTAGAATATCTCCAGATTCTGGTCTTTTTGAGCTGCCACAGCTCCTCATTAGTACGAGTCTGCCTTCAACTCATCTCCCTGCTCTTGGCCCTGAGCAGAAGGCATACCCACCTGCCCCTCCCACACTCAGCCATCGGCACCAAGCCGCAGCAGGACAGAATAGATGCATCGAGAACCAAGCTTAAGGAGGAAAAACAAACCCCAAACCTGATCCACTTTGGCATGTTCAGGGCCTTTTGGAGAAAAGCACATCTGTGTGAGTTTAAAAGCTTATATTTTCATACCCAAATCTCCCTGGCACTCGGCCTGTGGCATCTGCTTTCTAGCCTCAGAAATTTAAGCTAGCGGCCTTGAATTTCATGATCCTGCCAGAGAACCAGTAAGCCCTTTCTGATCCAGGGCCTGTGCCCTCTTCTGCTTCCAGAAATACTGGGCTCCAACCATGGGATCGGCCCTCTCTCTGACCACCATGGACCCTGTCCTGAGGTCAGCCCAGCACCCACCCCTCATGATTAAACAGCCCATCCCGGGCCATCTCTCAGCCTAAGTTCACAGGTATCTTCCTTCCCAGCACCTACCTAGTCATCTGGATGCTCTCAAACTGGGACCTTCCCCCGTTTTTAAAGACAGTCCGTGCACCTTCAGAAGTATAGAATTTGAATTTCCTGGGCAGTCCATTCAGGCCGGATGCCAGCCTGCTCCAGAATGAACCACAGATGTGTCTCATTCCGGGATATTTCCATGGGAAGCAAGAACTCTCTGGCACAGTTACGTGACCATTGACCATCAGTTTACTGCTCATAATGTTGTAGATGATAGAAGAGAGTCTGAAACAGAGTTGCAATCAGAAAGCGTAAGGTAGCTATTCACTCAGCAAACTCTACCCAGTAACTTCCTAAGCGCCAGGCATATGATGGGCGCTGGTCATGCAGTGATGAATATGGCCCAACCCCTGCTGTCGAGATGCTTCTGGAGCAGGGAGAGAGAGACACAAATACACTGCCGGACAAAGCACTTGATGCCCTGCTAAGGTAGGCAGGCACGAGGCACTGCAGGTGCCCAGGGAAGTAGACCCTACCCCAGGCTGAGGCTCAAGAGGAGTTTATCCAGGAACTTGGTGCCCAAACCAAAGCTTCCCCCACTGGAAGCTGTAGAATGACAGAGCTGCAGGCAGTTGGGGATCACCAATTGGGGGCCGCTGGTACAGTTGAAAGAGTTGTGCATGACACAAGTCAAAGGGTACCCTTCCTGTCATAGGCAGTCTGAATGTTGAATTGTGCAGTGTCCAACTTGCAGGAGGGAACATGACACCCAAGCATCACTCTCATTTAAGAGAGAGGAAGCTGAGGCCCAGACAGACATATGGCTCAGGTCCCACCCCCAGGGTGAGGGCTAGCGCTGTACTCACTCCACCTTGCTGCCTGTAGCCAATCTGCTTCACAACTGATGCTTTGGGGCCCAAACACTACTATCCCCAAGCTAAACCCAGCCTCTGAAGGAACCTCATTTCCTATTCGTATCCTACTTGTTTCCAATCTGAGGAGGAAGGAAGGAAGCCCCCCGGGAGCCCTGCCCATGTTCACACAGGGGTGTCCTTCGGTGGGCGCCAACACTCAGCTGCCGGCCAGCGCCGTGTGGCCCCGAGAGGCCTGTCTCACTTCACTGCCACCAGCTGTTTGGAGCTGTTTTCAATGACCTGTTTGTTTCTTGGATTGATTATCAGCTTCCGCTGACCTGAAACCTTCCCTTGTGTTTCCTCTCCTGACCTCAGGTGTCGTTTAGGTACCACTGTCGATTGTACAACGAATGGCGTCGGACCAATCAGAGAGTGATTCTCCTCATCCCAAAGTCTGTCAGCGTCCCTTCTAACCAGCAGTCCCTGCTGGGCCTCCACTCTGTCAAGAGGAACTCAAAGGAGACCATTGTCTGACGTCCGTGTGGCTGGTTTGCTGACTCGTTGTTTGGGGTTCTGGAAGTTTCTGCACTGGGGCCATGCACTGAGCCACCTCCAAACCCTTCCTGAAGCCGTAGGTCTCGGGACATCCAGAGCCATGGGAGCACTTCGCCCCGAGCAATGGACTTGGCCCCAAAGAAAGCAACGCCATTTCACTTGGAATCATGGATGCTGCAGTCACGTGATACTTGCTGAGCTGCCAAACGTGCTTACTGACCAGATACTATATGAAATTTCCCGAACACCTCTGTAACAGATGAGGAAGCTTGTCCTGCTAAAGATGCAATTCAATGCTTCCTTTTTTATTACGATTTCAAATATATATATATATATAGATATAGATATATATTAAAGTCAGATGATAATCACCATGAAAAAGCCAATGTTACAACTGGTTTCTTGGTTTGGACTGGTTTGGTTTTGGGTGAGTTTATCTGTTTCCCAGTTTCTACTGTAGATTCTTTGGGGTAATTTGATAACCAGAGTGGTCTTTTTTCATCTCCTCCTTCTCTCTTACTCAAGGGGACAACATAACAACTGCAGAGCAAGGCATAGCTGAAGGACGTTTTGTACTAAACTTCGTTTATTCCGTTTTTAAAGGGGGAAAAAAAAAAGAAAGGCGTGGCGACTCTCCTGACTGAGCTGTTTATTTAAATTTCATTAAGGAGAAAAAAAAGGTGAGAAGCACGCTCCTTTCAACTTGTTTGGTATTGCCGGCTGATAAAAACTATTTTCTAATAATAAATATCCAGTGTGTGAAAGACAAACCCCATTGATTGCAATGTTCTCTTTTTTTTTTTTTTTGAAATTATAAAACTGGTGAAGTTTCCCCAAAGAATTTTTTTATAGGAAAAAAAAGAGAGAGAGAGAGAGAGAGCAAGGAAAAATGTTGGTGTTCTTACTTCCATTCCATGTAGTTCATGTCTTAATTCTGCATTCGCAAGGAACCAGAGAATCATTAGACATTTCTAGGAACCCTGGACCTGTTTTGCATATCAATTAGCATTCCCATTGCTCTATTGAATTTCTAGCTTGACAGGTAGAGGTGGCAAAAAGCTAGTCCCAGCAGCCTACAACCCCTTTGTCTGGTTTAAAAAAAAAAAAAAAATGAGTCCCACATAGTGCCTTCCCCAAACCACAAGCCAATTCTGTCACAGGCTGAAAGAGACCTTTTTCCTAAGGGCTTCATGTCCCTCTTTTATCCATCACAGTGGAAAGGGTCTACCCTGCACTCTGCGTTTGCATCCCGCTGAAACCAGGGGCACATGGGTCATCTGAGGAAGCCCTTGCCGGCTCCCCTGCCTGTCCCCTGCCGCCCACCTACACGCCCGGGAGGAAAAGGCGGAGCCCAGCGTTGGGGAATGCTTAAAATATGGATTTCTAGAACATGACCCACATTCTGAGTATCACTCCAGCGTCTGCCTTCTGCTTCCCAAGTGGGAGAGTGGAAAGTGCAGAGGAGCAGGCAGCGAGGAGGGTAACGATTTCTGTCTGACGCGGGTGTCACCTCTGCCTGCCGAGACCCCCATTCACAGACTGCCCCCTGCACCACGTGGGGAGGGGAACAGCTGGACCGCGCTCTGCTGTAAAACTCAGATGTGCTTTATGGCTGATGACAATAGATTCCTGCCTGCCATGCTTCCCTTCGACACTCACTCCGGTAATAGACCCCTGAGCCCTTCTGGTTCCTTGCCCCGTTCGCCCCTCCAGGATGTCATTAGCCACACCACCATCCACTGTTTCTTAATTGACCTTTTTAAAATGCTGGACACCACTGGCTGCACACAGCTGTCACACATTACATTTCCAGAGCCAGGAATCCAACTTGGTCGCTGGTGAACGACAGCCCTGCCATAGAGGGGATAAATAACATCCACCCAGCCTCGGTCCCTGAGCTGTCAGGTACCTGGGTGACCCCTCCCAGTGGAATGGCACAAGCATTCAGGAGAGGACCGTAACCTCTATCCTCCCAGCCTCTTCCATGAATGAAGGAAGTGGGAGATCCCCGGGATCATTTCCTGTTGAGCTGGCTGCAAGGAAATCCTGCTGTTTGGGTTCATGCAATGAGACATAGTGACTCAAATTATCAAAGGCAGACAGGGGCCCAGCAGCTCTGTGGGGACCCTGCGCGGCAAAGGTGGGCACATCAGTACTAGGTCTGTACCGTAGCTCTTTCCCCCGTATTTGCATCCCCACCCTGGGAAATAAAGCAGAGCCCACATGCAAGAAGTCAGTCGCCTGGGCTGGGGGGTGCAGTACAGTCCAGGCAGCCAAGAGCAGCGTGGGTGCCTCCCTTTCCAGACTGCCAACTCGTCTCCTCCTCCTGCGAGACTCTGGGCTCTAACAGCACCAAGACCCATCTGAGATGTTGATGAAGTTCTTCATCGCTTCTTGGTGCTTTAGCCCTGACATTGTTCAAGGCTAGGGAGAGCGAGGAACTACAGAACGTGCAGCACAAGGCACCAGCCAAGAGGCAGGGGATGGGCGGGGGCGGCAGTCCCAGCTCTGGGTCTGTCGCCAAGCCAGGCTGCACCTGCCGTAAAAGAAGGGTACCCCTTGCTAACCGCTGAGAAGCGCCGCACGGGTCACCAGTGGCTCAGCCAGGCTTGAACTCTTCCTCTGCTTCTTCCTTTTTGAAAACTCAAGAATGAAGCAGGGAAAGGAAAGAGGAGGGTCTGGTAAAGGATGCTGGGGGTTCGCTGCTTCCCCACCATTGACTCCTTCAGTAGCCTGCTTTTCCACCCTCCTGGATGTATCCTTTCCTCACCATTTATCCTGAGGCTATTTGGTAGAGACAAATACGTGTGACCGTGAAGCCAGAGGGGGAAAGGGACAAGTAAAACAAGTCCAGAGAGCTCTTGGCCTACCCTGTGAGTGTATGTATGTATGTGTGCATGTGTGTGTGTTTGCATGCCCACACACACACACGTGTTTCTATGCTCTTATCTGGGGGTTCCAGAGAACCCAGAACGTTCGCACAAATTCTACAGCCCAGAGAACGGAGCAGAAGCTCAGATGAGCTGGAAAAATCCAATAAAGACAAAATAAATGGCATGACTTGGAAGTGACTTGTACTTGCCTTTCATGGCCTGGCCCCCCCTTCCCTGTGCCTGAGCACTGTGGCCTGTCCCTCTCGGCTGGGCTGTCCTCACAGTTACATCATCTTTAGTGGAGGTAACACATCTGTGGGCACGAAGGAGCCAAAGGGGGAAAGGGAAGTAAAGTAGCAGCCTGCCTCCCTGCACTTTGGCTGGTGGCCAGCTGGAGGCTCCACATCCTCCCCGGGCCTCTTTGTGGCCTCTTTGTTCCCCTCCTGGCACCTTCTCGGCAGCCCAGGTCTGTCTCCGCCTTCCCTGACACGCTGCCCAGCTGACAGAAACTTCACCCTCAGTCTGCTCTCACCAGGGAGAAGACACCTTGGAAAGGAAATCAGCACATGCTTCCTTTCCTCTCTGATCCAGAATGTTCCCTGAAGCTACCAGAAGATGAACCACGCAGCTCTAAGCCCTAGGGCTGGAGGCGATATGTAGGTTGTGATTCTGAAGCCATTCAGGGGTGAGGAGGTGGGCCTTGGGTAGGGAACGGGGCTCAGGATTATTTTAGGACCAGAGGTGGGAACCCGGACGCACCTGGCTAGACACCATTCCCCTGGCCAAGCATGGGGAGGGTCTACGGACTGGCAGGCTACTGCATGAGGCCTGGGGCTTCCGAGGTTTGGAGTGAGGAGAAATGGGCACTCCAAGGTAATGGCTGGGCAGTTGCACACCCACTCCAAAATGCGTCAGAATGCACGGGCAGAAATGCACAGACCAGCATGTTCTACAGTCCCCCTTTCTTGGCTTTACAAAGCTCTCCACGCCTAGGGGTTTACTGCCTTCCCCTTGTCGTTCAGCTGTTGTGGGGCGATCCTGTCTTCCTGCTTCCCAGTGCCATTGCGTGGGAGAGAACGAGCCATGAGTCAGGCGACCTGGGCTTGAGCTTGGCTCTGCACTGGACAAGGGAGCCCACCTGTCCAAGCTTCAGGTTTTTGCCTCTGTAAGATAAGGGCAATGCCTGCCTCAGACAACCCCTGTAAGATTCGTAAGGCTTTGCTCCCAGGAGTGGATGCGTGAGTGGCCGGGCCCCTCCCTCCCCTTCCTTCCACTCACCATGGCTGATGTCTGTTATTCTGCCCCAGCTTGGGTTCTGACAAACAACTTTAATAAATGATTTGAAGGACCATACACACATAGTTTAAAATCCTTTTCAAAAAGAAGAGGGACTGATTTTAAATAATCAACAGATATTTATTGAGCATACTGTGCTTGGAATAAAAAGAACAGTAAGAGATCCTTCTGGAGGTTGAAATTACTGATTTGATTGAGATCTTTGAATCACGCATCCATTTCAGTTACTCTTCCATTTCCTGACCCTGGAGCCTATGGCTAATGGAGAATTCATCACAGACAAAAAAAAAAAAAAAAAAAAAAAAAATTTTGCCAGTTCTGGATCTAGTGCTACAGAGGAAAACAAATATAGTCTATCAGTTGTCTGTATTCCCAGAAATGAGGGACTCGTGAGTCACGGAGCTCATCCATCTAGTGCCTTCTCAGAGGCTCTGAAGTCTATGCACAAAGACAATACAAGGAGATCAGCCACGGAGCCTGGCTCCTTTTGAGAAACTCTCCTTTTTGAACGTGACTTTTCACCTACTGGATCGAAAGCCACCTAATTTAGAAAATGAATATATGGACCCCGTCAAAGGTTTTATTGATCGTATTTGTGAATATGAGATGCAAAGAACAGAGTTAACCCTTCATGACGACTTCTATCACCGTCAGCCTCTATGGGTCCTTCTTCTGCTTTATTCCACGAGTACATACACTCAGCCAGGCTCTTCCCAGGAGTCACGTGCTAGGCGGCCCTTTCAAAATGACCTCTGGGGATCTTCACCGCGACCCCAAAATTCGGTGCTCTAAAGCAACCATTTCCCTACATTTCCCTGTTCCATGGGTTGACTAGGGCTCAGCTGGGCAGTCCGTGGGCAGTCTGGTGGCACTTGGCTGTCTCAGACACTCAGGTGGGCCAAGTGCTCCTCCCACGGCCTTGTGTCTCCACCTGGCATCTCGGCTTCCAGGGCCCCTCTCATCCCGTGGCAGCTCAGGACTTCAAGAGGGAAGAAGCTTATGTCCTGCGCAATGCCTGGGCTTAGAAGGGTCAGGGGTCCCTTCCTCACATCCTACTGGTCAAAGCAGTGACAAGTCCCCACCCCCTGATGGGAGGGGCGGAATTGTTTGGGGCAGTCTTTGCGGATTAGCTACCAGACCCTTTTCAACGATGGGGAAGCTTAACCTCAGAGGTTAAGTGACTTGCCCAAAGTAACAGAGCTAGTAAGGGGCAGACCGGGGATTCAGACCCAGGATCTGGAGTCCATGCCCTCAGCCACTATGCTAGGATGCCTCTCAACTTCTAGTTTTAGTGGTTCCCCCTTCATCCACTCTCATCTCCACCCTTCCTGAGATTTTATATATATATATATATATATATATATATATATATATATATATATGTATATTTGCAAAACATACTGTTTTGTGAGCAGATACCTTAATTTACATAAAAGTGATTATGCTAGGGGCGCCTAGGTGATGTAGTCAGTTAAGTGCGTGGGACTCTTGGCTTTGGCTCAATTCCTGATCTCAGGGTCATGGGATAAAGCCCATGCTCAGGCTTCAGGCTCAGCACAGAGTCTGCCTGAGTCTCCCTCTCCCTCTGCCCCTCCCCTCTGTGCATGCACATGCTCACTCTCTCTCAAATCAATTAATACATCTTTTTTTAGAAAGTGACTATGCTATAAATCTCATTCCTTCCCTCCCACCCCACCCCCACACCTAACACTACATTTTTAAGATCTATGTTGCTGCTTATGTGTCTGGGTGCCTGCTCCTAACAATGCTTGGGATTCCATTACACTTCTCTGTTCCCTTCACATTACCTCCCACTCTCTGACCCAGCCAACAGGACCCTGATGGACACCCACCCACTGAAAGGATCCTCTAGATGAGCATCCATGAGTGGGAATGCCTGACTATAGGACGTTGATATAGTTTAACTTCACTGTTTGTATGGTTCTCCAGAAGGATGGCACCATGTTAGACACGCCCCTTGGTGGCTGAATTTTGCCCTTTCTCCATTAGCTGTTCTGTATTTGTTCATTTTTGGCCAATCTGACATTACTCATATCTGTGCAAACGTGACTTCTCATTGTTCCTCCTGGATTGGAGATCTTTCCTCCTTAGTTTCTCACGTCAGCTTAATGAGCTGCCATTTGTTTTTGGATCAATATCCTCTTAACTGTGTCCATGGTGTTCTTTGTTGAACAGAAATCCTTCAGTTGTACTTTGCCAAATCTGGTTGCTGTCAGGTGCTCTGATGGGGTCGGGGAGTCTTACTGAAATGTAAGAAGTCCTTTTTCATGCCCAAACCATAAAGAGAAGTCTCTATAGTTTCATGTATCCCCGCTTAGGCTTTGGATCTATCTGGAATGCACCTGTGCCCATGACATAAGACAGGGATCCAACTTCATCTCCTTAAGTTTTCCATCACTGTCTACGAAACAGTCTCCCCTCCCGTCATTCACAGGTGCTGTCTCCTGTGTCCTATACCCAGCTCCCTGTAGACATGGGTCTGTTTCTGCAGTTTCCATCTGTGTCCCTGCATCACCTCGCCGTTTTTCTCACTGAGGCTTCATCCCGACTTTCGGGATGTAATGGAATGAGCAACCCTATCCCCTGCCAATTTCACTCTACTTTTTTTTTTTTTTTCAAAACTGACTCAGTTATTTATAGACAGCTTTTAATTCTTGTGCATAAATTTTAGAACAGTTTTTGTTAACTTGTTTAAAAGGTCCTGATGGAATTTTGATTGGGATTGTAGTGAACTTATACATTAATTTCATGAAAATTGCCCTCTTTATAATTTTTGGCAATCCCATATGATGAAAATAGCATAACACCGTTTATTTACATGCTCTTGGTGTCCTGAAATAGAGTTTTAATCATTGTCAATAACATTCTTGTGTCCCTTGCTAGTTTAATTCCTAAATACCTTATAGTTGTGTTGTTATTGTAAATGGTATCTTATTTTCTATTCCATGTTCTCGTTGGCTAGCACTGGTATAACAACACTTGTTATCCTGCACTAACACCTTTGCTGAACCCTGTGTTAGTTCTTAAAGGCTGCCAATTCCTTTCTAAGCCTGCTCTTTCCTGGCCTGGTGCAACACCGGGCCTCTCTGACTCTCCCAAGGCAGCCACGAGAGTAGGCTTGCTTGGTGGGTTCCCTGTTTTAACAAGGGGTCAGAGTTTCTCTACCATGGATATTCGCTATACATTTTTCTTATATAATCTTGTTGAGTTTCTGTTTCCTTTCTACTTCTAGTATTTTGTGAGTTTTTACATTATTTTAAATACCAAATTGGGGCTCCTGGCTCAGTGGGTTAAAGCCTCTGCCTTTGGCTCAGGTCATGATCCCAGGGTCCTGGGATCGAGCCCCACATCGGGCTCTCTGCTCCACGGGGAGCCTGCTTCCTCCTCTCTCTCTCCCTGCCTGCCTCTCTGCCTACTTGTAATCTGTCTGTCAAATAAATAAATAAAATCTTTAAAAAAATACCAAATTGAGGGGCGCCAGGGTGGCTCAGTCCGTTAAGTGTCTGACTCCTGATTTCGGCTCAAGTCATGATCTCAGGGTCATAAGATCGAGCCTCACATCAGGCTCCACACTCAGCAGACTCAAGTCAGCTTGAGATTCTCTCCTTCTGCCCCTCCCCCTCATGTGGGCACGTGTGCATGCATGCTCTCTCTCTCTCAAATAAATACATCTTTTTAAAAATACACCAAATTGAATTAGTAGTAATAATTAAATATAATTACCAGTTTGAGAAAATTGAAAATAATTAGAAATTTCTGTGAATTTTTACTTTTATCCATGCAGTAAGACATGCTATTGTTAAACCGTCTTTTTAGTCCTAGATCAATCTTACTTAAGATTTGGCTTATCCCTTTCTCTATTTATATTGAAAATGAAGAGTTCACACCAACATCACCAGTTCCAATCCAATGCCACAGAGTTGAACCTCATTTTTTCATTGCCATATTTATAGCTTCCTCCCCTACCAAGTGAAACCTGGTTTTTGCCCTTTATTTACCTACATAATCCATCTCTCTGCATGTAACGAGTCTCTCATCTCTACAGACATCCCCGTCCCTGTGGAGATGTCCCCTTTTCCAGCTCTGACACGCCACGCCAGGCCACCCTCTGTGGGGACATCCACCTCATGCCAATCAGACTCTGGTGAAGCCTGTGGATGGCCCAAACCTTCACTCAGTCCCTTCTGACTTCCTTCTTCATTCAGTGTGTTATATCTCTACCTGCTTTTTCACTCTTTTGCTAGCCAGTCTGATCCTTATTGTTGTTATTTTCAGGCAGGCTCTGCACCTAACATGGAGCCCTACATGGGACTTGAACTCATGACCCTAACAGCAAGAACTGAGCCAAGATCAAGAGTCAGAAGCTTAATCGAATGAGCCACCCAGACATTCCTTAACCAGTCTGAATTAATAGTGCACTTCATTCAACTTTTCAAAGAAAAAGTTTAGAATCTGCTTAATCTTCTTTTTCTCTCATCCTTTTTGTCCTCTGCTTCCTTAAGTTTAGCCTTACCATTGTTAAGGCCTTCCTTCTTTTGTGTTTTAGTTCCCTCTTGTTTCAGTCTTTTTTGTCTTTGTTTTTGGATAAATGATTTAAAGCTATAAATTCTCCTGGAGGTACTACTTTCCCAGAATTTTTGGACATTTTCAATGTTTAAATTTCCGTTCTAAGTATTTTTTTTAGAAGATAAATTTGTCTTTTTTGAAGATTTTTATTTGAGAGAGTGAGTGAGAGAAAGAGAGAGCACAAACGGGGAGTAGCAGGCAGAGGGAGAGGGAGAATCAGGCTCCCCAATGAGCAAGGATCCCAATGTGGGACTCGATCCCAGGATCCCGAGATCATGACCTGCCTGAGCTGAAGGCAGATGCTTCACTGACAGCCAACCAGAAGCCCCCAGTTTTAAGTATTTTTTAATTTCTCTTGTGTTCCTTTCTTTACCCCCAGTCACTACTAATGATATAGTAGATAGTCACTACTAAATGCCTTTCAGCAAACAAGCATGGGGTGAGGAGTGTTCTTTTTTTGTTTTGTATTTCAGTTACTACTACATTATGGCCAAAGAACTATGGCTTCAATGATGCTGATTCTTTGAAATTGTGGCATTTTTTGTGGCTTAGTACATAGTTGATTTTTGTAAATGTGTATATAAATATGTGTATATAAATAAATAATCTACGGTGTGTTAATTGTTTACAATTAACTTTGATTTTTTTCCACCCTTGGTCTGTCAGTTTCTTAGAAGGGCATAGAACCTTTCTGATTACAACTGCAGATTTATTTATTTCTCCTCTTAATCCTGTTGATAGCCACCTTAGATATATGTGGCAATATTTACAGATTTATCATTATCTCTTCTTAATAGATTGTTCCTCCTACCAAAGTATAATATTATAATATTGCCTTTGTCCACCTTGACATTTTAAAATTATTTTTTCTCTTTCTCTAAGTTAATATTAAACATTTCTGTATTGCTTTATGCCTCCTGTAGACAATATACTGCCAAATATTTTTTTAAATCTGAAAACCTCTTATCTTTGAATTAGTGAGTTTATCCATTCACATTTTTTTAAACATTTTGTTTATTTAAGAGAAAGCACACACAAGCGGAGGGAAGGGCAGAGGGAGAGGGAGAAGCAGGCTCCCTGGTGAGCAGAGAGCCCGATGCTGGACTCGATCCCAGGACCCTGAGATCATGACCTGAGCCAAAGGCAGACACTCAGCCTACTGAGCCACCCAGGTGCTCATACCCATTTGCATTTATTGTATGGTAAATGGGTCAGAATTCTACCACCTTATTTCACCTCTTATTATTTTTTCCTGGGATCCCATGTCCTCTTGCGCATCTACCCCCTTGACTTCTAACAAGCACCCACAGCGAGGGGAGCTAAATCCTGGCGGGTCAGCGGCCAGTGTGGGAGATGCTCTGAGCTGCCCTGGGACTCAACATCTCTCCACCGCCCCACCTCGGCAAGTGACTGTGCCCCTCAGGGAGCACCCCTATACCTGTGTCCCCATCACCGTGTTCTCATGCTTGGATTTTCACTGTTCTGACTTGCCTGGATTGCGAGCAGCTTGCCTTCTGAGCACGGAAGAGGGAACTCCATGTAGCTGGCAGGGTGGCTGGCCCTGTAGTCCCAGCACCTACCCCATCACGGATGCGAAGCAGCCCTGGGGTCAGCCCCTGACCTGGGGACAATGGGCTGGCACTACCCTTCTATGCTTTCTGGGATGTGATCCGAGAGAGAGGAGAGGACATGACACCCCAGCCAGCCCCCAGCAGTGGCAACTGGCTTTCTTGCCCCCACACCTTCTGTAGCCCCAGTGTGCTCTCAGATTCACCACCCATCCTCCCACTGCTTTGGCACTTCCGGGGCTCAGTGGGTAAAGAGGGGAAGGGAGCCAAGAGCCAGGGTGAGTCCGCCATTCTGTCTGCTACCGGCAACTCCCGAAAAGTCCTTCTGGGAGCCCTGGAGTTGCTGTGGGGACATGGCATGGAAGGAGCCCCCCACCCTTGGCTCTGGTGCCCCAGCTCCATTCAGCTACTTCACCTCTGCTTTGTAGAGCAGGGATCTGGGCTCGATGCCCCAGAAAGAAAAACGACGACGTTGAAGTTAGGTCTTTTCTTGTTCGGACATTCGTGGTCACCCTGTCTGGCTCCCTGACTCCTAGGAACCTGTGTTTGCTCCGGCAGTGATGTGCTTGGTGCAACAGGTTGGGGCCCCGCGCGGGCCCGCCCCGTGTGAAGCTAACTGCAGACTCCCCACTCCCCCCGGCACTCACAGAAAGGAGGCAGCTGCGACTTGCAACCCAGCTGCAAATAAGAAACACTGAGTAGACATAAGAAGTGCGTTTTATTCTCAGACAGGGCCTAAAGGCTGCTGACGTTAGGATTTTTCAAAGCCAGTCTTGAGATTTGTGCGAGAAAATGCCTGGGTGCTGCTAGGAGGGGGTCTCTGCAGAGTGCCCCTCACTGCCCCAGCAGTGCCATCCACAGAGGCTCGACAACACCCCCAACGACGGGCGAGGAGTATTACTTGTACAGAGTGACAACCAGAACTATGTTTTCCTGCCCTGTGAAAAGACTGGAACAGTCTAGAAGCCCAGACTGGCTTTCGGGTCATGTGCAATTAACTTTGCTAGCGTATAAAAATCCATTTTGAACTCAAAAATGTCACCGGGCTTTTCCCACCACTCGCCTTCCTTCCCTTCCCCCGCCTAGTAAATGTGGGATCAGCTGTGTTTGAGGCCTCGAGTTCTGCGGCTGACTGGTGCACGGCGTCTGGTGACGTCCACAGACACCAGTCAGAGCCCACCCTCCGCAGGGCCTCTCAGCAGCTTGGGGCTACTGGCGGGCCTGGCCCCAGACCACAGAGACAGACTAGGGCTGGGTCCTATGATAAGGGGTCTCAGATTCTGGCCCCTGGATCTATTTGTTCTCTGTCTATTCAGTCTGTGAGAGCACAGGACACCGTGGGCAACATCTTACAAAACTGGCAACCCCGAGTGAGGGGTCTGTGCATGAGGAGACATTCCCCCAGAGGCACGCATCCTTCCGGTCTCCCATCCAAGTACTAACCAGGCCCAACCCTGCTTAACTTCCGAGATCAGACGAGATCGGGCGTGTTCAGGGTGGTATGGCCGTAGACACACGCATCCTTCCGGAAGGGGTGGAGGGATCCCACTGGGCTCACAGGACAAACTCTCAGGGGCAGCTCTGGCCAGAGCGACCTCGGGAGCCCTGAGCGACCTGCTGCCAAGTCCTGAGCCGGACGCTCCTCCTGCAGAAGCCTGTGCCGGCGGCAGGGACACGGGGAAGAATTCGACAGGGGCGGGAAGCCTCCTGCACCCCAGATGAGAAGGATGAGGAATGAGACTCAGGCAAGGTCTGTAGAGGTGAAGGGACTCTCGAGCACACACCGTGTGAGAAGGAAGAGTTGGGATTTAATTTGTTTCATGGTAAAAATGCAGTGGCAGGTGGTCACCCCCACGGGGAAGACATGGATCCCCCTGCGTGCACCTGCATCTCTTGTAGGTTCCTCACTCTTTCTGCGAAGACTTCAAAAACTGGGCATGGCTGCTTGTGGTTTTGGAATACAATTTTCCTACTAAACGGAAGCAGACCACCTTGGAGAAATGTCTGAGTGTAGGTCAGGGGCGGAAAGTGTGGAAGACGGATCTGGAACACCTCGTCTTACCTGAAAGCAAAGAAAACTAAGGTGGCTGTGTCCACAGGGTACGGGATACAACTTCAGGAGGCTCCCACCAGCCTCAGATGAACCGTACGGGCGTCAAAAAGAACGACTCAGGAGTTGTTGCACATCGTCTATGATAAAAACCCACGAGTTTATAATGATACTTATACACAAGTCACCTCAGAACCGAATCATTGTTCTCCTAAGGGCTTTTTTTTTTAAGTCTCTTGTGTGTACTGTACCTTGGGATGTAAATGATAAAGAGAAGTTCTTTAGAGAAAGCTTTCACTGAACAAATATAAAAATAATGACAAAATCTAAATGAAATAATCAATCTGCCTAATGATCATTACCAGACGCTAAAACCACTAGCTAATGCAGAACTTGAGAAGGAAAGCATTAGACCCTCCACAAAACCCACAGATCAATTTTCACCTCACACAGAAGAGAAAAGCTGACCTCACACCACCCCCACCCTCAGCCCCAATGGGATACAACAGGATTCCAGAAACACCCAGGAGATGTTCTTGAGAAATCACCGAACCTGGATCTGATCAAGCTCTGCTATCTAACCACTGCTTTACAGGAACGAGAGGGATTAAAAAAAAAAAATGTTAAATACCACCAGCAACAGGGTTTCTCAATAGCAGCACTACAGACACTGTGGGCCAGAAAACTCATCTAGAAGGCTTACAACATCTGTCAAAACATGTAACATGTGGACTGGGTTTGGAGCCTGATTCAGAAAACCAAAAGTAAGGGGAGAAACGTCACAAGACACGTAAGTATGAACACTGGGTATTTGATCTTATTAAGAAATTGTTTTAGGGCGCCTGGGTGGCTTAATCGGTTAAGAGTCTGCCTTTGGCTCAGGTCATGATCTCAGGGTCAGATCGAGCCCTGGGTCAGCTCCCCGCTCAGCAGGGAGTCTGCTTGAGATTCTCCCTCTCCCTTTGCCCCTCTCCCACCTCGGGCTTACATTCTCTCTTTCTCTCAAGTAAATAAATAAGTAAATCTTTAAAAAAAAAAAAGAAATTGTTTTAGGTATGATAGTAGAATTATGGTTACATTTATGAAAAGTCTCTGTCTCTTGGAGATACATTTTGAAGGAATTATGAAGTTTTGCAGTATCTGGGATTTGCTTTAAAATTATCCAGCAGATGGCAGTACAGGGGGGTAGGGAGCACGGAAGAAACCAGATTGGCCATACGGGGTAACAGCTGAAGCTGGGTAATGGGCACACGGGGTTGACAATCCTATTCTCTCTGCTTTTACAGATGCTTAAATCTTTCCATTGTAAAAAGTTACTTAAAAAGTAGAAGATGGATGGCACCTGGGTGACTCGGTTAAGTGGCTGCCTTCAGCTCAGTCATGATCCCAGGGCCCTGGGATAGAGCCCCATATTGTGCTCTATCCCTGGGAGAAGCCTGCTTCTCCCTCTCCTTCTGCCCCTCCCGCCTGCTCATGCTCTCTCTCTCTGGCTCACTCTCTCTCTCTCTCTCAAATAAGTAAATAAAATCTTTAAAAAAAAAAAAAAAGGTATAAGTTGGGCCCAGCTGCCCGACACAAGTGTTGCCTGGAAGCTGAGACCAGAGAGCCAGAGGGGGTGGCCGCAGCTAGCACAGTGGGGGTAAGAGGCTCACCTGCACGGGAGACACCCAGGATGTCTGTGAACCAGAGGCTGCATGTTCAAAGGCAGTCACTTGTCCTCAGAGATGCCGCATGTGGCTGAGGCCAACTGAGCCAGTGTCTGCCACGCTGAAGCAGAGGCCCGGATCCAGCACGGACTGTGAGCACACAGCATGCACGGGCTGGAGAAGGTCAGAGAAGGATGTCCCGGGTTCTGAGCCAGATCGATGCTTTCCTTCCCATCGCACACGGAAGGCCAACCGGCCTCCCAGCATCTGACTTAGAAACCACAAGTCCAGCCGAGAGAGGAGAGCGCCAGTGAGGCTCCCCTCCTGCCCCCCATAGCACAGAGTTCTGACAGAGCCAGCACCACCCCTCACCCCCTGCAAACACAGACATGGTCGCGAACCCCCTGGAGTCCTGATTCTGCTTGAATAAAGCATGTGGCTGTGGTGCGCTTCCGCATGCCTGGCTTGCTGTGGCTTCGGGGGTGAGAGGGATGGTTTCCGTTAGTGCGTTCTTGGTGTTTCCTCGGTGCAATGCCAGGGCAGGGCAGGAAACCCAGGAGATTCGCAGATGGCCAGGAGGAGCTGCCCGCGGGAAGCCACATCACCCTGAGCCAGACTTCCCCGGCCCCGGATCATTAACAGTCCTCCCTGTGTTTGGGAGCAGCCGAGAGACCCCAGTGGCCCAGCAGGGGGGCCACCCTGGGGGCACATCCCTGGGTCCATCCCCACAGGGGACCAAGAGGATGTGCCTTGTGCCCCAGGGCATGACAGAGTTGTGCCACCCAAAGGCCAAAATGAGAAAACTTTGTGCATCAAACCTCAGGAAGGTCCAAAATGCATTAAGAACCTAGATAAGGTCACCTGCGTGGTGAGGCACTGAAGCTCCAGCTCTTGGTTTGGGCTCAGGTTATGATCTCAGGGTCAAGAGATCGAGCCCGCTAGCCGGGCTCTCCATTCGGCATGGAGTCGGCATGAGGATCTCTCTCCCTCTGCCCCTCTCCCCACTCATGCTATCTCTCACTCTCTCTAAAATAAATAAAATCTTTTTAAAAAGAAAGAGGACTAAAACTGGAGTTCTTCTCTTAGCAGAAAACTTACCAATTTAAGAAGTTATTCTGAACCAGAAAATACACGCCCACATACATACACGTGTAAAAAGTTCCTGTCACACACACAGCATTTCAAGAATCTGGGACAAAGCAGCTGCTTTCATAGTCAAAATCGAGGTTAAGCCCTCTAAAACCCCCTCATCCCCTCTCCTCCTCTCCCACACTCCCAAAGACAGTTCCCTGTAGCTAGGACCAGCACCCCTCCAGGAGGAAGTGCCTGGGACAAGGATGCTTGAGGGGGAAAGAGAAGGAGGCCGCAGGTGTGAGAATCAACAGTGAACCCAGGGAGAATTCGGGGAAGAAGTGGCCGCATGCCCCACGGGGGTCAAGGGATCAGAGATAAGGAGAGGATACATCTGCCTCCACAACCTCCTGGTGACTCTGCTAAACACAACACGGCTCACGCGACCCCAGATGGGGACAATTTGCCAAAGGCACAAGTCAACGAGTTGCACGCAGGTGCACATGTCCTGCCCCACCCAGCACTTCTTGGAATGGAAAAAGCCCCTTAACACGGAGCCTTCTGGAATCCCGTCAGCTCCTCGCCTCCCCGACAGAAACAGCATCAGGGAACATTATTCACTTGTCTCTCGCCTGAAACCAGCCAAATCTATTTGCATGGGGTCAGCTGCCGCCTGCCCAGCCTGCGGAAGATCCTCGCGAAACAACAAATTGCTTAAGCAGATCAGGGCGCCCTGCGGCCCCTGTTACAGGAGGTCTGCTCTCATTACGGTAACTTAGGACGCATGCCAAGGATGACAACAGCTCCCCAAATGCCTCACTTTATTTCATAATTCAGTGCTTCCCAGACCCCACCCAGCATTTCAGTCAAGAGGGGCCAGAGGCGCACAGTTACTTCTGGCCCCCAGGGTGCAGAGGGGAGGGCACGGCCAGCCAGTCACACGCTGCAAGACTCCGCCCGAGGCTCCGCAGGGGGACCCTTCAATCCCCTTTCCCAGCTGAAGGCTTAAACTGTCCTTTCTTTAAATAAAAACCTGCAGTCAACCACAGCCAACCTCCAGAGTGAGCGAAACCCCGTCATCTCAGCCCTGGGGCTGAAGCCCAGCAGGTGGGCATTCTGCGTCCCCACAGCGCTCGGGGCCGGGCACGAGGAGAGTAGAGAGAGGATGATGGCCAACTGGCACGAGCCATTTTCTCAGTGTTCGGGTCTCGATGGAAAACTCTGAAGTGATTGCCAAATGTTTTCTAGAAATCCTCTCCATGTCCCGTTCGAGCCCTGAGCACGTGGGGCACCGGGACTGTCACTGTCATCATTGGTTTGGAACCACAGGGACAGAGGCGCAGATACAGCCAGCCTGTCCCGGGTACTGACACAGCTCACAATGTCTGCTTCCCAAGGAAACAGAGGGGGACCTGCCAGGGGGGTGGCACCTCCGCGCAGGAGAGGCAAGCCGCAGGATTGCTGGACTGATCTGAAATGAATCAGTACATTGGGGACCTCTGCAGGGGGCAGCTGACATTTGTTTAGAACTGGAAAACCCAAGTGCATTTCCCATAGCTTCTAACTGGGAAGCTGTCATCCTCCCTCAAATAATACTCAGTGTTCCAAAAAGGAAAGGGCAGATGTTGCTATTCCTCAAACCTGAGGTTGCTTTCACAGGCACATCTTCACCCGGATGTGGGGTGGCAGTGGGGGCTGGGGAATGATCCCCTCTCAGGTATGGGTTTCCCTCCATGGAGGACTCACAAAGCCTAGCTTTGGACAGCTGTAGACCCCAAAACTCCAAATTTCCAGGTGCTTCCAGCCCAAATCCCCTATTAGAGCAGGTAGAGTGGAGTCTCAGAGAGCCTCAGGTGGATTCTGATTCTGCTCAGCAGCTGGGGAAGTACTTGCCAGAGCTGGGCTCAGTCTCCGTCCATGGAAACAGTCACTGACCTCGACACTTGAATTGGGTGCCTGTAAATTTCAGGTCCAAGACCTTCAGTCCAGGAGACCAGGGAAACGGGCCGGGCTACGGGCCTCTGCTGGTGCAGATACCCGCCTGGGAACCTGATGACTCTTTACCTTTCTGCCTCCACCTGCATGAGAGAGCCCTGGGCTGACAATCGGACTGACCCAGGACTAGAGAGAAATGGCCTTTCGGTACCCCCTGAGGTCCCCTCAGCTAATCCTATGAGAGGTGGTGGCCACGGTTTCCAAAGAAACTCCAGTCAGCCCACAAGGAAGTCAAAGAATTTGAACACAGTGAAAATCACACCCATTGCGACTGTGAAGGTCTGTGCAGCTGAGTTCTTCCAAGGGGAGAGCTTGTCTTTGAAACATAGCTTCCACCTAGACACACTGTCCTAATAGCCATCTCCCCAGAGGAGAGCAGTTGCCCCGAGACTGCTATGTGATCCGTCCACAGCTGTGGCTTCATGTGCCTGTGTGAGGATTTGCTGGATGCCCACACAGAGTGTGAGCTCCATGAGCATCAGGACAAGATTACACAACACTGTCTGGGGCCTAGCACACTGCATAGCGTCCAGTAAGCGCTCTGGAAATGTCTGATGAATTAATATTTATTCACGAAATGATAAAATCGGGTGCATCTGGCATTCCCAATGGCTTTCCTCGCTCAACTACTGAGCTGACGGGGAGAAATGTGAACTCTGACCGGTGCTGTTCTCATGTGTGGATTTCCAACACTAAGAGCCATGGACGGCCCTGCCATTTTGTAAAGAAAATCTCACCCTCCTTTCCAATACCCTGAGCCAAAAATTCCAGGGGCACCTGGGTGACCCAGTAGGTTGAGCGTCCAACTCTTTGTTTCGGCGCAGGTCATGATCTCAGGGTTGTGGTATCGAGCCCCCTGTGGGGCTCCACGCTTAGCAGGGAGTCTGCTTCAAATTCTTTCTCTCTCTCCCTTGGCCCCTCCACCCTGCTCTCTCTCTCACGTAAGTGAATCTTCAAAAAAAATTCCAAAGTAATCATTGGTTTTAAATTATTATTTATTTACTTAGACCTACTATCTTGGTGTGATCTTTCTACACAATCTAATTTAATTCTCCTGTCGACACCCTGTCATGGGGCTGAGTCTCAGGGTGAGGGAAAGAGAGAAGCAGGAACGCCAGCTTTCTCACGACCGCACTTGGCAGCCCCAAGCGTGTCTGTCTCCAGGGGTTCCCATTCACAAAGCTAGTTCCAAGGTGAAATCAACGCTTCCACGTCTCTTCCCAGCCTGTCTGGGCCCTCCACCCCATGTGGGGAAGTACAAACTTGGAACATGACCCAGAACTACACTTGGCATGTTTCACAGAATGGTTAATCTTCTTATCGTTAAAAAAAATTTTTTTTTTTGTTTTAACTTCCTTTCGTATCAGGGCTGAATCACCAGTTCCAATCATTCCTGTTATTTGGAGGCTGCCCCCTCTAGTAGGAAAAGTGGGGCTACTTGTACGCACCCCGGGACACTTTCCACAGTTCCCAGATACACAGTGAACACATGGCTCCGCTGAGGCCCAGCCTGCTTTCCAGGACTTGCCGAGTCTCTAGCACCTCTGCTTAGCTTACCTAGTGGTGACTCTCCCCCAGGGGAGACTTTGACATCACAAGGCAACATTACCTCCCTGATGTCAAGAAAAGCACATCCTGGGGGGCCCGGGGGGCTCAGTTGGTTAAGCAACTGCCTTCGGCTCAGGTCATGATCCCAGGGTCCTGGGATCGAGCCCCGCATCAGGGGAGCCTGCTTCTCCCGCTCCCTCTGCTGTTCTGCCTGCTCTCGCACTCTGTCAAATAGATAAATAAATAAATGAATAAAATCTTAAAAAAAAATAGTAAACAAAGAAAGAAAAGCACGTCCTGCAGCACACTGAGCTCCGGGAGGGGACATGGAGCCTGAGCACAGGCTGTGGGAAGCCGTTCCTCCTGGCCTGCCCCTCACTCAGCTATGGCTTTGCGGCCGGAGACATTCAGGGCAGCTCATCAGCACAAAAGCGTTTTCTACGGGGCACCATGCAAATCGTATTTATTACACTCGCCGCTCATTTGAGGAACATATGAAACAACAGAGACTGGAAATGGGGATTTGGGGACTATCTGACAGTTGGAACTGTTCCCATTCATTTTTGACAACGAATAGCACCTTTTCCGTTTGTAAACTCGTTCCGTAAATTATTTTCTGACAGCCGCCTGGGATAAAGTGAGCAGAGCTGTCAGATAGAGACCTGGGCAAACAGACTGAGCTCCCCTGAATACAACCGGATCTCTCATCTTGGTATTTCCAGCAGCGCTGGGCAGAACCGAGTCCCCCGGGGAATGGCCACTGAGTGAATAAATGAGCTAACTCCTGGGCCGGTTAGTGCCTCAGCAACACAAGGGATACCCCTTAGCCAGTGCAGTACCGCGAACCATATGTCAGGTAACTTTGAGGGGCAGCACTGCACTTCAAGAACCCTGCGACTGCCACTCTCTCTTAGCCAGGCCCCCAAAGTTCCCCAGGCCCCTGCAGGCCGGCCCGAGTCACCCAAATATCCTCCTCTGTGCCCAACCCCTTCCTTCTCCACAGAAGTCCCCCTTCCCAGATTTGTACACAGAAGCACTGTTCCTGGGGACCCACGGCCACAGCCCTGAGTGCAGGCCAGGTCCCTGGTGGTCTTTGTGACAGGGACTGATGGTGATTACGCAATAGGCACTCCACTCCTGTATCGTCTTCGGCTCATTCTTTTCTAAGGTTCACATTTCCAGTTTTTCTCTCAGCAGGAGAAGAACACAAAAGAAACTGGCAACTGGGAAAATGAATCATAGGAAAATCCTGGCCCCAAATAGAGCCTGGGTTCCGTTCCCTCTTGACACTGGCTGGAAGGTGGCCTAACAGAGGAGTGGGGAGCGGACAGTACGTGGCGTGGGAAGGCTGGGTCGTGTCACAATCCCGGGCTTCGGAAGGGAATGTTCCAGCTGCCACGGCTAACTCAGAAAGTAGCACTTGGTGAAGGCTGGTGTGAGCCGGGAATCTCCCTGGCTCAAATGTAGAGCGAGGGGGGAAAAGAAGGGAAAAGGAACACAAGGGTTCTGGGACTCCAAGCTGGGGAAACGGGACAATGAATGAGTCATATGGAAACCACTCTCAGCCAGCTTTGGCCAGACGGGACCTGCTCAGCAGAGCTCCCCCGCATCCCTCTGGGGACACAGTGACACTCCAGGCAACACTGGGAACAGAAGTTAAGTTGTAGCACACGGACCTGTATGGAAGGTGGTCAGAGAAACACTCCAGTGCATTCGACAAACAAGAATTATCCAGATTGTGTCACAAACACTGAGGGAAAAAAAAAGTACTGGTGAAGTTATTTCTGAGTCAGCACAGTTCTCAGGGGGGCTGGGCCCCCAACACAGAACATGCGGGGAAATCCAGAAGCCTGGGGGAGGCCTTGGGAGCCGAGAGGATGAGGCACTAAGGCTGTGGACTCAGTGTACCCCGAAGAAAGGCTTAAAAGGCAAGGGAGGATTTTCTTATTCTAGATCAAAGAAATCAACACCAATGATTAAGAAAATGATATGAAGGAGGCAGAGAAATCTTTAGAACCCCATGACCAGGGCCCATCAGAAGCAATAACAGCCAAAGGAGGGACGAAAATTACTGAAATGGAACAAGAGCTTCATTTCTCTCCATGAGCAAACTTGGACGGCACCTGAGCCGAGAATTCCAACTCCAGTTCCGATGAATTCCAATTCAGATTGGTGGAGGAAGCAGTCACGTCATCTGACGCATGTGTGTGCTTTATCGCCAGAAAGTAATTAAGCTACAGAACAGGCTGCCTCCTCACACTGAGGTGCATTTGTGCCTCTGGAGAAAAGTCAGCAGAAGACAGATCTACTGTGCTGCTGGAAATGAAGGAAAAGACGTCACAGTAGGAAGGGGGCAGGGAGGGAATTCACACACTAGGTGTGGGGCCTCCAGAGCCGACTGGCCACCCTTCAGCCTCTCTGAGTCAGCCTCTCTGATCGTCCCCCACCCTCAGTCGGCCCGACCAAGCCACGCCCACTCCCCCTACTGTCCACCGCTGATTAGCGACTCTCTTCCCCATTCAGCACGTTCACGTGATGCTCTCCCTACACCTTGAAATACAACTTCTGTGAGTTGTACATGTATTTGCCATCAGTTCAGTTCTGAGTATCTCATTAGTAAAACAGGCAAATGGCAGAAACACAGAATACTAAATATTGTGTCCTTCTGTGCCTTTTCCTTTCTGGCAGGAGAGGGAAGGAGTCTTCCCCATTTCAGAATTCTGGGTTTTCCCAGGTAACTCTTGTGGAAATACCAAAACCTGGAGTCAGAGGTTCAAGTCATTCTCCTTTGGTGGTACCTCCTAAAATTCATTCCCATGCTGCTCCTTCCCAAAACAGAACTAAAAAGATCTGCATTTTGTTTAGGAGCCAGTGATTCACAAGCAGGGGTTATTTAAAGATCCTTCTCAATTTCCCATTTTGTTTTTAACATGTGATTTGGCCAGGAAAAGAAAGGGCATTCAAAGAACTTTCTTTGTAATTTAAGAATTCATGGAAGGGATGGTGGGTGAGAAATTGAAACCACAAGGAACATGATTTAGAATAATCATCTCTCTCAAAATACATACACATACACATATGCAAATAAGTGCGCCGATGTTTGTACTGATGTGTGATGCGGAAATAAGCCGGCAAGGAGGACTGCTTCTTTCAGGGTAAACCTGATAAACTGTAACTAAATCTACATTGTAATATAGAGCCAAGCTTAAAATAAGAACAAAAACTACCTAGGTGCCATAAAGGAGCAAGCATTCAGTGTAGGGATGGAGGTCGGGGTAAGAAACATGGCACGCATTCCATTCACGGGCAGGACCCAGAAGGGAGCCCGCTGCAAAAGGCTGAGAACCATCAGGTGCTCCCACACCTCCCACTACAGCGAGCCAGCTGGCCCAGAGCAAAGCCAAACTTCTGATGGGGGACTGGAGGCAGCAGGTACAAGCGACCTCTAAGGAACCAAGAAGACCCATGCACCAGCAGCCGAGAGCATTTTTCACCACCGCAATAGGAGTAAACGGCAACAAAGGTCCAGTCCACTATCATCACTGGGGAGTTGGCACAGGAAACCCCCAAATTACTCTGTATGGTAGGGATACAAACCACTCACAAAATAAACAACCCCTGCTGAAGAAAAGTTCACAATCCTAAAAACCCCATGACAAAGTAAACCATTCCTTTCTCTGCAGCTAACAGAAAAATTACAATTTCAAGAACTCAGGGACATAGAAGAGAAACTGTAGAACAAGTGTGATTAGAATAACTCTTTAAAAGGAAGAAAAACAAAAGGAAGAAGAGTTGAAAAAAGGGCAAATCTGAAAAAGAATCAAAGATAATTCCAGAAATGAAAAGTATAGTCAATGATATTACAAATTCAATAAGGATAAAAAAAAAAATAAGGCTGAGAACAAGATTAGTGAGATAAATACAAAGAAGTTATTGAGAATACAACACAGAGAAATGTAAAAGATATGAAAGGGGGCACTGGGTGGCTCAGTTGGTTAAGAGTCTGCCTTCAGCTCAGGTCACAATCCTGGGGTCTTGGGATCGAGCCCCAAATTGGGCTACTTGCCTAGCAGGGAGTCTGCTTCTCCTACTCTCTCTCTAATGAATAAATAAAATCTTTAAAACAAAAAAGATATGAAAGAGAATAGGTTAAATATAAATCTAAAAGAAATCACCAAAGGGAAGAACACAACAGGAAAGAGATGATTCAACAAAATAAGAACACCCTGAATTTTCTTAATGAAGAAAAGAGAGATGAGACCTACACATAAGAGGAATGAATGAATGAATGAATGAATGAACAAATGAATAAAATCCCTTCTAGTGGCTCAGTCGGTTAAGCTCCCAACTCTTGGTCTCAGGTCAGGTCTTGATCTCAGGGTTATGAGTTCAAGCCCTGCACAGCGCTCTACACTGTGCATGGAGCCTACTTAAACAAACAAATAAACAAAGAACAACAACCCTGTCTAAATAGTGGTGGAAACCAGAACACCAAAGACAAAATGAAGGGGAGATTACGTGCTTGTAAAAGAGTTTGATAATCCAGTAACATACCCGTAAGCTCCTCGAATGTGGCAACACAGAGAAGACGCAGGGGCAACAGGGGCTCGGACCCTTTGCCTCTCCCACTCAGCGGGGACAGACACAAGCGCTGCTTGCTTCCTGAAAACCTCAATTTAGTCTCAACTTTGTCAGACTGAGTAAGTGTCCGGCTTGCTACACGTCCAGGGACATCACACCCTGTGCTAACAGGGCCTGGATTTTCACTCTAACTCACAAGACGGACATCTGTGTCACTGGAGCAGGCACAACGCGTCCAGGTCACAGGCGCCAATGCTTCCTAACACCTACCTCCTGCAAGTGTGCCTTCCAGCACCTCGTTTACCCAGCAGTAAAGTATCCCGAATGTATTCTGAGGACAAGAACCCCATCTTGTGGCAAAACGGTTCCAAGCCGTGGCTGGCCATCCACAGGAACATTCTCATTCTGAAGATCCATCTGTGTTGAGAAGTGATCATTTTATCTGCTTCACCAGACAGAGCATCCCCCCCGGCATTTATCTTGTGTCTGTGACGGCACCAGAGTCTGCAGTAAATCTGCAGAGCACAGTAATTTTGAGACTTTGTGAGTTATTTTCAAGGGAAAGCTGGTAGTCTTTGCACAGCTTCCCGCAGGAATATTTTAAGGGAAAACCAAACACTGACTCTGGGTTGGCTTCCGAAATTGATCATCTGTCTGCTCTAAGGATTGTCCAGACTTTCCACTTTCTCTAAGATGAACATACTTGGCTAAAGCAATCTCATGACAAAAACGCCCCAAGCCCCTAACAAATGACGGCCTAGTCACCCCCACACACAACCAAGCGGCCCACAGCACACACCTACCTACGTCAGAGCACTCACACCTTCATCCCCTAGAAGGTCCCTGTTACTCAGTATCTCTTCTCTACTTTACAGGACAGTCAAACTAGATTCTAGGTATTATCTCCATCTTCTTCCTTTGAGAGGAATGTCTTCCTCAGCATCCTTTGCCACTGTCCCTGTTCCTGTTTGGCTTTCCTATGTGAAGAGATTTTGAAAGGTCTTATTGTTAATAAGCTCAAAAATATAAAGCACTGCACACAAGGCCTGGCTCCAAAACCTTAGCTATTATCACTGTTCTTATTATCGTTACTACCGTTAGTAATGACAACAGAGTACTGAAAAGGGGTGGGGAAGACACCAGAACACAAATACAGTCTATCTTCCTCATCATCAAAGCTTAAAGAAACAACTAGCCTAAACAAGCAGCCAAATTATTTTTATGAAAAGCAAAACCAAGATAGTATTTCCCCCCCAAATGAGGCTTTAACTAAAGTTAAAAAAGACAGTAGATTAATATTAAAACAGCGTTTATTTGTTAATGTAACATAGGAAATTAAAGCAAGTTACACTATCTTTAAAAACACAGCTAATGCGTTTTAAGAGAAACCCTTCCCTCCCACCCCCCATCCCCGCATGAATTCAGAATCTAAGAGAAGTAACCATAAAACAAAGTTTTGTGGAATCCTTCATCCAAGAGTGCTTACATGATGATTAGGTTAATATTGCCTTCTTACAAAATTTCTCTTTTCTATTAAAAAAAATTTTTTGTAGCCTTGATTGTTTATTACAAAAATTCAGTACAAAAGTTCGATATATTGAAAAATGCCCCCCCTCACAGCACCATTATATATAGCAGAGAGTAATCAAGAGCAGATTGCTAATCTAGATGGAGCAATCGTCAGATTATACCCAGACACACAGTGGTTTATTTACCCTCCCATCCCCTTCTCATAAGAACTTAAAAAAACACACATACAAAAAAATGTCAAAAATTTGAGGAACCCTTCCCAAACAGTACACAGTTAGTTCAGTGTCAATAATTCACATCTTGCAACAAAGTGTATGGATATGGTTTCTTTTACAAAACTTTCAGTGTCAAAAAAGGAAATTAAGGCCATCAGATTCGCAGTTTAAAAATTCACATAAAGGAAATACAAAAATATTCTGTGCTTCTGAGAAGGCTCTGCACTGCATGTTGGTAAGGATTACCATACTTCTTTATTTGGAGGAAGACCGTTGACTTGAGAAGTCTACATAATTGCACAGCTTCTGTTGGATGCTCTTGTGGTTCCCTGATGAGGCAAAGGAGAAAGACAGATCAGTGCTAAGAAAGTAGATAACACTACTTTCAACTAAGGCAGAGACAGGACAAATCCGTATTACCTGACTGCGAATGAATCCTTATCATCTCTCACGTACCCTTTCTAACCTTTTCTTACAGACTCCTTCCAACAAATTTGAGAACAGCGACACTGAACTCCAGCTGCACATTCGGATCTAGAGGAGCTTAAAGAATAAATCTGATCTAGGTGCCTAGACCAACTAAATGAGAGTTTCTCATTTAAATGGAGAAGTCTATCTATTTATATGTAATTTTAAAGCTCCCTAATTATAATATGCAGCTGAAGTTGAAAGCTGCTGTTCAATAAATAATCTCCTTTTATAACTTGGGAAACAGGAGGTCAGCAGGTTCCATTTGGAACCACATCAGGGATCCTGACGGGCTGGGTCCTCCGCTTACACATCCCAGAGCACGTGCTCTGGCTTCACCCTCAAATGTGAAGTCAAAATGGCTCCCTCCCTCACAGTCCAACTTGTGACTTACTGCCGGACTGGGCTGAAACTGGCTTATTGAAGGTCACAAAAAAAAACCCTCTAATCAATTCGAGAGGCGACTGGACCAATTCTCTAATACAAAGTCAAAATATCTACTCTTTCATCTTCCCTCTTTTAAACCTTGAAGTCACTACCTACCCTGATCACAAAAGCTAAAAGCTTCACCCATCTGACCTCTTTTCCTTCTCTCCCCACTCAAGTTCAGTCCCTACATCTCCATGAACCTCCACTCACACAGTCCCTCCGTGTCTCTGCAGTCTGCCTTCTCGAGTCAACTGCGGATCTGGTCTCAGGGTCTCCCTGGCTCCTCAGTGTGCAGACGCTACCTGCCCAGGCATCCCGACTGCACACTTACCACCAAGCTCCCATTTCCTGTATGTCTGACACACACCCTCCGACAACTGGACAGATATGCTTGGTGCCCAAGTCTTGACACATCCCCTGTGGTAAACGAAGGACCATCACAGACTCTGCCACTCCTCCCATCAAGAGCTGAAGACTATTTACTCTCACCTGGGACTGGAGAAGGCCTAGAGATTCACTTCGGCTATGAGAATATGAGCCTTGCCTTTTAGAGATCCTTTTCACCCTCCTGGAAGCCAGCTGCTATGTTATAATTAAGCTTGGGCTAAACTACTGAAAGATAAAGGAACATGGAGAGAAATAGGGAGAACCTTCCAGCCCCAGCCATGATCTCAGCTGAATGCAACCGCAGCATTAACTTCACTCTCCATCACGTGGACCAAAAGAACTAAGTGCCCAGCTGAGCCCAGTCAAACTACCATCACGGCAAGTAAGAAACTGGTCTACAGCACTAAGCTCTGGGGTATATGTTAAGGCAGCCAACATGTAACTCAAATATCCACAGAACACCAATGCCCGTCCTCAATACTCAGAACACTGCCAGTCCTTCAGAACACCACACAAGCACACTTCCTGGAGATCTTAACTCTTCCTGTGGCCTTGTCTCTGGCATCTGCCTGCTCCAACTCCTACTGTGAGCCACCTGTCCCGCACTGAGACCTCTCTTACACTGTTACTGTACTTCCAGTCGTTATAACGCTTTCCATTAAGGGTAGGAAATGGATCTTGTCCTTGTTTTCTTGTTCAAGCTAAACCTAAAGTATCTGTTCTTAAATAGTCCTCCAAAATGTATGAGGAAGTATGCAAAACTTCATTCTACCTCATACAATCCACTTCCAGTGGTTCTCAACCCCGGGGGCTAACCACATACAAGAATGTTTTTTGGAGTAGGACTGGGGCCAGTGAAGTAAAACAGAGATTTATAAATCTGCAGATACAGAGACAAAGTCTTACAAGGATAAGGGTAAGAATTCTGATTAATCATCTGACTCAAACAGCTTGAGAACATAAACTGAACGCTCATTACTTATTAATAATTCCAATTTAATTAATTAAAATCAAATTTGGAGTTTCTTTATTTCAAGTGTTCTCAAAAGCCCAAGCATCAGCTAAAATCTATCTTATAATTAGATGATTAGAAACCTAATATAGCAAGGATTTTGTTTCCCACTGCAGTTGAGTATTACTCTGGTTTTTAAAGTTTATATGCAGATACTCTAAGTTAGTGATCTAAACTTCTCTCTCACAGAACTCTTTTTTGAGCATGCATTCCAACCCATACATACATATTTGTAAGTGATATGCAGGCCCTACCTGAACATACTAGGTACACTATAAAACAAAACTGAAATGTGACATCATTAGAAAACAAATGTTTTAAAAGATGTGCTAATGTATTCTCCCACTCTCTAATGTGCTATCTTGACTAACACCCTCAGGAAAAACGCACCAACACCAACTGGCCAATCACTTACATGGTTCAGCAAGTAACGGGGAAAAAAAAAAAAAACACCTCACTATTGATTTTGGTTTTTCCATATTTCTGTCAATAAAACTTAAATATGTGAAAGTAATACCTGCTGGTGGAAAAGTTCTTCTTCTGCAAGCACTTCGGGTGCTTCCTCCTCCTCCTCCTCCTCCTCAGGTATGGTGGTTTTAAAGACTGTACTTCTCTGAGCAACCTCCTGAAAACAAGAGTGGCTCCAACTTAAGTTAAAACCATACTAAAAAATCACAAAGGCAGTCAGGGAGAGGGAACTTTGCTTTGCCGAACTTTTAGAAAGAGCACCTTTCCTACAGTAGGGATTATTTTTTTAAAAAGAAAACAGTGGTTCCTCGAAAGCTTTAGCTACTGGGCAGGAAATTTTGCATAACTGGTAGCAGTTCTGAGATCTTCAATATTCCCTGCAGGGGAGCTCCTGGAGTCCAATGGGAAACACCTGCTGCAAAGTTTCCAATGCTTTTGATTCCGTTCTGTTACTAAGAGCTCTGGGAACCGTGTGGCACATTGGATTCTTTATAACACTCCCCAAGACTTCAGCTTCAAGATCCATGCTCCTAGCAGAAAGAAGGTACTAAATAAATGCTGACTAAAATGACAATGAAGGCCAAATGCTGTGATCTTGGGGACCATGGTGGCAACACTCCACCTTCAGCAACTGGTTCCTCCTGGGAAATGGAATCAAGACAGATGAGCCCTCCCTTCTTCACATTAGTGGAGAAGCTCCAACGTATTCCGCACAGAAAACAGGCCTGTCCCTCACTGGAGCTAAGACAGAATGAACGACTTCCATTCCCTGCCAAAAGGCTCGCGTACAGATGACTCTCCTGGAGAGAAGGCCGACTCGCACGATGCAGCCGTGTCTCTGTGTAAGCAAAAGGCTGACCAGCAAGTACATGAGTGTGTCCCACAGAGAGCCGCAGAGCTGCTCACCTTACTCTGTACCAGATCCTAAGGTCACTCAAGAAAGAGAACTCCATGCATGAAGATGCTAAGATTACGTCAGTAAAAGCTTATCTGGAATCTAACACACAACAAGCTAGTTTAAAATGGCAAAGAAAGAAAACCAAAAACCGTGTCGTACAAATGAGAGCTCCACATTAAATATGTCTAAGGATATATTTTATAAATGAAGCAAAGTGTACACTAGTACTTTCTGGGGAATCTTGATTATTGTTGCATGGACAAATAAGATGGACTATTCTGAGAGTTTCCATTAGTCAGAAACTTCAGTTCTGGGATCTCAGTCAGTGCCTACACACACAAATAGCCATTTCATAAATATCAGCCTGCTTTGACCAAACCCACACGGACAAAAAAGCATGTGAGTCTAGGTCAATTATAATGCTCTGAAGTAAGAGATCAATTGGGGGATAGCAGCATACAAAACAGAAAAAGAATTCTCAGAAAGCTCTTAGAGTACCCAGTTTTCCAAAATTCATCCTAAAATGAGGAAAGAAAAGTCAAAGAAAATCTGCTAGAGAATTCCTACATTCCAGCTCAGGCAGCTGGTGACCAGTGTAGACACCTCATCTGGAAATGTGGGCTCTTAAGGTACATGACATAAGAATATTGTCCTCAAATGCAAAACTCAGAAAAAGCAACCTTCCCAACAAATACAAATTAATTCAATTTAACTACTTTTAGTGTAAGCATATGGTTAAGTACTTTTCATTTGACAACACTTAAAAACCAATTAATGTAATGCAGAAAGCCTGTATAGAAAATGAGTGTGCTAAATGTTAAAAAATATAGAAAAATCATAAAACAAATTTAGAACCAAAAATCATTGGGAGATTGAGGCCCAGGAAATTGTTATTAGTCAAGGTGCTAATAGATAAATGTCTTTATCAAAAAAATTCCTCTCAGCAAGATATCGAACCCTATCAAGTGCCCTAAAAGACCCACATAGTCTGTCTACAAAACGTACTATCAGTTGGTCCCTATTAAAGCCTTACACACATAAAGGTACACAACTCAGGAGTGTACTGAAGCCACCTGACATGTTCACCTCTGCCAGCTCTGTGCGGTCACGACATGCTGACAGCCTGAAGTCACCACAGTGGTAGTGCAGGATACCCACACCACAGAGATCAGCAAATGTTACATACAGATCAGAGCGGTTTTTGTGGGTAGAAGAGCCGACAGTTAAACTATGATATCTCTGTACACGTAAGTTGTCATTCACATATACAAGTTTCAGTTATGACTATATTTCAGAAGGTACAGAGAGATGGCTTTCTTAGTTCCCTCACAGAAAAACTTTCTAGGGACGCCCTGGTGGCTCAGTCGGTTAAGCATCTGCCTTTGGCTCAGGTCATAATCCCAAGGTCCTGGGATGGATGGAGTCCCTCGTCAGGCTCCTTGCTCAGCAAAGAGCCTGCTTCTCCCTCTGCCTGCCGCTCCCCCTGCTTATGCTCTCTCTCTCTGACAAATAAATAAAAATCTTAAAAAAAAAAACAAAAAAACAAAAAACATTCTAGAGACAGGTGGGTGGTTCAGTCAGTTAAATTTCTGGCTTTGGATCGGGTCATGACCCAAGGGCCCTGGGATTGAGTCCTGCATCTCAGGAGCCTGCTTCTCCCTCTGCCACTCCCCCAGCTTGTGCTCTCTCTCTCTCTCTCCTTCTCTCTCTCTCCACTAGACAAATAAATAAAATCTTAAAAAGAAAGAAAGACATTCTATTTTAGCATGTCAACATTTGCTGTTGTTAGTTGTCCACTATTCCCATCCTCATTTGTCAGTGAAAGCTCCCAGTTTTAGCTGGGTCCCCATCTCTCCTAGAGAGATGGGACACACAGTCATAGGAGCAGAGGAAGATCAAGCTATTGGAGAGGAGAAGGCAGCTCAAGCTAACTCTGTCCTCCAGACTCCAGGGACTGGTTTAGAGGTGAGCCTGTGACCCAGGCTGGTACCATGTAAGTAAAGCCCTGGATGGAAAACTCACGGGGAATGAAGCTCTTTCCCACAAAGAACCAACCTCGAACAAGGCACCTCCAGGAGCATCCGGCACTCATCCTGCCTCAACCAAAGAGACGCTCTGAAAACAGGGACACAGAAGATCCTTGAGGACACTGGGTAAGCCACTGGATCAAGTCCACTATCTCTGGATTTTTGGTTGTGTGAGCCCGTATAGTCCCATTACAGACAGTTTAATTACATTTTCTGACACTTCCAATGCCTCAGCAAGAGGAAAATTTACATAAAAAATTAAACTGACTTAAGCTAATTATCTACAATCCTACAGAACAATGGTCTTTATGGTGGTAATTATGGATTGTTGCAAATATGGCCTGGGACCTACTAATAAACAGTTTCAGAATTAAAGAAATAAATTCCAAATGTATTTGTCTGACAACCACAGACGTAAAAACTGTGTTCATGAGGCACCTGGGTGGCTCAGTCATTAAGCAGCTGCCTTTGGCTCAGGTCATGATCCCAGGGTACTGGGATCAAGCCCCACATTGGGCTTCCTGCTCAATGGGAAGCCTGCTTCTCCCTCTCCCACTCCCCCGTTTGTGTTTCCTCTCTTGCTGTATGTCTCTCTGTCAAATTAATAAAATCTTAATAAAAAAAAAAATTGTATTCATGATATTTTCCTCATTTCTGATAGAAGCCACTTAACAGAGCCCAGCTAGCGGAAGACAGAAGTTGGTTAAAAAGAACAGACAAACCAACGAACCAAATAATTTAATATTCACAGATTTAAATTATGAAGGAAAACCTGAGCTCTAGTTAGCTCTAGTTAGCATTACGGAGATGTCACTCTAATACCACCTCAAGCCCCATCCCCATCACGGTATCTACCATCTATTTTGGGGGATTTTCTTTCTTTCTTTTTTTTTTTTTTTAATTTTTCTTTAAGATTTTTTAATTTATTTATTTGACAGACACAGATCACAAGTAGGCAGAGACAGGCAGAGAGAGAGGGGGATATTTTGGGGGATTTTCAACCTGCTACATTCTAAACTCCTACAGGATCACTTGTACTCCGAACACATTTTCACAGAGAAACAAACGGCAAGATGAGGCCTGCTGCATCAGCCAGGGCCCCTCATCACAGGGCTTCTGGACCTGAGCAGATCGCCACTCAGCCACGTGTGGAGAGAGCCGTGTTCTGTCAACGCCAACGTCAGGGGAGTGCCCCGCAGTGGAGCCACCATCCTTGCCACAGGGCAGTGGCCACAGAGGAAGGACCCCAACGTGCAGAGACAGAAACAAGCAAGGGTTTCCGCAGAGAGATCAGGAGGAAGCCTACAAGTGACTGACGGCATGGGTCAACAACGCTGCTCCCCTGAGAACCAGGCTGAGTATCGGGGATGACTACCCCAGAGCCGCCCCAAAATCTCGCACAACTGTGCTGAGGTTGACAGTGAAAGAATCACAGGCCATTTCCCTTCCCGGCTCTGCCTGAGATCAAGGAAACTCCTCACCCAGTAGACAAGGATTCCAGACAAAGAGCAGTCCGAAAACCAGCAGACACGCCTGGTGAGGGACAGACGGGAAGACCGCCAGGCATGGGACTCGGAATGCAAACACCTACAGCAGATGCTGTTAGTTATTTTATTTCTCTGAACTTAAGGGAGGGTCTGTGTTTAATTTTTACAATTTTTTTAGCCAGGAAATTCTTACTGAAGGCCTATTCTGTGCCAGGGAAAATCAGAATAGGTCCTTGCCCATGATGTGCTTAGGACTCTAGTGAAAGGCCAATGGGCCAAGCACCAGACAGGGTTAAGGGGTCTGCAGCTGACATCACGGGAGTGGAGAAAGAAACCCAAAGGGGAAACTGCAAGTGGACCTGCACCCACTCCCTCCCTGGCACAGCCCCATTTCTGGAGGGCAGGTATGCATGCGTGCATACGGCATGGGAGTCTTGATGGAACAGTAAGGGTAGGGAACGTTCTTTGATAAGAATCTAGGACTGACATGTTGAAAACACAGCCATCAAGCAGATGTACACTCCAAAATCTATAAACTCAAGAGTTTCACAAACATTCTGAGAGCTAGGAACATAGCTAATAGCTAATAACATAGTCACCAAAGGCCAGATATATACATTCTGAGTGTTTCCCAATGAGTATCTCTTTTATATTATACTCCTTACATTAGTATTATCATAGCTCTGTGACTTGCTTTATTATTATCCACCATTTCGAAATGAGAAGACTAAGAGAGGCGAAGGAACTTGCCAAAAGTCACAAACCCAGAGGGCAAAGGAGGCAGAAACCAGAGCCTGTGCTCATGTTCAGTGCTCCACAATACATTCCCATTTCACTCCTAAAATGTGAAGTCCTCTTCACTTTATTTACTCAGCAGCCTTGGCCTGGTGTAAGCAATCAGTCACTTCACGTTTCAATGTGACTGCAGAAAAGGTATCACACCTGCACAAAGAACTTTCAAGTGGAACAGACACTGGAGTGGTTCTGACAAAATGGCCTTACCTCTCCCTGAGAATTTTTCAATATAACCTTCACATCTTCGCCAGTGCCCCATGAGTTCTGGTTCTTCCAGATGAGGTCAGTGGGAGGACTGGCTGTGACACCAGCATTTGCAGCCCAGATCTAGAAAAAAGAAAGAACATCAGTCCACCAAGAATCCAGCCCTCCCAAATCTTCGTGACAGCAACATAATGAAGAACACTGAACTCCTAATTCTAAGTCTCAGAACTGTGTCCCAGCTTCAGACTCGCTGTAGAACTACCCGTGGGTCCAAGAGTGCCTACGTAGGCCCCAGCCTCCCCATCCAATAAATGGGAATGCTGATGCCCAGGGATCTGAGGTAACACTGTCTACATTCACCTCCTAGCCCTCAACATGTCAAAATGTGTGCCAAGTGGTCTTATTCTCATTATCCATAAAATAGGACAGAAGCGGGATTGCTGTGAAGAATAAGGGATTAACCGCACAGCAGGGCTGGGTCACTGAGCAAGGATTAGCTCTCCCTGTCAGCACCCAGTTAAGGGTTTTATGGGCCATTCTTCCAGAATGGAGCCCTCTGACCCACTCCAACAGTATCTTTCAGCTGTCAAGAGCAGTCAATGAAGAGATCCTACTAATTCCTCTCAAAAAATCTGCAGCAGACAGCCCATCTAGAATATTCTTATAGAAACTGGTATGTCTCCAATGAGGGGCAGTGTCACAATACTCCATGAGTGTCTACGGCTGAACTCCACAATGCATGCAGGGAATGAACGAATAACCCATTAATCAATCATAAGCAGGACTACTACTGAAATAGGCAAACAATTGCTTTTCCTTTTTCAGAAGCAAGGGAATTCTACCATATTTTTAATGCATTTTATTGGCAAAAGAGTACTGGTAGAGTGGAGAAAATGTGAGTCAGAAAACCTAGGTGTGAACCCTGGACAAATCACTACAACTCTACCAGCCTCGATGTCCTCATCTGTAGGGATACTACCTACAGGATACTACCTGGTCTTAAGATTTCTAAAAGACCATATGAAAAAAGAAAAGTTTTACATCCCACAAATTATTTCACAATATAAATGGCCACATCTTGGCAACAGGTAAACTAGAAATAGTATTGGTAGGTATTTTTTTTTAGGTGGGAAGAAAAATCTATGAATTTCTGATTAGAAGGGAGCCTGTCCCCTTCAGATGCCCACCTGAAGCTGAGAGATCTTCCATCAGCATTGTAACTAGGAAGCGACAAGGAGTGTTTACTGAGGTAAAACAAAAAGCAATTGGATCTGGGCTGTTAGGTCATATGGAATGTTAGTGTTTTCCTAAGTTTAAGCAACACTTTTTCACCATGGTTCCTATGGAATCATAGTTGGTTTAGTGTTAATAATAATCATAAAATGTTGGCAATCCTACTGGGTCATTTAATCTGAAACTATTCTGTTCCAGAGCTACCTTATTCAATATGCTAGCTATACATGGTCTGAGCATCTGAAATGTGACTAGTCAAAATGGAGATGTACTGTGAGGCTATCCGTACGTTCGAACACTGAGTCCAAAAAAGAAAAAAAGAAAAATCAAAAGGTAAAGTATCTGGCTAATACATTTTTATATTGGTCACATGTTGAAAGAAGAGTATTTTGGATACATTGAGTTTAATAAAATATAGTACTAAAGTTAATTTCATACCTTTCTTTTTTTACTTCTCTTTAATGTGGCTACAAGAAAATTTCAAATATATATATATATATATATATATATATATATATATATATATAAAATTCCAGAACACAAATAAGAGAAATATATATATGTATATGTAGATCTTTGCTATTGCCTGGTACAATTTTACAGTAAGATTAGTTATCACAACCATGTTCCAGAGAGCTTCTTATCTCATTTAATGCTAGCTACTGAAAGGAAGGGAGGAAGGAAGGAAGGAATAAATAAATTACATTTCATATGATAACTGAGTTCTCCACTAGACCTATAGTATATATATCTATTTGGTCCCTGAGGAACTATATCTAGTAGAAAAAGCAGATGATTAGCATAATGGTTTCACATTACTTTAGAGAGATAGAGAGCACACTCAAATCTGAATCTTCTGAATTAAAATGTCAGATTCTTTCCATCACATTATGCAGCTTCCATTAGACACATAATAGGACTGAAGAATTTTCTCTCACTATAATAATTACTGAAGAGAAGAAAGGACAGTGTGGTTAGGATATTTTTCCCATTTTTTACCATTACAAAATTAGCATCTGATATTTTCACAGTGGGTATCAAGCTCTATGACACACTATTTAAGGAAGTCTTAACTAGTTTGAGCCTTTGATCTTTAACACTAAGTAAGATGTGTATCAATCATAAATTTTAAACACATAAAATATGTGTTTAACAAGATGGGATTGGGAAGGAGACAAACCACAAAAGACTATTAATCTCACAAAACAAACTGGGGGTTGCTGTGGTGTGGGGGTTTAGGGATAGGGTTGCTGGGTTATGGACACTGGGGAGGGTATGTGCTATGGTGAGTGCTATGAAGTGTGTAAGCCTGATGATTCACAGACCTGTACCCCTGGGGGAAAAATATATATATATATATATATGTTTATAAAAAATAAAATTATTAAAAAAAATATGTGTTTAATATTTTTAAAAGGAACTGATAAAAAGAGATCATTACTTCTGTATCTTTCAGGAATAAAAATGTGGACTTCTTTCGCATCTATATCAAAGTCAACACATTGTTTGTAAAATCTACTTACTAAGTAAAAGTAAAGAAATTTTGTATTTGCTCAATGAAGCTACTTCTCTAAAAAGTATGCTATATTTAGTGACTTTTAAAGATGTGGCATTTCAGAACACAGCAACAGTGAACCGTTTAGAACTCACAGGAGAGTCAGAGTGCCAAAAGCCCATCTCTTTTTAAATCTAGAAACTTAGGGGTGCCTGGGTGGCTCAGTGTGTGCCTTCAGCTCAGGTCATGATCCTGGAGTCCTGGAATCAAGCCCCACATCGGGCTCTCTGCTCAGCAAGGAGTCTGCTTCTCTCTCTCTGCCTGCCTTTCTGTCAAATAAATAAATAAAATCTTTTTTCAAAAATAAATAAATAAATCTAGAAACTTGAATACTATGTAAAAACCATGTGACCCTCTCTAAAATAGGTTTTAAAAAGTCATTCTTTACAACAGGACCTATCACTTACTAATTTTTGTTCAAAATGTGAGTCCCTAATCCAACACCAGAGATGGTGACTAAGGGTGATGTGGGGTCTGGACACCAGAACACTACCCAGATGATGCTGAGGGTCACCCACAGCTGATGACTATCACGTTAAGGCGTACCTTAGCACTGACAGATTATCCTAATAGTTCTTTATGCCAAGCAGTATCTCCTGAATCAGACTGGGCTACAATTGTCAGTCAAGAGACAGCTGTTTTATATCTACTGGAGTAGACAAAATAAAAAGAATTCAAAGGTCAATACTTTCACTTTTAATAGTCAATTACCTCTCTCAATAAGATAGAATTTTTAAAATCTTTAATAGCACTTACAATTCCCTAATCGTGTCAAAGATGTTTTAATGCTCAATTCTAAAATGCTTCTCTTTAAGTCAAAAATTTTCTTGAGTCACTTTAACTGTTAGTTAAGACAGTGAAGTTAAATTAAATGATGATTAAATTCACTTACTGTAACAGTCTGGCCTGCCTTCAGCACGTATCTTGAGGTATATTTGTAACTGACTGATGTGTCTCCAATTTTTCTGATCATTTCCCAGCCTCCCATTGGCTGATCCTATTTATGAACAGAGTAAAACAAGGTCACATCAAGTATACAGAAAGTGATGGGTAATCAAATGAATTTACACAGATAGTTAAGCTACGATAGCTCTGTGGCTGCCTTCTCTTGATTCACATCTTCCTACCATAAGAAGAAAACATGGTTTCATCATTCAGCAAAACACTATCTTCAATAATGCTGCAGTTTTAATATTAAGGTACTTAATTTTAAAGAAGACAAACCTAGAAGAGAAGGGATGTGAACCAAACTAAATGGTTCATATTCACTGCTAGATTGGGTTGGTCTTTGAAATTTACAATACAATCTAGCAGTCATAATCACAATTATAAACATGTAGTATTTGATTACTTTAAGCTTTAAAAATATAGACACATAAGGGTGCCTGGGTGGCTCAGTTGGTTAAATGCCTGCCTTCGACTTGGGTCATGATACTGGAGTCCAGGGATGGAGTCCCGGGATTGTGTCTCAGGATCAAGACTGGCGTCGAGCTCCTGCTCAGTGGAGGGCCTGCTTCTCCCCATCCCTAACCCCACTCATGCTCTCTCTTTCTTGCTCTCTGTCTCTCAAATAAATAAATAAAATCTCAAAACAAAAATAGACACATAAGCTTAAAAACAGATGGAAGAAAATATAACCGTTTTCTTCTATGCCACTTCTGCCCATACTTAACTTCCCTTCCTCAAAGCATAAGGGGCTGAAAAGGGTCAGTGATACAATGACCAGTCCCAAGGGATGGTTATCACCTCTGGCTCCATGCTGGCAAGGGCTGCCTGGCACCTGAGGAAGGGTGCAGGGTATTTAAAATAACCAGATGCACTAATCTATACCCATCTCTAACTCAAAGACAAGAATAAACCAAGCTGAAAGCCAGCTTTAGAGTAACTCAACATGGGGCTGTTAATGCCTTTTGAAAAGAGCCAAACTACAACAAGGGAGCAGCAGAGACTACTCTTACTTTTAAAGTCGTGACTAAGAGGGCTTGGAGCCTGTTCTCTTTAGTATGTGAACTGCTAGCTTTCCTTTGCCCAGCCAAATCATTTACTCATCCACACACAGGACAGAGGAGAAAAGGTGTAATTTTCACAAACAACATGTGACAAATCCTGAACTCATGCTTCAGAAAGTGACATCCATCCCACTGCACCTACATGGAACACTCAGACCTGCCTTCCAGCATCATCTCACACCCCTTCACAACCTCCAGCTCCATGATGCCTAGCCAGGGAGAACCTTCACTATTGTACTCTTGAAGACCCCAGCTCGAAACCTCAGAATTCCCAATGAATATTTTGTTTACTTTTAAACAAATAATTTCAAGATAGGGCTCCATACTGTTCTTTATACAAATTAAATCATTAGTGTTCATTCCATCATTTAGAGAGAAAAATACTCCCTGCACATATCCGAGTCTGGGCTCACATTTCCTTCCTTTACCAACATTAACAGCTGTGAAAGAGTTATCTCCCATTTACACTCACAACTCCAACTTTTCCACAAGTCTGGGCTAGGGCGGGGAATAATAGGACCTCATCCTTGGGAAGGCCACTGTGCGAGAATGACCAAGTATGAAATACAGCTCTGGCTCCATAAAGAAATGCTAAGGAGAAACACTTTAAACCACTAAGTGTATTATCTCCTCTTCCTATTTGAACGTATACTCTGCTTCAAGAAATTGTAAGTAAAAAGGAGGAGGGAAACTCATTCTTGTGAAAACTACTGAATCCAAATGAAGTCTGAGGAATTAAGACAATTGGAAAATGATCTACCAGCTAGCAAAGCCTTCCTGGAAAAAAGGGGGTCTAATTTGCACCTGTTCGGAAGTGTTCTTCAAGCGGATAAATTTCCCATCAACATCTATCTCTTCGATGCACACGTTCCCAGTGGCTGAGGCAGAGTGGGAGATGCTAACGCTACTGCTCGCCTCTGACTCTTCCACATCGACTCTCTTCCGCTTTCCTCTAGTTGTGCGCACGCTCCGACTCGAGGATGCTCGGGACACTGTCACACGAGAGGAAGGGCTTGGAGAGAGTTTCAGTCTACATGGAAAAAATAAACATTTCATTTATGAGACACCTGTGACTTTCCTACTTTAGAAACAAGGGTATCAATATCCTGCACATGCATTTTTTTTCCTGCACATATGTTTCTAAAGCAAAACATTACTGAAGATGTGCTGCACAAGACCAACACATCTTAACTAATAGAAGTTTATTTGCGCTAGAATGTGCATTACAATGTTCTTTTAAAAAGTAATAATTTTAATGTTTTCCCTAGGAACAGAATATAATCATAATGCAGGAGTGTGGAAAAAACGGGAAGGAACCAGCCCACTGACCACCACCCCCACCACAACCACTGTTATGTTTCATAGGCTTGTCCTAATTTTTTCATACCTGTGTTTTCTTTTTATAAAATTACAATCACAATGTATGTAACAATGAAACTCAATGGCTTCTCATTCTCAATCAGACACATTCCCTTTGAAACTTTTCTAACAGGTGTCAAAGGACTTATACACTAACCTGATTTGAAAAATGACTATAAAGTCTCTTTCAGCAAATCAAGTATTTTACAACATATTAAATAATCAAAAGCTCAAGAAAAAGACTGTATATCTTGCAAAAGTCCAGCATTTAAAATAATAATAATAAGACTGCTTAAACAATATCTGTTGTTGTTTAGGTAGAAATATGATCCATACCTATTTACCACGTTAAAAAATAACAGAGAAAATATTTAAAGTTGCCTTAAATGTTAAAATAAAATTTTTGCAAAGGCCCAAACCTAGTTACTACTCTTTACATAAAAAAGGTGGGGGCAAGATGTAGACTGTGAGGTAGAGTGACACCTAAGGTGCTTACCTCTCTTCTTCACCCTCTAAGAGCTTCCTATAAGCACTGATTTCCATGTCCAGGGCTAACTTTACATCTAGAAGCTGCTCATAATCGTTCAGCTGTTGCTGCATCTGATCCCTTATTTCCGCCATCTCTCGCTCTTTGTCGGACAGCATGCGCCGAGAGTTGTCTCTTTCTTTAGCAAGCAAGTCCTCCAGCTCCTGAATCCTCTCCAAACATGCTCTAGACTGTGGAGTCAAAGGAACACATTTACTTTCTAGGAACATTCCAACATTAGCACAAAGCAGCTATTTTTAAAACATTTCCTGGACTGGAAAACAAAGAGAACCTGAAGGAATCTCTAACTTTAGAATGCCGAAGAGATTTTGATTGTAAGAATTTAAAAACTAAAATTTCTCCAATATAAAATACAGCTTCAGCAAAGTTTTGGCTTATAAAAAGACTTTGGAAAGAGATAAATTTATCAAATACAAGTGCCATAAACGTATATATAATTCTTCTCTATTTGGGCAAATAAAACAAAATTTTAAAAGCTTCAGTTTTAGTAAAAGTCTAGCCCCTACAAGCCATTTCACTCGAAAGTATAAATTAACTAAAAATGATAGAAAACTTGCCTACTAAAGAAATCTAAGGGCAGGCAAGAGTACGTTGTGGAGAAATGCCAGGTTTCTTCAGAAACCAGAGGAAGGGATTCGGCTACCTCAGGGATAGGGTCCTTGTAGGACTGCCTGTGCTCACATGCTCAGTAAGCATAAAGAGACTACACAATGCAGTACAGTCTTTAAGGTATTACTGTAAATATAAAAACTTTGTAACTGGTATTTAAAAAATGAGAAATCACACAACCTGCAACACAAAGTTCATCTGAGAAACCTTGTGTCTGGGTAGGTAATTACTCTTCTACGTTCCTCCCAAGACAGAATTCATCTCAGTAGCCTCAGAAAATGACAAAGGTTGGGGCGCTTGGGTGGCTCAGTGGGTTAGGCCTCTGCCTTTGGATCAGGTCATGGTCTCAGGGTCCTGGGATAGATCCCCACATCGGGGATCTGCTGAGCAGGGAGCCTGCTTTCCGACTCTCTCTACCTGCCTCTCTGCCTACTTGTGATCTCTCTGTGTCAAATAAATAAAAAAAGCTTAAAAAAAATGACAAAGGTGATCAACTCAAAAAGACTGATGGATAGCTCACACCCTTAGAATTACAAGCAGCAGCATCAGAGAAGGAAAGGCATATACTGTACGAAAATCTAATCTGGAAGGCTAGAAATCAAAAGTGGAATCTACGCTATGCAGATAACACTACACTCTAGGTAGTACATGCATTTCTCACAGGGGTATGGCTTACAAATTCTGAAAGTGCTTTACATCCACACTGGGAATAAACAAATAAGTAAACAGGGTGGATGAAAACAGGTTTTTCACTCTCAAAGAGAAAAGTTATAGATAAGCAAGAAAGCCAAAAATGAACCCTGTGGTATGGGGTTAGTTAGAAATATCTGTATGAACATGGGTTTAGTTTAATATAAATACAAGTGGCCAGAGATACAATTATAGAAAGTGTGTAAACATGGTTTGGCACACCCCCATATATGACCTAGCTCCAACCACAAGAAGGCCTAGAAGCAATGACTCCCCTGTACCAGTGAGGCACTCAGCATCCAGATCTTAAATTCTATGTACCATTCTCCAGTAAAAAGAACCAGGGCTCCTTGGAGAAATGGCTGATCCCAGGGCTACAGCCGGGAAAACATAGAATGAGCCTGGAGCATATTACAGCACCATAAAGCAAGAGGTGCTCAAAAAAGGGGAGACATAATGGCATTTTGACAGAATCATCTAAGCCAATAAAGGAAGGTAGTATTGGGTGGCTCAGTGGGTTAAGGCCTCTGCCTTCGGCTCAGGTCATGATCCCGGGGTCCTGGGATCAAGCCCCGCATCGGGCTCTCTGCTCGGCAGGGAGCCTGCTTCCCTTCCTCTCTCTCTGCCTGCCTCTCTGCCTATTCGTGATCTCTGTCTGTCAAATAAATAAATAAAATCTTTTAAAAAAAAAAAAAAAAGAAAGAAAGAGACAAATCTTTCATAGAATTCCACTTAATCAGTGTAGATACTCCCTTCAAGATGTGGAGCTTCCTACCTATCACCAACCCTCAAGAGTGAACTGGACACAGTGACCTGCTTCCCAAGAACAGAGTATGGAAAGAGAGAAAGGGTTATTTGACAGTAGAGAAACCTGGCAAACAATACCTTCACCAGGGATGAAGGTGAGATCACCACTTGATCCCCTGTGGGTGTCATGTGATCCATGATACAATGTGACAAGGGCACTTACTTAAAACCCATAACCCCAGTCTCATGGGAAAAGCACCAGACAAACCCAGACTGGGGGACAGTACAAAGGTAAGTGGCCAGTTCTCTTCAAGACTCCTAAGGTCAAAAAAAACAAAGCCTGAGAAACTGTCATAGACCAGGGGAGACTGCAGAGACATGTAGTAAAATCCCAAGAGTCCACAGTCTAGTTAGTAGTAATGTACCAACAGCAGTGTCTTCGTGTTGACAAACACGCCATGAGAACGTAAGATGGGGAAAACTATGGAAGGGACAGAAGGAAACTGCCATACTGTCTTTCTAACTTTTCTGTAAAACTAGAATTATGCCAAAATAAAAGGCTATTTAAAAAATCATCACTCGGGGCGCCTGGGTGGCTCAGTGGGTTAAGGCCTCTGCCTTCGGCTCGGGTCATGGTCCCAGGGTCCTGGGATCAAACCCCGCGTCGGGCTCTCTGCTTGGCAGGGAGTCTGCTTCCCTTCCTCTCTCCCCGCCTGCCTCTCTGCTACTTGTGGTCTCTGTCAAATAAAAAAATAAATAAAATCTTTAAAAATTAATAATAATCATTCAATTAACTAAAATCAGAGTAGCCACTGACACTGTATCAGAAGCGGGCATTCATCTTAAGAGTGATGCTAAACATAATTCCTGCCTCGAGAACTTGCACTTGAACTGCATTTGCAAAAACCATGCTATAAACTAAGAAATCCACTTTTTTTTCCTCACAGTCTTCTAATAAAATTTAAGTTCAAATGCCTCTCCTTCAATCAACCTCTTCACTGTACTTCTGATGTGGGAGGCAGACAGCATGAGCAACAAGGTAGAATGTAAAGGGGAGCTGACGAAAGGCATGAGGTACTCAGGATGCAGAGGGAACATCTGAGCCTAGATCTGTTTACCCCAAAATGTCCCTTGGTCTGCCTCTGATGTTACAGAGTTCTTTAAGTGGGGGAAAAACAGAATCAAGGTATAAAAAAGTTTTAAAGTTACTGTGACTCATTTAGAAATATCTGAATTGTATTTTCAACAGCTGCACTTCACCTGTTATGTAGTGAAACACAAGGAATACAGCCTGAGAGACAGACCTAGATCCTTCTTCCCAACTCTGCCATCAGGTAGCTCTGAGACTCTGGGCAGGCTGCAACTAACCTCACTAAGCCAATGTCACATCTGAAAAATGAAGAGGTCTAATTAGGTTACATGTAAGATCTCACCTCTCACTCTGGAGTACTTTATGACTGACTTGACAGTCCTGGTTTTCTTATTTTATAGTAAGTAACATAACTGTAATAGTTTACTAGAGTCTAGCTACAATAGAAGTTTCTAGTCTGGGTGTTAAAAAAACAAAACTGAGAAGTGCTTTCAAAATGCCAGTGGAGTCTTCCACAAGCCAAACAGACTGTGACCAACCAATTAATTTCACCGGTCAGAAATCCAGACAGAAATAACAGAAATGCTATAAGCAATATATGAAATTCCTAACTCCAAAACATAATACTGCTACCATCTCTATTTTATTTAAAAATATTTTCTGGAGTCAGTATTTTAAAGACTATGCCAATTTTATTTTTTTATTTACTTTTAAGATTTTTTATTTTTAAGTAAACTCTGTACCCAACATGGTCCTTGAACTTCCAACCTTGAGATCAAGAGTCAGTCACACACACTACCAACTGAGCCAGCCAAGGGCCCCAAGGCTATGTCTATTTTAAATAAAGTTTTAGGGGTACTTCACTAACATGAGTCATATAACCCAAAGGAAACTGTATGGCCTAAGAGGCAGCATGATGAAACTGGTATGACACAACACCAAATGCTTTTAAGATACACAATGGGACAATACCGAGAGGGGTGGCTTTTTTCTTTTTTATGATCTAAGAGGCTAAAGTTTATCAACTAATGAAGATACTCTTCAAGATATATTATTTATCATAAAATCTGTATTAGTAATGAACAGAGAAAAGGACATCTCCCCCACCCCCTCAGCTCTCCAAAGACAGAGAAATTTAAAACTATTCTGGCTGAAGAAGGTGCTTCTCCTATTTCATAAGGTCTTAGCTCCTAGAAACTCCCAGGGCCCCACCTAACATCATTTAAACACCTCTAACCAGAAGTTAATCAAAAAACCTTACAAGGATGGGAAGAGAACCTACAAGCCAACAGGGAAACAGTCCTGAACCTGAGTCAGGAAACATGGCTACCAAGTTTCCCAGCTTCTTACTGTCCAACGGCAGGCAAGTCTCAGACAGCCCCCTGCCCCGCCCCAGTCTATAAAACCTCTACAGCTAGCATCATCAAGGGGAATATGAAGCAGCCAAAAAAAAAAAGGGGGGGGGGGTAGGGACATGGGAAATTGAGGGAAAGGGGATAACTAGAATATGATTTATTAAACAGAGAAAAGTAATAAATGTCAACTCGAAGTAAGAACACAGGGGCCTATTTTTTGGAAAGGTAGTTATTAAGATGGTGCCATGGAAAAAAAGATTATCTTTGAAGAGAGTGAGAGGTAAAGGGAAAAACTGGCAACTAGAAGAGAAACCCATCTATCAACCTGTAGCTTCTGGGCAAGTAACTAAATTCACCTAGGTCTGTGTCTGAGTGAACTTTAAAGATCCTTCCAGCTCTAGTGCTACAGGAAAAGTTCAAAATACTATCGGGACAAAATAGGTCTAAAATAGTCTTTTAGATTATGTTACAAATAATAAAGCACATGTGATAGAGGCAATGTAAAAGCTTCTATTTTAATTTTGTTTACACTACCCGATTTTATGCAGTTCCCTGTCTGCCTTGTTTTCTAAATTCCTACAATATCTTCAGTTTTATAATCAGAAAAACGTTTTACTAAAAAAAAAAAAGGAAAAGAAAAAACAAAAAGGAAGAAAAACTTAGTCAAGAATAAAACATGCTTCCTCCTCCCTCTCTGCCTGTCTCTCTGCCTACTTGTGATCTCTGTCAAATAAATAAATAAAATATTTAAAAAAAAAAAAAAAAAAAAGAATAAAACAAAGTTTATTCTTACACGGAAAATTTAGAATAAAAATCTCCCTGAAGGGAAAAGGAAGCTGAAGATTCTTCTCAAGTAATTAAGGTGCAAAGTAGATTGTGAAAGCCTTCTGAGTACCTAGGTAGCTGCTCGTGCGCTCTGTGTCCACACCAACATGACCGTTGGACAGACACGGATCTCCACATGCACGCTGCCCAAGCTGCACCTAGACAGCGCTGTCACACACTCACAAGCACTCAGTCAGCACAGGAATGCAATCATTTGCCACAAACATTTGTCACTCGGGTGTACTGAAGACTAAAGTAGTTACTAATTTCTTAATGCACCGTTAATGCTACTTTCCCATGACCTTGATCAGTAAGGAGTCCAAACACTATGAGAACTGTCTAGGATAGCAAAGCATTTACTACTCACAAACAATTTCTGTGTGTTTTTCCTATTATGGTTTCCAAATGTGATTAAAAAGGAGTATGTCAGGAAGAGTGTGAAGATGAGGCTGCTAGATGGCTCAGAAATCTGGGCCCAGGGATAAGCCCCAGAAATAAGCCGGCATGTTACTTCCTAAGGGAAACCTCCTGAGCTCTGGATAATCTATTAATTTAGGAATAACGGTCATGCTCAGAGAACGTTTATGCATTGCAAAATGAAAACATCGGGAAAGTGTTGGACAACCAGACTGCAGAAAATACTGTGCTCTCTGAAAAGTGACACCAGGCAGAGCAAAGCAGGGAGACGACAGTGGGGAAGGTGGCCTTCACATGCAACTTGGACTCTTCTTAGAGGAAGACGCTTACTTACCTCCTTCTGGAGATTAGAAAGTTGAGATGAAAGGCTCTCAATTCTCATACGACTTTCCATCAGTTCTTCCCTGGCACTGTTGACAGTAGAAGTATTCATCTCTGATGACAATCTGGCATTCTCCAGCTAAAAGAAGAAACAAACCAATAGTCAGTCTTACCTAGTGACTTAGAACAAACGAATAAGGAAGTATGATTCACTTCAAGGCATTTCATCTCAAACCTAAGCCCTGTTGGTAACTGGCTGATGAAACAGGAAAAGCATCATGAAGTTGCTGACGTGGTACGAATTCTCTTCAGTCTTTCTGACTTCAGGCTCAATTCCCAGTACCTGCGCTTAACGATGGTAATACACCTAGGTCTTTCTCCAAAGTGTATTATTTCACCCATTATATATTTCACCCATTATATCTCTAACATGTCAGTTAATACTGCAAGTAAGGGGAATGGGTAGTAGCAACTTAACTGTGGGTGAGGTCTATAGGAAAAGAAACATCACATATCTCTAACCCACCAAATCTAATTACAGAAGATAAAGTCAAAAACAGAAAGTACTAATTTTAGATTATGTCCCAAGAGAAACACTTCCTTTCAGAAGCAAAAAATAGCCCCTTAGATAGAAACATCCTATTTCTCCAGATGCCCATAACATTCCGTTCTGCACGTGTATGAGGCACATTTGTTGGCTGTTTGTTGGCTTCCTTTGGGGCCACAGTCTAGGTGACTGACCTCCTTCACTGCCCAGCACAATGCCTAGCACTAAGTAAGTGTTAGACAATCTGATGTAGGGCTTCACTAGCCAATTACTTCATAACATGGGTTAAATGCAACATCAACAGTTGAGGCCCTTCATAGAAATTATTTACAACACCTCTATGACCTTAATTTTCTAAGTCTTCACTGATAACTCTCTTTAATCAAATCATGCCACATTTAACACACTGGGATAAAACCATTTACAAGGAAAACCTGTACTCACTGGTGTTAAAGATTTTTGCATGATCTGCATGTACACATGTGAGAAGTTTCTAGAATATTTTTTTAAATGAGTAAAAGTGGCAGAGGAAGAAATCTCAGAGACTTTCACTTGGCCCAAAGTGTGGCGGTCACAAACTATGTACAGTGACGCCATGGAAGTCTGATGAGGTGCTGCCCAGCACTCATGGTTAACTGGATGCACAGGACAGCGGAATCAGGACATGCTGTGGGAAGAAAAGTATTTTCAGAGGCTTAGGGTTCACTACTATGACATGACACATGTGATCTATCGGACAAAAAGGTAAACCTTAACCTCTGATAAAAGTGAAATAACTCTACTTTCTTTGAATAATTTCTAGTAACATTGACTTGATAGAAATTTTTTTTAAGTCCATTTTCTATTTTCAGAGAGACTAGGGGAACTCATTAAAGAAAATTAGAACGAAGCAGACATCAAGTCACGCTCCTGAGGGTGAGTTTGGTAAGGGTTCCGGGCACTCGGGGAGACCACTCACTTTGGCATGGTAAGTCTGCTCCAGCTCCTCCTTGTACAGCTTCACTTGGGCATCATGCTGTTCTCGCATCTCATGAAGGGCCTGAGCCAGCTTATACTCATACTCTATCTGACGTCCAGAATCTACCTCTACTAAGCGAGTTTCATGCTTCCGTCTGGTCTCATTGATCTCCTGGGGGAAAGATCACAGAAAACCAAGTTACCTACCACAGTTGCCCTGGGATACGTCTCCGCAACATCAGGGTCATATGAAGTATTAAAACCCACCTCCTTGGGTGTGTCCTAGAGCAGCCATGTGAACAGACCTATTTTTGCCTTTGTTTTCAAACGATAAGATTTTTGAGCTAGAACCAACAACAGAAGTGGGGGTGGCAGCTAAAGCCCTGGGGGTGGCAGCTAAAGCCCTAAGAATTTTATGTTTCTTATCAGTGGCATAGCTATGTATTTCTCTGAAGACAAGAAATGGCCTGGAAGCCTTACAGCACTACCATGAAATCATACACTAACTATGTACACTGAATGGTCATTGTTTTTCTAAACTGGTATGATGATGATCCTAAGGATGTCTCCAGAAAAAATGCACATGAAAAGTTAAACTTGCCGCTCAGAAAAACTAACTAGAAGATTTATGCTTAACAAAACTATTTTCTTAAACATACTAAGAATGCAATAGGCAGAGCAAGCTAATTTATGTGCCTTATGTTAACAGCTGGTGCTAAGGTATCAGTATCAATAGATATGGAAACATATTACCAATATTACTTTACTCTCTTAAGTACATATGACCATTCACTATTAAATAACAGAATTAGTAGGCATAGTCCTTCAATTCAGGTTTTAAGGACTATCCAAAACTAAAATGGCTAGGAACCCCAGTCCAAGAATAAAATTTCCATTCCAGCTTCTAGCTCTGAAAATACAAGATTTGTCTTTAATGGCAATAATTAAAGAGCCCACAAGAGGGGGATATTACCCACTGATGTTTGTTCCTGTGTCCTCCTCCTGCATATGACTCCCTAGGCACGTCTTCATCTTTCTTTTAACTGCTCATTGCAGAGGAAAATGCACTTGACAGAATCCGAAAACCAGGGTTCAGATTCCAGTTCTGTTACTAACCTCCCAGGGCTCATATATATTTAATGAAGCAAATGACACGTAAATCATGTAAATAAAAGGTTTAGTTCAACAGGTAATTTTGCCCTTTTTCTACCTCCTTTCCTCCTCTTCCTGTTTTCCTTCTTCCTCTCTCACTCCCTTAACTGCTCATAATAAGGAACTGAAATATATTTATTGAATAGAATTATATCCTCTACGTTAAATAAAAAAGAGGAATATTTTAAGTTCATTCTCAGAAAGGCAAACATCAAAATATTCAAAGATGAAAAAAAAAATTCAAAGGTGCTATGCAACCTAAAAATTCTCAATTACTTTTTTTTTATTATTTCATAAAGAATCAGTGACTTGCAAATAAACAAACAAAAAATACCCTACTCTTGGTTTAAAGATACAGGAGTCCACACATAGCATAAAAACTAAGTAATGATATATCACAAGCAATTTTATCAAAACAAAAATATAAGACAACTTAATACAAAAATGCCTCCATTTATAAAACAAAACTGTAGTTAACAATTATGTGATAGTATTCACTATACTTCATACAGGGAACTTCTGCACAAACTATTCCACTTTGATTGTTACCACTCCCCCAAAAGAAAAGAGCAGGTATTAGTTATTTCATTTTTAAAGAAATGACTCAAGAGTTATCCAAGTCTGTTTGTCCAGTAAGTATACTGTGCCCCAACAACTATATGTTTTAATAGAATGTAGTTGTAAAAATAGCCAAATTTCTATTTTATTATTTTTTCTCCAATTAACAAAAAGAAAATTTAAGTTCTATAATAATTCCCCATTTTTAAAGTACTTGTTAGTTGCTGTTCTCAAATTTATATTACTTCTAAAATCATTAAGTATTTAACTGCAGGTTCCATACTCTGGGTTAATTCCAGTCCTCTTCCATTTTGAGAAAATATACATTCCCCTTTCTTCAATTTTATTACTTATTTTTTTGGCAAAAGTTGCTACCTTCATCTGCCAAGGCTTGACCACAGAAACTATTTTAAAATATATATATCTAACTATAAGTGCTGTGGGTAGCCTGCCTTCAAGGTTGCCCCCAATGGCGGCTGCCTCCTGACAGCCACACCCTTGTAGAATCCCCACCCACAGCGTATCATGGTTGGTCTATGTGATAAAGAGTGACAGTACATCACTTCTAGGCTTAGAAAAGTAACAGAAGACAATGCAGCTTCTGTCTTGTGCTCCCCCGCCCTCTCTCTCTCATCAGTCATTCTTCTGGAAAGCCATAGCATGAGCAGCCGCAGGGAGAAGCCTATGATGAACTGACTCTTCATATCAACAACCTGTGAATGAGCTCAGAGGCAGTTCCTCCAGTCCAGGCTGAAAATCTGACTGCAACCTCATGAGAGACCCTAAAACATACCAATTCATGCAGTAAGGCAGCTCTCAGATTCTCCACCTTCAGAAACTGTGAGATAATAAAGATTTGTGGTTTTAAGTTGGTAAATTTTAGAGTAAATTTAGGCAGCAAGAGACACTAATAGAAATACTCAAAAAGGTTGAGAGTAATTAACCGCTATGACCAAATCCTTAGGAGTTAGATAAAGTGAAATCACATCTCTTCATTGTAAGAGCCTGAATTCTTGTATAAAACCTTTTAGCAATGATACCTTGAATAATTTACCTATAAAATTTCTCCCTTTTTTTTACTATATAGTTATAACAAAATATTTAGGATCCCTCCTTTCCTTAAAAAAATAAAATTATATAGTTACCTCCTCATACATGTTTTTACGGAACTCCAAGTCCTCGGTGAGGCTCTGACAGCGATTCTCTAAATCCACTTTAAGTAAAGTTTCATCTGCTAACTGTTTTTTGGCAGCAGCTAAGGAGGCTTCCAACTAATAGAAAGAATTGACAAAAAAAAACATAGCAATTATTTAGTAACAAATTTAAGAGATACCTATGGACTGAATCAAATCATAAATTAAAACGTTTGTATCTTTTATCTGTGTATGAAAGTCTCTTACTATAACCTTTATCACAGAACCATGTGTCCAAATGCTGGTCCCACCAAGAGTGCCACACTGAAACACCTCTCAGATCTGGTAACTGGCAACAAGTAATGGACAAAGACCTAGGAAGGATTTTAGCTACCACTTTCACTTTTTCCTGTGTGTGGAGCAATGTTAGGACTTTTTCTTTTCCTTTCTTTTCTTACATTTTGGTACAGTAATGAAACAGGTTTTGAGAGCAAGAAACAGAAAGAGCTTAAGCACAAGAGAAAGGAAGAAGAGCAGCAGTAAGATCTGCTTGACCCAGATAAAATGACTGAGAGGTGAAGATACTTTGCATGTTAGCTGCCTGTAGACTATCCTTCAGGGAAACCATAAAAAAATTTTTTTTTAATTTTTAAATAAAAAATGTTTTAAGTTAATTCAGAAATCAAATCACTCGACCCAGTCAGATGGGGAATTAACCTCCCAACAGGGCTTAAGACCAGCGTTTGCCTTACCTGGGCAATCTGATCCTTCAGATCCTCCAAATCTCCCTCTAAACTTTTTTTGTCACCGAGTGCAGTGGCCAGAGCTGCATCTTTAGAATTCAGTGCCGCTTCATATTCTCGAAGCTTCATCTGGGCTCCGTTAAGATCTGACTCTTTCTTAGCATAACTGTAAGACATTTGAAAAAATGCAAGACATCAAATTATACCCCTGACCTGAAGCCTTCTCCCTCCCTGCCAAAGGGGAAACAAAAGATGCAGTTTAAATAAAGGCTGCTATAGCCTACTAAAATTAGCAGAGTAATTTGGGAGCATTAAATCTAGAGTTTTGGTGGATAACAACTTTACCCTTCAATGATTTCCCTTCCAAGATTACTAATGACTAGATCAAAGAAGTCTACAAAGCCAATGTTCCAGAATCCTGGTGTTCTCTGCGTAAGAACATATGCCGTTCATGTTCTATAAAGAGACACTCACTACATGTTTTAGCAAGAAATGTTTTTGAAGAAATGGATATTTGTTATTTTAAAATACAATTAATATTATAAACCAAGATGTACAGGAGACATAAATCAAGATACAAAATGAGATTAAAGAAATAAAAATGAAGTTATTTTTAAAAAGTAATTTTACAACTTGATGTATCATGTAGAAATTCTTGGAAGAATTTAGTATTCTTCTTAGTATAGAATTTAGAGTTCTATCAAGTAGAATTACTTGAAGTATAGTTGATATACAGTATTACATTAGTTTTCAGTGTACAACCTAGCCATCTGACATTCATATACATTTACAAAATGGTTATTACCTTGATAAATACAGCTACTATCTGTCACCATACAAAGGTATTATAATATTACTGAGCACTATTCCTTGTGCTGTACTTTACATCCCCCAAGAATTATTTACAACCACAAGTTTGTACTTCTTAATCCCCTTCACCTGTTTTACCCAACCTGAACCCCCTCTGGCAACCATATTTGTTCTCCATATCTGAGTCTGTTTCTGTTTGACTTTATATAAGCTCCCTTAATATTACATAAGAACTCACTGGACCCAAGCTTGCAAAATACACTCCATTTCTTACATAAGATGTTATTTTAAGATTTCCTTAACTTACAGATAGGGCCTTCCTAATATATTGAGGAAAAATTATTTCAGTTTCTACTATTAATTACAAAAATGAGGTTTGAATCGAGGTTTCTTTTCCTTCCAAAATACCATTTCTTGGGGCCTCTGAGTGGCTCAGTCAGTTAAGCATCTGACTCTTGATTCTGGCTCAGGTCATGATCTCAGGGTCGTGAGGTGGAGCCCCATGGCGAGCTCTGCACTTAGGAGGGAGTCTGTCTGGAGATTACCTCTTTCCCTCTACCCCCCTGCCCCAATTCAAGCATGCGAGCTCTCTCTCTCAAATGAATAAATAAATCTTTAAATGAACAAACAGGAAAATAAAGTATCACTTTTTATTAAATGTAGTTCTATATTCTAGAATGAAATTTCCTTTGGATATATTTTGTCAAATAATTCTTTAAACAAATAATTGTTTAAAGGACAGTATTTTTTCATTCCAAATAATTGTTATCATTAATTGATGGCCCTGGGAGAGCCTTAATACCAAAATTCTCAGTAACAATTCTCAATTAAAACAGATATTATAGAAGAGTATTTCTACAACTGATGTTTGAGAATGTGCTAGAAGAAGAATCCTCAGTTAACAGGAATTCTCAAAATAATCTTTTATTATCCAAATAAAATGAAGAAAACTACTGTCCCAAAAGATAAGCACATATAATTTAAAGAGAAGAATTAATAGTATTCCTCTCTTACTCGTTTTGGCATCATAAAACAACTATATACATAAAATCTCAGCAGTCCTCTATCAGTATTTTTCTTAATTCCTGTATTTTTCAAAACCACAAGATGGCATCCTTTCACTGATGATTCAATTAGGAGGAGAAAAAAATCAGCTGTTTAAAAAAAAAAAAGCAACCCCATACAGTCATTAATTTATAACGAAAATGTCCAGTTCGGGGTGCCTGGGTGGCTCAATGGGTTAAAGCCTCTGCCTTCAGCTCAGGTCATAATCCTGGGGTCCTGGGATGGAGCCCCGCATCAGGCTCTTTGCTCAGCGGGGAGCCTGCTTCCCTATCTCTCTCTCCGCCTGCCTCTCTGCCTACTTGTGATCTCCTGTCTGTCAAATAAAAAATAAATAAAATCTTAAAAATAAAAATGTCCAGTTCATAGAAGGGCTGGGTTCTAAAGCTGGGAACTCATTAGAACAGAATCATTGCTTGTGAGGAACAATTCTGTCCTACTACATAAATGAGCAGAGCTGGGCAGAAATACATGTCATAAAACATATGATTTAAAACAAAATCATATTTCATAGAGTATTACACATTATTCACAAAAGCTACTGGCTTAAAATTACTTAATAAAAGTTAAGTACAAAAAAATTCTATCCACTATCCAATCCACCACTGCCCAGTATTTAAATCTCAGATCATAATGTGGTACTTCCAAATGCGGTATCTCTTGGCAAGGTCAACCTGTGCTTCCCAGAAACCAAAACAGCCTACCAGGAAGGATACAGAATTTTTAAAACTCCCATCAATTTTAGAGGCTACTGCATGTTCTCTTTGGTATCACTGATTTAATGGGTAAAAAAACATGCACATTTTGAAATTCAGAATGTTACACTGCAAGCCAAAATTAAGAACATTAAGAATAATTAGAACATGGTAATTTCCTCAACAACAATCAAGACCAAATGACACCAAGGAGTGGTGGGGGTGCCTGGCTGGCTCAGTTGGTAGAGCATCTGACCCTTGATATGAGGGTAGTGAGTTCAAGCCCCATGTTGGTCACAGAGCCTACTTAAAAAAAAAAAAAAAAAAAGACTAAGGAGTGATGGAATAAAGGGGATGAGAGTAGGATATGCTATTAATTTGTGGTACCTTGAGCCACCAATGACACCACTTGAAACTGCTGTCAAGTTCTTAGTTGCTTATACTACTATTAATCTGTAAAAATATGTTATTCTACTATAAATTCTTTAAAGAATTGCTTAAAGAATATAATTAAATTATAATTATACATAATATATATATTATATTCTATAAAGAATATAAAGAATTATATTTTTAGTTAAAGAACACAATTCTTTAAAGCTCTTTCACATAAGAGAATAAAGTAGACAGATACGAATCAGAAGCTGAAAATGTACTTAAAATTTAAAATTGCAAATAAAAGCTAACTTTATGTGCCCTGGCTCAAGAGGGATCCTAGGACTCTAAGATCATGACCTGAGCCGAAGGCAGGCACTTAACCAACTAAGCCATCCAAGCACCCTATTTTGGAAATTTTTTTGTTGTTGTTGGAAATTTTTGTTTTGTTTGGAAATTATTTTTGTTTTTATTGTTGTTTGTTGTTTTTCTTTTTTAAGATTTTATTTATTTGTCAGAAAGAGAGAGTACAAGCAAGGGGAGAGGCAGGCAGAGGGAGAAGCAGGCTCCCTGCTAAGCAGGGAGCCTGATGTGGGACTCAATCCCAAAACCCTGGGATCAAGACCTAAGCCAAAGGCAGAAACTTAATCGACTGAACCACTCAGGCATCCCTATTTTGGAAATTCTTAAAAGAAATTCCCCCATACACTCCCCAGAGAAAGTTACCCTGCTTTTTTATGGTATATAAAGTGTGTTTTTTCCTAGAAGGAAAAAAATAACTCTGAGACTTCTATAATCTCTAAAATTCACATACCCAGATGCCCTCCTTATCATCCTACCAATTACCATAAAAAAGTTATTAAGACTACATGCAAGTCTCCATCTAATAAGCTATGAATCAGTGAGTTTTATATGGCACATAAGTTGCCAATACCAAGGACACATGGGGGCCATGCAGAAAGTTCCATAATTTTATCATAGTTCTAACTGTATCATTATTGTTCATTCATTACAGATGACACAGGAAGTCTTGATCTAATTATCAGCACTTTAGTCAAAGTACAGAAACCTGCAGAAATGACATCCTAAAACATACACAGCACATTAACTGGCTGCAGCCACCACTTAAGAAGAGTAACATCTGACAATGCCCTGGAAGAAAGCCCAACTTAAGAATCCAAAGTTATGAGAAGCTATCACTTAAGGGGTTGGTGGGCATTATTCTTGGACAATATTTCTTAACTGGATTTGCTCAGTGTTGCTGACTTACCCTGACTAAGCTATTCCCACACCTCGAGAAAAAGACACCTTTCTATGTTTCCATTTTTATTCACAATATGAATCTAACACACTAGAAATATTCACACTGCTGAATTTAAGTCAAAAACATACCCATTTACAGTAGACGTTTACAGAAGAACCAAAACTCAAATGCGGCCAAGAAAACTTTTACAAAATGTAACTGACACTACTCCATTCTTTTTTTTTTTTTAAGATTTTATTTATTTATTTGACAGAGATCACAAGTAGGCAGAAAGGCAGGCAGAGAGAGAGGAAGGGAAGCAGGCTCCCTGCTGAGCAGAAAGCTGGGATCATGACCTGAGCTGAAGGCAGAGGCCTTAACCCACTCAGCCACCCAGGTGCCCCATACTACTCCATTCTAATGGAGAACTTCATCCCTTTATAAAAACAATTAGCTTTTACTTCAAGAAAACTTCAATTTCACCAGTCATAATAAGTTAACCAGGTCTAATCAAATATCTGACCATTAAAAACATAATCAGCTTGACAGGATACACTTACATTTTTTTTTTTTTGAAAATTTTATTTATTTATTTGACAGAGATCACAAGCAGGCAGAGAGGCAAGCAGAGAAAGGGTGGGGGGAGAAGCAGGCTCCCTGATGAGCAGAGAACCCAATGCGGGGCTCCACCCCAGGACCCTGAGATCATGACCTGAGCTGAAGGCAGAGGCTTTACCCACTGAGCCACCCAGGTGCCCCTACACTTAACATTTCTGTTAACATTCTATAATATCGACTCAAGAGTAACAGCCATAGCTTGGAGGATACAACACAGAGGTACTTTCCCAAAAAGAACCTGGTACCTACCAATAACCTTTGGGACCCATCCCTACTATCTCCTGAGGCCTAAAGGGCTAACCTAAATACATCTGCTTACTTGCCACTTTCTGAATTACTCCTGACCACCCCCTATGACCAGCAACACCACTATACTTCACTGCTTTCCTCATCTTAGTATTCTAGCCTACCACCTCTTTGACCTTGACTTGTTTTAGGATTATAATTTCAACCTTGGGTTCTGCACTGAACTACATGGCTCTGGAACTCAGTGCTGGAACTGGCTTAGATATTTGTACTACCCCTTCCATAACAAGTCTCCTACTCCTTCAATATTCTTCATTTGCCTAAGTGTACCCAACGCCGACAAGCCCCACCAATGAAGAAATGGGAGATTCAAAAATGCACTCAATTAGAGAGTCACTAGAAAATGAATGTGCAATGTAGCTCTTGGGGAAACATAACATTACTAGTTAATAAATGTAGAGCACATTTTATTTTATTTTTTAAAATTTTATTATTTCTTTATTTATTTATTTGAGAGAGAGTGAGACAGTGACAGAGGCAGAGCGAATAGCAGGCTGCCCACTGAGCAGGGAGCCCAATGCCAGGCTGATCCTATAACCCCAGGATCAAGACCCAAGCAGAAGGCAGACAGTTAACCAACTGAGCCACCCAGCCACCCCAGAGCACTTTTTAAATAAAGTCACACTACATATACATAACACAGAGAAACCCACTCAAGATCTAGTAAGCATATGACAGTAACTACTTACAAATGAATTAGTAAGTATATTGTAATCGTAAACACTTGAAAAATTAGATTAGCCACTTAAACAGGGAACAAATAACTAGTATGGAACAGAAATCTAAAAGTAAACTTACAGGGACACACACTTGGAACATAATCTGAAACTCATTACAAAATAGTTTAAGCAATGGGAAATTACTGCCCTTCTGTTTACATTTTGTTGCTCACACAGGTCAGTTTACATCACAAATGCTCAGCTGAGGTATTCAGCTTCTCTTTATCACCTACAATGTATCTGGGTTTTTTGTTTGTTTTGTTTTTTTAAAGATTTTATTTATTTACTTGACAGACAGAGATCACAAGTAGGCAGAGAAGCAGGCGAGAGAGAGAGAGAGAGAAGGAAGCAGGCTCCCTGCTGAGCAGAGAGCCTGATGTGGGGCTCAATCCCAGGACCCTGGGATCACGACCTGAGCCGAAGGCAGAGGCTTTAACCCACTGAGCCACCCAGGCGCCCCTACAATGTATCTGTTAACAAAGCAAATCTGTTCACCTTCAAGACAGGAACTGTCACATGCTTGGGTCTGGTTTTCTTCTTTCACGGTTGCCATAATTTTCAGTATTTTCTCAAGTAATTTTGTCCTTGTTCCTTGATTGTCGTATTACAGAAATGTAAGTACAAAGAGTTATATTAAGCAATTCAAAGTAAGAGATCTAAATTATAGATGACCCCTTAGTTGGTCTAACAGTTTCTGGATAGTATATGTCATTTCCAAGAAATTCACCGAAGATTATTATACTGCATATATCCAAAAGTGGACAAGAGTTCAGTAAATGACTGCTAAAATCTGTTGGAAAGGTGTGTTCTTACAGAAATCCAAGTTGGGGCGCCTGGATGGCTCAGTGGGTTAAACCTCTGCCTTTGGCTCAGGTCATGGTCTCAGGGTCCTGGGATCAAGCCCTGCATCAGGCTCTCTGCTCAGCGGGGAGCCTGCTCCCTCCCCCCCCACCCCCTACCCCCTCACCCCACCCCACCCCGGTCCGACTGCCTCTCTGCCTACTTGTGATCTCTCTCTGTCAAATAAATAAATAAAATCTTAAAAAAAAATCCATCCAAGTTATAATACTGATAGACTCAAGAATATAGAATTTTAGAAGTTATAAATTAAAAAAATAAACTAGAAAAAGGAATATTCATGTTTATAGAGATCAAAAATGGAAATATAATTATGTGGGGCTTTACTGCTTTAACATGTTAGGCAAAAGAACAGCTTAAGAAAACCAAAAACAAACCACTCTTCAGTCAGTTTTAAATTCCACTCGTATTATTCTATAGCAAAATACTATGCAGCCCTCTGCTTGCTTAGATCACCTCCTAGCAATTGTGAGACGCTATTACACATTGTCAGGTTCATCTTATAAAATAAGACACTCAACCAATACAGATTGAGAATTTTCCCTAATGCACATATTGTAATATCCTAGATGGAAAGGAGAAGATAGATAAAAGAAAATGAAAAAGAACACAAGAAACCCATGCCAACAACACCCTTTCTTTGTTCAGCTGCCTTTCTTAACTCAGCACTAACACTTCACTTCAGGACCATTCTTATTTAGGAAAACATATAAATTACAGGGGGTAAAAGGAAAAAGCCATTTAGTTTTTCCCCTGCAATCAGATAACATAACAGAAATCACTCTATATGAAACTGTTACCTCTAATCATAACCATAAAACAAGGGATTTTTAAATCCCTCAGCAGAGACCTACTCTACATGGACAGCCAAGGCAATCAGGCCCAGCTGTTTGAGCTCTGTGCTTTAATGTCCCGTAAGGTTCTTCTGAACACATGTCTGGTGGCAGCTGAATGCCACTCAACACTAGAGCAATTATTCAAGTGACTATCAGTATAGCTTCTGAGGCTCTCTTCACACCAAGCATTCAAAATTAACATGACTTTTATTATCTAGCCATGGTTCAGACTTAAAAAAAAAACAAAACTTCACTTTGAATTTAACGTAAGGATTATTATTAAGCCCAAACACAAACCTTCTGTCTTAAAACTAAACTATTTCATAATTACAGATTCAAAATGCATATTAAATATGCATCTGCTCCAACATTCATTCTCCAGCTTCAATTATGTCCCCAAAGTATCCTACCTTTCAAAGGAAAAAGGAATGTGACCCACAATATTTTTACTGAGGAAATTTAATGAATTTCCCTGCAATTAAGATAAATGTAACACACAAAATTTCTAGTAAGTTATATGATCACAATTTCTACTAACATGGTCTCCTCTGGTGCTAGTAAAAAGACTAAGATGCTTTCGCACAAACTCAAAAGCTGCAATGGATAATTTCTGGTGGTAACAAAATTCTGCTATTCATTCAATAAACGGAGCAGTCAACAAATTAGTAACAGCCTAACCAGAATCAGGCAAACCCTAACTGATACCAGCTTATAATTAGGAAAAATACTAAATAAGACTTAAAATGGACCACAGAACCATTTATTTGAAGAGAGATTCGCATATATAGTTACTTCTGTGCTTGCTTACAGGGCATGCGTAGAGCTTAAATCCTAATAGAAAATGACTTCTTGAAGGAAAAAAACAATCAATAACCACAACTTTGTGCCAGGCCATTGATCTGAGGGCTTGGAAACCAGCAGTGAACAAAATATAACAAGTCCCTGCGTTTATGGAAGGTACTTTCTAGTGGGTAGAGGCATATAATAAACAAACTAATATATGGAAGAGGTAAGCAATATTTTGAAGAAAATTAAACCAGAATAATCAGTTAGAAATTAACAGTATGTTTGGTTATTTTACCACTCCTCCATGGGTTTCATTCAACCCAATCTCACATGAAAATAGCCTCCTACAAAAATAGTAATCACTAAGTCAATAATTATCTTAGGAAAGCCTAGAGAGTGCTAGAAAAATGTACTGATACAATAGGAAACAAAGTCAGACACTAACCCCATCCACAAAGAGATTCCACTCTCATAAGGCAATCAATCATAAAGAATTATCTTAATCAACCATTAAATTTGTCAGCAAACCTCCTCAGCAAGTGCTAGGAAAGAGAAGAAAAGTACAGAATGCTACAAGAGTACATGATATAGGGTGCCTGGCTGGCTCAGTCGTTAAGCATTTGCCTTCGGCCACAGTCCTGGGATTGAGCCCCACATCAGGTTCCCTGCTCACTGGGAATCCTGCTTCTCCCTCTCCCACTTCCCCTGCTTGTGTTCCCTCTCCCTTGCAGTCTGTCAAATAAATAAATATAGTCTTTAAAAAAAAACTTAAAAAAAAAAAAAAGGAGTACATGATATAGCTTCTGGATAGAAATGTCACATTCAACACAACTTCATTATTACCCCTTCTAGAAACCCAACTAAAACAGCAAAGGCACAAATCCATTATGAAAAAAGTAAAGAGGAAATGACAAAATTGTGGAAGCTGAACACGGATGTGAAACAAGTGAAATGAGTGAAAATGAGCTTGACCAACACAAGAGTGCTCAATCCTGAGCCAGACACAGGGATACCTGAGAAGTAACCTACTTTATACTACAGATGCTGTTGATAACAAGATATACCTTGGTAACTCTGAGGTAGAACTAGCTGAAAATCTATTAGGAGGCAGACAACTACTCCATACTACGCCCCAGGGCCCAAAGACCCTCATCCACCATGGCAAAGGATGAAAAGTTTACTCTCTTAAGTAAAGTAAGCAGAATCTTAGATCAGGCAGTCACACGACACACCCAAAGGCAGCAGTACCATACCACAAAAATAAGGGAATTCGGTGGACTTGTACAGATGCTGATATCCCCTTTCAACCTCCCAGGGCTCACAGTAAGCTAGGCAGCTAAACCCCAGAAAACTGAAAACACGGACAGTAGGTGTTCCCAATGAAATGATCCTGCCATTTCACCCACGGTGAAGCTTGCTCAAGAAGCCCCACTCGTGCACACGGCTTTCCATCAGATTCCGAACACCGTTCCTGAGTATGAAGGAGTCACCAGACTTCTGAGAAAAACTCTCACTGTGGATTAACTCACCCAACGTCCATTCCACCCTCCCGGCTCTGCTTTCCCAAACTGGAAAGCTAAAAAAGCCATTTTCCAGAATCTCTTGCAGGTGGAATTTTGGAGGAAAATGAAGTACTCTAATACATCTGTAAGAGATATGGAAGTTTTTTGTTTTGTTAGATTCCTCAGGATTTCCTATGAAATCATGGCATCTACAAATAGAGACAGTTTTACCACTTCTTTCCTAATCTGGCTGCCTTTTATTTCCTTTACTTGCCTAACTGCCCCCGCTAGAAACTCCAGTACAATGTTGAATGTTAAGTGGTGTAATTGGGCATCCTTGTCTTGTTCCTGATCTTATGAAGAAAGCACCCAGTCTTCACCATTAAGTGTGATACTAGCCATAAATTTTTTATAGATACTCTTTGTCAGGTTAAGAAGTTTCCTTTCATCCCTCATCTGAGTATTTTTATCATGAAAGAGCAACACACTTTGTCAAATGTTTTTTATGCACCTATTGAGATAGTTGTTGTCCTTCATTCTAGTAATACGGTTTATTGCAGTACTGACCCACAGACTGAACCAACCCTGCATTCCCAAGATAAAACCCACTTGGTGATAGTATGCAGTCCTTTTACAAGGGGGTAGGTTTGGTTTGCTACTATTTCATTCATGGACATTTTGCACCGCTCCTCATAAGAGACACTGCTTTGTGACATTTTTGTGGTCTGAAGTTTCTCCAAAACCATGGTCCAATGTTCATTCTCCCATTTGCTGGGCCATGGGGTAGGTACTGGTACCAACAGCAGTGGCAGCTTCCTGATCCTGAACTGTAGCTACACACTGTTGTTGTTGTTTTTAAGTTCCGTGGCTTCAGTGGCGTCCTCAGACATAAAAGCTCCCCAAATCTATAGCATCCTAGGCATCATTCCAACACCTCTAACCCTTCTAATGATTTTTTCCAAGCACCTGCATTCCATATCATTTTCTTTTCTGCTTAAAATATCTAGTAGTTTCCATTTCCTGCACTAACACATCAAGGACCTAAATAAATAGAAAAAAAAAATTAACGTGGAGCACAAAGGAATGGGGAAGGAGATAAAGACTTCTGAAAAGGTAAGAGAAGTACTGCATCCATGAAATTTATTCACAACAGTATAAAGAAACATCAAGAGAGTACAAAGTTATGAAAAATTTGTAACAGAACCGCAAAAACTGGAAGATAAAATTGAGAGTATTCAGGAGAAAAAATTTTTTAAATAAGAACACTAAAGAATCATTTTAAGAAGTCCAACATCTGAATAATAAGAGTCTTAGAAAGTAATAAAATAGGAGAAAATCATGAATAAAATCATTTTTTAAAGTTGCCAAGGACTAAGGACATGAATTTCCAGACTGAAAACTATCACCATGTGACCAGCAAATTGGAAGAAAAGAAAGATCCACACCAACAAACATCCTTAAGAAATTTCAGAACTGAGGGAACCCGGGTGGTAAAGTCAGTCAAGCATCCAATTCTTGGTTTCTGCACAGGTCATGATCTCAGAGTCATGAGATTGAGTCCTGTATCTGGCTCCACACTGGGCATGGAGTCTGCCTGAGATTCTCTCTCCCTCTCCTTGTGCCCCTCCCCCTGCCTGTGTGCTGCTGCCTCTCTCTGTCTCCCTCTCTCTCTCTCTCTCAAATGAATAAAAAAAGATTTTATTCATTTGAGAGAGAGAGAAAGTGAGCATGAGCAGAGGACAGAAGAAGAGGTAGAGGGAGTAGCAGGGAGCCCAACAGGGGGCTCGATCCCAGGACCCTGAGATCATGACCTGAGCCTAAAGCAGACACTTAACCAACTGAGCCACCCAGGTGCCCAAATCAATAAATCTTAAGAAAGAAAGAAAGAAATTTTAGAATTGGACCTAAAAAAAAAGATGCTACAAACTTTCTGACTTTTCACTCAGTACTTCTTAGCAACAACAAAAGCTAGAGAACTATAAAGCATGCCTTCAAAATCCCTAGGAAATATACTTACAACTTAAAATTCTATATCCAAACTATCAATGTTTAGGCAATACAACTAGCCTAGAGAAGAGCACAAGACTCTTCTGAATGCTATTTCTTCAATAACATAAAACTAATTTAAAAAAAAAACCCTCATGATTCTAAATAACTTGATGTTTTAACAGTATCAAGTCTTTTTATATAAATTAGACAAAACTAAGTGGGAAAAATGTTATTTTCATAGGTAATCGAAAGGTGGTACAGAGAAGAAAAACTAAGGGTAATACTCTAATGAGTTCTGTTGGAAATTATGTTCAGAGTACGTACAGGCTTGGCTGCCAAACACAGTATATGTGTTCCTGAGAACTCAAATTTTGCAGACACTAGAGTAATAGATCAAATGGAAAAATAAAGTTGGAACAACCCTCTCAAACCCTATGCAGTTTTGTAGTCAGAGCACCAGCCGTAACATCAATAATTAATGATTAGTACCTCAGGAGAGGACTTGGACAACCCTGGTAAGGAGTTTAGCGTGGCTCCAACTACCTGGAGAGATGCTTATAAATGCACAGGAAGAGTCATGCTGTCTTGCAGAAATGGAGACAATAGAGACAGAAGTAGAGCTCTGAACACACCACTGCCTATAAGAGCAAAGGGAATGTACCTCTCTGGGAGAGGGAACCCCAGGAATAGGCACTCACTTTGGATTTTCTTAAAATAAAGCTGAAAAGCAGAAACAGACCCATAAATATAGAGAAGAAACTGAAGGTTGCCAGAGGGCAGCATGGCAGGGGGGTGGACAAAATGGCGGAGGGGAAATGGGATAGAGGCTTCTAGTCATGGAATGAATGAGTCAGAGATGAAAGGTACCGTATAAGGAATAAGGTCACTGGTACTATAACAGTTGTACAATGGTATTGAAATAGTTATATGGTAACAGATGGTAGCTACACTTGTAGTGAATATAGCACTAAGTACAGAATTGTGAAATCACTATGTCGTACACCTGAAACTAATGTAACACTGTGTGTCAAGTATACCTCAATTAAGAAATAAAAAATAGTAAGGGCCGCCTGGGTGGCTCAGCCAGTTAAGTGTCTGCCTTCAGCTCAGGTCATGATCTCAGGGTCCTGGGATTAAGCCCCACGTGGGAGTCCCTGCACAGTGGGGAGTGTGCTTCTCCCTCTCCCTCTGCTGCTCCCCCCTCCCCGCTCATCCTCTCACTTGTACCCTCTCTCTCAAAAAATAAAAAAATCTTCAAAATAAAATTAAAAATAATAAAAATAAAATAACAAAATAGAGTTGAAAGTGGAACTGAAGGCTTTCTTACCTTTAACTGTATTCTTTTTTTTTTAAGATTTATTTATTTATTTATTTGACAGACAGAGATCACAAGTAGGCAGAGAGGCAGGCAGCCGGGGGGGGGGGGGCAGGCTCCCTGCGGAGCAGAGAGACCCACACAGGGCTCGATCCCAGGACCCTGAGATCATGACCTAAGCCGAACTCAGAGGCTTTAACCCACTGAGCCACCCAGGCCCCCATGAACTCTATTCTTGATATTCCAGTTCCCCTTTACTAGAAAAAGTCATGTATAAATCAGTACAACCTACAATTACAATAATATCATCTCTGTACTTAAAAGCCATATTTGAACTAATTGGTGTTAAAGAAGCATTTGTAGCAACACACTGAATTAATACTTTAAAAACCAAAAACGGATCTAAAGCAATCTAAACTAAAATGTAATTACTAGGAGGATAATGGGAAGCAAATATATTATGGATAATAGAATGAAGAACTCAATTTCCCATCTTCCATAGCACAAAGTCAATAATGTCATTTAGATACAGAGATAAATACCAAACGAGCAGTGAAGATAAATGAAGGTAACCCTTTTTTCATGAGAAGCCTTGAGTGAACTGTTAGTCCTTAAATTACGCACCACATACATACTGCTGGGTAGTCGTAGGTTGGTTGGTTGGTTTTTTAAGGCTCATAGCAAAAACATCTGTTAGTCAGGGAAGAGTTCCCTAAAAAGGGGATACAGTGGACATCTGCGAGATAAGAAATTAACCCAACGATGAAAGAAGTCCAGGCAAAGGAAAGCGCTTTTGCAAAGTTGCTATTAAGAGGGAGCATGGTAAACAGGGTTGAATAAAGGACTTCACAGTGAGGGAAGAGAGCAAGACCAAGTATGGTGAGGGATGAAGCTGGAATCAGAAAGGAGCCAGCTCATGCAGGGAAGAACTTTGAGGGAGGATGACCACTAAGTCCCAGTTTGCCCAGGACAATTTCCATTCATGCCAGTTGTCCCAGCATAATTTATAGCTCCCCCTTTCACACATACAAGTACCCCAATTTGGACACTAACTTTCATGGTCACCCTGCAATTGGGTAATACTGAGGTAGTTTTAGTCTTTATCCTAGAAGCTACTCAAGTGTTTTAATTTTAAGCAAAGGAGGTGAAGTGCATTATCAGAAAGATAATTGGTCCCCTACCCAATGTTTTATGACATAAAGTTCAACTGAGAATCTACTTTAAATAAACCTTTAAGAACGTCTCCTCTTCAGAGCCAACATTCTTGTACAAGTGATCTCACAATCTCTTCCCACTCCTTCCTTAATTACCCCACTTCCTTTGATCCTACTGCCCTTTACTAGCATTAGGCACTCCTCACAATCAACAGTAATCTTCCAGCCACCCAAGTTAATAGATACTTTTAGGCCTTATCCAACCAAAACTACACTAGCATTCCTTCATAAATCTCCTTGTCCTATGACTCAACCCTTGTTCCTCTTTTCTATTACCTACCACCTCCACTGTGGGTTTTCCTTTCTCTACCTAATCCTCCTATGTAGATGTTTTCCATGTCTTTGCCCCTCCTCTCTTTTGCCTTTATCCGCAAATATCACCACGTTCCTAAAACTATACTTCCATTCAAAGTCTCTTCTCAGAAGAGAAAGAAAAAGTACTCCAGGAAAGTACTCTAGACTGCCAGCTAACAAGTCCAACACCACTAATTCACCACTAACCTGGAGCGGGTCCTCTAAACCAGCTCCCTATCCATCACGCTCTAAGAGCAACACTCCTGAGGTGCCCAGGCAGAGGAGAGTCACCCTAGACTTTTCTCCCCAATTTCCCATGCTTAGCATCTCTTAAATCCACTCTCTGTCCTTTCCCACTGCCTTTCTGAATTCAGGGGTCACCTCATAACTTCCCAAGTGTCCTTACGGATGTTTTACCTCTACTCTTTGTTTCCTCCACAGAATGGCCAGAACATTCATCCATTCATGTCACTTTTTCCTTGAGGTTCCTCATTTATTAAAATTCAACTGTCCTCTACCACATACATACATACATATATATTGCTCTAGTTAGATGAAACTACCTGCCATTCAGGAAAACACCCTCTCCTAATGTTTTCCAGCCAATTCATACTTACTTAGCTCCCAACACTTAGCTCAGACTTCAATGCCTCCCCAGTTCCCTTGGGAGGTCTTCCAAAACTTCAAAAGGCTCCTAGTTTGCCTTAGGTGGTAGTCGTTTCCTCCAGAGCACCATGTGGATACCTGCCATCATAACACTTATCACACTGTACCAATGTACTACATTTACAGTATCACAATAGCATAGTGTTTGTTTTCTGCCTTGCCCACAAAACTGTAAGCTACGTGGTAACAAGGACTGAGCATCCCATCTATTCCCAGCATCTGGGTCAAGGCCTGGCATAGATAGTACTATTCCACAAATCCATAAATAAAAAATGAACATTTCTCAAAAAAAATCTTTTTAACTTAAATTTTTTAAAAATCATTTATCTCATGAGTTTTAAAGACTTAGAACTTTTAATTCCTCTTAAATTACTATTAAGGCTGAGAGTAAGGTAAGAAAGTAGCTTTTTAAGAAAGAAGATAAGTCTTTTTCAGTAATTCATCTTCACCCTTTCCTTATTAGCAATTGAAGCCATCAATCAGTACTTCAAACAGCTGCTTCCATTTCTGCACTCTACTGACAAATCCAAAATTACCTCCTGGGGACTATGAACTATCACTGAGAAAAACATATCCAGTACCATTTGCAAACCTAACAACCAAACAGACCTGAAAATCAACTGTCCCATGTAAAGGTTCAAGTCCCAATGCAATGACCATGTATGGTAGACCTGCTTCAGGATGGTAAACCCACAGAAGAGTCCTGATGTTGGGATTACAAGAAATAACAAAGGGGGGCGGGGGGGTACCTGGTTGGCTCAGTCAGTGGAGCATGTGACTCTCGATCTCTGGGTCATGAGTTCAAGCTCCACGTTGAGCATAGAGTTTACTTTAAAAAATAACTGAAATGATCCATGTAAAAACTCTCTGGCAATGCTAGAAGACAGAACTAGGACTTACTCCAGTTCTACGATTTATCTGCTAAGTTCTCTGAGCCTCAAGTTTCCTCATTCATCAAACAGGGTTATCATAAGGCTTAAAAGACAGTGTCCATAAAGCATCTAGCATCATGTCTGGCGAACATGTTAAGTATGAAGTCAATGCTAGCACTTTCTGTTCCTTATCTTGCACAACTACTTTGATCTCCGCAGGTCTCAATTTCTGTATCCACAAAATAAGCTGGTTAGATTGAACGATCCAAGACCTCTTCTAGCAGCAAAAGGGTTCTAATTCTACCTATGATCAATAAATTCAAATGCCATGAAGGCAAAAAGTTAAAATTTAAAAGGACACAGTAAACAGATTAGCTAAGGAAAACAGTATTTAACATCTAGGGCTACACCAAAAGTATCAGCAAAAACAGAAGAATTTAATGTGCATTTTGATTGACCCCTTTATGCCAACAACATTAGCATTACAATATAAAAATGATCAAGAACTTGGGGCGCCTGGGTGGCTCAGCTGGTTAAGCGTGTGACTTGATTCCACTCAAGTCACGAGCTAAGATCAAGCCCCCTGTCAGTCTCTGTGCTGGGTGTGGAACCTGCTTGGGATTCTCTCTCTCTCTCTACCCCCCACCCCCCTCTTAAAAAAAAAAAAAGGGAACTAAAAAGAATCTCCAAAATTAAAATTAAATTCCTCTAAACAGGAAATGGGAATCCATCTGCTGTTGATGGCATCAAAAATTGGCAAAATGTTAATTACTTTATCCAGTGGCTAACATTTAACCAGTAAACTAGTTAACTTTTAACCACTAAGTTAACCGGAAGAAAAAACCTGTTACACTGTCAGCAAGAGAGAAGAGGATAATTGTACTCTAACCGCTTCCGAGAAACTGGGGAGATAAGCAGTCACTGTGAAGCATACATCCTTGGTCATAGTAAGCTAAGTGACTGATAAAGTTATCAATATATCTTTAAAATGTTTTAAATGATAGAATAGTACATTTACTATTGTAAATATAAACTACTGACATGTAAAGTAGTACTCCATGAAAAAAGATTACATATCAGTATTTATCAAGAACTATTTTGTTAAAGAAAAAAGAACCTTTTTTATTAGTAATATGGATATTAAGAGAAAAACTTAAGCACTTTTTTATGGAACTAAGGGTGATTTTAATTTTCTTCTTGGTGTTCACCTTTCTTTTCTAATTTTCCATAAGAAACATAATAATTTTTGTGTAATAAAAAAAGCTCATTTTACCCTGGGGCTAATAATACATTATATGTTAATAAAAAAAATTTAAAATTTTTTTTAAAAAGCTCTTTTTTTAAATTTCCCCAAAAAGAACAGCCAATACACAATCCCTTTACCAAAGAGCTACAGTGAAAAAAAGAAGTTAAAAATCCTGGTTAGGAAACTTCCTTAGATCCCAACATCAGTTAGGCTTCCATCACTCACTCAATGCCTCAGTCTCAATCAATCTCACTATTTGTGAATGAAAGAGACCTACACTTATGATATAAAATTCTAAAGGTCTCTAACTCAGACATACCAGAGGTGATGTCATCTATACAAATTAAAGGACAGATATTAACAGATTGTGCAGAGGGGGGAAAAAAGAATCAGCAGCATATTATAATGCTTTATCTTTCATTCTTTCTTAAATCTGGGTACACTACAAGATTACCCAGTTAAAGGGATTAAACCTAAGGATTAAATTCCAACAACTCCAAAAGATATCTTGCCCTACCATACCAAACATCCTTTGAAAGCATAGGAAGGAAGTGTTATGACAGTTTAATTGCTTGGGATTTGCCTCCTAGACTTTAACACCAATTCTAGGGGCTTCATCCTTCCATTTACTCCCCTGAAAATTAACTTTAACATGCAGGTTTATAGCTCTTGTATTAAGGTCAGGGTATTACGGTCAACTTGTTTCTACCAGAACAAAATAAGGACATAAACAAAAGACAAGTAAAAAATAAAGGTTTCTGTTTTTCAACTAATCATCCTATATACAAAGAAAATTCCGTAAAGCAGATTAGTATTTAGTACATTAGGTGTGAAAACTGAACAAGAATGTTAAAACAAGCCTGCAGTATTCTTTACGTTATAACATTTCCTAAATTTCACTCTATCAGTGACTAAAATACATAGAAAGCCAACAAAGGAAGTATATACATGTAATAAGTCCAAATATATAGTAAATTCCAACGCCCCTCCCCACTAGGAAATTAATAGGAAAAATTATTTTACCATATTTACATTTCAGTACTCTTTAAAACTGCTAAAATTTTAACAATTTTCCTTGCTAAAATATTAGCAATATTTTATCCAAATACTGCTGGATAAAATTCATCCATTATTATGATACAAATAAATATCAGGCTAAACAATGGTCTAAGTTTCTCATTTCTTCCTGAGATTCAGAAAACTACTACTCACTCCTAATTGTAATTATACAGATGAGGAAATGCAGACTCAAAGAATTTAAGTACCTGCCCCAAGTCACAAAAAATAAGAAGCTGCAACTTCATGCAGTACTCTTGAAACTACCAATCTCATACCATTGTGATTGACAGTGTCCCAAATACATTTGTTAGCAGCACGTAAGTACCAGTATGCACTTTTAAATGAAAACACATGAATCCAAATTTTCCACTAGAAGTTTCCTTACTAATGTAATAACAAAGTAAAATCAAAAGAATGTTATTTTCCCCCAAAGGAATATACAAATAGGTTTAATCCCTCAACTGCAAATCCATCTTCCTCAAAGCAATGGTGCTTGGGAATGGAGACAGAAAGTCTACAAATCTTCAGGTATATGAATACCATGCAGAAACACAATCAACATTATACTCTTTGGACAAAAAAATAAACTCCTACTTTCACTAAATTATATTTAAAAAGAAGCATTATTTGTTTTGAAAAGCCAAGAAATTATGCTTTAAATCATTAGATTTTGTACATTATTGCAAAGATTAATTTGAAAACACTGGCTTTAAGGCCTAATACCTATAAAACATTAAACTTTTTCATGAGACATTCTTTTCAGAATTTTTTTAAACAAAGGGACAGTAAAACTGGCTCAGCATCTTAAACAATCCTACAGCATCCACTATATATGTTATATACCAGCGAGCTCCCATCACCACTTTTCTAATTCATAACTCTCAAAAAGAGAAACTTACCTGAGAGTTAATTTTGCACCTTTCCAAGCTTTAAAATCTACCACAAAACAAACAAGGAATAAAAGACAACTTCTAGAACCTGATGAATCCAGTGAACTTAATAAAAAGCAGTCAATTTAAAAACTCAGATCCAGAGCCTGGGTGGCTCAATTAGTTGAGCATCCAGCTTTTGGTTTTGGCTGAGGTCATGATCTCAGGGTCATGGGATCAAGCTCACTCCCTCACTCCTTTTCTGTCCTTCCCACCACTTCTACTCATGTGCTTTCCCTCTAAAATACATAAATAAATAATATCTTTTTAAAAAACAAAAATACAAATCCATATTCTCCTTTATGCACTTCCAGAATTTCTAAAACCAAATATTTTCATTAATTTATTTGGTGACAAAATCTGACCTAAATGGACATGAGGCTATTTTTAGTTGTCTTCCTCTACTTACTGTAACTATTAATATCTTTCCTTGCAGAAATATCTGTTTCACAACCGAACACTACCCCCCAAGCCCCACTGGGGCTATCCTAATAGTACATGCACATTACCTTCTTAAAATGGAAAGTGTTTTTACTTTCAGAACACACCTAGCCATAGGATTTTACATAAAAAACTGTGGACCCATATCACTGGGGAAAAAAAAATGCATCCACAAAATTACTTACTAAACAACTGACAAACTAACTTAATTCTCTTATTTCTAGCTTCCCTGTACAGTTAATACTGAAATTCTAAAATATTAATCTTCCCCTTTTGTGTTGACTGATGACACTCATCATCATTCTTAGAAATCGATCCCCAAAAATGTTTCCAATCCATATAAGTTTGGACTGAATCAGAGTACCTATATCTTAGATCTGAGATGTTTTATAGAAGCTACTGTCAAAGGTATTGTCAAAATTATTGACAAAAGAAGTATTATCAAAATCTCTCCAGCAGGACCAAGCATCTTCATGAATTCTTCTGTCTCTGAGGTATGCTGTCTGCTGAGGAACCAAAAAGGGGCAAAGTAATTTTAGAATCTGTAATTTTTTTTTAAACATTTTATTTATTTATTTGAGAGAGAAAGGGCAAGAGTGCAAGAGAGCATGAAAGGGGGGGTGGGGTGCAGAGAGAGGGACAAGCAGACTCCCCACTGAGCAGGAAGCCCAAAGTGGGGCTCAATCCCAGGACTCTGGGATCATGACCTGAGCCCAAAGCAGACATTTAACCTAATGAGCCACCCTGGCACTCCTGGAATCTATAATTTTCTTAATCCACCTACATGATACACTAATTACAAAGACTCTAAATAAATTAAAACAGGGCGCCTGGGTGGCTCAGTGGGTTGGGCCTCTGCCTTAGGCTTGGGTCAGGATCTCAGGGTCCTGGGATCAAACCCCACATCAGGCTCTCTGCTCAGTGGAACGCCTACTTCCCCCTCTCTCTCTGCCTGCCTGTCTGCCTGCTTATGATCTCTGTCAAATAAATAAAAATCTCTAAAAAAAAATCAAAAACAAAAAATGATTCTCAAATAAAAGAGCTAAATGGACCCAAAAGACAAAAAATTTCTTCCTTTTCATCTTATAAATTATACTTCAATTATTAGTCAAAAGAAATGATTTCCAAGATTCCTATATAGGCATTAGCCACCTCACTACACCCTAATAAAAAGGCATGTCCCATTAAAAAAAGTATGTCCCATAAAAAAACCTGTAGCATCAAAATGAATTAGGAAGGGATCATCAGCAGACATTCCAACAAATTTCTAGAAGATGAAAAGTACATAAAAGTACATATCACAAAACATACACAGGACTACAGGAGAAAGTGAGGGAGACTCAAAATGGGGCCATTAACTCATGGAACAGCTTTGCACCTGATCCCCACCAGCTTATCTTACCCTAACTGCAGGCTTTCCAACAAGTTAACCAAGGGGGCAGCCCATTCATACATAAAGGTCCTAATTTGTCCTTGCATTAGAAAAGGGGGGGAAGGGGGCGCCTGGGTGGCTCAGGGGGTTAAAGCCTCTGCCTTCGGCTCAGGTCATGATCTCAGAGTCCTGGGATCGAGCCCTGCATCGGGCTCTCTGCTCCTCGGGGAGCCTGCTTCCCTTCCTCTCTCTCTGCCTGCCTCTCTGCCTATGATCTCTGTCTCAAATTATTAAAAAAAAAAAAAAGAAAGAAAGAAAAAGAAAAAGAAAAGGGAGCGAAGCAGCAACCTAAACAACAAAAGCAGTAATGCTCAACCATTCATTTGTAGATGCTGACATCCAAGGATCATGTGCATGAAAAAAAAAAATCACTTGCAAAAAAACTAAATAAATAAAAAATAACCAAACAAAAGAAACAAATGACCAAGGAGGGAAAAAGAGATAATCCAATGAACAGAAAAGAATTTTAGAAAGAAAATCCTAAGTATCATCCTCAAACAGAATAAAGAAAATAATGCATCCTTAAAACAGAAACAAAGTGAGCGAAAGAGAATACCTGTACAAAAAGATTTCTTGGGGAAAAAAAAAGATTTCTTGGAATTAAAAGTATGACTTCAGCCTTTACAATGTCACTATTGAGCTAGAGAAGAGTCAAAGTAATTTCCGAGAATGGGAAAAAAATTATGAGCAGAAGTGTTCAACATCCCCACCAGAGAACAAAGAAAATAGAGCACAGAAAGGTATGGAATAAAGTAAGTTTCCCAAAGCTAAATAAAGATTAAAATTTTAAATAGAAAAAAACCACTGACAAAAGAAAGAATGCATAATGGAAATACCCATTCCTAGTCTTACCACCATGCAATTTCAGAAAATTCGGATAACAGAAAATTCCAAAGCTTACACAGAGGAAAAGCAAAAGCAATTACCAAAAGAAAATAACTGTGACTGGCATCAGACAGAGATTACAACACTAGATGCTAGAAGACAATGGAGTAATATGGTAATTCCTAAGTTCTGAGGAAAAAAATGTTGAACCAGTATTCTATACCTAACCCAACTATCAATCAAGCATGAAACGAAACAAAGCTACTTTCAGACAAACAGGATTCAGGAAATTTACATCTTGACAACTTTTCTGAATGAGTTTCTTAAGGATGTTCTCCAACAAAATGAGGGAAAACACCAAGGAAAGTAAGATATGTGATCTAGGGGGAAACTGGGTCTAAATCAGGTTGATTCCTAGGATGTCAGCTGCACAGCATGTCTTAAGAGCCGAAAGCTTCAGGGGAAAAAAAGAATAGTTATGTAAAAGATATTATAATTACTATCTTTAAAAAGTCTTCTTTAGTCAACAAGAAAAATAAAAGACCATTTATGGACAAAATTATACCCAAAAAACCAGGGTTAGGGCACTAGGGTGGCTCAGTCAGTTAAGTGTCTGACTTGGGCTCAGGTCCTGATTCCAAGCTCAGTTGGGAGTCTGGCTGTCCCTCTGCCACTCCCCTCCACACTCTGATGCATGAGCGCTCTCTCTCCAATACACAAATAAAATCTTTAAAAACAATTTTTTTTTAATATCAGAGTTTAAACCTCAAAAGTAGTAAAATGTGGCATGTTTTGAGCAATTGATGGAATGTTAGAAAAAAAAATGCATCTGATGCTGACAAAAGGAATGTATGTACAGATTTTTTAAAATGTACTTTTAATCCCAGCACACTAAAGGCTATCTCAGAGGATATTATTTTCAATCCCTAAGCAGGCCTTCATTAACCATACCAATCCTTCGCCTCCTTTACTTTTTAAAAAATATTTATTTATTTATTTTAGAGAGAGAGTTCACGTGCACGTTAAGAGGAGCGGGAGAGGGAGAGGGAGAGACCCAAGCAGACTCTTCGCAAAGCAGGACTAGATCTCACCACCAGATCACAGGACCCGAAATCAAGGGTCAGACACTTAACCTAACTTAACCTTAACCTGCCTTATTTCTATTCCTCTAGCATCTGTTACTACCTAATATCATACCACAAACATTATTTTATTGATTCTAACACATGTATTCTTCACTTTTTAATTTTGCTGAAACTAGCATGCATCTCGCAATCCATATACAGCCTTTCTTCCTCTTTGACAAACAGAAACACATCACTGTGTAAAGTTTAAGGCATATAGCATGATGGTCTGATTTACATAGACCATTTAATGATTAACATAACAGGTTCAATTAACATCCATCTCCTTGTATAGATACAGAGAAAAAGGGGAAAAAATTCTCCTTGTGATGAGAACTATTAGGATTTAGCCTCTTAACTTTCATATATATTGTATGGCATGATGACCTCATGCATCATGTTATACATTACATATCTAGTACCAATTTATCTCATAACTATGTGTATGTTTTGACTCTCTTCCTCCATTTCCTCCTCCCCCTTCATACATACCATTTTATAACTACAGTCAGCCAGGTGGCAGTCTTGTTACCATGTGAAAAACAATCAGTAGTTAACTTTTTTTTTTTAAGATTTTATTTATTTATTTGACAGATAGAGATCACAAGTAGGCAGAGAGGCAGGCAGAGAGAGGAGGAAGCAGGCTCCCTGCCGAGCAGAGAGCCCGATGCGGGGCTCCATCCCAGAACCCTGGGATCATGACCTGAGCCGAAGGCAGAGGCTTTAACCCACTGAACCACCCAGGCACCCCAGTAGTTAACTTTTGAAAAGATTATAAAAGCATCAGCACCAAAATGCTTCAGATTAGATGAAACAGGACCTTTATCCATTTGCTGGTTATCTCCCAGCTGTAGTCAGCAAAATAAGGTCAGTAATTTATTTATTTAAAATGCATTTTAAAATCTCTGTAGTCTCTGCACATAGAACAGTGACTGGCACATAACAGATAGTTAATCTGTCACATTTTAACATCTCTGAAATAGGAATGGGTCCAACAGAATGGATCCTACACAGCTGGTTCTAATGTTTTTTCCTTAGTGGTAAATACAGTCATGGCAAGTCATTACAAGCAATGGCATCTAGGATTTGAAGAAACTCCGTAACAAAAAAATTAAAAAATTGGACAGTACAAAAAAAAATGGACAGTGGTGTGACTGAAATGACCCATTTCAAAAGAGAACTCCAAAGGTTGGGAAATCCAAGAAACAGAAAAATAAGCGTATCATTGAGTTATGAAACTAAACATCCAAATAAATAAAAACAAAAAGAGCTAAACACAATTACCTCCTGGAAAAAGCAGAATGTCACACGGCTTTCACTATAAGCCAGGCTACAATTATTTTTTTTTTATCAAATGCACTTAATTTTTATGAACTATTTTTCATATATTAATAAGGTGGGGAAGTAAAGATGCACACATACAAAATCATGGAGAATGAGACAGGGACATTCACACAGATACAGACAGAAAGACATTCATGGGCAGAGTCAAAGTCGAGTCAAGCATCTCCAGAAATTTCAACGGACAATAGAGGATGGAGACCATGACTTCTGGGAACAAATTTAGCAAATATCTAAATCATGACATCAACACTAGTTTCGTACTTATTACAATTATGCCAATTTGCTCATCGGAAAGTCAAGGTAGGCTCAGCAAAGCCTTGCAAGTTTATCCTTAGGCCCCGGACCGCTTTAGGTGTAATAATTACAAACTCAACCTCTCCACACTTCACTTTCACCGGCCCTGGCTTGTCATTAATGACAATGACAGACGCGGAGGCTGAGTTCTTTCTTACCACAAAGAACTGACTACATTAAAGAGGTGCAAAAACTCGGGGAGGAGACTGCTGCTGGGGGGTGGGCAGTCCGCGGATCAGAGAACGGTGGCCATGACATGCAAAAACCGAGCTTCCTTCGTCGGGTCCACAAAAGCACCCAAAGGGACCCGCGCCTGATTTCGTAGAAAGAAAAGACACTGTTCCCCAAAGAAAGCTAAAGAGCTTAAAAGCCCAACTTGCCCTGGGAGGGCAGAGGCGCGCAGTTCAGACCCCGCCCAAGACAGGCGTAGAACGATTGCAAAATGTCACAGGGCCCAGAGTGAGCGCGCCAAAGCGGGACCCACCCCCGGGAGACCGGGACGTCGGAGGCAGGTCCCTCCCCTTCCTCTCTCCGCCCGCGCCGAGCTCATTCATTCTTGAGGCGGGCAGCCCATCTTCCCCGGCCGGCTATCCCGGCCCCGCAAACCCTCCAGCGGCTTTGTCTCCGGCCCGGCCGGAAACCGGAGCGCGCACTGGAGCGCGCGCCGAGACGCCGCCACCCCGCACCTGGGGCCCGCCGGGCAGCCCCGCCGGAGAACCCTTCTAGATCTCGGGCGCAAGGCCCCAAACCGGCCGCTTCTCCTTGGCGGCCTCAGGTGCGCGCTTCGCCGGGTCCTGCTCGGTAGCCGGGAGAAGAAAATGTGCATCCTGGTCGCGCCGTCGCTACCATTCGAGGCCCCTTTGAGACCCCTGTCCCCGCTAAGAAACACTCGATTCTCCTTCCGAAGGGCGTAGGCACCAGGCCAGGCTCTCCCGCCCCCGAGCGGCGCCCCCCGCCCCTTTTGTGAGCCAACGCGGCCGCCAGGCGGGCACTCACTTGAGGACCAGCTGGTCGTGCTCGGCTTTGAACTTGCCCAGCTCGATCTGCAGCTTGGCGCGCTCGCGGGCCGTGTCGTCGAGTGCGCGTCGCGCGTCGGCCAGCTCGGTCTCGTACAGAGCCTTGAGGCCGGTGAGCTCGCGGCCGCGCACCTCCTCCCGCTCCGTCACCTGCAGCTGCAGCGCGCTGTTCTCCGTCTCCAGGCTGCGCACCTTGTCGATGTACACGGCCAGCCGGTCGTTGAGCTCGCGCAGCTCCTCCTTCTCCTGCAGCCGCGACAGCCGCGTGGGGCTCAGCGGCGTAGCGGGGGCGCTGGCGCGGCTGCCCGACCGCGGCGGCACGGGGGTCGCGGTCGCCATGGCGGGCGGCGGGGCGACTGGCGGGCGGAGCAGAGCGGAGAGGGCTGCAGAGGGCGAAGCGGGGACCGAAGTCACAAGCCGACGACCCGCGCCCGCGGAGAAGGCGGCGTGGGAAGGGAGAAGCACCTGGGTTGGCGGGAGCCGGGTTACAGCACAAAGGGCAAAGGGAGAAGACTGCCAATCAATCGTAAAATGCCCTTTGTAAGAAAATACGCGCACGCACTCACACACACACTCGGGAAGATTCGGGGCGAGGGTGACCAGAAGGCCGAGCAGGGTCCGCGCGCCGCCGCCGCCGCCGCCGCCGAGTCTCCCGCCCGCCGCACTTTGTTTCCTCTCAGGCGGCGCGGAGCGGCGGGGTTGGGGGGGGCGAAGGGGAGGGAGGGAGGAGGGCGGCGGGGGGCGGAGGTGGCGCGGGCAGTGGCGCTGCGCTTTCCAACATGGCCGGCGCCTCCCGGCATTCCACGTGACCGTCACCGGCCAATAGAGAGCCCGCGGCACGGTCCAGGGCTCGGGGGCCGGGCCTGTAAATTCAAAATCGGGGCCTCGGGCAACCGTCGGCCGGCGCGCGGGGCTGGGCGTGGCTGGGGAAGGACTGAGGGAGGCGGAGTGGGGCGCCTGGGACTGCTCGCCTGGCGGTCCAGGGCCCAGCGTTGGCCGGGCCTTCCCGCCACCCCGCGAGGACCCCCGGAGGGGCCGGGCCTGCGGGTGGCGGGAAGAAGCCCGGAGGTTTTCCGGGGCGGGTCCGCGCCCCCGCCCCCACCCAGCGGTTCAGGGAAATTCAAACGTAAACGGCCATAACAGCCGCGCGCAAAGCTCCTAGAGGCCAGGACGACCGCGGACGCTGTAATTTTATACCCGCCGGGCGGAGAGGGCTCGGAAACCGACCCGAAGGCCCGGCCGCTGTGGAGTTACGTAATGGGCTCGGGTGTCCGAGGTTCAAAACCCGCTGCGTGCCGGTGCCAAATGCAAGCCTTTATTTTTCTCTCGGAGGGAAAACGGTGTATGCCAACACCTCCATCGCTGTCAAACTGACGTATACCTGCGTGTCTTGAAGCGACCGAGCCCGCAGAAAAGCCAGAAACCCTGACTTGGGAGTCGCAAGTGACATTAACGTGTGAAGGAACCCGTACAAGCTGCTAATTGTTTTGCTTCACTAAAAACCAATGCATCAAAATCTAAACTTGTGTAAATTTAAGTAGAAATGACTTCTTAAGAAAAAAAAAAAAAAAAACGATCCCTCCAATGTAACTGACAACGAATGCTAGTACAATGTCCGTTATCGCTTTGAAAAGTTTTCACTCTCAGGCTGACGTTTGCTGGAATTTACTGTGCCCTGCACCGGGCTTTTCGTGGGTTATGCCTACACGCGGCCGCTTTGAGGTGGGGGAACTGTATCTTTTCCCTTTGAAAATTCACCCATTTAATAGACGAATTTCCTTAAGGCTGCCTGGGAGGGGCAGGACAGCATTTGAATCCAGACAGTTTCATTTTGACTCCAGAGCCTCGCCCTTAAACTATAACCTAGAAGGCCACCTCACAATCTAGTGGGAACCCATCTGTAGAGTAATGACAGGTTAGCTACCTTAATAATGGTAGTAATGAAGACCAGAATGTTCTTTAAATATTAATCAAGTCATGTACATAAGAATTAGTGAAGGGCACCAGGCTGCGTATCACCCTGGGGCGATATCTGGGCACCCGGAGTGAAGATGATCTCCTTATTAATGGTCCTCTTTTCTGCCCTGTTATCTAAAATACCACGCTGAGAGTTGAAGTTGGTGTTAGCTTAAAAAGAAATATTCAGACAATTTTAATAACTTAAGAAAGGTCTTGAAAAGCCAAATTACTGGTCAAGGAATGAGACCTAAGGAAGGTGAGTGCTGATCCAAGGTAATGGAATCCAGCCTTTCTGCTACAGAAAGAGTTTGGTTTTCACACCATACTCCCCTCTGCCTCAGCCTTTTAAAAAATATTTTGAATTTTTAAGTATTTTCTTTCCACTTTTGAAGTGTTCGAACTGGATGTGAAGTGATTTCAGGCATGATCTGTGTTACTCTCACGCCCATGAAGCTTTCTCTTGATAGAATCCCTCAATTTCAGATTATGTGGAGGAGACTCAGGTTATGTGCTCTTATCTGAAATGACAAAGACACTAGAGTCAAACAGTTGAAGATTTGCTACTGTTAGCTGTGTGACTAATGGAAGTTATTCCTTGGTTTCCTCAGAGGAAAATGCAGAGGATTCCTACCTTGCAGGGGGGTTTCTAAAGATTAAATTTTAAACATATAATATGGGATGAGTAGTAATTCTTTTTTTTTTTTTTTTTACATTTTATTTATTTGACAGAGAGAGTACCAGTGGTGAGCCAAGGGAGAGGGAGAAGCAGAGTCCCTGCTGAGCAGGGAACCAGGTGCAAGGCTCCATCCCAGGACTCCGAGATCATGACCTAAGCCCAAAGCAGATGTTTCACTGACTGAGCCACCCAGACACCTCTAGTAATTCTTCCTAGTAGTAATTCTGTCTCCAATCAAAAGCAATTTTAAAAAATGGGGGGAAAAATAGAAAATCTTTTAGCCATATAATTGGGCAATCATGCAAATATTTGATCAGTTTCTTGACTAAACATACACTTCCCTTATTCCCTTGGCTATTCCCATGCCTAGCCCTGTACCCGAAGTATTTTCCCTCTATTCTTTCATAATAAGTTTGTCCAGCCCTCTTCATTGAAATAAGCCCGATAGGGGCCCCTGGGTGGCTCAGTCCTTAAATATCTGCCTTCGGCTCAGGTCATGATACCAGGGTCCTGGGTCCCTGCTCAGCAGGAAGCCTGCTTCTCCCTCTCCCACTCTCCCTGCTTGTGTTCCCTCTCTCACTGTCTCTCTGTCAAATACATAACTAAATCTTAAAAAAAAAAAAAAAGATTTAAATAATTAAGTCCTGTAATCCCATCACTGCCAACATTTCCCCCAATTAATTAGAAGAGAGGTAACAAATAGTATGTAAGTTTGGTGACAGTGCTTCTTCATTTATAAGGGCAATCGTGATTTCAAATGTGCTGCCATATTTTTCCTTTAAACCTTCCCTTTCTTGTCAGGGCACATGTTCTGATTATTGGTTGGGCTGTGTGTGTGTGTGTGTGTGTGTGTGTGTGTGTGTGTATCCACCAAGACTCAACTTGCCGGGACATTGTTTCCCTCTTCAGTACTCTTCCCACAGCACAAAGCTACCTCATGACCTAGAGACAACTTATTGGACATTTGCCCTACTTTCTGTATATCGTTTGGATCTGAGACAGCACAATACAAGATACCTATCATACCTGGCAGAGGGGCCCAGACTAGGATGGGGATAGGGAGGCAGGAAGAAAGGAAGGAGATATGGAAATCTTATAGTAACCCAATTTGTGCAGGGAGAGAGGAGTGACAGCTGACCGAGATCTGAGCATACAGTACAAACAAATGGGCTAGCTAGGGCTGATGTACAAAACAAAAAATATTGCTAAGTGGTATCTCCTCAATATATGATTGCTAAATAAATGCAAGAAGAAATAAATTAATACATGTTCTTCTACTAAGGCCACATTGTTTCTGTTTAATACACTTTGCAAAGTTAATACTGTTTCCGGTTATCATGAAAGCATAACAATAAATCATGTTTCAGAAGGTTGAAATATCCAGCATCCTTTCAAACTGTAATTTTTATTTTTGTGTTTTAAAAAGAGCAAAAGAGTTTTAAAGGTGTCTTTATCATCTTCAAAAGCATCGTTCTCTTAGCAAAGCTGCATGAAATTTATATACTGCTCCAAGTTGTTTTCCAAACTATTAAGATCCGGATATTTGGTAAAAGTAGAATTGGCAGAGTTATTTTAACCCAGTGATTCTGTCTTAGTGATAAGTTAGGATTTAGTTAAAAGGAGAAACCAATTTGCATTCTTGCATTTCAGTTTTATTTCATGCCAAAATATGGTCATAATACTACTTATAAAAGTCATCTTTAAAGCATTTCTTAAACCAGTATTTATGCATCCGGTTTTCAACATTTCTTCTTCTTCTTCCTTTTTTCATCCTACAAAAGTATGACCCTTCCTCCTGTATTCTACCTCTTTAGAGTGGTAAAAATAAGGAAGTCTAGAGTCAATGTGTAAGACTTATTTATACATAATTCAGCTGTTTACTCTGATTGGAACTGACCCTGCTCAAAAGTTAAGGGCTTTTCTTTCTCACGAAGTCTTTAGTCTTTGATGGATGGTTTTATCCCTACTCAGTAACACTTAAATGTATTCATTTAACTTCAAACTACAGAGGTGAGACTTTTCTCATCTAAAATCTTTGTTTCCTGACCCTACATCTGAATTCAAGACAGCAGATGAAAAAGGAAAATAATGATATTTTCATAGTTGATGTACTAGAATAAAACAATGAATTTTCAACCAGATGTCCTTGTGTTCTTCATTACCACAATTTTGGGGTACCATTCTTCTCAGGATAGCATTGTAAAACCAGGACTAAAGACAATAACACCACTCTCAGTTTTAAAGTTTAATAATTTTGATATAGGTAGAGGAAAAGATTTAAAAAGAAAGGTAGTCTGGCTGAACGAGTCCCCTCCATCCCATCTTCCCATCCCTACTACCTCTGCTCCAATAAAAGCCTCCTGACTGGGGAAGGAAGGCGATTTGTGGGAGTCACCATCTCTTGTCCCACCCCTGAGCTGAGTTGAGGGTAGGAGTTGAAGATCCAAGAATACAGATGGTTTTTGCCTCATAGTAACATTCCTTATTTTCTTCCATCTCTCTGCAGCAGAGCAGAATCCAAGACCAGCCTTCTCTAGAACCATGGTATTTAGCAGTCTAGGGGGAAAAAAAAATGCAACAAGGGGTAGGAGAAGAAATAAGAGGAATGAATGTAGGCAGAAGAGGCTAACCATCTGTGATGGTTAATTTTGTGTGTTGAACAGACCTGGGTGACAGTGCCCAGGTATGTGGTCACACATTATTTGGGTGTTTGTGTGAGCTTGTCATGCATGAAATTAATATTTAGATCAGTGGGCTTTGAGTAAAGCAGATTGCCCTCCGTAATGTGGGTGGGCCTCATCCAATCCATTGAAAGCCTGAAAGGAACAAAAGACTGACCTCCCCCAAGCAAGATGAAATTCTAACAGAAGACAGCCTTCAGCCTTGAGCCTCAACAGTGGCTTTTCCTCCTCTCCAACCTGTTGACCTACCCTGCAGATCTCGGACTTTCTCACCTCCCTAGTCATATGAGCCAATTCCTTAGAATAAATTTGTCTATATGTACATATCCTATTGAATCTGTTTCTTTCGAGAATCCTAAGACACCTTCCCTATGTCCCACTAGAAGGATGTAGAGGAGGTTTAAAAAAAGAAAAAAAAAAAAGCCAACAGATTGAAATGAGTCAGTGGGAGAGGGAAGCCGCAGACCAACCTGGGCAAACAGGCCACCCGAGGTGTGGTGGAATGGTACACAATTCAGCAGAAGCACAAGGGGCAAAAGTGACAGAGGCCAATGTGCTCCAGAATCATAAGAAGTCACATCTAGAATAGGCCAGTACAGAGTAGAAACAGCAAAACCAAAAAGCCGGCGACTCTCCCTACAGCTGTTAAGAATCTCCCTAGGTAGGGGTGCCTGGGTGACTCAGTTAAGCAGCTGCCTTCAGCTCAAGTCACAATCCCAGGATCCTGGAATGGAGTTCTCAGTTGGACTTCTTGCTCAACAAGGAGCCTGATTCTCCCCCTCCCCCTGCCTGCCGCTCCCCCTGCTTCTCCTCTCTCTCTGTGTCAAATAAATACAATATTTTTAAAAGGGGGGGGATCAGACACTTTAAAAATCCCTGAATTTAGACTCAATCTCAGGAAGGACTGGAAGGATGAAAATGAAAAATGTGAGGGGTATTAAACTTGAATGTGATTGAAGTATAAATCTAAACTTGTCCTGGCCACTAGGAGATTGCAATCCCCAAAACCGGATGGCCCCCTACATCTCTTACGTGGCTGTCCTCCACCAGTAACTTTTTTTCCAATACAAGCTCTTCCCCAGAAGGGGGAAAAGCTGGCTTCTGGGCCTGGCAAGCCTAAGTTCTCCTAGTAGCTTGCAATATAACAAATCTCAGGAAAACTGATTTGCTTGATTGTTCTGATCGTCAGCCCTGAACCAATTACTATATCCTTTGATCAGCCATGCCCAGGCCAAAATCCACCACTTTGATAGGCAGCGTGTGGGGAGTCTCAGAGGTCAAGGCTATCATCACCAAACCACATGGGAGGGGTTCCATAAAGAATGAGGAATGTGTGCCAAAAGTGATAAAGGAATGCTAGACAAACAAAAACAGTATGTGTCTACCTCATGAAAGGAGAGAGAGAGAGAATTAACCCAAGCAGTTCCTTTCTTGCCCAAAATTCTCCAGAGATTTGCTTATTTTTGAAAGCCTGGTGGCTCATTTGGTTGAAGAGCCTACCCTTGGTTTCAGCTCAGGGTATGAGATGGAACCACGCATCCCGCTCCGCACTCAGCATGGAGTCCGTTTGTCCCTCTGCTCCTCCCCCCAGCTCTAAAGTAAAATCTTTTTAAAAAATAAAAAACTTAAAACGTTAAAATACAGGAGTGCCTGGCTGGCTCAGTCAGTAGGGCATGCGACTCTTGATCTTGAGGTTATGCTTTCAAGCCCCACATTTGGCACAGAGCTTACTTACATGCATACTTGCATACATAAAGTTAAAAATACAACCTCTAAAAGGTTTAGGATACCTCAAAGTCATATTAGTCTAGTTATTAATCCATGCATTTATTCACCAAACATTTGTGGAGGATTTCATTACATGCAGAGCACAGGAGACTAATGCACACGGTCCCTGCTCTCAGGAGCCCAGCTGTGGACAGGCAAACATAAACAAACTGTGCCTCCCAGTGCCAGGTACTAACAAGGAGGCGTGAACAAAAGGATGCAGGTGCATCAAGAACCAGAGAGGTTTGTGTGCTGGGGAGGAAGTCACCTCTTGGAAACAGATGATCTCTGAGCTGTGCTTGGAAGAATTTCAGCCTCCAGGGACTGGAAGATGAATCCAGTACTCTGTGCAGACCTGTAAATGGCAAACCACAGGCCTCAGGGAGAATTCAAGGGAAACTCCAGAGGGACTCCCTAATCTCCTATGGTGTGCTTTTTATTTCAGACCACGCTGTGGACAGGGTGCTTGAAACTAAGAATTAGTAAGGTGGTAAAGGAGGTAGATTTTAGTCAACAATTAACTTGAGGCCTGGCTTACCATAGTCAAGAAGAATGGAAAATTAAGGAAATTGCCGTACAATTAAAACAAGTAGATTACTCAAACTGTGTTGATACCTTGCCTAAGGCAAAACTAAGGTAGAAAACCAATTAAGCAGGAAATTTTGTTGAGTAACTCCTGTGTGCAAGGCATTACACTACATCCTATGAAAGAAATTTTTTAAGTGTGAAGTGTGATTCGTTCCCTCAATAAAGGTATTGTGTGTGTAGAAATGAAATATACAGGGGTTGCCTAGGTGGCTCAGTTGGTTGAGCGTCTGCCTTCAGCTTCAGATCATGATCTCAGGGTCCTGGGATCCAGCCCGGCTTCCAAGTGAGCAGGGAACCTGCTACTCTCTCTTTCTCTGCTCATCCCCTTGCTCATACATGCTCGCTCGCTCTCTCTCTCTCTCTCTCAAGTAAGTAAATAAAATCTTAAATGAAATATATACACAAAAAAGTAGGTGAATCAATCAAGCTATGAATGATGTAGGTCCAAAGGAGTGAGGTTGATGACAAGTGTCTGGAGAATGAATTAATCCCCACAGGTCAGGACAGCATGAGAGGAACCAATTTTTCAGGAATAGAACTATTCTGTAATGTTAGATGACTCTATATTTTGTATAAAATATATGTATTTATGAATGCTGAATATGAGTACCTGGGATGTAATGCTACCAGAAATATTCTGTTAAAGTCTCTGAAAAGACATGACATTGTGAAGTAATTAGGGACCCCTCCTATTTGCATATATGTTGAGTAAAGGGGCGACTGAAACTCTCCTATATTGCTGATAGGAGTACAACCACTTCAGAAAATTGTTTGGCTTTTCCTTATAAAATTAAAAATGCACCTATTCTGCAGGTCAGCAATTCTACTCCCAAGACAAATGAAAGCACATGACTACTGAAAGACTTGCAGAAAAAGTTTTTTTATAAAAAGTTTTTTTTTTTTAATAAAAGCCCAAACTGGAAACAATCCAAATGCCCATCAAGAGAATGGACAAATAAATCATGGTGTAAGTACCATTCAGCAATTAAAAAGAATGAGTTACAGATACCTTCACCAATGTGGATGAATCTCAGAACATTATATTAAGCAAGAGAAAAAGTACATTTTATATGATTCATTTACATGAAATTCAAGGACAAATAAGTGTAATCTTTGTAAAAGAAATCAAAACAGTGGATGTCCAAGGGGGGGGAGAATTGATTGGAAGGGGGCATTAAAGAACTTTCTAGAATGATAGGGTCACGGGTATATGGACACAATTATATAAGCTCACTAGAGTATACACTTAATATGTGCATTTCACTATATGTAAATTTTACCACTGTAAAAATAAATGTATTCTGGTCTCTTATAGATTAGATTTTTAAACTCCTGAGATGTACTTCATAACTATTTTTTTGTAAATAGACAAGTTTCCATCTTATTTGTTATTTGAATTCTAAATATTCTGTGGACTCTAATACCTGTGTTATTTCTTCAGGAGACAGAAATTGTACACAGTCATTTTTTTAAGACAGTGACTTGATCAGATTTAAAAGATGCATTAAACTAATATAACGTTGCATGTTAATTTTACTTCAATTAAATTTTTTTAAAATATTTTGTTTATTTATTTGACAGACAGAGATCATAAGTAGGCAAAGAGGCAGGCAGAGAAGGGAGGGGAAGCAGGCTCCCTGCTAAGCAGAGAGCCCCATGCAGGGCTCGATCCCAGGACCCTGGGATCATGACCTGAGCCGAAGGCAGAGGCTTAACCCACTGAGCCACCCAGGTGCCCCGTCAATTAAATTTTTTATTATTTTTTTCAATTAAAAAATTTTAAATAAGGGGTGCCTGGGTGGCTCAGTAGATTATGCGTCTGACTCTTGATTTCGGCTCAGGTCGTGACCTCAGGGTCATGGGATCAAACCCCATGTCAGGCTCAGCGCTCAGCATAGAGTCCGCTCGAGATTCTCTGCCTCTTCTCCTCCCCCCATGTGCATTTTCTCTCTCTCTCTCTCTTTCTATTTATCTCTCTCTCTCAAATAAGGAAACAAAATCTTTAAAAATTTTTTTTAAATAAGAAAATAATATAAGATGTGTTTGAGTATGAAGACAAAGGTGTTCAGGCTGAAATGAGTTACTTGTGGAGAGTACTTTGCCATTTTTGTTTTGGACAGATTGGAATATGTTGGAATACGAATACTACAAAACTGAGAACTTCATAAAGAAAAAAGAAAATTCTACTTATGAAATTCTGATGTGCACTATTATATTCATTTTGCTTTATAAGATTGCATATTTAGACACTGATCATTCTATCGATGGCATACAAATACTGATCTCTAGCAATCCAGGGACCTGAGTTCTTTTAATAACATAACAACATTCTAAACAACTGAAGGCACACCATAAGTTTAATTCAGTAAGAGTGGAGAAGGAATTTTTAATAAGGGGATGAGGAGAAGGGAGAAAAAAAAGGGACTTATCAGAATCCGGGGTAGCATTATGACTTACAAAAGAGATCTAGTATTCAAATTTTATACTTTATATTTTAAAAGACAAAAAAATCACCTATCATTTCAATAATAAATATTTTAAATTTTGATTAAATTTTCTCAGTCAAATGGGCTTTATTTAAAAATTTTAAAAGTTTTTTTTCTTTTTTAATTTTTAAACTGGCTGTGGTGGGGGAAGACAGAAATCCTCCTGCCTCTAAGGGGGTTTTTTAGATTTGAGGTGGCAGATGAGAATTTTGTGTTTATCACAGGAGCTCAAGGGATGACAGCGTTATGATACACTGCCGTGGAGAACAGACAGGAAATAGAGCACGCGGCTCCTGCCCTTAGTCTCGCTGGGGCTCCTGAGTTACAGCCAGAGCCGTATAAGTGAATATACAATTACCTACCAGAAGTAATTAGGTCAGACAGCCCGCCATGTCATCTATGACTACAGAGAAGTTCTGTTCTGACACCCCCTTGAAAAACCACCCTGTAGTGACTTGAATCAGCTCCACGAGGTTTTCAGAAAACCGTTGTCATTTAAAAGAAATTGGTTTCACTTCTCTAATCTTGACCTCTGAGTTTTTTGTCATTTACTATATATTTCCTGAAAGTGATTTAAATTGGGCTGAACTCAAAGCAAGGAAGGGAGAAAAGAGGTCTCCATGGTCATAGGGAAGTCACACAGGAGAGAGTCCAGCATTTTTCTTTTCAAAAGTAAAATGGATCCAAAATGGGGGCTTCACCCCCAAATATTTAAAGTCATTCCTCCTATGAACTCCTGTGGCATTATCATCTAGAGCAGTCATTTGGAACCTAGCATATTGCTTTTGGGTCTGTCATTTCAACCAAACCATAAGACTCTTTAAGGCTGATGAACATCCTTGGGAGACACTGCAGAGGATGAAATATGGTTACTTTTCTGTCTATAGGCCCCCATATTTGAGTAGAGCAATATACAGCAAGGGATGATCTAAGTACCCTGGACTTCCCTGATTTCATGACAAGTCTACTTTATCTAAGAGCTACTTCTGCATACTTCCTTTGAGCAAGGGGCGCTGGTAGTCATGAGCCAAGAGATACACTTAAAATGTCTCAAACAACGATTTAACAACTTTGTAAGACTTCCATTTAGAAAACTTATTTTTTTATTATTCTGGTCTGAAGGTAAGAATCTGATCTATAACATTTATTTTAGTCACCACTTATTATTGATAAAATAGTACTAAGTGTCATAAATAATAACAGACAATGGAAAGCTTTTTCTCCTTAAATGCCAATAGCCTATTTCAGTTTCAGGTTAGTATGTCATTTCATATGCTTCGTCCAAATTTGATCATGATTATTGTTGAAGAAATTTCAGGAAATGAACCACTTGTTTGAAAATGCATATTTTTAAAAATGGATATTTTTAAAATGGAGTGTTGCCTGCTAAAGCTATGAGAAAGCAAACCATAGATGTCTCATCCACCCCAAATGGAATCTGGTTAACATCAGATATACTGTGACATCTAAAAGATGTTCAGCCAATAGGATAAATATCAAACACAAGAATAAGATACATGTATCATGTATTAGCAAGCATAAGGAAATGTGAAAGCTTGGAAATTCAGTGGAAGAGAGTTACAGAATTGCATGTTAGAATCAGGATTAGCGCTCTGTTCTGGATCACCAGAAAATACAGAAATACACTACTTCCCTCCCATTTGTCTCTAAAATTCCCCAAATGATTTCAGTTAGGAGATTAAGCAGTTGAAGACCAAGATGCCTGATCTCTTTCTGCCGTCGGGACAGGTGGAGAGAAAGACCACAGAGACTATTTCAGGTACTGATTTGACTGATTGCTAGACAAATAAAACTGAGAATATTTGAGGGACCAATGGAGATATGTTAGGGTTCAGGTAGCATAAAGTCAGGACAGTGCAGGCTTTAGAATCAGGAATATCCAAGTGTGAATCCTGCATAGTCTCGTGCTGCGTGACCTCTAGCAAGTTACTTAACATCTGTGAAGCTCCATTTCCTCATTTGTAAAAACCAGAGAAAGAACTACCTCACAGGGATGTTAACAGAATTGACTACATTAATGTACACACAGTCTATCTGGTACCTATTCAGGGCTCAGTAAGTATTTATTCCGCTTCCTTCCTCTACAAAAAGAGATATTAGAATTTTTGCTTCCCAATTTTAAAAGCTTCTATTCCACTTAGCATGTAAAACATTATACCAGTACTGAGAAAAATCAGTGCCCCTTACAACACTGCATTTTCAAACTGTTAACGGTTTTACTTTGTCATGTTAACGTTTATCTTGGCAGAGAGTCAACATCTACACAAATATTGCATAGCACATGTAGTGATTGACTTACTAAAATTTTATTCTCTTTCACAAAGTTTCAGTGAATGCCCATATGGCTAGCTCTAGAGAAATCACGAAGTAATCAAGACACAGTCCCCACCCCAGAGAAACTGACAGAGTATGTAAGGAAAAGCCAATGTTAGGACCTCTGACATGGGCTCGCCTGAATCTTTATATAATTATCTGTAAGCCAACCTCTCTCCAAACACATGCTATGCCTCTTGAGTTTAGACTTCTTAGCCAGTTTTTATCATTTTATTGTTGTTTAAATATTCAGGCACAGTTTGATTGGTTTGGATTGATTTTTATAATAGAAAGAATACATGACTTTCAGTTAATGTTATCAAAACATCAATTGGCACCTAGTTAATGGGCATCTTGCAAAAAATGGAAGGAGAGGAGATCTATTTTTCTTAGATCCTATGATACTTAAACCTGCTTTGCATGTCCCTCTACCACTTCCACGTTTTGAAGAGGGCAAAAAAAAATGCACACTCTCTGCCTGACCACAAGATCAACCACTACTGCATGCTGGCCAGGAAAAGGGTAGTATTAGGGGTGTAGCCATCTGCTTGCCACAGACTGCTGGTGAGACAAGAAAAGCTAATTAGCACCCCAACCCTCACCCTTACTCCTCCCTACTCTCCATGCCTCCACCATCTGGCTGGCCTCCCTTTTCCTCTACCACACCAGCTTCTTTCTGCATCCTATAGCTTGGAGAGGTCAGAATCATTTGCCTCTCCTAGCAAGAGATAAGAATAGGCTTCGGCAGCAGCCTGGACCATGAACTTCTAAAATTTTAAAGGAAATTGCACAAATCACCTCTCCCCTCCCACCAGCAATGCTCTCTTTCACTGGTGCCCGTTATTTTACTGGAAACATCTCTGCCCAAGAAAATCATTAGGTTGGCAATCCAATCTGTTTTATAATTGACAATTGTCTAAGGATAGGCAAGCACCTAGTTCCTGTGCTGAGTCTCTTTTCACCACTTTAACTGCGGTTTGGAGGACAGCAGTGGGATATAAAATCATTAATTAAATATAGTACATTTCACCATAAATCCACAGGAAATGGTGAGAAGTAACTTTGGTATGAGGCAGCAATGACAACTCAAATGTCATCATTTATAAAAGATGTCAGAAAAATAGGACATCGGTGAAGCAGATTAAGATTTTGAGACTTTGTGGAATTAAAAGAATGAAACTTCTAACTAGTAAACAAATATAGATTTGTTTACTATTAACAAATCTACTTGCCTACTTACCTGAGAAATAATGCACTGTGGATAAACTGATGTTTCATTAACAAAAATCCTTGTTAGTAGGTTATTTGGATTTAGTTACAAAAACAACAGTATTGTTTTTCTGTATTTTGTTCCTATTCTGACTTATTTTTTTCTTTTTTTCCTACCTTATAGTAATACAAGCAAAATACTTTTTAAAGAAAATCTAACAGTGTCCACATAAAGGATGAAAGGTGGTAGAAAAAGAACTTTGAAAATTATAAAACTGTAAATATTGGCTCAAAATAAGATGATTAGAATATTGGAGATAAGCTTCAGTTAAGCTTACTATGAAAAAGACTTGCTCCATAGCTGTATTTCAAACATAGCAGTGTAGGGACGCCTAGGTGGCTCGGTCAGTTAAGCAGCTGCCTTTGGCTCAAGTAATGATCCCAGTGTCCTGGGATCGAGTTCCACATCGGGATTCTTGCTCAGCAGGGAAACTGCTTCTTCCTCCGCCTCTGTTTGCCTGTGCGCTCTCTCTCTCTCTGACAAATAAATAAGTAAGTATATAAATCTTAAAACAAAAATTCAAACATAGCGGTGTAAAATTTTTTTGGCGGGGTGGGGGAATACCATGAGGTTTTGATGTCAGAATTTTTGCCTTACTAAACAAACCTGCTAAAAGAAATTGCCCAAGTGTGTCTTTTCATTTTTGTAACGGAAGGAAAGGGAGAGCAACAAACTTCACTTTCAAGAATTCTGAATTGGAGAAAATTAAGCTCTGATTCCACCCCGTACAGAACACCAGATGCTTCCTACCTGTAGGGGACATCTGTAACTTACTCGGGTTCTCACCCTCTGAACTGTCTTCCTCCATTTGGGGAACTCCTCACCATATGAATCTTAGCAAGAGATAGGGTCTTCCTCCTATTCTAGATGCTAAAAAAGCCAACTAGCCAACCATTTCTTTTGCAAGTCTAGGTTTGGCCAGGCAGAGACACGAGCCCCAGAACTTGACGCAAAGCAATGAAAGAGTGACAAATTTGTTCAGGTAGCTACGTCCAGTTTCCAAAGGCAGCGGGGACAGAGCACCAGCCTATATGCAGTGTTGGTGGGGATCACAGCTACAGCTACAGAATCTACCCTTCCTTGGCAGCAACAATGACCTTCCCAGAGAGGTTCTGGGATCCTTGGCATGTGGCTTCTTTTAACCTAGGGCTCTAGCCATCCCATGATCCTGTTAATTACCTGATGGTCTTCAGTCCCCTCCTTTTCTGCATAAGTGAGAATCAGGTTCTGTGCTTGCATCCAGGAACCCTAAGGGATACAGTGGGAAAGTGACTTAGAATTAAAAAGAGAGGAACCAGGGAATACAGTTTCTCATATAAGCTATATACTGCTCACAAAAGACATGTAGTTGAAGGTAAGAGCATTAGTAAAGAGCCATGTGTGTATTTTTTCCTTAAGGTAAGTCAGGGAGGTGTGTCCAGGGGGATATATGGGGGAAAGACCAGTTTTAGTAATGATCTAGAAACAAGGAAGCGAAACCTTATCCCTTCATCTAGGTCCAGGCCTAGATAACTTACATGGTTAAAACCGCAGGAGTACAAATTAACTGAGGCATTTCACAATTATATAAAACAACATACAGAAAACAAAATAAAGTACATTAAACACATGAAAATATGTAAGTTGGGGATTGGAAATAGGAACAGGGGACAGAGATAGAGGGAATGGTTACAGCAACTCTGGTGCAAAATATAGGGCTTGCCTCTGAAGGCTTCTGGTGCATTTTCCTTCACCCCTGTGATCTCCAGAAGAAAAAGAAACTCTCCAGCTGTGACCTTCAGGCATGGAGATGAGCAAAGCAGAAAACTGCTTTTGGGGAGGGACTGAGCCCCAGGCTGCTCCCCACAGCCCAGGAGCAAATAGGCAGCAGGGGGTCGTGCAAACATGTGCCATGCAGATCCATGGGGCAGAGGATGATGATGTTAAACACCCTTTTTTATAAACAAAACTCTTCCCATCTAAGCCTAATTATAGTATAACCATATCCTCAGCACCATGTTTGGGGAAGATGTGGTGATGGTTGCAGAACATCATGAAAGTAACTAATAGCACTGAATTGTACACATAAACGCCAAGGTTTGTCAGTAGGGTGGTTCTTCAAAAAGTTAAAATCAGAACTATTCTATGATCCAGCAATTGCACTACTAGGTATTTACCCAATAGAGAATACAAAAAGATTGATTCGAGAAGACACACACACCCCCCGATGTTTATAGTACCATTATCAACAATAATCAAATTATGGAAAGAGACCAAATGTCCATGACTGATGAATGGATAAAGAAGATGTGATATATATATGTCTGTGTGTGTGTGTGTGTGTATGTGTATACATTATGTATACACACGTATACACAATGGAATATTACTCAGCCATAAAAACGAAATCTTGCCATTTGCAATGACATAGCTGGAGCTAGAGTATTATGCTAAGTGAAATAAATCAGAGAAAGAAAAATAGCATATGATTTCACTCATATGTGGAATTTTTTTTTTAACTAGGCTCCATGCCCAACATGGAGCCCAGAGAGGGGCTTGAACTTAAAACCCTGAGATCAAGATCCGAGCTGAGGTGAAGACATGAGCTGAGATCAAGAGTCCAACATTTAACCAACTGAGGCCCCCAGACACCCACTCAAATTTGGAATTTAAGAAACAGAATAAATGAACGTGGTGGGGCGGGGGGTGTCGAGAGGCAAACCAAGAAACAGACACTTAACTGTAGAGAACAAACTGGTGGTTACCAGAGGGAAGGTGGGGGCGGGGGCTGGGTTAAATAGGTGATGGGGATTAAGGAGGGCACTCGCTGTGATGAGCAGTGGGTGTTACATGTAAGTGTTGAATCACGAAATTCTACACCTGAAACTAGTACTACAGTGTATGTTAACTAACCGGAATGTTAATAAAAAGAGGGAAAGGGGTGCCTGAGTGGCTCAGTGAGTTAAAGTCTCTGCCTTCAGCTCAGGTCATGATCTCAGGGTCCTGGGATCAAGCCCCACATCGGGCTCCCTGCTCATTGGGGAGCCTGCTTCCCTCCTCTCTGCCTACTTGTGATCTCTGTCAAATAAATAAATAAAATCTTTTAAAAAATAGGGAAAAATGACAAGATCTTTTATATATATTTTACCACAATTTAAAATATTAAGAATGTAATATACCAAAAACCTTTGGATTTATACAATTTGGGGGGGGATTGTATTATATCTGACAGACACCTCAACAAACCAGTTAACAATTTTTCATAGCATTTAGGATTTTCACTTTAAAGCATTTGACACTTGGTGCTAAACATTGCAACCTCTTTGGGAACTGAGAGATTGTTCTTCTTGTCTAATGGGTAACTAGGCTCTTCCCTTCATAGCACATTACACGGCTATATCAGGGACAAGAGAAACACAAACGTCCCCGGGTTTGAAATACATCAGGGGTTCACCACTAAAAAGAAATAGAAGGGAACAAATAAGAATGCCACAGAGATGGACACCCTCACCCAGAAATTTACAGCCCTGCCAGAAGGAGGTTAAAAATTACCTGGTGAAAATGAAAACTGTGCTTGGATGTAATGGGCCCTCTGTTTTAATCTACGAGATTTCATGAGAAGCTGTGGGCTCCTGGCCCACCCGGTGTAGGACAGTGCCCCAGAATGCTCCCTGTGCTCAATCACCCACAGCTGTAGGGTCTGAGCTGCCCTGGGAGCCTGGGCATGGCCAGCCCTGCAGCTGTGATGGGGACGGTCTCTTCATTTCTAGACAGGTGACTGAATTTGCCCTGCTCATTCTTATCCCCAGGCTCCTCCCTCCACCTGCAATGTCCTTTCCACTTGTTAGCATACGTCCGAATCTGACCCAGACCTCCAGGGTCAGCCAAAATAGCACCTCCTTCCTTTCCTAGTGCCCTGCTGGAGAGCCACCTTCGAGACAAACCAAACTGTTTTCCAAAATGATTGTAGACACCGTTCTCAGATATTTTTGACCAGGAAAGAAATAGGGGATGGAAATCAGAAGGGTCTAACAGCTTCCCATTTTTGGCATGGATAAGGCAAGCAAAATTTGCTAAGGAAAAATACCCTCCCTACTACCCCCTACTGTTCTAACAAATCTGTTTGAAAACTACAAGTTTAGGCCTTGTAGATCACCCAGCAATCTTTCAATATCAAAAAATGCATTTCTTTAAAATTATTAATGTAATCTACCTTGTGATTTTAGTGTCTTAATTCAAAGTAACGGCCTCTCTTTACAAATCACCCTTCTATAATTATTATAGAGAAAACAGGTGGCAAACATATTTTTTCCTTCCTAGTTTGACATTTAACTTTTGTTAAATTGCTATTAATTTCCATTCTTGGTGGCTTCCAAGGAAATGTTTACGTTGACCTGACCAGTTGCTTCCCAATTTTTTAAAGATCACACACACGCAAAAAATAATTATTTTTCATTTAGGAATACAGAAGCAATGAGCTAAGTGAATCTTTTTTTTTTTTTTTTTTTTTTTTTTTTTAGATTTTACCTATTTATTCATGAAAGACAGAAAGAGAGAGGCAGAGGCAGAGGGAGAAGTAGGCTCCCTGCCAAGTAGGGACCCTGATATGGGACTCCATCTGAGGACCCTGGGATCATGACCTGAGCCAAAGGCAGATGGCTTACCATCTGAGCCACCCAGGCACCCCATTTTTTAAAAAGATTTCATTTATTTGAGAGAGAGAGAGTGCATGCATGCCTGAGTGAAGGGAAGGGCAAGAGAGAGAGGGAGAGAGAATCCCAAGCAGACTTTGTGCTGAGTGCAGAGCCGTTGTGGGGCTCAATGTCACAATCCTGAGATTAGGACCTGGGTCGAAATCAAGAATCGCATGCTTAATTGACTGATCCACCCAGGTGCCCCTGGGCTAAGTCAATCATATCCCCAATTACTCTGTATAGGGCCCTAGCTCTTCATTCATTCATTCATTCATTCATTCATTCATTTTCATTCATTTATCTATCTATCCACCCCTTTCTCCATTCCTTGTAACTTCCCTTCTCCACTCTTCTTTCCAATTCCCTTAGGCAGCCATTTCAGATGTTTAGTGTATATTATTTTGTCTACTGTGTAATTATAAAATGTATACATTTTGTATACAATGATATACTTGTATAAGTGCTCTCAGGTTGTAGATCTCATTCACTCTGTTTCTTTATTCCCTGAGCAAGGTCTTGCTGTGTCTACATCTAATCCGTGGGACTTCATGGTGGACACCGCCTATATCTGGCACCCACTGCCAGCACCTGCCTCTGTGGATGCTGCCATGGTGAACAGTTTTGCACATGGCCCCTCATGGACCTGAGAAGGATCTGTTGGATCACAGGAGATATGGACATTTATGGTGAAGAAGTACTGTCCACTGCTCCCCAGACTGCTGCCTACACTAGTCTACAGGCTGTGCACGAGGTGTCCCACAGGCCTACGCGCACGCACTCACACTTGGCATGGAAATGAGAATATTTGTACGGCACACCACGGTGAAAGATAAGGAAAACAGGCCACGGATTCTGACAACCTTGGGCCCTCCAGCCTCCCTGAGGCAGAATGTCAGCTTACATCACAAGGCATTTCTCCATGTCACAGCACAGATGAGGAATGTCGGAGTGGGATCCCCTCCCCACAACAACTATCCTCTGAAAAAAATGACTCAAGTGTCAGGATCGTGTGGAATGAGGGAGAGCCGCTGGTTCAGTGTCACGGGGAATCCCTTTTGTAATCACTCTTCCACCAGGAACAGTAGCTACTGCTGATCATTCTGCCGCAGTCCTGGGAGCAAATGTTGCCTCTTTCCATTTAAGGACGGAGCAAGTGAGGACAAAACGGGTCCAGGCCTCACAGCCAAGGGTCTGGGGAATTAAGTGGAACTCAGGACTGCTTGACTGCAAACCACGATCTCTTATGCTTTCCTGGAAAATATTTCAAGAATAAGAGGCAGAAATAAAGGCTGCACAAGACATTAGCCTTGCTTCTTTGGGGAACATGGAAGAGCCTAGCTAAGGGCTCCACGACCCACCTGCCCTGTGAATGCTGCCGATTCCAACAAGAGCACAGATCCCTTGCTTTTGTTTTGTTACCTTGGGTTTTTAGGAATTTGGGTATGGCAGTTGAGATACAAACTGATAAACTTTATTTGGAAACATCTGATGATCTGAGAACCATTGAGCTTGCTTTGTTAGTTGTGTGTGTGTGTGTGTGTGTGTGTGTGTGTGTGTGTGTGTGTTTGTTTTCCTTTAGAAGTGTAAATTGAGTGACTAATGTGTTTTCACAGCCTGAGGTTGACAGAGGGAGTAAAATAGGCATCTTTTCCATTCCTGAATAAAGAAAAGAAGGAAAATATCCCCCAGAGTTTATTTTTTAGAGGACTCTAAAAAGATAAAACAAAAAACAAAAAACCCAGCTTCCGGGGTAGAAAGATCAATAGTTCAACAGATGATATCTTCATTGATTCATAGGAAATAGAATATTTGTTGCAGTCTGGAATGAAAATTTTCAGGATTTCCATATATATTGAGTTCTGGAAGAGGGAGAAATATTTGCTCATATGCTTCTCTAGAAATGAAAATAATATACTAACCAGGCAGACAGCTGATCTGTGCATGTTTGGCCTGCATTTTGTAATTTCTGACAACACCATGAGCTGAGGACAGGGAGGGACTGACACAATCCCTTTCCTGGACAACTGTTTGTCCAACCTGGGGGTCACCCAAGGCTTTTCTGACCTTCCAGAAAAGCCTTTCCGCCATCTTTCCACCTTGGGTCTTGCGTTAGCTGTGTGAGGTCCAATACATCATGGAAAAGAGACTTAGGACATTAGTGGGAGACATAGAACTGGGACTTCAAATAAAGACAGTCTACCAAAATAGTGACTCCAACAGTTATAATTACATGTACATAATTTAGACACAGTTAATGATGGTCTTCCATTTACATATTTAGAAAGACTGTAGATAGCATAATGTTTGGATGTGATGAAGTACGATGATATCAGAAAATACATGCTTGCATCTATACAGATACACACATTAAGACGAGAAGCCAATTAACACCTGTGACATATCACAATAATGATATATTTTTGGACCTTTTTTGAAAGTTAAATTCTATTTACAATTTTCTTTATTTATTCTTATTTTAGAGAAAGAGAGACAGAGAGAGCACACACACACAAGCAGTGGGAGGGGCAGGGCGGGGAGAGGGAGAGAGAGAATCTCAAGCAAACTCCCCTCTGAGAGCATGGAGCCTGACGCAGGCCTTGATCCCATGACCCTGAGATCACAACCAGAGCCAAAACCAAGAGTCAGCCAGTTAAACTACCCAGGCACCCCAAAAGTTACATTCTACTTAAAAACCTAACTAAATAAGAAATTGGTTCTTGTCTGTGTGTTCATAACAATTGCCAGTTTTTTGCCTCTCACATATCTCCCATTGCGTACCAAGATGACAGATTCATCCTGGATTTTCTACTAGTCACACATCTGCCTCTTATTACTGCACCAGGCCTCATTTAATTAATAAAAGAAGTCACAAAATTAAATATGAGGAAAGAATGCATCATTTAATGTGTTCATCACTCTACAATGGAAAATAACCAAGGTTTGCCTTTAACCATACTATGTGGTTACAGTATTAAAGTTGGTGTGTGGGTGGCAGTGGACAGCCCCCTTCTCTCTGAAAGCCTCCACAGAGCCCACTGGAGTGGATTCTTTTTTTTTTTTTTTAAGATTTTATTTATTTATTTGACATACAGAGATCACAAGTAGGCAGAGAGGCAAGCAGAGAGAGAGGAGAAAGCAGGCTCCCCGCCGAGCAGAGAGCCCAATGCTTGGCCTCAGGACCCTGAGATTATGGGAAGGCAGAGGCTTTAACCCACTGAGCCACCCAGGCGCCCCTGGAGTAGATTCTTGGTTCTCCTAAGTCTTGCTTCTGTTGTTTGGTTCTACCCTACCATCAAGGCTGACTGGGCCAGAGGTGAATCCTGAGCAAAGAAGGAACAATCAGTGTCTCTCTCCCAGAAAGTAGACATTTTGATCTAGAAATGTTTGAGGCAGCAAGCACTCTATGGAGAAAGTCTCTGAAGGTGTTCTTGTTCAGCAAGTTCCCCAGAGACGCCCTGCTTCTGCCCTCCCAAGGCCTGGTGCCCCTCTTCTGTGCACTGAGGAGATCCTCCAGAGTTCTCCCACAATACCTCAACCCCTTGGTTTTTGGCTTAAACTCTTTCTCTCTCTCTCACTTTTCTTTTTCTTTCTTTTGCGTGTTGTTGTTGTTGTTGTTGTTGTTGTTTTTGGTCACTTGTAACCAGAGAAAAACTGAATTTAACATAAAAGGATACACATGTCTAACAGGATGTTACTTCAGTGCTAACATGGGATTTATGGTTTCTGGTAAACTGAAGATCACCGGCTCATGTTCTGGCTAATTCTATCCTTACTGGAGTACAAGAAATCAGAATAGCCACAACTGACATGCTTGGAATTTGAAGGTAAGTTAAAGCTGTGTGTTAGAAAATGATTTGAGGAATTTGCAGAAAAATTTGGGTCCTGTTAACTTAAACACTAAACTTTTTTTCTTTTCTTTTCTTTTTCTTTTTCTTTCTTTTTTTCTTTTTTTTTTTTTTTTTTTGAGTAAAGAATAGCTGAAAAAAAAAGTGTCTGTTCGACTTCCTTTCAGAATCCCAACATCACACAGGAGACTGTGAATATCTCTAAAAGTTACCATTCAGTTTCTTATAACCAAATGAGAGACTTCTCTCTTGTTGAGCCCCAGATACGAATGCTCACGCTGACCTACTCAGGATGTAAAAGTCCTAAGTCATTAGACGGCAGTGAGATTTCAAAGAAAATGTAGAGAGCAGGAAATGGAGCTGAACTCTTAGCAACGCATGCAGATTACAGTAGCAGCCAGAGAGTGTGGTGTCCTGTTCCAGCACCTTCTCTGGGCTGGCTGATATGGTCTCATGGACCCAGTTAACGCTCAAAGAACTTCACAGGTACATATTGTCTAATGTGAGGCAGGACAGCATCATTATACCCAGGAACTCTCCAGCTTCTCAAGTTCAGATGAAAGCAGCAATCTTGGTTTTGTCTGACACTCGGGGTGTGTTCCCCATTAAACTAAAATCCTAGTAAACACCTGTGGTGTCTTCTTCATGATCACTATCATGAAAATGAATTGAATGGTTTTGCCCCTCCTTTTCTTCTGCAAACAGCAATATCTAGCTATACCTGAAAATCTCCATCAAGGGCGTGGGTAGAATTTGTCTGATCTTTTCTGTGCCCCAAAAGAAATGGCCTAAAACAGGGGGCTGTCTGGGGAAGACTAAATGTGTTGATTTGGTTAGAGTTCCAATCTGTACCTAACTAGAACATCCTTTTATTGATTCCTACCCCTTCCACCAATTAATTAGTGTTCTTTATCCTTCAAGGAATTATTTACAAGAGAAGATACTAAAAGAATTCATATGGGGCACCTGGGTGGCTCAGTTGGTTAAATATCTGCTTTTGGCTCAGGTCCTGATCCCAGGGTTTTGGGATCAAGTCCCACATTCTGCTCCCTGCTCAGTGGGGAGTCAGCTTTCCTTCTACCCCTCCTCCCCAAAATAAATAAAAATTTAAAAAAAAAAAAAGAATTCATAGGCTTACCTTTCCCTAAGGATGTCTTTTAAGGCCTACTTCCCCTGATCTAAATGAGAATTTCAAACATTTCCTACAGGTCTCTCAGTGGTTCAGTGAATGAGTGTTCATGTGAACCCACAGTAACAATTCTCACCACACTTTAACTCCCTGAGTGCCAAAACCTTGTCCAATTCATCTTTACATCCCTAACACCTATAATTATACAAGCTCCAAAAACCTTGGTCAAATAAGCATATCTTATTTATCTTTCCTCTTCAAATTTCATTCTCAGAGGGAGCAAGAGCCATGTGGATTTGAATTTCAGGTGGCACACAAGTCTGACAAACTGCACGCAGAGAGGAAAGAACTTCAGATACATCTTAATACATCTTTATCCAATCAAAGCAAAGCAGTCAATACAAAGAGATTTCAAATGTAAAGAGTCTTCAGTCAAGTTGTAGAGATTAAGCAAAATGTATAAAAAGACCCCTCAAAAAACTCAGGGCTTTGCTCTTGGAATCAGATGAGTTGCCCTGAAAGCAAGCTCCAGAGGGGGGGATCCAGAGTGGGCTGGAAATTTGGGGGAAAGATTTATGTGAGATGTAGAGCCCATTCCGGCTGCAAAGACTGGGTGAGAGACAAAGCCACCACTCCCACCTCCACAGGGGTTCCTAAATAGTCACCACCCTACTCTTTTCAGTTGGATGATGAGTCAAACCAAAATTGTCATCAAAGCAGCTAGGCCTTTTTTCGCCCCTCTCTGGTTCTGGTTTTTTTTTTGTATGTTTTTTGGTTTTGGGTTTTTTTTTTTTTTTTTTTTTTTTTTGTACCCAAAGCATAACAGGGAAAATTAAAAAAACAAAAACCTCAGTAATAAAATAGTGCACTTAAAGGAGTCACTTATTTATAGTCTTTGGTAAATGTCCACTAAAGGGTTAACTAAGCATCTCCCTAGCTGGAGTATATGGGGTGGGCGGTGTGGGATGGGGAGAGAAGGACTGATTTCATCCCTTATTTGCTCAAGCTTTTGTCCATTCTGCCTCTGAAAATAACTTTACCTGGAGTTTAAGTGAAACAGGGGTCTAATAGAGCATCACGTGAGAGATTAAAACAGGGGAATAATAAGGAATAGGGAATAATAAGGAAGTCAGAAACAAAAATCTAATGCAAAAAATGCTGTTGAATTGTATGCTTTAATATGGCTAATAGTTCTATGTTATATGAATTTTACCTCAATAAAAAAAGAATGAAGCAACCTTAATTTGCCATCTTAATTAGCGAAAGTCGTGAAATTTGTTCATGCTACTTTGTGTGTGTAGGTGTTGGACCAAGACTAAAGGTAATTTAGCCTTGTGAAGAAGTCCTGGACAGGGACTTGAATTTTGGTCCCAGCTCAGTTTCATCTTGAGGAATGTTGTTGTTTTTTTTTTGTTTTGTTTTGTTTTGTTTAAGATTTTACTTATTTATTTGAGAGAGAGAAAGTGAGAGAGAGCATGAGAGGGGAGGTCAGAGGGAGAAGCAGACTCCCTGTGGAGCTGGGAGCCTCATGCTGGAACTTGATCCCAGGACTCCATCTTGGTACTTGATCCTGGGGCTCCAGGATCATTACCTGAGCCAAAGGCAGTTGCTTAACCAGCTGAACCCCCCAGGTGCCCCATATTGAGGAATCTTTTTTTTTTTTTTAAGATTTTATTTATTTATTTGACAAAGAGAAATCACAAGTAGGCAGAGAGGCAGTCAGAGAGAGAGGAGGAAGCAGGCTCCCTGCTGAGCAGAAAGCCCTATGTGGAGCTCCATCCCAGGACATTGGGATCATGACCTGATCCGAAGGCAGAGGCTTAACCCACTGAGCCACCCAGGCACCCCTCGAGGAATCTTTACAAATTCTTTTATAAATTACCAGGATTGGAATATGTGATCATCCAGGTCTCTTGCAAAAGCAAACTGCTTAATTTCAAAGCAAGAGGGATTTATGGCTTTATTTTTATCTTTCAAAAGGGCTTCTTTTCCATGCGAGTTAAGTCTAAATGTCTAGGGAAGGAACAAAACCATTAAAACCCAAGCAAATCATTTTCACTGGGTCTCTCTTCACCCGGGAACTCATTCATTGAAAAAAAAAAAAAAACAAATTTACCACCTTCATTCTTGTGAATGAAACCCAATCCCATCCACAAGAGATAGGCAGTCTACTGACCATTTACAAATCACAACACAGCCCGGAAAGACTCCTTAGTGATCAGAGCTGAGAAGGAACTGGATCAGAGGATGTGGCATGTGGGGCAGACCCACCAGCAAGGCAGAGAGCACAGGCAAAGCCTGGGGCAGGGCAGATGAGAAAGTGAGCTGGCACCGGCAGGAACAAACCCCTTGGCACCCTTACCATCACCAGGTAGATGAGGCAGCTTTGTGACATGCAGCTCCCACAGTCTTCTTAGCTACCAAGAGAAAAGTCGTTACCCTATCAGGGAGGAAACGGGCAGACCTCTTCATCCAAGGACCAAGTTAAAGTCACCAGATAAATAACGAATTGATATAATGTGCTTCTTGATATAACACACTGAGAATTCTGTGGAATTTCTGCCACAAATGCCTAATCTCCATTTAACCGTAAGGAAACAAAAAAAACACAGAGGAACCGTTCCCCGCTGATTGGAACTAAAGAGACAGAAAACAGAATACAGCATTTGTTCTAGAATCTTCTCTTGCTATAAAGGACGTGATGTAGAAAATTGGAAAGATCTGAATAAGATCTGCAGGTTAGGCAGTAATATTGTATCAATGACAATTTCCGGACTTTGTGGTTATGTAAAGGAATGCTCTTATTTTTAGGAAGTACACACTAGAGTACTTAGGAATAAAGGGGCATCATATCTGCAACTTATTCTCAGTTTAGAAAGAGTGTGTGTATATCTATTATTATACAGTATATTGTGTTATATTTTTACCTATACTATATATTATGTTATACTAGTACATACACAAATGCAAAGAAAGGGGTAAAACAAATGTGATAAAATGTTAACATTTGTGGAATCTGGGTGAAAGATATTTGGGGACTCTGTGTTCTGTTGCTGAAACTTACTTGTAATTCTGATTTTATACCAAAATAAAAAGTGAGAAAAAAAAAGTAGAGCCTCCCAATGCTAAAACATAAACTCAAATTTGTCTGAACATGTTTTTGATCATTGACTATCAACCTCCTCTCTAGGTGACATATTAGATGAATAATAAATAATATTTATAATAAGATGGGCCAGATTGGATTTCTTACTGCAGTATAACTTACATACTAGAAAACTGTCCTTTTAAATGTACAGTTCAGTGGTTTTTAGTTACACAACCATCACCACCAATTCCAAAACACTTACATCTCCCCTAAAAGAACCTTGTTCATCAGCTGCCATTCCCCGTTCCCTCCTATCCCAATCTTTGGCATGGCTCCTTTTTTTTTTTTTTTTTTTTTTGAGAGAGATAAAGAGTGTGCACATGTGGCAGGGAAGGGGCAGAAACAGAGGAAGAGAAGCAATCTTAAGCAGGCTCCATGGCCAGTGCAGAGACCAAGACAAAGCTTGATCCCAAAACCCTGAGATCATGACCTGAGTCAAAATCAAGAGTCAGATGCTTAACTGATGGAGCCATCCAGACGCCCCTTGCAATGACTTTCTGTCACTATAGATGTGCCTATTCTGGACACTGGACATTGGACATTTAAATGGAATCATATTGCGGCACCTGAGTGACTCAGTCGTTTGAGCATCCCACTCTTGATTTTGGCTCAAGTCAGGATCTCAGGGTCGTGAGCTCAAGCTCCAGGTCTGGCTCTGGGCTTAGCGTGGAACCTGCTTGAGATTCTCTTTCCCTCTCCCTCTGCCTCCTTCTCTCTCTCTCTAATAAAAAAAATTTTTTTAATTAAAAAAATTAAAAAATAAATGGAATCATATAATAGCCTTTTGTGTCTGGCTTCTTTCAATTAGCCTAATGTTTTTAAGATTCACCTGTGTTGTAACATTTATCAGTACCTCATTCTTTTTAATTACTGAATCATATTTCATTGTATGGATATGCCATGTTTTAGCTATTCATCATTTAGTAGATATTTGGGATTTGGGTTATTATAAATAATGTTGTTGTGAACCTTTATGTAAAAATTATTTGTGTGGTCATAGGCTTTCAGTTCTTTTGGGGACATAACTAGGAGTGAAATTGCTGATACATGTACTTATTAGCTTGCAACAGCTGATGTAACAAAACACCAAAATACCACAGAAAGCATGGTTTAACCAAGAGAAATTTATTTTCTCCTAGTGCTGGAGACTAGGAGGCTGAAATCAAGATGTTGGCAAAGTTTGGTTTCTTCTCAGGCTTCTCTCCTTGCCTTGAAGATGCATCCCCCAAGCAGAAAAACGTAGTTTTCTCTTGCAAAAATGGTTTGCTTTTGATGACATAACTTCTAGGGCCATATGTTAAAAAATTGGGGGAGAGGGGCTCCTGGGTGGCTCAGTGGGTTAAGCCTCTGCCTTTGGCTCAGGTCATGATCTCAGGGTCCTGGGATCAAGGCCCGAATCGGGCTCTCAGCTCAGCGGGGAGCCTGCTTCCCCCTCCCTCTCTGGCTGCTGGTCTGCCTACTTGTGATCTCTCTCTCTGTCAAATAAATTAATAAAAAATCTTTTTTAAAAAATTGGGGAGAGGCATAATGGAGGTATATGTGCATAAGACAGAGAGTCCCTTTTGCCATTTGGTGTTTTATAAGAACCTGGTGAATAAAAAAATTTAAAGAATTTCAGAGATTAAAAAATTTTTTAAGTTAGTTTCATCAACATACTCTAAATGCCTTTTGGAATAGAATTTTGCTCTTTTTGACACAGTAAAAAGTATTTTGAAGAAGTCTACATTTAATTTGTTATTTTTATGTTAAATACAGTGATTTCTTTGGCCTTGCTTTTGTTTTTACTTATTTTTTATTTTTTTAAGATTTTATTTATTTATTTGACAGAGAGAGAGAGAGAGATCACAAGCAGGCAGAAAGGCAGGCAGAGAGAGAGGGGGAAGCAGGTTCCCTGCTGAGCCGAGAGCCCGATGCAGGCCTCGATCCCAGGACCCCGAGATCATGACCTGAGCTGAAGGCAGAGGCTTTAACCCACTGAGCCACCCAGGTGCCCCTTGCTTTTGTTTTTAAGATCTATTTATTTGAGAGAGAGAGCGCGTGTGCGTGCAGGCACACACATGGTGGGGGGCAGGGCAGAGGGAGAGGGAGAGAGAGAGAAACCCAAGCAGACTCCACTGTGAGCAGGGCTCAGTCCCACGACCCTGAGATCAAAACCCAGAGATCACACCTGAGCCAAAACCAAAAGTCAGACCCTTAACCAACTGCGCCACCCCGGCGCCTTAGCCTTACTGTTTAAAAGGGAGCATCTGAGTCTATCACTCCTGGAAAGCCTGAAAGGGTTAATTAGACATGACTAAGAGCGTAGGTGGAGCACCTGAAAGAGATGGGGGGTGCTGGCTGGCATTCTGGTTCTGCTGGTCCTGGGGTCAGGTTGGGGACTGGAGCATTTTCCCCTCAGAGACAGTGCGCAGCGCCAATCTCTCCTAGAGAGTGTCAGTTAGAGAGGTGTGTCCAAAATGAATTAGAGTGAGTGAGTGTCCCGAGGCCAATAAGAGAAGGTGCAGAGCCAGAGAAGATAAGGAATAGAGAACTTCCAAGAGGACAGAAGAACAGCAATTTCCGAGGCTTCAGTTATTGCCTAAAGTCAAGCTTTACATTTTGCTAATAGAATATTGCTGAGGCAGGCTGGATGCTTTGGACTCTTGCAGAATGGAGCGCATGGAAGGAAAAAGAAAGTTTAAAAGAGAGTTTAGGTCAATGTCACAAAACGTAGGACATGATTGACCAGAGGGAGCCAGGTGGCTCTGACAATCCCCCACCCCCCAAATTACATTCAATTCTTTGGGAGAGCTAATTGAGTCAGCACCTCCTAATAAGTTTTGGAAAATATTGTTTATGTGATTCTAAAACTCTTGAACTAGACTTGATGGCTGGTTTACAGGATCAAAGAAGTAAGGATATTGGGATGTTTGTATTTAAAGTACCTATTTTTTTGCTCTTAAACATCCTTGAAATTTTTCATCATCATCCTTAGTACTATGTGACTTTGGGTTTTTAAAAGCAACCGACCTCTATCTTATAAAAGCCCATATCCATAAAAAATACTTTTTAAGAGAAAGTGCTGTTTTTATTTTTTTAGTTTATATTCTCAATGCTTTCCACCCCCAAATGGGAGTGCCTGCTGCATTATTCAAAACCCACAATCCTTTGGTAAATGTATAATGACAAAAGACAAACAGCATCTTTAGGGCATGCCAAAACCTCCCAGGTATGTGTCAGATACTTTATTTTGGCAAATTGGGACTTGTATATTTCTCTAATAAACAATGTGATTCTGTTTATTTCTCAACCACTCAAGGGAGGTGCAATTGTGTCCTTTCAAAACTCAAACAAAGGGGTGCCTGGGTGGCTCAGTCAGTTAAGTGTTAGACTCTTGATTTCAACTCAGGTCAAGATCTCAGGGTCGTGAGACCCAGCCCCTCATCAGGTTCCCTCCTCAGCAGGGAGTCTCCTTCTCTCTGCCCCTCCCCCTGAAAGCTCTCTCTATCAAATAAATAAATCTTTTGTTTTTTTTAAAGATTTTATGTATTTATTTGTCCGAGAGACAGAGAGAGTACAGGCAGGCAAAGTGGCAGGCAGAGGCAGAGGGAAAGGCAGGCTCCCCGCGGAGCAAGGAGCCCGATGTGAGACTCGATCCCAGTACACTGGGATCATGACCCAAGCTGACGGCAGCCACTCAACCAACTGAGCCACCCAGGCATCCCTCAAATAAATGAATCTTATCAAAAACAGACTACTGAGGGTGCCTGGGTGGCTCAATCGTTAAGCGTCTGCCTTATGCTCAGGTCATGATCCCAGGATCCTGGGATGGAGCCCCGCATCGGGCTCCCTGTTCCAGGGGGAGTCTACTTCTCCCTCTCCCTCTCCTGCCGCTTGTGTTCCCTCTTTCACTGTCAAATAAAGAAAATAAAATCTTAGGGAAAAAAATAGACTACTGATTTTAAATGTGAGATACTATGAATGTCATATGAATGTCAAGAATACCCAGAAAGGATTAGCAAACTATAGCTGGAATATATGAAATTTGCAATTCTGTCGATTTTTTTTTTCTTAAGAGTTCATGCTTGGGGCACCTGGGTGGCTCAGTCGTTTGGGTGTGTGCCTTCTGCTAGGTCATGATCCTGGGGTCCTAGGATCAAGACCCATTTCCAGCTCCCTGCTCAGTGGGGAGCCTGTTTCTCTCTCTCCCTCTGCTGCTCCCCCTGCTGTGCTCTCTCTCTCAAATAAATAAAATCTTTAAAAAAATTTTTTCAAAAATAGAGTTCATTCTTTAAATGTATATTTTTTAGATTCAGGTAGCCAAAGGATGCTTCTATTTGGAGGTTAAACAAATTTCCTTTTGGGAAAAAAAATAAAGATAATCTATCGGGAGACCTAACTGTTTCCTTCTAAGAAGGCCAGTTTAAAAAAAAAAAAAAAAAAAAGCCAGAGGGTGCCTGTGTGGCTCAGTAGGTTAAAGCCCCTGCCTTTGGCTCAGGTCGTGATCTTAGGGTCCTGGAATCGAGCCCCGCATCAGGCTCTCTGTTCAGCAGGAAGCCTGCTTCCCCTCCTTTCTCTCTGCCTGCCTCTCTGCCTACTTGTGATCTCTTGTCTGTCAAATAAATAAATTAAAAAAAAAAAAAAGCCAGAATCACAAAGAAAACCACAACAATGTTTACAGGATTCTTCTAGGACTCCAACTGGAAAGAACAGGTCTCCCTGAGGTTATTTTTCAATGGAATTTATGTCCCATTAGGGATATCTCACCAGAGTAACGTGCTGAGCACAAGCCCGGCAGGAATCTCACTGGCCAGAAACATTTCAGAAATACACGTCTAAGCCCGCTTTGGCTAGGAGCCAAGACAATACAGTAATCTACTCGGACAGCTGAGGAGGTAAAGCTGGGTCAGAGATAAGTAACCCTGGCTGAAGGCTCACGGCTCACCTACCGCCACCTGACAAAGCCCAGGCCCAGGGCCACGTGGCTCAGGTGTCCTGGTTGTGCCAGCCTAAGGTTTAAATGCTCGGTGACCCAGCCTTTGTTACGGTAATTGCACTGGGCCGCAAGACTTCAGTTTTACCAAAGTGAATACATTCCCTATGTTCATGCATGAGTGCTGAATTGAGCTGCTGAAATAAAATCTTTTTTTTAAATTTTATTTTTTTTTAATTTTAAATTTTTGAAATTTTTTTATTTTAATAAAATTTTCTCCTGGGTTTCATTTCATTTATTTGATAAATAATTATTGAGTGCTTCCTATGTGTTAGGGCTTCCTTTATGGTTAAGCCAAACAGATGAAAGAGAGCTGCCAAGGTTTGCCCTTTTGAGTTTCTTTCCAAGTGAGCAAACTCCCAAAGGAGTCGGCAGTTGAGAATTGATATTTTCTGTGGCGGCTACCAGCTGTGGGGAAAACAAAAGTGTCATAGATGACTGGTGACAGATGGAACCAATGGCTTGGGTTCAAACAAAAATGCAAGTTTATGGACCAACAGCATACAAAGGCCAAATTACTTTAACCGGCTACACAATGTTTAAGGTATGAAGGAGTTCAAACGTATAATTTAAGTAAGCCCTTTGGAGTTGTCAAAATACTAGTTGATTTGAAAATCAAAATATTGCCATGATGAAATAGGTTAACTCTCTCTCTATACTCCCTACGTCTAGTGCAGAAGCCCGGGAGCTTTCCATAGCAAATGACAGAGGGCAACTCAAAGTGGCCCGAGCGTAGGAGAGTTTATTGGCTTGTGTAACTGGTAAACTCAGGGTAGGGCTGGTTTCAGGATAACATAACCGGGTCTCAGATGAGCTTGTCAGGGTTCAATCTCAAACCTTTTTTTTTTTTTTTTTTTTTTTTGCACTGTTATGGACCTATTCTTTTCTATGCAGGTGGACCTTCTACACATGACAGGGAAATTATCAGACAATATCCCTCAGTTATCACCTGTCCTCCCCTCCATAATGCAAAAAGCAAAACAGCTCTAACTGTAAACCCCAGGAGGAATTTTCATTGGCCTGACTTGCGTTGCGTGCCTTTGCCTACTAAAACCAGATAAATATGATATTAGGAATGTTTGGAATGTTCTGTGCCCACGGAGCAGGGTCCTGGTTGAGCAGCCCCACCCAAAATCACACGATTGCATTGCTGTAGGGGAGAACCAATTCCCCAAAGGAAGAAAAGCTATTCAAACAACGTCAAAAGACATTCTTGAAGATTCCAGTCCTAAACTTGGAATCTGCCCTTACCTCTTGGTTCAGCAGTGTTCCACTGAACGTCTGACTAATATGGTTATATTTCTGGCTTCGTGGTTCTTCAACTTTAGCTAGCATCAGAAACATCTGGAAGGCTTCTTAAAACACATCGTTGGGACCCATCCCAGTGTTTCTGACTCACAAGGTCTTTTTCCAAGTGATGCTGATGCTGCTGGTTGGAGGACCATACTTTGAGAACCACTGTTCTAGAGTTTTATTTCTTAAATTGTCAAAGAGCATCTTAACCAAATAAATACCATTCCTGGATATATTTCACAGGTAAAAATTTTCTAATGTTCAGGAACATAACATTCTGACACTGATTTACATTGTGGCCTTAGGCAGGTTACTTAACCACCCTGCCAATTTTTTCTTGTGTAAAATGGAAATAATGGCACTAACTTCATATGGTTCTTGCAGAGATTAAATGAGTTAATATATATGATACACTACACTACATACACACACTACATTACACTTAGAAGTACATAATATGCAATTAGAAGTGTTTGCAAGTATTTAAAGTGCTCCAAGAAACAGAGAGGGAAATCCTCCAAAGTATTTTATAGTGGAATCAAAATATCAGTATCAAACCCTAAAAAGGATTATGCATACCCATGTCACTGACGAATTAACCAACCATGAAAACCCTAAGGAAATAAAATAGTAGCAAATAGAATCCAGCTGTACGTTCAAAGAATACAATGGCAAAACCAAGTGGCTTTTATTCTAAGAACGGAAAGATGATTCAACTAAATCTACAAATATAGTTACTATAGCAATAGGTGTAAAGCAAAAAATCATGTGGTCCTTTCAAATGCTGGAAGGGTGATCATTATTGACTCCCGGTGAAATATTTTAGTAAAGTCAGAATAGATGGGTCGCAGACTTTGACATTTCTATTTGTGACTATCCGGTGTCAGCAGCCCATTATGGGGTTTGGAGTTTTGTGAATCTTGGTGGGATAAGCCAATCACTTGATTTCCTCTCCCTGAGAACCACAGGGCAGACACCCACTAAACCTGACCAACCAGAGACCCTCACCTAGGACTCTGAGCCAGGAGTGCGTAATGACAAGAAGCAGGGGGCAGGTAGAACTTTGTCTGCAGACAGCAGAGATGGTAGAATCTGCAGACAGCAGAGGGGGGCAAAGGCATCTCAATCTAACTAGTTTGGGGGGAAAATTTTGGCTGCAATCAAGCTTCCCAGCTTTTTATCTTTTATAAGAGATAAAATGTGAATTTACTTTAAAGGATCAGTATGATTGTATTTTACAAAAGTGGTAGAAAAGCAATGTCAATAGAGAAAACAGAATGCATTATGTTTTTTCTGATGACCTAAGGGATAAAAAGAGAAACGATGGGTAAAGACTAGAGGAAGTCAAAGAAAATTGGCAAGACTATGACTGACATTTGCACAGAGACGATGGGTCATCACTCGGTAGGACTCAAATATCAGATGGGTCCTTGAACTAGATGATTTCAGGTCATTTGCAAGCCCGATAGTTATTAAAGGATGCTTCCCATAGGCTATGCAAGGAATAAGCAACACTCCCAAACTTCAGTGATTCCCACTGAATCCGTAATTTCATGATTCCCAGCCTTTCTTGTTTTTATAGGTTGAGTTGGGATCTTTAGTCTTCCCAGAGATTCCATGAGAGATCAAATAGTCTTGCGAAATTTTCTTCCAGTAAGTCACCCAGATTCTGTTTCTGATGGGAAGGAACCTTGAAACCATGAATTTTGACTAGTGCAAGATGAATATTTTCTTGACCTGATTTTAGGAGTGTCTATCTTAAGCCAAAAGCCCACATTATATTCAATGGTGAAACACCAGAAACCCCTGCATGCCAGCAATAAGCAAATGTGATCTCTTAGACTATCCACCATAGAAATCTCTAGATTTTTAAAAATTTTATGTGGAGGGTGGCAGGGAACAACTTTTATACCGCCCAAACCTCGCAAACACAAATGTGGACAAGGCAAGCCGAGTGGCCAGTAAAATGCCTAAATCCAGTCACGGAGAGATTTCCAGAAACCAGGCCAAAGGAGTTGTGGCAGGGGAAATTGACAATATGTCTGAAAAAGCTTAACATGTTCATTCCCTCGTTCAGCAGTTTACTTCCGGGGATTCAGCCTAAGAAAATAATCAGGCCTGGGAACAAAGACTTGTGTGTGAAAAGCAGAAAATTTGCACCTGGGTTCAATAGATGACAAGCAGTCTGTCCAAGTAGGAAACTGCTTTCTTTTTCTTCTCCTTTCCGTCCTCACTCCCCTTTACCTCCTTTCTATTTTCTTCTCCTCCACCGTCACCGCCTAGCCCCTCCAGTTCTTTTTCTTCTTCCTCCTCCCCTTTCTCCTCATCTTCCTCCCTCTTTTCCTCCTTTCTGTCTCTCTTTAACTTCCTCATACCTTCATATGCCTCCTGGTTGGTAGGTCGTAAGAGAGAAGGCACTGGGCCAGTCGAAAGGAGTAGGTGGGGAAGAAAAGTAGGCTTAATGCTTCTGAGGACAGATACACTGAAGTATGAGGAGAAAATAGAATCCCAAAGGTATTTATAAAGAAAAAGGAGGGGTCCCTGAGTGGCTCAGTCTGTTAAGCCTCTGCCTTCAGCTCAGGTCATGATCTCGGGATCCTGGAATCAAGCCCCATGTGGGGCTCCCTGCTCAGTGGGGAGTCTGCTTCTTCCTCTTCCTCTGCTCTTTCCCCCCTGCTTGTGATTTTCTCTCTCTTTCAAATAAATAAGTAAAATCTTAAAAAAAAAAAAAAAGGGAAAGAAGAAAGGGAGGAAAGAAGGAAGGAGGGAAGGGGGGGGAAGGAAGGAAACAGAGATAACTAGATGTTATGGAAAACTAAATCACTGGATTTATACTAACTTATAATAAGTTAGTACTTATTTTGTGATTTTAGCATAAAGCCCTCTCTGTGCAGGCATTCCCTGTTGCACCTGGGAATCTTAGAATTTTTAGTACCCTGGACCTTGGTGAGAGGCACCTGGCTTATAGTAGCCAGAATTTACTGAATGCTCATTATTTTCTAAAATCTCACTCTTATGTGGATCACTTGATTTAATTTGCACAACTGCCTAATGAGATGGAGGCTCCTATGATCCTGAACAGAAAGATGAGGAGCAAAGGCTTTGAGAAGTAATGACTGGGATGTGAACCCAGGCAGACAGGTACCAGAACCTTTCTTCCTCACCACTAAGTGGTAATATCCCAGTTGGCTAGGAAATCTAGAGGACACTTAGAAATTGGTTATTTGTTGCCTCCCATCATCCTAACTTGGTAATATGATATAGAAACCCTTGTCCTTTTTACTGGCTAAATTTCATGGGGATACATCAAATCTTCCCACGTTTCCTAACGATATCTCTCTCCTAGCCGCCCAGTGTGTAGTGTACAGAGGGGAAGCTTTGGGGACACATAGAAAAGAACTTAGCTTGCATCCTGGAGGGCTGACTGTGTGACTGAGTCTAAAAGGTTGTCCCACTGGGAGTCCAGGCCCTGTGACTGCCCAGGGCAGGCCCGGCTCTTCATTGCTCTTTGAAACACCTTGCAGAACTGCCCAGAGTGTAAGATGGACCTGTGTTAAGGACACAGTTTCAGCCATGGAGCCTTGGGCAGGACAAGCAAGGCCACGTCACAGCAACAGATGTGAGTTGAGGATTGCTTTGATTTCCCGGTTTCATGAATACCAGACTCCCTCAGTATGGAGGTTCCATCTCTTCTAGAGCAACTTCTTTAGACATGGGTGTCCCTAAGGCAAGAGGGAGGAGGATGGAGCTTGGGCCTCTGAGTTTTGGCTCTGGCAGGGAGACTCAAACAAGGACAGCCCCTTTGAATAGCAAAGGTGTGGGGATGGGGGATCCCCGGAGGCTATGCCCCGGGAAAGCATCGCCCTGCAAATTATCCTACCAGATCCTGCAATCACATTTTGAAGAGAAAAGAACATTTAGTAATTGCTCTGAAGTTCTGAAATCTGACATCGCGGGCACTGGCGTTGACTTTAAAGATGGCTTCATTGACAACCCACCCAATATTTGAATCTCCTTGCCAAGAGTATTTCCTTGCCAAGCCTATTTCCACAGATCTCGAGCTGGTAATTCAATATTTTTTGAAGCACCTCCTCCCGTGTTTGGAAAACATTAATAAAAATGGTCTTCGGAAAATGTTGCCAAAATCCATCTCCCTGTAACGGTCATCCTTTGGGCTGGGTTCTATGCCCTGAGGCAATATGGTCTAGGTCTAATCAGTCTTCCACAAAACACCCTTCAAAAATGTACAGGCAGCCAGCACAAAGGAGACAACATTTTTCCCAAAGCTAACCGCGCTTAGGTTAGTTTGTTTCACTCTTCCTGGTGCGACATGTGTCCAGGCCCTTCCTGATCTCTCTCCATGAGGACTTGGCAAAGTTCCTTCCAAAACAAAACATCTGCAATTAAATGTCATGTTTCTGAAGCAGGGACTGTCAACTGTGCCCATCTATTAATGCAGACAAGACCATACTGGCTTCCTCTTCTTCTTCTTTTTTTTTTCTTTTTGGTGAAAACCTCAAAATGGGTGGAAATTGATATAACTTCTGGCGACATTCCCTAAATCATTTTCAGATGAGTTATTTCTAAACCCTGCTTTTTGTTTTGCTCAAAGCAGCTGCTGTACTCCTGTGACACTCAAATGCCCTCAGGGGTACGTTCCAGCCGCAGAAGGAAGAGTCCATTCAATATTATTAAATCTGTGTTTCCAGATGCAAGACAATCTCGTGATTTCGGTCACACGTCGCATCTTCTAAAACAATGAATTAGTATCTCTTCGAAAGCTAGAGAGGGTGCCCGAATTCCCTAACGTTTCAGCCATTGATGCTTTGCTATGCAAATGTGGAAACAGCCTAAGGATGATAGGCATTGTTTGCTTTTCAGATAAAATGTAGGCTTAACTTAGAAATATCTTTACTATTTCAGTTCTAAAACAACAGATTCCTAGGAAAATGCGCTAGCGTTTGGATGAAGCTTAGAGTCTCATCTTTCAGACTGGCAGGGAAATGGCGACTTTTATCACCATAAAGCCCAGTTCTTAAAATCTAAAATGAGAATTCACTTTTTAGTCTCTGAGGGTTTGAAAAAAGATTAAAATGAAAGGTAGTGTTGGCAATGTTTAGGAAATCTTACAGGATTTTTCAAGCAAGAGGTTGTTGCCCTTTTATCTACGGTTAGCTTAGATAAGTACTTAAAACCTCAGAAATCATTGTTACACAGCAGAGTGTCGTTGCAAGATTACAGTGCTTGGAGCTGCCAGGCCTTTGTATCTGTCTAGCCGAGCACATGGAATTCACCCTGTTCTTTACAAGTATGCAAGTTTCTGGTTTTTTTTCAAAACAGTATTTGGGTCATTTTAAAAAAAATCTCACAAATACTTCAGCTGAAACTAGTTTATTAGTTCAAAACAAATTACTTCATACTTTATCGTTCCTTGGAATTGTATGTATTTTAAATCACACTTGGCCTGCAGCCGTTCACGGCCTTATCTAACGTGTAACGCTGAAAAGAGAAGAGTCCGAGATGGTTTTGGCACACTTTGCTGTTGATATTCTGGAAATACTTAATTTTTCTAAAAGCAAAGAAAAGTAATGGGTTTCATTTGCAAACTCATTGAAAAAATGCTGAATAAAAGAATAAAACTATCGTAATATTGCTGTGGTCACCCTACAAAAAGGTGTTTTAACTCCCTGGCAGGCAGACAAAGTTACATACAGGACTGGCCCGCCCATTCCACCATCCCCAGAGTCCAGGGCTCTGGATGGAATTTCTAGAGGTGGAGATTGCATTTAGATCGTACTCTGTGAACCACGCAGTAGAGCAAAGAAACAGCTTCACTTGGTTGGAGACTGGAGGGCCTCTAGGAGCCAACCGGCCCTGACTCTGGTCCTCTTTGCTCAGGCTGAACACCGAGACCTTTCTCCACCCACTTCTTCCTGCATGGTCTATCCCTCCTCCTTCTCTCCTTTTCTCCAGTGGCATCCTAGCTTGGTTGGAAGGTGAGAAGGCGTTGGTGCAGAGAAAAGGATGGGAAGTGTAACTGTGTATCTTAATTTTTCAGCCTTCATCTAGACCCATGGCTTGATAACTTCTACATGCCAATGGTGGAACCCATCCCAGAAAGCAAAGAATGACTCATAACTAGTTCACCTGGGAGAAGCCCTCAGGTGCAAGGAAAGAATTACCATGAGCACAGGGTGGGCGGGAATGTGTGAAGGTTACACATTATTTATCCTTTTGAAGTTTTCTGCAACCAAATGACTTTAGAGAGAAAGGCAATGGATAACCTGTAATTAATAAGAAACTAGAAGTATGTGGGTAATTTATGTGGGTAATTCCTCTAAGTTCTGCCCATAAGTGCGGTGAGAGAAAACCCATAAAAACAAAAATAACATCCTTAATGAAAATATGTGCCATTCTTCAGAAAAGTAATATTGGCTAAGTGTTTTCAGTGTTTATTATCATCTTTTTTTTTTTTTAAGATTTTATTTTTAAGTAACCTTTACCCAGCATGGGGCTCAAACTCACAACCCTGAGATCATGAACCACATGCTCACTGACTAAGCCAGCCAGACGCCCAGATCCATCCTTAATTTCTGTAGTAGAATGAAATTGCTCTTTTTAGGGGTCATCAATGAGCCCATGTTGCCAAAAAAACACTTCTTTTCTGTTTTCTGTGTGCATGGGAGGACATTCAACACAGTTGACCATACATCCTATTCTTCCCTTTTTTTTTTTTTACCAAAAATTATATACACACGGCATAAAGAGTCAAATGATCCAAAAGGTTTTTTTTGAAAATTAAATTAAAGTTTTTTTTTTCAGGGGAGGTAGATGGGGGAGATGGGCATTAAGAAGGGCACGTGATGTGATGAGCCCTGGGTGTTACACACAACTGATGAATTATTGAACTCTAAATCTAAAACTAATGGTGTACTATGTGTTGGCTAATTGAATTTCAATTAAAAAAATTTGTTTTCAATCCCAGCTGTTCCTACCCCCCAACCTGTCACCCCACTCACATCCCACTTCCATTTCCCACTTCCCAGAGCTTTGAACTATTTTTGCTCATTCTTTTGATACCAAGCTCTAAGTCTTTAATGTGCGTATAACGCTGCTTCTCGAGTTTCCCATTTTAGGCATTATCTACTGATTTCATGTTATGGGTGATGAGGAATTAATATGGGTTTGGTCAGTCTGTCAGTCTGTTTCTGTTCTCTTACTTACACACTCTCACAGACACAAACACACAAACCCCATACACATTGCACTTGGCAATAAGCATACTTCTCATCCCCTTGACTCCATATATAAAAATACTTAGAGGGCACCTGGGTGGCTCAGTTGGTTAACTGTCTGCGTTCAGCTCAGGTGATGATCCCAGAGTCCTGGGATCAATCCCTGCATCCGCCTCCCTGCTCAGCTGGGAGCCTGCTTCTCCTTCTTCCTCTGCCCCTTTCCTTGCCTCTGCTCTCTCACATGCTCTCTCTCAGTGCATTTGGGCTGCTATAACAAAATACCACAGACTGGGTGTCTTATAAACCAAAAATACTTATTTCTCATAGTTCTGGAGGCTGGAAGTCCAAGATCAGACTGCCAGGCTGGTCGGAGTAGAGCCCCTTCCAGACTGTAGACTTCTCGTTGGATCCTCACATGGTGAAGATGGGAAGCTCTGTGGGGTCTCTCCTCATGAAGGCACGAATCCATTCTTGAGGGCTCCACCTTCATAAACTAACCACTTCCAAAGTCCCCACCTACTGATCCCATCCCCTTTGGGAGTTAGGATTTCAACAACGAAATTTCAAACTCAGGGGGAAGGGGGGACACACAAACATTGAGACCACAGCAAACCCTGAACCTTCACTCAGTTTTGAAATTCTTTTCTCTATAAGGTCAGATACAGAAAATATTCAGTCCGTTCTCTGTGGGGCAATTCCTCCCAGAGCTTCCCAGTGGGCTCCAGTCGGGGAAGGGGGCTCTCCAGACCAGCTGAACGGCTCTTGGCGCTGGGATCTCTCGTCAACAATTTTCTGGAGAATCCTTTCTTCTGTCCATTGCATTGGATCCTTGTTTTCTCAGAACCCTATCTTCGTCTTGGTTTACTCCTTTAATTAAAGCCGCATTGTCTTGTAGCCTCCTGAGGAAAGGTATGTGAGTGAGTCATCCTCTTTACTGCTGTATGGTCATCTGCTGTGAAAACATATCACAGTTTGTTTTTTCATTTTACTGTTGATAGGTTTTTGGGTTATTTCCAACTGGGGGCTATTAAAACAGCACTGCCATGAAAATTGTAGTGCATGTTTTTGGTGATGTATGGTGCTCTATGCCTGCAATAGAGAACCTTTGTTGCATATGTACTTCAGGGTGAAATTTCTGATAGGAGATCCAATGCTTTCAGAGAGAATAGGTACCGCCAAAACATTTTCCAGTATCGTTGGACTGACTTCCATAGTCTTGCTAGGAATGGGTGAGAATCCCGGACCCTCTACAGCCTTGGTGTTTTCTGCCTCCTTCATATTAGCCTTTTTGTGGGTTTGTAATGGTATCTTACTATAGTTCAAATTTGCATTTTCCTGACTACTAATAAAGTTGGTTGTCTTTTCACATGCTTGTTGTCTACTCGGACATTCTCCTATGTGGTTTCACTGTTGACATCATGTCCCTATTTTTTCTATTAGGATTGTCGGTCCTTTTCCTATTGATTGGTAGGAGTTATTAAATATTGTAGATATAAGGCCTTCATCAAATATATGTTTACTGGATATCTTCTCTCACTCTGTGAATTGTTTTCATCATCTCTTAACAGTATCTTTCGATGAACTAAAATTTCAGATGTTAATATCCATTTTCCAATTTTTTCTTTTATGGTTACTGTATCTTACGTCCTGTTAAGAAATCTTGCCCTCTTCCAAGATCAAGAAGGTATTCTCACATGTTTTCCTCTAAAAGCTTTATTGTTTTACCTTTCATCTGGAATTGCATCTGGAAAACATTTTCTGCACATGTTGAAATGTTTTAGCATGGTGAAGTACTCTAACACATTGTCTCCTGTTGGGTCGATCTTGCACATCTGGAGTCAACCCAAATCCACTCTGAGGTATTTGTTATATACTGCTGAGTTCAATTTGCAAATATTTTGCCTGGAACTTTTATTATATTTATGTTAATGAGTGAGGACAAATTGTATTTTTCTCTTAGATTTCCTTTTGGTATCAAGGTTATACCAGTTTATGAAAATGATTTGGGAAAGTTTTATTCTTTTTCTATGCTCAATAATAAGATTACAGTTATCTGGCACTTGAATTTATGGTAAACGTGGACCAAATTGTTAGGTTTATTTGGTAGGGAAAGCTTTTTTTTTTTTTTTTTTTTAAGATGTTATTTGTTTATTTGAGAGAGAGTGAGACAGAGACAATGAAAGAAATTATCTGGCCCCTGAATTTTTGGTAAAACCTGCTTGTCAAATTATGTGGACCAAGTTGTTAGGTTTATTTTATAGGGAAACTCTTTTCTTTCTTTTTAAGACGTTATTTATTTATTTGAGAGAGAGACAGATAGTGAAAGGGAGCATGACTGGTGGGGGTGGGGGAGAGACGGAGAAGCAGGCTTCCTGCTGAGCCAGGAACCTGATGTGGGTGGGACTCAATCCCAGGACCCTGGGATCATGACCTGAGCTGAAGGCAAACACTTAACTGACTGAGCCACCCAGATGCCCCTGTAGGGAAAACTTTTAAACCCACTAATTCAATTTATTTAACCATTAGAAGACTATATGGATTCTCTCTTTCACCTTGAAGTATTTTTTTAAGTCATATATTACATAAATTTGTCTATTTCATGAAAGTTTTCAAATATATTGGGATGATTGTCCCTAATTTGTCCTTTCTTATTAATCTGTCCTGCATCTACACTGATATCTCCCTTTTCATTCATAATATTGTGTCTTCCTTTTTTTCCTTGATCTTTCTTGTAGGTGTTAGTCAAATTTTTGTTCTTTCCAAAGAATTGTCTTTGAAATTTAAATTTTAAGCTTAGAAATTTACTAGTTTTTAAAATATTGCAGTAAAATTTATGTGTGTTATAGAGATTGTGATTTTTTTTTTTTTTTGGATAGTTTGTGTTTAATTTTGTGGCTACCACATTAACAGATCTTAAGAATGTTCCATATGTGCTTGACAAGAATATATCTGATTATATGTCCATCAGGTCTGGCTTGTTAATCGTGTTGTATAAATCTTTAATACCTGATGATCTTTTTCTACTTGAAGGATCATTTAGTGGGAGAGATTAAAATCTCCTTCTTGCAATGAGAATTATACCATTTCCTCTGAGAGTGCTAATAAATTTTGCTTTCTATATTTTTTGCTATGTTAGTAAATGGATAGAAGATACACAAATTCTAAACTTTTATCTGAATTGAGCCTTATAGTTAACATGTAGTAATCCTTTGTAACTCTAGTAATGCTTTTTCCCCATATAGCTTATTAGTATAGCCTGATATTATTATTCCTTTCTCTCTTTTACATATTATTTGTATATATTTTTCCATATTTGAAATGCATGGAACTTTAAATCATGTCTTTTATTGGAAAAAAAAGTTTGGGTGGCTGGCTGGCTTAGTCACGAGAACACGTGACTCTTGATTTCAGGGTTGTGAGTTCAAGCACCACTTTGGGGCTCGAATTTACTTTAAAAAAAATACACATGCACATATATATGTATATATATACACACACATACATTTATTTGAGGTATATATGTACATATTTGATGTATATATAATGCTATGCATGTATGTACACATAAATGTACACATACTATGTTTGTATATATACTATATATGTGTATATACATAATACTGTGCATACTAACATATATGTGCATATATGTGTATAACATGTTATATACGCACACATATACATGTATGTGTATGACATGTGTATATGTTAACCCCAACCCTAACACTAAACTTACATACATATATATTAAAAAAAACCTTTTCTGTTTGGTTTTTAGCAGTTTTGTTTTGTTATGATTTTGAGAGAAAAAAAGAGAATACATGTGCACATGTGTGGACATGCACACAAGCAGTGGGGGAGGGGGAGAGGTAGAGTGAGAATCCCAAGCAAACTCCACACCCAGCATGGAGCCCCACTCAGGGCTCGATCTTACAACCCTGAGATTATGACCTGAGCTGAGATTAAGAGTTAGAAGTTTAACTGACTGAGCCTACCAGGTGCCCTTGGTTTTTAACGGTGTTATTGAAATATAATTTATATGCCATAAAGGCCACCCAATTAAAGTATACAATTAAGTGGTTTTCACAAAGTTGTGCGACCATCACCACAATATTGGAACATTTTTGTTACTCCAAAGAGACTGAGCACATCAGTAGTCACTCCACATTTTCTGCCTGTCCCCCCTCCACCCCGTAGCCCCAGGTAACCAATGATCTACTTTCCTTCTCTAGGAGTTTGACTCTCCCAGCTGTCTCACATAAATGGAATCATACGATATTGTCCTTTGGGTACTGGCTCATTTCACTTAGCATGATGTTTTCAAGGTTCATCCACGTTATAATACATCTTTCATTCCTTTTCACTGATGAATATTTTATTGTCTGCACACACCCCATTTTTTTATGCATTCATTAGGTGATGGACATTGGGGTGACTTCCATTTTTTACCTATTGTGAATAATGTCATTATGAATATTCTTGAGCAAGTTCTGTATGGACATGTGCTATCCACATGTACATTTCTTTTGGGTAGATGCCTAGGAAGGGAACTGTTGAGTCTTAAAGGAAGTGTAGGTTTAATGTTTTGAGGAACAAACTGTTCTCTAAGCAGCTTATATCATTTCACAGTCCCACCAGCGATGTAAGAGAATTTTAATTTCTCTACATCTTCAACAATACATGTAGTGATTCATCTTTGTGACTGTAGTTATTCAAGGGGGTGTGAGGTTGGGCCACCATATGCAATACCACAGACTTAATGGCTTAAATACCAGAAAGAGTTTTCATAGTTCCAGAGGGCGGAAAGTCCAAGATCAAGGTGGTGGCCAACGTGGTTCCTGGTTAATCTCTATTTTTGACATGTAGGTGGGGAGTACCATCTTGCTGTGTGCTCACATGACTTCTTTATGTGTGTGGGGAGAGAGAGAGAGAGAGAGAGCAGGCACTATGGTTCTTCCTCTTCTTATAAGGGCACTAATCCTATTGGATTAGGCCTCTGCCCTTATGACTTCATTTAACTTAATTACTTCCATAAAACCTCTGTATCCAAATACGGTCTCACAAGAGGTTAGGGTTTCTGCATAGAATTTTGGAAGGATGTAAACATTTAGTCCATAACATAGAAAATATAAATAGTATCTCACTGTGGGTTTGATTTGCATTTGCCTGATAATAATCATTTGAGCATCCTTTCACGTGTTTTATTATCCATTCATGTATCTTTTTTAGGGAAATGTTTATTCAAATCTTTTGTCCATTTTTAAACTGGGTTTTGCCTTTTTATAATTGACTTGTGAGAGTTTTTTTTAATGTATTCTGGATATAATTCCTTTATCAGATATATGATTTGCTAAAGCATATATTTTCTAAACTAAACATTTTAAATTCTAAAAGTCATGAAAAATGGGGGCACCTCTAGCCCTGTCAGTACAGCACTTGATTCTTGATCTCATGGATACAAGTTTGAGCCCCAAGTTGGGTGTCGAAATTGCCTAAAAATAAATTCTTAAGGAAAAGTGTCATCAAAAATGCCAACTTCACCAAATATCAGAATTATCAAAACAGTGAAGAATACAAATTACATCACAAAAGAATTTTAAAATTCTAAAAACAGAAAATATAAAAAGCATTAAAAAAATAAAATATGCCTGTCACATTAAAAAAAATGAAAATGTGTTTATGCACCTTTTACAAATCAACAGATTTTCAGATTAGAAAACAAAGCAAAACCCAAACTTTATCATATGTATGAGAAACACACCTGAAACAAAGTGATTCACAAAGTTGAAAATAGAAGGATGAACAAAAGTAAACTAGGCAAATGCAAAGTAAAAAAAAGCAGGAATTGCAATCTTCGCATAAGGCAATAGGAATTTATGCCAAAAACACATGAAATGAGACCAAGTGGGGCTACTTGCAATACTAATTGATAGAATTTACGACGACGATGTAACAGTCACAGATAGATGCATCAAAAGCATGCTGGCAATAGTCAAAGAGCAGATACCACAGGAGATACAGACAGAATTTAACACACCTACTCTAGGAGACTTTAATTGTACCTCTGGGTCCAAAGCAGATCAAATAGTTTTTTTAAAAAGGATGTGAGGATGTAAATAACATGATAAGGTAGACCTGGTCAATGTATCTCATTCCTTTAAATGTGAAATGCCCTCAGGTGCAAAACATAACACTTTTTTTTGTAGCATGGAAAGAATAAATGCCATCAATGTATGACACAATGCCTTAATTGTAGCCCTAAAAAATACATGAGCAAGTCTCACTATCCTCTGTTCATTGTGACATGTATTTCATCTCTTCTGAGGGGGTCGGCAATTTCTCCTAAATTTGGTTGCTCTGTTTGGTGTACAGTAAGTATACTCCTGTACATATCTCAGGAACAAAACACCACAGAGATCCATGTACTGATAGTTACTGTCCCTTATTGTCTGAAGGTTCTGTAAGATCTTTGGTTGTTTTTGCAAGAAAATGTGGGATTACAGCAATTCTTCCATCAACAGTATTTGCCTTACCAACATCAAATTTATTCTTCTCTGCCTTATTTCCAAGCTTTTTTCTGTGCCCAGTAACTTTTCATTTCAGTGCCAAAACGTACTATAATCTTTTCACCCACGTTCCAAATGGTAATTAAACCCAACATGTACAGAGCCAGCAATGCAAACAGAACTCAGTTGAAGAGTCAATGACACACACAGCTGGGACCGAGTCTGTCCCTGTGCCAGCAATAACAACCACACTCAAGTGCCATCTGGCCAAAAGTAATTAGAAGATGCCAAAATGGAAAGATGAATCTCAATCAGGGTTTTTTAAATGTAAAAGTAAGACATTGTGACTTAGATCCAATAAAACATGGTATATTTTGTTCCCTCAGAATTGGTAATACATCTGCATGCCCATCGAAAATTGACCAGATATGAGTCTACGAAAAAACCTGAACACGTTTCAAACAGTAGACATAATGCAGGCCACATTCTTGAATCACAATACAATAAAGCTAGGCTTACTAACATTATCACAAAATAAAGTATCACAAAATACAATAACACAAAAAAATTCTACCCAACCATGTAAAGAAAACAAATTCTCGGGGCACCTGGGTGGCTCAGTGGGTTAAGCCTCTGCCTTTAGCTCAGGTCCTGGACTCAGGGTCCTGGGATGGAGCCCTGCATTGGGGGGGGGGGTTCTCTGCTCAGCAGGGAGCCTGCTTCCCGCCACCCCTCCCCCGCCCACCTGCCTCCCTGCCTACTTGTGATTTCTCTCCCTGTCGAATAAGTAAATAAAATCTTCAAAAAAAAATTCTCTTTTATCTTGGATCAAGAGGGATATATTGAAATACTAGGCAAACACACATGTCTTTGAATTCCATATCAGTGAAAATTGTCAATTTTTGACTTTGTCAAATAATAAATAAATACTTAAATTTTAGGAATTACCAATGAGAAAAATAAACGCCAGGTCTGCTTTCTAAAACAGTACAAGGGAAAGGGCCCCAATGTAACTTAATCACCTCTGTAAAGGTTCTATCTCCAAACACAGTCATGGTCTGGTGTCCAGGGTGTCAGAGTTTCAACAGATGAATTTTGAGGGGACACAATTCAGCCTGTAACAAAATTTATACTAAAACATTATGTGGGAAACAAACCATAACGGACTCTTAGGAAACAAACTGTGGATTGCTGGAGGGAAGGGGGTGGGGGTGGGGTTACTGGACGATGGGCATTATGGAGGGAAGAGATGGGATGAGCACTGGGTGTTCTACACAACTAATCAATCACTGAACTCTACTTCTGAAACGAATGATACAGTTTGTTAATTAATTGAATTTAAATAAAATTTTAAATTTTAGGTAATTTTTCAGTATTGCCCTGTATGAACCACAGGGCATGGCTACATTATCACACTGCTTCTCTAACTTTAGATGCACTTATGAATGCCCTTCGGAGCCTGTCAAAAATGCAGACAGTGATTCAGTAGTTCTGGGAGGGCTATGGATTCTGTAAGACTATCCAACTCCAAGCGAGGCTGAGGCTTTGCCCGGGGGAACCACACCCTGCAGAGTAGGGAAGCATGACAAGATATGAAGTAGCCAGATCCTTGCATCTCCTTGTCATCAAAAGGTTTGGATTTGAGAAATAACTGCATTGGAAGATAGTCCACACAAGAAAACCAGAAAAATGAAACCTCAGGGGAACAAATGTGATTCATATTTGTAACTGATAAGAGAAAGAAATTTAGATGAAGTAAGGATACCATGCCAAGACAACATACCGTCTTAGCAGAGAAAACGAGGAGATATCATATCGCCCCCAAAGGGAATAAAAGAATAGTGTTAATATACCCCACCAGTGCTGTCAGATTTCCCTAACTGCAAATTTGCAAAATACTTTTCCATGCCACTGCATAATTTCAACACTACTACAGGTGACACGATGTGATGCCCATCATGTATCATCAGTGATCCCAAATACAATGTTTTCAAAAGGGGAAATTATTCAGTCAGCACTAATAGCCCCCTTTCCGGTTTATTTACTGCCAATTTTTTTAGTGTTATAATCATACATCACATAAAGAGGAGGCTCAGATTTAGTAAATTATTCAAAGACTATGCCTTTTTTTAAAAGATCTTATTTATTTGAGAGAGAGAACGCAGGCACACGCAGGAGGGGAGTGGGTGGCAGAGGGAGGAGCAGACGCCTCGCTGAGCAAGGAGCCCTAGGAATAACTGATCCCAGGACTCTGAGATCACAACCTGAGCAGAAGGCAGTAGCTTAACCGACTGAGCCACCCAGGCGCCCCAAAGACTTTCTCTTTAATTCATTTGGGTTTCCTTGTCCATACCACCTTCCCCTAAATTACAGGATTTTTTGTAACTTCCTGTAAAACAACAATAAACTCTACTCTAACATCTACCAAATTACCATGATTTATACCTGTAGTGGGTTCACTCTGGTGGAACACGGGGAATTGGACAAAATGAAGGTCATTCTTTCTTGTGTGAGACATTTCCACACCTTGCAGGTGGTTTAGCATTCCTGGTTTCCACCCGTTAAATACTAATGCTGCAGCCTCCAATCTTTATGAGGCACAAAAAGTTCCCTGCAAATACCAAAATACACTTTAGGACCTTGACCATCACTGCATAGCTGGTGAACTGGACTAAACTAAATTTTACCCCTTAAAGAATGAATCCAACTTGCAAATGACTGACTTAAAAACCAAGACAGTAAATATACCAAAAACGGTGAATGCTTCCCAACTGTTTTATAATCCAAAAGTTTCATGCAGAAAGGTCAAGTCCCCCAAAAATCTGACATACTCACTCAGGATTTGTTGCTGAAAACCACAGGTCTTTGGATAGTCAGTGAGCCCAGAAAGTTCTTCCCTTACTAACCGGAAATACAGGAACAACTGCTTCCATTGTTTTTACAACCTGTTTTACCCAAGTATGTGCCTCCTTCACTCTCTGTTCAAACATAACATACCTGAAGACACTGTTTAAACTCACCCCGCCTGCAAGACTTTGTAGCGTCGCTCATGGAAGACAGGTCATATTTCATATCATGATTTTCATGCTTAATTACCCCACTCTGAATGAGGTGACTTCAGGGGATCATCTGTTCAGAAAATAATTGGATAAACACTTGAGAGAAAACATGTGAAAGGGTAATTAATGTGGTAAGCCAAACAATGATAAGACCTACAAAGCCGTATTTAGTTCATTTGCAAGATTTCATCAGACACTTCTCTTACCGTAGCATCTGTATGAAATTATGTGATGTGTTTATCAGGCACCATCATTTGCAAAGCTATAGTCTTGCCAACAGATTGGTAAACTCTGGTTTATTTGCCCCTGAGCTCCAATCTAGATGGATTAGTAGCATCAATAAATTAACTTTTAACAGCTAGTAAAATTATGAGAAAATACTCTAACTTCCTAGATTCCCAAACTGCTCTTCTAATAAAAGTCAAAGTCGTGTTTTTTCACAATGTCTGTCACCCACTGGCTTCAGTTTACTCCAGACATTGAAACAAATGTGTCACATTGTAATGGTTTGCTAAATCTGACTGGAAGATATCTACTTGTGCACTGTGTATATAGAATAAAATCTGAAGGACTAAACCACAATATATTGACAGTGCTTATCTCTGGAAGATGGGATTATATCTTTTCCATTTTTCAAAATTTTTTGTTTTTTTTAGAAAAAGTGCACATGCATGCAAATTGGGGAGTGGGGTACGGGGAGGGGCAGAGGGAGAGGGAGAGAGAAAATCTTAGGCGGGCTCCACACCCAGTAAGGAACCAGAAATGGAGCTTGATCTCATGACCCTGAGATCATGACCTGAGCTAAAACCAAGAGTCTGGCGCTCAAATGATTGAACCACACAAATGCCCCTTGCTGGTTTTTTTTTCCTAAAATTTTTTCACTAAGTATGTTTTACTTTTATAATTAGAAATAAATGAGTACCTTATTTTAAAAAATATAATGCATTACTAGCAGAATGTTGACCCAAAGTTGTTTAAACACACCTTCCTGAATGGAAATAAACACCCACCCTATAAAAAGAAGCGAAGAGAAGATAATGCATTGGGAAGATTAAAACCACCAATGGGGCCAAGCATTACCTGGGAAAATGAAGGTTTGAGAAGTTGGGCAAATAAAACATCTGGCAATAAAAGTCGTAACACAGTCTATAAACAAAAACTATACTATGAAGGATTAAGTTTAAAGCTAACTCCCTTTTCTTTCAAAACACTTTGTTGTTGTGAGAGCACTTTAAATCTCTTTTTTAAAAACCTTTTAAGGGGAATCTGGCTCCCTCAATTCGAAGAGCAAGTGACTCTAGATCTCAGGGTTGTGGTCCCAGCCCCACGTTGAGTGTAGAGATTGCTTAAAAATAAAAATTTTAGGTAAATAAACTTTAAAAAGCTTTAACATTTTTTCAGTTACAGTATTATTTTTCAAGTAAGTTCTATCAACTGAATGTTTGTATCCTGTCGTTCTCCCTCCTCCCCCAAAATTCATGTATTAAATGTGAATTACCCAATGTGGCAGGTCTTGGTGGGAGGGACTTTAGGAAATGATTAGATCATGAGGGTGGAATCCTCATGACTAATATTAGTGCCTTAATGAAAGGGTCCCCACCGAGCTCCCTGCCCCTTCCTCCAAGTAGGACACAGCAGGAAGAAAAGTCTCTGACATGAATCAGGAAGGGGTCCTCCCCAGAGACGCCATCTGCTGGTGCCTCCATCTTGGACTTCCCTGCCTTCAGATTGTGAGAAATACATTTCTCATTTATTAGCCACCCACCCTGTCTATGTTATTCTGTCAGAGCGGCCCAAACAGACTAGGACAGCAAGGGTAAAGTTTTTATGTTGAGCTCCTTTCTTAAAGAATTCTTTTTGCAGTAGTTGTGAAAGTTATGGGTTGTGGTGGCCAATAGCCCAAGATCGTGGGGTCTCAGTGGCCTCGGAGGTCTGCTCTCTTTATAATAACACTAGCAGGTGGGCCATCTCTTCTAAATACACACATGTTGCCTAGCAGCGGTTCTCTAAGTGTGATCCGGGGATGCCTGAGGTTCCTAGAGACCTTTGGGGGAAGGTCTATAAGATCAAAACTATTTGCTGTATAAGCAATTATCCAGCCTTTTCATTCCTGTTCTTGCACTAGTGTACAATGGCATTTCCTGAAAACTCTGTAACAGGTAGTATCACAGCAGAGGGAAATCGGAGGCAGCTAGGATACTCCAGTTGCCTTCAATTAAACAAGACAGGTCAAGATCCTAGGGTCCTAGGACCGAACCCCAGAGTGGAGAGCCTGCTTCTCCCTCTGCCACTCCTCCTGCTTGTGTTCTCTCCCTGACAAATAAAATCTTAAAAAAAAAAAAAAAAAGAGAGAGAGAGAGAGAGAGATTCATGCATTCTGTCACTAATGAAATTGCTTTTTGTTTTGGAAAATACTGTTATTTTTCTTAACTACAATTTTTTAAACATTATGTTAGCATGCAAGTTTATTATTAATTAACCTTTCATTTTCAGGGGCATCTGGGTGGCTTAGTCTGTTGAGCCCCATGTGAAGCTGCCCATGGAGTGGGGAGTCTGCTTGGGGTTCTCTCAATTTCCCCCTCCCCCCTTTCATGCACACTCTCTCTCAAATAAATAAAATTAATTTTTCATTTTGGTTTTAATGTCTAATACAGTATCAATAGAACCCACACAAACAAAAGCTCTTTAAAGGTCTTCAATAATTTTTAAGAATGTAAAGCGTTCTACGTCTTACACTATTGGTGGGAATGTAAAAGTAGAGGAGCCACTGTGGAAAACAGTATGGAAGTTCCTCAGAAAGTTAAAAATAGAACTACCCTCTGATCCAGCAATTGCACTACTAAGTATTTACCCAAAGGATACAAAAAATACCAATTCCAAGGGATACATGCACCCTTGTGTTTATAACAGCAATGTCTACAATAACCAAATTATGAAAGGAGCCCAGATGTCCACCAACTGATCAACAGATAAAGAAGATGTGGTATGTATATGAAGTGGAATATCACTTAGCCCCCCCCCCAAAATGAAGTGAAATCTTGCCATTCAAAGAATGTAGACGGAACTAGAGAATATTATGCCAAGAGAAGTATGTTAGTCAGAGAAAGACAAATACCATACAATTTCACCCATATGGGGAATTTAAGAAACAAAACAAATATGATGGAGGGCGGGAAGAGGAAAACCAAAGATAAGAGTCTTACCTCTAGAGAACAATCTGACAGTTACCGCAGGGGAGGCGGGTGGTAATCGGTAATAGGGTTAAATGGGTGATGGGGATTAAGGAGGGCATTTGCTGTGATGAGCACTGGTGTTATATATAAGTGTTTTGGTTTTTTTTTAAAGATTTTATTTGTTTATTTGAGAGAGAGAATGGGAGAGAGCACGAGAAGGAGGAGGGTCAGAGGGAGAAGCAGACTCCCCGTTGAGCAGGGGGTCTGACATGGGACTCAATCCGGGGACTCCAGAATCATGACCTGAGCCGAAGGCAGTCGCCCAACCAACTGAGCCACCCAGGCGACCCAATACGTAAGTGTTGAATCACTAAACTCTACACCTGAAACTAATATTACACTGTAATAACTAGTAATATTACACTGTAACTAACTGAAATTTAAATGAATACTTGAAACAAACAAAAAAAGAACCTGAAAGTGTTCTGAAGACCAAAAAGCCCGAGAAGCACCATTTTATATAGTATAATTGATCTGAACTCAGAAAGCACAGAGTGCTTAACATGTGAACATAGTTATTGTTAGAAATGGGCTTCGGGAAGTGTTTTGTTTTGGAAGAAGCAGTCCAACATGACAGGGACACACATTCCTGCAGCCTCAACTTGCCCAAATTAATTACTAAAATAACTTAGTAGGACAAGTTTAGATGCCAACACATAGGACTCCGCCACCAAATAAAAAGTCCATCATGTGGCTTCACTCTGACAAATAAGGAAAACAAGAAACTTATCTTTTTTGGTTGTTTTTCATAGCTACAATCGTTAGCCTAGACTGTCATCTATGAAATGCTTGTGTGCAGGAAATCGAAATGGTAGAATGTCAAGAATGGATCAATACATTAGGGCACCTGCGGTGGCTCAGTCAGTTAAGCGTCTGCCTTTGGCTCAGGTCGCGATCCTTGGGTCCTGCGACTGAGCCCCACAGCATTGGGCTCCCTGCTCAGCAGGAAGTCTGCTTCTCCCTCTCTCTCTGCTCCTCCCGGCTGCTTGTGCTCTCTCTCTCTCAAATAAATATATAAAATCCTAAAAAAAATTTAATGAATTCAAATTTGATGTAGCTAACAATCTCTAACTAAAATTAGACAGGGGGATGAGATATGGCTTTTTTTCATTTAAAATAGAATGGCAAATTACTTTCCCAAGTCACAGTTACTTTGCTTCGCTTTCTTTCTTTCTTTCTTTCGTCTCTCTCTCTCTCTTTCTTCCTTGCAGAAGATTTTACTTATTCATTTGTCAGAGAAAAAGAGCACAAGCAGGCAGAGGGAGCAGCGGGCAGAGGGAGAAGCACACTCCCTCTGAGCAAGGAGTCCCAACATGGGACATGATCCCAGCACACTGGGATTATGACCTGAGCCGAAGGCAGACAGTTAACCAACTGAGCCACCCAGGCATCCTACTTGATTCTCTCTCTTCCTCTGTCGCCTAAAGGAGAATGGGGGTTCTGAGGGAATATAAGGACCCTTTGGGATGGGACAGGAGCTCCAGGAGGTCAAACCAATGTCAGAGTCATCTACTTAGAAACAGTGCCCCCAGCCTCCAAAGACAGCTCCAAACGAGGCTACTTTGGGTTCCAATTTCCTGCACGGTCAGAATTGAGGACCAGCTCCTCGCTCACACCACCCAAACCATTCTATTTCGTTATTTTGGGACAAATTCAAAGGTGTTCTTCCCCAATTCCCCCTTCAAGGCTGAGGACCCCAGAGCCCTGCTGTCGGGAACAGTGGTGGCAGTTGGCATCAGCTGCTGGGAGCTACCTCTCCCAAGATGACATACCCCACAGAGGGCATCCCCAGACCGACCACCGGCTGAGGCCCGGATAAAAAGTCCTGCTTTCCTCGAGTCAGCTGGGGCCAATGCTGAAGGCCCAAACCAGCTCTGGAGTTCACCACTGACTGGAGGATAGACCGAGGCCTCAGCTGCAGCTCACATTGTGGGGCAGCCTCTCCCTCTGCCCAGCCCTACCTTCTTCACCCCTGGAGGGTGAATCTCTTGAGAGCACTCCCTAATACAGATTCTGCACTCATTTTTGTCTTGGTGTCTGTTTCTAGCCAACTCCATCTAAGATCGTTGTTTAAAGAAGCTTCTTCCCACAGTTACGCTTCAGCCCCTTGATTGCTTTCCAGAGGCAACTGGATGCCTGTGTTCGTCATACGGACTTGCAAAGAACTTCCATGTAGTTCTAAACACACATGCATATATTCTATGCCTCATACGTTTTTTAAACATATGCCAGCTTTTAGCCATTCTTTGCTTTTCCTTTCTCTCTCTCTCTTTTTTTTTTTTTTTAGATTTTATTTATTTATTTGAGAGATGGAGATCACAAGCAAGCAGAGAAGCAGGCAGAGAGAGAGGAGGAAGCAGGCTCCCTGCTGAGCAGAGAGCCCCGATGCAGGGGTAGATCCTAGGATCCTGGGATTACAACCTGAGCCGAAGGCAGAGGCCTTAACCCACTGAGCCACCCAGGCGCCCCTGCTTTTTTCTTTTAATAACATATTTATCCCTTAACAATATGCTTTGCAAGACTGCCTTATTACTTTTGTTGGATGTTTACTGTGGCAGAACCACATACTATTTAACCATTACTCTATTATTATTGCATATATAAATTGTGTCTGATTTTTTTTTTATTACATGCTGTGCTGTGAAATGTCACTCGGAGCATGTATCTCTTCGTAAATACGTGATTACATCTCTAACAAACAGAGCTAGAAGTCACATTGCTGGGTCAGAGAGTATGCGTTTATAATGCTGACTGATATTGGGGCACCTGGTGGCTTTTTGGTTAAGCATCTGACTCTTGATTTCAGCTCAGGTCACAGTTTCAAGGTCGTGATCTCAGGGTTGTGAGAGCCAGCCCCAGGCTGAGCTCTGCTCTGGGCGTGGCGTCTGTTTGAGATTCTCCCTTTCCCTCTGCCCCTCCTCCCCAACCCACATCTCTGTCTCATAAATCAATCAATAAATACCACTTGATGTTGCCAGATTGGCTCTTCATGGAAGTTGATGAGAATTTGATCTTTATTAATCTGATAAGGAGGAAATTATCTATTGATAGCTTTAACTTGCTACTGAGTCATAGTGAGTACCTTGGTTTAAAAACATTTATAACAAGCTTTTTGTTTCGTGAACTGTCAGTTCATATCCATTGTTAATTTTTCTATTGGGTTTTTATCATTTCTTATCTTTTGGTAGGAGCTCCTTATATATTAGGAAATGCAATGATATAGTATGAGCTATGAATACCGTTTCATGGTTTGTTATTTGTATTTCAACTTTGCTCTTGGTAGTTTCTGTCATGCTAATTTTTAAAATGTAGTTTAATTTATCATTTATCTCTGGTGTCTGAGATTTGTGTTAAAGAGTACTGGGAGAAAAATACTTTGAGATAAAACCTAGGATATGCTAGAAAGGAACCATCTAATTAAAACTGTAGATAAGGGGGCTCCTGGATGGCTCAGTTGGTTAGGCCACTGCCTTTGGCTCAGGTCATGATCCCGGACTCCCGGGGTCAAAGTCCCGCTTTGGGGGGGGGGGGGGTCCCAGCTCTGCAGGGAGTCTGCTTCTCCCTCTGACTTTCTCCCTTTTCACATTCTTTCTCTCTCTCTCTCTCTCTCTCAAATAAATAAATAAAATCTTTAAAAAAATATAAAACTGTGGACAAGGGTGCCTGGGTGGCTCAGTCATTAAAGTGTCTGCCTTCAGCTCAGGTCATGATCCTGGGGTCCTGGGATCGAGCCCCGCATCAGACTCCCTGCTCAGTGGGATGCCTGCTTCTCTCTCTCCCACTCGCCCTGCTTGTGCTCTCTCTCTCGCTCTCTCTCTGTCAAATAAATAAATAAAATCTTTTAAAAAGTAAAAAGAAAATAATCTGTGGATAAGACCAAAACTATTTGCAATTATCACTGATATTTCTCCAAAGACATCCAGATGGCCAACAGACACATGAAAAAATGCTCATCCTCACTCACCACCAGGGAAATGCAATCAAAACTAACTGCAGTGACGCATCACCTCACACCTGTCAGAATGGCTAAAATCAATGACACAAGAAACAACAGGTGTTGGTGAGGATGTGGGAAGAAAGATCTCTTGTGCACTGTTGGTGGGAATGCAGACTGGGGCAACCACTGTGGAAAACGGTATTAAGTTTCCACAAAATTTACAAATATAGCTATCCGATACCTGCAATCGCATTACCAGGCATTTACCTCAAAGAACACAGAATTCTAATTCAAAGGGATGCATTCATCCCGATGTTTATTGCAGCATTATTTGCAATAGTTAAACTATGGAAGCAGCCCAAGTGTCCATTAATAGATAAATGGATAAAGAAGATGTGACACGTATACACTAGAATACTACTCAGCCATAAAAAATAATGAAATCTTGTCATTTGCAATGACACAGATGGAGCTAGAGAGTATAATCCTGAGAAATAAGTTAGAGAAAGACAAATACCGTATAATTTCACTCATGTGGATTTTAAGAAACAGAAGAGCAAAGGGAAAAAAAGAGAAAGAGAGACAAACCAAGAAACAGACTGAACTGTAGAGAACACACTGATGATTCTGGGGGAATAATGGGTGAAGTAGGTGTTGGTGATTGAGGAGGGCACTTTTTGTGAAGAGCCCTGGGTGATGCACGAAGTTGTTGAATCACTACGTTGTACACCTGAAACTAATATTACATGGTATGCCAACTGGAATTAAAATAAAAACATAAAACAAAACAAAACAAATTATCACCAATAACCTAATAAAAATATTGATCCTCCCTCTACACCTCTCCCTCTGAAACTCCTTGCTCCCGGGGCGCCTGGGTGGCTCAGTAGGTTAAGCCTCTGCCTCAGGTCATGATCTCAGGTTCCTGGGATCGAGCCCCACATCGGGCTCTCTGCTCTGCAGGGAGCCTGCTTCCTCCTCTCTCTCTCTGCCTCTCTGCCTACTTGTGATTTCCGTCTGTTAAATAAATAAGTAATCTTAAACAAAACAAAACAAAAACTCCTTACTCCCATAGCCCCATTTCAGTAAGTGCCAACTTTATCCTTCTGTTTGCTCAAGGATGGCCTTGGAATTATCCTTGGCTCTCTCCTTCTCTCACATCTCACATTCAGCCCATCAGCAGTTCCATATAAGCCCTATGCTTTTTTTTTTTTAAGATTTTATTTATTTACTTGACAGACAGAGATCACAAGAGAGGCAGGCAGTGGGGCGGGGTGGGGGGCGGGGGAAGAAGGCTCCCCACTGAGCAGAGAGCCCGATGCAGAGCTTGATCCCAGGATCCTGGGATCTTGACCTGAGCCAAAGGCAGAGGCTTTAACCCACTGAACCACCCAGGCGTCCCTATCAGCCCTATTCTTAAAACCTCTATAGAATCTGACCTCTTTTCAAAACCTTCACTATTACCTTAGTCCAAGTCACCATCAGAGATTATCATAGAGGAACCTAAATGGTTTCCCTGCTTTTACTCTTGCCCATACAGTTGACTTTCAAGCAGTTAGAGAAATTCTTTGAAAATATAATAATCACTGAACTCCTCCACTCAGCACCGTGCAAAGTCTGAAGCTATTTGGTTTAGGGTAAAGGTCAAAGTCTTCCCAATGGCTTATGGTCTCCTGAGATCCTCCAACCTCGTCTCCTACCACACACTGCCTGCTTCATTCTTGCCTTTGTTAATTACTCCTAGAACACCAAAAGTTCCTGCCTCAGGCCATTTGCTTATCTTGTGCCTATCTTTAGAATGCTCAGGACCCACAGATCATTTTCTCACCCCTTTCAGTGTTTTGCTCAAGTGTCACTTTTTTAGTTGGACCCTCTGTGATCACCATACTTAAAACTCCACCTCCCATTCCAAACATTTCTGGTACTGTTGTCCCCTGGTACTCCAAAAGGCTCATTTTCCTCCTGGGTGGCAGGCGGATTCCTGGGGTGTGGCTCAGTTGTCCCCAGTCTGGAGGGCTTGAGGGTCAGGCCTCTGGGGATGGAAGCCTGAAAACCCAACCTAGGCTTAGGGTTCGGGCCTAGGGGCATGGAAGGCCCCATCTGCCAGCGCTGAGGCAGGCCCCCTGGGGGCCTAAGAAAATGGCAGTGTTTGCCAGGATTCTGAGGGGATCTGGACCATGCCTGGGCCTGGCATTTAGAGCGAGTTCTTGAGAGGTTCAGGCCATGACAGCAAGGGACCACAGGCCAGGCCCAGGCGGCTCCCCTGAAGGCCCCCAACGTCAGAAGCAGTTCCCCGGGGGATTTCCAGCCAATGCTCAAGAGCTTTCTACCCAAATCAGTTTGGGGAGTAAGCTCCTGAGAAGCGGCCAGTGTTGTGCAGCAATTTGGATCAAGCACGCGGAGTTTGGAGCGCTTTCTCACTCACTGCATGTTGCGACGGTCTGGGACCATGAGCCAGGCCCACGCGGCTCCCCTGAGGGCCCTCACTGAGGTGAGCTTCCCTGGGGAAGAGTTGAGGGAGGGAGTCAGGCAGCACCTCAGTCTCCGTGTTTGTGGCAGGGGTGGGTGTCGGGGGGCAAGGTGGGGGTAGTCTCGGGGGCATGCGGGTTTCTCCCGCTTTAAGGGTTCTGCGAAGCTCCAAAGGGCACGGTTTCCTCCTGCGTGGTAGGCGGACTCCTGGGGTGTGGCTCAGGGGTCCCCAATCTGGAGAGCTTGGGGGCCAGGCCTCTGGGGATGGAAGCTTGAGAACCCATCCTAGGGTTAGGGTTAGGACCTAGGAGCATGGCAGGCCCGATCTGCCGGTGCTGAGGTGGGTTCACAGAGTGGGGGTTGGTGCTGAGTGGAGGGTGGGGGTCAGATGGGGCGTCAGACTGCGGGTTTGTCATGAGGGGAAGGGGAAGGACGGTGCTGAAGGTGGGGGTGGTCTCAAGGGGGTATGCAGGTTTCTCATGCTCTGAGGTTTTGTGCTGCTCCAAATGGCACGGTTTTCTCCTGGGTGGCAGGCGGACTCCTGGGGTGTGGCTCAGGGCTTGGGGGCCAGGCCTCTGGGAATAGAAGCCTGAGAATCCAACCTAGGGTTAGGGCTAGGGCCTAAGGTCGTGACAGGCCTGTTCTACCAGTGCTGAGGTAGGCTCCCCAGGGGGCTGAGTAGAGAGCAGTGGTGTCAGGCCTTCTGGGGTGACTCCAGCCAAGCGGGCACCTGGCGTTTGGAGCAGGTTCTCATGTGGTTCTGGCCACAAGCACGGGAGCACGTGCCAGGCCCTGAGGGTCCCCGCTGCCGGAAGTGAGTTCACCATGGGTTTCTGGCCAATTCTCAAGAGCTTTCAGCCCACATTGCAAGACATGCCGCTGGAGCTTCCTGACAATGGATCCAGTGGGCGACACAGTTCAAGGCGTAGGAAGGAGAGGCAGTGTGGATTCCCTCCACTGGAGGCAGCGTTGAGTTGCACGCTGAGGGATGGTGGAAGACGTGCCAGTGTGGCTTGAGACCAGTAGAGGCAGTTGTGAGCTGCATTGGAAGATGCTGGAAGGCCTGGCAGTGCCCGTTCACGCCACTGGAGGGAGTGGTGAGCTGCAGTGTGAGAGTCACTGGAAGCCATGGCAATGCTGCTTGCCACCACTCGAGGCAGTGGAAAGCTGCACTGCGAAACACGCTGGAAGAGGATTCAGTGCAGCCTGTTGGCATTGAGGACGATGGTGAGGTGCTGGGTGAGAGGCCCTGAAAGGTGAGGCGCTGCAGCTTGTTCCTACAGGAGGGAGTGTTGAGCTGTGTAGTCTCTGTTTCCCCAGGCTCAAGAGTGGTGGTAAGAACCCTGGAGCCAGGCCCTCACTCAGCATTGTCCTAGTGTCCACGGGTTTGGTGGTAATGGGCTGTCAGGATGGTGCAGGAGGGACCTCCTGGTGGGGGTCTGGAGCTGGGGGGAAACCAGACCCTACTCATGTTGCATTTGGAACCGATGAGTTGAGCATTTTTTTGGAAGAGTATCTTCACTTCTCCAAAAAGGACAATGGCACTGGGCAAATTTTAGAATGAGGCTAATTACCACTTAAGAAACAAGCACGTGTCTCTCTTTCTCCCAGGAATTGGAGCAGGTGTGCAGGCCTTAGGTCGGAGGTGCCTGCTTATCCCCACTTGACAACCCTTCTCCACTCTGGCTCCAGGAGAGCCAAAGTTTTTAAATCAGCTTCTGAGTCAGTCATGCAGCTTATCACAAGATGTCAGCGTTCAGAGAAAGTAGCAGGTACATTGGGTACAATGTCACATCCATGTCAGGACGGCAGGTAAAACTTCTCTTTAACCCCAAACCTGCTGGGCTTTTCTCTTGTCTCTAGTGGAGCCACAAAGTCAGACTGAAGCAGCTGTCAGCAATCTACAGTGGGTGGCAGAGTTCCTGAGTTTCCCTGCAGGGAGCACCTGGCAGGGGATCCAATTTTCTCTGTACATTTCTGGTGTACAAAGATATTTGGAACATCTCTTTCCTAGGCAATCCCTTTGATTTGAAAGGGAAGATGAGATTTACTCAGTGTGTGTTTCTAACAGAATGTGTTCCCTCATCTAACAGGAATGGCCAACATCTAGAGTTAGGTGGCTGTTTGTGGTCAGATAGAGACTTGGATGATGTCTTGTCCTTTGTCAAAGGTGATGTTTCCTAACTGATTAGTCTTTTCATCCAAAGAGGTACAATGAGGGCAGAGGGAAAATTCAAAATGATTCCAAGGAGCCTTTGACGATTTAAAAGTGAAGCTTGACATTCTAGTTTCACTAAATGGATCATCTAGATAATTGGACATGACATATGTTCTCTGTAGTTTCATTGGTGGTGAAGTCAGAAGGAGAGACTTTGGGAATTCACCTGGGTAAAAGGTATGGTGGTGGCTTCTAAGGGCTTGGTGTCAGGAACCCTGGGATGGATTTCTGTAGCTGCTTGCCTGACGCTGTGAGTCAGGTTATCCCACACATTTTCCATTTCCTCCTTAGGAAATTGCTGGCAGGTAATGTTTCACTTAAAGCAGAATTCTTCTGCACTGTTGGTGGGCATGCGGGCTGTTGCAGCCACTCTGGAAAAGAGTATGGTGGTTCCTCCAAAAGCTAAAAACTGAACTACCCTAGGGTCCAGGAATTGGACTTCTAGGTATTTACCCAACGGACACAAAAATGCACATTCAATGGGTACAAGCACCATGATGTTTATAGCAGCATTATCAATAATAGCAAAATGATGGAGGGTGTCCCAATGTCCATTCACTGAAGAATGGAGAAAGAAGATGTGGGAGATATATATCTCTATCTCTATCTCTATCTACACACAATGGAATAGGACCCAGCTTCAAAAAGAATGAAATCTTACCATCTGCAAGGGTGTGGGTGGACTTAGAGTGGATTAAGCTCAGCAAAATCAGTAGGACAAGACCAACACCCTATGACTTGACTCCTATGGAATTTCAGAAAGAAAACAGATGAACATAGTGAGCAGAGACAGATAGGCCTATGAGGAAAGAGACTCCACCTTAGAGCACAAACTGAGGGTTGCTAGAGGGTAGAGGTGTAGGGGGAAGAGTTAAATGGGTGATGACTATGAGGGAGGGCACTTGTGATGAGCTCTGGGTATTCTATGCAGGTGAGGAATCATGAAATCCTACCCCTGAAGCAAAGGAATTATCACTGCAGGGAAATGAATTGGAATTGAAGTCAAGGAAGAAAAGAAGAAAACCATGTTCTGCTCCATGAAGAGTGAGATAAAAATGGAGTGACTTTCGCTCTCCTATTCTGTAGATGATCATTTTCAAACACACTGTGGTAGGATACGCTAGTTTCTTGTTGCATAAAGAGTCCTCAGAAAGCTGCCATGAAAGATTCAGATCTCAGAGCAGGTACATGTTCCATTCATATGTTCCTTACCGTTTGCCCAGGTACAAAGGTAATTGGAGAGAAACATGACAGAAGAGGAAAGGAGGTGTTAAGCATTCAGGAGGTAGCCTTTTCCTTTTCTCATGAAAGTCTTGGGCCAGTGTAATTTTGGAAGGGGGGAGGATCCTGGAGCGTTGCAGCTGACAGGGGAGCTCCAGGTCTGCCCAGAGCTGACAGGGGTCCCGGAGGAGAGCGGAGCACATTCTGCAGGAGGGTGTGGGCAGGGCTGGCTCCAGGGGTGGCTGTGTGTCTCTCATTTAACAGTTGTGACAGGTCAGGGCTGTGAGCAGGGTCCTGACTGAGGACAGGGGAGGCGCAGGTGGAGAGCTGGCCGAGCCCCTTCTTCTGTGCCATCGGCCTCAGCCAACACACAGGAGCTCTTTGTCCCTTTCCCTCCAGTTCAGACTTCTCCATGTTGGCAGGCCAAGAGGTTGGTTTGGGCTTCTTTTCTTTGCATGTGGGTGAAGTTTCAAAAGTTCGATCGTTGGAATGACGGGTCATCAGAACATCTGTTCCTCTTTTATTTCCTTTTCTTCTTTCAATCACTGAAGCGAATCAGACCTGCTAGTGGAAGGGACAGTCTGTATTGTTTTCTTTTCTGTTTTCATTCAACAACGGGAAAACAGTCTTCTGAAATAGGCAAAGAATCCTTTGTGGGGGTTCATGTTTTTCTCTTCTGTGAACCACATTCTGATATTCAAAATTATTTTTGAGGGGTGCCTGGGTGGCTCAGTTGTTCATTGTCTGCTTTTGGCTCAGTTCAGGATCCCAGGGTACTGGGATCGAGCCACGCATTTGGGCTCCCTGCTTGGCAGGAACCCTACTTCATCCTCTCCACTCCCCTTGCTTGTGTTCCCTCCGTTGACGCGTCTCTCTCTGTCAAATGAATAAATAAAATCTTTAAAAAAGACATTGTCTTTTAAAGTAAAGCACAGCCTCAGAGCTGTAACAGGGTATGGAGCCCTTTGTGCGGGGAAGAAATAGAGGAGGAATGAATGCAGGTTGTTTAGGAGCCTGGGGAGTGGCTCTTTGTGCTCCCAATGGAACACAATCCCGTATTAGCCTTCCAAGGCAGGGGAGGGGGTGGGACAGGGAAGGCGGTGTCTGTGTGTGGCGGCTCACCTGGTGGCCCATCCTGGGCTCTGAAACCTGACCCAGTGAATCACTTGCAACTTGAACTGGGGAATTTATGAAGAAAACAGAATGAACCCTGGAGGGTGCCTGCATCTTTGCACTCGGACAACTTCATGGAGCAGAGGAGGTCATCACCAGTGAGGCGTGTCAGGATCCCTGAGGGTGTGGGCTTTGATTCTTGGAGAGAGGTTGTGTTTTCATCCTTATCCAAACCAGAGCCATGTTGTCTGGTTATGGAGACCCAGACCTTTACGTGGCCATGTCATTATTATTCTTGTTATTTTAAGAAAGCAATATAGACATTGACTTGGAGATCCAAATATCAAAAGGAAAAACACAAGGTCAACTATATATATAAGTACAGAACTTGTGGTGCCCCTCATTACTACGGGCAATGTCGGGCTACCTATATGAGAAAGAACACGGAATTCTATTTGGATAGAAGTGTGCTGTGCCCATGTAGTGTTTTATTCTATCCTTTTCCTTACTTCTCTGAAGGGAAAATAGAGGGTGACAGGAGTTTGGTTTCTGATATGCAGGAATGGGAAACAAGAGATTTGAAAGAGTAGTGTTCATGCTGACATGGTGCTCTGTGCCCAGTGAGTGAGGGTTTGAAGCTTGACTTGGAAGCTTTGGTGTTCAGGGAGGATGTGGTCCAAGTTTCCCCGCACAAGAAACCCTAGGGCACTAGAGGAATGATCTGGAAAGGACACCTGGGTGGGCCAGTGTAGACAAGCCCAGGGAATTCCAGAGCTAAGGATGCATGCGTTTCTGAGACTGGAGTTGGCTTCTCTGTGAGCAGCAGTGAGCTGGGGAGGAAAGCAGTCTCTGGGTCGTGGGAGTCACCGTGTTAGCAGGTGTGAGCCTGGCAGGGGAGTCAGATCAGATAGCTGGGACATTGTGAGGTCGTGGTGGTGGCCTTCACTCTTGACACACAGGCCAGCTTGCTCCAGGGACAGGGCTCTGCTCCCCAGCCAGCCCTCCTGCTGCTACAGATGTGATAGGAAACTTGCTTCCTGTTGGGTTCCCCAGCCCTCGTCTCAGCAGGGGGCTTGGTGGGAAGCAGCCGACAGGCAACATTATGGACTCTTGCCCAGTGTGCCCCTTGCTTCCTTGGAGGAGGCACCGCAGGTGTCCTCTGCCTGGTGCCTGGGAATTCAGCCAGCAGAAGCTCTTCTTCCAGAGCTACACCCCCTGAGAAATCCTCCACTTTCCTGTGCCGTGTGGAAGAGGCCAGTATTCATTTGGAACTGAAATCTCAGCTCCTGCCATGACGTTCCAAGGCCACACGGCACACCAGTCTCCTTGAAGCTCTAGCTCAACATGGGGCCTGACCTGTGAGACTGACACTGATCCTGGGCGGCTGCTGCTGAAAAGTGTGCAGCAAAGCCTGGTTTGTGGTGACGTCCCAGGAAAGAGGGACAGGTGCACCATTCTGCCCCAGCACAGGAGGATGCCAGACATCAGTCACAGGTGGCTGGTGCAGGGAGTAGAGATGTCTGTTTCCCAGGACCTTAGCCAGAGGGAGACTTGGACCCTGGAATGCTTCTCTGCTCAGCTTTGTCAGATGAGCACATCAGGCAAAGGAGGGATGTGTGTGCGCTCATCTGGAATCGAGGAAGGTGTCTGGTTTCAGGTTTCATGTGCAAGTGGACTCCTCTTATGGCTCATTTTCTTGATGATCTTCAGGGTGCCACAGGGGACCCATTGTCTTGGGCATCCTGGCTGTGCAAGAGCTCTGGTCACCTTTCCCCCCCAGGACTCTGGACTAGGCAATCGGAGGGAGTCCGTGGTGAAACCATCCAAGTAGGGCTCTGTTTCCCCCTTGCTGAGATGGCCTGGTGACTGTGATAACTGCTCTGGAAATAGAAAGCAGGAGACAGGGCTGGGGTGCTGAAGTGGTGGTGGCAGTGATGCTTGCTATTCACATAGGGGCCAGGTGGGTCTTCACTAGGAAGGTGATGCTTGAGTCAAGATCAAAAGAAGGTGAGTGATCTCACATCAAGAGCCTTATAAATGGAAGGGAAAGCATATGCAAAGGCTCTGGGGCAGGAGTATACCAGGTATATATAGGAGCAGCAAGCCCTGTGGCCACAGGAGATAGCTTAGGACATGACCTCAGGGAGGTGATGGTAGGGTGACAGAAAGCCATGGCAGGGCTGTGACCCCATGGGACCCTGTTTCCCCAGGCCATCCTGGCTACAGTTTTGAGAACAGATGACACAGGGTTGAGGATAGGCAAGGGAGGTCAATGATGAAGCTTTTTCAGGAATTCGGGCAAGAGATGGGCTCCAGTGTGGACCAGACAGGCGGCCTTGGAAGAAGGGGTTAGTGCTGCTCTGGGTACCTATTGAAGATGGAGCTCACAGGGTTTGCCGATGGGTTCAATATTGGGAATGGGAGAAAGGAGGAATTGAGGTAACTCCGTGCTCTTGCGGGTTGTCCTGAGTGAGGCGAAGGAGGAGGTTTCTGGGGGTAGGAGGTAATCCATGTTCCACCTGCTGAGGAAGGCACCTTTCACAGTGGACCTGCGGATGTTTGTGTCTGGGAGAACTCAGCAACTTTCAAGTACACGTCTCTCCCACTTTTCACAAAGTTCATAGTAAGACACTTGGCTTTTTGGAGAGACCTATATAATTACCCAGCTCTAGTAGCAGGAAGAAACCTAAAGAGAATGTCCCTATTATGACAAAGTGAAGAAGTGGGCATCGCGTTCAGATCTGTTGGTGGGGAACCACCACAGAGGCGGCAGCACCACAACCAGTTCCTTCCTGGGCACTGCTCTCCGCGTCCAGCCACCAGAGCTTTGAATCGTGTCTGTGAGCATGTGCTGTGCTTTATCCCCATTTATTTTGGGCATCTGTTAGGATGTTGTGTCCTGAGGCCTAAGGAGAGCCAAAGAGAAGGAACTTCTGGTGTCTGAGCATGCTCATTTTTCCATAACAATGAATGGTAATTCCTTTTTCCATTTACACCATTCTGCTGTGAACGGTTTCCTAGGAACACTGTGCTTTCAAGTAGCTGGGGAGCCTGCACCCCATCCTGCAGGGTTAGCTTTCATCTCCATGCTGCACAGAACATTCCATGACTTGTGGATTTTATCACTCAAACATGGCACCTTTGACTACCTTCACCCATTTCCCCCCACCATCCCTGAATCTGGCAATCACCCATCAGTTCTCATTATCTATGCATTCATAATTTTTTTTTCCATGTGGAATGTCCATGAGAGCCTCTGGTGTTTGTCTTTCTGTGTCTGAGTTACTTAGCATAAGGCTCCCAGTGTTTCCATGTCTGGTTATTGTGAATAATGCTGCCGTGAACATGAGAGTGCATCTCTCTCTTGGAGGGAGTGTTTTTGTGTTCTCTAAAGAAATACTCAGTAGAGCAGTTACTGGGTCATGTGGTAGTTGTACTAATATTTTCCTGGAGCCTCCACAGCATTTGTCACAGTGGCTGCACCAATTTCCATTCCCACCAACAGTGCACAGGTCCCCTTGTGCACACATCCTTGACCACACTGGTTGTCTGTCTCTGGGACAATTGTCATTCCCACAGTTGTGAGGTGATAGCTGATGGTGGTTTTGACTTCTGTTTCCCTGATGACAATTAGTGATGTTGAACAACTTTCTCTGTGTCTGTTGGCCATCTAGATATCATCTTTGGAAAGTATCTATTCCTATATTCTCCCCAGTTTTTAGTCAGTTTTTGTTTGGATTTGAAGGAGTGTTTTGTGTATTTTGGATATTGGCCTCTTCTCACAGATAGGATGTGCAGATATTTTTTCTCATTGGGGAGGTTGCCTTCAAGGATTTAATGGTTTCTTTTGTCATGCAGAAATTTCAGTTTGATGTCCTTCCACTTGTTTATTATTGCTTTTGTTACCTTTGCTTTTGGTGTCTGATGAAAGGGACTCTTCACCAAAACCAATATCGAGAAACTTACTACCTAGATTATGGATTCAGTTCTTATGTTCAAGTCATTCATCCATTCATGATTTGTGTGTGCGTGTAAGAAAGTGATCCAGTCACATTCTTCCACATTTAGTGTCCAGTTTTCCCAGTACTGTTCACGGAAGAGACATTCCTATCCCCATTGTATATTTTCTGCTGCTGTGTCGTAAGTAAAGACCATACATGTGTGGTTTAGTTTCTGAGGTTTCTCCTTTCTTTCTTTCCTTTCCTTTCCTTTTTGCTTTGTTTCATTTCATTTCTTTCCTTTCCTTTCCTCTTTTTCTTTTCCTTCCTTTCTTTCTTTCTTTCTTTCTTTCTTTCTTTCTTTCTTTCTTTCTTCTTTCTTTCTGGTCTTACCATTTATTTGTTGGGAAAATATTTTTCCTGTCGGAATATATGCAGTGTGGACTTCAATGATAATGTCTTCATACTCTTTCTTAGGATTTTTCTCTGACATCTGTGTTTTTGTAAACGAGTAGCTGGATCTATAGCTTTCAACGGGTTGAACATTTGGGCAGAACTATTTAAGTAGTATTCTGTTCTTCTATCAGATGCCAGATTGTGTCCAATTGTCTTCTTTTGTGACGTTCTCAGTTGTGATGATGGATATCTATATTTCCTTTTCCGTGGTAGGTTTATTAGAATGAAATTAATTTTTCTTAAAGGTGTGGATTCTAAACCATCCTTATTTTATAATATATATGTATATAAAACAGCATTTTTAAAGAAATTCATTTATTGGAAGCAAATGGAACAGGACATCAATATTATTAATTCCCATTCAGAGTTAATAATTCTATCAGAGCGGGCACCTGGGTGACTCAGTCTGTTAAGTGACTGCCTTGGCTCAGGTCATGATCCTGGAGTCCCAGGATCAAGTCCCACATCAGGCTTCCTGCTTGGCAGGGAGTCTGCTTCTCCAGCTTACCTCACTCCTCTCATGCTCTCTCGCTGTCTCCCATTCTCTCTCTCTCTCCCTCAAATAAATAAATAAATAATCTCTAAAAAAATAATTCTATCAGAACTAAGTTTAAATATATCTTTAGTATACAAATGAATAAACTTGGCCAAGAGTACTATGATTATCGGTTTCTGAGCTTTCTGTTGTGTTCCATTGACATGTGTATCTGTTTTTATGCCAGTACCATACTGTTCTGATGACAACAGCTTTGTTTTTTTTTAAAGATTTTATTTATTTATTTGACAGACAGAGATCACAAGTAGGCAGAGAGGCAGGCAGAGAGAGATGAGGAATCAGGCTCCCTGCTGAGCAGAGAGCCCAATGCGGGACTTGATCCCAGGACCCTGAGATCATGACCTGAGCTGAAGGCAGAGGCTTTAACCCACTGAGCCACCCAGGTGCCCCGACAATAGCTTTGTAATCTAGCTTGAAATTGGAGTGTGGTGACTCCAGCTCACTTAGTCACTTTCTTTCTTTCTTTCTGTCTGTCTTTCTTTCTTTCTTTCTTTGTATCAATGAGATTATTTATTTTTACTTAGTTTACATTTGTATTCTAAATGTTTTTCTTTCACTTCTTTTTTATTATGATCATATACTGTGCTATTTGTTTCAGGGGTACAGGTGAGATCCTTCTGTTTTCCACAGCACACAGTGCTCACCACAGCACAGACCCTCCCCATGCCCATCACCAGCCACCCCATTCTCCCACCCCCCCTCCCCTTCAGAAACCCTCAGTTTGTTTCCTGAGATTAAGTGTCTCTTTTGCTTTGACTCCCTTTCTGGTTTCATCTTGCTTCCTTTTTTCCTCTCTTCCCCTATGATCCTCTGTCTTGTTTATTAAATTCCACAAATCAGTGAGTTCATATGATAATTGTCCTTCTATGATTGACTTATTTCATTTAGCATAATACCCTCTAGTTCCATCCATGTCATTGCAAATGGCAAGATTTCATTTTCTTGATGGCTGCATAATATTCAATGCTATATATATCCATATAGATCCACTCATCTGTGGATGGACGTCTGGGCTCTTTGCATACTCTGGCTCTTGTGGGTATTCCTGCTGTAGACATTGGGGTATAGGTGACCCTTCGGATCACTACATTTGTGTCTTTGGGGTAAATACCCAGCAGTGCAATTGCAGGGTTGTAGGATAGCTCTATTTCCAACTTCTTGAGGAACCTCCACAGTGTTTTCCAGGGTGGCTTCACCAGCTTGCATTCCCACCAATAGTATAAAAGTGTTCCCCTTTCTCCACATCCTCCCCAACACCTGTCATTTCCTGACTTGTTCATTTTAGCCATTCTGACTGGAGTATCTCATTATGGATTTGATTTGTATTTTCCTAATGTCAAGGGATATTAAGCAGTTTTTTATTTGTCTGTTGGCCATTTGGATGTCTTTGGAGAAATGTCTTTTCATGTTCTCTGCCTATTTATTGATTGGGTTACTTGTACTGTGGGTGTTGAGTTTGATAGGTTCTTTCTAGATTTTGGGACGAGCCCTTTGTCTGATATGTCATTTGAAAATATCTTCTCTCACTCTTTTTGTTGTCTTTTGGTTTTGTTGACTGTTTCCTTTGCTGTGTAAAAGCTTCCTATCTTGATGACATCCCAACAGTTCACGTTTACTTTTGTTTCCCTCACCTTTGGAGACATGTCTAGCAAGAAGTTGCTGTGGCTGAGGTCAAAGAGGTTGCTGCCTCTGTTCTCGAGGATTTGGATGAATTCCTGTCTCACGTTGAGGTCTTTCATCCACTTGGAGTCTATTTTTTGTATATGGTATAAGGAAATGGTCCAGTTTCATATTCTGCATATGGCTCTCCTATGCTCCATGTCCCATGTCCCATGTCCCATGCACCATTTGTTGAAGACACTTTTTCTTTTCCAATTGGATATTCTTTCCTGCTTTGAGGAAGATTAGTTGACCCTAGAGTTGAGGGTCCATTTCTGTTTCTCTCTTGATCTGTGTGTCTGTTTTTGTGCCAGGGCCATACTGTCTTGATATTACAACTTTGTAATAGAGCTTGATGTCTGCAATTGCGTTGCCACCAGCTTTGGTTTTCTTTTCCAACATCCTTTTTCAGGGTCTTTTCTGCTTCCACACAAATTTTGGGATTATTTATTCCAATACTATGAAGAATGTGGATGGTATTTTGCTAGGGATTGCATTGAATCTGTGGATTGTTCTGGGTAGCATAGACATTTTCACAATATTTGGTCTTCCAATCCATGAGCATGGAACATTTTTCCATTTCTTTGTGTCTTCCTTCATCTCTTTCATGACTATGGTATGGTTGCCTGAGTACAGATCCTTTGCCTCTTTGGTTAGAAGGATTCCTAAGATTCTTATTGTTTGGGGTGCAATTATACATGGGATGGACTCCTTAATTTCTCTTTCTTCTGTCGCATTGTTGCTGCAGACAAAAACAAGTGATTTCTGTGTATTGTTTTTATATCCTACCACTTTGTGGAATTCCTGGATGAGTTCTAGCAATTTTGGGGTGGAGTCTTTTGGGTTTTCCACAGAAAGTATCCTATTGTCTGCAAAGGGTGAGAATTTGACTTCTTCTTTACCGATTTGGATGCCTTTTCTTTCCTTTTGTTGTCTGATGGCTGAGGCCAAGAATTCTAGTACTATGTTGAACAATAGTGATGAGAATGGGCATCCCTGTCATGTTCCTGAACTGAAGGGAAAATCTCTCAGTTTTTCCCCATTGGGAATGATGTTTTCTGTGGGTTTCCCATAGATGGTCTTTATGATGTGGAGGTATGTACCCTGTATCCCTCCACGGTGAAGAGTTTTGATCAAGAAGTGGTGCATTAATTTGTTAAATGGTTTTTCTGCATCTATTGAGAGGATCCTATGGTTCTTGTTCTTTCCTCTGTTAAGGTAGTGGATTCCATCGATTGATATGCAGTTGTCAAACCACCCTTGCAGCCCAGGAATAAATTCAATTTGGTCATGGTGAATCATCCTTTTAATGCACTGTTAGATCCTATTGGCTGGTATGTTGGTGAGAATTTTTGCATCCATATTCTTCAGGAAGAGTGGTCTGTAATTCTCCTTTTATTGGGGGGTTTTGTCTGGTTTTGGGACCAAGGTAATGCTGGCCTTATCAAAAGGGTTTGGAAGTTTTCCTTCCAGTTCTATTTTTTGGAAAAGTTTCAGAAGAAGAGGTATTAAATCTTCTTTAAATGTTTGGTAGAACTCCCCTGGGAAGCCATCTGGCGCTGGGCTCTTGTTTCCTGGAGGATTTTCGATGACTGCTTCAATTTAGTCACTGATTATGAGTCTCTTCAGGTTTCCTTTTCTTCCCAGTTCAGTTTTGGTCATTTTCATGTTTCTGGGAATGCATCCATTTTTTCAAGACTGCCTGATTTTTTTACATAGAGTTGCCATCCTATTCAGTTTAAAGGTTAGTTTCCTGGTGTATTTCCTTTTTTTTTTTTTTTTCAGATTTTATTTATTTATTTGACAGAGAGAGATCACAAGTAGGCAGAGAGGCAGGCAGAGAGAGAGGAGGAAGCAGGCTCCCTGCTGAGCAGAGAGCCCAATGCGGGGCTCGATCCCAGGACCCTGGGACCATGACCTGAGCCAAAGGCAGAGGCTTTAACCAACTGAGCCACCCAGGTGCCCCTCCTTTTCTGAGGGCAGACCACGACTTCCATGGGGACAAAGGAAGGTTTTGAGAGACTGGAGGGGAGGTGGTGAACCCTTGTTAGAATTACTGATTACTACCATGCAGACTGTGTACCACTGTTCACACTGTGGCCCCGATGGACTTGTACTTCCTTAGAAACATTTTCCAGGAGGGGCAGGGTGGCCTTCTCCAACAGAAAGGTGCCATGTGGGTTCATGGCATGGCCCCAAGTCATAAAGCAGGATGTATGGTAAATTGGGGCATCAGAACCTGACTTTCTGTAGGAAGTGACAGAAACAGGGCATGGTGAGTTTCATGACGATAACTAAAGTCCTAAGTGACCCACTGGGTGTTGGTGGTGGGTGGGGAAGTTGGGCCTGTGGTCTGTCTCATCAGAACCTGTAGAATTCAGGGACACCCTCATGTCTGTTGAGTTGTGTGGAGACAGGTAGACAGCAGTCTCTGGCCAGGCATGAGGGTCACACTAGACCTCCACTGGAGGGGCAGTGTGTGGTGGGAGCCAGTGCTCCATTTCCATGAAAATTGATCAGGATCTGGTGACTGTGACTCCTAGCAGCAGCATGGGCAGAGGAGGGTGGTGGCGGTGCACACTTCCTAGGGTTGTGGTCAGCACTAAACTGGAGTCCACTGAAGTGAACTGTGCCTGGCACAGAAGGCGCCCAGTCACTGTAGCTGTGGGCACTGTGCCAGTGGCACTTTCATGCCAGGGCTCCCGTGCTACTGCCTCCTATTTTTCATCATTTTCATGGTCATGAGCTTCTATTCTTGTCCCATAGCCCCTAGGAGTATTGCCCTCCCTCCATCTGGCCCTCATCCTCTGCCTTGTGCAAGCTGATGCCAGGGTAGCCTTCTCAAGAGGCAGCTCTGTCAGTCCCCTGATGGAACACTTCCATTGGTCCCCTGCGAGGTGAGGATGATGCCTGCCCTGGAAGGAGGCAGCAGGTTCCCAATCAGGAGAGCCACGTCTTCCTTTTCAGGCTGGCCTGCCCTCCCCTCAGTCCTCCTCAGGGAAGCTGTCATACTTTGTCAGGTGACAGCTCTGACCTTAAAAACCAATATTCTTTTGTGTTTCTCCATGCCTTAGTTCTTCCATGGCATGTCTTTCAAATCTCTCAGTGGGTTTTCAGGAGTACTGCAGGGCTGTCTTTTCTAAGAGGGGATGACCTCGGAGGGTCAGCTTTTCCTGCCACCACCCTCTGCATGTCCCTGAGCCCTGGAGCCAGCTGCCCCACTGAGTGCTGAAGGGCCCGAGCCAGCCCATCCTGAGCCCAGGCTGTGTCAGCAGTGTAGAATGATGTGTGCCAGGAGAGGTGGGCAGGTGGCATGGGCCAGGGGCAGGCAGTTCCTCTTTCTTAATCCTTCCCCTCTCTCACTCCCAGAGGTAGCTCAGAGCAGCCTCCACACCCACATCATGAGATCCCTTGACCTGTGCTTCCTACATTCAGCTGGTAAGCTTGGTGGCTTCCCGTTGCTTCTGTGTCCCATACCTGCACCCATGGCAGTTCCTGGATTAGGGAGGGATCGTACCCTTGTCTGTACTTGACCCTCTTCCTATCCCGCACCGAGCCCACCCACCTTCCATGGATGTGCTTGGAAGCAAGTTTGCCCACAGGAAATCTAGTAGTTAAATGGAACCAAGTAACAACCACTGAATTAGTAATCCAGGATAGAGAACAAACCAGTTCTGAAACCTGTCCCACACTCTGTGACCATCTCATACTAAAACAGACACAGTAATAGCTTTCTGGATTATGACATGGCATTTTCTCTACTTATACTCTCTTGAATGCATAGGTGCTGACCCTGGATGGAAAGGGACCATGGCTCCTTTGGGCTAGGATTAACAGGTAAAATGTAGGAATTCAGTGAAATTTGAATTCCAGGCACAGAGTGAATAAATATTGTCGAGGAAATACTCCCAAGTAGGACATAGGAACATTGTGTACCAAAGCTTTTTCAGATGGGTTACTGAAAGAAAAATCTTGTTTTTTGTTTATTTTAATTCCGGTCCAGTTAGTACGCAGTGTTATATTAGTTTCAGGTGTGCAGTAGCGTGAGTCAGTAATTCTGTATATCACTCCCTGCTCACCAAGATAAGTGTGCTCTGAGTCCCCTTCATCTGTTTCACCCATCCCTCCTCCACCTCCACTTTGCTAGCTTTGCTAGCCATCAGTTTGTTCTCTGTTGTTAAGAATCTGTATTTTGGGGGCACCTGGGTGGCTCAGTGGGTTAAGCCTCTGCCTTCGGCTCAGGTCATGATCTCAGGGTCTTGGGATCGAGCCCCGCATCAGGCTCTCTGCTCAGCGGGGGGCCTGCTTCCCTCTCTCTCTCTGCCTACTTGTGATCTCTCTCTCTCTGTCAAATAAATAAATTTTTTTTAAAAATTAAAAAAAAAGAATCTGTATTTTGGTTTGTCTCTTTTTTCTCCTTTATTTATGTATGTTTGTTTCTTCAATTCTACACAAGAGTGACATCATATCTTTGTCTTTCTCTGACAGACTGATTTCACTTAGGATAATCCTCTGTATATACATCCATGTGGCTGCAAATGGCAAGATTTCATTCTTTTTATGGCTGAGTAATATTCCACTGTGTGTGTGTGTGTGTACACATCTCTCAGCTTATTTAGCACTTTATCAATGGACACTTGGAGTGTTTCCATATTGTGATCTTGTAAATAATGCTGCAAGAAACATAGGGATCACATGTATCCTTTTGAGTTATTGTTTTTGTATGCTCTGGGTAAATACCCAGTAGTGTGGTTGCTGGATCCTAGGGTAGCTCTATTTTTAATGTCTTGAGGACCCTCTAAACTGTTTTCCAGAGTGCCTGCAGCAGAATGCTTTTCCACGAACAGTGCACAAGTCTCCCCTTTTTCCACATCCTCCCAGCCTCTGTCATTCCTTGTGCCATTGATGGGATTCATTCTGACAGTATGTGCTAATATCTCATTATACTTCTGATTTGCATTTTCCTGAGCTGGGGTGATGGTGAACATCTTTTTATGGGTCTGTTGGGTCTGTTTTATGGGTCTGTATTTCTTCTTTGGAGAAATGTCTGTTTGTGTCTTCTGACTATTTTTCAACTGGATTATTTGTTTTTTGGGTGTTGAGTTGTACCATTCTATGTATTTTGGACACTATCCCTTTACTGCTTAAGATATTTGCAAATATCTTCTCCCTTTTAGAAGGTTGTCTTATTATTATTACTTCTTTCTTCCTGGTTCTTCTGCTGTGCAGAAACTTTTTATTCTGATATAGTCCCAGTTGTTGTTGTTGTTGTTTTTGTTTTTTGGGTTTTTTTTTTTTGCTTTTATTTCCTTTGCCTCAAGAGACAGTCTAGAAAAATGTTGCTTTGATTCATGTCAAGAAGATACTGTTGGTGTCCTCTTGTAGGATTGCTATGGTTTCAGGTCTTCCACTGAGGTCTTGAAACTGTTTTGATTTATGTGTCTGTATGGAGTAAGGAAGCAGAGTAATTGCAGTCTTCTGTGTGTAGCTGTCAAGTTTTACCAGCACCATTTGTTGTAGAGACTGTCTTTTTTCCTTTTCAATATTCTTGCCTGCTTTGGGGAAAATGAATTGGCCACACAATTGTGGGTTTATGTCTGAGCTTCTGTCCTGTTCCTTAGGTCACTGTGTGTATTTTTGTGCCAGGACCACCATACTGTTAGGTTGACTATAGTTTTGTAGTATAACTTGAAATCTGGAATTATGAATCCTCCAGCTTTGTTTTTCTTTCTTAACATTACATTGGCTGTTCAGTATCTTTGGGGGTTCCATACAGATTTTTAGGAGTGTTTGCTTGAATTCTTTTTGTTTAACCAAATGTCAATGAGCTGACTTCTAGTATCATTAGTTTCAGATGTAGTGTTCAATAATAGATCAGGTGTGTATAATCCCCAGTGCTCATTGCATCACGTGCCCTCCTTAATGTGCATCACCCAGTTACCCCATCCCCCATCTGTCTCCCCTCCAGTAATCCTCAGTTTGTTTCTGTAATGAAGAGTCTCTCGTGGTTTTTCTCCCTCTCAGATGACTTCCCATTCAGTTTTCCCTCCCTTATCCTCTGATCCTCTGTGGTGTTTCTCCTATTTCACATATGAGTGAACCCATATGCCGATTGTCTCTCTGATAGACTTACTTTGCTGAGCATAATACCCACCAGCCAGGTGGATGTGATGGTAAGTCTTAATCCTCTCTGATGGCTGAATAATATTCCGTTGTAGATATGAACCACATCTTCTTTATCCATTCATCTGTCCGTGGACATCTTGGCTCTTTCCAGAGTTTGTCTACAGTTGAATAATGCTGCAGTGAACATTGGGGGCAGGTGCCACTACTTTCACTCAATCTGTATCTTTGGGGTAAATACCTACTAGTGCAATTGTGGGCTGTAGGGTAGCTCTATTTTTAAGTTCTTGAAGAAACTCAATAACATTTGGCAGAGTGGCTATACAAGCCTGCATTCCCACCCGCAGTGTGAGAGGGTTCCCCTTTCCCCACATCCTCACCAACACTTGTTGTTCCCTGCCTTGATGATTTTAGCCATGCCAGCTGTTGTAAGGTGGTATCTCATTGATGTTTTGATTTGTATTTCCCTGATGGCTATTGATGTGGAGCACTTTTTCGTGTGTCTTTTGGTCTCTTGTATATCCTTTTGGGAGAAAGCTGTGTGCATGTTTTCACCTATGTAGTCCAGGAGCATGGAAGGTGTGATCTGCTTATGTATGGAGACCTTCAGAGACATCTGAATTGAGGGCTAGAGTTAAAGAGAGTATCAGGCTCAGGCTTGGCATTCAGTATGGTATGAAAGAATAAACAGGCAGGGATTGGTTCAAGATGTCTTCAGATTTTTCCTGCTCTAAATCCTTTCTGGAGTTCCAAAAGGCATGATTTCTGACTTTGTTGTAGGATGAGCCCTCTGCTTCATTCAGGTGGCAGCATTCCCTGGGGATTTGGAGCCAGCCCTCCAGGAGTAGTCCTTTAAAAAGCCTACCTAGGGTTAGGATTAGGGCCTAGAATCATGGCAGGTGCAACCTGCCAGGTGTGTGGCAAGACTCCTAGAGGGCTGAGTTGAGGTCATTGGTCAGGGTGACTTTTAGGCCCCAGCAGCCATTGAATGTGGGGGTGGCCTCTGGTGGGCATGTAGATTTCTCCTGCTCTAAACTGTTTCTAGAGTTCCAAATGGGTGGTAGGCAGAGGAATCTGGATTGCTCAGGTGTCCCCAGTCCCTGGGGCTTTGGTGCAAGGTCTCTGGGGATAGAACCCTCCAAGCCCAAAATAGGGTCAGAGTTGGGGTCAGGTTTAGGGTCACAGGTTAGGGTCAGCAGTTAGGATTACGGTTTAGGGTCTTGCTAGGGTTAATTTATTTGCCTTTTAATACAAGATGTCCATGCTTAAATAAGACATTTTCCTAGAACATTTTATAGTGAGTAAAGGTTAGCATGTAAGCCAAATAGTTATGGAGAAGAACCAAATATTCCAAAGCAAAGCACAAGACAATATTTCTTGACATTTATGTTTTACGGTCAAAATAATTAAAAATCGAGTTGCTCTGTGACTCTTCTCCCAAGTGAATTCGCTGGCCCTGTCTTTCTGTGGCTTACTTCTCAGTGGCTTACTTAATGGGCCTCTCTGAAAAGAATGGCTCTCTGAGCCCTTAGCCTGCATTCCTTCCTATCCTTGATCCTTTGATTATGTCCCACCATCCTTGCAAGCTCCTAGGTGGGACTAGAGTTATAAATTTACACTAAGTAAATACTCCATAAATATTTATTAATTGAAAAAGTATGTCTTCCTTTTTAATCAAAAATATCCATGTTTTATCAATGAATTATTTACCCTCAGAATATATTTGGAGAAAGCTATTGCTCCATGAACAGAGACTCTGTCAAGGCTCTGGCTTTACTAAGTCCTGTGTCATGCTTCCGTGCCCTAGCCAGAGTGCTCATGACCCAAGTATGAAGCTCAGCTTCAAACCTCAGGGGTGAGACAATTGAAGGTGCTGGGGGCGTTTGGAGGGCTTGCCCTGCTGGACAGAACCGTGTATTCAGGGGCCAGATGTGACGTGAGCATCCCCTCCTTCCCTAGCTTTTCCCATCTTCCTCTACCCTCTGTCAGCATCTGGGTTTGCCTCCAATCGTGTCTTTGCAGACAAACTCTGAGATGGCCTATGGCTTGGGACTCCATTGACATCCCAGAGTCTCATTATACCCAATGTCAGAGCTGACATGACCTTTGTCCCCAGAATATGCCCCATGAAGAGACCCAGGAGAGTCTGGGCGTGCAGGAAAGATCAATGGTGATTGTGGCTCTAGCTAAAGCTACTCGGGGGGATCATGCTGGAGGCCATCTCCTGTCTCAGTCCGGCTCTTTTGCTGATTGCACCAAGATGACCTAGGAGAGTCCCTTCATTGGAGCTTGAGGCTCATTCCTTCTCACATGAGGAAATGTGTTTAGATGAATTGATTCATTCAAGGCGATGGAATGAACTCCTAGGAAGTTCTGGGCAGTCTCCAAGATGGATTCTACCTCAGGAGTTCGGACTCCCACAGTCCCCGCTCCTATGGACTTCCCCCACTGGACACAAGGGCTGTTCTGTGGAGATTCTCCAGGGCAACACTGGGCTGGCCCCTGTCCTCAGGGTGTGCTCCAGGCCATGTGATGTGGCTGAGGGGCCATGAGCAATTCTGAACCCAGACCAAATGTTCGGCTGTGCTGCCTTCCTTGCACACAGATAGCAGTGCCTGGCTCAGGCCTTCACTGCAACAGCTGAGCGGGCTCAGTGAGGACCTTGCCCTGGACACTAGCCCCGTGACACTGTGAGGGCACTCGGAGTCCACAGTGAAGTCATGCAATGCGACAAGGGATTCTGCCTCAGGGTAGATGATGCAAGGTATCCTTTCCCAGCAAACATGACAAAAAGCACTTAAATGACCGAACAGTTAAGTAGTTCCCTGAACTCTGTATGATGGCAGTGATGGGAAAAGGGAACAATGGGGTCAGAAAGGGGAATGGGAGATCCAAGAAGCAGGCTGGAGTCTTCAGGGGATAGGGGGTGTCTTGTGGAGGAAGGGACCAGGAGGCTTGTCACGGGGTCCAACAGGGCAGCAACAGGGTGTGTGCTGGGCCTGACCCATGACCCCCGGGGGCATTGGGGGATTCTAGCCCCAGAGGGTCTGCAGAAATGCAAATTGACCTGAGCAGAGCCTTGGTGGTCTGTCTTCCTGGTTCCTGGGTATGGCTCTTTCTGGGCTTCTGGAGGCTGTTGCTTCTCCTTTGTTTTCCTTGGTGCTACACTATTTTGTGTGGATTCAGGGCTGTCAGCTGACACAAATTCTTCCTGAAAAGAAGTGGCATAGAAGCCAGCCTTGTTTCCTAAGTAGACCTGAATAGATTCCATAGTCATAGCCCTTTCCCAGGCCCCTGGGTCTTCATGTGCTCTCCGAGTCCGAGATTTGAGAAAATATCTTCTATTCTCAACAGGTTGAAAGAATTAGTTTGGTTTTTAAAACATTCCACCAAGTGACACTCTTCCTCCTCTCTCCCACGATATGTAAACGTTGAATGAAGAAGGTTTGACAGGATGAAGGAAGAATGGGCTTTGCAGTGGGGTTTGGGGCGCTGTGTATTCAGTGTTGCCCCCTTGTGGCCACTCTCCAGATAGCTCGTGGCCGCATCGGTTCCGATTGACCTGATTCAAGGGAGAATAAGACCAAAGAAGGTTGGTCCCTGAATTCCTTAGCTCCTAAAAGCCATCCGCTAATTTATGAGTGGTATTCTACATGGACTATCTCTTAACTAGATATTAGGGTTAGTTAGGGTCAGGGTCAAGTTACATACATTAACTAGGGGCAGCATTTTGTATGTCAATCTTAGCTGCCTAAAGTGTTTCTAAAAAATACAGTGGGAGAGGATATAGTCACCAAAGCACTGAGCACATGACCTGTCCCCGGAAATAGGTCACTAAACATAACTATTGTATCATCATAGCTGAGGACCAGGAGTTGGTCCTCCGGGGACTTGGCAGGTAGCATCTGTGGCCAGCTGGCCAGCTGCCCCCAAAAGCCACACCCAGCTCAGCCCGTTGTCCACTCTGCTCAAGGGCAGCAAACAGATGGACCAGGCGCAGGTGGGACTCCCTCCTGTCAGGCACGGCTTGCTCCAGACAGGTAGAGAAGTGGGCCAGCTCCCATGCACATGAAAGTTTCCTTTGGTTCCTTGCTATTGGCCTCCCCTGTCACCCTGGTCCTAAACCTTTCGCTCCTGGGAGAACTTGGGTTTGCAGATTTCTGCTGACATTTCGATGTGTAGATCTGTGTTGCCCTTGTTCCCTGTCCTGGGGTCAGAGATGAAGGTGGGAAAAGTCATCCTACTCTGAAAGCAGCCAAAAGAAAGATCAAGTGTGCTCCGACCCGGTACCTCAGGTTTGACAGCTATAGCCAACTACATACTTCATGATCTACATGATCAGCTTTATGGACTCACGGACGCATGTGACATGAAATCGTACTGAAAGTAATCTCATTACTGAGCTTTTGCCTCGCAGAAGACAGTTTAGGGACACCGCCCCTCGCCTGTGCTGTCATTTCCGGTCTGGCCAGTACACGGTCACACTGACACGTGTAGCCACACAAGGGCACAGCTGTGACATTGTCCTGGAGCACTCCTGGTCCCCCTGCCCTGCCCACCCCGGTCTGGGCAACCCTGCATATCCCGTGTCCTCCTGAGTGCCCCCTGTTGTGGCACTTGTCACACAAGGCTGTCATTTGTTGTCTCTCTGTCCTTTCTGCTTGGAGTAGATCTCTCTCACAGATGCCTGCCTGACCCCTGCCCCTGTACTTGAAAGGAAGAAAAGATGATAATGAGCTTGGCCAACAGTTAAGGCCTCAGAAATTCCCTCCACCCCCACACCCGCCCCCCGCCCATGTCTCTGGAGGCCTCGAGCTTCCCACAACACGTTTGTGTGAGGTTGAATTCCATGTAGGTATTATTTGGCTGAGTCAGTCCCCATTGCCTGGAGGGTATATCTTGTGGGTTCTGTACCACACAGAGGGTCATCTTGTTCAGGCCAAGAACCTGAGCACCTTTAGGGTTCTCCTGAGTTAGTGGAGGATCTAGCATGTGTGGACTTCAGGATGAGTCTGACTGAGCCCTCTGCAATGTTCTGGAGCACCTGGCTTCCTGGGCCCTCTGTGGCACTGGCACCAGCCTGGCCTAGGCCACTTGTGCAGCTGCGATGGGAAAGCCTAGCTTTTCCCGTCTTCCTCTACCCTCTGTCAGCATCTGGGTTTGCCTCCAACTGTGTCTTTGCACACAGACTCTGAGATGGCCTATGGCTTGGGACTCCATTAACCTCCCACATTCTCATTAGAACCAGTGCCAGAGGTTCCTATGTCCCTTACATGACCTTTGTTCCCAGAATATGCCCTGTGAATAGTCTCATGAGAATATGGGAGTACAGGAAGGATCTGTGGTTACTGAAGCGGGATCGCCAGGGGCGGTTAATGGAGCTGCATTCAGACAGGGCATCATGTTCTGGGTCAGTGCCAGGTTGGCTGCTGACGTTGCCAGTGGCCTTAGGGGGGCATGCATCTTCTCCTGATCTGAGGGTTCTGTGCAGCTCCACGGTTTCCTCCTGGGGTCGGGCGGACTCTTGGGTTATGACTCAGAGGTCCCTAATCTTGGGGAATTCAGGGCCAGGACTCTGGGGGCAGAAGCCTGAGAGTGTGACCTAGGGTTGGGTTTCAAGCCAAGGGGAATGGAAGCCTCACCTGCTGGTGCTGAGGCAGGCTCCCTGGGGGTCTGAGGGGAAGGAGGTTTGGTAGGCATTTGGAGAGGATCCAGGCTGTGTGTGGGCCCAGCATTTAGAGTGCTCTCTTGCAGGCTTCTGTTTCCCACCAAGTGGAGCTGTGGGCCAGGCCCAGGTGCTCCCACAAAGGCCCCCGCTGCCGGGAGCGAGTTGTCCTGGGGATTCCAGCCAATTCTCATGAGCTTTCTGCCCAAATCAACATCGATTTGGGCAGAAAGCTCATGAGAATTGGCTGGCATTGAGCGGTGATTCGGTCTGGGCGTCCGCCCGATGTTTGGAGCGCGTTCTCACTAGGTGCGTGTTGTGGCCATGCGGTCCACTAGCCGGGACCGGCGGCTCCCCTGAGAGCCCTGACAGAGGCAACGTATCCAGGGTCTGTGATGTGGGAGGGGGTGAGCCTGAGCATCAGGCTCTGGGTTTGTGGTTCAAGGGGGTCGCCATAGGTTGGGGTAGCCTGAGGGGGACATGCAGGTGTCTCAGGGTATGAGGGTTTTGTGCAGCTCTCAATGGCACAGTTGCCTCCTGGGTGGTAGGTGGAGTCCTGTGGTATGGCTCAGGGGTCCCCAATCTAGAGGGTTTGTGGGATAGACCCCTGGGTACTGAAACCTGAAAACCCAACCTAGGGTTCAGGTTAGGGACTAGGGGGAATGTCAGACCCAATCTGCCAGTGCTGAGACCAGCACCCCAGGGGCTGAGTAGAGGGAGGTTTTGGCCATGCATAAACCTGGCTTTGAGTGCTTTCTCTCAGGGTTTGGGCTGTGACCACTCTGGACCTTGGGCCAGGCCCCATCGGCTCCCCTGAAGCTCCGTGCAGCCAGAAAAGAGTTTGCTGGGAGTTTCCAGACAATTCTCACAAACTTTCTGCCCAAATCGATATTGATTTCAGTAGAAATCTGGTGAGAATTGGCCAGTGTTGTGTAGTGATTCAGGCTACACTCGCATGCAATGTTGGAAGCAGTTTCTGGCTAGGTGTGTGTGGCAACCATCAAGGAACTCAGGCTGGGGACACCCAGTTGCATGGTTGGTGAAGTCAGAAGGAGATTCTTTGGGAATTCTCCTGGATAGAGGCATGCTGGTGGCTTCAAGGGGCTTAGTGTCAGAACCCTGGGGTGAATTTCTTGTGTGACGGTGGATGAATCCTGTTATCCCACAGGTTTTCTGTTTCCTCCTTAGTAAATTGCTGGGAGATAATATTCTGCTTCAAGCAGAACCCACCTGCACTGTCGGTGGGCATGCGGGCTGTTGCGGCCACTCTGGAAAAGAGTATGGTGGTTCCTCCAAAAGCTGAAAACCGAACAACCCTCAGATCCAGCAATTGCACTCCTAGGTATTTACCCAAAAGACACAAAAATATACATTCAATGGGGTACAAGCCCCGTGATGTTTATAGCAGCATTATCAACAATAGCAAAATGATGGAGGGAGTCCCAATGTCCATTCACTGAAGAATGGAGAAAGAAGATGTGGGAGATATATATCTTTATCTCTATCTCTATCTCTATCTCTATCTACACACAATGGAATAGGACCCAGCTTCAAAAAGAATGAAATCTTGCCATCTGCAAGGATGTGGGTGGACTTAGAGTGGATTAAGCTCAGCAAAATCAGTAGGACAAGACCAACACCCTATGACTTGACTCCTGTGGAATTTCAGAAAGAAAACAGATGAACACAGTGAGGGGAGACAGATAGGCCTATGAGGAAAGAGACTCCACCTTAGATCACAAACTGAGGGTTGCTAGAGTGTAAGGGTGTAGGGGGAAGATGTAAATGGGTGATGGCTATTAGGGAGGGCACTTGTTGTGATGAGCTCTGGGTATTCTATGCAGGTGAGGAATCATGAAATCCTACCCCTGAAGCAAAGGAATTATCACTGCAAGGAAACGAATTGGAATTGAAGTCAATGCAGAAAAGAAGAAGACCATGAGAAGACCATAAAGAAGAAGAAGCAGAACATTTCGTGAAGAGTGAGGTAAAAATGGAGTGATTTTCACTCTCCTATTCTGTAGATGATCATTTTCAAACACACTGTGGTAGGATATGCTAGTTTCTTGTTGCAGAAGGAGCCCTCAGAAAGCTGCCATGAAAGATTCAGATCTCAGAGCAAGTACATGTTCCATTCATATGTTCCTTAACAGTTTGCCCAGGTACAAAGGTAATTGGAAAGAAACATGACAGAAGAGGAAAGGAGGTGTTAAGCATTCAGAAGGTAGCCTTTTCCCTTTCTCATGAAAGACTTGGGCCAGTGTAATTTTGGAAGAAGGAGTGGGGATCCCAGAGCTTTGTGGCAGATGGGAGTTCCAGGTCTGCCTAGAGCTGACAGGTGTCCCTGAGGTGAGCTGAACTAAGGGCATGGCAGGCCCGATCTGCCAGTGCTGATGTGGGTTCCCTGGGGTGCTGAGTTGAAGGCAGGGTCAGGCGGTGTGTCAGACAACCCCAAGGGGCTGCAGAAGGTGGGGGTGTCCTCAGTGAGGCATGCAGGTTTCTCGGGCTCTGAAGGGTTCTATGTAGCTCCAAATGGCACAGTTTTCATCTGTGTGGCAAGCGGACTCCTGGGGTGTGGCTCAGGGTCCCAAATCTGGAGGGCTTGGGGGACAGAACCCTGGGGATGGAAGCCTGAAAACCCAACATAGTGTTCGGGATAGGGCCTAGGGTCATGGCATGCCCGATCTGCCAGTGCTGAGAATGAAACGCTAGGTGTCTGAGTAGAGAGTGGGTTTAGCTGGCATTCCGAGGTGACCTGAGCTACACGTGTACCCGGCTTTTAGAGCGCTTTGCTGCGGCTTCGGGCAACACCAGGTGGGACCCTGGGCCGGACTCAGGGGCCTCCCCTGGAGGGCCCAGCCACCAGAAGCGAGTTTGCTGGGGCTTTCCAGCCAATTCTCACAAACTTTCTGCCCAAATCGACATCTGCCCAACTGCCGGTGCTGACGCGGGCTCCCTGGGGGGCTGAGTAAAGAGCGGGTTTGGCTGGCATTCGGAGGTGACCTGGACTGCGCGTGCACCTGGAATTTAGGGCTCATTCTTGCAGGACTCAGGCGATACCATGCATCACCCCAGGCCAGGCCCTGGCGGCTCCCTTTTGGGAGCAGATGGCCCCCACCACCAGAAGCGAGTTCTCTGGGGCTTTCAGGTCAATTCTCACGAACTTTCTGCCCATGTGACATGGAAAATTTCAGATGCCTTTTGGTAAGTAGAGATTGTGACATTATTATGTGGATTATAGCTGCCATAAATCTATTGTTACATCCATTGAACAAACCTATCAACCCCTCCCCTCCCCAAGAAAAAAGGTAGAAAAACTTTGGGGAGTATCTTATGGGGCATGAATTAAATAATAAAATAAATCCCTCATTTATAGAATATGGTAATTAGAATAAATTATATATTTTTATTTGACTCTTCAATATATTTGAGTATTTATATATAGACCAAAAATATTCAATGTGAGGTACTTAAACCTGATTATATAAAACCAGTAGGCTACATAAAAACAAATAGCACACATAGGAGTAAAAAAAAAAAGATTTTTATGAAACAATAACAAAATTTTGACAACATTGCTCTAAAAACCAAAGCATGAATTTATGCAACTTGCATTGGGTAATTGGTACCATCACTCAGGGCTGGCTGACAAATTTTTGTAGGTATGTATGTATGTATGTATTTTGTAAATCTCTTATATTTTCCAATCTCTGATTTGTCTTGTGGGTGATGGTCTTTGTTATGTAAGGTTATAAGTGATGTTAATGAGAGCACCTAACAGAAATACAGAAAGTAACCACCTTGTCATGACCAGGGCACAAGATTAAAGTTCCCTCTCAGCACAGCACAAAAGGGAAATCAGAAGAAGTGATTTAGTATTTTCAAGCAGGAAATTAGCTGCTTAAATGCATTTTGTAATTTACTGTTTCCAAGGGAGAAAGCAAAGCATGAGTGTTTCAAAGGGGCAGGGTTCTCTTTTAAGTTTCCAAAATTTATGTACGTTTCTAATCATATTGCAAGTAAAGAGTGCTAGCAACTCAAATTCAAAGCAATACTGAAGAGAAAATTTAATGTCAACATTCAGTAGTATTTTTGTTGAAATACTATCAATAGAAAATCTCCATTTATTAGACTCTTCCAGCTCATAGCTATGTTACCTCTAAACATTGTATTTCTTCCTAAAGATGATATTTCATTTCACCTTCTATCTAAAAGGGTAAGGATTTTCCTCCAACATAAATGAATGTAATTAAAGTGAATATACTTTTTAAAAAACTGTATCAGCTTTCTATCTTTTCATTTGATGAAACCTTCCTTTTATTTTTATTTTTTTTTATAAACATATATTTTTTCCCCAGGGATACAGTTCTGTGAATCGCCAGGTTTACACACTTCACAGCACTCACCATAGCACATACCCTCCCCAATGTCCATAACCCCACCCCTCCTCTCCCAACCCCCCTCCCCCCAGCAACCCTCAGTTTGTTTTGTAAATTAAGAGTCACTTATGGTTTGTCTACCTCCCAATCCCATCTTGTTTCATTTATTCTTCTCCTACCCCCTTAACCCCCCATGTTGCATCTCCTCTCCCTCATATCAGGGAGATCATATGATAGTTGTCTTTCTCCGATTGACTTATTTCGCTAAGCATGATACCCTCTAGTTCCATCCACGTCGTCACAAATGGCAAGATCTCATTTCTTTTGATGGCTGCACAGTATTCCATTGTGTATACATACCACATCTTCTTTATCCATTCGTCTGTTGATGGACATCTAGGTTCTTTCCATAGTTTGGCTATTGTAGACATTGCTGCTATAAACATTTGGGTGCATGTGCCCCTTCGGATCACTACGTTTGTATCTTTAGGGTAAATACCCAGCAGTGCAATTGCTGGGTCATAGGGTAGTTCTATTTTCAACATTTTGAGGAACCTCCATGCTGTTTTCCAGAGTGGTTGCACCAGCTTGCATTCCCACCAACAGTGTAGGAGGGTTCCCCTTTCTCCGCATCCTCGCCAGCATCTGTCATTTCCTGACTTGTTAATTTTAGCTATTCTGACTGGTGTGAGGTGGTATCTCATTGTGGTTTTGATTTGTATTTCCCTGATGCTGAGTGATATGGAGCACTTTTTCATGTGTCTGTTGGCCATCTGGATGTCTTCTTTGCAGAAATGTCTGTTCATGTCTTCTGCCCATTTCTTGATTGGATTATTTGTTCTTTGGGTGTTGAGTTTGCTAAGTTCTTTATAGATTCTGGACACTAGCCCTTTATCTGATATGTCGTTTGCAAATATCTTCTCCCATTCTGTCAGTTGTCTTTTGGTTTTATTAACTGTTTCCTTTGCTGTGCAAAAGCTTTTGATCTTGATAAAATCCCAATAGTTCATTTTTGCCCTTGCTTCCCTTGCCTTTGGCGATATTCCTAGGAAGATGTTGCTGTGGCTGAGGTCGAAGAGGTTGCTGCCTGTGTTCTCCTCGAGGATTTTCATGGATTCCTTTCTCACATTGAGGTCCTTCATCCATTTTGAGTCTATTTTCGTGTGTGGTGTAAGGAAATGATCCAATTTCATTTTTCTGCATGTGGCTGTCCAATTTTCCCAACACCATTTATTGAAGAGGCTGTCTTTTTTTCCATTGGACATTCTTTCCTGCTTTGTCGAAGATTAGTTGACCATAGAGTTGAGGGTCTATTTCTGGGCTCTCTATTCTGTTCCATTGATCTATGTGTCTGTTTTTGTGCCAGTACCATGCTGTCTTGATGATGACAGCTTTGTAATAGAGCTTGAAGTCCGGAATTGTGATGCCACCAACTTTGGCTTTCTTTTTCAATATTCCTTTGGCTATTCGCGGTCTTTTCTGGTTCCATATAAGTTTTAGGATTATTTGTTCCATTTCTTTAAAAAAAATGGATGGTACTTTGATAGGAATTGCATTAAATGTGTAGATTGCTTTAGGTAGCATAGACATTTTCACAATATTTATTCTTCCAATCCAGGAGCATGGAACATTTTTCCATTTCTTTGTGTCTTCCTCAATTTCTTTCATGAGTACTTTATAGTTTTCTGTGTATAGATTCTTAGTCTCTTTGGTTAGGTTTATTCCTAGGTATCTTATAGTAAATAAAACAAATAGTGTGACACCTGGGTGGCTCAATTGGTTAAAATAAAACAAATAGTAATTCTATCCATTTTAAGCAAGCTATCTCCCTATATTTCTCTTTGTAAGTCTGAAAATGTCTCAGTGAGTCCTCTTTGTCAACTGGTTATTAAAAACAGAGCATGATTTTCTTCCACCTCTTTGTTCTACTTTACAATGTTTTTAGAGTCAGACCAGATCAGAAGTAGAAAGAGTATACAGATAACTGTGAAACAAGGATTGCATAAAAAAGAATAAGCATGTTTTGAAACTAATCAAGAACCTTAGTCATTGGTCATGAGCATTCCAAAGGAGGTGCAGGAATGACCTAATATGTCCCAGCAGGAATACGATGGTGCTTGCTTAAGGGTGTCAGGGTAGAGAGGGACAGAACTTGAGGCCGGGTAAACAAGAATTCATAGACTTGGGGACACTTTCCCAATTTAGAGTTTAACAACCAGGGAAGACCCAGAAAATAGGACAAGTTCACTGCTAGAGTGGTCCTTAAAAGCCTGGAGAAAATGGTTGTCCACACCGAAAAAAGTGGGAATGCCTGAGTTTCCCTGGGATACAGTTCTAGAAAGGGTCAAAGTGGCTCAGAAAAGTGACTCTGCAGGAGGGAATATATTCTGTGAGACCAGACCACTCAATGGAGGATTATATTCTGTAAGAATGCCCGGAGGGCACATCCATTTACCAAAGTCATCAGGAACACCACTGGTGAAAGGGGTACTGGTACCATTTTGTACTGTAGACAGTTTCTTCTGTAGGCCAGGGCTGATGGTAAGAAAGACGATCACAGAGTTTGACATTAGAGCAATAGAACAGATGGAACACCAAAGCAATAGTGAAGAGGTGGGAGTTTATAACTTCCAGAAGTCAGGGGACCACAATTACTATAGTGTCCTGCATATCAGAAAGATAAGCAAGGGTCTCTGCCCACAGGAAGTTAAATAGATGGTTAGTAAAACATACTGTCTTGGAAAGCAAAAGAGTTGGGCAGAAATGGATTTGGATGCAGATATCTTTTTCTTTTCTTTTTATATCACTTGTCTTGTATTTGTGTATTTTCTTTTTCCTCTCCTTTGATGTATATTTATTTTCACAATATAAACCTTTCCAAGATTATATCTGACATATATGTGTATATATGATATACACAGCCATATCAGTATTCTCCCCCAAACTGAGAGAAGTCTAAGGTGTAAAACAAAATTATCAGTGTCCATTTTTCTCCTTATAAATTCTAGCCTTCATTGTTTGGTTTTTCTCTCCACCATTTCTTGGCACTCAATAATCTTTTCTGCCTTTATTCATTCACTCGCCTGATGTTCAATGAGGGTATACTGGAGACACAAAAGTGAACAAAACAAAATTTGTGCCCATTTGGCACTTCCATTCTCTGAAAGAGAGAGAGACAGTAGAGAAACAATCACGGGAAGTACAAGGTAGTGATTGCTGCTCTGGAAAAATTCAAGTGAGGTCAGTGGGATGAGGCGCCAGGAGCTGGCAGGGAAGTGTGGTTTTATCGTATTCTCCTCTGCTCTCTGTTAAACTGTGGTTTTATTTTTTTTACATTTTTTATTTATTTGACAGACAAAGATCACAAGTAGGCAGAGAGGCAGGCAGAGAGAGAAGGGGAAGCAGGCTCCCTACTGAGCAGAGAGCCTAATGTGGGGCTCAATCCCAGGACCCTGAGATCATGACCCGAGCCAAAGGCTGAGGCCCAACCCACTGAGCCACCCAGGTGCCCCTAAACCATGGTTTTAAAAGGAACAGTTTTCTTCTCAGTCTGAGGAGGTTGAAAAAGATTACTAAGGGAGAGTAGTATTTGTGATTTTCATTCATGTGTGAAACACAAGATTCCATCCTTTTTGGGTACAGGAAGCATTTGAAGAAATCAGACAAAAGAAACTAATTCTTCTATTTGGACCAGCACTGAGTCCTCTGCTTATATATTACCCCCAACCCTCGCATCAATATCTTGAACATTTTTATATAAATTGTAAAGATGATAAAACCAGAAATGATCTAAACTTATTTTTGTCCCTTATACTGGAGCACCCACCACAAAATCAAAGTTTTCTCCAAACACATAGGTTTGAATATTTCTATGAGATGATGTCTAGACAAGCATGCAGATAAGTCAACCAGACATCTAAGCTCTATTCTCTTGTTTTGGATTCTGTGAAGCATTTAAACATTGCCAGGGTAAAGGGGCTGTAGCTGCCAGTAAAGGCTGATGTTACAGGCTGTTTTGCTCAGATGGTAGCAAAGTAGTACTCACTGCCACTTTTATGATAATAGTTAAGAATCTCACATACTGTTAAATTCGGTCATCTCACTAATAGCCTAGTTTAGGCAAAGCCAATGCCACACTGATCTTCTAGTTCAGAGAAGAGATATATTGTCTCCAAAATAATAGGTAGAATCAATGGAATCAATGGCCCTTCTTTCTTCCTCTCTTCACCACCAGAGAGCATCAGGTCTGTTTTTCTCTTGCTGTTTGAATAAGAGTGGTTCTACCCTGAACAGACGCCTGATTCTTCATTGACATTTGCTGCTCTTCTGAAGAAGACATTGGGCAGCAATTTGAAAAATTACGGTGGGATTTTTTAGAAGACCTCATGTCCCATGGCATTTTTTTGGTCATGCTGCCTTTTCCTGGTAGCTGTGTAGAAGCACTAATAGGACAGGAGACTACATAACCTCTGTGCCCTGAGATCAATTAGCTTGCCTGGGCCTCACGCTATCATCTGTAAAATAAGCCACACATAAAAGAAATGGCAAAACCGTACTAATCATGTGAATTACAGAATATTCTATTTTGACAGCATTTCATCTTGAGAGATACATTTCCAATCGAAATTTATTTCATTTTTATTTGGAAAACAAGATTGCAATCTCAAAAAGATGGTAAACATGTATTGGAATTAGATGAGGGATTTTGTTAATATGTGAGACCAATAACATGTTGGAAAGCAATATCATTACATCCCTGGGAATGCAAGTGTGCTGAGGAAGTCAAAGTTGCTTGAAAGGTGAATTTCAAATTGGGTCACACGCACGTTGCTGCAGCCACTTGCCACCAAATCTATGCTTGGTGATGGGAAAGTGAAAGAACCTAATGCTAGAGTCAAATCCTTCCCTTAAATACTAGATGCTGGTAGCTGTGGCCAGATTGCTTATGCTCTAACTTAAAATCAGGAAAACTCTCAGTCATTTATTTACTCCCGTATAAGGGCTTAAAAACAAAAGAGGTCAAATTTGAGTGTCCAAGATAAGAAATACAGCTGTGGACTTAAAGAAATCTGATTAGAGGCAAGAACAAGACTGCTTGTATGCAAATGATAGAAAAGGGAAAGAATGGCTTCCATGTGTTGTTTTGTTTAGCATTGCTTTATTTTTTATTTATTTATTTTTATTTTTTAATCTTTTAAATTTTCTTTATTTCGTTACCATCTTAATTTAATTTTAGTGTTTTCAGTGTTCCAAGACTCACTCTTTATGCACCACACCCAGTGCACCATGCAATAGGTGCCCTCCTTAATACCCACCACCACTGGTCTTGTACTGAGAGAGGAGATTCTCAGCTAATAATATCTCTGCTGTCATCCTGGTAATGCATGATATGAGCTACATCTCTCTGGTTATCCCTGGATGCTTGGCTCCTAAAAATATATTAATGTCATCAACAACAAAGGCAAGATCAAGTGGGAGAAATTAAACTCTACCAACACAATCAGTATAGTGGGGACTACAAACCAGAGCAGAGAAGAGCATTCCTCCTGTTTGCAAAACCTTCCCCTGCCTTGTTTGATTGGCTCCGTCTCCTGCATATTAAACACACTTGGAATCCCAGTGACTACTCTGTAAAGAGTTCAGCAGAAATCATTGATTACAGTGCCATTGCTGTGTGAGCTACGATTTTTTTTTCCTGCCTAAGTGCCTAGAAAATCTCAGCTATGTATGGATCCGTTACACTGATTTTGATTTTGTTAGTTTTCCCTGAGCAATTAAAATCTTGGGAAACATTTCTTTGCAGGCCAATGGAATCGGGACACGATTAATGGATTTCCCCATTTCTCTGAATTAAAATTCACCTTAAAGCATTTCAACAAGAAATTATAATACTAAATGTTCAAAAAGGAACCAAAAATACTAGCAGTGAAACAAAGAGTTACTAGCATATACTTGTCTCTTCTGAAGCATGAAATGACAATAAGTAGCGTAATGACACACAAGAACAATCTGGAAATATTCCGAGTACATTCCGACAATGTACAATACTCACTTCTTGCCTACACAAGTACTTCATTCTAGTGATGCTTCCCTCTTCCTTCTGCATATTTTATTTTTCATACTGTACTGGTTTATCACCATCAGCAAATGCTTCCATTTCAAAGCCGTTTCTGACTTGACCTCTGCTTCAAGTGTCTGCCCGTTCCTCTGTTGTACATCTTGTTGAGAGTGTTATCTATCGTTTCTGCCTATACTGCCTCCTCTATTTCTCATTAACTATCTCTAATCAGGTTTTCACCCCATGATAACACTTAAACTTTTTTGTCAAAGTAACCAGTCAGCCTCCATGTGACCTAATCCAGTATCGGGAGTGCTTGGGTGGCTCAGTCGGTTAAGCATCTGCCTTCCTCTCAGTCCTGATAGCAGGATCTTGGGATGGAGCCCTGAGTTAGGCTCCCTGCTGAGCAAGGAGTCTGCTTCTCCGTTTTCCTCTCCCTCTTCCCTGGGTTGTGCACTTGCTCTCTTTTTCTCTCTCTCTCTCTCTCTTTCCCTCTCTCTCTTGTGTGCATGAAAATAAATAAATAAATACAAATATTTTTAAAAATCCATTATCAAATCTCAGCCATAAACTTAATATGGAATTTAGGGAATATTCAGATGCTGGTTCCGAGAGTCAAGAGACAATTGCTCTTTGGCCACTGTGCATGTTGTTTCCGGATTTTTAAACTTCATGAAAGCTAATGAACTTGGTGCTTTGTGAAGGCTATTGTGCTTTATGAGTTTGATTATCAGTCAGAACCCAAGGCCACTGCTGTTATTTAATCACTGTAGATCTTACAGGCTGGCATCTTGAAGATGAAGGATTGACTTTCAGACCTACGACTCAATATGGCAAGGGTACTTTGTGGTTAGGCAAGGACGAGGGAAGAAAGAACTCAGGTTTCAATGCCGGGACAGTTGCTGACCCACTCTCAGTACGAAGCAGCAAAAGTTCTGTGGTAGAGGTTTGTTTATTTGTTTGCTTATTATTTATGAGTGAAAAGTTTTGACTTCTGTGGAGCTGGCAAAAGAAATTCATAAGGAAGGGACGATTGAGAGGAGGAGACTGGGAAAGACTATAACTGGGTTAGTATTTAATTGATTTTTAGTGTAAGTAGAATTGCTGAAAATGGAAGAAAAGAGTCAATCATAGTAGGTAAAACATACAATCGAAAAAAGTGTTATTATACAAGGAAGGTTCTGTTGGGAATTTGAGAAACACTATAATCAGTTATGATTTTATTCAGCTACGGTCATTAGTCACTAGCCATACTCCCAGGCATATGACACAGGAGAGAGGAGTGCGTAGAGGCCTGTGAATAGAGTTCAAAGGAGTGTGACACTTTGTTTGAAAATATTAGCAAGTCCCCGATAAATCTTCATTCTCTCAGATTTGTTAGTTAAATGATCGGGAGACTTACAATTTCATGGTAGACATAATTGAACAGAATGGACTAGTCAGGCTGAGTCCCAGCAGAATTCAACAAATAGAAAATTCTCCAGAATTTAGATGTAACTGAATTGACCAATTTGGAATGAATGAGGTCATGAATTGAGCAAGTTTATGCTGAAAATTTTACCGCTTGATTATCTTGCCTTCTTTAAATAATGGAATATCCTCTGAAGCCCTTAAAATGTTACATGTACAAGCAAAGCAAGATTGGTTTTATGACAAGCAATCACCCAGGCAAAATGATGTGCCTCTGGTCCAAACAACCACATACCTTGTGATACAGGCAGTTCCTTCTGCCTGGGCCACCTTATTTCAACCTCATGTTCAGAGGGTGATAAACCACATAGGAAACAACCTCTTGCTACCATATCTGCCATGTATTGCTTTAGTAATGAGAAGCCATTCCAAAGAACAAAGAAGACTAATAGAAACATAAAAATGATAATGAGAGAAATGGAAAAAAAAAATTGGTTTAGGTGAGTCAACTGTTCAGGTGGTGGATAAAGAATAGGATGAAAATCAGAATGAAATTGGCACTGTTGTTCTTAAATACTGCTGAGAAGAATCACCAGATCACAATGGTAATGAATCCCAGACCAGGTGGCTGCCTCTTTTCAAAGGCACCATAAATCCCTCCCTATTTAACCTGAGTTGAAGAAATAGAAGTCCCATGATGCTTACGAAGAACAGAGTGGGGGCACCCTGGTGGCTCAATGGGTTAAATATGTGACTCTTGACTTTGGCTCTGGTCATATCTCAGAGTCTTGGCATGGAGCCCCGAGCAAGGCTCCAAACTCAGATTGGAGTCTGTTTGGAATTCTCTCTAACCCTCCCCCGCTGCTGCTCTCCCCACTCATGTGCTCTCTCTCTCTTTCTAAAAGAAATATATAAAATCTTTAAAAAAGAGAAAAAAAAAAGAATGGGGAGAAGAAACAGAAATGGTGTGATACATTAATGTAGGCTTTCAGTTGCCAGCCTCTGCTTGGATGTCAAGCAATGCTCTTCTTTGCTACCTTTAATGGTCATGCCAAAAAGAAATCTTTTTTTTCAAAATAGTTTTTTTGAGATATAATTTACATACTATATAATTTGGTCAAACCTCTCTTTTTAGTTAATCCAATTTCCTGAGGTACATAGTTTATGTTAGAGTTCACTCTTCGTGTTGTATATTCTGGAAGTTTTGATAAATGCATAGTATCATGTATATATTTCATTACAATGTGCTACAGAATATTTTCACTGCCCTGTAATTTCCTGTGCTCTATCTACTTATCTTTCACTCTTCCCCCAATCCCCACCAACCACTTATCTTTTTACTATCTCCATATATTTGGAAGAATAGTATATGTAGTCTTCATGGACAGGCTTCTCTGTAATAAACATTCAGGGTTTCCCCGTTTTTTCAAAACCTGATAGTTTGTTTCTTTTTATTGCTGCATAATTTTCTGTTGTTAGGATGTACCAATTTATCTGTTCACCTATTGTATGACATTTTGGTTGTTTGCCATATTTTGTGATAATGAAGGAAGTGATGGAAACTTTATGTGCAGCTTTTTGTGTGAACATAAGTTTTCAACTCATGTGAGTAAGTATTTAGAAGAGTAACCTATGGATCATGTGATAAGACTGTGACGAATTTCGTAAAACAACTTCCAAACTGTATCCTACATGTAAGCGGTCAGACCATTCTGTTTCGTGCAAGCAATGACTGAGAGTTTCTGTTGCTCCATATTCTCATCAGTATTTTGGTGTTGTCAGTGTTTTGGGTTTTAATCAATCTAGATGCGCAGTGGTATCTTGTTGTTCTCATTTGCAATTCCCTAATGCTCTAAGATAGTGAGTGGCTTCTCATGTGCTTTCATTTGCCCTTTGTTTTTTCTTCTCCTCTTGCGTCCCTTTTATGTACTTTTTTTTCTTACTATGGTAGCAAGGACTTCCAGTACAACGCTTAGTAAGGGCAGTGAAAAGAGATCGTCTTGCCTTGTGGATGATCTTAGGGGGAAAGTATGTGGTTTCTCACCACTAAATAGGACATTAGTTTCAATTTAAATCAACTTGATTACTTTCCCCTCTATGTCTAGTTGGAAGTTGTTTTTTTGAATCATTAATGGTATTGCATTTTTCAAATAATTCTTCTGTATCAATACAATTTTTCATGTCTAACATGTGATGGATTATAATGATTAATTTTAAAATGTTGATATGCCTTAAACACCTGGAATTCATTCCACTTGTTCATGGAGTATAGTCGTTTTTATTCAGGGTTGGATTTTATTTACTAATGGCTTGTTGTAGGTTTCATATCTGTTTTCGTGAAACATCTTGGTTTGTAGTTTTTCTTTATCTTTTTCATATAGCCATCCAGTTTGTTATTGGAGCAATACTGACCTCACAGAATGACTTGGGAAGGGTTGCTAGCTATTTTTTGGGTAGATTGTAGAGAACTGGTATCATTATTATTGAAATGTTTGTCAGAATTCACTAGTGAAACCACCTGCAACAGGTCATTTCATTTAGGAAGGTTGTTCATCACTGAATTGGTTGTTTTAATAGAGATCTATTCAGATTATACACCTTCTTGTGGGAGTATCTTTAGATGATGACTTTGAGAGAATGTTCTTTTTCTTTTAAAGATTTTATTTATTTATTTATTTGACAGAGAGAGAGAGAGATCACAAGTAGGCAGAGAGGCAGGCAGAGAGAGAGGAGGAAGCAGGCTCCCTGCAGAGCAGAGAGCCCAATGCGGGGCTCAATCCCAGGACCCTGGGATCATGACCTGAGCCGAAGGCAGAGGCTTAACCACCCAGGCGCCCCTGAGAGAATGTTCTCTTTCATCAAGTCATCAAATTGGTGGGCACAGAGTTGTTAATACTCTTCATTTACTAATGTTGCAATGTTCATGGGATCCGTAGTGATGGGCACTTTCCAACTTCTAATATTTGTAATTTGTGTCTTGTAATTTTTTTTCTTTGGTAACCTGACTAGAGGCTTATAAATTTTACTGTTAAAGAAAACTGAAAAAGTAGTGAGCTATAGTTTGTTTTGGCAAAGTTAAAAGTGTTAGCCAGGCTAAAGCAGGAGGTAGAAAATACACCTAGTGAAGTTGCTTTGGGAGAACAAGTTTGAGACAGAATGTTAATACTGCAAGTGATATGTTACTAATTTCATCTTACTAATGACTATAAGAAGTTGAATTCAAAAAGGAATCTAACTGTTGGCAATCAGGGACTCACTGAAAGAAGTAAAACACAGATTTTCTAGAACAATCAGCATGGAAATATGGGACTAATTCTTTATAAAATCATAACAGATTAGTTTGAGAAGGGCAATGAATAACATTTTGCTACTTACAGTGCTGTCTTGGGCAAAGAGAACATAAGAGGAAGCATGTTTATAAAATTCATTCCTAATATACGTGCATTAATTTAGTTCTTAGGAAATATTTTCATATGGACATCCCATTTCAAATTTCCTATAAACCTGTCAAATTAACAGAGCCTAGAAAAATTGAACCAACTATCTGAGCTACAACCATCCAGCCGACTTCACATAACATGTGTTAAAAATAAATGTTATTTTTGTAATTCATGGAGAATTTGGTTGATTTCTGCAGCAGAAAAGAAGTTGTGTGGTACAGGATGAGGGACAAAGAGCCATTAAAACTATTATTTCTCTACAGAAATTCTAACCTTCCCAATATTTTATGTATAACTGTGCATTTTTTGTCATTAAAAAATGCTATAACACTGGGCACATCTGATCTTCATAATGCTGTGAGTTAGACCCAATTTCTAGACTCAAAATTTTAGAACCTAGAAATCTTCTAGAGGTAATTTTCTAGCTCCTAGGAAAGATAAGGAAAGACCTAGGTCTGTTGATAATACAGCTAGTATTTTTAATTACACTAACTTTTTTTGAAATGTGTTACGCATTAACTATGTAATTTTACCTGGCTTATACTTATATTAGTCACTTAAATAGCAATACAAAAAATGAAAATGTTCTTCCAAGAAATACTGTTGTTATTAACTTCTTCATTGGTTTGAGAAGACCATAAATCATGCAGAAACCAGACTACGTGTGGTCATAAAAAGCACATAGATCACCTTAATTTTTAGAAAATATCACTGCATCTGGCTTCCTGATCTGTGTCATAAATGACATTTAAGATACAAAGGAAATACTAGCTTTTCATTCTGCCCGGCACCACACATTCTGACACTTGATTTTATTTTCATTTGTTTTCATCTCCAAGATTTACATATCCTCTGCTGCCCTTATATAGATTAAAATCTTTTAGAGGACAAAACCTTTTTTTTTCTTTTAACACATTCACCATGACTTTAAGAACAAATGGTAGATATATAAAATTTTGAATTAATTAAGTGACCATATAAATGTAACTTTCACTTTTCTTACCAAAATTTGTGTTTAATTTTGTTAAAATGCTGCTAGTATATGCAGAGCCTAAACTTAAATTGTATTTATTTCTATGCATGAGAATTTTGCTTCAGATTAAGGAGTACTAAATGAATAGCCCTTCTTGTGTTCTATATTGACTTTTTTGGAGATACCTATTACTGTAATACGTATGTATCTATCAGACAAAAACAAAAACACAGTTCTGACCTCAGAGTTCTTACATTATAGAATGAATTTAGTAAAAAGTGGGTATGTGGACAGTTGGTATTATTAATAAAAACTTTTAAAGGAAATTGATAAAATTCATTAATTCTCCAAAAAGGAAATAATTTCATTCTGCTTTATATTCATGAAATTTAATTTCATGGTTATCCACACAGTTCAAACCCGTCAGCAAAAAAATGTTTTCAGACTAATTGATGTCAAATTTTGGAAATGTACAATCTATGCTTTGAATACTGATCTTTCTGGTTAAGAATAACAAAAGTAAGACTTGATAGAATTTAAGAGACAATGTATTACCTGTTAGTTTCAAAAAATATTGATCCATACTTGAAACTTCTATGTAAGTCTTCAGTGCTGTGCCATTGCTAATTAAATCCATTTACAAGTTACTATACCATTGCTCCATTCTTTTTTTTTTTTTTTTTTTTTTTTTTTAAAGATTTTATTTATTTATTTGACAGAGAAAGATCACAAGTAGGCAGAGAGGCAGGCAGAGAAAGAGGAAGAAGCAGGCTCCCCACCGAGCAGAGAGCCCGATGCGGGGCTCGATCCCAGGACCCTGGGATCACGACCTGAGCCGAAGGCAGCGGCTCAACCCGCTGAGCCACCCAGGCGCCCCCCATTGCTCCATTCTAAGGGGAGGTAATTTGTCCCTATTCCCTATAATCCAGAATGTAATAGTTCACCTGAAGATTGTCGAGTAACCCCTGAGGGTTTACTCCATGTAATCTCAAAATTATCGTGCTTTCAACAGCAGATGGACACATCTATATAGATACTCAAGTCAATTTTTTTCCCAAATTTTTCTTCAAAATGCATAATGGATTTATATGTGTATACATAGTTTTCCCATGAAAGGTTAACCTTATGTTTTAACTACCAAAATATTTCATTGTGCTGAACAAATTGTTTTTGTTTTCTTTTTTTGTTTCCTGTAATTGGCTACTACAATGTTTTTCAGAGTTTTTTTTTTTAAACACTATCATGTCCAAATCCTCCTTGTGTGTTGGCTTCTCCAGTTGGTCTATGTTTTTACCTTTGATCCTAAGAGTCTTGTTCTGCTCTCTCTAGAATTTAGGGATGTCTGCTTTATCCTTAAAATCCAATTTAATTAAATTCAAAACTCCTATATTGAGTTAGAAACTGTGTTCAGTTCTGAGGCCAAGTAGGATAACAATCCCCTATGAGTTTCCCTTGGGAGTTGATAAAAGAATATGAAAGGAGGCATGGAAACAAATAATTATTATAATTTAGAGATGCAACAGAGTTAGGAAAATATTTGCTTTATGCAACTAAATGATGACAGTGCTACTACTCTACATAAGAAAGATTTCATGTTTATGTGCTACCAATAACCATCTGATTGTCTTATATAAAGCCATAATCTATAAATCTGTATATTCCCAAACTTAATTTCATTAGGAGTCAAATTGTTTCCTTATTTTCCCCAAGTATTACAGCTTGAAATATATCATTTAATTTCTTAACCGACTCCTAAGAGTACAACATACTTTAATAAATGGGTCAAGAGCTATTTTTATGGTCCTCTTTGAAGCCAAGACTGTGAAATCACCTCACTTCAGTGACTCTGAAAGTTCTGAGAAAGCATTACAGATGAATTAGAAACTCCACAAATGTACCATAGTTTCCTGATGGTAGAGACATCACACTGAAAATGAAGATCATCTGCTACATTTAATTTTGGAAAACCTCAGATAATACTGATATTGACAAGAGTTGGAGATACGTGTATGTGTGGGGGAGGTGTATCTATGTATATGGAAAACATGAGAATGAGAACCTTAAATGATTATTCCTTATGTGGTTTATTATGGTGGTTATTGTTCGGTCTTCATAATATCTTATTTTCAAAATGCCATTCTGGTGCTTATTTTCTTAGCTATTAAAATATTATTTTGAGGTATTATTTGACTTTCAGACTATTGACTTACTGAACTAGCTATATGGTCTTGGATACACTGTTTAATTTCCCTGGTAAGACTGAAACATGTTATCTTGTTCCTGATCATGGGTAAGATGGTCCGCATTTCAGCATTAACTAGGGTATCAGCCATAGCTTTTAGTTCCAATTTTGTTTTTGGGATTTAACTTAGGAGGTTGAGAAAATTTACTAGTATTCTTAATTTACTGAGCAATTTTTTTTTTAAAGATTTTATTTATTTATTTCACAGAGAGAGATCACAAGTAGGCAGAGAGGCAGGCAGAGAGAGAGATAGAGGAGGAAGCAGGCTCTCCACTGAGCAGAGAGCCCGATGCGGGACTCGATCCCAGGATCCTGAGATCACGACCTGAGCCGAAGGCAGAGGCCTAACCCACTGAGCCACCCAGGTGCCCCAATTTACTGAGCAATTTTATCATGAATGTATGCTGCATTTTCTCAAGTGCATTCGCCATATCTTTTGCAGTTAGCATATAATATTTCTCCTTTAATTTTAATGGAATAAACTAAATATGTGGAAGGTTTTTTATGTTGACAACTTTGACTTACTCTGGGATTATTTTCTTCAACTAGCTTCTTTAAGAATTTTTTTTTTTTGGTTGGGGGGGGCGCCTGAGTGGCTCAGAGGGTTGAGCCTCTGCCTTCGGCTTGGGTCATGATCTCAGGGTCCTGGATGGAGCCCCGCCTTGGGCTCTCTGCTCAGCAGGGAGCCTGCTTCCCCCTCTCTCTCTGCCCGTCTCTCTACCTATTCGTGCTCTCTCTCTCTGTGTCAAATAAATAAAATCTTTAAAAAATTTTTTTGTTGTTGTTAAGTAATCTCAATACCCAGTATGGGGTTTAAACTAAAATCACGAGTCACATGATCTACCCACTGAGCCAGCTAGGTGTCCCTCCAGTAATGTGGAAGTTTATATCCTAGATTAGACTCCTTTTTCCTTTTTCTTTAATGCATTTAATGCTATGAATCTAAGCACTGATTAGCTTATGAGACAACTTTAAATAAGTCGTGTTTTCATCAATTATTTTTGAGGTTTATTTTCAGACCCATGATCCATTAAAATAGGTTGTATAATCTTCAAGCATGTGGAGATTTTCTAGATTTATACTCCTTAGTGGCTTAGAATTGGATACTACTGTAGTACGGAACAAATTCTGTACAAGTTCTCTTCTAACAAGGTGTGACCTGTTTTGTGGCTCAGCATATGGCTTTTACCACTAGTACATTTGAGAGAAATATGTATTTTACCAATATTCGGTGTGATGTTACATAATATCAATTAAGTCAAAATGGTACAGCTCTTCCAATCAACTATATATTTACTGACTTTCTTTGCCTAATTAAAGACTGGAGGAAGGATATTAATGAGGCCAACTACTAATTTATGAAGAGGTTTTTTAGTTTAGGTTTTTTTTTTTTGAGATTGTTGTATTTACCATATATTTATTCTTCTAGGCATTGCTATCTATTCAGAATTGGTTTTCTATATGATATCTTTTCTCTTCAGTCTAAAGAAATTCTTTTAACAGACTTTATTTAGCAGGTCTGCTGGAGATAAACTCTTCCACATTTTGTCTGAAATGTATGTATTCATTGATCTTTATCTATTTATAGTTCTCTTGAAAGCCCCCCAAAATAAATCTTAATGCCTAATGTGATTTTTTTTATCCTAGCATTTCCACTTAGTGCTTTTGAAAATTTCTATCTCTTTATTAAAAAGCATTGTTTATTCCCTCATGTTGCTTACTTCTCTAAATTATGTAACATGTTAATCACAATTACCTTAATCCATTTCTGATAATTCCAACATCTGGACATTTCTGGGTCGATAGCATTATTATGATAGTAATATGTTTCCACATTTCTTAATATTTCATTAAACGTGAGGGGCTTTGTATAAAAAAAAACTGATAAAAAATTGTTTCCCATAAGAATGAGACTGTTTCGGGGCGCCTGGGTGGCTCAGTGGGTTAAAGCCTCTGCCTTCAGCTCAGGTCATGATCCCAGGGTCCTGGAATCGAGCCCCGCATCGGGCTCTCTGCTCAGCAGGGAGCCTGCTTCCTCCTCTCTCTCTGCCTGCCTCTCTGCCTACTTGTGATCTCTGTCAAATAAATAAAATCTTAAAAAAAAAAGAGAGAGACTTTCTCCTCTGCCAAGTTATTCATCTGGAACTGAAGGGTAGAGTGCCTGATGCATTGTTTAAGGTTCAGCCACCTGTTAACTTCCTCCTGTTCCTCTGCATACATCCTTACTCTACAAGCCCCCTGGCTGTCCCTTGACAACAAGTCCCCCTTACTTCTCCTGCCTCAATTCCAGGGACAGACAGTCGTTTCCCATGTCTAAATTTTAGCTGTTTTCCTCTTAACAGCGTTTTGGGAGGTTTCTTCCTCCTCTCACTTCTCTGTTAAAGGTTAAATCCACCATGGGATCCATGGGTGGATCTCCTCTAGCAGGGGACTTTTTACTTTTCTGTATTCACAGGGTTCGTATTCCCATGTCTATTTTCTAATAGCATAAAATAACTATGAATTTGAGTATTATTTGTCTTGAAGTAATTACTGGGTCTTAAAGTGGCATTCTTTAGTGATTCTTTACTAGCCTGGTACTAGTTTAAAATGGCACTTGGAAATCTGGTCTTAAATTAGTTGTACTTGAAACTACTGTGAAAATCAGGTGTTGGCAAGAATGTGGAGAAAGGGAAACACTCTTGCATTGTTGGTGGGAGTGTAAAATGGTGAAGCCACTCTGGAAAGCAGTATGGAGTTTGGTCAAAAAGTTAAAAATAGTACTACCATACAACTCAGTGATTTTACTACTATGTATTTACCCAAAGAATCCAAGAATACCAATTCAAAGGGATACGTGGAGCATTATCTACAATAGCCAAATTACAGAAACAGTCCGTCAACTGATGAATGGATGAAGGGGTACTGTGTGTGTGTGTGTGTGTGTGATTTCATTATTTTTATGGCTGAGTAATATAGGTGGGATGTTACTCAGCCATTAAAAAAAAAAAAAACTTGCTATTCACCATGACATGGATGGAGCAACAATACATAATGCTAAATGAAATAAGCCAATCAGAATAAGACAAATACCATATGATTTCAGTCATGTGTAGAATCTAAAAATCAAGTGAGCACAAGTAAAGAAGAGAGAGAGAAAGACCAAGAGACAGACTCTTAACTATAGAGAAAAACGGAAAAAATGGATGGTTACAAGTGGGGATGGGTGAAATAGGTGATGAGGATTGAGGAGGGTACTTGTCATGATGAGCGCAGGGTATCTTACAGAAGTGTTGAATCACTATATTGTACCACCTGCAACTAGTATTACACTGCATGTTAACTAGCTGGAATTTAAATAAAAACTTAAATTCATTTTAAGTTACTTTTTAAAGTTCATAGTAGAACACAAATTCATGAAATCCAAGCAAAAATTCATAAGGAAAGAACAGAGATGTGAGGAAAAGAATGTAAGATAAAAAGGAAGTGAGTGGATAAAGCAAAATTTAAATTATTTAGTAATAAAATGTATTAATGTAGTTATTGTAAATGAGGCAGAAATTGAGCTTTAAAAAATCAAAAAGACACTAACCATTGAAAATAGTGAGGGGGGTGGCGCCTGGGTGGCTCAGTCTGTTAAAGCCTCTGCCTTCCGCTCAGGTCATGATCCCAGGGTCCTGGGATCCATCCCCGCATCGGGTTCTCTGCTCAGCAGGGAGCCTGCTTCCTCCTCTCTCTCTACCTGCTTCTCTGCCTACTTGTGATCTCTGTCGAATAAATAAATAAAATCTTTAAAAAAAAAAAAAGAAAATAGCAAGAAAAACATGACTGTCAAGGTGGTAATATTTCCAGAATGAGAGTTTTTTCAGTGATAGATGATAGAACAATTGGAACAGAAATCAAAATCATAACTTTGAGATGAGTGTAAGGTTTTCAGATCATTTTCTATTTTTTGTAATAATAGTCTTACTGTATTTTAGAACATTTTTAACAACCACAGAAAGAATAAAGTAAGAATTACTCTTATCATACAGAAATAATCATGGTTTTCAAGTACAAAATTCTACAAATTGTCACCATATCAAATTTATATTTTCAAATAGAAATCACTCTAATTTTATAATGAACATAATAGACTATTGTGATCACTATTCAGAACCTAAAACAATAGCTTCGATATAGTAGTTGTTACTAAACATTTATAAGCAAAGTTTTTGTTTGAAAGACTATCATTTATAAAAGCAAAAAAAGAAAACACATCTGTAATCACACTGCAGCTACACTCAGTATTAATTTTTCAGCTATATCTTCTTCCCAGACTTTTGTTTATCATAAACGTGTATGTATATTTAGAATGACACTATATCTACACTAAAATGCATACTTAGTATGATTTGAATATATTCCTCGACCCTTCTTAGCACAATACGTCAGAGATTCTCAAAGCCCAAGCTGGTTGAAAGAGGGGATGTTTAGCTCCCAACTGTGGTGGAGTCCAAATATTTGAGGAGCTAAACAAAAACCATTGAATGGGCTTCCCCATCTTCCTCTGATCTTGCACATGCTTGAAAATGAAATCTGCTGTTTCACAAATATCAAATCTTCCCCCCCCAAGGGAAAACATGAATATGAGCATCCTCCAGCAACTCTGAGTTACATATAAAAATGTTTATTTTCTTTCTTTCTTTTGTTTATTTTCTTTCTTTTATTTGCTTTCTTTCAAAGTTTATTTCTTTGAAAAATGGTTTGCTTTCTATTTAGCCCACCTGGTGTCATAAGAAAATTCACTTTTGGGGTGCCTGGGTGGCTCAGTGGGTTAAGCCTCTGCCTTCGGCCTAGGTCATGATCTCAGGGTCCTGGGATCGAGCCTTGCATTGGGCTCTCTGCTCAGCAGGGAGCCTGTCTTCCTCTCTGCCTACTTGTGATCTCTCTCTCTCTCTCTCTGTCAAATAAATAAATAAAAAATCTTAAATAAGAAAAAAAAGAAAAGTCACTTTTTTGGATAACAATATTTACCTTGCCTATTTTAGAAAAGTGTAGAAGAATATGGTAAAATGCCTTATCTGAAAATACATTAGAATGTAATTCATTTTAGAATAATGATTATCAGTTCCAAAAAAGAATCCTTCTAAGATTCCCCGTAAAATATGGCATATGCAGCTTCATCGGACGCAGACCTGTTTTACTGCTCTCCCAGTGAAATGATCTGTGTAGCATTCATAACATGTTATACTAAATATTCTTTATGCTAAAAATGATTCTTAAGCTCCCAATCCATACGATATGTAAAACACTTGATAAGATAGTGCCTGAGTTAATCTGATATGAACCATAGCATTATGATCCAACACAGTGTGTATCTCTGACAGGTGTGTACAAACGGAATTGCAATCTGCAGCCAGTAGATATATTAAATCCTTGATTTACAAATATACATTTTACAATTAGAGGATTCATATATTAACTCTGCTTAAATAAAAATAGCCATACTGGTAGTAGTAAGAAATGTTTCTTATTTAAGTGTAAATCAAAGCAGGAGGTAAAATGAAGTGGTGATCATTTCAGCTCTTTTTTTCAGCACATTGTCTCTCATGGTAATGGAAATATGTTTTGCATGAAGTACTGGAATGCGTTTTTTTTAAATTTTTTGATTTTTTATTACCATATAATGTATTATCAGCCCCAAGGGTACAGGTCTGTGAATTGCCAGGTTTACATACTTCACAGCACTCACCATAGCACATACCCTCCCCAATGTCCATAACCCCACCACCCTCTCTCTATCCCCTTCCCTCCAGCAACCCTCAGTTTGTTTTGTGAGATTGAGTCTCTTATAGTTTGTCTCCCTCCTGATCCCATTTTGTTTCATTTTTTCCTTCCCAGCCCTCCAAGCCCCCCATGTTGCCTCTCAAATTCTTCATATCAGTGAGATCATATAATAATTGTCTTTCTCTGATTGACTTATTTCGCTCAGCATAATACCCTCTAGTTTCATCCACATCATTGCAAATGGCAAAATTTCATTTCTTTTGATAGCATCTTCTTTATCCATTCATCTGTTGATGGACATCTAGTTTTGTTACATAGTTTGGCTCTCGTGGACATTGCTGCTATAAACATTCAGGAGCACGTGCCCCTTTGGATCACTACATTTGTATCTTTAGGATAAATATCCAGTAGTGCAATTGCTGGGTCATAGGGTAGCTCTATTTTCAACTTTTTGAGGAAACTCCATGCTGTTTTCCAGAGTGGTTGCACCAGCTTGCATTCCCACCAACAGTGTGGGAGGGTTCCCCTTTCTCTGCATCCTTGCCAGCATCTGTTATTCCCTGACTTGTTAATTTTAGCCATTCTGATTGGTGTGCGGTGGTATCTCATTGTGGTTTCGATTTGTATTTCCCTAATGCTGAGTGATGTGGAGCACTTTTTCATGTGTCTATTGGCCATCTGGATGTCTTCTTTGCAGAAATGTCTATTTGTGTCCTCTGCCCATTTCTTGATTGGATTATTTGTTCTTTGGGTGTTGAGTTTGATAAGTTCTTTATAGATTTTGGATACTAGCCCTTTATCTGATATGTCGTTTGCAAATATCTTCTCCCATTCTTTCCATTGTCTTTTGGTTTTATTGACTGTTTCCTTTGCTGTGCAAAAGCTTTTGATCTTGATGAAGTCCCAATAGTTCATTTTTGGCCTTCTTTCCCTTGTGTTTGGCGATGTTTCTAGGAAGAAATTGCTGCTGCTGAGGTCAAAGAGGTTGCTGCCTGTGTTCTCCTCAAGGATTTTGACGGATTCCTTTCTCACAATGTGGTCCATTATCCATTTTGAGTCTATTTTTGTGTGTGGTGTTAGGAAGTGGTCCAGTTCATTTTTCTGCATGTGGCTGTCCAATTTTCCCAACACCATTTGTTGAAGAGACTGTCTTTTTTCCATTGGACATTCTTTCCTGCTTTGTTGAAGATTACTTGGCCATAGAGTTGAGGGTCTATTTCTGGGCTCTCTATTCTGTTCCATTGATCCATGTGTCTTGTTTTTGTGCCAGTACCATACTGTCTTGATGACAACAGCTTTGTGACAGAGCTTGAAGTCTGGAATTGTAATGCCAACAACTTTGGCTTTCTTTTTCAACATTCCTCTGGCTATTCAAGGTCTTTTCTGGTTCCATATAAATGTTAGGAGTATTGTTCCATTTCTTTGAAAAAAAATTGATGGTATTTTGATAGGGATTGCATTAAACATGTAGATTGCTTTAGGTAGCATAGACATTTTCACAATATTTGTTCTTCCTATCCATAAACATGGAACATTTTTCCATTTCTTTGTCTTCCTCAATTTCTTTAATGAGTACTTTATAGTTTTCTGAGTATAGATTCTTTGCCTCTTGTTAGGTTTATTCCTAGGTATCTTGTGGTTTTGGGTACAATTGTAAATGGGATTGACTTCTTAATTTCTCTTTCTTCTGTCTTGCTCTTGGTGTATAGAAATGCAACTGATTTCTGTGCATTGATTTTATATCCTGACACTTTATTGAATTCCTGTCCTAGTTCTAGCAGATTTGGAGTGGAGTCTTGGGGTTTTCCACAGAAGGTATCCTATCATCTACAAAGAGTGAGAGTTTGACTTCTTTGCTGACTTGAATGCCTTTAATTTCTTTTTGTTGTCTGATTGCTGAGGCTAGGACTTCTAGTACTATGTTGAATAGCAGTGGTGATAATGGACATCCCTGTCATGTTCCTGACCTTAGCGGAAAAGCTCTTGGTTTTTTTCCATTGAGAATGATATTCTCTGTGTGTTTTTCATAGATGGTTTTGATCATATTGAGGTATGTATCCACTATCCCTACACTGTGAAGAGTTTTGATCAAGAAAGGATGCTATACTTTGTCAAATGCTTTTTCAGCATCCACTGAGAGTATCATATGGTTCTTATTCTTTCTTTTGTTAATGTATTGTATCACATTGATTGATTTTCAGATGTTGAACCAAACTTGCACCCCTGGAATAGATCCCGCTTGGTTGTGGTGAAAAATCCTTTTAATGTATTGTTGGACATTATTGGCTAGTATTTTGGTGAGAATTTTTGCATCTGTGTTTATCAAGGATATTGGTCTGTAATTCTCTTTTTTGATGGGGTCTTTGTCTGGTTTGGGGAGCAAGGTAATGCTGGCCTCATAAAATGAGTTTGGAAGTTTCCCTTCCATTTCTACTTTTTGCAGCAGTTTCAGGAGAATAGGAATGAATTCTTCTTTAAATGTTTGGTAGAATTCCCCTGGGAAGCCATCTGGCCCTGGGCTCTTGTTTGTTGGGAGATTTTTGATGACTGCTTCAATCTTCTTTCTGGTTATGGGTCTGGTCAGGTTTTCTATTTCTTCCTGGTTCAGTTTTGGTAGTTTATACATCTCTAGGAATGCATCCATTTCTTACAGATTGTCAAACTTGCTGGCGTATAGTTGCTCATAATATGTTCTTATAATTGTATTTCTTTGGTGTTGGTTGTGGTCTCTCCTCTTTCATTCATGATTTTATTTATTTGGGTCCTTTCTCTTTTCTTTTTGATAAGTCTGGTCAGGGGTTTATCAATCTTATTAATTCTTTCAAAGAACCAGCTCCTAGGTTCATTGATTTGTTCTATTGTTTCTTTGGTTTCTATTTCATTGATTTCCACTCTGATCTTTATTATTTCTCTTCTGCTGGGTTTAGGCTTTCTTGGCTGTTCTTTCTCCAGCTCCTTTAGGTGTAGGGTTAGGTTGTGTATTTGAGACCTTTCTTGTTTCTTGAGAAAGGTTTGTATCACTATATATTTTCCTCTCAGGACTGCCTTTGCTGTGTCCCACAGATTTTGAACAGTTGTGTTTTCATTTTCATTTGTTTCCATGAATTTTTAAAATTCTTTAATTTTCTGCTTGACCCATTCATTCTTTAGTAGGATGCTCTTTAGCCTCCATGTATTTGAGTTCTTTCCAAATTTCCTCTTGTAATTGAGTTCTAGCTTCAGAGCATTGTGGTCTGAAGATATGCAGGGAATGATCCTAATCTTTCGGTATCAGTTGAGACCTGGTTTGTGACCCAGAATGTGATCTATTCTGGAGAATGTTCCTTGTGCACTAGAGAAGAATGCGTATTCTGTTGCTTTGGGATGGAATGTTCTGAACATATCTGTGATGACCGTCTGGTCCAGTGTGTCATTTAAGGCCTTTATTTCCTTGTTGATCTTTTGCTTGGATGATCTGTCCATTTCAGTGAGGGGGGTGTTAATGTCCCCTACTATTATAGTATTATTGTAGATATGTTTCTTTGATTTTGTTATTAATTGGTTTATGTAGTTGGCTGCTCCCATGTTAGGGGCATAGCTATTTAAAATTGTTAGATCTTCTTGTTGGACAGACCCTTTGAGTATGATATAGTGTCCTTCCTCATCTCTTATTATAGTCTTTGGATTAAAATCTAATTGATCTGATATAAGGATTGCCACTCCTGCTTTCTTCTGATGTCCATTAGCATGGTAAATTCTTTTCCTCCCCCTCACTTTAAATCTGGAGGTGTCTTTGGGTTTAAAATGAGTTTCTTATAGGCAACATATAGATGGGTTTTGTTTTTTTATCCATTCTGATACCCTGTGTCTTTTGATTGGGGCATTTAGCCCATTAACATTCAGGGTAACTATTGAGAGATATGAATTTAGTGCCATTGTATTGCCTGTAAGGTGACTGTTATTGTATATTGTCTCTGTTCCTTTCTGATCTACTACTTTTAGGCTCTCTCTTTGCTTAGAGGACCCCTTTCAATATTTCCTGTAGAGCTGATTTGGTGTTTGCAAATTCTTTCAGTTTTTGTTTGTCCTGGAAGCTTTTTATCTCTCCTTCTACTTTCAATGATAGCCTAGGTACATATAGTATTCTTGGCTGCATGTTTTTCTCATTTAGTGCTCTGTATATATCGTGCCACCTCTTTCTGGCCTGCCAGGTCTCTGTGGATAAGTCTGCTGCCAATCTAACATTTTTGCCATTGTATGTTACAGACTTCTTTTCCCGGGCTGCTTTCAGGATTTTCTCTTTGTCACTAAGACATTTTTATGTAAATTTTACTGTTAGATGACGGGGTGTGGAGCTATTCTTGTCGATTTTGAGGGGGGTTCTCTGCACCTCCTGGATTTTGATGCTTGTTCCCTTTGCCATATTAGGGAAATTCTCTATAATAATGCTCTCCAATATACCCCCTGCCTCCCTATCTCTTTCTTCTTCTTCTTCTGGAATCCCAATTATTCTAATATTGTTTCATTTTATGGTATCAGTTATCTCTCGAATTCTTCCCTTGTGGTCTAGTAGTTGTCTCTCTTTTGCTCAGCTTCTTTATTCTCTGTCATTTGGTCTTCTATATCACTAATTCTCTCTTCTGCCTCATTTATCCTAGCAGTAAGAGCCTCCATTTTTTATTGCCCCTCATTAATAGCTTTTTAAATTTCAGCTTGATTAGATTTTATTTCTCCAGACAGGGTTTCTCTAGTATCTTCCATGCCTTTTTCGAGCCCAGCTATCACCTTGAGAATCATTCTGAACTCTAGATCTGACATATTACCAATGTCCATATTGATTAGGTCCCTAGCCTTCAGTACTGCCTCTTGTTCTTTTTTTTTGTGGTGAGTTTTCACGCCTTGTCATTTTATCCAGATAAGAATATATGAATAAGAGAATAAAATACTAAAAGGGTGGCAAAGACCCCAGAAAAATATGTGTTAACCAAATCAGAAGAGACCCCAAATCATGGGGAGAAGAAAGGGGATAGAAATAAATAAATAAATAAATAAATAAATAAATAAAAGAAAATATAGATATTAGACTGGTGAATAGAACAGAGACACCTACTTGATTTTGGGAGTATTTTTATCTCTTAGAGGAAACTACCTCCCAAAATTTTAAAGAAAGAAAAAAAATTTACATATATACATACACACACTCACACACACACGCAAATAAGGGCAAACATGATGAAGGGATGGAATATGACTGTAAAGATGAAAAAATTTTTTATATTCTAAAAAAGGGGGGGCCCTGGGTGGCTCAGTGGGTTAAAGCCTCTGCCTTCAGGTTGGGTCATGGTCCCAGAGTCCTGGGATCGAGCCTCGCATCGGGCTCTCTGCTCAGCAGGGAGCCTGCTTCCCTCTCTCTCTCTGCTTGCCTCTCTGCCTACTTGTGATCTCTGTCTGTTAAATAAAAAAATTCTAAAAAAGGAGTTGATAAGGTAAGTTGGTTGGGAAAAGAAAGAAAAAAAAAGTGGAGAGAATTTGCTCAGGCTGGAGACTAGAACAAAGCCCTGTGCTAGATTTAGGGTATATTTTGATCTATTGGAAGAAGTTGTATCCCAAAAATTTTTAGAAGAAAAAACTCTAAATAAAGTTAGATACAATGAAGGATAAAATATGACTATAATAATGAAAGTTCAAAAAGATTTTTTTAAAGAAAGTTTAAGATAAACTAGTCAAAAAAAATAAAAAAGGAAAGAGTAAAAGTTAAAAAAATCAGAATAAGAAAAAAATAAAATTTAAAAAATTTAGTTAACTTTGCAAGACTAAAGAATCATGGGGAGAAAGCCATGAATTCCATACTTTGCTTTCCCCTCCTCTGGAATTCCGCTGTTCTCCTTGATGAGTGAGCTTGGTATTGGTTGGATGTTCTTGCTGATCTTCTGGGGGAGGGGCCCATTGTTGTGATTCTCAAGTGTCTTTGCCTGAGGCAGAATTGCTCCACCCCTGTCAGGGGCTGGGCTAAGTAATCTGCTCGGGTTTGCTCTCCAGAGCTTTTGTTCCCTGAGCACTTTCCATAAAGCTCTGGAGGACAGGAATGAAAATGGCAGCTTCCCAATCTCTGGCCCAGAGGAGCTGAGAGCTTGGGGCCCACTCCTTAGTGCACCCTCAGAGAAAAGCACTCAATCACTCCCGTCTCCCTGGTCTCTGGCTGCCTTCTGAGCTCATCCAGGCTGTGACCAAGCATTTCTGTCTCTGGCACACAGCCCCGTATGGAGTCTCCAAACCCAGCAGATTCCTGCCTCCAGAGAAGGAAGGTGAGTCTCCCCAGATCTGCTACATGTGGGGTCCCTGCTCAAAGAGCAGTGGTCTGATTGTACCATGGATCACAGTTTAAGGTAATCCTGAGCTGAGAGCTCACTTCTTGGCTCTGTCTCTGTAGCCAGCTTCCCTGCTCTAATATCTGTGAGCTCTGCTACACTCAGACACCCCAAATCCTTCTGTGACCCCACAGGACCCGAGACCATGCTGTCCCCACAAGGGCTCCACCCCTGCTTAGCCTCTGGAGCCATGTCCCTCAGTGGAGTGATTTTGTGCCCCATTGCTCTGCTGCTTGCCAGGAGCTGGCCCCTCCCACCGTGGTCTATCTTCCCATCGCTTCGAATTCACTTCTCTTCATGTCCTACCTTTCAGAAAGTGGTCAATTTTCTGTTTCTAGAACTAGTGCTCTTCTCTTCGCTCTCCTGTTGGATTTGTAGGTGTTCAAAATGTTTTGGTAACTATCTAACTGAACTCCTGGAACCTGATGGGATCTCAGCCTCCTACTCCTCCAGCATCTTGACTCCTTCCCCCATTTTTATTTATTTTTATTATGTTCAATTAGCCAACATATAGGACATCATTAGTTTTTGATACAATGTTCAATGATTCATTAGTTACCTATAATACCCAGTCCTCAATATCACATGTGAGTTTTAAAATTAGGAAAAGAAATTTAAACTTCTTCCTTTTAGGAATCCTAAGTGGACTTAGTCATCCTAGTATTTCTTACCACTTATTTTTCATTTCTGAAGTGTGTTTTTCATTTATTAACTCTTTCCTACTTACTCTCCCTCATTTCTGAGATTTTTCACTTTAAAATAGTAAGTAATTACTTTTATCTGCTTTGTAAGTGTGAACCTAAGTCAAATTTTAATTGTATGTAAGGTGTTACTTTGCTCTTTCCTCTGTGGTAACTTCACACAGTGTTTGGCTTCTATGTTGAGTTGTTCATTTGGTATGTGATTAGTTGTCTGAAAGCCTTAAGAATGAGAGAGAAATTGGGACAATTTTTGTACCTCAACAAAGTAATGGAGTAAAGATGTTCATAATAGTCACTTATTTTTGATATTCTTGGAATTTTAGCGGTAAGACCTTTTTACATTATCACTATAGCAGTTTGTCTTTGTATCTGTGTTCTCTCTTCTGGTGTCACTGTTGTTACAGGTTGCTACAATTTTCTTGATTGTTTCAAAGGACAAACTTCTGAACTTTTGGCTTTGTGAATTTACTGTTTACTTGCTACATCATTGATTCCTTACTGAATTATTTCCCTTCTTCATCCTTGTCATTTAATTTGTTCTTCTCTAGCTTTATAAGATGAACACTTAGATCATTAATCCTAGGCCTTTCCTATTTTCTATTGTAAGAATGTAAAGCTATGTTTTTCTCGTTAAGCATAATAAATGCCTTCTGCAAATATTGGTATGTAATATGTTCATCATAATTTATTTAAAATCAATTGTAATTTTCTAAATTGACCCATGAATTCTTCTTTTTTGACCTATGTGTTATTAAAAAGCAAGTTGTTGTTGTTATTTTTAAATACTTAGGACTCTCTCAAGTATCTAATTTTACTGATTCTAATTTACTTCTGTTTGTGTCAGAGGACATAGTCTGAAAGAGTGCTCTGCTTTGAAATTGAAGGACGTTTGTTTTCTGGCCCAGCTCAGTGTCTACACTGGTAAATGTTTCATGTGTTCCAGAGAAGAACTGGATGTAGTTTTCTAGGAATACCATTTGGGATACAGTAATCAATAGTGATATTCAGGTCTTCTGTATCTCTATTGCTATTTTTGCCTGCTAATTTTGCCAAATCTTACTTCAGCTATTTTGCGGTTCCATTATTTCCATTATTTGGGGAATACATAGTTATCAATGTTGAGGTTTCTGATATATTGAGCCTGCAATCATTATGAATTGTCACTTCTGCACTCTGGCAATATTCCTTGTCTCACTATCTATTTATTCTTGTATTTAGACAATTATTCTAGTCACTCTAGCTTTATTACGATTCAAGATGCATAGTACATAATTTTGCTTCCCTTTAGTTTGTGTCTTTGTGCTTTTCGATTTAACATGTATCTTTAGTAAAAGCATGTACTTGAGTTTAGATTTTTTACCTAGCCTAAAAATCTCAGTCTTCTGAGAATTTAGTCTACTTACTTGTACTGCAGTGATTTAAATGTTTGAATTTTTTTATTTTATGATTTTTATTAATAGACCATATTTTTAGAGCAGGTTTTTAAAAAATATTTATTTCTTTGAAAGAGAGCTGGGGAGGGACAGAGGCAGAGGAGGAGAGAGAGAGAATCACAAGCAGGCTCCATGACCCATGCATAGCCCAATGTGGGGCTCAGTCTCACAACTCTGAGACCAGAACCTGAGTCAATATCAAGAATTGGAAACTTAACAGACTGAGCCACCCAGGGGCCCCTAGAGCAGTTTTAATTTCACCAAAAAAGGAGCTGGAAGTATGGAAAGTTCCTATACACCCTTCACCACTCCGTGTATGTCATTTCCTACTAATAGTATCTTGCATTAGTGAGATGCAACTGTTAAAAGGATGGGCCAATACTGTTACATTATTATTAAAGTTCTTAATTCACCTTCTTCCTATTGTCAATTCTATTGCTTTTGACCAATGTAGAACTACATGTATCCACTGTTACAGTAACATACATGTACTTTGCCCTAAAAATACCATTTTCTGCCTATTTTTTCCCTCTGTCCCTCCCCTCAACCCTCTAGCCACTGGTGAGCTTTTTTACTACCTCCATTGATTTATCTTTTCCAGAATGTCATACAGTACATAAACTTCTCAGATTACTTTTTTTACTTAGCAATATATATTTAAGTTTGTTCCATGTCCTATCATGGTTTGTTAGCTCATTTCTGTTTACCCTTGAACAATATTCCATCACCTGGATGTGTCACAGTTTATTTACCTGCTGAAGGACATCTTGTTTGCTCCTGAGTTTTGGCAATTATCAGTGAAGCTGCTATAAACATTCCTATGAAAGATTTTGTGTGGATATTTATCTTCTGAATCTGTTCTTCAATTTATTTAGGTAAATGCCATGAAATTCACGTGTTGGACTGTATGCTCAGTTTTGTAAGAAACTGTCACACTGTCTTTCAAAGCTGCTGTACAATTTTGCATTCCATCAACAATCAATCTGAGTTCCTATTGATCTCTATCCTCACCAGCATTTGGTGCTGTCAGTGTCTTGGATGTCTGGTGCTCTAAAAACCAATGCAGTGGTATCTCATTGTTTTGTCCCTTGTTTGGAGAGAGCGTGTATGTGCACATTTGTGCTGGGTAGGGGCAGAGGGAGAGAGAGAATCTTAAGCAGGCTCCCTGTGGGGTGTAGAGTTTGACATGGGGCTTGATCTCACAACCCTGAGACCATGACCTGATTCAAAATCAAGAGTCAGAGGTTTTCATTTTAAAATAGTAAAGAATTGGATGCCTGGGTGGCTCAGTTGGTTAAGCAACTGTCTTCAGCTCAGGTCATGATCCTGGGGTCCTGGGATTGAGTTCCGCATCAGGCTCCCTCCTCAATGGGGAGTCTCCTTCTCCCTCTAACCTTCCCACGTCTCGTGCTCACTCACTCTCTCTCTCACACATTCTCTCTCTCTCAAATAAATAAAAAATAAATCTCTAAAAAAATAGCAAATAATTACTTTTATCTGCTTTTAACCAACTGAGCCATCCAGGCGCCCATCTCATTGTTTTAATTAGCAATTCCCTGGTAACTTAAGATTCTGAACATCTTTTCAAGTGCCTACTTGCTATCTGTGTGTCTTCTTTCATGGGGGATCTATTCATATTTTATTCAAGTTTTAATTAGGTTATTTTCTTAATATTAGAATTTTAGGAATTCTTCATATATATCGAATACCATTCTTTTACCATATGTGTTTGCACATATTTTCTACCAGTCTGTGCCTTTTCATTTGCATAATAATGTCTTTTTTTTAAGATTTTATTTTAATTATTTGACACAGAGAGATAGCGAGAGTGGGAACGCAAACTGGTGGAATGGGAGTGGAAGGCAGAGAGAGAAGCAGACCTCCTGCTGAGCAGGGAGCCCGATGCAGGGCTGGATCCCAGGACCCTGGGATCATGACCTGAGCCGAAGGCAGAGGCTTTAACCCACTGAGCCACCCAGGTGCCCCGAGAATACATTTTTTAATTTTAGTGAATTCCAACATTTTAATTTTTTTCATGGATCACTCATTTCAGGTTATAACAAGAATATATCACCAAACTCAAGATCATCTAGACATTTTTAGTTGTTTTTTTTTTCCTGAGTTTTATTCTTTAGTGTTACATATTTTGATCTATGATCCATTTTGGGGTAATTTTTCTGAAAGGTGGAAGATCTGGGTCTGGATTCATTTTTTTGCATGGGGATGTCCAATTTCAACACTATTTGTGTTAAAGAGATTTATCTCACCTCATTGTCTTGCTTCCTTGTCAAGGGTCAATTGCATATATTTGTGTGAATCTATTTCTGGGCTCTCTCTTCTGTTCTGTTGATGTATTTGTTCTTTTACAAACACCACACTGTCTTGGTTACTGTAGCTTTACATTGAGTCTCCAGTTGGGTCGCATCAGTCTTCCAGTTGTGCTCTTCCTCTTCCCTGTTGTGTTGACTCTTCTGGGTCTTTTATCTCTTCATACAAATTTGAGAATCAGTTTGTCAATAACCATAAAAAACTTGTTGGAATTAGGATTGTATTGAGTCTGTATATCATTGGGAAGAACTGACATCTTGACAGTGTTGAGATTTCTCAAATATGAAAATGGAACATCTACAGATTTCTTTACTTCTTTGATTCCATTCATGAGTTTTATATATTTCCTCACATAGTTTTTGTACATCTTTTTTTTAGATTTATATGTGTTTCACTTGGCATATATTAATGTAGGTGCTACTATGGTTTTAATTTCAAATTCTACTCATTCCTTGTTAGTGGTCCTTTTAATTGCTATCTTTAGGAAGGATATTTTCTAACAACCTGTCTTTGATTTCATACGTGTTTTCTTCTAGGCTTGTTAAGCCCATCTACTGAATTTTTTTTTTTTTTTTAAGATTTTATTTATTTATTTGACAGACAGAGATCACAAGCAGGCAGAGAGGCAGGCAGAGAGAGAGAGAGAGGGAAGCAGGCTCCCTGCTGAGCAGAGAGCCCGATGCGGGGCTCGATCCCAGGACCCCGGGATCATGACCTGAGCCGAAGGCAGCGGCTTAACCCACTGAGCCACCCAGGCGCCCCCCATCTACTGAATTTTTGAAAATATATTAAAATTCTCAAATTGAGAAGTCCCATTTGTTTTCAATTTTTATTTTTTGAGATCATATGTATGCATTTTGTTACATATTTTAATGTGTTTATAGTAGTTTATTTAAATTCTTTTTCTAGTAGGTACAACATCTTGATTACTTCAAGTATTGATTTTTTTTTCTTGAGTATGAGTCGTTTCCCTGTTTATTGATACAGTCATTTGCTTATTTTTAATTTGAAATTTTTTAAAGATTTATTTATTTATTTTAGAGACCGAAAGTACAAGCAGGAGAGGCTAAGAGAGAGGGAGAGAGAATCTCAAGTAGAGTCTCTGCTGAGCCCAGAGCCCAATGCAGTGCTCGATCTCCTACCCTGAGATCACGACCTGAGCTGAAACTAAGAGTTGAATACAACTGCCTGAGCCACCGAAGTGCCCCTTAATTTCGGTTTTGAACAAGAGATTGTGCAGTGTATATTGCACATTTTGAACAATGTATTTAGAAGTTCAGGATCTGGGATGTCTCGGAAGAGTGATTTTCTTCCAACATATGGTTAATTTGAATGGACTCAAGCTCCAGACTGGATTCCCCTGAAGATAATGGTAACTGAAATCTCTGCTGAGATTTTTTTAGCTTCTAGAAGCTGCTTTTTCTTTGTCAAACCCCACCACATCCTCCCCACCACCACCACCCCCTTGCCCTTCCCTGTGGTTGTATAATTTAGTGGCCAGCAAAGGATCTGGATAAATTTTAATGCAGATTTTGGCATTTATCTCACTTGATTTCCTTCTCCCCATGTTCTTCATTTAACTCTAGATTTGTACTCTGCTCCAGACTCTGTGCTCTGACATACCAAGCCAGGAAGGCTGTAACTTTCTGCCTTCCCGAGAGGCACATAGATTTGAGACTATAACTAAAAAGGACTAACAAATTTGTTACTTAAAAATGTGGTTTCTTCTTTCAATTATACTCTTCTTTAGTATTAGTTTACTTGTGCTTGCTTGCTTTTCATTGCCTGAAAGTGGACTTTTCTGAGATTTTCTCTAGGAACATTAGCCTAAATTAACTATGTTGATAGTTAAGGAGTTTAGGACATGGCATACCAGCACATGTCCTTTTGGTATATAGATTATTTTGAGTTAAAGTCTCTCTCTGAATTCCCCTCATCTGCCTAAGAGAGATCCTCCAAGGATCTCAATCATGATAAATTCCCTCCCTGGGTGTTGCATCACTCAGAGAATGTTGACTATTGTCACAGAAAGAAAAAGAGAAGTTGACGTCAGCTTGGCACAAACTATCCTCCTATCCATTCTTCTAAGAGCCCATTCATCATTGTTCAACATCATTGGCTCCCCCCCAAAATGCCTACTATCCTAAGGAACAGGGTAGTGACAGGTTAGGTAGAGAAGGTGGTCAGAGTGACTGGAAGTTTGGTTACATTGTGCCAAGTTTGTTGATTGGTCAAATTAGTCATTACGTTGGGGATAATTGGATTTACACTTAGGCAATGCACTAACAAAGGATTCACAAACATGGCAGGGGCAAAGGCTAGTTTGAACCTTGAGATTTGGGGTTGGAATGGAAAATACAGGTATGAACTTTTATCACGTTTTTAAATATACAACTTAATCCCAATTATTCATGAATTACATGTTTTAGGATTCCTTGGGTTGCAAGAATTTATTTGTAACCCCCAAACCAACTAGTCATTTCATAGTTAATTGCAGACATGAATAGAGTCCTAGAAAAAAGTCAGAGCTGTCTAACTTGCATGTTGCCAAATGAGGGCAAACAAAGCAATGCCCTGCTTTTTGTTTAAATGCCCACAGTGTGAGCAAATTTTGTTTTTTTTCAGCCTGCTTAGTGCCATGGTTTTCACATTTCTGTACTTGGTGGGGGCAGATTTTGTTGCTTAAAATGGCTCCCCAAGTATAGTGCTGAAGGTCTGTCTAGTGTTCTTTAAAAAAAAAAAAAAGTTTTAATTAACTTATTAATTTATTTTTACTTAAGAGAGGGAGAGAAAGGGGGCAGAAAGAGAGGATGAGAGAGAATATTAAGCAGGCTGCATGCCCAGCATAAAGCCTGAAGCAGAGCTTGATCTCACAACCCTGAGATCATGACTTGAGCCAAAATCAAGAGTTGGTCTCAACCGAATGAGCCACGCATGTGCCCCTCCATCTAGTGTTCCTAGTACAAAGTAACTATGATGTGCCTTATGGAAAAAAAAATACATGTTTTAGATAAACTTTGTTCAGGTTTGACTTACACTGTTACCAGGAGTTATATGTTAATGAATTAATAATATATTAATATTATTTAAAATATTAATAAAATATTAAAAATGGGTTTTCAACCAGAAGCATGAAGGGAATGTGGTCATGTATTGATCAATTGGTGGAAATGTGACCAGAGGCTGCTAAGAAATTAACCCTTTATCCACCGGGACAATGATTCAGTGTTTCCTAATTTGGAACTTGCAATGACTTCATAGGATAGAGTCTATTTTTATGCTATAAATAATGAGAATTAGGGGTGTGTGTGTGTGTGTATTCACAGATGAGTATAGGCATACTTATAGCCATTTACCATTACTTTTGACTTCTAAATATCATTGGCACTAACAAGACTTCTTGTCCAGGAATAACTTACATTAGAAAGACATGCTCAAAGAATGATAAAGACATGTCAAAGTATATAAAAACCTACTTGATGATTCTCTCACTGAGTATTATCTAGGACAATTGGGCATCAAAATAATTAAAACTATCAGATTATATCCCCTTTCATAAAACAGGAACTCATGAGTCCATACTGACACAAACATATAAGGGAAAAAAACTCTTCTTTAATAAAATAACAAAATAAGGAAGTAATGCTAGACCTTAAGAACTGGGAAAATAATGCTAGTGGCTGAAGCTTTGTTAAAGAACAGTATGCTGGTGTAATACTAAAGTAGATCTCTTCACAATGATGATTTTACCAAGGAGAAATCAGAGTCTGGTTATGAGGAAACATCCTCCAGACCCAGGTGAGGGATCATTTTATAATGTGAAAACTTTTAAGAGTTCAAGACTGTTAAGGATACAAAAGATAGGCCAGATTAAGCAACTCTTTCAGACTGAAGATTTATGAAGCATGAAAATCACAAGCAACTGTTTCCTGGGCAAGTAGCTGGACTAGAAATAGAGAAGGTACATTCATGTGGTGGCTGGCAGAATTACAGTGATGTCTCTGAACTGGAACATAGCGTTGTAGGAATATTGATTTCCTAAATGGGAGGGTTGTATGATGGTACTGTAGAAGAGTGTCCTGATTTTTAGAAGGTGCACACTAGAGTACTTGAACAGTGGTAGGGCATTATAATAGAAAAAGATTCTTTCTTTCTTTCTTTCCCTATGTTTGTATATATGTATATATGTAAGATATCTATATAATTTATAATAGAGAGCAATATTTTTTAATCACTTCACTCAGGGGAAAATTTTGGAGTAATTTTTAGATTTAGCCACACAAGAAGTTATCATATTCACAGCTTTTAGTAACTTAGTGAGGTCACTAATTTGTAGATACAATATTCCAGTAATAATTTTCACTGCTATTTTAAGGAGAGAATGCCATTTTCCTGTGGAGGTGCTTATTTCAGCCAATTCATTAGCTCACTCTCTCTGTGTAGTTTACCATCCCCATAAACTATATTCACGTTATATCATGAAGGCAGGTCATAGAAATTACAGTTTTTCCATGCAAAAAATGTATTCAATTAGATCTTAAATTCTTGTCACAAATTTCTTCTATACAAGTTGCTAATAAAGTAGATAAATACACGATTTATTTAGCATCAGTTTCAAGGTTCCCCATTCTTCAAACTAAAAGCAAACTTCTTATGAAGAACAAAAAGGGCTCTTAGGAAGAATCGACTTTTCTTAAATTTAATTTTATTTCTTTGTATAAATTTTTAAAATTCATTAGGGTAAATTTTAGTTTTTGTTAAATTACTGAAGTGAAATCAAAATTGATTTTCATTAATGTTATTGACAGTGTTCAATAGCAAATTTTAACTCAGCCATAATCCAAAAAAGTAGGAAAACAAATTAGTCTAAGACACAAATTTATATGACTTTGAAAAAAACTCCTCATAGAGTGTCATCACAGAAGTGAATTGTTAGGCATAGGAATTACAGACCATACGAAGGCTTTATTTCCTTAAACTCCTTTTATGAGCTTATGTATGTATAAAAAGTATTTTATGCTACAAGTAAAGAATTGAAATTTGTTTAATGTGAGACCTGTGCCTAGTTTTTGCTGCATAAAATACTTAATTCTCAGGCAAAATTGAGTTCAATGCAAAGGGATTTATTTTCAATTGAAATGAAATATATTCTACTCTTGCTCAGGATGCTTGTTAAACACCGCAACTTGCTCACACATAAAAGAATGGAAAACATGGCAAAATATTCACTGCTTTCTTATGAATGGCAAGGGAATCTTACAGGAACTGTGACAGATTTTGTTTCCACTTAAATCAGAGGATTTTGCCATCTGAAGCCAAAACATTTTCTCCAAGACCTTACAGAGACTCATTTGATTGGCTTCTGTATTAAAAATTGTCTCCTAAGACTAATATTGTAATAAAACTAACGTGAGTTCACTTCTTAGTGAGTTACAGAGAGTGACTATACCAGGCAAAGTTGTCATACAAAGGATGTTTTTTGCAGCAAAGATGATGCTGGGGAGGAAGCTACAAAGCTGTGACTCCCCAGTTAGGGGGGAGTGGGTTTCTTTTATTTAGGGTTAAGATGAATGTTCACAAAGGGAGTTTTGTCATCACATGTCCAGGTGGGTGTGATGTCATGCATTAGTACTTAGGAAACATGCCTATACACACGTATGTTACATTCATGAGGTTTGTATTGCTCCTTGAGTGGAGACTTTAACATTATAATGAAGCAGAGGTAGGATGAAGGGAAGCAAGCTGTGGGCATGTTCCAAGAGACCCTGTAAACTAGATGGGGACTGGCTGTGATGAGCACTGGGTGTCATATATAAATGATGAATAACTGAATTTTACACTTGAAACTAATATTACACTGTATGTTCTCAAACTGGAATTTAAGTGAAAGGTTGGCACAAAAAAATAAGCAAAATAATAAGTAAATAATAAACTAGATGGGGTTTGGGACTCCTTATCTCAGGGCCTTGCTTACTTCTGACCCAGCACTGGGGCTTTTCTACTCATTTAGTGTCTCTGATACAGCTAGGCTCTTTCCTTGTCTGATAGACTGTTCATTTTTTGCAGTCCTTTCTTCCCCATAAGGTCCTTAACTACCAAGATTTTTGCTTTTTTTTTTGTAATTCTGACACTTCCTAGGAGTTCTGCAACACATGTGCTTGGGCAAGTAAAGTATAGATCATAGAAAATAGCTGGGAGTCTAAAATGACTTTGTGTCACAGAAGCTATGTCTCTTTTTTCTTTTTCTGGGGACCCTGAACTCTTTCTACGTACAGTTTTTGAACTGACTCTATCTTCAAAGCACTAAGCAAAATCTGTCCCATCTTCTTGAAAATTCCTGTGATGCCCCTTTTGGCTAAAGCATCCTGCTGCAAAGTCTTCCTCTGCTACACCTTTTGATTTCTTAGTGGAGGATTTATGTTCTCTTTGTCCACATTTCACACCATTGTTACATGTGCGCAAGTGAGCTGGTTCTTGAGAAATAGCAACTTTATGGCATTATCTAGAATTGTTTTTCAGTTTATCATCAAGGATGGTTGACACCAACATCTATGAAGAAAGTTCTATATTGTAATGCAAGGGTCCCCCTCTCTACCCCTCACAGCCCCCCCCCTTATTTTTAACAGTTGAAACATCTTGGGCCAAACTCTGGGCAGTACAGCAGAAATACTGATATCAATACAGTCCTTCCACACAGGCATTTTGTTTCTAGATGTAAGGACAGAAATAGTAAGTTGATTTCTACCTTTGCTTCTCCCAAGCAATATTTTGCTACAGAAACCAAAGTTTTCTTTAATTTCACCATCATTTATGAATATTTTTTGAGGTGTAATTGGCGTAACAGTATATTGCTTTCAGCTATACAACATAATCATTCAGGATTTATATACACTGCAAACTGTTTACAACAGTGAGTAACTATCAGTCTTCATACAATGATACACAACATTTGTTTATGATTACAGCATTTAAAATTTACCTTTAGTAACTTTCAAATATGCAATGAAATACAATGTTATTGATGCTAATCACCATCCTATAAAGTTACATCCCCAGGACCTATTTATTTCATAACTAGAATTGAAACCTCTTGATTCCCTTCATTCATTTCACTTAACCTCCCTCCCTCCTCTCCTCTGGCAACCACACTTCTGGTTCTCTGTATCCATGAGTTTTGTTTGATTTTGATTTGTTTTGTTTTTTAGGTTCCACATAAAAGTAGTATTATGTGGATTTCTCTTTCTGATCTATTTCACATGGCATAATACCCTCAAGCTTCATCCATGTTGTTGCAAATAGTAAGATTTCATTCTTTTTATGGCTGAGTAGTATTCCTAAATACTCCACATCCATCCATAGATCTATAGTATGTATATATGTATTCCTATATTTCTTATATATATTCCTATACATATAAAACACAGAAAAAACACAGTATTCCATTATATATAATGTATATGTATATACATATTATAGATGTATGTATGTGTATGTATATATGTGTGTGTATATATATATATGCATATATACACACACACACACACACACACACACCCCTTTACATCATCCCTATGCATTCATCCATTGATGGATACTTAGGTTGTTTCATATCTTAGCTATTATAAATAATGCTTCAATAAACATAGGGGTGCATATATCTTTTTGAAATTAGTGTCTTTATTTACTTCAGGTAAATACCCAGAAGTGTAACTGTGGGATCATATGGTAGATCTCTTTTTAATTTTTAGAGGAACCTTTGTAATGTTTTCCAAATTGGTTATACCAATTTATATTTCTAGTAACATTGCACAAAAGTTTCCTTCTCTTTGTGCCAACACTTGTTATTTCTTGCTTGCGGGCGTGGGGGGTAGTGCAGAGGATGAGAAGGAAGAAAGAGAATCTAAAGTGGGATCCACGCCCCACACCACCCCTGAAATGGTGCTTGATCTCACAAGCCTGAGATTATCACCTGAGCTGAAATCAATAGTCAGACACTTAAGTGACTGAGCCACCCAGATGTCCCCTTATTTCTTATCTTTTCGATAGTAACCATTCTGATAGGTATGGCATTGTGGTGTTGATTTGCAATTCCATGATGATCCGTGATTTTGGCATGTTTTCATGTTGGCCATTTGTACCTCTTCTTTGGGAAAATGTCTATTCATATCCTCTGCCTATTTTTTAATCAGATTTTTTCTACTGAATTGTATGAGTTTTTTAATACATATATGTTGGATATTAGCCCCTTAGTAAGATACATGAATTGACTGGGAGAAATTACTGCAATCAGTTGCCTTTTGATTTCTTTGATGGTTTCCTTTGCTCTGCAGAAGCTTTTTAGTTTGATATAGTCCCACTTGTGTATTTTTGCTTTTGTTCTTTCACTTTTGGAGTCACATAAAAAAAATCATCACTAAGATCAGTGTCCTGGAATTTACTGCCTAGGATTTTTTTTTTTAAATGAGTGTTTCATGGGTTCAAGTCTTAGGTTCAAATCCTCAACCAAGTTTGAGTTGATTTTTGTATATGGTATTAGAGAGTAGTCTGATTTGCTTGTGTGCATGTGCATGCACGCGCGTGTGTGTTTGTTTTTGTTTTGCATATTGCTATCTAGTTTTCCAAATGTTATGTATTGGAGGGACTATTCTTTCTACATTTTATATTCTGGTCTTCTTTACAAAAGTTCTCATACATGGATAACTGTATTTCTCTTTATTCTGTTCCATTGATCTATATGTTGGTTTTCTTGCTAACAACATACTGTTTTGATTACTGTAGGTTTGTAATATAGTTTGAAATCAGGGAGCAGGATGCCTCCAGCTTTGTTCCTTCTTAAGATTGCTTTGGCTATTGAGGACCTTTGTTGCTCCAGACAAATTTTAACATTCTTCTATTTTGGTTTAAAAATGCTGCTTGGTACTTGATAGGGATTTCATCTAATCTCTAGATGGCTTAAGGTAATATAGACACTTTAAAAATCTGAATTATTTCAATGTATGAGCACAGAGCGTCTTTCAATTTATTTCTAATTTCTTTATCAACTGTATACACATTTTAGGGGACAGATCTTTCACTTCCTTGGTTAAATTTATTCCTAGATATTTTATTCTTTTGATGCAATTGTGAATGGAATTATTTTCTTAATTCCTTTGGTAGTTTGTAAATAATGGAGAGAAACAGAACAGATTTTTGCGTATTGATTTTGTGCTCTACAATTTTACTGAATTTGTTTATAAGTTCTCACTTTTTTGGTAAAGTCTTTAGGGTTTTCTAAATATCAAATCATAGGTTCTGCAAATAGTGACAGTTTTATTTATTCTTTTCTGATTTGGATACTTGTTATTTCTTGTGCCTAACTGCTGTGGCTAAGACTTTGAATAATATGCTGAATAAAATTATCAGAAGAACCTAAAGTACTAGATACTCCAGGCTTGAAAATATACACACACACACACACACACACTTTTACACAATCATTCACACAATCCTACCTTAACTTTTGAAATAACCCATTGCATGCCAGTGCCAATCATATTTAGGTAATTGTGTGGTTTCACATTTCTCTAAGAATTCCAAGTATATTTCGATAAAGAAAAATAATTTGAAGCACCATAATATTAGATCTGAAAAGTCAGAAGCTATACATTCTTTCTCTGCCAAGTTGTGCACTAATTTTCAAACAGTAAGATTTATCAAAATGAAAAAATTGTCATATGTATCTTTTCCCTTTTTCTGAAGATACATTAAATTGAAAATAAATGAATTAAAAGGGTATAATTTCATAACAAGAAGGAAAAAATAGGGTGCCAGTAGTAGGCAAAACATTTCAACACGGTTTTAAGTCCCAGAGAACAGATCAGTAAGGATTAACCAGTAACTGGGAGAAGAACAAGAGTTGGCCTGGATTCTGACACCGTAGTATTAAGACAAAAGTAAGACCTTGTCCCATGGATAACCTTGGAGATCAGTATTTTAAGAAGCTGGTAATAACTTGGGACAGATCTGAGACATGAAAGGAAACCAAACTATGAGTGAAACAGTGTTTCAAACAATAGACTTCTCCCCTCCAGTACAGACAAAATGTCTTTCACATAGGAAACTGTACTCTGCTACCCAGGTAAACAGAGAAATGAATGGCTCTGGGGTAGAAAGTTCTTCACATACCAGCACTTAGACAGCTGTACTTTAAAAGCCTGCCATTCACACAGGGAAACACTGAATCTTCATTAGTCCACCCCAACATAGTACACAGGGCTCCTGGATTGTGCTTGCATGATCTCCTAGTTAAATATGAACAGATAGGGGCACCTGGGTGGCTCACTTGGTTAAGCGACTACCTTCTGCTCAGGTCATGATCCTGAGTCCTGGTATCGAGTCCCGCATTGGGGTCCCTGGTCTGCAGGGAGTCTGCTTCTCCCACTGACCTCTCTCCTCTCGTGCTCATTCTCAATCTCTCTCTCTCTCTCAAATAAATAAATAAAATCCATAAAAAATATGAACAGATAGTCAAGACCAACAAAGATTTGAGGAAAGCCTGAAACCTGGCAGAAGGAGAGCAGGAGAACAAGATGGATAAGCAAAGTCTTTCTCAAATGAATGTATCTTCAGAAAAAGCATGTAATGGAGTGTGATGCTGTTCACCAGAAGTGAGAGATGGAAGGGTATTGGAAGGGGAAAAGAAATGAAAGTATCTTTGCTGAATAGCAATTAGTAAAAAGGGCAATGGATAATATTCCAAGAAAAGAGAAATGGGGAGGAGGAGTCAAGATGGCGGAGAAGTAGCAGCTGAGACTACTTCAGGTAGCGGGAGATCAGCTAGATAGCTTATCTAAAGATTGCAAACACCTACAAATCCAACGGGAGATCAAAGAGAAGAAGAACAGCAATTCTAGAAACAGAAAATCAACCACTTTCTGAAAGGTAGGACTGGCGGAGAAGTGAATCCAAAGCGACGGGAAGATAGACCACGGGGGGAGGGGCCGGCTCCCAGCAAGCGGCGGAGCAACGGAGCACAAAATCAGGACTTTTAAAAGTCTGTTCCGCTGAGGGACATCGCTCCAGAGGCTTAACCGGGATGAAGCCCAGCGGGGTCAGCGTGGCCTCAGGTCCCGCAGGGTCACAGAAGGATCGGGGTGTCTGAGTGTCGCAGAGCTTACAGGTATCAGAACGGGGAAGCCGGCTACAGAGACAGAGCTGAGGAGTGAGCTCTAAGCTCGGGGTTACCTTGAACCAGTCGCAGGCTCGGTCAGCTCGGAGCGCGGCCAGAGGCCAGGGTGACGGGAGCAATTGGGCGCTGTTCTCTGAGGGCACACTGCGGAGTGGGGCCCCAGACTCTCGGCTCCTCTGGGCCGGAGACTGGGAGGCCGCCATCTTCATTCCCATCCTCTGGAGCTCTACGGAAAGCGCTCAGGGAACAAAAGCTCCCGAAAGCAAACCCGAGCGGATGACTCAGCCCGGCCCCTGGTAAGGGCGGTGCAACTCCGCCTGGGGCAAAGACACTTGAGAATCACTACAACAGGCCCCTCCCCCAGAAGATCAAGAAAAAACCAAGCCAGGACCAAGTTCACCTACCAAGGAGAGCAGTTTCAATACCAAGGAGAGCAGTGGAATTCCAGAGGAGGAGAAAGCAAAGCATGGAACTCATGGCTTTCTCCCCATGAATCTTTAGCCTTGCAGTTAATTTAATTTTTTTTTCTTTTTCAATTTTTTTTTCTCTTCTTCTAAATTTTTTTAACTTTTACCATTTTCTTTTTTAACTTTTTTTAACTAGTTTATCTAATATATATATATTTTTTCCTTTTTATATTTTTTCATTATTGGTTTTCTTTTTTTATTTGTTTCTTTTTTCTTTTCTCTTTTTTCTTTTTTTTTCTTTTTTTTTTTTTCTTTCTGAACCTCTTTATATCCCTTTTCCGCCCCCCCCTCACGATTTGGGATCTCTTCTGATTTGGTTAAAGCATATTTTCCTGGGGTTGTTGCCACCCTTTTAGTATTTTACTTGTTCCTTCATATACTCTTATCTGGACAAAATGACAAGGCGGAAAAATTCACCACAAAAAAAAGAACAAGAGGCAGTACCAAAGGCTAGGGAACCTAATCAATACAGACATTGGTAATATGTCAGATCTAGAGTTCAGAATGACGATTCTCAAGGTTCTAGCCGGGCTCGAAAAAGGCATGGAAGATATTAGAGAAACCCTCTCGGGAGATATAAAAGCCCTTTCCGGAGAAATAAAAGAACTAAAATCTAATCAAGTTGAAATAAAAAAAGCTATTAATGAGGTGCAATCAAAAATGGAGGCTCTCACTGCTAGGATAAATGAGGCAGAAGAAATAATTAGCGATATAGAAGACCAAATGACAGAGAATAAAGAAGCTGAGCAAAAGAGGGACAAACAGCTACTGGACCACGAGGGCAGAATTCGAGAGATAAGTGACACCATAAGCTGAAACAACATTAGAATAATTGGGATTCCAGAAGAAGAAGAAAGAGAGAGGGGAGCAGAAGGTATATTGGAGAGAATTATTGGAGAGAATTTCCCCAATATGGCAAAGGGAACAAGCATCAAAATCCAGGAGGTTCAGAGAACCCCCCTCAAAATCAATAAGAATAGGTCCACACCCCGTCAGCTAATAGTAAAATTTACAAGTCTTAGTGACAAAGAGAAAATCCTGAAAGCAGCCCGGGAAAAGAAGTCTGTAACATACAATGGTAAAAGTATCAGATTGGCAGCAGACTTATCCACAGAGACCTGGCAGGCCAGAAAGAGCTGGCATGATATATTCAGAGTACTAAACGAGAAAAACATGCAGCCAAGAATACTATATCCAGCTAGGCTATCATTGAAAATAGAAGGAGAGATTAAAAGCTTCCAAGACAAACAAAAACTGAAAGAATTTGCAAACACCAAACCAGCTCTACAGGAAATATTGAAAGGGGTCCTCTAAGCAAAGAGAGAGCCTAAAAGTAGTAGATCAGAAAGGAACAGAAACAATATACAATAACAGTCACCTTACAGGCAATACAATGGCACTAAATTCATATCTCTCAATAGTTACCCTGAATGTTAATGGGCTAAATGCCCCAATCAAAAGAGACAGGGTATCAGAATGGATAAAAAAACAAAACCCATCTATATGTTGCCTACAAGAAACTCATTTTAAACCCGAAGACACCTTCAGATTTAAAGTGAGGGGGTGGAAGAGAATTTACCATGCTAATGGACATCAGAAGAAAGCAGGAGTGGCAATCCTTATATCAGATCAATTAGATTTTAAGCCAAAGACTATAATAAGAGATGAGGAAGGACACTATATCATACTCAAAGGATCTGTCCAACAAGAAGATCTAACAATTTTAAATATCCATGCCCCTAACGTGGGAGCAGCCAACTATATAAACCAATTAATAACAAAATCAAAGAAACACATCGACAAAAATACAATAATAGTTGGGGACTTTAACACTCCCCTCACTGAAATGGACAGATCATCCAAGCAAAAGATCAACAAGGAAATAAAGGCCTTAAATGACACACTGGACCAGATGGGTATCACAGATATATTCAGAACATTTCATCCCAAAGCAACAGAATACACATTCTTCTCTAGTGCACATGGAACATTCTCCAGAATAGATCACATCCTCGGTCCTAAATCAGGTCTCAACCTGTATCAAAAGATTGGGATCATTCCCTGCATATTTTCAGACCACAATGCTCTGAAGCTAGAACTCAATCACAAGAGGAAATTTGGAAAGAACCCAAATACATGGAGACTAAACAGCATCCTTCTAAAGAATGAATGGGTCAACCAGGAAATTAAAGAAGAATTGAAAAAATTCATGGAAACAAATGATAATGAAAATACAACGGTTCAAAATCTGTGGGACACAACAAAGGCAGTCCTGAGAGGAAAATATATAGCGGTACAAGCCTTTCTCAAGAAACAAGAAAGGTCTCAGGTACACAACCTAACCCTACACCTAAAGGAGCTGGAGAAAGAACAAGAAAGAAACCCTAAACCCAGCAGGAGAAGAGAAATCATAAAGATCAGAGCAGAAATCAATGACATAGAAACCAAAAAAACAGTAGAACAAATCAACAAAACTAGGAGCTGGTTCTTTGAAAGAATTAATAAGATTGATAAACCCCTGGCCAGACTTATCAAAAAGAAAAGAGAAAGGACCCAAGTGAATAAAATCATGAATGAAAGAGGAGAGATCACAATGAACACCAAAGAAATACAGACAATTATAAGAACATACTATGAGCAACTCTACGCCAACAAATTTGACAATCTGGAAGAAATGGATGCATTCCTAGAGACATATAAACTACCACAACTGAACCAGGAAGAAATAGAAAGCCTGAACAGACCCATAACCAGTAAGGAGATTGAAACAGTCATCAAAAATCTCCAAACAAACAAAAGCCCAGGGCCAGACGGCTTCCCGGGGGAATTCTACCAAACATTTAAGGAAGAACTAATTCCTATTCTCCTGAAACTGTTCCAAAAAATAGAAATGGCAGGAAAACTTCCAAACTCATTTTATGAGGTCAGCATCACCTTGATCCCAAAACCAGACAAGGATCCCATCAAAAAAGAGAACTACAGACCAATATCCTTGATGAACACAGATGCAAAAATTCTCACCAAAATACTAGCCAATAGGATTCAACAGTACATTAAAAGGATTATTCACCACGACCAAGTGGGATTTATTCCAGGGCTGCAAGGTTGGTTCAACATCTGCAAATCAATCAATGTGATACAACACATTAATAAAAGAAAGAACAAGAACCATATGATACTCTCAATAGATGCTGAAAAAGCATTTGACAAAGTACAGCATCCCTTCCTGATCAAAACTCTTCAAAGTGTAGGGATAGAGGGCACATACCTCAATATTATCAAAGCCATCTATGAAAAACCCATCGCAAATATCATTCTCAATGGAGAAAAACTGAAAGCATTTCCGCTAAGGTCAGGAACACGGCAGGGATGTCCGTTATCACCACTGCTATTCAACATAGTAATAGAAGTCCTAGCCTCAGCAATCAGACAACAAAAAGAAATTAAAGGCATCCAAATCAGCAAAGAAGAAGTCAAACTATCACTCTTCGCAGATGATATGATACTATATGTGGAAAACCCAAAAGACTCCACTCCAAAACTGCTAGAACTTGTACAGGAATTCAGTACAGTGTCAGGATATAAAATCAATGCACAGAAATCAGTTGCATTTCTCTACACCAACAACAAGACAGAAGAAAGAGAAATTAAGGAGTCAATCCCATTTACAATTGCACCCAAAACTATAAGATACCTAGGAATAAACCTAACCAAAGAGACTAAGAATCTATACACAGAAAACTATAAAGTACTCATGAAAGAAATTGAGGAAGACACAAAGAAATGGAAAAATGTTCCATGCTCCTGGATTGGAAGAATAAATATTGTGAAAATGTTTATGCTACCTAAAGCAATCTACACATTTAATGCAATTCCTATCAAAGTACCATCCATTTTTTTTAAAGAAATGGAACAAATAATCCTAAAAAGACCGCGAATAGCCAAAGGAATATTGAAAAAGAAAGCCAAAGTTGGTGGCATCACAATTCCGGACTTCAAGCTCTATTACAAAGCTGTCATCATCAAGACAGCATGGTACTGGCACAAAAACAGACACATAGATCAATGGAACAGAATAGAGAGCCCAGAAATAGACCCTCAACTCTATGGTCAACTAATCTTTGACAAAGCAGGAAAGAATGTCCAATGGAAAAAAGACAGCCTCTTCAATAAATGGTGTTGGGAAAATTGGACAGCCACATGCAGAAAAATGAAATTGGATCATTTCCTTACACCACACACGAAAATAGACTCAAAATGGATGAAGGACCTCAATGTGAGAAAGGAATCCATCAAAATCCTTGAGGAGAAAACAGGCAGCAACCTCTTCGACCTCAGCCGCAGCAACATCTTCCTAGGAACATCACCAAAGGAAGGGAAGCAAGGGCAAAAATGAACTATTGGGATTTTATCAAGATCAAAAGCTTTTGCACAGCAAAGGAAACAGTTCACAAAACCAAAAGACAACTGACAGAATGGGAGAAGATATTTGCAAACGACATATCAGATAAAGGGCTAGTGTCCAAAATCTATAAAGAACTTAGCAAACTCAACACCCAAAGAACAAATAATCCAATCAAGAAATGGGCAGAAGACATGGACAGACATTTCTGCAAAGAAGACATCCAGATGGCCAACAGACACATGAAAAAGTGCTCCATATCACTCGACATCAGGGAAATACAAATCAAAACCACAATGAGATACCACCTCACACCAGTCAGAATAGCTAAAATTAACAAGTCAGGAAATGACAGATGCTGGCGAGGATGCGGAGAAAGGGGAACCCTCCTACACTGTTGGTGGGAATGCAAGCTGGTGCAACCACTCTGGAAAACAGCATGGAGGTTCCTCAAAATGTTGAAAATAGAACTACCCTATGACCCAGCAATTGCACTACTGGGTATTTACCCTAAAGATACAAACGTAGTGATCCGAAGGGGTACATGCACCCGAATGTTTATAGCAGCAATGTCTACAATAGCCAAACTATGGAAAGAACTGAGATGTCCATCAACAGATGAATGGATAAAGAAGATGTGGTATATATACACAATGGAATACTATGCAGCCATCAAAAGAAATGAAATCTTGCCATTTGCGACGACGTGGATGGAACTAGAGGGTATCATGCTTAGCGAAATAAGTCAATCGGAGAAAGACAACTATCATATGATCTCCCTGATATGAGGGAGAGGAGATGCAACATGGGGGGTTAAGGGGGTAGGAGAAGAGTAAATGAAACAAGATGGGATTGGGAGGGAGACAAACCATAAGTGACTCTTAATTTACAAAACAAACTGAGGGTTGCTGGGTGGGAGGGGTGTTGGGGGGGTGGGGTTATGGACATTGGGGAGGGTATGTGCTATGGTGAGTGCTGTGAAGTGTGTAAACCTGGCGATTCACAGACCTGTACCCCTGGGGAAAAAATATATGTTTATAAAAAATAAAATTAAAAAAAAAAAAGAAAAGAAATGGATGACACAGAGTACACAAGAGGAAGGTGACACACAGAATATCCACTGAGACTGTCCGACATCAATCTGACAGGGCTTCTCACAAGGGCAAAGTGAAAAAACGTGTCTTCATATTGAAGAAGCATCCCAAACCCATGAAAATAGAAATCCCAGTACTGTGATGAAGAGTTATGGAACTGCAGAAAAACTAAAGAAATTTAGAAGTTGTTTTTTTCCCTTTTTTTTTTTAATTTGCTGGGATGAAGGAGAGTGAGGAGGCCGAAAAGGCTGAGGAAATAGTTACCTGCAAAGCAGGGGTCACTTAATTAGCATTGGTATTCTCATCAGCAACACTGGATAACAGATGACAAAGGAGTGGCTTTGTTTTTTGTTCTGTTTTGTTTTTAATTTTGAGAGATGATTTTTAAACCAGCTGTTCACTACTCAGTATTTTCAATTAACTTTGAGTTAGAATAGAAAACAATTTCAGACATCAGAAAACTTTTCACATATCAGGTCCTAGAATGTTACTTAGATTTTTAGCATTAGAAGGAAATAAACCATAAATAAAAGGTGAAAAGGGAAATGACATCAGAGTCCCAGTCCCCTTCAGTAGCAGATGTAGAGATGGCAGTCAGTCCAGACTACAGAGGCAAGGCTGCAGTTTCCAGGAGAAAGGAGGTGTTTGGTGATTAACAAGGAATATGCGAGAGATTCATCTCTTTTTTTTTTTTTTTTTGAGTTTTTAGAACAATTTAAGACAGGCAATGTAAGTTGGGAGTCTGGGGAGAATCACAGGGAGAAAGAGCTCTACAAGAAATAAAAGTCATCTTACCTATTATTTTGTCCATTTCTGGTTTCACTGGCAGGAACCATGTTCCACATTTCTATCTCTTGTATCTGTTGAGTAGTTACATGAAAATGGTCTGGCACTATTACTGGCAGAGATTAAGTCTGTAATTCACAGCAGGGCAATACGGTGGTTGTTGCTGTCCATGGTTCTGAGAAAATTGGTCATCATTACGGCAAAACCCAACCTTCTGCACAGAGCTCTTGATTTTTCCTGGGTATTAGTTGACAGATGGGGTATCACTAATTCTTCCTTCAAGCTAAAAATATGCGTGGCTGCAGAAATGTCACTGGTAGATAGATAGTTACACTGAAAGAGATGACATTATGAGGAATTTAAGATTTGGTCACAGTCATGCAATTACTTTCCTTATGGCACTGGTGAAATTCCTTTATAACTAATTCCAAGTGAGCTGCTGCTCCGAAGATCTGTCATCCATTGAGATTCAGTGTCAGGTCACTGATGACTTAGGAAGTCAACTCACATTTGATTATGTAAGTTCTGCTGTGTCTCAGAAAGTGTTTTATACTCCTATTTTCCCATTGACATATTACAGAGATCTAGATTGAAGAGAAAATAGATAGTGATCGCAGGTTTAAAAATTTACTCATACTACTCCTTAAACATGTAAAGGAAAGCTAGCATTTTTGTTTTCTATAAAAGATCTAAATTTGCTAGCAGTTTTCTATTCTTCTGTGTTTTAAAAGAAAGGAAAAAAAACAGGTGACTTTTGAGCAACAGATTTGGACCACTTATGTAGGAGACCACTTACTTAAGTAGACCACTTAGGTCTACTTATGTGTGAGCTTTTTCAGTAGAGTACATTACTGTAAATGTATCTTTTCTCTTCCTTGTAATTTTCTTAAGATTTTCCTTACCTTCTTAATGATAAGAATGCAATATAGAACAGCCATAACCTATAAAATATGTGTTAATAGACTGTTTAAGTTATCCATAAGGCTTCTTGTCACAGGCTTTTAGTAATTAACTGTTTAGGGAGTCAAAAGTTACACTTGGATTTTCAATTTTACAGGGGTTAGTGACCTTAACCCTCACATTGTTCAAGGGTCAGTTGTGTAGTTTAACCTGCCAACATAGGATCTCACAGTCTTCACAAGTATAAAACCTATTTTCAATGATTTAGTCACTTTCAGATAAATACTCTGCCTTTCAGGCCAGTGAGTACATGTAAAGGTGTTCAAGTTCAAACTAGAATGATCTATCACCTCAACCTGTTGGAATGGCCATTATCAGAAAGATGAGATTAGAAATGTCAGCATGAATGTGAAGAAAAAGAACCCTAGTGCACTGTTGGTAGAATTGTAAACTGGTGCAGCCACTATGGAAAACAGAATGGAGGATCCAAAAAACTAAAAACAGAACTACCCTAGGATCCAACAATTCCACTCCTGGGAATATATCCAAAGGAAATGAAAACACTAACTTGAAAAGATAGTTGTACCCCCATGTTCACAGCTGCATTGTTTACAGTAGCCAAGACTTGGAAACAACCTAAGTGTCCACTGATGAATGATTGGATACGGAAGTTGTGGTCTATACATAGACGGTGGAATATGATTCAGTGTCACACACACACAACTAAGAAATCTTACCATTTTCAGTAACATAGATGGACCTTCAAGGCATTGTACTAAGTGAAAATAAGCCAGACAGAGAAAGAGAAATACTGTATGATTGATAGACAAATACGGTATAATCTCTTATGTGGGATCTAAATATATATGTATCTAAATACACAAGTAATCTAAACATACATAAAGAGATCAGACTTGAGAATTTCAGAGGCAGAGGTTTGGAGGGAGGAGAAATGGGAGGAAGATGGTCAAAATGCACAAATTACCAATTAGAGGATAAATAAATACTAGGGACATAATTTACAACATGACTACAGCTAACATTGCTGTAGGATATATAGGAAAGTTTAAACCAGTTTAAAAAGATTAAACCATGAGCACAATACTTTCCCGTGAAGGGAGCTGGAGGAAAAAATAAAATTTCAGTTAAAGCAAAGAATTAAACTGTTGTTTATAAAAATAATGATGCAAGAAAAGGTATTTTAATAGCATACTCTTACCTTAGGCTTGTTGGAAAAGCCCAGGGATAACTCTGAAGATGGGCATACTGAGGTGGGCAATTTAATGAAATAATGGTACAAAACCTAATGTGGTGTCAGGCAGGTGGAGCTTTCCTACAGTAAATGAGACAAAGAAAGCAAAAATACAGAACAAATTCACAATGGCATGGAATTACTAATGGCATGGAAAGGAAAGTAAACAATAAAAAGGAACTGTGTTCATGAGAGTCTTAGAGGGGTGATCAAACTCAGACTGTAAAGGTTTCAGTTTCTGTGTGGCCAGATTGCCAAGAACTTGCGATAGGTATCTCGAATTTTAAGTCATGAAAACTGTCATATATGAATCCTTTTTATAGGAATAATCAGAAGCATCTATGTTGTGATTAGTGCTGCCCCATTCATTAATTTTCTTTTATAAATGAAGGGCTAATGAATTAAATGGAGGCAGCTATCAATTTTTCTTAAATGATGCATTCTATTTTTTCAGGCACAGAATTTATGCCAGTACTCAATAAATACTTTTATTACTGTCCACTGATTAAACCATAAAAATCCTTTTTTTAAGTCATTTTTTTAAAGATTTTATTTATTTATTTGATAGACAGAGATCACAAGAAGGCAGAGAGGCAGGCAGAGAGAGGGGGGGGGGAAGCAGGCTCCCTGCTGAGCAGAGAGCCTGATGTGGGGCTTGATTCCAGGACCCTGAGATAATGACCTGAGCTAAAGACAGAGGCTTTAACCCACTGAGCCACCCAGGTGCCCCAAACTATGAAAATCTTTATTCAACAAGTAAAAGTAAATTCAAGATTACTATATATAAATGGATCAACAGGTTGAGCCTAAAACCTGTAAAAACTGAAAGATTGGTAAAATGGAAACATACAATACCACTGAAGTATGCAAAATACAAAGTACATAATACACACGAGAGGAAATCTGGCAAGATCCATTGCTTTAATTGTTTTCTAGACTCCGACACACCAGGTGAAATTTTGGTTTCCTAAAGTTCTAAATGGAAACCCCAGTAACCTAGAAGATAATTTCTAAGAGTTACAGGAAACTCTTATTTTCCATTTCTATCATTTTAGTTCAGATGGGGAATTCTCCTCTGCTCTGTTTTTCATTCAAGTTGTTCTCATCTCTTTCAAATTTATCCCTTGTATAATATTTTCTGTTTTGAAATGCTCTAAGAGATTCCTTCTTGAGTTCCACAATTTCACTAGAAGTAAGAATGTCATTTTCCTCCCACTGTACAGATGAAAACAAAGTATTGCGTGATGAGTTTACACTGTTGGTTCATATAAATTAATGGAGCCAAAATAAGAAAATAAGCTTTCTATTTTAAGTTATGCTATTACACATAAACTCTCTACATTCTCTCTTTGATCTCTTCCACATACAAATTCTAGCATCATCTTCAAACTGAAATCACTGTCTACCTCAGATGTAAAGTACTTTTTTTTTTTTTCCAGGCCAGCTTTTCATTGACTTTCTCAATGTGGCTTTCATTGACATCTTTTCCTATGTGAACATCATTAGCCTGTAAAATGAAATATTCCTCAGCCTTAATTGTATTTAACATGCTATAATGACTTCATCCTAGAATTATAAGATCAAATGCAAATTATAGGTTCTGCTCAGAAACCGAAGATTTTTCTCAATTCAAGGACTTGCCACAAATCTGCTTTCCCTTACTGTTACAATGCGATAGAGTAACATCACTTACCATGCTTAAACCACACTAGAGAAGAGTATAAAACAGTTCCTTAAGAGAGACATCACTATATTTCCTCTGTTTTTAAAATTTCCATTAAATTATAATGGATTTTATGTACCTCATTGACAAAGAGAGAGCCATTGCTTACCTTTCTCTAGAAGACAAGTGGAAAAAAGGCAACAGGGCCCAGTGATCTAAGAGCCAAGAGATAAAGATGTTAATTTCCATTCTGGTGCTCACTTCCTTAATAACCGTGAGATACCATATGAGCCTCCGTTTCCTCAACAGCAAAAGAGTGTAATTGGAACAGCACCACTTTCTTTGGCACTGTTCAAAGGACGGAAGGGTCAAAGGACAGAACTTATTTGACAAATCTTTGAAAATGACAGAGCACTCTGGAGAAGGATCATATTAATAAAACACATCTCGGGCGCCTGGGTGGCTCAGTGGGTTAAGCCGCTGCCTTCGGCTCAGGTCATGATCCCAGAGTTCTGGGATCGAGTCCCGCATTGGGCTCTCTGCTCAGCAGGGAGTCTGCTTCCCTCTCTCTCTCTCTGCCTGCCTCTCTGTCTACTTGTGATCTCTCTCTGTCAAGTAAATAAATAAAATCTTTAAAAAAAAAATAAAATAAAACACATCTCTGCTCTATTTCAGCTCTCACTATCCATGACAAAAAACTAACAAAAGAATCAACAAAGAGAACACTCTCAAACTTGCTTCAAATCTTTACATTCTTCACTTGCCTCTTGATGGCCTTACATGTCATGATCTTTATCCAAGAGATTTGCCCATTCAGTGTCCTGCTCCCTGTTGCCACCCATAAATTACTTTATGGAAGCCTCTCTTTCTGTAACCCTTCCCCTGCTCAGCTTAGCCCAGCTCCCATTCCTACTGCTGTCTCCTTTGTAGTTTTTCATCCAGACTTAAAACTGTATGAGGTAATTATATATGTATTTTCTATATTCCTCAAGATTGAAAGTTCTGCGAGCTGGAAATTTACCTATCTTATTCACAGTTGTTTTCCCCTGCCCCATCACATAGTAAAGCTTCCTAAAAATGCACAAATAACTACAATAGATCATGAGTCCATAGAATTTTCTTTATCACTTTAAAGTGGTAGCCAAATAAATTTAGAAGGTAGAGCTTACAAGATGAGTCTCCTCTAATTTTTCCATAATATGTATTCTTTCTTTAAAAAATATTTATTCATTTGGGGGAGAGAAACAGAGATAATGAGCTGGGGGAGGGGGAGAGGGGGAGAGGGAGTGGGAGAAGTAGACTCACTGGGGCTCTATGTGGGGCTTGATCCAAAGGCAGACCCTGAACCATCTGAGCCCCCCACTGAGCTTATATTCTAAAAACTAGAGATTCACTCTTTTGGGGGGTGAACTATCTATTATTGTATTACTTTATTTATTACTAATTATTTAATAGCTTATTGAGGAATGATTTATATACAAAAATATTACACACATTCACTTTTAAATGCACAACACAAAAAGAGGACTGACCAGAAAAGGAGTCCTGAGTTCATCACAAATATAATATTTTATACATCACTTATTGAATAAAGTTATCAGAATTTTTTCTTGGGATGATAAGCCACATTCAGAACTCCATTTTACCCTAGGATCTTTGTATGAGGCGTTCAGTACACTCCTTGTAAGTCCGTCCCTATTTTCTTAGAGTACTTTCAAAATGCATTTCATGAGCCTCTATATTCTCTATGAAATTGCTTTGTTGAGTGGAAAATAGTTATCACACCAGTGATTAAAGTTTCTCCAAGAGAACTTAATTTTCTAGGTCCAGATAACAAACACAGTCATATTCAAGGATAAGACCATGAAATTTCTTTGCCTCAATCAAACCCTAGCATCCCTGCGGCCCAGGTTCACTAGGAGGTGTTACTGGTGCAGTGCACGGAACATCCTGATCTTCACACCCACTTCATCACCTTTCCTATTTTCTGAGCCATAGTGGTGGTGTTCCTCTGGGCAGAGTCATTTTTAACCATGTTTTCGATGTGCTACTTTCTGCCGTGCTCTCAATTATCATGTATACAAGCCCCGCTGCTTTATTCCTTTGAATATGTTTGGAAATATAGAGTCTCCCGGCCTAGGTTTTCTGTTTTCTCTTTTTTAATTTTTATGTATTTATTTATTTTACCTTGTGCCAAGTACTTCACCATCAGGACATCTCGAAAACTGACATCTGTCCAACGGAGGTCTCAAATTCAACATTTCTGTTCTGAGACATGCGGTGTTTTTTAGGAAGAAGTAAGAGGTGAGACACAGGAATTACCATATGTTTTCTTAGTTCCTGACCATGTGAATCCTGAATCAGCATGTTTCCCCTGATATTGAATAGTTCTCCATTTACTGATTTTTGCAATTTTTTAAAAGATTTTATTTATTTATTTGACAGAAATCACAAGTACGCAGAGAGGCAAGCAGCGGGGTGGAGGGGGGGAAGCAGGCTCCCCCTGAGCAGAGAGCCCCACATGGGGCTCGATCCCAGGAACCTGAGATCATGACCTGAGCTGAAGGCAGAGGCTTAACCCACTGAGCCACCCAGGCACCCCAGATTTTTGTAATTTTGTAAGCATTGTGCAATTAACTATTTTATGGCATTGAGGCGGGAAGAAGATTTACCACGTACTATAAGACCAGCTATCTATGCAGTGGCCAGCTTCCCCTCACGATGGTTACATGTGCTCCTCGGCATTGCATTAAAGTGAAAACATTCATTGTTCACTTCTGTGAACTTCCATTTTTGTCAAATTCATCTATATAATTAAAAGTTTTTGCCCACTCGCTTACCTCTATGACTCCCCAAGAAATCAGGAATATGTTTCTCTGGTCTTTTAATAAAGCTGTAGTATAAAAGTGGTATTTTTAGAAGTTAAAGGAATTTGGAAATCTGGAAATGTAAACTCTCCAGACAGACACTCAAATCAACTTCCACATATGCTTTTTTAATTGAAAATAATTAAGAAACCAAGTATATTTTTGTACTCCCCCTTTCTAGTGCCCTTGTCCTTAATATATGTATGTGTGCACACACGTTCTTTGCTGCTTTCGTTCCTCAGTGCCCACAGACGATATGCAACTGCTGTTTCAAATCGTTCACTGTGCACAGCAAATGAAAACTGCACTGAGACTGCTAACACTATAAATCCCCACAATGTTGAGTGAAATGTATGTGGGTTTAGGTCTTGACAGGAATAGAAATTCAACAATGCCACTCAGTGACACGAGATTGTCTTCACAAGTATTACCTGCAAGGCCAAACCATCCTGTCATCAAATTTCTACTCAATATGTGAAATTAATCAGGGTGATTATCAGTTGGTTATCACAGCTTTTGAAAGGCAGACATAGGCCTACCCAGCATGGGATCTGTGGGATTGTGCTCACTCTGCATTTAGGAAGACATACTTAATTCTTCAATGTGTCCCATCTCCTATGCCCCATTGTCCTCCGCTGTGCTGAGGCAGAGTTGCTTTTCTGCATTATCAGCTGTATTTCCTATGCTGTCACCATCTGGAGGAGGAGAAAGAAAAAGGAAGCACTAATGTAATTTTTTCTTATCCAATATGTGTCTTGTATCCAGAGAACCCTAAGACTTTAAGGTACAAGGGATATCTAAAGATCAGAAAACCTATAACCTTACTCCTGTTTGATGCTGGAATCTGCTCTGACAGTCTTAACTCATTAGTTGATTTATTCACCAATGATTTCAGCCAAAACAGGATTCATGAGATTCATTCATTTATCCATTTTTCTTTGAATATTTATTTCATACTGTGCTCTGAAGATACAATCGAGAAATAGCAAAAAATCCTAGCTCTCGTGAATTTTACATTCGAATAGGAAAAGAAAGACCAAAAACCAAAAATAATTAGCAAAAAGGTATGATGTCAGGTATCATTAAGAGCCATAGATGAAATAGGGGAAAAATTGCTAAAGAGAATGATGGAGCTCAATTTCAAATCAGATGATTAGGAAACACCTCATTGAAGAAGTGTCTGGGGACAGAAGCCTTGGGAAGTGAGCATGAGTGTATCCATAGAAGAGCCTTCTAGGCAAAGCCAAAACCCTAACCGAAACACTTATGGATATAAAAGCTCTTAGGTATCTATTGCCTAGTGTGTTTGAAGAGCAAAGGTCCAGTGTGGCTAACACCCAAGAAATAAGGGAGATAATAACAGGACATGTGGTCAGAGAGGTAATGTGATTAGAGGAGAATGATATACAGATCTCCTGGGACATTGTAGGCTACTGTAATGATTTTTGCTTTCTCTCTGACTGGTAGGGCAGGTCATTGATAGGTTTTGAAGGATGGAGTGGCATTATATGATTGACATTCTAAAAGACAAATGTCTGTATATTTTATATATTGGGGTCATATTAATATAGATATGGATAATTTCCCCTGGCTGCAGTGTGGACAGTGAGTAATTGGGTCGAAATCAGAATCAGGGAACAAATGATGAGGCCATCACAATTATCTAGACTAGAAGCACAGATGGCTTGGATCGTGTCGCTGTGGTGGATGTAGTAAGCTACAGTATTTTAAACTTATTTGGAAAGTAGAGCTAATAGGTTTGGCGGCCAAAGTGAATGCTGGCTATAAAAGAAGAATTACGGATAACACCAAGATTTTTAGCTTAGGCAGCTGAAAAACAATGTAGCTATAATCCAGATGGAGAAGATGTCAGGGGAAGCAGGTTTTGGGAGATAGGACAAGTCTTCTTTGGAAATGTTGAGTTCAAGTTGTCTTTGACTACTTATGTAAAGACAGTAGGTGGTATTGCACAGGTCTGGAATTCAGGGATTTAGGAGAGAAATCCAGGCTGGAGAATACTTTTAGAGTTCATTCATATTTAAATAATATTTAAAGCCATGATTATCAAGGAGTGCGTTTAAATAAGGAAGAAATATCCAAATATTTTGTTTAAAGGTTCTGTGATGTTAAGATAATGGGAAGCTAAAAAGAGTAACCACAGAAGGGAAAATACTGGGAGGGGGAAGGGCCCCAGAGCACCACTGAAGAAGTATTTTTAGAAAATGGCTATGACTAAAACTACCATAATGTTATATGTCAATTCTCTCAAGTAAGGAAAGTGGGAGTGAATAATATGTAAAATTCTGCTGATAAATAAAGAATGGCAAAAGCTGAAGACTCCTGCATTTAGCAATGTGTTTCTAGGTGATTTTGATAGAAGTAGTTGTGGCATCATAGTCTCACTGGAATATTCTTGAAGAGAATAGGCTGCAGAGAATAAGTCTACCCAATTACTTTGAGAAGACTGTTAAATAGTGCAGAGAAAGAGTGATGCTTAGGGAGAAAGAGGGCGTGTGTGTGTGTGTGTGTGTGTATTTCAAGACAGCACCTACCACAAGCAGATTTTATTCTCTGGGAATGGTACCATATGAAAGTCAACTCATTCCATCTTTGACCTGTTTGACTTTTACACTTTATTTTAATTATCCCCCAACCTCTCTCACCACCATCTCTGTTAAAATCTTCTTGAATTAGTGACCTTGCTGAGTTATTTTTTCCTCATACCACCAAATCATCAATAACGGTTTGGGTTGCAAATTCCAGTTTCACTGGAGTATGGGAGCATCTTAACATCGATACAAATGTATTTCTAAACAGGAAATGCAGAGATCTCAACTCCCTTTTTCTACATCTCAAAAAATAAACACTACAGGGAGTACAAGACAGGGATGTCTCTGTTTCAGTCAATAGTTTAGCTTCCTTTTTACTGGTAACTCATACTTTTGGGAACATAGTGGGAGGTTGCAGTTGAGTTTCCTATGACTAAAAATGTGAATCCACAATTATTTTAAACAAGCAATTTGTAGTTCTCATTGTATTATGCCACAAAAGAAATGTTTGTGAGGTAATGTCTTCTTACTCTGAAGATCAGAATACACCAAGAGGTTTTCTAAACTACAGAAGGGACTTGACAGTATCTACAGTTTTTGTCAATTATTGTCACAAACAACGCTACATAACAAACCACTTACTAACTTAAGTACTCTGCATCCATGAGGTGGAGAAATGCTGTAGACTCTTAGTAGACAGGACTGCAAAGTCACCTGGCAAACAAAAATGGGAAGGTGTGGAAAAATAATGCAATTCATTTTTGACCATGCTGTTGCAATTTGCTGTGTTTTTCTAACTGGCTCAGGATATATCCTAAGTAGTGAATATTAAAAAGAAAAATGATGGGGCGCCTGGGTGGCTCAGTGGGTTAAAGCCTCTGCCTTTGGCTCAGGACATGATCCCAGGGTCCTGGGATCGAGCCCCGCATCGGGCTCTCTGCTCGGCGGGGAGCCTGCTTCTTCCTCTCTCTCTGCCTGCCTTTCTGCCTCCTTGTGATTTCTGTCTGTCAAATAAATAAATCTTTAAAAAAAAAGAAAGAAAATGATGGTATGAGAAGTAAACTAATATAATTATAATCATTAAATATGGAATAATGTTGTAGTTGTGAAAATTTCTTTTTTTTTAGTTGTGAAAATTTCTTAGAGTTCATTTTCTCAATCCCTACACTCAGTTAACTATGTCTCCATAGACAAATGTATCATTTTTTTCATTGAATTTATGATAAAGTTTATAAATTTATATACACTTTTTTGGTCTTCTCCTCCTAGTGAACTGAAAACTCCTCAAAGACCTAAACCATATTAATTTTGATCCCCAGAGTATCACTAGCCCTTAGCACAAAACAGTACTCCGTAAGCACACACTGAAGGAAAGAGAGAAGAAGGGAAACGTTGAGTAAGCAGGAGCCAAATGAAAGGAAGAGAGAGGGGAATGATAGGCAGAGGGGAAAACAGAGTAGTGGGCTCTGAGGTGAGAAGGAATGTGGTATGCAGACCTGAAAGCAGTCTGTCCAGTCCAGTATAATTAGCTGACAGGAAAAGGGCAGAAAAGATTTAGAAATAATCCATACTCTGAGGGCACAAGGATGCAAAGTCTTAATGGCAGTGAGATTCTACTGCTATGTTCTATAAGAGAAAGTTGTATGGTGAGATTTCTCTTTAAAAAAATAGGGGGCACCTGGGTGGCTCAGTGGGTTAAAGCCTCTACCTTCGGCTCGGGTCATGGTCCCAGGGTCCTGGGATCGAGCTCCGCATTGGGCTCTCTGCTCAGCGGGGAGCCTGGTTCCCCCTCTTTCTCTCTGCCTGCCTCTCTGCGTACTTGTGATCTCTGTCAAATAAATAAATAAAATCTTAAAAAAAAAATAGTACACTGGTGTCTCCCACAGAAGTTCTGGGAAGACATGGCACTGAACACATACTCACCCAGATTTACACACATTTCTCTGTCACTTCTGAGCCAACCACCTCAGAGAGCTGGGCAGGCATGGAGCTTGGAGCACATTCCATGGAAGAGCTGGTGCTGTTCTTTCCCTCCAGCAGAGCCTGGAGAGTGCTGTTCAAGGGAGCTTGACTGGACTGTATGTATGAGCTTGACCAGCCCTCTGGGAGATAAGGAATTACCAGCTGCCTGGGCTGGGGCCTGGGACTACTTCTGGGTTTTGGAAAGCTCTGAGCTTCCCCTTGATGCTTTCACTGCCCAGCCAGGCCTCAGGGGAAAGGTCTTTGTCTTCCTTGTAGAAAATGAAGCACATCACATCCCATCAGGCATATTATGGTAACTGAAAAATGTCTACCAGAATAACAAATTCAAATCCATAAATGGTGGGACAAAACCTCTTGTCTCATAAAATCAAGTGGAAATAATATTTTAAAGTATCAAGAATGATATAAAACACATGAAGTAAAGGTGAGGTTTGGAGAAAAAAATCTGAAAACCAAATAAGATGATAGTTGGATTTTCAGGAAGAGAAAAGAATTGGGCAGGCTATCAGAGTTAGCTAAAAGACAGTAATTTCTCTGACCTGAGGGGGAAAACAAATAGGCACACTCAAAGAGCAAGAATGTTAGTCCCAAGAGAAGTCTGCTGGTCTTCTTCTCCACCAAATCCCCAGAGCAAGAAAAGTACTTGGTACATAGGAGGTCCTAAATGGAGTTTTCCTTTGAGAATTAATAAACTTGAAATTTGCTTCTGGCTGAATTGATGAAATGCTTTGGAGGCATGATGTTAAATGACGTATAATCTACTTAGGGTAAAGGGGATCAAGATGGAGAAAAAAGTGCAGTTGTAGTTAAAAATGAAACAAAATGGAACATTGGGGTTTCCTTCAATATGCCTCAACATTTGACTCTTAACCAAAAGGTAGTAAATTATTACTGATCACTCACACAGGCCATAAATACCAGTCAGTCATAGTGATGCCATAACGAACTACCAGAGTCAAAAGTGATTGGAAGGTATATTTAGACTAAATTAAAAAAGGCTTAAACAAAAACTTTGTAACACTCATACTTGGCATGTAATTGTAGAAATAAGTGTGTGTTATTTTTAACCAAAGAAATTCGTGTTTAATAGAATACCTAATTTGCTTTTATAATCTCCAAATACTTGTTAAATGTCAGGTAATGGGCTTTGTGTCAGCATGTAGCCATTAATGCTATGGGAGTGGAGAGGTTGTCAAGGAAAAAAAAAATGCATCCCTGTTTTTTTACCCTGAGTAGAATGTCTCATGTCCCTTGCTGAGCGAGAGAGGCAACATGCTAACAGGAGTAGAAAACTGAATTTCATGATCTCTGGGTGACTTTCTGTATATACTATGGTATGATTTTCTATTGATGACAGCAGTATGTAAGGATGACCGCTACTTTTTAGATTCTTGGAAATTTTACAAAGCAGTTTCTTCTCACTCCTTGGGATTCTAATAACATTTACACTAGTCAAAAGTTTTTTACACTAGTTTTTAAATCAAAAACTTTTTACACTAGTTTTTAAATTAAAAAACTATCTGAATATTTTTAAAAGAACTATTTTTAGAAAATCCCCAAACACATACTGCAAACTGTATAATGAAGTATTACATTCTCCTTCTCTGAATACGTTTGCCAATAATTCCAACCAATTTTGTATGACTCCCATTTTCCTTTGGTATATAGGAACGTATAAAAAAAGAAATAACAGCAACTTTTCATAGATCTCTCAGGACAATGAACATCTCTTTTATGGCTTTTATGGGACAGAATCACTCTTATCATATTTTTAACATGGTTCTAATAGTAAATGTTTACTGACTTATTTTACTCCCGCCAATTTTGTCTGTATCACCCATCACGTTGTGTGATGCTAATTAATTCCAAATGAGGAACTGACCCACGGGAAGTATGAGTGTGCAGTGCTGCCAAACTCAGGGAGGCCAAAAGAACATTTTATTGGTACCATGTACTCATCTGGGGAAGTGTTGCTACCTTGTTCTGTTAAAAAAAAAAAAAAAGATCTGCCAAGGGGCACCTGGGTGGCTCAGTGGGTTAAAGCCTCTGCCTTCAGCTTAGGTCATGATCCCAGAGTCCTGGGATCAAGCCCCGTATTGGGCTCTCTGATCATCAGGGAGCCTGCTTCCTCCCCTCTCTCTGCCTGCCTCCCTGCCTACTTGTGATCTCTCTGTCAAATAAATAAAATCTTTTAAAAAATATCTCCCAAGACACTTAATTTGCCACATTACTTGGAGCACAGACTGTATCTTTGAGATTTGCTCTGTGAAAACATGCCATGCAATATGATTAAGCAGAATGAGAGAACGACTATATGGAAAACAAAATGAAAACTTTGTTTCTGACCCTTTGGAATCATATTTCACTATTGATGAGGGAACAGAAGGCAAGCTGAGAACAAAGCACAAGCTGACACCTGCACACTCCCCCCAGCCCCCAACTCCTGGGGGGCGGGGGACGACATGGGGGACACTTCCAGGAATCTCCCCCAACTATCTTGATGTTAATACCTTGCTAAAGGGAAAAACCTTGAAAATGGCAAGGCCTCTGGTATCCAATTTCTTGTGGGTCCTCTTTAACATAGGAAAGTTCTTTAGAAATCTCCCTTTTCCCTTACCTCCCACAAACCCATAATTTATAATCAGTCGCCCAGTCATAACCCCAGTGCAGCAGCTCTTTCTGCCCAAGGGTCCTGTCCCTGTGCTTTAAGAAACCACAATTGTGCACCAAAGATGTCTCAGTTCTTTCTTGGTCGTCAGCTCCGGACTCCACCCCACCAACCCTCACTTATATTCTAAACCTTCATCATTTGGTGCCTGAATGTGGGGCTTTCAGTCTTTACATCTGGACGCTGAGCGTCGGTGCAAAATTGGTGAGTACTCTGTCTCCTCTTCCTTTACTTTCATTTCAGGGGCTTTTCAAGGAGTGTGGTCTTATTGGAACACTTGCATGTTGATTGCTCAGGCTGTAATCCTCTAGCCCGTGGCTGCTCTATGGGGAGAGAAAGCCTGTCTTTTGGCTGGAAATTAGTACTCTGACCTGAATGGTAATAAAACCCAGAAACTTGATGTCCGCTCTCTATTCCAGTTCTTTCTTTCTTTTTCTCTCCTTCTTTTTCTTTCTTTCTTGCCAGAGAGAGACACAGTGAGAGAGGGAACAAAAGCAGGGGGAGTGGGAGAGGGAGAAGCAGGCTTCCTGCTAAGCAAGGGGCCCCATGCAGGGCTCAATCCCAGGACCCTGGAATCATGACCTGAACCGAATGCAGATGTTGAACGACTGAGCAGGCGCCCCTTTATTCCTGTTCTTATACAAAGTTGTCTGTCTTGGGTGTGGGACAGCCACCTAAGTCATCAGGATTGCTGCCAATCTTAACTGCTGTGTGCGGTTTCCTCCTGATTGATCTAAAGTGATCCCATCCACATCCCTCATCTGGCTGCTTCTGGCCATGGGACCTCCACTGGGAATGAAGGTTTAGAATACAGGTGAGGTTTAGTGGGATGGAGTCCAGAGCCGAAAACCAAGAAAGAATTCTTGAGATGTCTTTGGTGCAAAATGGTGGTTTATTAAAGCATGGGGACAGGACCTGTGGGCAGAAAGAGCGGCTTCCCCAGGGTCGTGAGGTGTGGCAGGTTAAGTACCATCTGGTTTGGGAAGGTAAGGAAAAAGGGAAGTTTCAACTAAACTTTCATATACTAAAGAGGACCTATAAGATACTGGATATCAGAGGCCTTGCCATTGTCAAGGTCGTTTTTCCATTCTAAGCACGGTATTAACATTAAGATAGTTGGGAGATTGCTAAAGAATGTCATATATGTCCCACCCAGGAATGGGGGTGGAGGGACGTTGCAGGGTGTCAGCCTTTGGCTTTGTCCTCAGCCAGCTCTCTGTTCCCTCATCCCTGGGAGCTGGCTGAAACCAGTGCCCAACTGAATTAAAAATCCAACAGGGGACATTTCTTAGGGAAGTTGACTGTCAGGACCACGTGTGCGGGAATGTCGCTTAGACCAGGATGGATTTCGGTCTCTACTGTTTGTCAGTGTCCTCTGCTAAGTACTTAAAGCTACGAAGTTAAGTAATTTCCCCTTGTAAAAGTTTTCTAGTATTTTCCATGGGTTAAGATGATAGGGCGGTACGCAACCTTCAGGACAGATGGTGGCGCAGCATGGCATGATATTTCAGTCCATTCACCAGGTACCCAACGTAGCTTAGGATGCGATGGGGAAGGGGAGGGATGCCAGCACCCCTCCAGGGCCTTTCATAGCAGGATCGTGGTCAATAGCAATGTCTTATTTGAGGAATGCCTCCATTTGCTTTTGACACAAGGGAGTCTCCGGTGTATCTCAATTGGGATGCCAGCCAGGAGTCAGGGGCGATTTGGTAATAGACCTTCTTTACGTTTCTGGGAGCATGGCCTCAGTAGGCTTCTTCAGTTCCCAGACTCTACCTTGGGGTGCCTTTTAGCCCACTGGAAGGAAACTATTGCAAAACTTGGAAAAGGACTGAGCTCCTGGAACACTGCATGGCCTCAGTGGGATCTATCAGATCTCCTCCACAGGAAATAGTGTGAATGGACCTAGGGGACCTTCATTGCTCATACCTAGGCCTTCACTCCTTTACACTAGGGCCCCAACCTAAGGGCCTCCTGCAGAAAGTGTTTGCCCGAGTATGTCTGGCTAATAACCCCCTCCTGACATAGTGGATGATAATTAGGGAACTAAGCTCCTCCTGGTAAACCCAGGCTGCTGGCGGATACGCAGGCCATCCCTAGCAAAGGGGACTCTCACTTTCTCTCTCTCTGTTCCTCCTAACAGATGTGGGGTCTTCTCCCTCACTCATTTCCCGGGTTGATGGCTATAACTAGAGCCAACTGGGGTTCATCTCCCTCGGGACAGAGACATTAAGGGATATTTCCAAGCAGCTGCCCAGACTCCCTTTGTTTCAGGGAAATTCCCTGTCTTCTCTGGCCTGATCGGACTGCCTAACCCCTCGCCCCTTGTTGGTGGGAAAACATGGTGTTTGCTCCTCTGTTGGAGCTGATGAGCTCTGAAACAGAGAACCCCTTATCTGCCTTCTGGAAGACTTTGTCTCTTCTGTCTCCCCTACCCTATTTCTACACCAACGTGGGTGCCGCCTGCGTGACCACCCTTGGTGCCTCCGCGGCTTCTCCTCTTTTCAGGGTCAGGGAGCGAGAAGAGCACCCCCTGGACCTCACACCTCCCACTCCGGATCTCCCACCTGTCTCTCGGGTAAACCCTGGAAGTGGGGTGGGCTCAGGTGGAATGTCCATCAGTAGTAAAACTAAGTTAAGTTTGTTGGTTTAATTAAGATAGACGTGTCTTTAAAGTTAACAGCACTGAATGCGCAACTTACTCTGTTGAGGTTTGCTGAAAGTCAAATAAGCTAATATGATCTCTGTTGCAGTTTGTTAGCAAAAAGATGACCAAACTGATGGTTCATTGTCTGTCTCAAAGTTTTCATGGGTAATTGTTCAGATAGCTCTCAAAGTCGTTGGACTTGGATGATAAGTGGAATTAAATTCATTGGACATCTAAGTCTTTTCCAAATAGGGTAAGTGCTAAGTCATTAATTACTGGACATAGGTTGGTGCTTTTGAATTCTTATTGCAAGGAAATGAAGGATATTTAAATCTGTTGGTAAACATATTTTGTGGTTAATGGAGTCACAAATTTGCCATCTAACGAATTCTGAGGTAGCTGTTCACAATTGGTTATTCCTTAGTCTTCACTGGAGATTAAGGTTTCTAAAGAATGCAAAATTCTAAATGACTGATGGGAATGCATTTTTGTGGAAGATAAATGGTAATTTTGTCCTAAATAAGATGGTGTTTGGAAAGATGGCTTGGGACAAAATCTGAATGCAAAGGAAAGTTGTAGAAGGTTTGTGAAGGCAAAATTTTGGAACAGAATTTTAGGTGTGGTTGGGGTGGACTAAGATGAACATAAACAGATTTTAAAGTAAATGGCATAAGATTGAAAGTCTGCTTTCTCTCTGTTCAAATTTTGCATCAAAGATGTCTTGAGAATTCTTTGTTGGTCGTCGGCTACCACGGAGCCTCACTTATATTCTAAGACTTCATCACTATGACTACATAGAAGGGCAAAAGGAATACCTTTGACAAGAATGGAGGCACATATAACACTGGGTACAGGAACACGCAAATAGAAGATACCCCAGGGGGACGCCTGGGTGGCTCAGTTGGTTAAGCAGCTGCCTTCAGCTCAGGTCATGATCCCAGCATCCTGGGATCAAGTCCCACATTGGGCTCCTTGCTCAGCAGAGAACCTGCTTCTCCCTCTGCCTCTGCCTGCCACTCTGTCTGCCTGTGCGCGCTCGATCTCTCTCCCTCCCTCTCTCTGATAAATAAATAAAATCTTAAAAAAAAAAAAGTTAAAAAAAAAAGAAGAAGATACCCAGGGAACTTGTGAAAAATGCTAATGCAGCTTATTCTGATTAAATATTAGGGGTTTTTGGGTAGGAAATGTTTATTGAGAATGTTCTTCTCATAAGCATAATGACATTGAGTGCTTTTCTTCCACTAACAAGCTGTTTGTTTCTTTGTTTGTTTTTAACATTTCCATCTAGTTTCATTTTCTGGTTCAGTGATAAAGAGCTCCCCAGATAGCCCCATTTCAGCACCTAATGCCCTGCAAGCGGATCTCCAGTGGGGGTTATTTAATCAAAGCAAAGTGAAACTTTAAGCTATAGTCACATTTGGGAAGGGCTTGTAATTTCATGTTTTATTTACTTTTATTTATCTCCCTTTCATAGAAACACTATACCAACTAACCAAGATTCCTGTTTTTTAATTCAAACCAATGCATCCCTCCCAAAAACCAAACTCTGGACTACTTTTCTCCAGGTCTTTTTAGAGAACTCCAGTTGTTGCTATTCCTTCCATGGATCTTTTTAATTTTCCACTTCAGGCCCCTGGGCAAATGCTAGAGCCCCGGGCAAGCTTGAAATTAATCACTACTACTGTTCAGATCCCTTTTCTCTTGTCATAGGATTTTTTTTTTTTAAGATTGACATTTATGAAGCCTTCTGCATACCCCTGTCCTACCTGTGCCCCAGCACCCCCAGCATGGATGGGACATTCTCCACAACTTCCTTTATGAGCAGCAGGAAAACTAGTGATTGCCTGCCTGTTAAATATCCCAGATCAAATTAGACTGTCCACTTAATCTAACCTAAGAAAGCACTTGTTCTCATTTGGGAGGATGTGAAATGCCGACACCGTGTGCCTTCCTAAAATGCCTGTTCAGGGGCGCCTGGGTGGCTCAGTGGGTTAAGCCTCTGCCTTTGGCTCGGGTCATGGTCTCAGGGTCCTGGGATCGAGCCCTGCATCGGACTCTCTGCTCGTCAGGGAGCCTGCATCTCCCTCTCTCTCTGTCTGCCTCTCCGCCTACTTGTGATCTCTATCTGTCAAATAAATAAATAAAATCTTTAAAAAAAAAAATGCCTGTTCACCTGAATACCATTTTTTGTCTTAAAATGTGACCTTGGGTAGGAGTAGTTAGAGCCAGATTAAGTTCAAAGGATTTAGAGTTTGTGTCATAATTTAGATCACAATATGAATATAGCCACCATCTCTGCCTCTGCTCTGATAAGGTCTTTTCTGATATTTTTGCCTGCTATCTGAAAGGTGAGTAAAAAGACAAATCAATGAGTGGAGGAAAGTTGACAAAGAAGTAGAGAGTGGTGGTCTGAGTCTCATGAAAACAAATTCTTACCTTCCTTGGCACCACAGTAAGGATCCACTGTAGGGCAGGGCCAGGTACTGCTGGCATTAAAGGGGAGCAGGAAATCAGCAGCCATGCCCGGCTTGCTAAAATGTAACCAAGAGGGCACTGGGGGCAAAGGAAGGTTTGGGAGGAGGGCGGAGGCCTGTGGAAAGCCTGGCCTGCTCTCCACTCTGCTGTGGGAATGCCGCGGGGAGGAGCCTTCCCCAAAGCTTTTTAGTCTCAACAGCGGCCCTAGGATCTGAGAGATGGAGGCTTTGGCCCCTAGGTGGTGTTTGGCAGAACTGGTAGAACAGGAAGATGAGCATATTGCCTATCTTTCCCAGAAACAGCTCCTCCTAGTTTTAGTAAAACCTCTTGTTGAGAAAACGTGGTAAGGATTTGTAGGTCCTGAATTTATAGGTCCTGAATCCTTCCCGTAGTAAGGATTTATAGGTCCTGAAGGACCTATAAAGCGGGAGCAAAGAAGGGCAAAGGGTCTCCAAGCGTAGACCCCCTTGCCTTGTCTCTGCAACAGCAAAGTTTGGAGTAATCTTTGATCCGTCGCTCCAGGGACTGCTGTCCATTCCTGGCAAGGTACTACTTTTCTGAAATCATGTGTTCTCATCAATTTTTTCAAGTATAATTAATATACAGTCTTAGATTAGTTTCAGTGGTACAATATAATGGTTCATCAGTTCTGTGCATTACTTCATGCTCATGAAGATTGGTGAACTCTTCCTCTCTTTTATCTTTTTAAGCACTCCCCACCAACTTCCCTCTGGGAACCACCAGCCTTTTCTATTTAAGAGTCTTTTTTGTCTGTTTTTCTTTGTTTGCTTCTTAAATTCTACATATGAATAAAATCATATTTGTCTGGGCACCTGGGTGGCTCAGTGGGTTAAGCCTCTGCCTTCGGCTCAGGTCATGATCTCAGGGTCCTGGGATCAAGCCCCACATCGGGCTCTCTGCTCAGCAGGGGACCTGCTTCCCCCTCCCCTCTGCCTGCCTCTCTGCCTACTTGTGATCTCTCTCTCTCTGTCAAATAAATAAATAAAACCTTCAAAAAAAATCATATTTGTCTTTCCCTACCTTATTTCACCTAGCCTTATTCCCTCTGGATCCATCCATGTTTTTGCAAATGGGAAGATCTCCTTTTTTATGGCTAATGAATATTACATTGTACATATATGTCCCGTCTCCTTGATTCATTCATCTAGGGGTGGACACTTGGGTTGCTCAGCGACAAAACAAAAAGTCAGCCTCCTAAATGGGAAAAGATATTTGCAAATGATCTATCTGATAAGGGGTTAATATGAAGAGGAAAATGACCCAGAGCAGGTCCAGGCCAGGAGGCCCCAGAAAATGGAAAGTTGCTAACAATAAGCTAGCGATAGGCAGTAGCCCTACTGGCAGCAAGAGCTAACCAGCCCATTCTGCTTCTGTAAACCGGCTTCCCGCCACAGGCTCCCTGCACTCCTGTTCCCACCCAAAGCAGCCCCTGCTTCCCTCATGTAAACCCACCTCCCAGCAGTCAGCATAGCTCTGGGGACCTGACTCCCTGCAGTCCCCTATGAAAGCCTTGTGACCCCGTTGCCCGGGGCCCAGAGTTTCGAGCATTAGCTCATCTGGGTCCCCCAGCATGAAATAAATTCGGGTACTCCTACTTCTCCAAGTGTCCCTTGAGCTCTTGCCGGCCTGATTTTCATTTTTCTGCAACAAATATACAAAATGTATAAAGAACTGATACAACTCAGCTCCAAATTAAAAAATCCTATTACAAATGGACAGAGGAGCTGAATAGACGTTTTTCCAAAGGCAACACACATACAGCCAACAGAGACATGAAAAGATGCTTAACATCACTCACCACCAGGGTATGCAAATAAAAACCACAGTGAAGGGGCGCCTGGGTGGCTCAGTGGGTTGAAGCCTCTGCCTTCGGCTCGGGTCATGACCTCAGGGTCCTGGGATTGAGCCCTGAGTCAGGGCTCTGCTCGGCAGGGAGCCTGCTTCCCTTCCTCTCTCTCTGCCTGCCTTTCTGCCTACCTGTGATCTCTGTCAAATGAATAAATAAAATCCTTAAAAAAAAAAACCCACAATGAACTGTCAACCTCACACCTGTCAGAATGGATAATATAAAAAACACAAGATACAGCGAGTGTTGGCTAGGATGTGGAGGAAAAGAAGTCTTGTACACCACGTGGGAATGCAAACTGGGGCAGCTACTTGGAAAAACAGTACGGAGGTTCCTGAAAAAAATTCAAAATTGAAATACCGTATCTTCCACTAGTTAATATTTACCCAAAGAAAACAAAAACACTTACTTGAAAAGATACAAGTTTTCCTGAAATTTTGACTAATAAGTTATTCTCTAAGAAGGGTTCAGGTGTATTAGGATTCATCAAGCTAGAAGTCCACAGAGTTGTCAATGAATGAGGAGATTCATTGATTCCACAGAACTTTGTGGATCTGGAGTTCCGTATATCTACTGATGAATGAGACAGTTACTAAGTGTTGCGGATGTACACACATGCATCTGCTTATGATTTAGGATACAGACATTTTTAGTGACATGGTTTTCTTCTATTAACACATTTTTATTAATATCAGTTATAATAAGAGTTTTTATTTCCAAAATTTATTTTATAATCCATAAAAAGTAAGGTACCTAGTTAACACAGATACTGTCTACAAAGTCAACTTATAACTCTCCTAGAGGACTTTGACTTTTCTTGGCAATCATCATGTCTAAAAATAATACATTTATACTTCTAATTCTTGATCTTTCAACTATAATGTCTTTTCTTTCATTTCTTAAGTTGGATCCACTGTTTGCTTATTACTTCTTGAAGCAACCTCCGTAAGAAAGAAAGGAGTGTAAAAGAGATAAATTTTCTGTTTTTCTGTTTGAAAATGTTTTTATTCCATACTGGTATGGTTAACAGTTTGGTAGCTGATGAAAGTGCATGTTGAATCTTTTCTTATTAGTTTCTAGGTGATTGGTAGTATTTTTTGAATATTATTTATATTATATTGAAAATGTCTTTTATTATCTCCACTTTTACATTCTTTGTTTTATTTCAATCCTTCTGAAATTTCATGATGATGTGCCTGTGTATGAATCTCTCTAGAAAGCCTTAGATTCTCCACTGAGCCTTTTTCTTTTTGTTGTCTTTCTCTCTTATATATCTATATTCTGAAATATTTAGTTAACTCTTCAACCTTATATTTGTTTGAATTTTTTAAAATAATTTTGTCAATCGTGTTTAAAAACATAATCCAGTGTATTCAAGAAAAGGAATCTCTGTAGGTCTTTTAATTGTTGAATTTTAGAGGCAAAACCTTTTTTTCGGGGGGCATAGAACCTTACCCATGACCAAAATTAAAAAGTAGTAGTAGTAGTCTTTGCCCTTCCTCCCCACCTCCCTTTCTTCCTCCTCTTCCTCCTCATCCCACTATTGGTGATTATGTAATGCTGTTGGGGATGTAAATTAATACAACCTTCCTGCAGGGCGCTTGCTTAGTAGAGACTGAAGCTTTAACGGCATGACTATGAACTAACTGCTCATCCATACAGAGTCTACCTCTAAAAATGTATAACTAAAAAATTGTAAAAATACCATAAAAATGTATTCAAGAATAGGATAATTTATGGCCACAATTGAGAAAATATATCAATTAAGTTACACTTAGGTGCAAGTAACCAGTGAAAAGTTCCTGAATTAATAGAGTGACTTATTTCAAATTAAAATATTAAAATGGGTAGATTTGCATTAGTTAATTCAGTGGCTTATACATATCATTAAAGAAGTTGAATTCATTTCTCATATTGGCCTATGGTGCCTGTCTACAATTAAACTGGCAAGAATTATGCTATTATAGGAATTGATTAGACTAAACAAGATTGAGACTAATTTCTGAAGAAGTTGTCGAGATTATGTTGGTAATTAGCATGGTGGCCAAGCTTGCCACTGGAAGTATTAATTAAAGTTTTGGAATTTCATATGACCATACAGGAATGGATCTCACAAAGGTCTAAAGCTAGGACCCACTGACCTTTGTTTTGGGGTGACTAACTTTAACTTTATTGAATCTCAAAGAGAGTTCATAAGAGTTGGTTTGTGCTTAGAACCTAGTGCAATAGACAGAAAGATATTCAAGTCTGCAGAGCAGCTGAGATAGGCAGGGGTTTTGGGGATGGGTGGCAGAACACACAAGTACAAAACAGGGAAGGCAAGCGTCTAAAATCCATCCACATTCTCACTGTGCATAAGTGGAATGAATCCTTACACCTCATAAACCACTTACACCTCACATACCTGAAGTGAGCTATTTTGGGGGTCTAGACATTAACCCCTGGACAAATTCCTCTTTTGTTCAGTCATTCCCATAAGCTTACATGACTTTTGTCATATTGAAAAAGTCCCATCCTATCTCCTTCAGTGTTTTTCTATCACTGATACAATTATCTGTGCTAATAATCATGCGGGTGGTGTATTGTCCAAGTCTCACAATTTTAAGAGAATTGGAAAATACTTAGGATAGACGTTTAAGGATAGAAACTTCTATTTTATTAAGACATTGTGCTCATAAAATAGTGTTATTTTAAAATTCATTGGGACTGGATGAAAAAGAGTAAGGTTCAATCTTAGAACTTCAGATGAGCCGTAATCTGTGTGTACCAGAGACAAATGCTTGTGTCTGTATAATTCACTGGGAGTTTCCAAAGTTAATGTGATTTGGAGAAACTCTTTGGAAAATTCTGCAGGACAGAAGAAAAACATCATAGAGACAATATCAACATTTAGAGAAAATAATTTGAACTTTGCTTTTTGGCATAGGGATGTGATGACGACGATGATAATAATATATCAATGACACCTATCTCCTTAACCTCATTCATGAAGTAAGTGAAAGGAGAAATTCATCAGAACTTTACATGTTCACCTTTTTAAATGCAAATGACTGGAATAGCAAACTGAATTGAGGACAATACATCACTAAGTAAGCATTTTAATTCAAGATAAATAGATAAAACACAAGCAATAACAAGTACTTATCATGAGTAACTTCAAATAGTCTGATTTTAGCACATCACAAAGTAAACTCAGAATTTTTGTGAGAGGAAGGGATCCAGTAGCCATCTGTGGAATTTGAAATAGTATAACTTTTCAGCAAAGGAAGAGACATAAGCTTGATCCACCTGCCAGTGTCTCATAATGTTATTTTTCCTTATTTTCTTGCATTTTTCTCCAATTCTGGTAATATGAACAGATTCACAAGATACTTAAATAGCAAAGAACATAAGATATACTCCTACTCAACTGTCAGGTACAGGTCAAATAATTGAGGTCCTTTATCCTTTTAGAAAAATACATCTATAAGATGTCAAAATGTCCTGTCTCTTTAAAATTGGTTATGGAGGTGAATGGCTAAGTGCATAAGCACAAGATGTCATGACCTGGATTTGAATCAGTCAAAACATTTACTAATCATGTAATCTGGTCAAGTCTTTTAGAATACCTAAGCCTTAGCTTTTTTTTTTTGGTCTCTATCCACCTGTATTCATTGGGTCATCATGAGGGATAAATTAAATAATGTATATTAAAAGTTACATAAAGTTTTCAATCTTAGCAAATGGATCTAATGTGGACCACTATCCAGGCAAAACTTCCTGAAAACTATTGATAAACCATCACCAAAACATATTATATGTCAAATATTTTTTCAAAAAATGGTAAAAAGAAAGCTCTGTCTCAAATTAGAAAGAGGAAGAAGAGAATCTCAAGAAATGAAATCAAGTTGACATTGGTGATTCTTGCCTGACCCTGAGGACTTGGTGTCCATGTGGACTGTGGTGAACAGTGACATGGCCTTACTTGAAGGCAAGCTTGAAGCTGGCTATAAAGAAGACCACTCACAGAGCTGCAGCACTTGAAGTGACACGATAATCTCTAAAAATGAAGGAGAGTAGCTATAGAATGGAATTTTTCTTTCCTCTATGCTATGGATGGGAAAAATAAAAAGATCTTTGAAAACTTGAATCCCCCGTCCTGGACCACACATGACAAGAGATCAGAATTCCATAGGACAACACAACTTTAAAATATTACGTAAGAGAGCAAAATCAATATCTAGATATGAAAATAGAGCATAATTTTTAATATAATAAAAAGCCTAAAAATTGTTAAATAGAACTGTTTGACATGGGAATACATACACATTTGAACAGAAATATAAACATATGAGAAATAGGAGGAAAAGAGAGGGTTCTAGCACATTTATAATGGTAGTTTCCAGATGGAAAAATACACAGAATATAGAACAGATTACAGCAGTAGAGAATGGACTGGAAATGTATGGGTTTGACGAATGAAAATAAAGACCTGAATGCATAATTGAAGAATCACAAACAAAGCAGAGAAACACCCAGAAACATAATAGTTAAAACCAAAAGGAATGACATTTAGATGCAATAGGGCAATAAATAAAAGGTCAAGAGTCCAAGGAAATACATCTGGATTTTCAAACAGTTAAAAAAAAAAATGACTTTCTATATTTGGGAAAACGTCAAACATGAGAGCAAAATGAAGCCATTTTTCAGGAATAAGACACAATATTACAAATAATCTGACATTCACAGAATGAAAATGTCTTCAATAAGAAATGAGTTATCAGTTAGAAGCAAGACGGTACAGAAATTCAGCTTCTGGCCTGGATGAAATAACAGGAACCAGATCTATGCTTCCAAATGAAGCTATTTAAAAAACAAATAGGGGCTCCTGGTGGCTCCGTGGGTTAGGGCCTCTGCCTTCGGCTCAGGTCATGATCCCAAGGTCCTGGGATGGAGCCTCCTTCCTCCTCTCTCTCTGCCTGCTTCTCTGCCTACTTGTGATCTCTGTCAAATAAATAAATAAAATCTTAAAAAATTTTTTTAAAAAAATAAATTAAAAATAAGATTATGAAAAAGTGGTTTTCAAGATACTGGACATCACAAAATGAAGAAAAAGGATCCCTTAGAAATGGGGTGGGGAGGAACATGAGCCCTAGGAAGACCCATGGTTGCTGCATTCAAACTTTTCAGTCTGGGGACTGACCCACATACAGTTCCATCAGTCTCTGTGTTAGCAGTAGCTGGGAATCTGGAAAACTAGCCAACTGAATAGAGAACAATACATCACTAAGTAAGCTTTTTAATTCAAGATACATAGATAAAGCACAAGCAATAACAAGGACTTATCATGAGTAACTTCAAATAGTCTGATTTTAGCACATCACAAAGTAAACTCAATATTCGTGAGAGGAAGGGATCCAGTAGCAGCAGGGGTTCACAGTAGGGAATCCAGTGAGGAAAGAGTCCCAGAGAGAGAATTTCAGAGATCAATAGAAGGTTCTCTTGAATATTCAGCTGAGTACTTACCAGGTATGCTTGTGAGGAAACTAATCAAGGCCAGGAAAAGAGCAGCTGGAAGAATTAGAAGGAACAGTGATGGATGTCTACACTGAGGGAGGAATAGGGCCTGCTCCCCTCAGTGATACTGGAAAACTTGGTGATTCCTAGAACATGACACAAAGTGTTTCTTTGAGCTTATGTACTAAAGCTGTAAAAATTCATTTAATGTTCTCTTTCCTCATACCCGTATCTATCAGTCATGGGTCATTTTTGATTAGGTGATATTTGCCCTCACCCAAGGTTGTATTTTCCTGCACTCTTTCAACTTTTTTGGGGCTTTCTCAACTCAGTCCATGAAGATAGCATTACCTTTCTATAGGAGGTACTCATAAATTTAGCATAAAAATTATTTTATAGCCCACTTGTGGTATATTATGGATGGATTGATCTGCTCATGAGCCCTTCCTAAACTTCGAGAAACTTTTAGAGTATGTTAGATATATTAATGTTTTTTGCTCTGAATTCTGATAAGCAGAATAAGCTAATCACCTGTCAAAGAAATTACCTCAGAAGCCCTCTAATGAATTTGCTTTCTTTACTCTTCCAGTCACATTGCTCATAGCTGTCTTCCAAAATACTTCATAATTTGTTAATTTCTCCAGGGCCTGAGGATCTTGACTGAATGTGCCTATATCTGTGCAGAAGGGGTATTCTTGGATGCTTCCATATGTTAATACATTTATAGAAAAATAGACCTTCTGCAGTTTTTACCTGCACAAAACAGGCACTAGAGTTTGAGGCAAGCATTCTTACTTTTCCTATTAGAGTTCTTTAAGCATGAATTATTCTCAATGTTCAACAACAACAAAAAACCACTATTCCAGCAAAGATACAGTTTCTAACATAGGAAAAAAACCCCACAGATTAGCATACATGTTTGAAGACATAAGTCCTTTCTCCAGTCTAACAAATTCCCAGAAAGAAAAGGTCTGTGCGGGCTATGCCAGTAACTTCCTCATGTATTCATGTACTAAAGACAACACTGTCATCGGGGTGCTGAATTTACCAGAATAGCCTTCCTGTCATGAACCTGACTGCCTTAAACTGTACTGAGAAATAACCGCTCCAATTTCCCCCTCTCTGTTCACTCTCAGTTGCTCAGAGGGGAAGTCCTTCCCTTTGATTTTCTCCTGAGTTCCCTTATCTCAGTAGAGCCAGAACACTTACACTGAAAGACTTTGGAAAAGCTGTGGGAGCAGCAGGGAGTAGGGCAGCCCTGGAGTCCACTGGGGTGGCGGAGGAACAGAGCCGGGAGAAACAGAACCATTTTCCTGCCTGCCTGGATCTCAGCAGCCTCAGGACTTGTCCCCATGTCTCAAAGGCAACATGGCACCAAATCACAGGTTTTAAGACCCACAAGGATTCTTTGAGATTTCTCAGAAACTCCTCTAATGATATGCTTTTAACAGGGATAAGGGGAATTTTAAGGGCAGGTGGGACTTCTATTTTAACAAAGCAGCTTTGCTTTTAGCTTTTTTGATATTTGGACTTTATTATGATTTAAATTAAAAAGAAAAAAGTTTTTGAGAAATACTAATCCAAGTGACCGCCACAGTCCTCTCTATCCCTGTCACACTGGTGAAGTTTTAGAATTCGAGTGAGGTTCAGTGTGGTGAAGCCCAGAGCGGATGATCAAGAAAGAATTCTTGAGACATCCATCTTTGGTGCAAAATGGTTTATTACAGCACAGGACAGACAGGACCCGTGGGCAGACAGCCTTGGGGTTGTGAGGAGTGGTGGTTATAAGCTAAGGTTAGAGAAGGTAAAGAAAAGGGAGGATTTGGAAGAACTTTCATGTCTTAAAGAAGACACACAGGGTACCAGAGCCTTTGCTATTCGTCAAGTTAAGGTGGTTTTCCCTTTCAGTAAGGCATTAACAGTAAGATAGTTGAGAGCCTCCTGGAGGAATGTCACACTTCTGCTACCACCTGTCCGTCCTCATCAATGAGCTTTAGGTTTAGAAGAAATTTAACTTTATTTACAATTCCCTCTGCCTCAGGTTCCCTCAATAGTAGGGAGCTGAAGATGATGTTAGGGCTTCAGGAACTGAGTTATGGTGGGTCTTTGGAAGTTAGGCTGTTGGTAAGAAAGCCTCTTCCTTCTAAATCACTAGGACATTTGTAAAGTGAGGGAGACTCAGGTCTTGCAGGATTGTGATCTCTACAGGTTAACTATTTGTTTTCCCTTGAGGGCAGCCAGGAGTGCCTGAGGAATATCACACAAGTCACCAAGGGTGGGGGGGGGTGTTGTAGGGTTCCAGCTTCTCCTTTGTCCTCAGCTAGCCTTCTCTTCCCTCATCAATGCTATAAGGCTTTATTCCATTAACACCCAAGTAAACAGACACCCTCCTGACCTATCTTCTTAAACTATTTGACATTCATTTTAACATGGATGTCACCCAAGCAACCTAGTTATAGGTTTCTATATAAAGTAAAAATATTCTGTTAGTCTTGAAAAATTTCTTTAATTCACAATATGCTATTTTTAGACAAATTCAAGAACTTCTGTTTCTTACAAGTATTATGTCGATATAGTTTCTTTATTGAAAATGTGGAATATTGGGGCACCTGGATGGCTCAATGGGTTAAGCCTCTGCCTTTGGCTCAGGTCATGATCTCAGGGTCCTCGGATCGAGTCCCACATCGGGCTCTCTGCTCTGCAGGGAGCCTGCTTCCTCCTCTTTCTCTCTCTCTCTGCCTGCCTCTCTGCCTACTTGTGATCTCTGTCTGTCAAATAAATAAATAAAATCTTTAAAAAAAAAAAAAAGAGAAGAAAATGTGGAATATTGCAGACTGACTTTATCAAAACTTGATGTAACACTGGAATGATTCAAGCTCTAGCAATATAATTTACTGTCATCTATTCTTTTTTTTTAAGATTTTATTTACAAACAGACTTTATTTTGGTTTTGTTTCTCTCCTTCCTGGTCTTCTTCAAGCAAATATCAATTTATTGATAATTCATTTGGAACAATATTGCCTGTTTTTGCCACAGTGTTGTCTTTGCTGCCAGTGGACCTCAGTGAGGTAGCTGAACAACCAGCCATAGATGTCTTCCACTTAAGGCCAGTAGTCCTGATAGTCTCATTTTATCCTGAGTAAAAAGATACTCTTCTCCTAGAACTACTAGTGTGGGACTGAGAGGAGACTGCGGTATTTAGTAAGACTTGCTCAAAGGTTGAGAAGTGAGAAGAACCTGTGTTCCTGGCCTTACAGCCTGTCTTGCCTATTTGAATAACTGCTAAGACATAGAACAAATCTGATTCAGGTTTACAAAACTGCATGAGGGAGATTAATTAGTCCATACCTAGTTATAATTTGCATAGTTTTATGCAGATACATTTGAAAACCTAGGTGAAATACATAACAAATTCTTTTGAAGTCTTTTTTCTAAATCAGTTAATATATATAATTTTTCCTAAGATAATTATCCTCAAAATCTATTCCCATAGAGACAGAAAATTCAGATACCAATGAAAAACTAGGAAAATAATAGTTAAAGAAAATCCCACCAGGAATTTTCACAGGGGAAAGACACCAGGGAGATGCACAGGGAAACTAAACAAATTCCTTAAAAAAAAAAACAAAAAAAAAACCTAAATGGCATGAAGTATTGTAGAATGTATGAAAAAGAAGTTTTTAAAAATTTCTTTGGCATGAATACAACATAGATATCAAAACCTGACAAAAATTACAGGTGTTTTTTTACAAAATATTATTATAGTTGACTTATAATGTTACATTAGAAATGGATTTAACAGGGCGCCTGGGTGGCTCAGTGGTTAAAGCCTCTGCCTTCCGCTCAGGTCATGATCTCAGGGTCCTGGGATCGAGTCCTGTGTCGGGCTCTCTGCTCAGCAGGGAGCCTGCCTCCTCCTCCTCTCTCTCTGCCTGCCTCTCTGCCTACTTGTGATCTGTCAAAAAAAAAAAAATCTTTAAAAAAAATGGATTTAACAGATGTAAAATATTGGGGTAATTATGTATAAGAAAAAAAGACAAATGGATCTATTTTGTATACCTTCTGAGAGTAAGCATTCGAGATTCTGAATAAAGGATCTGGGAGAAGGTAAGGAAACCAGCAAAACTTTTGACAGTATCACAGGGTTTTAGAAACAAAAACAGTCTGGAGCTGTCAAGGCAGCCAAATTTGAGGAAACCATGATGCCAGGGTAAAGTGAAGTATAGGAATTTATACCTGAAACACCTCATGGATGCACAGGGCCAACTCTCGGACACCAGCCATGCTGGGGGTGGGCGGGAACCCACAGAGTTCAGGTCTGGACCTGAAGGAGGAGCTTCCAGGAGATTTTTCAAGAGCTGTACCCAACAACCTGGGGAGAACAGAGTCAGACTGAGCCTCCCCAAATATTGCAATCCACATTTGAATTAGTCAATCTTATCTGCCCAAAAAGGAATAAAATATTCTCTGTAGGTAAATATCATCTTACAAAGTTCAAAAATGTAACATACAAAATGTCCTATATTCAGGGTAGTATTAAGCTAAATTAAAGAAAACCTAAGACTATAATGACAGACTAGAAAACTCTCTATGATAAAGATATGGCTCCAGCTCATTTTGATCTGGATTCCATTGAGTTTGATCTGATTCCATTGAGTTGCACTCAAAATTCCAGAAGTTTATATTTGATGGAAATAAACAATCTTATTCTAACATTTACTTATTTTTTTTTAAATTGGGAAAAGCAGCAAAAGAGCAAAGAAAAACTCTTGGAGGAACACATGCCTTGGAGATTTATCCTACCATATACTAATACTTATTGATTGAATGAAATAAATATAACTATTACAAGGACAGAAAAATACCACAATGAAAGAACAATCTGGAAACTCACCCACCCATAATAGCAAGTCCCCTTACGTTTAGAGCTTTAACATGAGTAATGTTTTTAAATGACAAATGACATTGCTCTTCATTTGGGGAAGAATCATTTTTTCAGTAAATGCTACTCGCTCAGGCAGATATTTGTATGAAAAAGGTAAACTTTAACTCAAATGAAAATAATTCTGAATGCTACTGTAAAGACAAGAATTCTGTTTTTGTTGTTCATTTTATTTTCAATGTTCCAAAATTCATTGTTTATGTACCACACCCAGTGCTCCATGCAATACATGCCCTCCTTAATACCCACTCCCAGGCTCACCCAACCTCCCCCCAAAACCCTCAGTTTGTTTCTCAGAGTCCACAGTCTCTTGTAGTTCCTCTCGCACTCCGATTTCCCCAATTCACTTTTCCTTTCCTTCTCCTAATGTCCTCCATGTTATTCCTTATGTTCCACAAATAAGTGAAACCATATGATAATTGACTCTCTCTGTTGACTTATTTCACTCAGCATAATCTCCTCCAGTCCTGTCCATGTTGATACAAAAGTTGGGTATTCATCCTTTCTGATGGAGGCATAATGCTCTTTCGTATATAAGGACCATATCTTCTTCACCCATTCATCTGTTGAAGGGCATCTTGGTTCTTTCCAGTTTGGCAATTGTGGCCATTGCTGCTATGAACATTGGGGTACAGATGGCCCTTCTTTTCCCTACATCTGTATCTTTGGGGTAAATACCCAGTAGTGCAGTTGGAGGGTCACAGGGTTGCTCTAATTTTGATTTCTTAAGGAATCTCCACACTGTTTTCCTAAGTGGCTGCACCAACTTGCATTCCCACCAACAGTGTACAAGGGTTCCCCTTTCTCCACATCCTCTCCAACACTTGTTGTTTACTGTCTTGTTAATTTTGGCCATTCTAACTAGTGTAAGGTGGTATCTCAATGTGGTTTTGATCTGAATCTCCCTGATGGCTAATGATGATGAACATTTTTTCATGTGTCTGTTAGCCATTTGCATGTCTTCTCTGGAGAGGTGTCTGTTCATGCCTTCTCATTTTTTGATGTGATTATCTGTTTTGTGTGTGTTGAGTTTGAGGAGTTCTTTATAGATTTTGGATATCAGCCCTTTGTCTATACTGTCATTTGCAAATATCTTCTCCCATTCCGTGGGTTGCCTCTTTGTTTTGTTGACTGTTTCCTTTGCTGTGCAGAAGATTTTGATCTCGATGAAATCCCAAAAGTTCATTTTTGCTTTTGTTTCCTTTGCCTTAGAAGACATGTCTTGAAAGAAGTTGCTGTGGCTGATGTTGAAGAGGTTACTGCCTATGTTCTCCTCTAGGATTTTGATAGATTCCTGCCTCATGTTAAGGTCTTTTATCCATTTTGAGTTTATCTTTGTGTATGGTGTAAGAGAATGGTCAAGTTTCATTCTTCTATACATAGCTGTCCAATTTTCCCAGTACCATTTATTGAAGAGACTGTCTTTTTTCCACTTTCCACTGTATATTTTTTCCTGCTTTGTAAGAGATTATTTTTTTAAAGATTTTATTTATTTATTTGACAGAGAGAGATCACAAGTAGGCAGAGAGGCAGGCAGAGAGAGAGAGGAAGGAAAGCAGGCTCCCTGCTGAGCAGAGAGCCTGATGTGGGGCTCGATCCCAGGACCCTGGGATCATGACCTGAGCTGAAGACAGAGGCTTTAACCCACTGAGCCACCCAGGTGCCCCAAGTTGGAGGTTATTTGGCCATAGAGTTGTGGGTTCATATCTGGGCTCTCTACTCTGTTCCACTGGCCTATGTGTCTTTTTTCATGCCAGTACCATGTTTAAAAAAAAAAATTCTTAAGAATTAATATATTGGAGACCATTTTCATATCCCTAATATATGCAAATATTTCTTTATTTGGCAAGATAAATAAATGCATTAATAGATGCCTAGCCTTAAAGGAAATACTGAAAAATTAGATTTAGACAAGGTTGACATGAATAAGCTCTGCTTATTGAAAGATCCCATCCTCAGACTGAAGAGTCAAGACACAGAGGAGAAGAAATAATGGGCAATGAGTTATAATCAATGAAGACTAGTAACCACAACACAAAATAAACTAAAAACTAGTTAAAAATCAAGACACAGATAGCAAATGTGCAAAACAGTTGATCAAGATCTTGGTATTGAGTTCACATATAAAACCAAAAAATACATTAATGAGTCATTAGGGATATATTAATTAAAACTTCAATAGGATACCAAGGCCCATGATCAAAATGCCTAATTTTAAAAATGTACAAACATGCCAAGAATTCACAAAGATACAGAGCAACCAAATTGCCCATATAGTGCTGATAGAAATGTACACTGGTGCATTCATTTTAGGAAGTTGGATCTACTAGATCAACACCTACTAGAGCTGAGCAAATACAAACCCAATGGTCAGCAATTCCATTCTTTGTCATTGATTCAACTCAGTGTTTACATTCAGTCAGTAAAATCAATATAAACTGCTTATTGTTGCACTATTATTGTAGTAAAATTGGAAATAAGCCAAGTGTTCATTAATAATAAAAAGGATAACTATTTTTATATTTATTACAGTATTCTTTTATAAATATAAAAAATAGAATGTAGCAACATTCCTTCATTTATAAATATAAAAAATATAATTATAAATATAATTATAAATATAATTATAAATATAAAAAATACTGTAGCAAGTATATTAATGAAAGAACATTGTTATATGCAACAGCATGGATAAAGTTCACAGGCATAATGTTGAAGAAACAAACGAGAGTGGACATATTTAAATCTAAAGACCAGGCAAAACCAGACAAGGCAAAACCAGAAGTCCCAATCGAAGTTAATTTGGGGAAGTGAAACTTTCTTGTGCACTCCAGTTTCTATTTCTGCAGCTACAGTCTTGTAATGGAGCTGTTTACTTTGTAAACAATGATTATTTTACTGGTGACTTGTTCAACTTTCTGTATTCTTCAACAATTTTAAAATGCTGTCTGATTCTTGACCTTCATTAATAAAAAGTTAAATTTGTTAATGAAAAATCATATATTTATAGCTATAATAAATTAGTACTTCTAAGTACTAAGCACAGCCAAAATTATCCCACATTTTCCTTCCTCCCCAGAGACAAATAAATAAATAAATAAATAAATAAAATGATCCATATGGTACCTCTCATAGAGATAGACAGACTTTGGGCAGCCACCTTTAAGATACTCAGTGACTATACTTGCTTTCAGGAAAGGCATTTAAAGGATATCTTTTGAGTGCCAAATTAGAATATAAAATCACATGTACATTTTGTAAAATATAAGTGTACAAGATAAAAGAATGTATCTACCTTAATTACCTACTAACAGTTCACTTTTAAGGAGCTAAATTGGGTTTATTATTGTGGAAGACACCGTCATTTAAATGTTGGAAGTGTAACACACAGGTGCTGTTTTCTGTAATAGTATTTTTAAGAAGATACATAAATACTTGTGCTTTTAGTGTTTGTTTCCATTTTTTTCTTTATTTAAAAGTACTTATTTTTTTAAAGATTTTATTTATTTGTCAGAGAGAGAGAAAGAGTGAACACAGGCAGACAGAGTGTCAGGCAAAGGCAGAGGGAGAAGCAGGCTCCCTGCCCAGCAAGGAACCCCATGTGGGACTTGATCCCAGGACGCTGGGATCATGACCTGAGTCGAAGGCAGCCACTTAACCAACTGAGGCACCCAGGCATCCCTAAAAGTACTTATTTTAGAGAGAGAGCTTGTATAGGGGTCAAGGGCAGAAGGAGAGTAAGAGAAGACCTCAAGCAGACGTTTTGCAGAGCTTGGAGCCCTAGTCAGGGCTTGATGTCACGATGCTAAGATCATGACCTGAGCCAAAACCAGAGTCTGATGCTTAACCAACTGCACCACCCAGATGCTCCTGGTGTTTCTTTTTTTTAAACTTATGAAAGCCTTCAGTTTTAGTATTACCTGTTTTCTTTTTTTTTTTTTTAACATTTTATTTATTCATTTGACAGAGAGAGATACAGCAAGAGAAGGAACACAAGCAGGGGGAGTGGGAGAGGGAAAAGCTGGCTTCCTGCCAAGCAGGGAGGCCCATGCAAGGCTCTATCCCAGGATCCTGGAATCATGACCCAAGCCAAAAACAGACACTTAAGGACTGAGTCACTCAGGCGCCCCAGTATTACCTATTTTCTAATATTATAAATACTAACAAGAATCTGCTGGTGCCTTTTGTGTGATCTTTAGCAATTTAATCTTTTTAATTTTTAATTTAATTGTTAATCTTTGGACATTTAACCTGTGTCTACCTCTATTCATTCTATGCCTAAAGAGAGAGACTCAGAGGTAGATGGCCCAGTTTCACAATATTTTATTGACACAAATTACATTTTAATAGTCATCTATCAAAATAAGGCTATGCTAAAACTCAGGCCTTCAAGAGAAATAGATTTGTATGGGAAAAACATAGCAAGAGGTTTAAAAAATTCAAAGAATCAAATGAATAAGGCAAGATGCTTGGTCAACATATAAACTGAGAACATGAGATTTAATATCATTCTGCAGGAGTAACATGGACTTACAGGGCAACTGTGACTCATGCATGCCATGCTGAAACATTGTGCCAAACGAAACCACATCCATCATTGTAAAGAAAGTGCAGTTGAGGGCTACTTAATAGCAGTGAAATGATACTCTCAGCCCAGTCAAAGACCAAATCAAGACCTTAAAAACCGATATCTTGCCATTTATCCTTCTCTAACAAATAAAAGTCACTTTACTTGTCACTGCTCAGGACCACAGCCCAGCCCTCTACTTTCTTAGAATTCTGGAAGAAAAATCACCACCACAGAAAAAACTTCTCTTTCTCTATGTATTTAACTTTCTCATGTGCAGTGTTTATAAAATGTAGTGTCTTTGAAAACATTTCTTTTGCCTAAAGGAAAAGAAAATAAATTAAAATCACAACTGATTTTTAGCCTAAAAGCAAAGTAAGAATTTCCCAATTGGCACTTTTATTCAAAATTGAATATTAAAATAAATAGCTCCTGGCAAAAACAGTGATGATCAAAACCAAGGATTTGTTTAAAAAGGAAAAGGAAATTACTTTGCCCTGTCATTAAAAGTGAAAATTATATTAACATATTAGTCTCAATATGGGCCAATGGATATGGCAGAGACCAATTGATCTGGTTGGCAAATGCTTAGTGGAAATCAAAAATTATTTTGTAAGGAGATGAAGAAGTTACAGTGAATATAAGCAAGATGCTCTCAAAACATGCCCTCTTTCTATTAACATATAAATCCTGCTGGCTGTGCATGTGTATCTGAGGTTGAGAGTAATGAAACTTGAATCATTTTATTCCTCAGGAATGAGTTACTCAGCTCTCCCCCTCCGATTTCCCCCAATTCACTTTTCCTCTAGTTTCTAACTCACTGGTCTCTGCTCTAATCTTGATTATTTCCCTTCTTGTGCACGAGGTTGGCTTAATTTGTTGTGATTGTCCAGTTCCTTATGGTGTAAAGAGAGCTGGTGTATTCAGGATTTCTCAATTTTTCTGGAGGAGGTTTGGATGGCTATGTATTTCCCCCTTAGGACCACCTTTGCCATATCCCACAGGTTTTGGACCGATGTGTCTTCATTGTCATTGGCTTCCATGAATTGTTTAAGTTCTTCTTTGATGTCCTGGTTGATCCAAACATTCTTGAGCAGGTTGGTCTTTAGCTTCCTAGTGTTTGAATTCCTTCCAAAGTTTTCCTTGTGGTTGAGTTCCAGTTTCAAAGCTTTGTGGTCTGAGAATATGCAGGGAATAATCTCAGTCTTTTGGTATTGGTTGAGCCCTGATTTGTGACTCACTATGTGGTCTATTCTAGAGAAAGTTCCATATGTACTCGAGAAGAATGAGTGTTCTGTTGTTTTAGGCTGAAATGTTCTGTATTTGTCTATGAGGTCCATCTGTTCCAATGTGTCATTCAAAGCTTATTTCTTTATTGATTTTCTGCTTGGATGATCTATTACTGAGAGTGATGTGTTAAGATCTCCTACAGTTAATGTATTCATATCAGTGTGACTCTTTATTTTGATTAACAATTGGCTTATGTAGTTGGTTGCTCCCATATTGGGGGCATAAATATTTACATTTGTTAGATCTTCTTGGTGGATAGACCCTTTAAGCATGATGCAGTGTCCTTCTGTATCTCTGACTACAGTCTTTAGCTTAAAATCTAATTTCTCTGATATGAGAATCGCTACCCCATCTTTCTTTTGAAAAAAACTATAATGCAAAAACCACCAACAGAAAACAAAAACAGAAAAGAAATCAATAAAATAAAATGGAGAAATGACAAAGACAGCTTATATCTCAAAATTCAATCTCAGAGAAGAATTTTTTTTTCCTTAGAAAACTTCCCTAACTCAGGGGCACCAAGAAATGGCCCATTATTAAAATAAGTGGTTTGGCTAATTATACTTTTAGTGAAAGAAAAATGATCAGGCAAATGGATGTCTTTAATTTAAAACCAAGCACTCATGTCCTACTATATCCCTGGGAACACTGGCCATGGATTCCTAGAACACCAAAAAAATAATTAACATCTCCATAAAAGACATTCCCTATTTCTTCGCACCATTATTATCTGAGGCTGGGACACAGATTTGCCATTCAGGCTGTGTGATCTTGACTGGTTACTTGATTTCTCTGAACCTGATTTCACCCAGTTATGGGAGTAAGGCATGTTAACCAATGATAAAATGTGCTAACTCCTTGAGAATATGCAGATTAGGACCAATGGATTAATAATCATAACATACTACTACTAATATTATAATTACTAATGATTAATATTAATATTAATAATCACTTAACATACTGCTCCCATGTGCCTCAGACTCTTAGGAGTGCTCTACACAGGTCACTTACTTAATCCTTACAACAACCATACGAACAGGTCCAGTTTTCAGATAAGAAAGCTGACTTCTAGAAAGAGAAAATAACTTGCCTGAGATCATTAGCAGAGTTGACTTTCAGGCCTGTGTTCATCTGGCTTCAGAACTGCAGAAATTAATATATACATCACAAAGATCTATGCCACCGCCCATTATTTTTTAATTGCATAAGGTCACAGCAATTGTGATTTTGACCAAAATGATAGCAACAGCAAAGACCACCTTTCTTCATCACTAAAAGAAATTAGACGTAGGAGAGGATTATGGAATAATGCTGCAACTGTATTCTGATAACTCTTGTGGTATCAAGCGAGTGACAGGGGAAAAGACCTGTGTTCTAGGTCATCTGATGCCTTGAACAATTTTGCAAACAGGGAAAATTTGACAAAACCCAAACTCAAATCGCCCCAGCAGTTTTTATCCATTTGTCATGTAAAGCATACGTATTTCGAGGGAACTAAAATCTCCACTTGTCTAATTCAACTTGTCAGAATGTTTCTAACGGCTCTGTGCTGTTGTAGAATATTTATGATGATTCTTTTGGAAAATAAAAGTATCTTGACTATAAGAAGAACTAGAATGACACAAGTTGGTTTAAATGCCCTTTTATAGAAAATCTCTATCTTTGCAACTCAGTCTTGCATCTCAAATTAGTTATGTTTCATTCTTTAGACATTTACTAAGTAAAAACTGTGCTATTAACAATAACCTTTATTTATTGAATGCTGATCATAGATGCATATTAAGATGAATTGTAAGATTCTGAAGCCCCTGACTCAGAATATTCTCTGATTCAAAAGCCTTGTAGATGACCTTTCCTTGTTTGATTAGCTAGAAATTTTTCACCTATAAGTGTAAAGATGCAATACAAGTTGACGGTAGGTAAAGAGGAAATTTTATGGTTCCTATAAATGAAAAGTCCGGTGGCATATCACGTCTGGTCAGCTGGCTCAAGGGACTGAGAGCATTTTTTTTTATTTTTATTTTTTTAAGATTTTATTTATTTGACCCAGAGCACAAGTAGGCAGAGAGGCAGGCAGAGAGAGAGGAGGAAGCAGGCTCCCTGCTGAGCAGAGAGCCCGATGTGGGGCTCGATCCCAGGACCCTGGGATCATGACCTGAGCCGGAGGCAGAAGCTTTAACCCACTGAGCCACCCTGGCACCCCAACTGAGAGCATTTTTGATCATTGAATCTTTCTCGTCTCTTTGCTCTGCTTCTTCTTTGTTGTTTTTGTTTATTCTGTATTGCAGAGTCTTTATTTTGGCAGCAGCTAGGCTATATTCTAACAGCTTCCAAGCACCTAGGAAAGACGGCTTCTGTCCTTAGTAGTTCCAGCAAAGGTTGGTTGTTGCTTTTTGACGTGGTTTGGAAGGTAACCTCGTTCCATGACTCCATTGTACTGGAGCTATAGGAGAAGAAAGTCAATATTTACTAAAGGGTTTGAAAGCTGTTAGACTATTGTGTAAGTATTCAGGAAGTTCTTGGGATGTGCTTATACTGAAAAAAATCATTATTTATGTGAAATTAGAATTTAATTGGATATTCTGCAATTTTATTTGCTAAATTTAGCAGCTTTACTCAAGAGCTTTTTAACCTCTATGATAAATTAATCTTTCCAAATATGGTAATATGCATGTCATAAAGGCACACTCATAAGCAAAATGATAATGAATCAATCAACCAAACAATACAGATCAAGAATGACATTTTTCTAGAGTCAGGAATTATTCAAAACTGTTTTCCGGCAGTAACTCATGTAGTCTTGCAAAAAACCCTGAGAGTTAAATAATTAAATTGTTCTTATTTTACAGATAAGGAAATTGGGTCCCAACGATGTTAAATATTCTGAATGTGAAGCAGCCAGAGGTGCTGAGAGCCAGTGTTGAACCAAGTTGTGAGGCGCCAGAGATGTCTTACAGTTGATGTTTTCAACAGTTTCATGTCTCTTGCTTTTCAGGGCAGGATTTACAAGCTACTCTGGTAAGAACCAAACTTTCCTTTTTCTATTGATATCTTCATAGTCTCCTTCCTTGGGCTACATTTGCAAAGAATATGAGCTGTTCCATATACTTGTATTCCAAATGCACTATTATTACTTGGTAAATAAAGAGACCCATTTGCCCTATTAGCCTGATAATCCAGTTATCTGTCCCATTCCCAAGTAGTCTGCTGAAACAGAGAAACCTAGCTTCACATCTAGAGAAGTTATCTTACTAAACTGCACAGCATTTTCTTCTTGCTCTCGACCCGAGTCAGTGCAGAAGGGCAGTCCTTAGCCATGGGGCTGATGATGTTTTCTGCTCTTACGTGGCCACCTTTTGTGGCTCTTTGTTCACACACAGATCTCAATGCTTGCACAAGAGCGTTCAAATGAGCCATGGGTTCTCCAGGCTTGGGACCTCAAACCTCAGTATCCAAATATTCTTCTACAGTCCCCAGGGCAACCTTCCACCTTATGGACCAGAATTCCCTTAATCCCTTTAATTCTTTCAGAAGAAAAGAGAAGAAAACATAAGTCTGGCAACCCTTTTCAGTTGTTCAACCCAATATGTGAAGTAGGCTTTCTTCTGCCATTCTTCCAAATCTAAATACTCTATAAATGTTGCAGGTGAGAAATTTTTCAAGTAAATTTCATTGTAACAACTAGATTCCAATTCTCAGCTCTCAGAGGAACGTATTTCTACCAAACCTGCTGTAGCTTAATGGTCAACACTATTAGAGGTTTGAAACCAGACTTACAAAAATATTATTAAATTTCCCAAATAGAGGTTGACTTTTTTTTTGACTGCTTAAATCCTACCAAAATAAGCATAACTTCCTGACTGACTGCCAGCCTGTCTACTAAAAGGTAAGTCATTTTAATATAATGACATTATGGTTAAAAGTGTCTGGTTAAAATGTGCAAACTAAGGAGTCTTTTAGAATCAGTTTAGATGCCAATTCCCTACACATGTATACAAAAACAAAGGTGCTTTTTAAAATCCATGTAAGAAAATTTATCTGTACTACTTAGCCAAAAAATATGGAGAAAAATTCATTTACTGCAATATGTCTTGAATCTTCAATTTCCCTGCTCTCCTCTAGACACCACTACTACTTTCCCAACACAGAAAATACTTTTTTGTTACACAGGTGTGTTCATGATAAGCAGAAGGCACATGATAAGCAGAAGGTACTGTGCCTGCCACGACGGGCAAAAAAGTTTAAAATAAATTTGCTACCAACCACTTGTCACTGGTCTTGCCTGAGGAGCAAGGGAGACCCATGGAGCTGGGCCTCAGTGCCACTCATTCTGTTCCTTTCTTACCACTTCTGCCACCTCCAGGTCAGATAGGACTTGTCTCAGGATAGAGCACCTTGAATTTCTCCTCAACAAGGAAAAGTCAAGATAGGGAGCTGAGCTGGTACAGAAATAAATGGAAGGAAATCTACAAGCATATGTTTTCTTCAAGTGAGCCCCTAACTCCATGCATTATAATCACCAGGATTCTTTGCTAAAAATATTTATTCTTTGAGACCACACTGGGTCAACTATTCCAGATTCCTCTGGATGGGGCAGAGGGATTGATAATTTAGAGATTTATGGCAAGCTTCTAAAAATGAGGTAATTATATGTCTTTGATGGCAGTGACCTCAAGAGTCTGGAAAACTCTAGGATAAACTTGGCACATTATTCTGAAGAGGGATGTTTAAGAGCATATGGTGTCCAGTAGACTGGGTTCAAGTCCTGACCTGTCATGGAGAGTGTCTGTTACTTAACCTCTTGGAGTCTCAGTTTGCTGAATTCAGAAAACTAGATAGGAACATAGGCGTGAAGCACTTACACAGCATCTGGCATTTACTGAGCACTCAATAAATAAAAGCCTTATTATGAAAAAGCCTGTCAAATAAACTTGAATTTCTGTTACAAAACAAGAGATTTTCCAGAAAGCTGGTCCTTTCAGACTGTGTCTCTGTCTGCTCTGCCTGTATTCAGACTTCCTTAAAAGGTTTAGGAAGCTCTGATCTGAGGAAAGAATGTCTTTTTTTTTCTTTTTCTTTAATGCATTGCTATTAACTAGTCCTTTCGTTGAGATCTTGCTGTTCTTAGTGTTTGCTATTATCTAGCAAACTTTCTTTGAAGACTTGCTATTATAAAGACCCAGGACTGACCACAGCTGAGAAAATGAGTAATGCTAACTAAAATACTTTTAGTTAGCTTTAGTAACTAAAGTAGTCTACTTTAGACTAAAGTAGTACTTTAGTAGAATAAAGTAGTACTTTAGTACTTTAAAGTAGTACTTTAGTAGACTAAAGTAGTACTTTAGACTACTATTAGTAGTTGTACTTTAGACTAAGGTACCAGAATGCTAAATCATTGATTTTAAACAAACAAACAAACAAATGTGGAAGGGACTGTGAGTACCGTATTGGCATGATCAGCATATTCTTTATCTGAGTCAAGCTGTAGAGAAGCCACATATCTTAAAAGGTAACATTTTTTTAAAGTGAAAAATTGTATTCACAGAAATAAAGTAGGTGCTAGAAGCTAAAGTCTGTCCTATAATCTGCATGCATAGGCATCAGAAGGTCACTAAAAAGGAGACTGACTCACAACAAAAGGACTCTGTAAATCAAATGTTAATGGCAATAGATTATGGTATAATTTTTCTGCATGTTCTGGAATCTTCCGTCTCTTGCCTAAAGCTGCCTACAGCCATCTCCACTCAGGATTTACGTTTGTCATCAACACTGACAAATTAGTTAAGACTTCTTTCCTGTGAACACCAAATTCAAGATCACCTCCAAAGTTGTCTTCTCTATTGGTGTTTCTCTTCCCTGTCTTTTCTGTGAAGGCTACAGTGTACTTTTTATAACTTCAGCAAAAGTTACTTTCTAGTTGTTAATTCATTAAGCTTAAAGACTGTAACCTGTTGAGTCTTTCTATATCTGAAAAAAATGTTACACACATATTTATCAGGTATCTGTCTGCCTCTTAACCATCCATCCATCCTAATTCTGTTTAAAAATAAAGAAAAAATAATGACTATCAAGTTCCTGTCCCTAAAAGTGTGACTTCTGAAATGCTACAACACCTGCTACATTTGAAATTGTACCTGGCTGATTCCAGGACTGGTATAAGAAATGTTCAGGGTGAGTCTGTGATATTTGTACAAGAAAGCAAAGAAATAATAAAATCTTGATTGTTTTATATCCAAAGGACTTTGAGATCAAAACAAAGGAACTCCCACTGAACAAGGTGGGAAAACTCATGCAATAAAAATAAAATCAGGGGCGCCTGGGTGTCTCAGTGGGTTAAGCCTCTGCCTTCAGCTCAGGTCATGATCTCAGGGTCCTAGGATCGAGTCCCGCATTAGGCTCTCTGCTCATCAGGGAGTCTGCTTCCCCCATCTCTCTCTGCCTGCCTCTCTGCCTACTTGTGATCTCTCTCTGTCAAATAAACAAATAAAATCTTTTTAAAAAGAATAAATAAATAAATAAAATCAGATTATATTCATTAATATAAATGGAGTATATATTTTAAAAATGAGTTAATAAGGATACTTAAAGAGAAGATATAGTCAAACAGCAATAACAACAAGAGAGAACACGAACAAAAACTTTATTGATTACCACCTGAGTATTTAGAACACCACTTCCTTACTCTGGAATTGGCAATGAAAGCAAAATTTAATATTTTCCTTGCTGCTCTCCTATTAACTGTATTTTAGTGTAATCAAATACTCTTAGCTAATAATGGAAAGGGTTTTTTATTTTGGAAGAATTTAATAAATGAGGAGGAAATACCAGAATTAGAACATTATCATTTTGCACTTTTTAATAAAATAATTGTTTTAGGCAGGGGGAAAAAAAATGGAAAAAAATGGGAAAAAAATGATGGGGAACTTTATAAAGGAGGAATTAGGCTGTTATCACCAGAACATCAATGATCAATCTTATGATTATTGAAAGTGAGACAGATATTTTATACCTCTTAGAAGCATTATTCCTAATGTTGAAACTGAATTTATGCAGACTTCTAGATAATCCAGTTTTTAAGGAAGAATAACTCCAACAATTTAAATAACATCAAAGAAAGGAGACAGATAAATCAAGAATGTATGTAGTTCATACTATTGGACAATTTACATGGCTTTTGCAATGTGACAGCATGCGAAACAAGAGAAAGGATTTGAACAGAAGAAATTCTAGGTGAACAAAGACCTCAGAAACAGAGCAACCAATCCATTGTATATAATTTGAACACACTACTTTAAAATAGGTATTTTGAGACAAATGGGAAACTACCACATGAAATGGTATTAGATACAAAAGAATTGACACATTTTTAGATCTGATAATGGGATTTTGCTAAAGAAAAAGATTCACAATTCTGTGAGATGTACACATCATTATGTAGTCCCCCACCTTACTCTTTTAACTTTATTCTTGATAAATTTTTTTCCTTGCCCTGAAGTTGGCTTCATCTGAAGTTAATATAGCTACTCGTTTTCTTTTGATTAGTGTTAGCATGGTATTTCTATCCTTCTTTAGAGAGAGCCACGTTTCTGAGCTACATAATTTTTGTTTAGCCTGAAAAAAACCTACCTTAAGATTTATATTTTTTTTCCTGCAGGGAAGGACTGCTTGAAAAGAATTTCCTCACGTTTTGCTTTTCTGAAGATGTCTTCATCTGTCTTTCACTGTTTTTGCCACATTTTTTAAAATTCCAGCATAGTTAACACACAGTGTTATATTAATTTCAGGTGAGCAATATAGTGACTCAGCACGTCAGTGCATTACTCAGTGCTCATCATGATAAGTCTACTCTTAACCCCCATCACCTATTTCACCCATCCCCCGACCCACCTGCCCTCAGTTCATTCTCTATAGTTAAGAGTCTGTTTCTTGGGGTGCCTGGCTGGCTCAGTGGGTTAAAGCCTCTGCCTTTGGCTCAGGACATGATCCCAGGGTCCTGGGATTGAGCCCCACTTCGGCCTCTCTGCCCAGCAGGGAGCCTGCTTCCCCCCTCTCTCTGCTTGCCTCTCTGCCTACTTGTGATCTCTCTCTGTCAAATTAAAAAAAAAGAGGGGGGTCTGTTTCTTGGTTTGTTTCCCTCTCTCATCCCTTTCTTTCTCCCCTTCGCTCATTTGTTTTGTTTCTTAAATTGCATGTGTGAGTGAAATCATAGGATATTTGTCTTTTTCTGACTGGCTTATTTTGCTTAGCATTATACTCTCTAGATCCTTCCATGCCATTACAAATGGGAGAATTTCATTCTTTTTATAGCTGATATGTCATTGTGTATGTATATCACACCTTTATCCATTCCTCTGTCAGTGGGCATTTGGGCTGTTTCCCTCGTTTGGCCATTGTAAATAATGCAGTAAACTTCGGGGTGTATATATCCTTTCAAATTTGTGTTCTGGTATTCTTTATTCTAAATAGCTAGTAGTGTGCTTAATGGATCATAGGGTATTTTTACTTTTAACTTGTTGGGGAACCTCCATATTGTTTTTCACAGGGGCTGTACTGCTTTTCATTCCCTCCAACAGTGCAGGTTTGTTTTTTACCTATATCCTCTCCAGCACCTGTTCTTGAGTTTTTGATCAGCTATTCTGATAAGTATGAGATGATATATCCCTGTGGTTTCGATTTGCATTTCCCTGATGATGAGTGATGTTGAGCATCTTCTAATGTGTCTATTGGACATCTCTATGTCTTTGCAGAAACATCTGTTCATGTCTCTGTTCATTTTTTAAATTAGATTATTTGTCTTTTGGTGTTGAGTGGTGTAAGTTGTTTTTTTTTTGAGATTTTAATTTAATTCTAGATGGTTAATATACAGTGTTATATTAGCTTCAGGTATAAAATAGAGTGATTCAACAGCTCAAAACACCACCCTGTGCTCATCATGGCAAGGGTACTCCCTAATCCCCATCATCTATTTAACAAATTCCCAAACCTACTTCCCCTCTGGTAATCATCAGATTGTTCACTATAATAAAGAATCTGTTTCTTGGGGCACCTGGGTGGCTCAGTGGGTTAAGCCTGTGCCTTCAGCTTAAGTCATGATCTCAGGGTCCTGGGGTCAAGCCCCGCACTGGGCTCTCTGCTTGGCAAAGAGCCTGCTTCCCCCTCTCTGCCTACCTTCTGCTCTGCTTACTTGTGACCTCTCTGTGTCAAATAAATAAATAAGATCTTTAAAAAAAAAAAAGAATCTGTTTCTTGCTTTGTCTCTCTCACTCTGTCTCTCTGTGTCTCTTTTTTTTCCTTTGTTTTTGTTTCTTAAATTCCACATATGAGTGACATCATATGGTATTTGTCTTTCATAGACTGACTTGTCTTAGCATTGTACTGTCTAACTCTGACCATGTCATTGCAAATGTCAAGATGTCATTCTTTTTTATGGCTGAATAATAATTCCATGCCCATCTTCTTTATGCATTCATCAATTGATAGACACTTGGGTTGCCTTCATATCTTTTTTTATTTTTATTCAAATTTTTATTTAAATTCTAGTTAGTTAACATATAGTGTATTATTGGTTTCAGAAATAGAATTTATTGATTCATCACCTATATACATCTTCCAGTGCTTATCACAAGTGCCTTCCTTAATAGCCATCACCCACCTAGCCCATCCCCTGCCCATCTCCCATCCATCAACCCTCAGTTTGTTCTTTCAGTTAAGAGTCTCATGGGTTGGGGGACCTGGGTGGCTAAGTGGGTTAAAGCCTCTGCCTTCAGCTCAGGTCATAGTCTAAGGGTCCTGGGATCAAGCCCTGCACTGGGCTCTCTGCTTGGCAGGGAGCCTGCTTCCTCCCTCTCTCTCTGCCTGCCTCTCTGCCTACTTGTGATCTCTGTCAAATAAATAAATGAAATCTTAAAAAAAAAAAAAAAAGAAAGTCTCATGGGTTGTTTCCCTCTCTTCCCCCACCCCTTCCCCTATATGCATCTGTTTTGTATGTTAAATTCCACATATGAGTGATCATATGGTGTTTGTCTTTCTCTGAGTTATTTTATTTGGTATAATACTCTAGTTCCATCCATGTTGTTGGAGATGGCAAGATTTCAGTCTTTTTGATGCCTAAGTAATATTCCATTGTATTGTATATCTCTGTGAATATACCACATCTTCTTCATCATTCATTAGTCAGTGGACATTTGGGCTCTTTCCATAATTTGGCTATTGTTGATAACGCTTCTGTAAATACCAGGTTGCATGTATCCCTTCAAATCATTGTTTTTGTATCCTTTGGGTAAATACCTGGTGTTTGTGCCAGTACCATACTGTTTTGATTACTACAGCTTTGTAATAAAACTTGAAGTTTGGAATTGTGATACCTCCAGCTTTGTTTCTCTTTTTCAAGATTGCTTTGACTATTCAACATCTTTTGTAGTTCCAAATTTTAGGATTGTTGTCATGTGGAAAATGCTATTGGTATTTCGATAAGGATTCCATTAAATCTTTGGATTGCTTTGTGTTTGTATAGACATTTTAAACAATATTTGTTCTTCCAGTCCATGAACATGAAACGTCTTCCCATTTCTTTGTGTCATCTTTAATTTTTTTCATGAGTATTTTATAGTATTGAGAGTACAGTTCTTTCATCTCTTTTGTTAAGTTTTTTTTTTTCCCTAGGTAGTTTATTACTTTTGGTGCAATTATAAATGGAATTGTTTTCTAAATTTCTCCTGCTGCTGCTTCATTATTAGTGTAGAGAAATGCAATGGATTCCTGTAATTGATTTTGTATGTACCCTGTGACTTTACCGAATTCATTTATCAGTTCTAGTAGGTTTTTTTGGTGGAGGCTTTTGGGTTTATTATATATAGTATTATGTCATCTGCAAATAATGAAAATTTTACTTCTTCCTTACGAATTTGGATGGCTTTTATTTCTTTTTGTTGTCTCATTACTGTGGCTAGGACTTCCAGTGCTATTTTGAATAAAAATGTAAGAGTCAACATCCTTGTTTTGTTTCTGATATTAAGGGGAAATCTCTTTTTTTCCCCATTGAGTCTGATGTTAGCTGTGGGGTTTTCATATAAGGCTTTTATTATGTTGAGGTATGTTCTTTCTAAACGTATTTTTTGAAGGCTTTTATCATGAATGAATGTCGCATGTTGTCAAATGTTTTTTCTACATCTATAGAAATGATCCTATGGTTTTTATCCTTACCTTACTGATGTGACGAATCACATGGATTGATTTGCAAATAATTGAACTGCCCTTGCATCCCAGGAGTAAATCCTGGTTGAAACAGTGAATGATTTTTTTTTTTTTTTACTGTATTGTCAGATTTGATTCACTATTACTTTGTTGACAGTTTTTACATCTATGTTCATCAAAGATACTGGCCTGTAGGTCCTTTGTGTGTGTGTGTCTATGTGTGGTGTGTGTGGTGTCTTTATCTGGTTTTGGTATGAAAATAATGCTGGCCTTATAGAATGAACTTGGAAATATTCCTCCTTCTTCTATTTTTTTTTTTTTAGTAGTTTGAGCAAAATAGGTATTATCTCTTCCTTAAATGTCTGCTAGAATTATCCTGTGACTGTGTCTGGTCCAGGACTTCGGTTTGTTGGGAATTTTTTTTTTGATTACTGATTCAGTGTCCTTGCTGGTAATCAGTCTGTTCAAATTTTCTATTTCTTTCTGCTTCAGTTTTGGTAGTTTGTATGTTTCTATGAATGTATCCATTTCTTCTAGGTTGTCCAATTTGTTGGCATAAAATTTTCCTAATATTATCATACAATTGTTAGTATTTCTTTGATGTGTTACTATTTCTCCTTGTTCATTTGTGATTTTGAGTTCTTTTTTTTAATGAATCTAGCTAAAAGTTTATCAATTTTGTTGGTCTTTCCAAAAACTATGTCCTGGTTTCTTTTATTTATTTATTTTTTAGCTTTTATGTCATTCATTTCTGCTCTAATACTCATTATTTCTACTGGTTTTGGGTTTTGTACTTTTTCTAGCTCCTTTGGATGTAAGGTTAGGTTATTTGAGATCATTTACTTATTTACTTGTTTATTTTTTATTTTTTGCTTCTTGAGGTTGGCTTGTGTTGTGTTAAACTTGCCTGTTATAATTGCTTTGCTGCATCTTGATTTGGACCATTGCATTTTCCTTTTCATTTGTCTTCATGTAATTTTTTAATGTCTTCTTTCATTTTTTGGTTGACCCATTCTTTGTTTAGTAGCATGTTATTTAACCTACACGTATTTGTAGTCTTTCAAGGGTTTTTCTTGTAGTTGATATCTAGTGTTACAGTGTTGTGGTCAGAAAAGATGTATCATATGACTTTGATCTTTTCAAATTCATCAAGAGTGTTTTGTGGCCTGATACATGATTTATTCTGGAGAATTTTCCATGTGCACTTGAAAAGAATGTGTATTCTGCTGTTTTAGGATGGAATTTTCTGAATTTATCTCTTAAATCCATCTGGTCCAGTGTGTCATTCAAAGTCATTGTTTCTTTGCTGATTTTCCTGTTTGGATGATCTGTCCCTTGGCATGAGTGCAGTGTTGAAGTCTCCAACTATAATAGTACTAATAGGTGTTTTCTTTTTCCTTTTTGATAAGTCTAGCTGAAGTTTTATCAATTTTATTAATTTTTTCAAAGAACCAACTCCTAGTTTTATTGATCTGATTTTGTTTTTGTTGTTTCTGAATCATTTCTCTTCTAATCTTTATTAATTCCTTCCTTCTAGCTGGCTTTGGGCTCTGTTTATTATTCTTCTTCACCCTCCTTTAGGTGTAAGGTCAGGTTGTTTGAGACTTTTTTTTCTTCTTCTTCAGGTTGGCTTGTATTGCCATAAACTTCCATGCTAGAGTTACTTTTTCTGCATCCTAAAGATTTTGGACCACTGTGTTCTCATTTACCTTTGTCTTCATGTAATTTTTTATTTCTTTGAGTTTTGGGTTGGCCCATTCATTGTTTAATAGCATGTTATTTAACCAACATGCATTTGTCGTCTTTCCAGATTTTTTCTTGTGGTTGATTTCTAGTTATACAGTGTTGTAGTGCTGTGTTCAGAAAAGATGTATGGTATGACTTTGATCTTTTTGAATTTTTTAAGGTTTTTCTTGTGGCCTAATATGTGATCTATTGTGGAGAATGTTCCCTGTGTACTTGAAAAGAAAATGGATTCTGCTGTTTCTGATGGAATGTCCCGAATAGAACTGTTAAGTCCACTTGGTCTAATGGGTCATTCAAAGGCATTGTTTACTTGTTCATTTTCTCTTTAGATGAACTATCTATCGATTTAAGTGGGGTGTTAAAGTCCCCTACTATTATTGTTACTATCAGTTAGTTCCTCTATGTTTATTATTAATTGTTTTATATATCTGGATGCTCCCATGCAGGGTGCATAAATATTTACAATTGTTATATCTTCTTGTTGAATTTTCCCCTTTATTATTAAATAACGCCTTCTTTGTCTCTCTTTACAGTTTTTCTGTGGTATGGATATTTTAATGATACTAATTGTTCTGATCCTGGAATACAGAATTTCTATTTGTTTGTCTTTTAAATTTCTCTCATCAGAGTTTTATAGTTTATGGGGTACAGATTTTCCTTAGTAAAATTTATTCATAAGTATTTTATTGTGTTTGATACTGTTATAAATGGGAATGCTTTTCTTCTGTTTTAGGTATTTCATTGTTAGCATCTTTTTTTTTTAAGATTTTATTTACTTTTTTGACAGATAAGTAGGCAGAGAGGTAGGCAGAGACAGTGAGAGGAGGAAGCAAGCTCCCCGCTGAGCAGAGAGCCTGATGCGGGGCTCGATCCCAGGACCCTGGGACCATGACCCGAGCCAAAGACAGAGGCTTTAACCCACTGAGCCACCCAGGTGCCCCTCATTGTTAGCATCTTGAAACACAACTTAGTTTTCATGATTTTATATCCTGAAACTACTGAATTCATAATCATAAATTATTTTCTCAGTGAATGTGAACATTAGTAATCCCCATCTTACATGTCACTCTCTAGAAATGTTGCATCATGTTCTTCTTTACCTAATTATAGAGAGCACTATTTCACTGTATCCATGTCAGAATGAACTATTCCCTTTCAAATATTTTTACTCTTATTAGCAAAAATACAAGAAGATACATTAATTTGTATTTCTTTCATGATTTGAAGAAAACATATTTCAGTATATATTAGCTAGTTGGATTTCGCCTCTCATGGTTTTCTGGATGTATTGACTAGTAGGTTACCTTGAAATCTTAGTTGTCCAAGTTTTGGATATTTTTACTTAAACTTCTATATAAGGAAAAATGAGAGAGACTACATCAGGTGATGACAGGAGACACAAGTCTTAAAATTCACTTATTTAATTGGAAATAAAGGGGAATATTCCTGATGTAAATATTAAGTATTAGATGCATATGTTACATAGTGCTTTTTAAAATAGGAAAAAGTTAAGTGTTTATGTCAAAGTCGAAAAAATAAGCATTCTGCAATTTCTTTTTTTTTTTTCAAAGATTTTATTTATTTGACAGAGAGAGCTCACAGGTAGGCAGAGAAGCAGACAAAGAGAGAGGGGGAAGCAGGCTCCCTGCTGAGCAGAGAGCCCAATGTGGGACTCGATCCTTGGACCCTGAGATCACGACCTGAGCCTAAGGCAGAGGCTTGACCCACTGAGCCACCCAGGCGCCCTCATTCTAGCATTTTCTAGCTTCAGGTGTTATCAGTCTGTACAAACACAAAGGCAGTTTGGCATAGTTCCTGGTAATATAGGCAATCTCAGAATGAACTTTAAAAAGTTATCTGATACCATTCCCTTAGTACGATATGGAATTAAATCCATAAAATATTTAAGGGTAATAGAGAAATTAACTTATTTGGACATTTCTTTATTCTTTTACTCTCCTAGATTTATTTGATTTAATTATAATTTCACAGGCTGCACCTCATGACAGCTACTATTTTTTAAATTATTTCTAGAACACACTGGCTTCTCCATTGTCCTGTCCTTAATATTCATCCACCAGAGTGTGTATTTCCAGCATTCATTATATTTGTTTACTGCCTATTAAATAAATGTATTCTTGGGAGCCTTTTAAATATATATTATTTGACCTTAAACTGATATTATATGTTACTGTATATATTATATACTATAATATATATTATATACTATATGATATTATATATGTTATGTAACCTTAAACTGATGTCCATTTGCTTACTTTTTATTTTCCCTTATCCCTGCCAGAATCTCACTATTGCCAATGGGAGTATATTTATCATTTGTAATCCCAAGGATCCCTATCTTCCTCCCACTTTTATTGTTACTGATCAACCCATGATCATGTTCCAGAAAATTGAGACTACTGACAGTGTATTATCTAAATAATAGGGGAGATACTGAATGTAAATTGAAAATATGGCTGCTTCTCTTCCTGTCCTTAAATGTTTCTAGTAGAGATATTTCTTAAGCCTTAAGTTAGCAGATGGTCTTACAGGAAAAGTCTTCATTATTCTCTGTATCCAGGTTTTCCTAGTTTAGAATCCTCAAATGGAATGCATGATAAACTGATTATCTCCATTTTCATACAGTTTTTTTGAGGTAATTTCCAAAAGAAGCATTTCTGAAGCACTTTTCATTTATCTTAGCACCATAATCTATATTGTAAGCAATTGTTTAGCTTCTCAAATTGAGTAGCACCTTTCACCTTTTGAAATTCTCTACATAAAATTAATAAGTCAAACTGAGTTGTATTGAATTACAGAACATTTTGGCAACACATAGTCTGCTTCAAAGAAATAGATCTGAGTACACTTTGTTTTTTTTTTAAACTAGTTCTTATACAAATTTGCAATCAGGCAACATAAATGAAATAACACAGTAAACACCACAACCCACACATAGATAATCATTATTTTGCTCGATTTGTTTCTTCTCCATTTCTGTCTGCCTACACACATGCATATGGTTGTAATTATGTGTGTGGGTATTCATGTAGGTACTTATATTCATGTATATGTATAAATATAATTTCACAATAAGCTGAAGACACTATGATCGTTTTCATCTTAAATATTATAGAGCATATTCATGTGTGAATATTTGCAAATGTGAAATGTGTGTAGAGTCAAATGTTTGCACATATTTGTGACTCTACACAAATATGTGCAAATGTGAACAAATATGTGCAAACGTGAATATAAGCATATGTGAAAATCACATATCCCATTAATCTTTTTTTTTTTAAGATTTTATTTATTTATTTGACAGAGATCACAAGTAGGCAGAGAGGCAGGCAGAGAGAGAGGAGGAAGCAGGTTCCCTGCTGAGCAGAGAGCCTGATGCGGGGCTCTATTCCAGGACCCTGAGATCATGATCTGAGCTAAAGGCAGAGGCTTTAACCCACTGAGCCACCCAGGCGCCCCCGTTAATCTTTTTTATTAATAATTATTTCTATGCTTTGTCAATATGTCTTTTCAATCTGTTAATCTAGAAGAGCTCCCTAACTTCTTTTTTTTCCTAATTTCCTATTTTTTTTTAATTTTATTTTTTCAGTGTTCCAAGATTCCTAACTCCTTATTTTTAAAATATTGACATTTGGTTGACACCATGCCAGATATTTTACAGAGTGTACAACAATCTAGATTTATTTTACTGTTTTCCTATGTGTACTATTTTTTTTTCTATTGACATTAAAATAGATGTATATATATGAAGGCTTGGTTAGATTCAGGATAACCTTCCATTTACTTGTTTTCAAAAATCTATCTTTGGTGAGTCTTCATAGTACATATTCCATATTATCAAGTTGGTATAAAGGGTATTGCTTTTGGATATCATTGCTTCTTGGCATTTTTTGTGCATAAAGCCATATACTTTAAGTTAAAAGATGTATGTAATATGTTTCAATTAATGCAGAAATATATTTTTGCATTAAAATCTACAAGATTTTCTTCAGTTCTTTTCTTGCTTTAGAGTAAATTCCATTAAGAATGTAGCCTGAACAGCCTCTGTTCTTCAGTTTGTTTGGTTGTTGGTAATCTGACATGGAGTTGGGATCAGTTTTCTCAGTGGTACTCAATTTTAGATGTTAGAAAATTCTTTCCAAATGTTTTGAATGTGTAAAATATTCCCTTAGTCTTAAAGATTAAAAATTGCATGGCTATACTCAGAAAATTTTTACTTTTTCAAAAAAGATTTGTATTTATTTACCTGAGAGAGAGTACAGAGGGAGAGAGAGAAGCAGACTCCCTGCTGAACAGAGAGCCCAATTCTGGTCTGGGTCCCAGGACCCCCAGATCACGACCTGAGCTGAAGGTTGATGCTTAACTGACTGAACCAGGTGTCCCAGAAAATTTTTGCTTTTGACTCTACACTCACTTTGACCACTACTCAGATAAAGGAGACCCAACATCTCCTTCATTGCCTCCTACAGTTATATGGTATTCCTTTGAGTTGATGTACCATTTTTTTTTTAAATTTTAGAGAGTACCTTAATTTGAGCATTTGCACTGTTTTAAATTTTTGCTGTAACCAGTGGTACAGTGGATAACACTGGCACCAATTTTTTTGACCTTATTTGCAAAGGACTACATGTAGGTTGGACGCCTAAGCAGTAAATTTGCTATCCAGTGTTTCATGGTGGTGTCAGATTTCCCACAATATATTTTGTATCATTTTACCCATATACACCAGTGAACTATGAGAATAGCTTCCCCTCGCCCAACAAGGGCAATAGAGTGTTTTGTCAATTTTTGTAGATTTTGATGTACTAAAAATTAAGAAAAATTTAAAATATCTCTTCATTTGAAATTGTTTTATTATGAGTGAGTCTTAGAATTTTTCCTAAATTTAAGCATATTTATGCTATGTTCTCTGTCAAATATATTTTTATGTTATTTGCCCATTTTTTTGAGAATTTGCTTTTCTTAAATACTTACAGAAATATAATAGGAAGGACGGGGTGGGAGGGAGAGAGAGGAAAAGAAAGCATGAACACAGAAATTAAACATCTATGTTAAAAATCTGCACATATATTCTGGTTTTAGTTTGAAGTGTGTGTATGTCTGTGTTCCAGGTTAGTTTGTTTGTTGTTGTTTTTGTTTTTTTAACAGTGAAACTTATTCATCTTTTAATGCTTCTGAATTTTGAGAACTAATACCCAGGCTTTCCAAATCCAACTTAGATAATTAATAAATGTGTTCTTGTAGTACTTGCATGGTTATTTTTAAACATTCAGATTTCTGATTCATTTGGAGTTTTTCCTAGTGAACATAATGATATACAGTTTAAATTTTACTGTTTTTTTAATAACTATCAAATTGCCTTTATTTTTTAAGATTTTTTAATTTATTCATTTGACAGAGAGATCACAAGTAGGCAGAGAGGCAGGTAGAGGGAAGGGGGAAGCAGGCTCCCTGCTGAGCAGAGAGCCTGGTGTAGGGCTTGATCCCAGTACCCTGAGACCATGACTTGAGTCAAAGGCAGAGGCTTAACCCACTGAGCCACCCAGACACCCCTTGAATTGCCTTTAAAACATTGATCAAAAACTCTTTTTTCCCCGAGACTTAATCTACTACATATTATCCTTTCATAGGTACTTGGGATAATCTACTACATATTATATTTTACGTATATTACCAATTTTACTTTTTGTTCATGTGATTTTTTGTTCACTGATTGTTCATGTATAAATAGCATATTGTTTTATGAGAAAGGCATTTTCCTTTATTTTAATATCTGGTAGTTCCAATTCTATACTGCCTTACTGATCTTTTTTGTTTGTTTCTTTGTCTAGTCATTTTTTTTTATATGACCTTCATAATGACCCCAAGTCTTGGTAGTTTGAGTAGGAACACAGTAGATTTATATTTTACCTAGTGTGGATTGATGTTTTTATAATGTTTGATTGTTAAATTTTTAAAAATGGTGTTTCCTTCCATTTTTTCAAAACTACTTTTGTGTCCTTCTGAAGTATTTAAAAATTTCCCTTCTCTGGGTGTTGCACTTTCAGATTTTAAAAATGTATGTTAGAAAAAGCAACCAAAAACAAGTTGCTTTTTCTGAACTGCATTTTTTAAATCTGAAAGGAGTGGGTATACAGATGTTGTATTGATGTTTTTTTTTTTTTAACTTCTAATGCTGTTTCATCCAGGCAAGACTATTTTTAGACAGTATCTCTTCATTCTTGTTCCCAGAAATCAGCTGATGATTAATGGATATATTACATTGTTGGTCACTTATAGACCTTAAAACAGAAAGAATGAAAAACAAGTTAACTCAGATTTTTAAAATATCATTTATTTTCCTCTACTTCTGATATCTGAAAAAGTGATGAATAATTTCCACCTGACAGCTGTTACTTGTTTTCTCTCTTAATTCATTAAAAATAAACTCATTGAGGGGCCCCTGGGTGGCTCAGTGGATTAAGCCTCTGCCTTTGGCTCTGGTCATGGTCTCTGGGTCCTGGGATCAAGCCCCGAATTGGGCTCTCTGCTCAGTGGGGAGCCTGCTTCCCCCTCTCTCTCTGCCTGCCTCTCTGCCTACTTGTGATCTCTGTCTGTCAAATAAATAAATAAAATCTTTTAAAAAATTAAACTCATTGAAAGAATTATCGTATCTATATTCATGCTTTTGTCAATATTTTAATTTTGAAAGGAATTTTTCCCCCCACATAACACAATTGCAAAATGCTCCCCTGTGACAACCACAGATGTGCCCATGGAATTCTAAATGTTTCTTCTGAAATATTTTTATACAAAGCAACCAAAGGCTTTCTGTGAATTTTCCTCTGTACAGGTCATGCTTCTGATTGGCACATACCACCTGCTCAAAGCCAAACATTTTTTGTGATTTCTATTTATCAGGGTCAGAAGGGGATCTTAAAAATCAGAGAATGTAGTATTTACAATTTGATGAATAATGCTTTAATACCTTAAGTATTAAAAAATCCAACAGTATGTGAAAAGCAATTTGCATATTATTAACTATAAAGTGCATAGGGAGAAATTAATTTTTTGCCTTTATTGATATCACAATAGGAATATTTATAGGTCTGAGTAATTAAAATATCTGAGAGTTAATTCTTTTAGGATTTCTGAGTGTCTCACACATAATTCAAAAATTAAGTTATAGGGAAATGAGTACTGTTTGAGCCCTAAACTTACTGTTCTCTCTGCCTTCCTTTTTTTTTTTTGTATAAAACATTTAATTTATTGGTCTTTTGGGGGTATTTGATGTATCTCCAGTGTATTACAACTGAGCCATTAATCTTGTCGCTTCATCAACATTAACTGGTTCATTTTCTTGACACTCCTGAGGAATCAGCTGTTTCTGCAAATGTTCAAGGGAAAGGCCTCTTGAGAAACGTGCAAGTTCCTTTTGTATATCTACAAAAGCTTTATTCACTCTGGTAACTTTTTCATTATTCACAATGTTTATCTTCTTAAGGTTAGTGGTAACTGGTTTTGCTTTGTTTTTAGACTTAAAGTTTTTTTGGCTGGCTATATGAAATACATTCCTGGACTTCTGCCCTCTTAGTTTGTTCTTAGCCATTGTCTTCAATATCCTCGTGCAACAACTCACGCTCCGGGTGACGCCATCTACACCCACAGGATCTTCCCTCTGCCTTCCTTTTTTTAAAGTTTTTATTTAATTTCCAGTTAGTTAAAAAAAATGATAAATTCTAGTTAGTTAATGCACAGTGTAATATTAGTGTCAAGTGCACCATGTAGTGATTCCACACCCACACATCATCCATGCTCATCTCAGCACGTCTCTCCTGAACATCTATCACCTGTTTCACCCAGCCTCTCCTGACCTCCCCTCTGGGAACTGTCAGCTTGTTTTCTATAGTTATAAATCTGTTTTTTGGTTTACCTCCTCCTTTCTTTCTTCTGCCCTTAGTTTGTTTGTTTTGTTTCTTAAATTCCACATATGAATGAAATCACAGGGTATTTGTCTTTCTGTGACTGATGTATTTTGCTTAGCACAATAACACGCTAGCTCCATCCATGTCATTGTAAGTGACAAGATTTCATCCTTTCATAGCTGAGTACTGTTCCATTGTATATATACACCACTTCTTCTTTATCTGTGTGTCAGGCAGTGGGCACTTGAGCTGTTTCCATAATCTAGCTATTGTAGATACTGCTGCTATAAACATCAGGGTGCATGTATCCCTTTGAATTAGTACTTTTGTATTCCTTGCGTAAATACCTAGTAGTGCAATTGCTAGATCGTAGGGCAGTTTTATTTTTAACTTCTTGAGGAAATTCCACACTGTTTTCCACAGTAGCTGCACCAGTATGCATTCCTTCCAGCGGTGTGCGAAGGTTTTTCCTCCGTATTCTTATCAACACATGTTTCCTGTGTTTTTATTTTAATCATTCTGACACTTATGAGGTTATCTCTCGTAGTTTCTTTTTGCATTTCCCTGATAATGATATTGAGCATCTTTTCAGATGTCTGTTGGCCATCTGGATGTCTTCTTTGGAGAAATGCCTGTTCATGTCTTCTACCAATGTTTTAATCAGATTATGTGTGTGTTGAGTTTTATAAGTTCTTATGTATTTTGAATACTAACCCTTTATCACATTTGTCACTTGTAAATATCTTTTCCCATTGCATAATTTGCTTTTGGTTTCGGTGGTTGTTTCCTTCACTGTGTAGGATCTTTTTTTTTTTTAAGATTTTATTTATTTATTTGACAGAGATCACAATTAGGCAGAGAGGCAGGCAGAGAGAGGAAGGAAAGCAGGCTCCCCGCTGAGCAGAGAGCCCGATGTGGGGCTCGATCCCAGGACCCTGAGATCATGACCTGAGCGAAGGCAGAGGCTTTAACCCACTGAGCCACCCAGGCGCCCCCACTGTGTAGGATCTTTTTAAAAGCGAAAATAAATAATTGGGATTTCATCTGCCCCTTACTCTTTTTTTTTTTTTTAAAGATTTTATTTATTTGACAGAGAGATCACAAGTAGGCAGAGAGGCAGGCAGGGGTTGGGGGAGAGCAATCTCCCCACTGAGCAGGGAGCCTGACACAGGGCTTGATCCCAGAACCCTGGGACCATGACCTGAGCCGAAGGCAGAGGCTTAACCCACTGAGCCACCCAAGTGCCCCACCCCCTTACTCTTAAAAAAAAATATTTTCCATTGATTCAGCAAATCCTTCATAAGCATATGTTATTTCTCTTGGAAATACACATAATTACATCTGTCATTTATGATGTTCTTACCATGTTGTGGATTTAATGACCATGAAATAGTAAATTCTTGCTCAGTTTTATGTTACCTGCTTAAGAAAGCCTATTAAACATCATGAAATGCTCCCAGATTTACTGAGTTGAGCTCTTTCCACTTTGCTATTTGAAGTGTAAGTGAACACAAAGAACAATTTTAAAATAATTGTAAAGATACTCAAAAACATAATCTTTGACTTAGTAGTTCTCATTGTAGAATTCTGACTTAAGAAAGCAGAACCTTGGGGTGCCTGGGTGGCTCAGTGGGTTAAAGCCTCTACCTTCAGCTCAGGTCATGATCCCAGGGTCCTGAGATTGAGCCCTAAGTCGGGCTCTCTGTGCAGTGGGGAGCCTGCTTCCCCACTTCTTAAAAAAAAAAGAAAAGAAAAGAAAGCAGATGCTCAGGTAATAATTTACTTAAAAAATAAGTTCAACATTATTTAATGTAAAACTGGAAATAATATATCAAGCCATAGTATATCTGAATAGACACTATATATCTGAATTTTTGTACCATATAGTCAGTTATGTAAAGATCAGCATAGCTCATGAGACCTATTTCCACTTGAGAGTCAAAATTTTAAAATCAGAAGCAAGGCTTTAGAACTCAAAAGAATGTCTCAACCCTCCTAATTTAGTACCAGCCAGACTTTTTACTACCTCAGAACCATTACATTCCAGCTACTATCCTGTTATCCATTGTCATTACTATCAGTCATTATTTCATTATGACCCATTTTCATTGTTCTATTTTACTGTCATCACTACTTGAAATTACTAGATTGATATTTTTAAAAAATTATTATTTGTCTCCTTGTATTGAAATACAAGCTGATGACAGTCTGGCCTATTCTCTTCAGTCCTCCCTATTAACATACACATATTTCTTGATTTATTGCAGGCACTCAAAAATGTTCAATACATAAATAGGTGAATTAGAAATTGGTAATAGGATATCATGGAACCACTAAAGCACATTTTAAAAAGATTTTATTGGGGCGCCTGGGTGACTCAGTGGGCTAAAGCCTCTGCCTTTGGCTCAGGTCATCATCCCAGAGTCCTGGGATCAAGCCCTGCATCAGGCTCTCTGCTCAAGGGGGCCTGCCCCCCACCCTGCCTGCCTCTCTGCCTACTTGTGATCTCTGTCAAATAAATAAAAATCTTTTAAAAAAATATTTATTTGCAATAGAGAAAAAGAGATGGAGCGGAAGCAGGGGTAGGGAGAGGGAGAAGCAGACCGCTTGCTCAGTGCAGAGTCCAGTGCAAGGCTTAGTCCCAACAACTTGAGATCCTGATCTGAGCAGAAATCGAGTTGGATGCTTAACCAGCTGAGCCACCCAGGTGCCCCTGTTGAAGCACTTACAGCATTTCACACAAATATTTTTTTTAAAAATGAGTGTTCAACAAAATTGTAGTTACTGCTTCTACAAGCAGAGGGAAACAAAAATATGAATATGTTAGGAGTGATAATTCACAGAAGTATTAAAAATATAAATTTTGATCTCATAATTTTCATGCTAAATTCTCTGTAATGGGCATTATTAATTTTCTAATCAGAAAAGTGAACACAGCATCTCAAGCTAATGATCTATAGTAGGAAAATCGTATAAATAGAGAAATTTCTCTCTTTTAACTCCTTAATATATGTCACTCTGAATAAACTACTAGAGCACTTAAAAACTTCAGGAGAAAAAAAGAAAAAAAGGGAGATATATATATATATATATATAATATATATTTAAAATGGAAAAAAGATGTGTACAGATACTAATAAGAATATCTCTTGGGGCACCTGGATGGCTCAGTGGGTTAAAGCCTCTGCCTTCGGCTCAGGTCATGATCTCAGGATCCTGGGATCAAGTCCCACATCGGGCTCTCTGCTTGGCAGAGAGCCTGCTACCTCCTCTCTCTCTCTGCCTGCCTCTCTGCCTACTTGTGATCTCTCTCTGTCAAATAAATAAATCTTAAAAAAGAAAAAATCATTACAAACAACAAAAATTTTTTAAAAAATACTAAAATAATTCTTGCCACCTTAAAATTTTCAAAAATAGTTTTCAAAAACAATTCTTGATTAAAATTTACCAGAAGCATTTTTGAGTGAACTGTATAGGTATCAATAATTTTTCTAAGTGACATAATCTACAAATTCATTCAAATCAAATTATTCAACACTTGTAATATTATACTGACCAAGCTATTATGAGCTTTTGAAATGATTAATCCCAGTGTGATTTCCAGGAAAAAATAAGGGCATTCTGTGTCACCACAGAAATATAATTACACTGTTATTGTATTGAACTGTCATCAAAGAGAATACAGAATAAGGTACAGTAACAATGATAATACTTTGCTAGCTGAATTTTGGCTTATAAAATTATTTGAAATGTGAGAGACTTTGTAGAGTTAATTAAAACTTAAATATTTAAGGAATGATATGTTTAATCATTTGAAAGTTACTAGGTTGTTTTTATAGTTCTTTGATGTAAATGAACAAATGTAGAAAATGTTTCATTGCGGAAGGTAAAAATTATTTAATATCATAAAATTACAGTCTCTTTTAATAAAAGTTAAAATCTCCATGCTGTTATAAGAATAAGAGAGGAACATTTCTAAAGCTGTCACTAGTTACCTTGGTTCTCTTGCATAATGAACCTCAGTTTTGTTCAAATCAGAAATATGCTTAAAGAAAATAATCGGCAATTTCCTTGGAAAGATGGATGTGTTCATTCCCAATGATTCCTAAGAATTAAGACGTGATTAAGGTTAAGAAATTTTTCTCATGCAACTGACAATGTAGTCAGCAGGACATAAGCATTAATTGGTGAATATATTCCATTGCATAAAATTCAACTTTAGCCTGCTCTTAATTGAAGTAACTTCTTTTAGATTTAATTATAATCTACTTTTCTTCTTAAATTTTTATGTTTATTTTTCCTTACCCTTATTGAAATATTAACATATAACATGTGAAGTTTAAAGTCCAGTCTGATGAGATACCGGCATGCATTGCAAATGCTTACCACAGTGATCTTAGTTACTACATCTGTCTTCTCACTTTTAATTTGGGGGAAGAGTGGTAATATTTAAGATTTACTCTCTTAACAACTTTCAAGTATATAATACAGTATCATTAATCACTATCATGATGTTATGCACTGGATTCCAGAACTTAGTGATATTATAGCTGCAAATTTGTGCACTTTGACCAAATTCTCATTTCTGCCACCCACAGCCCCTAGCAACCACCATTTTGCTCTCTGTGTCTATGAGATTGTTTTTTTAAGAGTCTGCACATAAATGACAACTTAAGAACCTAGACAGTACAATACTAACTGAAATGTCAGAGAAAAACAAATACCATATGATTTCACTCATATATGGAATTGGAGAAACAAAACTAATAAAGGAAAAAAGATGTAAGTAACATCCAAAAGGGCTCTTGTCTTTCTTTTGACAACTGGTGGTTGCCAGAGGGGAGGCAGGTAGGGTGACAAGGGAAATTGATAAAGGGGATTAAGAGTGCACTTCTCTTGAAGAGTACTGAGAAATACATAGAATTGTTGAATTATTACACTGTTCACCTGAAACTAAACGGTCAGTAATACTTGATTTAAAAAAAAAAAAAAAAACTTGGGGCGCGTGGGTGGCTCAGTGGCTTAAACCTCTGCCGTCAGCTCAGGTCATGGTCTCAGGATCCTGGGATCCAGCCCAGGGTCTGGCTCTCTGCTCAGCAGGGAGGCTGCTTCCTCATCTCCCTCTGCCTGCCTCTCTGCCTACTTGTGATCTCTCTCTCTCTCTCTCTCTGTGTCAAAAAAATAAATTAATACTTGTCATTCTCTGACTTTCTCCCCTTAGTTTTTTTTTTTTTAAGATTTTATTTATTTATTTGACAGAGATCATGACCTGAGCTGAAGGCAGAGGCTTAACCCACTGAGCCACCCAGGTGCCCCTCTCCCCTTAGTTTAATGTACTCAAGCTCCATATGTGTTGTTGCAAAGTCAGAATTTCCTCCTTTCATGGGGCTAAATAATATTCCATTGTGTGGACAGGGGCACCTGGGTGGCTCACTCAGTTAAGCATCTGCCTTCAGGTGAGGTCACGATTCCCGGGTCCTGGTATCAAACCTTACCTTGGGCTGCCTGCTCAGGGGGAGCCTGCTTCTCCCTCTTCCCTCTGCCACCTTCACCCTGCTTATGCTCTCTCTCTCTCTCTCAAATAAATGAAATCTTTTTAAAAATATTCCATTTTTGTGAATATATACTACTTTTCCTTATCCATTTATCTTTCGATATACAGGTAGATAGATTCCACATATTGGTTATTGTGCATAATGCTGCAATGAACATGAAGCTACAAATATCTCTTCAAGGTTCTGTTTTCATTTCCTTTATATATATACTACCTAGGAGTGCATTTGCTCAATTATATGGGAGTAGTATTTTTCATGTTTTTGAGGAAACTCCATACTGTTCACCATGGTGGCTTCCCATTTTATATTCCCAGAATAGTGCTCCCCTTTTCCCACGGCATTGCCAACACGTGTCTCTTATCTGTTCAATATAGCTGTTTTAACAGGTGTGAAATACTATTTCAGGGTGGTTTTGATTGGCATTTCTCTGATGAAGTGATGTTGGGCATCTTTCATGTACCTGTTACCCACCTGTATGTCCTCTCTGGAAAAATGTCTATCAGGTCCTCCCCCCATTTTTTTAATTAGATTGCTTGGGTTTTTGCTATTGAGTTGTATGAATAACTTATATAGATTTTATATTTACTCCTTATCTGATAGATGGCTTTAAAAATATTTTCTGCTGTTTGTAGATTACCTTTTAGTTTTCCTAATTCTTTTGCTTTGCAGAAGCTTTGTAATTCAATATAGTTCTACTTGATTATTTTTGCCATGGTTGCTTGTGCTTTTGTTGTCATATCCAAAGAAATCATTGCCAAGACCCATATCAAGGAACATATTCCCTGTGTTTTCTTTTAGTTGTTTTACAGTTCAGGATCTTACGTATAAGAATTTAAGCCACTCCAAGTTAATTTAGGGGAGTGGTATAAGATAGGAGTCCAGTTTTATTCTTCTGTATGTTCTTGTCCAGTTTCCCCAACACCACTTATTGAAGAGACTATCTTTCCTCTGTTGAATCTTCTTGATTTCCTCCTGAAATACTAGTTCACCATATATGCAAGGGCTCATTTCTGGGCTCTAGATTCTGTTCTGTTTTTCTGTGTGTCTGTATTTATGCTAGTACTATTCTGTTTTGATTACTACAGATTCGTATTAAAGTTTGAAATCAGAAAGAATAATGACTACCAGCTTTGTTTTTCCTCAAGATTCTTTTGGTGACTCAGAGTCTTTTGTTGTTACATAAAATTTTAGGATTGTTTTTCTCGTACTATGAAAACTAATATTGGAATTTTGAGAGGGCTTGCATTGAGTCTGTAGATAGCTCTGGGTAGTATGGGCATTTTAACAATGTTATTATTTAACAATTTATTCATCAGTGAATTCAGTTATTTCATCAGTGTCTAAAATTTTTTTATGAAGTAGATTTGGTATACAATACTGTAAAATTTAAGTTGTAAAAGATGTTAACTTGATACATTTATATATTGCAATACAGTTGCCGTAGCAATAATTAGCCTCTCTATCATGTTACATTATATTTCTTTTTGGTGATTAGATTATGTTTTAATCTCTTGGCAAATTAAATGGTTATAATACCATTATTGTATTTAGTATCCTATGCATTAGATTCCTAGAGCTTATTTCCTACTCATTGTATGTTTGTACCCTCGGTCAGTATTTGTCGTTTCCCTCTATCCCCCAGCCCCTGGTACACTCCATTTTACTGTTTCTGGGAGTTTGGCTTTTTTAGATTCTGCACGTGACTGATAACACATGTTTTTCTCTGACTTACCTCACATAGAATAAAGTCCTCAAAGTCCATTTATGTTTCCACAAATGGCAGGATGTTCATTCCTAGGTTGAAGATATCCCTACATATTTTGATGCTCTTGTAAATGGAATTGTGTTTCTTTTTCAGATAGTTTTTTCTTAGTGTATAGAAACACAATATATACTTTTTAAGATTTTATTTATTTATTTGTCAGAGAGAGAGAGAAAGCACAGCAGGGAGAGCTACAGGCAGAACAGGCAGATGGAGATGTAGTCTCCCCACTGAGCAGGGAGCCCGATGAGGGACTTGATCCCAGGACCCAGCGATCATGACCTGAGCCGAAGGCAGACACTTAACCCAGGCGTCCCCACAACTAATCTTTTTTTTTTTTCTTAAAAGATTTTATTTATTTATTTGACAGAGATCACAAGTAGGCAGAGAGGCAGGCAGAGCGAGAGAGAGGAGGAAGCAGGCTCCCCGCTAAGCAGAGAGCCCCATGTGGGGCTTGTCCCAGGACCTTGGGATCATGACCTGAGCCGAAGGCAGAGGCTCTAACCCACTGAGCCACCCAGGTGCCCCCACAACTTATCTTTCTATATTAATTTCATATCCTGCAACTTTAATTTGGTGATTAGTTCTAATAGTTTTTTTGGTAGGGTCTTCAGGGATTTTCTATGTAACATATTTTCTGTAAACTGAAATAATTTTACTTCTCCCTTTCCAATCTGGATGCCTTTTATTTCTTTTTTTGCCTTAGTGTTCTAGTGGGACTTATAGCTGTGCTGAATAGGAGCTGAGAGTGGGCACCTTGATCTTATTCCTAATCCTAGCAGGAAAATTTTCAGTTTTATACCATTGAGGTTTTTTTAATATAGATTTTATGTTGAGATGCATTCCTTTTATACCCAGTTTCTTGAGTGTTTTCAACATGAAAGGATGTTGAATCTTGGCCAATGCTTTTCCTGCATCTATTGAGATGATTATAAGATGTTTCCATATTTATTTAAATCAGTTAATTAACATATAATGTATTACTGGTTTCAGAGGTAGAGGTCAGTGATTTATCAGTCTTCTAGAATACCCAGTGCTCATTACCTCACATGCCCTCCCTAATGTCTAGCACCCAGTTACCCCATCCCCCCACCCAACTCCCCTCCAGCAACACTCAGTTTATTCCCTATGATTAAAAGTCTTTTATGGTTTGTCTCCCTCTCTGATTTTGTCTTCATTTTATTAATTTATTACATTTAATTATTTGCATATACTGAACTACCTTTGCATTCCAGGGGAAAATCCCATTTGATCATGGTGTACAGTCTTCTCAATGTCCTGTTGGATTTGGTTTGCTAGAATTTTATTGAGATTTTTTGCAAATATATTTATAAGAAAAGCACAGGCAGGAGGGTGCATGGGTGGTGCAGTTGGTTGAGTGACAGACTCTTGGTTTCAGCTCAGGTCATGATCTCATGGTCATGAGATCAAGCCTCACATCCAGCTTTGTGCTCAGTGTGGAGTCTGCTTGAGATTCTCTCCCTCTGCCCCTCCTGCTCTTGTTCCCTCTCTCTCTCTCTCTCTAAAATAAAGAAATAAATCTTAAAAACAAACAAACAAACAAACAAACAAACAAAAAAAACCCCACAGGCCAATATCCCTATACCTAGTTTCCTGATATGACTTTGGTATCAGGGTAATGCTGGCCTCATAAAATAAAGGTTAATTTAGGGGGCACCTGGGTGGCTCAATCAGTTAAGCGTTTGTCTTTGGCTCAGGTCATGATCCTAGAGCCCTGGCATTGAGCCCTTGGGCTCCCTGCTCAGCAGGAAGCCTGCTTCTCCCTGTCCCACTCCCCCTGCTTGTGTTCCCTCTCTCGCTGTCTGTCAAATAAATAAATAAAATCTTTTTTAAAAGTTTAGTTTAGGAGTGTTCCCTCCTCTTCTGTTTTTAAGAAGAGTTTGAGAAGAACTAGTGTTCATTTTTTTAAATGTTTGGTAGAATTCACCAATGAAATCATCTGGTCCAGGTGTTTCCTATAGGTATAATGTCTACTCTTTCATTCTGAGTCTCCTTTTTTTTAGTCTAGCTAAGGGATTATCATCTTTCTCATATTTGAAAAAAATACACCTGTTATAATATTTTCTATTGTCTTTTTAATCTCCATTTACTTATTTTTTAAATTTTTTTCAGTGTTTCAAGATTCATGGTTTATGCACCACACCCAGTGTTCCATGCAATTGTGCCCTCCTTAATACCCACCACCAGGCTCACTCAACCCCCCACCCCCTCCCCCAGAACCCTCAGTGTGTTTCTCAGAGTCCACAGTCTCTCATGGTTTGTTTCCCCCTCTGACTTCCCCCAATTCACTTTTCCTTTTCTTCTCCTAATGTCTTCCGTTTTATTCCTTATGCTCCACAAATAAGCGAAACCATATGGTAATTGACTCTCTCTGTTGACTTATTTCACTCAGCATAACCTCCTCCAGTCCCATCCATGTTGATACAAAAGTCGGGTATTCATCCTTTCTGATGGAGGCATCATGCTCCTTTGTATATAAGGACCATATCTTCTTTATCCATTCATCTGTTGAAGGGCATCTTGGCTCTTTCCACAGTTTGGCAACTGTGGCCATTGCTGCTGTGAACATTGGGGTATAGATGGCCCTTCTTTTCACTACATCTGTATCTTTTCTCAATTTATTTTTGCTCTGATGTTTTGTCACATTTTTTCTTCCACCAGCATTGGGCTTAAGTTCTTCTTTTTCTAGTTCCTTGAGGTGTACATGTAGATTGCTTGTTTGAGAGCTCTCTTTTAAGGTAGGCATTAACTTCCCTTTTAGGGAACGCTGCATCACATAAATTTTGTCATACTGTGTTTCCATTTTCATTGTTTCACTTTTCTTGTTTGTTTTTATTTCTTTGATGCATTGTCAGTTCAGGACCATGTTTAATTTCCACACATTTGTGAATTTTTTTCTATTACTGATTTCCCTTTTCATAGCATTGTGGTGAGAAAAGATACTTGGTGTATAATTTCAGCTCTCTTACATTTGCCACCATGTGTTTTGTGACTTAAGATAAGGCATATCCTGGGAAAAGGTCTATGCATGCTTGAAAAGAATGTATATTTTGCTGCTGTTGGTTGAAATTATCTTAATATGTGTTTAGGTCCATTTGGTGTAGTTTAAGTCCAGTGTTTCCTTATTGATTTTCTGTCTGGGTGATATATCTATTGTTTAAAGTGGGGTTTTCAAGTCCCTTACTATTATCGTAATATGTTTCTCTATAGTAATATATTAATATTTGCTTAGTACATTTACATGCTGCAGGACTGGATGAATATTTATTTATGGTTATTACAGTCTATTGATAAACTGATCTATTTATTGTAAAATGACTTTTTTGTTACAATTTTTGCCTTAATGTCTATTTTTTTTTCCTTATGTAAGTACGTCTACTCCTGCTTTCTTTTGGTTTCCATTTGCATGCAATGTCTTTCTCCCTGTCTTCACTTTGAGCCTATTTGTGTCCTTAAAGCTGAGGCAAGTCACTTGGAGGCAGCATACACCTTATTTTTTAATCCATTTAGCCACTGTGTCTTTTGATTGGAGAGTTTAGTCTACTTACCTTTTTAAAAAATACTTATTTGAATGAGCATTTGTGTGAGCAGGGGGAGGGGCAGAAGGAGAGGGAGAATATTCAAGCAGACTCCCACTGAACAGGGAGACCAGCTCACTTAACCAACTGAGCCACTCTTGTGCCCCTCATCCCTTGACATTTAAGGTAACTTTTAATAGGTAAAGACTCACTAATGCTATCTTATCTTATTCTTTTCCTGGCTGGAGTCTTGCCAGTGGAAGCCCCTTTGGGATGATGGTATGTGCCTGGGAGTGACCTTGGATAATGGGCATAAGCCTCGTGTTTGGACAGGTTGGCTCTGGTGTCTGCCCTGAAATCAGATATTGACTTTAACACCCTTTTCCCATGGGAGAACATCTCTCTCACTCTTTCTGTCGTTGATAGGCTGTCTAGACATGGGGGGTGAGTAATGGGGGATATGTGAATCTGTCCTTCCTACTGTTAGCAATCCCAAATTTGACTGCCCCTTGCTCAAGAGGCCAGTACTCAAGAGATGAGTTTTGATTGGAAGGAATCTGAGTTTTATTCAGGAGGCTGGCCACTTGGGAAGAAGGTGTACTTTTGTCCAAAAGCCAACTCCCAGGTGTCTACCTTGCCCAAGTGTTTTTAAAGGGGTTTAGGGCAGTAAATCAGAGAAGGGAGTGTTGTGGTCTGCAGCTTTTCTTGATTATGTGGAGACTTGATGATGCCAGCTTCAAACATTATCTCAGTGGGAGGGGTTGTTGAAAGGGGCTCTGGTTCTTGTGAGGTTCAGGGGTACTCATGTCTTTCTGCAAAGGAGGGCAAGATCTCCAGATCCACAAAGGAAGACTAGTAAGATCATTTATGTGACCTAAACAAAGAAAAACATTTTCCTAAAAACATTCTAGGCTAATCAGAAAGCCGAGGTAGCTTCAAAAAGACTTGCTGGCCTCTGTGGGTGAGATAAAAATCTGATCCTTCACTCCTCAAGGGCAGTAGTCTGCAGATATCAAACAAAGTAAGTTTGTTCTGTTACAGATCAAGGGTCTTAATGTAGCAGGTAAGGAGTGCATTGTCGTAAAGCAACGCACCCCTTAAGACCAACTCAAGTGCTATCTTCCTCAGTGCATCTTTTTAAATTTCTGTGTTCTACCTGTATACTATAATCCCTGGCCTGAATCTTTGGTTCTGCATGCAAAATAGTTGTTCAAATCAATGTATGTGTGTGTGGTGGTATAGAAGCAGATTGCTATACCACCATTTTGTCTAGTGGTTCATTTTAAGTTTACCATAAAATGTACATGTTCCATAGTCAAATTATCATCTTCAATGTCATGTTGGACCATATTAAACAGTATTCATCTGGGGCCCTGGGTGGCTCAGTCGGTTAAGCGTCCAACTCTTGATTTTAGCTCAAGTCACGCTCTCAAGAGTCCTGAGATTGAGCCTTATGGGGGAGGGGAAGGTTTGCTTGGGATTCTCTGTCTCCTTCTCCACCTGCTCCTCCCCCTAGTCTTGCTTTCTCTCTAAAATAAGTCCACAGGACCCCTGCAGGGTTCAGTCAGTTGAGCGGCTGCCTTCAGCTCGGGTCATGATTCCAGTGAATTCCTGGGATTGGGTTCAACATTGGGCTCCTTGCTCGGCAGGGAACCTGCTTCTCCCTCTCTCTCTGCCTGCCACCGTGCCTGCCTGTGCACTTGCTCTCTCTCTCTCTCTCTCTGACAAATAAATAAAAATAAAATCGTTTTTTAAAATTACAAAATAAATAAGTCCTTTAAAAAATAGACATTTAAACTTCTTAAGGAACTATATAAATGAATTATTTAGTACCTAGTACATTTAAGTCACTACTCCATCCATGCATTTATTTAAGTTTATATAGGCTAATTTTTTTTAACTTTAGCCATTTTGATTTACATTTGAGAGAAATCCTGAGAACTGACTCAATTTTAAAGAATTATTTTTTAATTACAAAACATCTGATGAAATGAAATACCTGTAATTTGGTTACAAGTTCAGAGAACTGGCACCAGTATGTGTTATTCAAAGTCAACTACTTAATTAATTGCAAATACTCAGTTTTTTTCATGTATTTAACTGCTATAATTCAAATTGATAGTTTTCCCAGTTTGTAACAGTGGTAATTAAATCAAAATATAATTCACTTTGTAGGAGTCCATGAGAGATATCATATGAATGATTTGAATATACATTCATTCTTTAAAGATATGGCTATATACACAAGATGTGGTTCTTCTGGATTTCCAATGAATAAGAAATGTAACTATATTTACAATGCATATAAATATAATAATAGGCAATAAGTAAGTTTGTCTAACTAAATCCAAAAACATATTTTAATGGTTTCTAAACATTTTCCATGAGAAGTAACCATGTATCATGGTAGTTCTTAAATACATTTTTAAGCCTGATTGACAATTATTAAATTATGTTTTTGTGGGGGTGCCTGGGTGGCTCAGTGGGTTAAAGCCTCTGCTTCTGGCTCAGGTTCTCAGGGTCCTGGGATCCAGCCCTGCCTCAGGCTCTCTGCTCAGCAGGGAGCCTGCTTCCTCCTCCCTCTCTGCCTACCTCTCTGCCTACTTGTGAACTCTGTCAAATAAATAAATAAAATCTTTTTTAAAAAATTATGTTTTTGTGATTACACCTTGTAAACCTTTGTTTATTCAGTTATTCAATAGAAGAGCTTAAATAATTCAGTTATTCAATAGAAGAGCTTCAAAACTATGAGATTATGTTTTTAGAGCGATTATCAGTCGTATAATAAATACTACTGGGGTAGGAATGCAATTTGGACTGAAAACAGAAATACTAATTCTCCCCACTCCTATAATCTTCTACTCTAGGGTCATTGAATTGGTACACATGTTAGAAGACAGATACTGATATAGGTGGATAGCTAGAACTTGAAGGGAACTGGAAGTGTTGGTAAAGAGCAGTAAAATCAATGACTCAACACACAAAACCAACGCAGTGAATAGTCTAAATTCTGTAACAAATGACCACATTTAAAATTCTCGTGAATGCATGGATACTATTTGGGAAAAAAAAAATCTATATACCACTTAGGGATCTCTTTTATTTTCTTGGACTATGTATTTGTGTTTTCTGGATACTTTTATTTTTTATAAGACTAACTGACTAAGTCCATATTTGATTAAGTCATCCTACTACCCTCAATTCAATATGTATTTAAATTGTAACACACATTAATTATAGATTATAACAATATCTGCTATTATGTGGTCATAAAGTTTTATCTGTTTCATTATTTTTTAAAGATTTTATTTACTTAAGGGGCACCCAGGTGGCTCAGTGGGTTAAGCCTCTGCTTTTAGCTCAGGTCATGATCTCAGGATCCTGGGATGGAGCCCCACATCAGGCCCTCTGCTCAGCAGGGAGCCTGCTTTCCTCTCTCCCCACCTGCCTCTCTACCTATTTGTGATCTCTCTGTCAAATAAATAAATAAAATCTTACAAGAAAAAGATTTTATTTATTTAAGAGCAAGAGAATGAGAGAGAGCATGAGAGGGTGGGGAGGGTCAGAAAGAGAACACACTCCCTGCTGAGCGGGAAGCCTGATGTGGGGCTATCCTGGGACTACAGGATCATCTGAGCCAAAGGCAGTCAGTCACTGAACCAACTGAGCCACCCAGGCACTCCTGTTTCATCATATTTATATTATAATTTATGAAAATATAAGACATATAAATATTCTATAATATTTATCATGTAAGTGAACTTGGTTCTTAATCTTAAAGACTCTGAGTTGTAACTTGGCAATCATTATATTTGTCTCTTTTATCAACTTTATTTCAGTAACAACAGCCTTTTCCACTCCTAAGTATCCCAATACTGAGAAGGCTTGATTTCCACACCATTATCTGCTTTGTTTTTTCAATATAAGTGACAAATCCATCCTTTCAAGTGTTCTCCTTTTTTTAAATAGACTATTTTTAGAGCAATTTTACATTGACAGCCAAGCAGAGCTGAAGGTACAGAGATTTTCTGTATACTTGTTGCCCTCACTTTTACAGAGCCTCTCCTATTACCAGAATCCTAAGCCAAAGTGCTTTGATAGAACTGATGAACATACACGGACACATCAATGTACCCAAGATCTGCAGTTTATCATAGAATTCGCTCTTGGTGTTAAACCTTCTGTGTATTTGGACAAATGTATAATGACAAGTACTCACCAGTATAGCATCTGACAGAGTGGTTTCACCACCTTAAAACTGCTTCCTGCTTGACCTAGTCATCCTTCCTCCTTCCCAATACCAGGCAACTATGATTTGTTTTTTTCTGTCTTCAAAGTTTTGCCTTTTACAAAATGTCATATATTTATAGCCAAGCTTTATATTTCTTCCTTTCTGATTTGCTAGTTACTCCAGCCTGGGTGGCCAATACTATGTTGAATAAAAGTGAGGAGACTGGGCATCCTGTCTTCTTCCTAAGTTTAGAGGAAATGCTTTCAGCTTTTGACCATCAGGTATAATATTCGCTATGGGTTTGTGATACACTGCCTTTATTATATTGAGGTATATCCTATCTAAATTCACTTTGTTGAGAGTTTTTATCATAAATGGATATTGAACTTTTGAAATAGTTTTAGTGCATTTGCTGACATGAACATAAGATTTTAGCCTTTTATTTTGTTAATGTGGTATTTCACATTGATTTGCAGATGTTGAAACATTTTGGCATCCATGAAATAAATCCTACTTGTTCATATTGTATGTCTTCTTTAAAGTATTTTGTTGAGGATCCGTGTTCATCTTTGTATCCGTGTTCATCGGGGTTACTGGCCTGTAAGTTTCTTCTCTTGTCCTTTCCTTTCCTGGTCTTAATTGAGCAATTTATGATTCCATGTTCTCTCCCTTTTTTTAAGCATATTGTCAAAGCATTTGCATTGCATAGTGGTTGCTTAGAGTTTGCAATATAGGTCTGTGCCTAATCCAGACCCACTTTTAAATAACAGTGCAACATTTGACAGTTAATAAAAGATTCTTAGAATTACAAGTAATCATAATCCCTCCCTAACATTCCTTGTATTACTGCTGTCATTCATTTCTCTTACGCATAAGGAGACCTAAGAAAATATGAGAATGTTGTGTGTGTGTGTGTGTGTGTGCGCAAGCGTACGATTGTCTTTGAAGTTTTTTTGGTGATATCCAATGTATAGATTATTTTCATTTATGAATTATGTTTTTGGTATAATTAGAAAAGGCTTCTAGAAGTTTTATAATTTTGATTTTATATCACATTTATTATCCATCATAAGTTTATATTTCTATATGATATGGAGTATAAGATTTTTGGGGGGTATAGTAGGGATATAAAATTCTTCTAACACATATATGTTAATTTCTACAAACTGGCAAAGATTTTCATGGGAATTTTATTGAATCTTTTGATAAATTTTTGGAGAATGGGTATATTAACAAGATTGAGTCTTCTAAATCATAAACAGTTTAACTTTCCACATTTGTTACCTTAATTTCCTTAGCAATTTTGAAGTGCTCAGTGTATAGATCTTTCAGTTTTTGTTGGGTATACCCCAGTATATTTTGTAATTTTGTACAATTTTAAAAGGTCTTTTAAAATTGCATTTCTAGTGCCTTTAGGAAGAAATACAATGATTTTATATCATAATTTATAATATGCAGTGTTGCTTAAGTTAACTTCTAGCACTGATTTTATAGATTCATCAGATTTCCTACATAGACCTTCTTTATTTTTTTTATTTTTTTATTTTTTTAAAGATTTTATTTATTTATTTGACAGAGATCACAAGTAGGCAGAGAGGCAGGCAGAGAGAGGGAGGGGGAAGCAGGCTCCCTGCTGAGCAGAGAGCCCCATGCGGGGCTTGATCCCAGGACTCTGGGATCATGACCTGAGCCGAAGGCAGAGGCTTTAACCCACCGAGCCACCCAGGCGCCCCATACATAGACCTTCTTATCATCTGTGAATAATGTGTTTTTATTTCTTCCTTTTCCATGTGGATGCCTTTTAATTCTTATCCTTTTACGTCAGTGCCTAGACCTATGTAATGTTGAATAAAAGTAATGAGAGCAGACACCTTTTTCCCGAATTTTTTAGGGAGAGCATACATTTCTTTGTCATTAAGAATGTTACTAGCTTAAAAGAAATGTTATTAGCTGTTGGTTTTTGTAGATGCCTTAATCATGTTGAGGAAGTTCCCTTCTGTTTCTAGTTTTATGAGAAAAATATATTTTGGATTTTGTCACACATTCATTATTTGTCAATTGAGGTAACAGAATTTTTTTTAGTTTATTAATATTGTGAATTACATTCCGTGATATTAGAAAGTTAAACCAACTTTGCAAACTTGGGATAAACCCCAGGTCATCATGATGTATTATCTTTTTAACATATTGTTGAATTAGCTGTGTTCATTTGCATTTAGAAATTTTGCATCTATAGTTTTGAAGGATACTGTCCTGATATATTTTTTTAAGATTTTATTTATTTATTTGACAGACAGAGATCACAAGTAGGCAGAGAGGCAGGTGGGGTGGGGTGGGGGAGAAGCAGGCTCCCTGCTGAGCAGAGAGCCCAACGTGGGGCTCCATCCCAGGACCCTGGGATCATGACCTGAGCTGAAGGCAGAGGCTTTAACCCACTGAGCCACCCAGGCACCCCTGATATTTTATATTCTTATACTGTCATTCTTTAGTATTGGTATTACTATATTACTATATCTCATAACATGAATTTGGAAACATTCATTCTTTTTCATTTTTCTGAATACATTTTCATTGATATGGCATTCTTATTTTAATGCTCAGTATAATTCCTCAGTGAAGTCATTTGGCTCCAGGGTTTAATTTGTTGACAGTTTTAAAACTACAAATTTATTTTTTTAAGTAGGGGTAAGGCTTTTCAAGTTATTTACTTCCTTTTTATTATATTTATTTCTTTTTGAGAGGACTTTGATAGATTTTCAAAGATTTTGTCCCTTTCAGTTTATTCATTTCTTCACGAATTTATTTTGACACTCTGTCTCTTGTGAATTATGTCTGTGTCAGCTAATTCTTGACAAATTGGCATAAAGTTGTTCATAATAATCTGATTTTCCTTGAAATACACTTTCTGTAGTGTGACATCGTAACTCCTATTGTGATATTGGTTAATTTGTGACTTCTCTTTTTATTCTGAACAGCTGGTCTGGAGTTTTATCAATTTTATTAATCTTCTCAAAGAACTAGGTTTTGAGTTACTAGTTAAGCGTTTTGCATCAAGTGCAAAAATATTTAAGATTTTTTTTTCGATTAGCCAATGTATAGTTGTCAAATCACCTCATTTAGCCCTGTGAGCATGTTTTGCTCTGAAACCTACTTTTTCTGTTACCAGCTTTGGTTTGACTATTGTTAACATAGTATGTTTTATTACCCTTGTAGTTGTCCCATTTTGTTTCTTCATGCTTGCAGTATGTTTCTTGTGGGCAGTGTAGGATTCTCACTTTATATTCAATCCAGTCATTTATTCCCTTTAGTGCTGGTGTTTAGACCATTCCCATGTAATGTCATTACTACTAAGGTTAAGTGTACCATACAATTTTCTATGTATTTTCTACTAGTGCCATCTGTTCCTTGCTACCTTTCTCTTTTTCTCTTTGTTCAAATCTAGTACATATTTTTTAATGATCTACTTCATCAGTTTTGTTGTCATGTTGACAGCAGTTTTTTGTTGTTGAAATTTTAGGGTTAATTTAAGGCTTAGAGTAAAAATATTTAATGGCATAACCTTTTTTAAAACAATATTTCATTGATTTACTTGAGAGAGAGAAGGGAGCACAGAGGGAGAGGGAGAAGGAGACTCTTTGCTGAGTGGGGAGCCTAACAAGGGACTCAATCCCAGGACCCTGAGATCATGATGGGAGCTGAAGGTTGTCCCTAATATAGCATAATCTTAAGTGAAATAAAATCGATTTACAAATAGTATAAAAATAGTACAAAATATACTTAGGTAACTCCCTTCCCCAATTTTATTTTTGTTATATAATTGCCACATATCATAAATATCGGATTATATCACTGTTGTTTTTTTTTAAAGCCAATATTTTAACAAATTTTAAGTGGTACCAAAAAATGTCCCATTAACCCATGTACTTACGCTGTCTAGTAGTCTTCATTCCTTTGTGTGGATTCATATTTATATCAGATATCATTTTTCTTCTATATTAAAAACTACTTTTTTATTGAAGTATAAGTAACACACAATTCCACATTAGTTTCAGGTATACAACATGTTTTGACAATTCTATAACACACTGTGTTCACCTAAGTGCAGCTACCATCTGTAACCATTCAATGCCATTAAAATACATAAGTGATTATTTTCCCTATGCTGTACCTTTCATCCCCATGACTTCTTCATTCCGTAACCAGAAGGCTGTACTTTGCACTCCCTTTCAGCCACTTTGCCCAGCCCCCAGCCTCACTCCTTTTGGCAAGCATCCATTTGTTCTTTGTCTTTAGGGGTCTGTTTCTAATTTTTGTTTGTTTACTCATGTATTCCTTTGTTTTCTTTTTTAGATTCTACAGATCGTATGGCATTTGTCTCTGTTGATCTAACTTCCTTAATTTAACGTATTACCCTGTAGGCCCCTCCATGTGGTCACTAAATGCCAAGATCTCATTCTGTTTCATGGCAGAGTAATATCACTGTGTGCATTCTACATCTTCTTTATCCATCTGTTGATGCCTACGTGGATTGCTTCCCTATCTTGGCTATTGTAAACAGTGTTGTAATAAACATAGGGATAGATTTATCTTTTCAAATTAGTGTTCTCATTTTCTTTGAGTAAATACCAGTAGTGAAATAACCAGATGATAAGTTACTTCTATTTTTAATTTTTTAAGGACTCTCCATACTGTTTTCCATAATGGCTGCACCAGGTTGCATTCCCACCAACAGTGCATGTTTCCTTTTTGTCCACATTCTCACCAGCACTAGTTTTTTCTTATCTTTTTAATTCTAGATATTCTGATAGGTAGGAGCTAGTATCTCATTGTGGTTTTGATTTACATTTCCCTGATGACGTGGCCACCCATCTTTTCATGTGTCTGTTTGCCATCTGTATGTCTTCTTTGGAAAAATGTCTACTAGGTCTTCTGTCCTTTTTAAAATGGATTATTTTTCTTTTTTCAGTGCTTTTTGATATCAGTTCTTTCTGTATTTTGGATATTAACTCCTGATCAGATTATTTGCAGATGTTATTTCCCATTCACAGGCTTGCCTTTTCATTTGGCTGATGGTTTTTTCATTGTAAGCTTTTATTATTTTATTTCACTGTAAGCTTTGATTTTTACTTTTGTTTCCCTTGTCTGAGGAGACATATCTAGAAAAATATTGCTAAGGTATATGTCAAATAAATTACTATGTTTTCTTCTAGGAGTTACAAGGTTTCAGGTTTCACATGCAGGTCTTTAATCCAATTAGAGTTCCCTTTTTAATGTGGTATGAGGAAGTGATCTAGTTTCATCATTTTGTATGTAACTGTCTAGTTTTTCCAACAAAGTTTTTGAAGAGATTATCTCTTCCTCATTGTCTGTTCTTACCTCCTTTGTCATAGATTGACTATACAACATGTTGGTTTGTTTTTCTGGGTTCTCTATTCTCTTCCATTACTCTTGTCTATCTTTGTGTCAGTACCATATTAATTTAATCACTACAGCTTCCTAGTATATTTTGAAATCTGGGAATGTGATAGCTTTATTCTTCTTTCTCAGGATTGCTCTGACTATTGGGAGTTTTGTTGGTTTGTTCTGGAGTTCCATAGAAAATTTTTTACAATTTGTTCTGTGAAAATTTGTTGGTTTGTTGGTTTGGGGGTTTGGTTTTTTTTTTAGATTTTATTTATTTATTTGAGAGAGCAAGGGAGAGAAAGAGCATTAGTAGCGGGGAGAGAAAGAGAGAGTAGCAGACGCCCCACTGAGCAGGGAGCCTGATGCGGGACTCGATTCTAGGACCCTAGGATCATGACCTGAGCCACCCAGGCACCCCTGTTGGTATTGTGATAGGGATTGCATTGAATCTGTAGGCTTCCTGGGCATTATAGACATGTTAACAATATTGATTCATCCAGTCCATGAACCTGAAATAATTTTACATTTATAATTAATATTTTATTCTTTTTGTTACAGTTGTAAATGGAATTGTTTTCTTATTTTCTCTTTCTGCTACTTTGTGTTAAACTCAAACTCAATTTCTGTGTATTTATGTCCTGCAACTTTACTGAATTCATTACTTCTAATATTCTTTATATAGTCTTTAGAGTTTTTATGTATAATATCATGTTACCTGCAAACAGTGACAGTTTCATTTCTTCCTTACCAATCTGGATGCCTATTGGTTCTTTCTTTGTCTGTTTGCTACAGCTAGGAATCACAGTATTATATTAAATGTAAGTGGTGAAAGTGAACATCTCTGTCTTCTTCCTGATTTTAGAGGAAAAACTCTGTTTTTCACCACTGAGTATGATGTTCACTGTGGGTTTTCATCTGTGGTCTTTATTGTGTTGAGGTATATTCCCTCTAAACCTGTTGAGCTGATAGTTTTTATAAATGGGTATTGTACTTCATCAAATGCTTTATCTGTAGCTATTGAAGGTTTTATTTTAGAGAGAGAGAATGCAAGTGGGGGAGGGACAAAGGGAGAGAGAGATGCAGAACCTGAGGTGGGGCTTGATCCCATGACCCTGAGATCATGACCTGAGTTGGAATCAAGAGTTGGATGTTGAATTGACTGAGCCACCCAGGTGCCCCTGCATCTATTGAAATAATCAAGTAATTTTTAAAAGATTTTATTTATGTATCTGAGAGAGAGAGAGAGAGAACAAGCAGGGGGAGCAGCAGAGGGAGAGGAGAATCCCTGGACCCTAGGATCCCGACCTGGGCCAAAGGCATATGCTTAGCTGACCAAGCCACCCAGGTGCCCAAATAATCAAATTACTTTCATCTTCCATTTTGTTAACATGGTTTATCACATAATGGACTTGCAAATTTTGAACCACCCTTGCATCCCCAGAATACATCCCACTTGATTACGGTGAAAGACCTTTTTAAAGTATTGTTGCAATTCTTATACTAGTATGTTAAGGATTTTTGCATTTATATTCATCATGGATATTGGCCTATAGTTTTCCTTTTGTAGCATTTTTTATTTTGGTATCAGGTAACACTGACCTACCTCATGGAATGAATTTGGGAATTTTCCTTCCTCTTGGATTTTTTGGAATGGTTCAAAGAGAATAAGTATTAACTGTTCTTTAAATGTTTTGTAGAATTTATCTATGAATCCATCTGGTTCTGAACTTTGTAATGATGGGAGTTTTGATTACTGATTGAATTCTTTTGCTAGTAATTAGTATGTTCATATATTCTACTTCTTTCTGATTTAGTTTTGGAAGATTGTTTATTTCTAGGGGTTTATCCATTTCTTCTAAGTTGTCTAATTTGTTGGCATATGATTTTTCATTGTAGTCTCATAATCCTTTGTTCTGTGGTATTGGTTGTTACTTCTCTTTCAGTTCTCATTTTATTTGTGTCCTCTCTCTTGATGAGTCTGGCTAAACATTTGTAAATTCATCTCCTCAAAGGACCAGTTGTTGGTTTCCTTGATCTTTTCCTTTTTTCTCTGGACTTTATTATCTCCTTCTTTATACTAGGACTTTATTTTCCATTTCCTAGTTCCTTTATGTGTAACATTAGTTTTGCTTTGTTTTTGTTTTTTTTTTGAGATTTCTCTTGTTTCTTGAGGCAGCCCTATATCTCTATAAATTTCCCTCTTAGAACTTCTTTCACTGAGTCCCAGATTTTGGACTGTTGTTTTTTCATTTTTCATTTGTATCCATACATTTTTTTCATTTTCTCTTTGATTTCTTTGTTGACCCATCAGTTGCTTAATAACATGTTGTTTAGGCTCCATATGCTTCCCCCCCCCCCATTTTTTTCTTGTAATTATTTTCTAGTTCTGTACTATTCTTACCACAAAAATTGGATGATATCATTTTAACCTTCTTAAGTTTATTGAGACTGTTTTGTGGTCTAAGATGTGACCTATCCTGGAAAATATTTCAAATTTTTAATCAGGCAGATTGCACATAGTTCTTTTTCTGAGATTTTTTTCTGGTTCTTTCATTGGCCTATATTCTTCTACTTTCATTTTGCTTCACTTTCTGCATTTGTTTCTATGAATTAGGTGGCACAGCTACTTCTCCTAAATTTGAAGTCATGATCTTGTGCGTGGTCATTCGCTGTGTAGACTCCGTGTGCCCAGTGACTTTGGCTGGCTAGTTGGAGTGGTGGTGTGTGGGCTGGGGATCTGAGGACACTTGTGTGGGTGCCTTGATAGGGTGGCAGAGCTCAAGGGTTCACGGGCTGTAGTGGTCCCAAGACTCTCTGTACAGAGGGCCCTGTGGCAGAACGATTGAAGATAAAGGGAAAGTCTGTGTGTGCTGGGGCTCTCTGTGCAGAGAGTACCCTAGGGAGGTGAATGGAGCTGTGCCAGGATGTGGGCAAGGGAGGTCTGGGGTATTCTGTGCAGGAGACATCTTAGCACGGCAGCTGGAGCCAAAAAGGGGTGCAAGCTAGCATCCTGGGGCACTTCAAACAGAGGTTGCTATGGCAGGACAGCTGTAGCTGAAGTGGGCATAGGCTGGGGTAGGCCTAGGGCTCTCCATGGAGAGGGTGCCCTGGTGGAACAGCTGAAGCTCAAGTGAAGAATGCTAGGGTCAGGTGGGGTGTTCAGCAAAGGGGTTCTCCTGGTGGGAAGGCTGGAGTCAAGGTAGGCACAGGCAGGCAGTTTCCGGGGTACTCGGAGGGTTTTGGCTATAGCAGAAGAAGGTATGAGCCAGAAGGTCACAGAGTTCTCGGTCTACATCAAGAACACCCTACCAAGCTGTGTGGAGCCAAAGTGATATGGGCCAGGACTCTCTGAGGCTGCAGGCCAGACTTTGCTCCTGTCTGTACTATCAAGGTAGATAAGGAATATAAGCAGTGGCATTTTCCAGACCCTCAGACTCATAGAAATTTCTCAAAGCTCCCTTGCCATTTGGGGGTCCTAGGGCTAGGTCCTTTATTTTCTAGTTGTTCTTTTTAAATTACAACTTTTTATAGCCAGCATATTCATGGCTCATGTGGGCTAGGACCTGGGAGGCTCACTGAAGCTACAGGCTGCGTTTGGCATGTGGAAGGAAGCCTGTCCCTAGCTACTCTAGCAGGATGGAGGGAGAAGGTAAACATGGTTTTCATCAGCCCCTTCAACCCAGAGAACTTGGAAAGCAACTGGGTCTTTCATATACTAGTTTCTCTTTAAAATGGCAGCTTTGGGGGCACCTGGGTGGCCCAGTTGGTTAAGCATCCTACTTTGGATTTCATCTCAGGTCATGATCTCATGGTCATGAGATGGGACCTGACTCTAGAGGGCTCCATGTTCGGTGGGGAATCTGCTTAAGGTTTTCTCTCTCTCCCTCCCGCTCCCCACTCTCTGTCTAAAAAATAAAAATAAGATGGTAGCTTTCTTTTCTCTGCCCCAGGACAGACAAATCTGCTCCTAGTCCTTTAGTACTATTCTTTTCTGTAGCAATCTGCATTGTCGGGGGTGTGTTGCTGTGTTGCCAAGTCTCTCTCTGTCTGTGTTCTGTGTGGCCTTTTGTTGCATAGTGGTTGTTCAGCTCTGCCCTCCACTTTTCTTCAGGAGGATCTGTTCTATATATAAATAGTGTAAATTTGGGATGTTCAGGGAGGTGAGTTCAGGGTCTTCCTTCTTTGCTAGATGGGACCAGAATTCTAAAACACTACTTCTACCTGCTTTTCTACTATAGATCTGGTACATGCATTCTCTTAGGTTGTAGTGGAAAAAAAAAAAAAATTCTTTTACCTTCAATTTTAGAAGAGTTTTCTCTGTTCATCACGTTTGTGCTTGACAACTTTTTCTTCAATACTTCTAAGATGTTGATCAACGGTCTTCTCTCTTGCTTTGATGTAATAAAAAAATCACTTTCATCCTTACTATTGTTTCTCTGTACATATACTTTTCCTCAGGATGTCTTTAAAAATTTATAACCAGGGGCGCCTGGGTGGCTCAGTGGGTTAAACCTCTGCCTTCGGCTCAGGTCATGATCCCAGGGTCCTGGGATCAAGCCCTACATCAGGCTCTCTGCTCAGCGGGGAGCCTGCTTCCTCCTCCCTACCTGCCTCTCTGCCTGCTTGTGATCTTTGTCTAATAAATAAATAGCCTGTAGCACAGGCCCATGAGAACAATGGACACTGTTGGTCTAAACCCTTTCATTGGTCCTTTTCCAGCTGTCAGGTAGTTTCTTCCCGTGTGTGTGGGCCTGTTCATATACCACCATTACTCTAAGGCAAGTCTCTGCAAACCTCAGTGAGTTCTCTTCTCTCTTTGTTCTGCAAACTCTATCTTTTCTTTCATTTTTATTTGTTTAAATTTTAATCCCAGCGTAGTGAACAAAGGTGTTGTAGGACTTTCAGGTGTACAATGCAGCAATCATTTACATTATTCAGTGCTCTTCACAACAAGTCTACTTGTCATCCACTTCACCTGTTTTACCACCTCCCACCCACTTCCCCTTCAGGCATCATCTGTGTCTTCTCTACAGTTAAAAACAAGATAAACCAAAAAAAGTAGATTCTTATTTGTTTATTGTTTTGTTCCTTGATTCCACAGATGAGTACAATTATATGGTATTTACCTTTCTGTGAATAACTTATTTCACTTAGCATTATATTCTCTAGATCCATCCATGTGGTTGCAAATGGCAAGATTTCATTATTTTATGACTGGTTAATATTCATATGTGTGTGTGTACACACACCCCTTAACCTATCAGGGGACACTTGGGCTGCTTCCATAATTTGGCTATTGTAATAATGCTGCAATAAACATAGGGGTACATAAATCTTTTCAAAGAACGTTTTTGTATTCTTTGGTAAAGAAAGATATTCCATGCTCATGGATTGGAAAATAAATATTGTTAAAATGTGCCTACTACCCAGAACCATCTATAGATTTAATGCAGTCCCTATCAATACCAGCAGCATTTTTCACTGAACTAGAGCAAGAAATCCTAAAATTTGTATGGAACCAAAAAAGAAACCTGAATAGCCAAAGCAATCTTGAAACAGAAGAAGAAAGCTAGAGGTATTACAAATCTGGATGTAAAGTTAATTTACAAAGCTGCAATAATCAAAAAAAGTATGGTACTGTCACCAAAAAAAGACAAAAAGATCAAGGGAACAGAATAAAAGGCCCAGAAATCACCCCACAAATTCATGCTCAGTTAACTTTTGACAACGGAGGCAAGAACATACAGTGGGGAAAAAACCAATCTCTTCAATAAATGGTGCTGGGGAAAACTAGATAGCAAGAGAATGAGCCGGGACCACTTAGACCATACACAAAAATAAACTCAAAATGGATTATGAACCTAGATGTGAGACCTGAAACCATAAAAACCTGAGAAGAGAGAACAGGTTTTCATGTCTCTGATATCCTTTGTAGCAACATTTTTCTAGATATGTCTGCTGGGACAAGGGAAATACAAGCCAAAATAAAGTTTTGGAACAACAACAAAATGAAAAGCTTCTGTACCATAAAGGAAACAATCAGCAAAACTAAACTTCAGCCTAGGGAATGGGAGAAGATATTTTCAAATGACTTATCTGTTAAAGGGTCAGTATCCAAAATCTGTAAAAATCTTACACAACTCAACACCACCCAAAATTAACCATCCAGTTAGAAAATGGACATAGGCTCGAATAGACATGTCTCCAAAGAGAATGTACAGATGGCCAACAGGCACATGAAGAGATGCTCCATGTCCGGGAAATGCAAATCGAAGCTACGCTGAGATACCATCTCACACCTGTCAGTATGACTGGAATCAAATGTACAAGAAACAAATGTTGGTGAAGAGGTGAAGACAAATCAACACTCAAACACTGTGGGTGGGGGTGTAACCTGGTTCAGCCACTGTGGAAACAGTATGAAGTTTCCTAAAAGAACTAAAAATAGAAGTAGCAGAATGTGGAGTAATTTGACTCCAAACTCTCTAGAACTATGTAGACTTTCAGCAACATCAGCTCCACTCTGCGAGTGTCCCCATTCCTACCCCCCCGCTTCGGTTACCCTTTTGGCTTTAAGGCCTGGAAACTCTCGTTACAGTAAACTGGGGGATTGCAGGGCTCATTTGGTTTGTTTCTCATTTCTCAGGGATTATTTTCCTTTTTTGTAGGATTTCCAGTTTCTTGAAAGCCATTGTTTAGAGTAGAAACATAAGTCTATTCCGTTTCTCCATTATGAGAAGTCCCTTCTTTTTGTAATCCTTACACATTAACAGAATGTTCATCACCTTTCTCTTCACTATAGTTGTTGGTAATTTTTTTAAAAAACTACTTTTTTCTTTTTTTTTAATATTTTATTTATTTGACAGAGAGAGACACAGCGAGAGAGGGAACACAAGCAGGGGGAGTGGGAGAGGGAGAAGTAGGCTCCCCGCCGAGCAGAGAGCCCGATGTGGGACTCGATCCCAGGACCCCGGGATCATGACCTAAGCCAAAGGCTTAGACACTTAACCACTGTGATGCCCAGGCACCCCCCAAAAATCCCCACATTTAACTAAATAGAAACTTCCTACTATATTTCAGTACCATTTTCTTATTATTCTAAAACATATTCCTTCATTTAATTCTCCTTCAGTGTAGGGAAACTTCACCATTAGCCTTTCCCCCCAGTTCTCCCTTAATTTTTGGACTTACTGTCCAACATACCTTTTGAAAGCTGTTTTAAAGTCATTTTTTGTTCACAGAATGACAACTGCAAATATTTTGATTACAAACTTACATTCTTACGTTGGCAAATGTCCAATACTTTGGGGTCCTATTTGGACAAAACATTAGTTTTTTGTTCCCTTCATGCTCATGGATGCAGAGAATCAACTGAATAAAAATAATGAAATCCCAGTGCAAGACAGAAATAGAACAAGTCAGAGTAAGTAGGACACAAGAACCGATAAAATTCTGTTTGTGGGGCTGAGAGGGAAAAAATGAGCAATTGTCAGGATTTGGGAATATTGATAACCACGGCTTGTTTTTGGAAAAAGTCCACAATTATCCCTCCAAGACCTGACAGACTTCACTGTGGCTCAAAAATCTAAGAATGTATTAGCACTTTCTTAGCTGAAATAGTTTTGCAGAGATCAATGTTTGTTTTTCACTTTGTACCCATAAAATGAGCATAAAATGTCTGTCAGTGATAAACACACACACTTTCCTAAACCTTGCAGAATACTTCACGGACCTGAACTTTTTTTTTTTTTTTAAAGATTTTATTTATTTGACAGAGAGAGATCACAAGCAGAGAGGCAGGCAGAGAGAGGGGGATAGAAACAGGCTCCCCGCTGAGCAGAGAGCCAAATGCAACGCTCAATCCCAGGACCCTGAGATTGTGACCTGAGCCAAAGGCAGAGGCTTAACCCACTAAGCCACCCAGACGCCCCTCGGACCTGAACTATTTTGACTCATTATTACTCCCTTCTGTGCACGAGCAAATGTGTTTACTTAAACTCCATTTCTAAAACTTCTGTGGACAAGAAATTAAAAATGACAGCCCTGAATACCACTGATAGCAACTGTATTTCCACGGAGTTGACTTAGCATGCTAATGAAAGTCTTTTGTAACTAAGTATGTTTAACTGGTCTAAGCACTATCAAAAATGAATTAGTAAGCACCTGGGTGGCTCAGTCAGTTAAGCATCTGCCTTGGGCTCTGATCATGATCCGAGGGTCCTGGGATGGAGTCCCAGGTTGGGCTCCTGTTCCACAGGGAATCTGCTTCTCCTTCTGCCCCTCCTCCCACTCATTCTCTCAGTTTCTCTCTCTCTTTTTCTCTATCTCAAATAAGTAAAATCTTTAAAAACATGATTTAGGGGCATCTGGGTGGCTCAGTGGGTTAAGCCTCTGCCTTCTGCTCGGGTCATGATCCCAGGATCCAGAATCGAGCCCCACATCAGGCTCTCTGCTCAGCAGGGGGCCTGATTCCTCCTCTCTCTCTGTCTGCCTCTCTGCCTGCTTGTGATCTCTCTCTCTAATAAATAAATAAAATCTTTTAAAAAACATGATTTAGTAAAAATATGAAGATTCAATGGGATTTTAAACCATATTATCAAATCAATCAATATAGTTAAAAAACTGAAATAAGTCTTCTTCCCTAAGATCATGTCCTTTACTTTTTTCTCCTCACCCTTTCCATCATTTTTTTCATTTCTTTCCATATTTTTTTCTCTCGTTCCTACAAAACAGTACTTGAATGGCTTTTAAATTTGATGATTAAAATCAGTTTTGTCTAGCTGTTAGTAACTTTCTTGAACTCCAAACTCCCTTGGTAATTAATATGACTATCATTAAATTTGGAGTTAACTTTCAGATGGTTCATTTAAATTCTTAAGATTTCGGGACGCCTGGGTGGCTCAGTTGGTTAAGCAGCTGCCTTCGGCTCAGGTCATGATCCCAGCGTCCTGGGATCGAGTCCCACATCGGGCTCCTTGCTCTGCAGGGAGCCTGCTTCTCCCTCTGCCTGCCATTCTGTCTGCCTGTGCTCGCTCTCTCTCTCTCTCATAAATAAATAAAATCTTTTAAAAAAAAATAAAAAAAATAAATTCTTAAGATTTCATTAAACAGGGGCACCTGGGTGGCTCAGTGGGTTAAGCCTCTGCCTTCGGCTCAGGTCATGATCTCAGGGTCCTGGGATCGAGCTCTGCATCGGGCTCTCTGCTCAGCGGGGAGCCTGCTTCCCTCTCTCTCTCTGTGCCTGCTCTCTGCCTACTAGTGATCCCTGTCAAATACATAAATTTTTTTTTTTTTAAGATTTCATTGAACAGGGTGCCTGGGTGGCTCAGTGGGTTAAGCCTCTGCCTTCGGCTCAGGTCATGATTCCAGGGTCCTGGGATCGAGCCCCACATCGGGCTCTCTGCTCAGCAGAGAGCCTGCTTCCTCCTCTCTCTCTGCCTGCCTCTCTGCCTACTTATGATCTCTGTCTATCAGATAAATAAATAAAATCTTTAAAAAAAAAAGATTTCATTAAACATGTCTAATGAACTTTTCTGTACTACTTAAAATAGCATTTTCATATTAAGGACAGATCACATTTAGTACTTTCACAAAGCAAACCTAGCCAATCGCTAACTCATCTTGTTAGTTTTCATAGAATGTAGAGAAGAAAAATCCTCATCCCAAGTTATTATGTATGAAAGGGGGGAAATAGATAAATATGTGTACATGTTAACTTCTCCAGAAAGAGTGTAGTTTATGGACATTTCTTTCCCACCTCATGTACATTTCTTTATTCATACAATGTAATTTTATAAAATGCATGTTACTTGCATTATTTATCTGATTCTAAACGTAGAGTAGAAATTTAGGGGTTTGGGAACTAGTGAGTGAAGGAAGAAAGAATCACATGTCTACCAAAAGATTTAAGGAAAGTACAAAGCAGAAACTGAAGCACAGATGGGTTGATAATTACATTAATGCAGAAATCAAGAAAAATAACAGCCACTGTGAAGTGGGAAGTGCCCAAGACTTTATGATTGACACAATACAAATACTTGCTTAGGAATCCTATAGAGATCTGAAACAAGATTTTAGTTTGAGTGCCAACGAAACACAAGGAACTAGATATGCCTAAAGAGAATTAAGAATTAAATATCATATAGCACTTCAGAGGATATTGTATGGATCAGTGAAGCTGAGGGATGGTAGACGAGTGAAGAATATGATGGTGCCTGAATAGAACACAGTGAGGTCCATGGAGTTCCCACAGGGTAAGAATAAAGCAGAAACAATTGTAGAAGTACTAGGATTTTTAAAAATTTGTTATACTCCTATACCAAAGTTATATACTGCACACTATTCTAAAGAAAATACTTCAGGGGCAACTAGGTGGCTCAGTGGGTTAAAGCGTCTGCCTTTAGCTCAAGTCATGATCCCAGGGTCCTGGGATCGAGCCCCACATCGGGCTCTCTGCTCAGCAGGGAGCCTGCTTCCCTCTCTCTCTCTGCCTGCCTCTCTGCCTACTTGTGATCTCTGTCTGTCAAATAAATAAAATCTTTAAAGGAAGAAGAAAAGAAAAATACTTCATAGAGTTGAAAATAAATAGTAGGCTGTAATAAATTTGCTGTGAGAGCTCAGAAATACAAATGAGATGATCTGTAAACTGAGAATTTGAAATCCAAATGCTTCAAATCATTTTGACTCTTCTGTTTTCGAGCATGGATAAAATATTTGGAAATACATGCTCCTACAAGTTTACACTTAAATAACAATAATCTATTCAGTGATTTTATCTTATGAATATAATGCTGTTTGTCATTAATAAATTGATCCTTGATATAATTTTAAAGTTAATTTATCTTTAATTTTAAAACCAGCTAGTCTTTTCGTTTCAGGTCCAAGTTGTAGAAGTGTCATAATTTGGCACTCTTTGTCCACAATAAGAAAAGCTGGACAATCTGAAAATGAACAACTTTCTTAGAACTATCAGAAAACCCAGAGCAGAGGACAAACAGTTATCCCCATTTGTGGAGAGGCAGGACCAGCAGAAGCTGGAAGCCATGAATGATAATAAGACTTACTTTATTGAAAAATCAGAAATTGCTGCCAGCGGAGTGTGGACTGGAGTAAGAAACTTCTGAGGGTCACAATTCCTTCCAGAGACTGCACGAGGCTTTCACCAAAAAAAAAAACAAAACAAAACAAACAAAAAAAAAAACCCTGAAAAAAACAACTTCATGACTCCGAGGAATAAATGAAGAGACACCACTGATACCCTCCAAACCCTCTTCTTGAAGCCCAGGTCTCAGGGAATCCCTTAGCCAGACCTTATTTCCCATGGTAGAAAGAAACTACATAACACTGTACATTTTCCAGCTTCATATATGAAAAAGAGAAGGAAAAACTAATTCACAACAGGACAGAGTTTCCAAAAAAAAAAAAAAAAAGATTGTGAGCTGAAAGTAAAACAGATGAGGGGACAAAAAAGATGAAAGTTGTATGCCTGGAAAAGAACCAGAAAAACAAGAAAGGCAAATCACAAAGAGAGGGGAGAACTGTAAATCTGAGATTTATTCCAAAGTATGTGGCTTGCTTTCCTTCTCTCATATCCACCCAACAATCCCAATAAACCTCATGTATATTAACAGTGAATTGCAGTTGAAAGAGGTCCCTAGATGTATACTCTTTCTGAGGAACAGGGCAAAGAGAAACCCTAAATCCAAGAGAGGTATAAATACAAACAGTAGAGGTATTTGAAACCTATCACTAAAGAAAGCTGAAATCCTAGGCAAATTAGTGTAACTTCTCCCATGACAACATAGATAATACCTATTGCACATGTAATGTCCAAATTTCAACAAAATTACACAACCTAAAGAATCAAAACCATCCTCGGAAACAAATTCAGATGTGACACAAATGTAGGAATTATCAGACAAGAGTTTTACAATACTCTGTCACCAGAGAGAGAACAACAATGCAAGAAAATCAAAAGCACATGCAAGAAATCAAGAAGCAAGTAACCGAAATGAAGAATGCCTTTGATCTGCTCACCAAGTTTAGCACTCCAAGGAAAGAGTCAGTGAACGTCAACAGAATCATGGAAACTTTTCAAATGGAAATGAGAACATGAAAAGAAAATAAAAACGACATCAGAACATCTAAGAACTGGGGCGCCTGGGTGGCTCAGTGGGTTAAAGCCTCTGCCTTCAGCTCAGGTCATGATCTCGGGGTCCTGGGATCGAGCCCCACATTGGGCTCTCTGCTCAGCAGGAAGCCTGCTTCCTCCTCTCTCTCTCTGTCTGCCTCTCTGTCTACTTGTGATTTCTGTCAATAAATAAAATCTTTAAAAAAAAAAAAAAAAACATCTAAGAACTGATGAACAGTACCGAAAGTTTCAATGTAGGCATAATTGGAAAAAGAAAATGCAACAGAATATTCAAATAATAATAGAAAACTTTCCAAATTAGAGACAAATCACAGATTAAGGAATTTCAAAGATCATCAACAACCACTTGTCATTAGGGAAAAGAAAATTAAACAACATAATACTCCATGCCTTTTAGAGTCAGTAAAAATTTAAAAAATTAAATCCTAAGAATAACAATTTTGTCAAGGACTTGAAGAAACAGGAAGTAATTTCCATCACCGGAAGGAATGAAAATGGTGCATCCACTCTGGAAGACTCATTGACAGTTTCTTAAAAAGCTAAATAGAGGTTTTTCTTTGATCTAGCAATCACATTCTTAGTATGTATTCACCTCTTTTGAAAACTAATGTCCACACATCCATGGGAAACTTTACAACAGCACTATTTACATTGTCCAGAACTGGAAGAACTCGAGATGTCCTTCAGCATGTGTGAGGATAAATGGTGAAAAATACCTACTATTTAGTATTCAGGGGTAACAGGTCATGAGCTATTAATATCAGTGAATGTTAACTGCATATTGCTAACTGAAAGTTGTCAACCTGAACAGGCTACATATTGAATTATTACATTTACATGACCTTCAGAAAAAGTAAAAACTATAGGACAGAAAGCAAAAAAGTTATGACCTTGGATTCTAAGGAAGAGGAAAGTTTAAAAGGTGAAACAGGATTGGTGGGGGGGGATGATAAACCAATTCTATGTGGTAAGAGTACTGATGAATACATTAGACCATGAACTTGTCAAAACCATTACAACTTCATAGCACAAAGAGTGAAACTTAATGTTAAAAGAAAAAAAAAGTTTTTAAATCCATTAGATGGTTAGGGGTTCAAAGATGTAAAGCAAACTAGAAGAAAAGAATCTAATTGTATCAAAATGTAGGACATAATCTCACTAAAAGGGGAAAGTACAAGGTAGTCCTCTAAAAAACTTTGGAAATGAATAAAGAATCTAAGACTATAGATAAGAGAAGCTGTTTTAAAAGCACTGCATTAGTTGGTAAGGCTGTTTCTTATCAGAGTACTGATTAACAATTATGAAACCAGTATACTTATAGACTAGAATTGAACTATTATGTAAAGGGATGAAAGATGGTGGCACTCAGTTTCTCACTGTTGGAACGGGGGATAAGCAAAGGGAAAAAGGGCTAGAATGAAATATGTGCATTAGAGTTGGAGATGTGAGCTGAACTTGTGCTTAGCTTAGAAAAGACACCAATGGATAAATAATCACAGGGGAGTAAGTGTTTTATCCTATCTTTTCCCTACAGAACACTGATTGAGACAACCACCTATGGACAAGGAAAACTTTCTGGAAATCCAGGGATCCATTGGGGAAGTTTCAGCACATTGGTAGCAGCCAAAAAATACAAGATGGAGGCATGGAAACCAGTAATGGTTCATTTCACCCACATCACCCATTTCCTAAACCAGCACAGCTCAGTGTTAAGAGAAACTTTTTCAGTCCATGACTTCTTCCATGGGGAAAAGTATGTGTGAATAGTACACAGCTTCTCCATCAGGGCAAAACATTGCCTAAGAGCCTCATTTCTCTTTTGCCCTATCCAGAGTACTGAGTACTGAACTTCATGACTTGGAAGCAGTGAGAGGTTAAGAAAAGGACAGCTAGGGCATGATGGATGTACTAGATGGAACCAGATTCTACTAAACGTGTCACAGACACCATCAGGAAGCCCCCATTGAACCCCAGGAGACACCTAGAATGCAGATCCCAAAGGGCTCCCTGGCACTCCCAGCAGTAGCAAGAGTTTCACAGAGGGCTGGTGAGTGTGATCACGAAGCTAGACCAAATCTGTGGGCCTGAAAGAGCACCACCATCTTGAGCATGGCCACCATTCTAGGGCAAGCAAAACAAAGACCATCAACAACAGGACTGGCTTTGTGGTATTGAGAAATAGCTTTATTAAAGGATTGAGGAAAGGCACATGACCTTTAAGAATTCTCTCACACAAGGTAGCAAAAAGTATTCAACAGGGGCGCCTGGGTGGCTCAGTGGTTAAAGCCTCTGCCTTCGGCTCAGGTCATGATCTCAGGGTGTTGGGATCGAGTCCCGCATCGGGCTCTCTGCTCAGCGGAGAGCCTGCCTCCTCCTCCTCTCTCTCTCTCTGCCTGCTTGTGATCTGTCAAATAAAAAAAAAACAAACAAAAAAAACCTTAAAAAAAAAAGTATTCAGCAGGTGTATGTGTAAGAAAACCCTGGGAAAGGCTCAGAATCTCTAGCAGGGCTGGCAAGGTATTTCTCTCAGCTAGTTAGTGAGGACTACAGGGTGTGACTGCTTCCTCAACTGTGAAGTCAGCAATGCAAGACTTCAAGGAACATGCAAAAAAAATCAACAAAAATATGACAACACCAGGAGAACACAATTTCTCAGGAATCAACTGCAAAGAAATGAAGATCAATGATTTACCTGATAAAGAATTCAAAATAGCTGTTTTAGGAAATTCCAATGAGCTACAAGAATTTTTCTCAGTTTTTGTAACTAATTTACATAACTACCAATAATTAAAACCTGCATATTGATTTATGGTAGAAAAATGTGTAAAATCATCGTCAGTATAATTTCTTATACTTGTTCATCTTCACAAATGAGGTTTCCCTTTTCTTGGAGATTTAAATGTTGCTCATTCAAGTGCAGTGTGACCATGATTGGTTTTTGTTTTTTGTTTTTTGTCTTTGATTACTGAGTATTAGGCAAGAATTCCTTCTGTTTTAAGAAAATTTTCATTTGAAGTTAAACGTATGGCAAATCTTTGTAAAATTCCTCTACAACTGAGCCAAGGAGCATTAGCAAAGAACACAGAATCATTAAATCTGTTGTCTTCTAAACTTAGTGAAGACTCATAGAATTTGCACGTATATACTATAAGATGTTAACAACTGTATCCATGATATTTTTAGCACATTCAGCTTCAAGATATTTTTATATTTTCCACATGTATTGTACAGTGGAATGAAGCAACAAATAAGAGTCTCTTGTTTGAAAATGTCAATAAATTTGAATTTTTGACCCCCCCAAAATAATAAAGGTAACAGAGTGAAATCAAGAAAAAAGTACACCAACAAAATGCAAAGTTGAACAGAAATAATTTTAGAAGAACCAGACAAATTCTGGAGCTAAAGCATACAGTGAATGAAATGAAAAATGCACTAAAAAAAAAAAAATGCACTTTTACTGCTCAAGCAGAAAAAGATTCTGGGAAGTAGCAGACAAGATCTTTGTAATTCTTTGAAGGAGAACAAAGAAAAAAGAGTGAAGAAAGCCAATATGAACCATGGAATTTCATGAAAGGTAAGTTGCAATCTCAGAAGGAAAATAGAGGGAAAAGGGAACAGAAAACTTGAAGATTTAATGGCTGAGGACTTCTCAAATATGGAGAGGAATCTGGACACCCAAATTCATTATGATAACATGTCATCCCCAAATTTAAAACTAAAATGATTGTCTCCAAAAAACATTATTGTACATTTTTGTCTGAAATCAAAGACAAGGAGAGTATTTTATGCAGCAAGGGCAGTTAGAGTTAATTCTCTCATAGAAGGGAATCCCCATAAGGCTACCAGTGGATTTCTTGGAAGAAACTTTGCAGATTAAGAGTGGAATGATAGGGGTGCCTGGGTGGCTCAGTGGGTTAAAGCCTCTGCCTTCGGCTCAGGTCATGATCCCAGGGTACTGAGATTGAGCCCCACATCGGGCTCTCTGCTTGGCAGGGAGCCTGCTTCCTCCTCTCTCTCTCTGCCTACTTGTGATCTCTGTCTGTCAAATAAATAAATAAAATCTTGGAAAAAAAAAAAAAGAAAGAAACTCATTTCAGCTTGAGGAGACATAGAGGCCTAACGTGAAGTTAAAGAAACTGGGGCACCTGGGTGGCTCAGTGGGTTAAAGCCTCTGCCTTCAGCTCATGATCCCAGGGTCCTGGGATTAAGCCCCGCATTGGGCTCTCTGCTCAGCAGGCAGCCTGCTTCCCTTCCTCCCTCTCTGCCTGCCTCTCTACCTATTTGTGATCTCAGGTCTGTCAAATAAATAAATAAAATCTTTAAAAAAAAGAGAGAGAGAAAGAAACTACATGCACATGGAAACCTAAAGAGAGCAGGAATAGCTGTACTTACTTAAGGGGGGGGGGGAACCTTAAGTCAAATCCTGTAACAAGGAAAGAAAAAAAACTGATGATAGAAGGCCATATTATAGATAAATGGATCATTCATCAAAGATATCTACGAATCATAAATATACATGAACGAAACATCAGAGTACCAAAATATAATAAAATACTAGTAGATATTAAAAGAGAAATAGACAACAATAAAAACATGATAGAGGACTTGATTACCCCACTTTCAACAATGAATAGATTATCCTAAAAAATTCGTAAAGAAATCTGTCAGCACTGTGGTTTAGAATAAACGGCCCTAACAGATATATAGAGTGCATTTCTACAAACAGCAGAATACAGTTTCTCAAGTGAACAGGGAACATTATTCAAGTTAATGCATACAAATTATGTTTTCTGATCACAATGATATGAAACTACAACAGCTGAAGGAGAGCTGAAAAATTTACAAGTGTGTAGAAATTGAACACACTCCTGAACAACCAGTGAGTCAAAGACAAAAATGAAAAGACTAGTTAAAAACTAGCTTGAGATAAAAGAAAATAGAAACATAACAAACCGTAACTTACGGGAGGTAGAAAAAGCAATTCTATGAGGGACGTTTATAAAGATGTCAAATAAACAATGTAACTGTAACTTTCAAGGAGCTAGAAAAAGAACAAGGTAAGCTCAAAGTTAGTAAAAGGAAAAAAATAACAAGATCAGAGTGGAAATAAATAAGAACCAGAACATGTTTTATGAAAGATGAAATTAGCAAACATTTAGGTAGACTTAAAAAAAAAAAAAGGAAAAATCAAATTCAGAAATGAAAGTGGTGATATTATGGTTGATTGGCTACAAATACAAAAGATCCTAAGAGATTACCATAAGCAATTACAGGCTAACAAATATAGAACCTGTTAAGATTCAATCATTAAGAAATAAAAAAATCCATAGATCAATGGAACAGAATAGAAAGCCCAGAAATAGACCCTCAACTCTATGGTCAACTAATCTTCGACAAAGCAGGAAAGAATGTCCAATGGAAAAAAAGACAGCCTCTTCAATAAATGGTGTTGGGAAAATTGGACAGCCACATGCAGAAAAATGAAATTGGATCATTTCCTTACACCACACACGAAAATAGACTCAAAATGGATGAAGGACTTCAATGTGAGAAAGGAATCCATCAAAATCCTTGAGGAGAACACAGGCAGCAACCTCTTCGACCTCAGCCGCAGCAACATCTTCCTAGGAACATCGCCAAAGGCAAGGGAAGCAAGGCCAAAAATGAACTATTGGGATTTTATCAAGATCAAAAGCTTTTGCACAGCAAAGGAAACAGTTAACCAAAAGACAGCTGTCAGAATGGGAGAAGATATTTGCAAATGACATATCAGATAAAGGGCTAGTGTCCAAAATCTATAAAGAACTTAGCAAACTCAACACCCAAAGTACAAATAAGCCAATCAGGAAATGGGCAGAAGACATGAACAGACATTTCTGCATCCAGATGGCCAACAGACACATGAAAAAGTGCTCCATATCACTCAGCATCAGGGAAATACAAATCAAAACCACAATGAGATATCACCTCACACCAGTCAGAATGGCTAAAATTAACAAGTCAGGAAATGACAGATGCTGGCGAGGATGCGGAGAAAGGGGAACCCTCCTACACTGTTGGTAGGAATGCAAGCTGGTGCAACCACTCTGGAAAACAGCATGGAGGTTCCTCAAAATGTCGAAAATAGAGCTACCCTATGACCCAGCAATTGCACTACTGGGTATTTACCCTAAAGATACAAAAGTAGTGATCCGAAGGGGCACGTGCACCCAAATGTTTACAGCAGCAATGTCTACAATAGCCAAACTATGGAAAGAACCGAGATGTCCATCAACAGATGAATGGATAAAGAAGATGTGGTATATATACATAATGGAATACTATGCAGCCATCAAAAGAAATGAAATCTTGCCATTTGCCATGACGTGGATGGAACTAGAGGGTATCATGCTTAGCGAAATAAGTCAATCGGAGAAAGACAACTATCATATGCTCTCCCTGATATGAGGGAGAGGAGATGCAACATGGGGGGTTAAGGGGGTAGGAGAAGAATAAATGAAACAAGATGGGATTGGGAGGGAGACAAACCATAAGTGACTCTTAATATCACAAAACAAACTGAGGTTTGATGGGGGAGGGGGATTGGGAGAGGGGGGTTGGGGTTATGGACATTGGGGAGGGTATGTGCTATGGTGAGTGCTGTGAAGTGTGTAAACCTGACAATTCACAGACCTGTGCCCCTGGGGATAAAAATATATGTTTATAAAAATTTAAAAAAAAAAGAAATAAAAAAATCTGAACAGAGCTGTAAGGATGAAGAAGACTAAAGCAGTAATCAAAAACCTCTCAATAAATGAAACCCCAGGACCAGAAAGTTTCTTCGGTGAATCCTTATAACAGCTTCAGAATTACCACAACCATAAAATAAGTTTGGGAATGTTCCTTACTCTTCAGTTTTTGGGGGCCAGCATTATCCTGATACCAAAGCCAAATAAGCTAAAAAAAAAAAACTATAGACTAATATCCCCACTAAATATAAATGCAAAAATGTTAGCAAATGCTATCAAATAAAATTTAACATATTAAAAGGATTATACTCCACAATAGAGTGGGATTTATTCCTGTGATGCAAAAATGACTCAGCCTATGCCAAGCAATAAATATGATAAACCATTTGAGAAAAATTCAACATTCTTTCATAATAAAAATGCTAAACAAATTGGGTATAGAAGGAACATACAATAAACACTAACAGACAAGTCCACAGCTTACATACACTCAAATAAAAATATGAAAGCCAGTCTTATAAAATCATGAATGAGGGGTGCCCGGGTGGCTCAGTGGTTTAAGACTCTGCCTTTGGGTCAGGTCATGATCTCAGGGTCCTGGGATCGAGCCCCGCATCAGGCTCTCTCCTCAGCAGGGAGCCTGCTTCCCCCTCTCTCTCTGCCTGCCTCTCTGCCTACTTGTAATTTCTCTCTGTCAAATAAATAGATAAAATCTTTAAAAATAATAATAAAGTTCCAAAATTTGTGTGGACCCATACATGGCCTTGAATAACTGAAGAAATTCTAAGAAAAAAACAAAGCTAGATGCATTACACTTCCTGTTTTCAAACTGTATTACAAATATAGTCTAAGTAAACACATAGACCAAGGAGACAGAATTCTCTCAGTAAATAAAAAATAAACCCTTGTATATATAGTCAACTCCTATTTGAAAAGGGATCCAAGAATACTCACTGGGGCAAGAATAGTCTCTTCCATAAATGGTGTTTGAAAAATTAAATTTTATCATATGTAAAAGAATGAAATTGGAGCCCCACTTACACCACTTACAAAAATAAACTCAAAATGGAGTCAAGATTTAAGAACTGAAACTGTTGGGGCGCCTGGGTGGCTCAGTGGGTTAAGCCGCTGCCTTCAGCTCAGGTCATGATCTCAGGGTCCTGGGATCGAGTCCCGCACGGGGCTCTCTGCTCAGCAGGGAGCCTGCTTCCCTCTCTCTCTCTCTCTCTCTCTCTGCCTGCCTCTCCATCTACTTGTGATCTCTCTCTGTCAAATAAATAAATAAAATCTTTAAAAAATTTAAAAAAAAAATTACATCACACCTGTTATAAGGAGCAAGATGGCAGAGGAGTATGAAACCTAAATATCATTGAGCCCCAGGAGTTCAGCTAGGTCATTAGCAAACCATTCTGAACACCTACAAACTCAACACCAGACTGAAGAAAAAAATAATAGCAGCAATTCTACAAACAGAAAAGCAACCACTTTCTGGAAGGTGGGCCATGCAGAGAAGGGAATCCAAAGCGCTATTTGGGAAGATGGACCGCAGGGGAAGGGAGCCTCTGTCAGCTAGCTCCTGGCAAGTGAGAAAGCAGCAGAACATAAAATTGGAACTTTCAGAAGTCTGCTTCAGTGAGGGATGTCGCTCAAGTGGCTAAGCAGAGAATGGAGCCCTCACTGGGATAGTGTGGTCTCATGACTCTTGGGGTCACAGACAGACCAAGGCATGAGTGTGGCAGAGCTCCCAAGTATTAGAGCAGGGTGCTGAGGAGTGGGCTCTCAACTCAGAATTGCCATAAACCATGATCTGCAGCACGATTGAGCTACTGCTTTTCAAGCAAGGACCCCACAAGCAGCAGATCCAGGGAGACTACCTTTCTTACCCCAGGAAGAGTGGCACAGGAGCCTGCCACAGCAGTCTGCTGGGTTTGGAGACTCCAAATAGGGTTGTGTGCCAGAGACAGGAATGTTTGATCACAGGCCAGGTAAGCTCGGAGCGCTGCTGGAGACCAGGGAGACAAGAGTGATTGACTGCTTTTCTCAGAGGGTGCCCTAAGGAGTGGGGTCCCAAGCTCTCAGCTCCTCTGGGTGGGAGATTGGGAGCTACCATCTTCATTCATCCTCCAAAGCTGTACAGAAAGCTTTCGAGGAAACGAAAGCTACTGAGTGTAAACCAGAGCAGATTACTTAGCCTGACTGGTGGGAAGGGCAGTGCAACTCCGCCTTGGGCAAGGACATTTGAGAATCACTGCAACAGACCCCTCCTCCAGGAGATCACCAGGAACATTCAGCCCAAGACCATGTTCACCAGGCACAGAGAACTGCAAATCTCCAGCAGTAGGGGAATATAGCACATAGAATTCATTGCTTTTTTCCCATGATTCTTTAGTCTTTTGTAGTTTTTCTTTTTTTTTTTTAATTTTTCTTCTTTCCCTTTTCAACTAACATCTTATCAATTCCTTCATTTTTAATGTCATATTCTATCCCTTCATTATATATACACCAACAATAGAGTTAAATACAAGTTTTTCTTTCTTTAAAATGTTGAGATACAATTTCTTCTAACAGACCAAAATATATCCTAAATCTAATGTATGGCTTGTTCTAGTCTCCTGCCTAATCACATTCTTTTTCTTTTTTTCAATTTTTTCCTTTTTTCAATGAACTTATCAACTCGTTCTTTAAAATCTTTAATTTTAATCTTTACAGTCATATTCCATTCCTTCACAGTATGACTATAAAGATAAGTTTTTCTTTCCTTAAAAATTTGGGAGGCAGTTTCTTCTAACAGACCAAAATATACCCAAAATCTAGGGTGTGGCTCTGTTCTATTGAACAGCTTGACCCTATTCTTTATTTTCCTTTTTTTTTTTTTCTTTTTTTCTTAACTTTCTTTTGTCTCCAGTTTCAGGTCTCTTCTTATTTGTTTTGTGTGCATTTTTCTGTGGTAGTTGTTACCCTTTTAGCATTTTGTTCTCTCATTCATCTATTCTTCTCTGGACAAATGACAAAATGGAAAAAAACTCACCTCAGAAAAAAAGAACAAGAGGCAGTACCAACTGCCAGGGACCTAATCAATACAGACATCAGTTAGATGTTGGAACAAAGTTCATGACAATAGAGTATATGACAATTATAAAGATACTAGCTGGGCTTGAAGAAAGTATAGAAGATACAAGAGAATCCCTTTCTGGAGCAATAAAAGAACTAAAATCTAAGTTAAAGTAAAAAAAGCTATTAATAAGGTGCAATCAGAAACGGAGACTCTACCTGCTAGGATAAATGAGGCAGAAGAGAGAATTAGTGATATAGAAGACCAAATGATGGAGAATAAAGAAGCTGAGAAAAAGATAAACAACTACTGGATCACAAGGGGAGAACTGGAGAGATAACTGATAGTATAAGATGAAACAATATTAGAACAATTAGGATCCCAGAAGAAGAAAAAGAGTGGGCAAAAGGTATACTGGAGCAATGATAGCAGAAAACGTCCCTAATCTGGAGAAGCAAACAGGCATCAAAATCCAGAAAGCACAGAGAACACCCCCTCAAAAATCAATAAAAATAGGTCAACACCCCCTCATCTAATAGTAAAACTTACAAGTCTCAGAAACAAAGAGAAAATCCTGAAAGTAGCTCTGGACAAAAGGTAACCTACAAAAGTAGAAATATTAGGTTGGCAGCAGACCTATCCACAGAGACCTGGCAGGCCAGAAAGGACTGGCATGATATATTCAGAGCAGGAAGTGAGAAAAATATGCAGCCAAGAATACTGTATCTAGCTAGGCGGTCATTGAAAATAGAAGGAGAGATTTAAAAGCCTCTGAGACAAACACCAAACCAGCCCGACGGGAAATCCCGAAAGGGGTCCTCTAAGCAAAGAGAGAGCCTAAAGTTAACATAGACCAGAAAGGAACAGAGGCAGTATACAGTAAGAGTCACCTTACAGTCAATACAATGGCACTAAACTCATATCTTTCAATGGTTACCCTGAATGTAAATGGGCTAAATGCTGCAATCAAAAGACACAGGCTATCAGAATGGATAAAAAGGTAAGACCCATCAATAAGTTATCTGCAAGAGACTCATTTTAGATCCAAAGACACGTCCAAATTTAAAGTGAGACGGTGGAAAAACCATTTACCATACTAATGGACACCAAAAGAAAGCTGGGGTGGCAATCCTTATTATCAGACAAATTAGATTTTAATCCAAATACTGTAAGACATGAGGAAGGACACTATCATACTTAAAGGGTCTATCGAACAGGAAGATCAAACAATTGTAAATATCTATGCCCTGAACATGAGAGCAGCCAATTATATAAGCCAATTAAAAACAAAATCAAAGAAACACATCAACAGTAATACAGTAACAGGGGGTTTTAATACCCCCCTCATTGAAATGGACAGATCTAAGGAAAAGATCAACAAGGGAAAAACGGTTTTAAATGACACTGGACAGATGGACTTCACAGATATATTCAGAACATTCCATCCCAAAGCAACAGAATACACATTCCTCTCTAGGGTGCATGGAACAGTCTCCAGAATACATCACATCCTGGGTCACAAATCCAGTCTCAAGAAGTACCAAAAGACTGGGATCATTCCCTACATATTTTCAGACTACAATGCTTTGAAATTTGAACTTAATCACAAGACGAAATTTGGGAAGAACTAAAATATATGGAGGCTGAAGAGCATTGTACTAAAGAATGAATGGGTCAACTAGAAAATTAAAGAAGAATAAAAAAATTCATGGAAACAATTGAAAATGAAAACACAACTGTTCAAAATCTTTGGGAGGCAGTAAAGGCAGTCCTGATAAATTATATAAAAATACAAGCCTTTCTCAAGAAACAAAAGGTCTCAAATACACAACTTAACCTTACACCTAAAGAAGAACACCAAATAAAGCCTAAACCCAGTAGGAGAAGAGAAATAATAAAGATCAGAGCAGAAATCAATGAGATAAACACCAAAAGAAGGGTAGAACAGATCAACAAAAGTAGGAGCTGGTTCTTTGAATGAATTACTAAGATTGATAAATCCCTGGCCAGACTTACCAAAAAGAAAAAAGACCCAAATTAATAAAATCATGAATGAAAGAGGAAAGATCACAACCAACACCAAAGAAATACAAACAATTATAAGAACATATTATGAGCAACTCTATGCCAGCAAATTAGACAATCTGGAAGAAATAGATGCATTCCTAGAGAGTATAAACTACCATAACTGAACCAGTAAGAAATGGGAAACTTTAACAGACCCATAACCAGCAAGGAAATTGAAGAAGTCATCAAAAATCTCCCAACAAGAGCCCAGGGCCAGATGGCTTCCCAGGGGAATTCTACCAAACATTTTAAAAAGAATTAATACTGGGGCACCTGGGTGGCTCAGTGGGTTAAGCCTCTGCCTTCGGCTCAGGTCATGGTCTCGGGGTCCTGGGATCGAGCCCTGCATCCAGCTCTCTGCTCAGCAGGGAGCCTGCTTCCTCCTCTCTCTCTGTCTGCCTCTCTGCCTACTTGTGATCTCTGTCTATCAAATAAATAAACAAATTCTTTAAAAAAAAATTAAAAAAAAAAGAATTAATAACTATTCTCCTGAAAGAATTCTAAAAAAATAGAGATGGAAGGAAAATTTCTAAAGTCCTTTCTGGCCTTTAGGAGACCAGCATTACCTTGATCCCCAAACCAGACAAAGACCCCATCAGGAAGGGGAATTATAGAACAATATCCCTGATGAACACAGATGCAAAAATTCTCACCAAAATTCTAGCCAGTGGGATCCAACAGTACATTAAAAGGATTATTCACCATGACCAAGTGGGATTTGTTCCTGGGCTGCAAGGTTAGTTCAATATCCACAAGCCAACCAAGCTGATATACATTAATAAAAGAAAGAGCAAGAACCGTATTCTCCTCTCAGTAGATGCAGAAAAAGCAACTGACACAACACAGCACCCTTACTTCATCAAAACTCTTCACAGTGGAGGGATAGAGTGTATTACCTCAATATCATAAAAGCTGTCTATGAAAAGCCCACAGCAAGGGGAGAGGGAGAAGCAGGGTTCCCACAGAGTAGAAAGCCCAATGTGGGGCTCAATCCAAGGACTCTGGGATCATGACCTGAGCTGAAGTCAGAAGCTTAATGACTGAGCCATCCAGGCGCCCCACAAGTAACATTCTCAATGGGGAAAAACTGAGAGCTTTTCCCTTAAGGTCAGGAACACGGCAGGGATGTCCACTATCACCACTGCTATTCAACATAGTACTAGAAGTCCTAGCCTCAGCAATCAGATAATAAAACGAAAAGGCATCTGAATCAGCAAAGAAGTCAAACTCTTACTTTTTGCAGATGATATGATTTTTTTTTATTTTATTCATTTATTTGACAGAGAGAGAGACCACAAGGAGGCAGAGAGGCAAGCAGAGAGAGAGGGAGAAGCAGGCTCCCTGCCAAGCAGAGAGCCTGATGCGGGGCTCAATCCCAGGACCCTGAGACCATGACCTGAGCCGAAGGCAGAGGCTTAACCCACTGAGCCACCCAGGTGCTCCGATGATATGATTCTTTACGTGGACACTCAAAAGACTCCACCCCAAAACTGCTAGAACTCATACAGGAATTGAGTAAGGTGTCAGGATATAAAATCAATGCACAGAAATCAGTTGCATTCTATACACCAACAAGGCAGGAGAAAGAGGAACTAAGGAGTCCATTCCATTTACAATTGCACCCAAAGCCATAAGATACCAAGGAATAAATTTAAACAAAGATGCAAAAAATCTGTCCTCAGAAAACTATAGAATACTTGTGAAAGTAATGAGGAAGACACAAAGAAATGGAAAAACATTCCATGCTCAGAGATTAGAAGAACAAATACTGTGAAAATGTCAATACTATCTAGAGCAGTCTGCACATTTAATGCAATCCCTATCAAAAGACCATCAGCTTCTTTCAAGGAAATGGAACCAATAATCCTAAATTTTGTCTGGAACCAGTAAAGACCCCAGATAGCCAATGTTGGGAAAAAAAAAAAAAAAAGAAAAGCTGGTAGCATCACAATTCTGGACTTCAAGCTCTATTACAAAGCTATAATCATCAAGACTGTATGGTACTGGCACAAAAACAGACACATAGATTAGTGGAACAGAATAGAGAGCCCAGAAATAGACCCTCAACTCTATGGTCAACTAATCTTTGACAAAGCAGGTAAGAATGTCCAATGGTAAAACGTTTCTTCAACAAATGGTGTTGGGAAAATTGGACAGCCACATGCAGAAGAAGGAAACTGGACCCTTTCCTTACACCACACACAAAAATAAACTCCAAATGCGTGAAATACCTCACTGTGAGACAGGAATCCATCAAAGTCCTTGAGGAGAACACAGGCAGCAACCTCTTTGACCTCAGCCACAGCAACTTCTTAGACACATCGCCAAAGGCAAGGGAAGCAAGGCCAAAAATGAACTATTGGGACTTTATCAAGATCAAAAGCTTTTGCACAGCAAAGGAAATAGTCAACAAAACCAAAAGATAACTGACAGAATGAGAGAAGATATTTGCAAATGTCATATCAGATAAAGGGCTAGTATCCAAGATCTACAAAGAACTGTTCAAACTCAACACCCAAAGAACAAATAATCCAATCAGGAAATGGGCAGAAGACATGAACAGACATGTCGGCAAAGACGACATCCAGGTGGCCAACAGACACATGAAAAAGTGCTCCACATCACTCGGCATCAGGGAAATACAAATCAAAACCACAGTGAGATATCACCTCACACCAGTCAGGATGGCTAAAATTAACAAGTCAGGGAATGAGAGATGCTGGTGAGGATGCAGAGAAAGGGGAAACCCTCCTACACTGTTGGTAGGAACGCAAGCTGGTGCAACCACTCTGGAAAATAGTATGGAGGTTCCTCAAAAAGTTGAAAATAGAGCTACCCTATGACCCAGGTATTGCACTACTGGGCATTTACCCCAAAGATACAAATGTGGTGCTCCAAAGGGGCACATGTACCCAAATGTTTGTAGCAGCAATGTCCACAATAGCCAAACTATGGAATGAGCCTAGATGTCCATCAACAGATAAATGGATAAGGAAGATGTTGTGTATATATACAATGGAGTATTATGCAGCCATCAAACCCACTCCCACCTCAAAATCTTGCCATTTGCAACGACATGGATGGAACTAGAGGGTATTATGCTAAGCAAAATAAGTCAATCAGAGAAAAACAATTATATGATCTCAGTGATATGAGGAATTTGAGAATCAAGACAGAGGATCATAGGGGGAGGGAGGGAAAAATAAATAAGACAAAACCAAAAAGGGAGAGAAATCATAAGAGACTCTTAATCTCAGGAAACAAACTGAGGGTTGATGGAGGGGAGGGGGCCAAGAGGAATAGGGTAGCTAGGTGATGGACATTGAGCTCTGTGAATTGTGTAAGACCAATGAATCATAAACTTGTACCCCTAAAACAAATAATATATTATATGTTAGTTTAAAAAAAAAATCACATCACTCTTGTTAGAATGGCTCTTACCAAGAAGACATTAGTTAAGTGCTGATAAGAATGTGGAGAAAAGGGAAATCTGTGCTCTTAGAATGGACATTGATACACCCACTATGGACACTAATACAGAGATTCATCAAAAACATTAAAATAGAAGTACTATAATCTAGAAATCCCACTTATGGGTATGTGTGATAAGGAAATGAAATCAATATCTTAAAAAGAGTACCTATATCCCACATTCATGAAAACTATTCACAAGAGTCGAGACATGGAAAAGACCAGTAATGGATATCCATTGATGAATAAAGAAAATATATAGATCTATACATACACATACTATATCTCTATCTTACCTGTGGATCTATCTATATAATGCAATATTATTCAGCAATAGAAATTCTGCCATTTGTAACAACATGGATAGAATATGCAGACATATGCTAAGTGAAGTCAGTCAGACAAAGACCCACACTGTATGATCTATCTTAAATGTGGAACTTTAAATATCTAAACTCCTAGTAACAGAGATTGGAATTATGGCTGCCAGGGGCTGGATGTTGGGGAAAATGAGGACAAGTTTGTCAAAGGTATAAACTTCCATTTATGAGTAAATTTCTTGGATTGAATGTATAACGTGGAGTCTATAGTGAACAATACTTTATTATGTGTTCTAATGTTGCTAAGAGAGTAGACCTTAAATAATGTCACAAAAAAAGAAATGGTAATAATGTGAGTTAATAAAAGTGCTAATCAACCCTATTGTGGTAATCATTTTGTAATATATACGCGTACCAAATCATCACATTGTACAAATTTAACACAATTTTATATGCAAATTATATATTAATAAATTTGGAAAAGAGAATGATAGGTAAGTTTCATACACTTTTTACTATACAAACATATTTCTTGATTCTGTAAACTACTAGCCCCTAGAAGCAACATCCCCTCTTAACAACAAGCATGTACTATGTTCTAATTTAGATTTTTAATACCATTTATAACAAGAGGAACTTAGGCCCTTAAAAAATTAACTACTCTACTATGCAACCATCAAAAAAAAATGAAATCTTACCATTTGCGACAATGTGGATGGAACTAGAGGGTATTATGCTTAGCAAAATAAGCCAATCGGAGAAAGACAACTATTGTATGTTCTCCCTGATATGAGGAACTGGAGATGCAATGTGGGGGGTTTGAGGGTTAAAAGACAAAGAATTCCTTAAGGATTATAACCAATCTCTGGAAAAGTGGTGTCTCTCCCAGGCTGTCACTGGTCTAATAGACACAGGAAGAATATCTGAAGCTGAAGCCCTCTGCACGAGGAATTTAAAAAGTAACCCTGATCAGTCAGCTGTTATCTTACTTTTGAGACAAGTTCATTGTAAACTACTCCTAGAGTCACAAAACCCTCTCCCAGATGCCATCCTTGAAGAGCTGCAAAAAACAGTCATGTCCAACTCAACTTCTGTTCCAGCATGGTAGTGGCTAGCACACATATATCAATCCCAAGCAATGATGATGGGTGCTACAGAAATGTATTATAGAAAGAGTCTGCAAGTAGCATCCCAACAGGGCAGTTGGAGTGGGAAGCTGTCGAGTCTGTTAAGACTAGCCCTACTTGCTTTAAAAGCCTGCATGGCTAATATTTCCAATGATCACTGGTCACCTTTTGTTCAAGAAGCTACAACTGAGGCCTTAAAACTTTGTTTTTGTCCATTGGCTGTCTTTTTACAAGCTTTGTTACAATTCAACTGCAAAATGGGGGCAAGAGAGACACAGCGACTTTTGGAAAGAGTGGTTTATCAGCCTGGGTATCCCAAGTCTATTGTATCAATGGCACGTTGGTATCTACTGAGACACTTACATGCCAAAAATGACTACGAGCTTATTGATGTGCTGGTAAACAATGCCCATGGAGATACAAGAGCATTGGAACTGAATCAGAAATTGTCTTCACGGTAACAGTATGTTATTTTATAGTAAGCAAGCAAAGAAAAAGTTATTAGAATCAATGAATCAAGACTTTTCCCCAAAGCAACATTTTAAAAAACCATAGTTCCAGATTGTCTTTTCAAGGATTTTAAATTTAAAATTCCTATTTTAAAGCTAAGGACATTTAAGTTATTAAGCTAGGGGTTTAATTTTTCAAAAACTCTTAATATAACTTTAATTTGAGAAATATGTTTGATTTTGAGAAACCCATAATGAAAGGAAAAAACATGATTCCCTTAGGTGTTCATCAGTAATTTGTAAACCAGAAAAGAATGGTTTACACATTCTTTTCTCCATCTTGCATTTTGCATAGTAATATTTTTGTACCCCTTTACAATAAAGCCTTAATAGCCATTTTCCAAATAATATGTAAAAGCAAATTAGCACGGTGCAGAATTTTATTAAAAAATAAGTTGAAAGATGTAATTTCTTCTATGAATTCTGGAGTTCAGCAGACCGACTCATCATAACATCTAAATAATCTTAGAACCTGTTTTACTAGTGGTTCATCTCAGATTCTGTTGAAGAAGTATAATGTAAATGTTGGTGAGTTTAGAGTGCTAGTGGATATGTTTGTATAGTTCAAAACACTCAGGTGTATGGCTGCATTAAAAAAATCAATGGAAATTTTTGGAAAACAATGCTGACAGTGTTTAATTGATCATGTAATTTCTACAATTATGACAAAAAGACTTGAACTTTCTGAAATAAGAAAAAACAGTGTTTTATTTTCTTTATCAATTAATATCAGATAATTTCTACATTTCAAATTTTAAAACTTGAAAGCACATTTACCTATTTTAGTTTTTCAAAAAACTTTTTATATATCTGAAAAAACTATATGTTGCTTACTTTAGATTTGTGGTTTTAAAAAATATTTTCAGATATTTACATATATTATTTGTTGTATGTAAATGTGTTGGTTGTACAATTTATGTATGTAGTTTTTCAAAAAAAAAAATTGACTACTCTACATGATCTACAGGGTCCTGGGATTGAGCCCCACATCAGGCTCTCTGCTCAGCAGGGAGCCTGCTTCCCCTTCTCTCTCTGCCTGCCTCTCTGCCTACTTGTGATCTCTCTCTCTGTCAAATAAATAAATAAAATCTTTTTTTTTTTTAAATTGACTACTCTAGAGCTAATGCAGGGAATATACAAGAGAATTTCATGTCAGAAAGTAAGAAAGTGCTTAAAAACAAAACCAACTGAAGTATGTCAAAGCAGGCATAAGAGCTAACTGATAGAACTTTCTGTGGTCAAAAATTAAAGTTCTGCAATACAAAATATTTTATTACAGCTCAAGTTAGAAAATGAATATCCCTTAGCCTGTACTGAAATTAAGAGAATAGATTATAAATTGGTAAAAATAGACAAGTATCCTGAGCAAGAGAATTCCAATTAATGCAGATAGATTCTGCTACTTCAAGCAACTGCAGCATAATTCCCAAGCCCTTAAAACTGGTCTGTACATCAGGGTGCCTGGGTGGCTCAGTGGGTTAAAGCCTCTGCCTTCGGTTCAGGTCATGATCCCAGGGTCCTGGGATTGAGCCCCACATCAGGATCTCTGCTCGCCAGGGAACCTGTTTCCTCCTCTCTCTCTGCCTATCTCTCTTCCTACTTGTGATCTCTGTCAAACAAATAAATAAAAATCTTAAAAAAAAAACTGGTCTGTACATAGTGACCTTTTTTGAAACAGTACAGTATGGAAGGGGGGGAGAAAATAACTTTACTATGTCAAAACCTGAAAATCATTCCTTCAACTATGACCAAACTTAACACACATAATGACCTATTGTGTTGACAACATACATTCTTCCATACGATATGATGAGAATTGCATTTAAGGTCTATGCTCTTCCTCCCAAAAACCCTTCATCCCAGTCTAAGCATGATAAAAAAAAAAAAAATCAGAAAATTCCCAGTTGAGGGAAACTGTAAAATACCTGACGAGGAATCCTGCAAACGAGCACAGTAAGTCAAAACAAAGGAAATCAGCACAAGAAATGGATTTAGTTACTGATGACCGTGTTCACGCAGGTGTTCATTGGGTGTATCAAGTGTACTTAGCTGGGGAAACTAGGTGTGGAGTACATAGAAATAATTATTTGTGCAACCTTTCTGTTCCTTTGAAACTCTTTTTGAAACATTGTTATGCAATGAAAAAACAAGTACTATGAATAAAAGTCTAAAAGAATGTTATCAAACTCCTCTTTGGATTTTTCCTTTCAAAAATATACCCTGTGTAGTGTGAACATTATTTTCTGTCATAAAGGCATGTGTATCTAGGTATATATATTTATCATTCAATAAATATGTTTATCATTCAGTCTTATAGGTCTAGTGATAAAGAATAACATAATCACACACTGATAATCATTTTATGGAAATTGTAATGGTAAAAATATGCACAGTATACTATGGATATCTACATGAGAGTCAATAAAACTGAGAAGTTAACCTATGAATTATATTTGAACTGATAAATCAGAATTAACCACATGTAGAATAGAGAAGGAGGTTATGCATTTTATTATTTTTTTTAAAGATTTTATTTCTTCATTAGAGCACAAGCAGAGGGAGGCAGAAGGAGAGGGAGAAACAAACTCCCTGCTGAGCTGGGAGCACAAAGCCAGAGCCAGACATTCAGCCTCATCCACGCCCTCAACTCAGCCCCCCCACCGCCCCCCAGAGCTCTCCATGGGGTCTTCAGATCAGTCCTGCCATGCCGCTAGTCCCTAACGCTAACCCTTGGATGGGTTCTGAGAGGCCCTTCCCCAAGGGCCTTGCTTCAAATTCCCAGGGATTGGGGACACCGGAGCAATACCAGATGACAGAGCCTGTCAGCCAGAAGGAAACTGTGCCATTTGGATCTTCAGAAAGGTTTCAGAGCGGGAGAAATGTGCCCGGCTACCTCAGGCCACACCTATATTTAGTGGACCTCAGTTTACAAACCCAGAGACAACACTCACCCAGATACATGCTCTCAACTCAGCCCTGGGAACACTCCCAAAACATCTTTAGATCAGTCCTTCCATGCCTCTAGGTTCTAACTCTAACCCTTGGTTGGGTTCTGAGGGGTCCATCCCTAGTGGCCATGCTCTGAAGGGCAGGAGTTAGGAACACTTGGGCAATAGCGGAGGACTCAGCCAGCCTCCTTGAAGGAAATTTTGCCCTTTGGAGCTCTGGAAAAGATTCAGTGCTGGAGAAATCTGCATGCCCATCTGAAGCCACCCCCACGTTCAGTGGCCCCCTGGACACAAAGCTAGAGCCCGACATCCTGATGTTCTCTATCAACTCATCCTCCAGTAGAGATTGAAATACCCTGGGCAGTTCATGCCTGACATGCCCCTAGGCCCTAAGCTTAACCCTAGGCTGGGACTTCAGGGTTCTGTCCCAAGTCCTGGCATGCAAGCCCTACATGTGGGGGACACCTGAACAATACCAGAGGACTCCGCATGACACTCAGAAGGAACCCATGCCAATTGGAAATCTGATAAGGATTCAGAGTAGGAGAAATCAGCCTGTCCACCTGAGGCCATGCCCACATTTAGTGGACCCCTGGACACAAATCCAGATCTTGACAGTCATCCTGACCCACGCCCTCATGTCAGCCACCCCCCAACACTGAGAAGCTCACCAATGCACCTTCATTTTGGTCCTGCCATGCCCTAGCCCCTAACACTTACCCTAGGTTGTGTTCTGAGAGGTCTGTCCCCAAAGGTCTGCTTCTAATGTCCCAGGGAGTGTGGACAGCTGAACAATGCCTGAGGACTAAGCCTGCAGAAGAACACAGAAGAACACTGTGTTGATGTTCCATTTGGAACACCAGAAAGGTTTCAGGGCAGGAGAAATCTTAAGGTAAGGCAAAATCTGGGCCCATCCCAGCAGTCCCCCAGTTTCATTAACCCCCTGTACACGAACTCGGAGCCTGACCCCCTTCTTATCCCTAAACTAACCCTAATCCTAAATCCTAAACTGTAACCTTATCTCCTAATGTCTAATGCCTAACCCTCACCCTAAGCAGAAGAAGAAACCTGGAGAATGATAAAAGACATTTCAGACAGTCGAGCAGGTGGACACAGTTGAAGTGGGTGCGCGATCTTTTACAAGGTGGAACCTGTAATGATCTCATTTCAGGCTTCATGGTGGTTCTGCAGGAACTGTCCCTGTTGGGAGTCAAACACACTGAATCATCCCGTCTGAAGTGGCAAACGTGGTTAAAAAATGACAGCTCAGGGGCACCTGGGTGGCTCGGTCGTTAAGTGTCTGCCTTCAGCTCAGGTCGTGATCCCGGAGTCCTGGGATCAAGCCCCGCATCGGGCTGCCTGCTCAGCAAGGCGCCTGCTTCTCCCTCTTCCACTCCCTCTGCTTGTGTTCCCTCTCTGTGTCAAAGAAATAAATAAAATCTTTAAAAAAAAAAATGACAGCTCAGGAATCTGAGCGTGGAGATAAAGCACATTTGTGCTGCTGTAACAAGTTGACTGCACACTGAAAGCACCATAGATGAAATGTCTCTTCCAAACATCTACATTAGCACCATGTCACAGAAGCAGAGAGGACATCAGACATTGCGATGGAGGCCAAGCCCTCCCAGAGCCAGTTCACCCTGTGGAGAGGCCACATGTTAGCAAGAGATGTGGGAGGATTAAATCGGGCGCCCCTGTGTCTTGGGTGCAGTAGAAGCAGTGGGATTTGGAATTCCAATTCTCTACAACGCTCCACCACAACCTGGTTGGAACTATGTAGAAGCATGAAGGGAAGCCTCAGTAAAGTGGACTGGGGACCTCAGAAGGGGAGGCTGGATGGGAGAGCCTGCGTCAGTGTCCATGTGGCACACAACATAACCCTGGCCCTGAAGCAGACCCACACTCTGACCTCAGCTAGCTCTCAAGCCTGGCCCTGACCCCAATCCAAGACCCTAACCCTAGCCCCAAAGCAAAAAATGTTCACAAGATTCATAAGGTAGAAACTACAAATATCCAACAATGATGAATGCATAAACAAAGCGTGCTGAAGGATTTGAATTTGGGTTCAGGCTCAGGATTCTAGATCAGGGTTTAGGCTTAGGGTCATGGTGAGGATTGAGAGTCAGGGGCAAGGGAGCAGTGTTAGAGTTTAGGGCTTTAGGTATATGATTTAGGGTTTAAAACTCAGGGCTTCTGGGATAAAGTTCAAGGTCAAATTTGGGACTTGGGTTCATGCTGGGATTTGGGTTCAGGGTTCATGGCTCAGAGTTCTGGTTTAGGGTTTGGGTTCATGGTTCAGGGCTTGGATCCAGGGCTCAGGTTCAGAGTTGAGGCTTAGGGTTCAATTTCAGGTTTGGGATTCAGGGTTCCAGTTGGGGCTCTGTCAGGTTAGGTTTCAATGTTAAAATTAGGGGTTAAGGTTAGGTTTAGGGATGACACATTTTCTTCAGTTGTCATCATGGACACGAAATTTCTATCTGAAATTTGTAAATCTGAAATGCATTTCGTCTGGGTGTCAAGAGCTGGTTTGTAATTTAGAATCCCAGTAATTCCCTGCAGACAGCATTCTGGTCCGAGTCACCCAGTCACCCAGAAGCAGCTTTTGTCTTGGCCCAAACACACCCTTGGCAGAGAAGGGGGAGCTGGTGCCAAGGTTGGGATGACTTTACAATAGTAGAGGTGTGAAACCAAATTTCAGGGAAATGTTCATGGAAAATGAAACAGGAAACAAACAACTGGCCGACTCCTGATTCTTCCACAATAACAAAGACCAAGTCTCCAATAGAATCCGATAATGTTCCCGAGGAAGGCCTATGGTACTCATTACCAGTACTGAAAGAGGTCTCCTGCTGCTTTAAACTAAGAAACTAAGGGGAGCTTTAAAGCTCCCCTGCTTTAAACTAAGAATCACAGCAGGATACTTCCTACTTCGTGTCAAAAATAAAATTTTGTTACTTGGCTGTTCCAGTGTACAATTTGTGGAAGCACTGACAACATTTTCCTTTCTCAAATCCTCATCAACACAAGGGGAAAATGCAGGCAACGTTGTAATGCACTGCTCATTGGAACACCAAGTACAAGGTGGGCTCTTAGAAGCAATAAAAAGGTATCAAATATGAAACTCAGAAAAAGCACCCTTGATGGGCAACTTCATGAGGATCCCTAACCATAAGATCTAACATCTCATCCTATGGAATTCACCCGTATAACTCATCAATAACAATAGCCTGCTGACCACTGTAACCACCTCGCCATTGACCTCTAGGCTTGTAATACACACTCCAACTGCTAGAGACGTACTTCTCAGCAGCAGAATGGGACTTGCCCACTCCCAGTGGACTAGCTCTTACAGTGAAGCCAAAAAATCCCAGTCCTTGGAAATCCCAGCCATTAGGACAAAGTCACAGAAACGACACCCAGAACTCAATAAAGGACAGACATCTCATGAAGCAGATGCTTCAGATCACCACCACTCCTAGAAGTAACTCTCCAGTGACCCCAGGTCTGTCCCCTGCCGGGATTACATGGGGCACCATATTCTTCCAATACATCCTCAGAACAAAACTATGAACTGGGGGCGCCTGGGTGGCTCAGTGGGTTGAGCCTCTGGCTTCGGCTCAGGTCATGATCCCAGCATCCTGGGATCGAGCCCCGCATCGGGCTCTCTGCTCAGCGGGGAGCCTGCTTCCTCCTCTCTCTCTGCCTGCCTCTCTGCCTACTCGTGATCTCTGTCTGTCAAATAGATAAATAAAATCTTTAAAAAAAAAAAAAAAACAACTATGAACTGTCCTTGCCAGTCCTGTGTGCAGGCTCACAGTGAGCCCTGTGAAAGCCAGACACCTTCTTGAGAGCACTCAGCCTCTCACGCCTCTCCTAGCAGATGGAGGGCGCTGCTCTCCCTGACTTCCATACCAACTAGAGAATACTTGGAACAAGTCTTGCCATACTGCATGCAAAAGGCATATTCTCCATCTGCAAAATGATGGATTGAGAAACATCACAGATTCCCCACACCTTCTTAAACCTAGATAATATGGAGATAGAGCTTGGCCAGAGCTATTATACCCTACACACACACACACACACACACACACGCAACCTTGCCCTGTGCACTCCAGACCAGTTTCCATCCACCTTGTTCATTCTCAGCCATGGTCTCTGCAGAGTAGTACAGTAGTACTGAGGTGCTGGGACTGAGGTGCTAGGTGCTAAGCCAGCACCTTAGACACACTTATTATCAGAAATTAATATTCATTTTATTAACAGATGCATCCCAAAAGATCTTGCCACCAACAGAGGTTCTAACAACCTGTGCCGATCTCCATGTCTCCACTCCCTGGATCCAGGGATTGGCTCATCAATGGGCATATGATCTGGTCCCAGCCATGATGTGGGAGGAACCTTGGGTCTCAACCTGCAGAGCCAAGCATGGGGTAGAACACCCAGACCAGGGGATTTTCCATTGTGACTGCACAAGTGGCCTAGGCCAGGCCCGTGCCAGTGCCACAGAGGGCCCAGGAACCCAGGTGCTCCATAACATTCTTTAGGGCTCAATCAGACTCATCCTGAAGCCCACATATGCTAGATCCTCCACTAACTCAGGAGAACCCCAAATGTGCTCATGGTCTTGGACTGAACAAGATGAGCATCTGTGTGGTATATAAGCCGCAAGATATACCCACCAGGCAATGGAGACAAATTCAGCCAAACAATACCTACATGGAATTCAACCACAGACAAATGTGTGGTGGGAAGCTCGAGGCCTCCAGAGACTTGGGGGGATGGAGGGAATTCCTGAGGCCTTAACTATTGGCCAAGCTATCTTTTCTTCCTTTCACCTGCAGGTACCGGGGTCAGACAGGATAGATCCCAGTGTCTTCCCGCTCTGCCATTGGAAAAGAGGAGGCCTCTCCCCCTTAATCCATCATGTTGCAGATCTGGGGTGTGGGAAACTACCACTCATGGGCCAAATGGACCTCCCTCCGTATTCTCTCAATCCAGTGTGGCTGGAGCATTAGTTATGGATGGTCTGTGGCTGCTTTCAAGCCACAATGCAAGAGTGGAGTCATTGGCAGACACACACGTGGACTGTAACACCTAACAGAAAATCTTTACAGAAGACTTTCCAGAAAAGTCTGTGTTGATCCCTGATCTGAAAGATCCTAGGATCATATCATTTCTTTGAGTAGATCATAGCCCCCTCTGGTTCAAATCTAATTTCCTCACCCCCAGTGGCAAGGGCTTCCATCCTTTTAGCCACAATGCCATCTCCATCCTCCTCTACTAACACCTTGAAGGGCACGTCTACAGGTCTGCCGCCCAACAGGAATTCACTGTCGTTTCCATGTAGTGATGCTCAGAAACGGAGGTGTAAGTGTGAACTTGTGAGGGTGAGCGTGCGTTTCCTCTCTGGTACCCAAAGTGTGCAAGGATGATACAATACAGCGGCATGCTTCCTGTCCCAAAGGAACGGCTATAAAATGTGGTTGCATAGTGATCTCAGAAGGAAGCCACCTTTACAGAACAAACTTCATCTGGGAGGACTCCCAAGTCCCTTGTCCTGGACACTAGGTTCCAGTGAGGCTAGGGGCACACAGAAGGACAGAGACTCCCGCTGCCCATCAGGATTTTAGGTACACCTGCTTTTTGAGGACCAAAGATCCCAAAACCATTCATCCGCCTGTCATCCAGCCAGGCCTCCATAAGAGAGATCTACCCCAAGCAGAAAGGACAGACCAAGAGACAACAAATGACAGCCTTGTGTGACAAGTGCCATGACAGGGGACACTGAGGAGGAATGGGGGGTGTGCAGGGTTGGCCAGACCTGGGGGTAGGGGGACAGGGAATGCTCCAGGAGGGTGATCACATGACGGGGGATGCTCGAGAGGACTGGGGGTGTGCAGGATTGCCCATGCCGGTAGGCAGGGGGACCAGGGGTGCTCCAGGACGATGTCACAGCTGTGCCCTTGGGTGACTACACATGTCAGTGTGACTGGGCATTGGCCAGACCAGAAATGAAAGTGCAGGCAAGGGGCGGTGTCCCTAAACTGTCTTCTGCAAGGTGAAGTTTTGGTAATGCAATTTCTTTCAGTATAATTTCATGTCACATGCGTCCATGAGTCCCTAAAGCTGATTGATTGTGTAGAACATGAAGTACGTAGTTGACTATGGATTTCAAACCTGAAGTGCTGGGAACAGAGCACACTTGATCTTTCTTTTGGCTCCTTTCAGCATAGGATGACTTTTCCCACCTTCCTCTCCAACCCCAGGACAGGGAAAAAAGGCAACACAGATCTATACTTTGAAAGGTCGGCAGAAATCTGCAAACCCAAGTTCTCCCAGGAGTGAAAGGTTCAGGACAAGGGTGACAGAAAGGGGAGGCTGATAGCAAGGAACCAGAGGAACCCATCATATGCGTGGGAGCTGACCCACTTGTCTAGCTGTCTGAAGCAAGCTATGCCTGACAGGAGGGAGTCCCACCTGTGCCTGGTCCGTCTGTTTGCTGCCCTTGAGCAGAGTAGTGGATGGGCTGAGCTGTGTGTGGCTGTCAGGGGGAGATGGCCAGCTGGCCACAGAGGCTACCTGCCAATTACCTAGAGGACCAGCTCCTGGTACTCAGCATCGATGATACAATAATTATGTTTAGTGACCTATTTCCGGGGACAGGTCATGTGATCAGTGCTTTGGTGACTATATCCTCTCCCACTGTATTTTTTAGAAACACCTTAGGCAGGTAAGATTGACATACAAAAAGCTGCCCCTAGTTAATGTATGTAACTTGACCCTGATCCTAACCCTAATGTCTACTGAAGATGTACTCGATTTAGAATATCGCTCATAAATTAGAGGATGGTTTTTAGAAGCTAAGGAATTCAGGCACCAACCTTCTTCAGTCTTACTCTCCCTTGAATCCCGTAAACCCATTCATCCGCCTGTCATCCAGCCAGGCTTCTGTAAGAGACATCTACTCATTCGGCCACATGCTATCTGGAGAGTGGCCACACGGGGGCAGCAGTGAGGATAGAGTGCCCCAAACGCCTCCGCAAGCCCATTTGTCCTTCATCCTGTCAAGCCTTGTTCATTCAATGTTTACAGGTCATTGTATAGATGATGAAAAGTGTGACTTTGTTGAATTTTTTAAAGAGAAAACTAATTCTTTCAACCTATTAAGAATATAAGACGCTTTCTAAAATCTTGGACTTGAGAGCATGTGAAGGCCCTGGGAAAAGATTATAACGATGGAATCTATTCAGGTCTACTTAGGAAACAAGGATGGCTTCCATTCCACTTCTTTTCAGGAGGAATTTGTGTCAGCTAACAACCTGAATCCACACAAAAAACAGAGGAAAACAAAGGAGAATCAACAGCCTCCAGAAGCCCAGAAAGAGCCACACCCAGAAACCAGGAAGACGGACCATCAAGGCTCTGCTCAGACCAGTTTGCATTTCTGTAGACCCTCAGAGCTAGAATGACCCCAGGGCCCTGAGGGGTCGTGGGTCAGGCCAAGCGCACACCCTGATGCTGCCCTGTTGGAACCCATGAGGAGCTTCCTGGTCCCTCCCTCCGCGAGACACCCCCTACCCCGTGACGACTCCAGCCTGCATCTTGGAACTCCCATTCCCCTTTTGGACCCCATCATTCACTTTTCCCATCACAGAGAGTACATTGAACTACTTCCTATTCTGCCATTTAAGTGCTTTTTGTCGTGTTTGCTGGGAAATGGTACCTTCCATCATCTACCCTGAGGCAGAATCCCTTGTCGCATTGCATGACTTCACTGTGTCCTCACAGTGTCATGGGGCTAGTGTCCTGGGCAAACTATGGAAAGAGCCCAGATGTCCACAGACAGATGAATGGATAAAGAAGATGTGGTTCATATCTACAATGGAATATTATTCAGCCATCAGAGAGGATGAAGATTTACCATCACATCCACCTGGCTGGAACTGGAAGGTATTATGCTCAGCAAAGTAAGTCTATCAGAGAAAGACAATCGGCATATGGGTTCACTCATACGTGAAATAAGAGAAACACCACAGAGGATCAGAGGGTAAGGGAGGGAAAACTGAATGGGAAGTCATCAGAGAGGGAGAAAAACCATGAGAGACTCTTCATTACAGAAACAAACTGAGGGTTGCTGGAGGGGAGGTGGATGGGGGATGGGGTAACTGGGTGATGGGCATTAAGGAGGGCACGTGATGCAATGAGCACTGGGGGTTATACACACCTGATCTATTATTGAACACTACATCTGAAACTAATGATGTACTAGAAGTTGGCTCATTGACATTCAGTTAAACAAAAAGAATTCAAGCAAACACTCCTAAAAATCTGTATGGAACCGCCAATGTAATGTTAAAGAAAAACAAAGCTGGAGGAGTCACAATTCCAGATTTCAAGTTATACTACAAAGTTGTAGTCAGCCTAACAGTATGGCACTGGCACAAAAATACACACAGTGACCTAGGGAACAGGAGAGAAGCTCAGATATAAACCCACAATTGTGTGGCCAATTAGTGTTCCCCAAAGCAGGCAATAATATTGAAAGGGAGAAGGACAGTCTCTACAACAAACGGTGTTGGGAGAAGTGGACATCTACTCACAGAAGAACGTATTACTCTGCTTCCTTACACCATACAGACACATAAACTCAAAACAGTTTCAAGACCTCAGTGGGAGACCTGAAACCATAGAAATCCTACAAGAGGGCACTGACAGTAATTTCCTGACATGGACCAAAGCAACATTATCTAGACTGTCTCTTGAGGCAAAGGAAATAAAAGCAAAAATAAACAACTGGGACTATATCGAAATAAAAAGTTTCCTCAAAGCAGAAGAACTAGGAAGAAAGAAGTAATAATAATAAGACAGCTTACTAAAAGGGAGAAGATATTTGCAAATATCCTATGAAGTAAAGGGATAGTATCCAAAAGATGTGGAGTGGATACAACTCAACACCAAAAAACAGACAATCCAGTTAAAAAATAGTCCAAAGACATGAACAGATATTTCTCCAAAGAAGAAATACAGATGGCCAATGGTCCCATGAAAAGATGTTCACCATCACCCCAGCTCAGGAAAATGCAAATCAAAAGTATAAAGAGATATTAGCACATACTGTCAGACAGGCTCCCATCGAAAGCACAAGGAACAAAAGATGCTGGGAGAGTGTGGAAAAGGGGAAACCTCGTGCACTGTTGGTAGAAAAGCATCCTGCTGCAGCCACTCTGGAAAACAGTTTGGAGGGTCCCCAAGATGTTAAAAATAGAGCTACCCTAGGATCCAGCAACCACACTACTGGGTATTTACTCAGAGCACACGAAAACAATAACTCAAAAGGGTACATGCACCCCTATCCTATGTTTCTTGCAGCATTATTTACAAGATCACAATATGGAAGCACCCCAAGTGTCCATTGATAAAGTGCTAACTGAGCTGAGAGGTGTGTACACACACACACACACACACACACACACACAGAGTAGAATATTACTCAGCCATAAAAAGAATGAAATCTTGCCATTTGCAGCCACATGGATGGATCTAGAGAGGATTATCCTAAGTGAAATCAGTCCGTCAGAGAAAGACAATACCATATGTCACTCTTGTGTAGAATTGAAGAAACAAACATATAAATAAAGGAGAAAGAAGAGACAAAACAAAATACAATTTTTTAAAAGATTTTATTTATTTATTTGATGGACAGAGATCTCAAGTTGGGGGAGAGGCAGGCAGAGACAGAGGGGGAAGCAGGCTCCCTGCTGAGCAGATGCGGGGCTCGATCCCAGGACTCTGGGATCATGACCTGAGCCAAAGGCAGAGGCTTTAACCCACTGAGCCACCCAGGTGCCCCCAAAATACAGATTCTTAACAACAGAGAACAAACTGATAGTTAGCAAAGTGGAGGTGGAGGAGGGATGAGTGAAACAGATGAAGGGGACTCAGAGCACACTTGTCTTGGTGAGCAGGGAGTGATATACAGAATTACTGACTCATGTTATTGCACACCTGAAACTAATATAACACTGTGTGCTAACTCGACTGGAATTAAAATAAACAATAAACAAGATTTTTCTTTCAGTAACCCATCCGAAAAAGCTTTGGTACACAATGTTCCTATGTCCTACTTGGGAGTATTTCCTTGAAAATATTTATTCACTCTGTACCTGGAATTCAAATTTCACTGAATTCCTACATTTTACCTGTTAATCCTAACCCAGAGGAGCCATGGTCCCTTTCCAGCCAGGGTCAGCACCTATGCATTCAAGAGAGTGTAAGTAGAGAAAATGCCAGGTCATAATCCAGAAAGCTATTACTGTGTCTGTGTTAGTATGAGATGGTCACAGAATGTGGGACAGGTTTCAGAACTGGTTTGTTCTCTATCCTGGATCTCTAATTCAGTGGTTGTTACTTGGATCCATTTGGCTACTAGACTTCCTGTGGACGAGCTTGCTTCCAAGCACATCCATGGAAGACACAAAGGTGGGTGGGCTCAGTCCGGGATAGGAAGAGGGTCAAGTACAGACAAGGGTACAATCCCTCCCCTGATCCAGAAACTGCCACAGGTGTGGGTATGAGACACAGAAGCAATGGGAAGCCACCAAGCTCACCAGCTGAATGCAGGTGGCACAAGTCAAGGAATCTCAGTCAAGCAGAAATCAGTCAAGCAGAGAATGACAATAATCATATGGTGTCACTCATATGTGGAACACAAGGAATAGTGTGGAGGACCACAGGGGAAGGAAGGGAAAACTGAATGGGAAGAAATCAGAGAGGGAGACAAACCATGAGAGACTCTTAATCATAGGAAACAAACTGAAGGAGAGGTAGGTTGGGGGGCTGGGTAGTTGGATGATGGGTATTAAGGAGGGGACATGTGGTGATGAGCCCTGGGTGTTACATACAACTAATGAATCATTGACTGTTACATCAAAACTTACACCTTGGCTAAATGAATTTAAATTAAAAATGTGAAAACCTTAAAAAAAAAGAAAGAAACGAGCTATTACAAGGAATATCACAAAAAATACAAAGGATCATTAGAGAGTACTATGAGCACATAGAGGCCAACACTTTGGACAACCTAGAAGAAATGGATAAGTTCCTGACAACCTAGAATGAACTGTGAAGGGGAAAACAAAATCTGAACAGACTGATCACCAGTAAAAAGATTGATTCAATAATTAAATCCTCCCAACAAACAGATGCCCAAGACCAGACACTTTCACTGAGTTCAACCAGGCAGTAGAAGAAGAATTAATACCAACCCTTCCCAAACTGTTTTTACCAAAGGAGAGAAGAGCATAAATCCAAACTCATTGTGTGAAGGCAGCAGTACCCTGCTACCAAAACAAGACAAGGATGCTACAAGAAAAGGAAAGGCCAATATCCCTTATGAACAGAGAGGCAAAAATCCTCAACCAATTATTGGCAACATATCAGTTCAACAATCCATCAGGAGAATCACACAACGTGATCCAGTGGGATTTATTCCAGGGATGCAAGGATGATTCCACATCTGCACATCCACCAATAGCACACACCACCTTAACAAAAGAATCCTAGATTGTTACAATAGAGCAGAAAGAACACTTGACAAGATTCAATATGCATTTATGATAGAGACTCTAAACCATCCAGGTACTGAGGGAACACACCTCAACCCAACAGAGGCCCTATATGAAAAGCCCACAGCTGACATTATACTCGAGGGTGAAATGCTGAAAACTTTCCCACTACCAGCAAGAACAAGATAAAGATGCCCACTCATAACACTTTCATTCATCATCGTATTGAAAGCCCTTGCCAAACCATTTAGACAAGAAAAAAAAAAAAAGAAAGAAAGAAATCTAAATAGCAAAAGAAAATGGTCACTATTTCTAAATGATATACTATATGTAAAAATCCCTAAGGAGTCCACAAAAAAATAAATTGTTTTATTAACAAATAAACAAATCTGGGGCGCCCGAGTGGCTCAGTGGGTTAAGCCTCTGTCTTCAGCTCAGGTCATGATCTCAGGGTCCAGGGATCGAGTCCCACATCAGGCTCTCTGCTTGGTGGGGAGCCTGCTTCCTCCTCTCTCTCTGCCTGACTCTCTCCATACTTGTGATCTGTCAAATAAATAAATAAAATCTTTAAAAAAAATCTGAATAAAATAGAATAAATCAGTGAAGCAGCAGGATACAAAGTCAATATACAGAGACATGTTGCATTTCACTTTTTAAAAGAATGTATGTATTTGACAGAGAGAGACAGATAGAGAGAGAGCATAAGCAGGGGGAGCAGCAGAGTCAGGGAAAAATAGATACCCTGCTGAGCAGGGAGCCCAGTGTCGGACTCATTCCCAGAACTCCAGGATCATGACCAGACCTGAAGGCAAACACTTAACTGATTGAGCCAACCTGAAGGCAAACACTTAACCGACCGAGCCACCCACATGCCCCAACTTGTATTTCTATATACTGATGACCAACTTTCACAAAGAGATTAAGAAAGCAATGCCAGGGACACCTGGGTGGCTCAGTTGGTTAAGCGGCTGCCTTCGGCTTGGGTCATGATTCTGGCATCCTGGGATCGAGACCCATATCGGGCTCCCTGCTCAGCAGGGAGCCTGCTTCTCCCTCTGCCTCTGCCTGCCATTCTGTCTGCCTGTGCTCACTCTCTCTCTCTGACAAATAAAATCTTTAAAAAAAAAAAAAAAAAAGAAAGAAAGAAAGAAATGCCATTGACAATTGCATCAAGCAAAAAAAATCGAGGAATAAAAGTAACCAAGAATGAGGAAGACTTGGTATACTGAGCACATGGGGGAAAAGGAAGGAAAAATATGTGCATATTGGTGGGTGAATGTATGGGCCAAAGATTTGGAAGATGAAACAAATAAATGGAAGCGTACACCATGCTCATTAACTGGAAGACTTAATAATGTTAACATGTCCACCGTACCCAAAGCAATCTAGAGAAAGAAGAGAGAAACAGTCCAAGATGGCAGAGGAGTAGGACACCTTCATTTCATCTGGCACAAGGAATTCAGCTAGAGAGCTATCAACCCATTCTGAGCACCTGAAAATTCAAGCATAGATCTGAGAATAGAAGAGCAGCAACTCTACAAACAGAAAAGCGACCACTTTCCGCAAGGTAGAAAGTAGAGAAAAGTGAGTTTAAGCTGATAGGTGGGAAGATAAACCCTGGGGGGAGGGAGCCTCTGTCAGCGGCTACTACCAAGTACTAGGGCAGCAGAGCACAAAATTGGAACTTCTGGAAGTCTGCTCTGGTGAGGGATGTCGCTCTGGTGGCTGGGCAGGGGGTGGAACCCTCGATGGGACAGTGTGGTCTCAGGCTCCTTGGGGGTCCCAGGAAGACCAGGGGTGCTTGAGGGCAGCAGAGCTCCCAGGTACCTGAGCAGGGAAGCTGGCTGAAATGAGTGCGCCCAGGAGTGGGCTCTAAGCTGGAGGTCACCAGAAACTGTGATCCACAGCACAGTCTGGCCACTGCTCTTTGAGAAGGGGCCCAAGAAGTGGCACAACTGGGGAGAGCCCCCTTCCTCCCCTAGGAAGAGGGGTGTCTGAGCATGCTGCAGGAGTCTGCTGGGTTTGGGGACTCCAAACTGGGTTGTGTGCCAGAGACAGAAATGCTTGGTCACAGGTCCAGTAAGTACATAGTACAGAGACCAGGGAGACAAGAAGGACTGACCACTTTTCTGTGAGGGCACACTGAGAAGTGGGGCCCTGATCTCTCAGCTCCGGGGCCAGAGATAGGGAGGCCACCATGTTCATTCTCCTCCCAGAAGACTGGGATCATTCCCTGCATATTTTCAGAGCACAATGCTTTGAAAATGAAACTTAATCACAAGAGGAAAGGTGAAATGAACTCAAATATAGGGAGGCTAGAGAGCATCCTAGTAAAGAATGTATGGGTCAACCAATCAATTCAAGATGAACTTTAAAAATTCATGAAAACACACGAGAATGAAAACACAGCCGTTCAGTATCTTTGGGATACAGCAAAGGCGGTCCTAGGAGGGAAGTATATAGCACTATAAGCCTTTCTCAAGAACCAAGAAAGGTCTCAAATATACAACCTGACCCTACACCTAAAGGAGCTGGAGAAAGAGGAGCATAGAAAGCCTAAACCTAGAAGGAGAAGAGAAATAATAATGATTAGGGCAGAAATCAATGAAGTAAAACCAAAAGAATAGCAGAACAAATCAATAAAACTAGGAGGTGCTTCTTTGAAAGAATTAGTAAGATTGATACAACCCTGTTCATATTTCTCAAAAGGAACACAGAAATGATCCAAATAATTAAAATCATGAATCAAGAAGGAGAGATCACACCCAACACCAAGGAAATACAATTATAAGGACATAGGATGGCAACTCTATGTCAACAAATCAGGCAGTCTTGAAAAAATGGATGCAATCCCAGAAACATAAAAATGACCAAAACTGAACCAGGAAGAAAAGGAAACCTGAATAATCAGCAAAAAAAATTGAATCAGTCATTAAAAATCCTCCGGGAGGGGTATCTGGGTGGCTCAGTGGGTTAAGGCCTCCGCCTTCAGTTCGGGTCATGATCTCAGGGTCCTGGGATTGAGCCCCGCACTGGACCTCTGCTAGTCAGGGAGCCTGCTTCCCCCTCTCTCTCTGCCTGCCTCTCTGCCTACTTGTGATCTCTCTGTGTCAAATAAATTTTTAAAAAAATTAAAAAAAAAAAAAAAGCTGAGAGCTTTTCCCTCCAGGTCAGGAACACAACAGGGATGCCCATTCTCATCACTATTGTTCAACATAGTACAGAATTCCTAGCCTCAGCCATCAGGCAACAAAAAGAAAGAAAAGGCATCTGAATCGGTAAAGAAGAAGTCAAACTCTCACCCTTTATGACAATAGGATACTTTCTGTGGAAAACCCAAAAGACTCCACCCCAAAATTGCTAGAACTCATCCTGGAATTCCATAAAGTAGCAGGATATAAAATCCATACACAGAAATCACTTATATTTGTCTGCAGCAATAATGCGACAGAAGAAATAGAAATTAAGGCGTCCATCCCATGTATAATTGCACCCAAAACCATAAGATACTGAGGAATCCTTCTAACCAAGGATCTGGCGAAGGATCTGTACTCAGGAAACCATACCATAGTCATGAACAAAATGGAGAACCATTTCCTTATACCATACACAAAAAATAGACTCTAAGTGGATGAAAGACCTCAATGTGAGACAGAATTCATCCAAATCCTTGAGGAGAACAAAGGCAGCAACCTCGTTGACCTCAGCCACAGCAACTTCTTGCTACGCACATCTCTAAAGGCAAGGAAAACAAAAGCAAAAATGAACTGTTGGGATGTCATCAAGATAGCAAGCTTTTACACAGCAAAGGAAACAGTCAACAAAAGCAAAAGACAACAAAAAGAATGAGAGAAGATATTTTCAAATGACATATCAGATAAAGGGCTCATACCCAAAATCTAGAAAGAACTTACCAAACTCAACACCCACAGTACAAATAATCCAATCAAGAAATAGGCCAGAGACATGAACAGACATATCTCCAAAGAAGACATCCAAATGGCCAACAGACACTTTAAAAAGTGCTCAACATCCTTCGATATTAGGAAAATACAAATCAAATCCATAATGAGATACCATCTTACATCAGTCAGAATGGCTAAAATGACTAAGTCAAGGAAAGACACGTGTTGGAGAGGATGTGGAGAAAGGGGAGGATGTGGAGAAAGGGGAACACTTTTATACTGTTGGTGGGAATGCAAGCTGGTGAAGCCACCCTGGAAAACAGTGTGGAGGTTCCTCAAGAAGTTGGAAATAGAGCTATCCTACAACCCTGCAATTGCACTGCTGGGTATTTACCCCAAAGATACAAATGTAGTGATCCGAAGGGTCACCTGCACCCCAATGTCTATAGCAGCAATGCCCACAAGAGCCAGAGTATGCAAAGAGCCCAGACGTCCAACCACAGATGAGTGGATCTATATGGATATATATAGCATTGAGTACTATGCAGCCATCAAAAAATGAAATCTTGCCATTTGCAATGATATGGATGGAACTAGAGGGTATTATGCTAAATGAAATAAGTCAGTCAGAGAAGGACAATTATCATATGATCTCACTGATACGTGGAATTTAAGAAACAAGACAGAGGATCATAGGGGAAGAGAAAAAAAAAAAAAAGGAAGCAAGATGAAACCAGAGAGGGAGTCAAAGCAAAGAGACACTTAATCTCAGGAAACAAACTGAGGGTCTCTGAAGGAGAGGAAGGTGAGGGAATGGGGTGGCTGGTGATGGGCATGGGGAAGGTATGTGCTGTGGTGAGCACTGTATGGTATGTAAAACGAAGGATCTCAAATCTGTACCCCTGAAACAAATAACACATTATATGATGATAATAAAAAAGAAGTGAATGAAAAACATTTACATAAACATGTAAAAATAAATAATCTCATTGATAAGAAAGAAAGCAAGCAGAAAGCAAGCAAGCAAACAAGTGACTAAGCCACCTGGGGTCACCACACTCCAATTTCAAGCTAGATTACAAAGCTGTTGTCATCAAAACAGTATGGTACTGGCAGAAAAACAGACACACAGGACAATGGAACACAACAGAAAGCTCGGAAACTGATAATCACAGTACTTTTGGCAAAGTTTATTCATTTGTATATTAAAGGTATATTTAAACTTAGCTCTGATAGAATTATTAACTCTGAATGAGAATTAATAATATTGATGTCCTGTTCCAACGTTTGCTACCAATAAATGTATTTTTAAACATGCTGCTTTATATACATATATATTATAAAATAAGGATGATTTAGAATCCACACTTTTAGTAAAAATTAAATTCACTTTAATAAACCTACCACGGAAAAGGAAATATAGATATCCATCCTCACAACGGAGAACGTCACAAAAGAAGACAATTGGACACAATCTGGCATCTGATGGAAGAACAGAATACTACTTAAGTAGTTCTGCCCAAATGTTTAACATGTTGAAAGCTATAGATCCAGCTACTCATTTACAAAAACACAGTTTTCAGAGAAAAGTCCTACCAAAGAGTATGAAGATGTCGCCCATGAAGTCCATAATGCATATATGTCAACAGGAAAATTATTTTTGCAACAAATAAACTGTAAGACCAGATAGAGGGAAGGAAGAAAGGAAGGAAGGGAAGAAGGAAGGGAGGAAAAAAGAGAACAAAAGAAGAGAAAAAGAGAAAAAGAGAAAGAAAGAAAGAAAGAAAGGAAGGAAGGAAGGAAGGAAGGAAGGAAGGGCGGGCGGGAGGGAAGGGAAAGGAAAGGAAAGGAAAGGAAAGGAAAGGAAAGGAAAGGAGATAGAAACCCCAGAAACTAACCCACACATGTATGGTCTTAACTTATGAGACAGCAGAAAATACACAATGGGGAAAGGAATGTCTCCTCAGTGAATGGTACTGGGACATCTGGACACTAAATGTGGAAGAATGTGACTGGATCACTTTCTTACACCACACACACAAATCATGAATGGATGAATGACTTGAACGTGAGAATTGAATCCATAAGCCTCCAAAAAGAAAACACAGGTAGTAAGTTTCTCGATATTGGTTTTGGTGAAGAGTCTCTTTCATCAGACACCAAAAGCAAAGATAATAAAAGCAATAATAAACAAGCATAAGGACATCAAACTGAAATTTCTGCATGACAAAAGAAACCATCAAACCCTTAAAGGCAACCTCCCCAAGTAGAAAAAATATCTGCACATCCTATGTGTGAGAAGAGGCTAATATCCAAAATACACAGAACACTCCTTCAAATCCAAACAAAAACGGAATAAAAACGGGGGGGAATATGGGAATAGATACTTTCCAACGATGGCATACAGGTGGCCAAGAGACACAGAGAAAGTTGTTCAACATCGCTAATTGTCATCAGGGAAACAGAAGTCAAAACCGCAATCAGCTATCATCTCACAACTGTGGGAAGGGCAATCGTCCCCGAGACAGACAACCAGTGTGGTCAAGGGTGTGTACCCAAGGGGACCCTGTGCACTGTTGGTGGAATGGAAATTGGTGCAGACACTGTGACAAACGCTGTGGAGGTATCAAGAAAAAATGAATACAAACAACTACCACATCACCTGGTAACAGCTCTACTGAGTATTTCTTTGGAGAACACAAAAACACTCCCTCCAAAGGAGAGATGCACTCTCATGTTCACAGCAGCATTATTCACAATAACCAGACATGGAAACACTGACCTTGGGAGCCTTATACTAAGTAACTCAGACACAGAAAGACAAACACCAGAGACTCTCATGGACATTCCACACGGGAAAAAAAAAAACAAAAACAAAAAACCCACGAATGCATAGATAATGAGAACAGATGGGTGGTTCCAGATTCAGGGATGGTGGGGGGAAATGGGTGAAGGTAGTCAAAGGTGCCATGTTTGAGTGATAAAATCCACAAGTCATGGAATGTTCTGTGCAGCATGGAGACGAAGCTAACCCTGCAGGATGGGGTGCAGGCTCCCTGGCTACTTGAAAGTACAGTGTTCCTAGGAAACCTTTCAGAACAGAATGGTGTAAATGGAAAAAGGAAATACCATTCATTGTGACAGAAAAATGAGCATGCTCAGACACCAGAAGTTCGTCGTCTTTGGCTCTCCTTAGGCCTCAGGACACAACATCCTAACAGATGCCCAAAATAAATGGGGATAGAGCACAGCACATGCTCACAACATGATTCAAAGCTCCGGTGGTTGGACGCGGAGAGCAGTGCCCAGGAAGGAACTGGTTGAGGTGCTACCGCCTCTGTGGTGGTTCCCCACCAACAGATCTGAATGCGATGCCCACGTCTTCACTTTGTCATAATAGGAACATTCTCCTCAGGTTTCTTCCTGCTACTAGAGCTGGGTAATTATATAGGTCTCTCCAAAAAGCCAAGTGAAACTTTGTGAAAAGTGGGAGGGACATGTACTTGAAAGTTGCTGAGGGGATAGAAGTTCATAGTTCTCCCAGACATGAACATCCGCAGGTCCACTGTGAAAGTCACCTTCCTCAGCAGGTGGAACACGGACTACCTCCTACGCCCAGAAACCTCCTCCTTCGCCTCATTCAGGACAACCCTCAAGAGCTCGGAGTTACCTCAGTTCCTCCTTTCTCCCATTCCCAATATCGAACCCATTGGCAAACCTTGTGAGATCCATCTTCAATAGGTACCCAGGATAGTACTAACCCCTCCTTCCAAGGCTACCTGTCTGGTCCACACTGGAGCCCATCTCTTGCCTGACTTCCTGGAAAAGCTTCATCATTGATCTCCCCTGCCCATCCTCAACCCTGTGTCATCTGTTCTCAAAAGTGTAGCCAGGATGGCCCGGGGAAACAGGGTCCCTTGGGGTCACAGCCCTGCCATGGCTTTCTGTCTCCCTACCATCACGTCCCTGAGGTCATGTCCTAAGCGATCTCCTGTGGCCACAGGTCTTGCTGCTCCTGGAAATACCTGGTTTGCTCCTGACCCTGGGCCTTTGCATATGCTTTCCCTTCCATTTAGAAGGCTCTTGGTGTGATATCACTGACCTTCTTTTGAACTTGACTCAAGCATCACCTTCCTAGTGAAGATCCACCTCACCCCCATGTGAATAGCAAGCACTACCGCCACTCCCCGCCTTCAGCACCCCAGCCCTGTCTCCTGCTTTCTATTTTCAGAGCAGTTATCACAGTCACCAGGCCATCTTGGCAAGGGGGAAACAGAGCCCTACTTAGATGGTTTCACCACGGGCTCCTAATCCAGAGCCCTGGGGGGGGAAAGGTGACCAGAGCTCTTGCACAGCCAGGATGCCCAGGACAATGTGTCCTCCTGTGGCACCCTGAAGACCATCAGGAAAATGAGCCATAAGAGGAGTCCACTTGCACAGGAAACCTGAAACCAGACATCTTCCTTGATTCCAGGTGAGCACACACATCCCTCCTTTGCCTGATGTGCTCATCTGACAAAGCTGAGCAGAGAAGCATCTCAGGGTCCAAGTCTCCCTCTGGCCAAAGTCCTGGGAAACAGACATCTCTCCTCCCTGCACCAGCCACCTGTGACTGATGGCTGGCATCCTCCTATGCTGGGGCAGAATGGTGCACCTGTCCCTCTTTCCTGGGACGTCACCACAAACCAGGCTTTGCTGCACACTTTTCAGGAAGGAGCCTGCAGCAGCAGCAGCATCCCAGGATCGGTGTCAGTCTCACAGGTCAGGCCCCATGTGGAGCTAGAGCTTCAAGGAGACTGGTGTGCCGTGTGGCCTTGGAACCTCATGGCAGGAGCTGAGATTTCAGTTCCTAATGAAAACTGGCCTCTTCCACACGGCACAGGAAAGTGGAGGATTTCTCAGGGGTGTGGCTCTGGAAGAAGAGCTTCTGCTGGCTGAATTCACAGCACCAGGCAGAGGACACCTGCGGTGCCTCCTCTGAGGAAGCAAGGGGCACACTGGGCAAGAATCCATAATGCTGCCTCTCGGCTGCTTCCCACCAAGCACCCTGCTGAGATGAGGGCTGGGGAACCCAACAGGAAGCAAGTTTCCTATCACATCTGCAGCAGCAGGAGGGCTGCCTGGGGAGAACAGTCCTGTCCCTGGAGCAAGCTGGTCTGTGCATCAAGAGCGAAGGCCACCACCACGACCTCACAATGTCCCAGCTATCTGATCTGACTCCCCTGCCAGGTTCACACCTGCTGACACGGTGACTCCTAAGACCCAGAAACTGCTTTCCACCCCAGCACAATGCTGCTCACAGAGAAGCCAACTCCAGTCTCAGAAACGTGTACATCGTTAGCTCCAGAATTCCCTGGGTTTGCCTACACTGGCCCACTCAGGTGCCCTTCCAGATCATTCCTCCAGTGCCCTAGGTTTTCGAGCCACCTTCACGCTGCCCATCAAAAGGTAGGAACAGGTCCGTTTAGGCAGGCCAGCCAAGCGACTGTGTGTGCAGGAAACTCAGACCACATCCTCCCTGAACTCCAACGCTTCCAAGTCATGCTTCAAACCCTCACTCACTGGGCACGGAGCACCACGTCAGCATGAACACTGTTCTTTCAAATCTCTTGTTTCCCATTCCTGCATATCAGAAACCATGCTCCAGTCACTCTGTTTTCCCTTCAAAGAAGGAAGGAAAAGGATAGAATAAAACACTACGTGGGCACAGCACACTTCTATCCAAATAGAATTCCGTGTTCTTTCTCATAAGGGTAGCCCGACATTGCCCATAGTAATGAGGGGCACCACAAGTTCAGTCCTCATATGTATAGTTGACCTTGTGTTTTTCCTTTTGATATTTGGATCTCCAAGTCAATGTCTATATTACTTTCTTAAAATAACAAGGATAATAATGACATGGTCACGTAAAGGTCTGGGTCTCCATAACCAGACAACATGGCTCTGGTTCAGATAAGGATGAAAACACAACCTCTTCCCAGGAATCAAAGCCCACACCTCAGGGATTCTGACACGCCTCACAGGTGATCACCTCCTCTGCTCCATGAAGTTGTGCAAGTGCAAAGATGCAGGCACCCTCCAGGGCTCATTCTGTTTTCTTCATCAATTCCCCAGTTCTAATCACAAGGGACTCACTGGGTCAGGTTTCAGAGCCCAGGATGGGCCACTGAGTAAGCAGCCACCTCCCCCCAGGGAAGGGTAGGTGTTCTCCGAGAGCACAATGAGCCCCTCCCTGAGCTACACAACAACCTACACTCCTTCTCCATTTGTCCTCCTCACAAAGGCCACTGAGCCCTGTTACAGCCCCGCGCCTGTGCTTTACTTTAAAAAATTTTTTTCTAATATTGGAATGTGGTTCACGGAAGAGCAAAACATGAACACCCACAAAGAATTCTTTTAATATTTCAGGAGATTTGTTTCCCACTGTTTAATTAAAACAGGAAATAAAAATGCACAGATAGGGGCGCCTGGGTGCCCCAGGTCTCTGCCTTCGGCTCGGGTTGTGATCCCGGAGTCCTGGGATCGCGCCCCGCATCAGGCTCTCTGCTCAGCAGAGAGCCTCCTTCCTCCTCTCTCTGCCTGTCTCTCTGCCTACTTGTGATCTCTATCTGTCAAATAAATAAATAAAATCTTTATTTAAAAAATGCAGACAGCCTTTTCTACCAGCAGGTATGACTCACTGCGGTGACTTAGAGAAGGGCAGGAAATACAAGAGGAACAGATGTTCTGATGCCCATCATTTCATCATCCAGGTTGTGCAACTCCACACACGCTCAAAGAAAGAAGCCCGACCCAACGTCTCAGCCTGGCAATGCGAAGTCTGAACAGGAGGGACAGGGACAGATGAAGAGCTCGTGTGTGTTGGCTGAGGCCGGTGGCACAGAAGAAGGGGCTCGGCCAGCTCGCCACCTGGGCCTCACCTGTCTTCAGCCAGGACCCTGTTCACAGCCCTGACCTGTCACAACTGTCACACGGGAGACACATAGCCACTCCTGGAGCCAGCCCTGCCCACACCCTCCTGCAGAATGCACTCCGCTCTCCTCCAGGACCCCTGTCAGCTTTCCCCAGACGTGGAACTCCCCTGTCTGCTGCAACGCTCCAGGATTCCCCCCTCTTGTCAAAATGACACTGGACCAAGGCTTTCATGAATGTGTCGTATTTCTCTCAACTCACCTTCCTACCTGGGCAAATTGTAAGTAACGCATCGATGGAACATAAACGTGCTCTGAGATCTGAGTCTTTCATTGTAGACTTCTGAGGACTCCTTGTGCAATAAAATACCATAGCCTATGACAGGGGTTATAAAACTATTATTTACAGAATAATGCAGCACAAGTCACTTCATTGTTAGCTACTCTTCATTAGCCGGAAAGTTTCTGTGTAAAAAGCCTTTCCGTAGATAGTACCTTCCAGCAATTTCATGAGGAGAAACAAACTCTGTGGGATAACCTGACTCACCCAGCATCAGGCAAGCAGTTCCAGAATTCACCCCAGGGCTCCTGAAGTCCGCCAAGCCCCCTTGAGGCCACCAATGTGCCTCTATCCAGGAGAATCTCCTTCTGACTCCACCACCAAAGAAACTACAGAGAAAGTGCAGCGCATCAAAATATCTAGATGATACATTGAGTCAAACTAGAAAGCCAAGCTTTACTTTTAAAGATTTTTTTTAACTTATTTGACAGAGAGAGACCACGCTTCCCGCCGAGCAGGGAGCCTGATGCGGGGCTTGATCCCAGGACCCTGGGATCATGACCTGAGCTGAAGGCAGAGGCTTAACCCACTGAGCCACCCACACGCCCCAATCAAGCTTTACTTTTAAATGGTAAAAGCCTACTTTGAATCATTTTGAATTTTCCCTCTACCTTAATTGGAACTCTCGTGATGAAAACACTAATCAGTTATGAAACATCACCTTTGACAAATGGCATCATCAATGTCTCTATCTGGCTACAAAAAGCCACCTAAGTCTAGATGTTGGCCATTCGAACATACCCTAGGCCCAAGTGAATAAACGCTGTCAGAGGAAGGATCAAATTATACGTTAAAAATACATTAAGAGTAAATCTCATCTTCCTTCTCTAACACAAGTGATTTCCTAGGAAACAGATGTGCAGGTTACATTTTGTAAGCAGTAAATGAACAGAGACCATGGCATTCCCTGCCATGTTCTACCTGCAGGGACACTAAGTAACTCTTGCACCAAATCCAGAATGCTGACAGCCACTTCAGTTCTACTTCATGGCTCAACTAGAGAAAAAAGAAAAGCCCAGGAGGTTTTGGGTTAAAAAGAAATCTTACCTCCAGTCCTGACATGTAAGTGACATTGTGCCCAATGTACCTGCTTTCTCGGAATGCTGACATCTTATGATGAGCTGCGTGACTGACTCAGACACTGTTGTTCAAAACGTTGGGTCTCATGGAGCCAGATCAGAGAAGTGTTGTCAGGTGGGGATAAGAAGGCACCTCTGACCTAAGGCCAGCACACCTGCTTCTATTCCTGGGCGAAGGGAAAACACATACTTGTTTTCTTTTTTTTTTTTTTTCTTTTTTGGAAACACATACTTGTTTCTTAAGTAGTAATTATCAGTATTCTAAAGTAGACCAAGAGTTTGTCTTTTTTGGAAAAGTGAAATTATCCTTCCAAAGGAACACCTCAACTCACTCATGCAACTTGAGTGGGGTCTGGTTTCCTCCAGCTTCCAGGCCCCCACCTGGAGGACACTCCTGCAGGATCCTGACAGCCCATTACCACCATCCCCTGGGACACAGGGCACAGTGCTAAAATTGGCTCTGGGGCTGTTACCGCCACACATGTGCCTGGGGGGGAGGGGGGACAGGAACCTGGAGGACCCTCCAGCGGGATCCTGACAGCCCATTACCACCATTCCTAGGACACTGGGCAAAATGCTGAAGCTCGGGGATGGCTCTGGGGCTTGTTAGCACCACACCTGTGCCTGGGGTGGGGGGCAGGAAACTTGAGGACCCTCTGCACAACCCTGACAGCCCATTACCACCAACCCCGCAGACAGGGCGCAAAATGTTGAAGATGGGGAACTGTTCTGGGGCTTGTTAGCGCCACACCTGCGGGGGATGGGGAAAAGGGAACACCCTGCTGAACTCCGGGTGCTGCTCAAGGTCTACTACCTGCACTGTGCCAGGGGACAGGAGGCACCCCACTGAAGCTGGGGGCTGTGGGCTCTCTTTACATGCACTCTTCCTGGGAAACATGGGAAACCCTGAAATGTCTGCAACCCATCCCACAAAAGCTTGGGTGAGCGGGCGCCCTGGAGTCCAGGGGTCTGGGGGAGAGGGACAGTTGATGGACATCAGGCAGAAGAGAATTTCAAAGGAAAAGAAAACCCATCTTGGTCCCCACGATGAATGCGCTTCATGCACCCTTCGAGGACACTACCCCCAGTACCCCCACGTCAGCGCGCAGTCCACACTCACCCAAACAGGACACCCGCCCAAGATCTCTCCAAGCTCCCCCGTGCTTGCTCCGCCTCTGCAAGCTAAGCTAGCTCTGGGTCCGCCCACAGAGGACATAGCTCCACCCCCACGTGCTCATTCGACGGAGAGGGTCGTGCCCTGAGCCCATTGGATGCCGAGCCTGCCTGTACCAGGCAACCCGCCCTTACACCGGCACCTCCCGGCTTCTGTACAGACTCCCGGAGGCCGCACCTCCTCGCTTGAACACCTGGCTCCTCTGGGCAGCCAGGGTTGGGTCGTGGGCAGGGAACCCCCTCTCCCAGACATCTGGCCCCTTTCGGAGACCCCTCTGGTTGCAGACCACCCTCAGAACCCTGCTGCTTCCGTTCCTGCACCAGCCCTACCTGCGGAGTTGTTCCTGGCTCCTGGCAAGGTCTGCTGCTCTCAGACCTTCCCAGGCTTAATGCAATGGTTGGGGCACCTGGGTGGCTCGATCATTAAGCGTCTGCCTTCAGCTCAGGTCATGATCCCAGGGTATTCTAATCTAGCCTGGCATCTGGCTCCCGACTCACCGGGAGGCCTGCTTCTCCCCCTCCCACTCCCCCTGCTTGTGTTCCCTCTCACTGTGTCTCTGTCAAATAATAAATAAAATACTAGAAAAAATAAAAAAGGAAATGCAATGGTTTCCCACATTTCCAAGGTAATTTTAAGACCCAAAAAATAATGCTCTAAGCGGGAGGAGCTTCACTTTCTTGGCTCACCCATGGAGTGGATAGTGCTTCTCAGACCTTCTGAGCATCCTTCCAGGATTAGCCCATTTGTGCTGGAATATATATTCATATGCTTGGTTCTGCAGAGAAGGTCCAGGATGAACAAGAACAGCCGCCCTTCCGTGTTGTTGAAGTGGTGAACCAGGGACATTGATTTTTCACTTAAAAAGAAAACAGGGGGGCGCCTGGGTGGCTCAGTGGGTTAAAGCCTCTGCCTTCAGCTCAGGTCATGATCCCAGGGTCCTGGAATGGAGCCCCGAATTGGGCCTTTCTGCTCAGCAGGGGGCCTGCTTCCTCCTCTCTCTCTCTCTCTGCCTGCCTCTCTGCCTACTTGTGATCTCTGTCTGCCAAATAAATAAATAAAATCTTTAAAAACAAGAAAAAGAAAACAGGGGCACCTGGATGGCTCAGTGGGTTAAGCCTCTGCCTTCGGCTCAGGTCATGATCTCGGGGTCCTGGGATTGAGCCCTGCATCGGGTTCTCTGCTCAGCGGGGAGCCTGCTTCCCCTCCCCCACCCCCCCTACTTGTGATCTCTCTCTCTGTGTCAAATAAATAAATAAAATTAAAAAAAAAAAGAAAAAGAAAACATATTGTTATTGTCGATACTAAAGGAACAAACCCCTTTAAACATTTTAGAGAGAAAAGAAGAGAGTTTTATTCAAACCCAAGTCAAGCCAGCTGCCTGGGAGACACAATCTTCACAAGGAAGGGAGTGCTTGGGGGTGGGGAGGAACATTTGGGGCAGGTTTCTATATTCGGTCTCTTTTGTTTTACATACACAGTGACACATCATCATGACGAAGAACACTGCAGAAAGTTACAGACTTTTTCTTATGTTTTCAGTATGTGCAAGTCAGTATGACTTTAATCTTATGGGAACAGGAGAGGTCCTTTTGTTTTTCTTATCGTTATGTTTGCAATATAATTTTTTTGTTGTTGTTCTCTTTTTCTTCTCAAAGGAGATGTACAACATGTGCTTGGGGCAGAAATAGGGCCCGTGCTCTGAGGTTTTGCCCAGTCATTTTGAGCTTGGTAAAATGTTAAAGGATAGCTTCCCTGGGAGCCCAGGATCCTGGCCCATGGATGGTAAAAGACAAAAATTTCCATTACCATTCTAATTACTACTAAAGAGAGGAACTTGAGACAAAAGCACCTTTAACAATCCTACTAAGAAATCAAAATGATGCCTACAGAAGGCTACCTGTTCTATGGTCAACAGAGGTGTTCACAGAAGCTGGGCTCCTCCCTTTCTCCTGCCCAAATTTCTGAAGCACACAGATAATTTAAAGTTAGAATTGTAGAACTTCCCAAGATCTTAGAGATATCTGGCACCATTCCCTTGGACTACAGAATAAAACAGAGTAGCTCATGGTCACAACACTAATTGAAACATAAAGTCCCCCTAAAGCTTGGATACACTGTCTTCGTTCTTTCCCTGCAGATTTCAACTAATGTACATTACAGTCATACCATATAAACACTCAGGGAAGTAAGTAATCGTGAGTAAGGGAATAGATTAGTAAAGTTTATAAGCATTGTCTCACTTTGTAGAAGAGGCTGAGCTGAGTGTTTTTAAATACTGTTTCAGACCTGTCTTGCAGCACACTCTAAACATACCAGAACTGGAATCAATTTTGAAAAGATAGTTCTTTCAGTGACTTTGATATCAGAAAAATATTATAATATCTCTATTCCTAAGGATCTTTGTGTATCTTACTCAGAGGTCCTCCATGCTTGATGTTCATGATGGGCAGAGGTAAAGAGGCCAGCTGAATTCATTCCAGGTGACCACACAACAAGAAAATCCTGAGACTTGAGATGTTTCCAGATTTAGAAGACTAGAGATATGAGGGAAATAGTACCGTGTATGGAATAACAAGGGATTTGGAGTCAGTTTGGGGATCCCACTTAGGTTTCTGACTCAAATCTTCTGTGACTCGAATCAGCTCTGAGCCCCTATCTAGCCATCTAGAAAATGTGACTAGTAATACCTACATCATAGTTTGGAAGTTTAAGAGGGAGAAGTCCACAAAGAGCCAGTGTGATGGCTCTCAAGAACAGGTGCTCGGGAAGCCATGATTACTACTGGGGTCTATTTCTTTTTCAGAAGAAAGAAGACATGTTGAATCCATGTTTCTAAGAGATGACTCACAAGATGATTTTCAAGCCTTAAGGAAGGTCAAGAACCTGTTATTGTGTCATATTTCCCTCAGAAAGCATGCTGTTGGACTGGTAAGGACAATATAGTAGCACTGTCATCACTAGGCGTTTGGAGCTTCCCATTTCCATGTGGCCATATTGTCCCCCTTAGCTCAGGGCCACCAGAAAGGGCAACTGTGGGGGGACCACAGGCCAAGGCTACCAGGTGTGGCTGGGGCAGGCAGAACTCTGACTTAAGGCTCAACTCCTGTCTAGATAATTATACTGCTCTTCCCAGATAGAGTGCCATTGTCTGCAAGCTCTGATGTAGGAAAGGTTGAGAATTTCCCTTGTGATTTCCTCTCTGGCCCTTAGGATATGTAGCAAAGTTATATTTAATTTTTAAACATTGAGGGACTTCCTGGTTTTCTTTTCATTATGAATATGGCTCAATTCTCCTGTGGTCTAAGAATATAATCTAGTTATTTTCAGGCTTTAAAATGTGTTGACTTGCTTCATGGCCCAACATTTCACCTACTTGGGTAAATATCCTAGGACCACTTGAAAATAATATATTGTGTACTTAATGTGTAATGTTCCATATATGTCAATTAGGTCACATTTGTTACCAATGTTTCATCTGCTTTATCTATCAGCTATTGAGAAAGGTATATTAAAATCTTCAAACCATGCTACTCTAGTCAACATTGCATTGGAGAATCTACCAAGTGTTTTAAGGCCAGAGAAACAAAAAGAATAAGAATTGGGGGGATAATTGTGACTATTCACAGATCATAAGAGGGTGTACATAGAAAACATAAAAGCATCTATAAATACACTATTAGAATTAAAAATGGAAAACTTGCAGATCTTTGAACCAAGAAAACAATCCAGAAAGAAACCCAGGGGAAGAGATTTCTGATGGATGGAGGGAGGAGCATCAGAATAATGTCGGACCTGTCCTCAGAGACCTGGCAAGCCAGAGAGGGCTGGCAAGACATATTCAGAATGCTAAATGAGAAGAGCATGCAGCCAAGGATACCTTACCCAGCAAGGCTATCATTCAAAGAAGAAATAATACCTGTTCTTCTGAAGCTGTTTCAAAAAGTAGAAACAGAAGGAAGATTTCCAAACTCATTCTACAAGGCCAGCATTACCTTGATCCCCCAAACAGGCATCAAAACGGAGAATTACCAAGCAATATCCCTGATGAACATCATTCATATACCAAAATACTCAACAAGATCCTAGTTGATAGGATCCAACAGGACATTAAAAGGATTATCCATCATGACCAGCTGGAACTTATTCCTGGGATGCAAGTGTGTGGATCAACATTGGCAAATCAATCACATGATAGAGAACATTCATCAGAGAAAAGACAAGAACCATAGGATCCTCTCAATGAATGCAGAAAAAGCATTTGACAAAATACAGCACCCTTTCCTGATTAAAACTCTTCAGAGTGTACAGATAGAGGGGACATTCCTCAGTTTTATAAAAAGCATCTATGAAAAGCCCACAGCGAATACCATTCTCAATGGGGAAAAGCTGAGGGCTTTTTCCTGAAGAGCAGGAACACAACAGGGATGTCCACCCTCAGCACTGCTGTTCAACACCGTGCTAGAACTCCTAGCCTCAGCAATCAGACTACAAAAAGAAATAATTCACTTGGCAAATTGGCAATTCAGATTGGCAAAGAAGTCAAATGCTCTCTTCCCAGATGACATGATACTTTATGTGAAAAACCCAAAAGAGTCCAATCCCAAATTAATAGAATTCAGGCCAGTTTGCATTTCTGTAGACCCTCTGGAGCTAGAATGTCCCCAGTGCTCCCAGGGGGCGTGGATCAGGCAGAGCACACACCCTAATGCTACCTTGTTGGAACCCATGATGATCCTCCTGGTCCCTCCCTCCATGAGACACCCCCTATCCCCTGACGACTCCAGCATGCTTCTTGGATCTTCCATTCCCCTTTCGGACCCCATCGTTCACTTTTCCCATCACTGCCATCATACAGAGTATGCGGAACTATTTACGATTCTGTGATTTAAATTATCTTTTTGGTCATGTTAGCTGTGAAACAGTACCTCGCATCATCTCCCCTGAGGCAGAATCCCTTGTCGCATTGCATGACTTCACTGTGGACTCCGAGTGCCCTCACAGTGTCACGGGGCTAGTGTCCCGGGCAAGGTCCTCACTGAGCCCGCTCAGCTGTTGCAGTGAAGGCCTGAGCCAGGCACTGCTATCTGTGTGCAAGGAAGGCAGCACAGCCGAACATTTGGTCTGGGTTCAGAATTGCTCATGGCCCCTCAGTCACAACACATGGCCTGGAGCACACCCTGAGGACAGGGGCCAGCCCAGTGTCACCCTGGGGAATCTCCACAGAACAGCCCTTGTGTCCAATGGGGGAAGTCCATAGGAGCGGGGACCATGGGAGTCCAAATTCCTGAGGTAGAATCCATCTTGGAGACTGCCCAGAACTTCCTAGGAGGTCATTCCATCGTCTTGAATGAATCAATTCATCTAAACACATTTCCTCATGTGAGAAAGAATGAGCCTCAAGCTCCAATGAAGGGACTCTCCTAGGTCGTCTGGAAAATCAGGGGAAGAGCCAGACTGAGATGGGAGATGGCCTCCAGCATGATCCCCCCGAGTAGCTTTAGCTAGAGCCGAAATCACCCATTGATCTTTCCTGCACACCCAGACTCTCCTGGGTCTCTTCATGGGGCCTATTCTGGGAACTAAGATCATGTCAGCTCTGACACTGGTTATAACAAGACTCTGGGATGTCAATGGAGTCCCAAGCCATAGGCCATCTCAGAGTTTGTCTGCAAAGACACAGTTGGTGGGAAATCCAGATGCAGACAGAGGGTAGAGGAAGATGGGAAAAAAAGTTAGGCTTTTCCATAGTGACTGCACAAGAGGCCTAGGCCAGGCCTGTTCAATGCCACAGAGGGCTCAGGAAGCCAGGTGCTCTAGAACATTGCAGAGGGCTCAATCGGACTCGTCCTGAAGCCCACACATGCTAGATCCTCCGCTAACTCAGGAGAACCCTAGAGGTGCTCAGGGTCTTGGCCTGAACAAGATGACCCTCTGCATGGTACATAACCCGCAAGATATACCCGCCAGGCAATGGAGACTGACTCAGCCAAACAATACCTACATGGAATTCAACCACAGACAAACGTGTGGTGGGAAGCTCAAGGCCTCCAAAGACATGGGCGGTGGGGGAGGGAATTGCTGAGGCCTTCACTGTTGGCCAAGCTCACTATCATCTTTTCTTTCTTTCAAGTCCAGGGGCCGGGGTCAGACAGGATGGATCCCAGTGTCTTCCCACTCTGCCACTGGAAAGAGGAGGCCTCTCCCCCATCACCCATCATGTTCCAGATCTGGGGTATGGAAAACTACCACCCATGGGCCCGATGGGACCCCCCCCCACCATATTCTTTCAATCCAGTGTGGCTGGAGCATTAGTTATGGACAGTCTGTGGCTGCTTTCAAGCCACAATGCCAGAGTAGAGTCATTGTCAGAGACACCACGTGGACTGCAACACCTAACAGAAAATCTTTACAGAAGACTTTCCAGAAAAGTCTGTGCCGATCCCTGGTCTCAAGGACCCTAGGATCATGTCCCTTCTTTGAGTAGATCATAACACCTTCTGGGTCAAATCTAAGTTCTTCACCCCCAGAGGCAAGGACTTCCATCCTTTTAGCCACAACACCATCTCCAACCTCCTCTACTGACACCTTGAATGGCACGTCTATTCAGGTCTCCAGCCCAATGGGAATTCACTGTCGTTTCCATGTAGTGATGCTTAGAAATAGAGGTGTAAGTGTGAACTTGTGAGGGTGAACTTGCATTTCCTCTTTGGTAGCCACAGTGTGCAAGGATGATACAATACAGCAGCATGCTTTCTGTCCCACAGGAACAGCCACCCAATGTGGTTCCATAGTAGTGATCTCAGAAGGAAGCCACTTTCGTAGAACAATATTAATCTGGAAGAACTCCCAAATCCCTTGCCCTGGACACTAGGTTCTACCAAGGCTGGGGGCACACAGAGGGACAGAGATTTCCCCTGCCCATCAGGGTTTTGAAGGATGCCTGCTATTTCAGGACAAAAGATGCCAAAACCATTCATCCATCTGTCATCCAGCCAGGCATCTGTGAGAGAGATCTACTCCAAGCAAAAAGAACAGATTGAGAGACAAAAATGACAGCCTCGTGTTATAAGTGCCATGACAAGGGACACTCAGGAGGACTGGGGGTGTGCTAGGGGGACTGGGAATCCTCAGGATTGCCTCCAAATGCTGACCAAGACTTTCTTCTACTCAGTTCTTCATGGAGCCCACCTCACCACTGGCAGATGGGACTACCATACCCATAGGCCCGAACCCTAACCTGGGTGTGGTTCTCAGTCTTCCGTCCCCAGAGGCCTGGACCCCAAGCCCCCCAATAGGGGACCCCCAAGCCACACACCAGGAGTTCGCCTACCACCCAGGAGGAAACTGTGCCCTTTGGAGCTGCAGAGAACCCTCAAAGCATAGAAACCTGCATGTACCCCTGATGCAACCCCCATAATTGGTGGCCCCCTGGACCACAAACCCGGACTTGATACCCCGTCTGCATCATGCCCTCCACTCGGCCCCTCAGGGATCCTGCCACAGCACCAAAAGATAAGGCCTGCCACGCACCAAGGCCCAAACTCTAGTTTGGGTTGTCAATCTTCCATCCCAAGAGGCCTGGCCCTCCGATCCCTCCAGATTGGGGACCCCTGGCCTGCCACCCAGGAGAAGGCCGTAACACTGGGAGCTGTGCAAAACCCTCAGAGTGGGAGATACCTGCATGCCCCCTTCAGGCCACCCCCACCTTCTGCACCACCCTGGGCTACAAACCAAGAGCCGGATGCTCAGCCTCTCCCCCTCCCTCACCTCTGCCCCTGGAGCTTGCTGTCAGAGAAGCTGCCTGGACCTGGACCATGGTCCTAAATGTCCCAAACACACACCTAGTGAGAAAGCGCTCCCAGCAGGCGCAAGCGTAAGGCCCAAATCACTGCCTAGCGCCGGCCAATTCTCACGAGCTTTCTGCCCAAATTGACATTGATTTGGGCAGAAAGCTCATGAGAATTGGCCGGAAAGACCTGGCAAACACACTTCTGGCAGCAGGGGTCTTCTGGGGAGCCACCTGGGAAAGGACCAGGGTCCCACGTTGTGTCACCTGAAGCCTGTGAGAAAGCTCTCTAAACCCCGGGTGCCCATGCTGCCTGGGTCACCTCGGAATGCCAGCCCAACCCGCCCTCTACTCAGCACCCCAGGGAGCCCGCCTCACACCGGCAGGTGGGGCCTGCCATACCACCTAACCCAGGGTTGGGTTCTCAGCCTTCCTTCCCCCGAGGCCTGACCCTCAAGCTCTCCAGACTGGGGACCCTTGAGCCATAACCGCAGGACTCTGCCTGCCACCTAGGAGGAAACAGTGCCCTTGGGAGCTGCGGGAAACACTCAGAGCGAGAGGAACCTGCAAGCCCACCTCAGGCCACCCTCACCTTCGGCGCACCCTTTTGCCAAAAATAGCCGGAGCCTGATGCTTATGCTCACACCCTACCTTAACTCTGCCCCCAGGGAGCTTTCCTCCGCAGGGCCCTCAGGGAGCCACATGGGCCCAGCTCGAAGTCGCACATGGTCCGAACATGCACCCAGCGAGAAAGCGCTGCCACCACGGGGCCCTCTCACGGTCTGAATCACCGCCCAGTGCCGGCCAATTCTCACCAGCTTTCTGCCCACATCGGTGTTGATTTGAGCAGAAAGCTCGTGAGAATTGGCCTGAAAGCCCTGGCGAGCTCAATTCCAGTGGCAGGGGCCTCTGGGGGAGCCGCCTGGGCCTGGTCCGGGGTCCCGCATGGTGTTGTCTGAAGCCTGTGAGAAAGCGCTCTAAACGGTCCGAATGCCAGCTCAACCCACCCTCTACTCAGCTCCCCAAGGGATCCAACCACAGCACTGGCAGTTGGGGCTTGCCATGCCCTAGGCCCGAACCCTAATCCTCGGTTGGGTTTTCAGGCTTCCGTCCTCTGAAGCCTGGCCCTCAAGCCCTCCAGACTGGGGACCCCTGAGCCATAACGCAGGACTCTGCCTTTACTGCCAACACTTGGCCTGCATGGCCTTAGTTGTGGGGAGAGCCACGTAGCCAGGGCTCCCTGGCGGGGGCCTGGGTATCTCCTCTGGACTTAGCTGGATTTGTGACTCAGGGAGAGACCATACTGGTGGGCCAGGGGGAAATGGGTAGGTTTTCTGGTCTCTGGTTGGGTCTTATAATCTCCAACCTTGCCCCAGCCTCCCCCTCTTCCTGTCAATTGTATGAAGCTCCTGGGGCCCCTTGGGAGGTAACTTCCTGCCTCAGGCCCCCTGCCCACTTGCCTGCCCACACAGACTCACAGGGGGATCCCTCTTTTTGCCTTGCTGAGGGAGCAGCAGACACCACAGGACAGCCGCTAATGCCGCTAGCACTCACTGACCTCACTCTGTGCCTGGCTGTCTGCTGGGCTCAGGATCCAGGCCATCTAGGGAGACGCCTGCTGGGAGGCTCTTAGGTAAGTGGGAGAGACAGGAGTTGGGAATAACAGGGTGGCAGATGGTGCAGGATCTCAGCATCTGGCAAGGGACAGGCAGAGGAAGAGCACAGGCCGCAGTTCCTCTGGGCCTGGCACTTCATGTGCGAGACCACATGCTTATCCCGGCAGGACAGCAGTTGCTCAAGTCATGTTTGTCACTTGGTGTTTGGCCTTGGGCAGGTTACTTAATGTTTCTGAGCCTCGATTTCCTCATCATTGAAATGGCAATGAGAATGCAAAGGACAGGGTGTCTGGCTGCCGGAGCTTGAGGCTTCCCAGGCCACAAGGGACACAAAGTCAGGTGGAAAGGCCCTTGGAAAAGACTTCCTGCCCACACCCCGTATGTGACCCCAAACGGTATTGCTCAGCCTGGTTACCCATGCCTTCCTAAAGGTGGCATTGAATGAGTGACAAGAGGTTGTCCCCAGAATTCAGACACACACTCAGAGCCCCAACGGTAGTCTCCAGCAAGGTGAGGCAAAAATAAATAAATAAATAAATAAATAAATAAATAAATAGGTGCCTAGCCGGAAGCAAAGTTTCAAAAGAGCATGTGAGCTCTCCAGGGACCCACTAGGGGCATGCCACCCACACTCACATGACCGGGCTGTGCGTGAGGACGGGTTCACTGGTGGGGCCCTTGTTCTCAGTGCTGGGTGGTCAAGAGGGGCCTCCCAGGGAAAAAGGCAGCCCAGAGCTCAAGTGGCACAGTGGTAAGGGTTTCTCTGGAGGCACTGGGCTGAGGGGAGGTGGAGGCCAGAACAGGCCACCTTGAGTGCAGGGCTGAGGAGCCCAGGCTACACCCCTCGGCATGGGGGGAGTTGGAGGGGTTGGTATGGGTTGGTGGAGAGGACCACAGTGGGCCCTGTGGGGCAGTGGTTCAACGGGGAGCTAAGAGGCTGGTAATGGACAGGGACTGTGAAGACAGAGGGGAGCAGGAGAATATTAGAAATATTTCCAAGATAAAGACAAGCAGAGCGGCGCTGAGAGGGTACCAACCAGGACTCAAGAGTAGGAAAGCAAGGAGCTGGCCAGTCTGACTAAAGGAGGTCCTTGGGCAGGGACCAGGTTGCAGGAATGTCAGGTGCCAGGGTGTACGGCTACCCTGCACAGAGGAGAGCTCAAAGCTTCTGAATCACAGCCAGCCAGGTGCAGGCAGAGGTCAGGTGCCCTCCGGTGGTCTGAAGCCCCTGCTGGGCACAGGTGGGCACCTTGAGCCAGCAGGACCCCAAGGAAGAAGTATGTGATGTCCCCACCCCCTATCTGAGCTCCTTTACTGAAGACGGGCTCCCCTCCCCCCCAGCCCTGCAGCTGCCTCTCTGGACAGAGGGAGGGGGAAGTGGCCAGAAGGGGAAGTGTGAGGAGTTCCCCTCCTGCCTGTCACCAGTCTCCTCAGGCCCTCGGAGTGGCAGTCCTGGGGCCTGGCAGCGGCCATGGAGCCTCTGGAGACTCCCATCAAGGACGGCATCCTCTACCAGCAGCACGTCAAATTCGGCAAGGTGGGGATCCTGGCTTCCAGGAGCTGCCCAGGACAGTAGGCGTGGGCCCCAGCCTCGGCCCACCCGGAGCTGGGAGAATGGGGAAGGGAGTCGGTGGGGGACCCAACCAAGGTGCTGGGGAGTAGAATAGAGCCCCATTCTCAGCTTGAGAGGTTCGGGCTAAATGGGCCTTTTCGAGAGCCTGCCCTGTTTACCTATGGGGAAGCCAAGAGTGCAGAGGATCTGAGAATCCCAGTGGTGGGGCAGGGCCGAGCTGAGAGGTCGGATGACCCAGCAGCCTTCAGCCTTGTGGCCCCTGTAGAGAAGGCCCACCCTGCAGAAGAGGGCTCAGCTCCTCCCAGCCCCGTTACCGGCCACAGCTGGGGAGTTCACTTCTCTCCCCTGGCAGCAGGCCCCACGCCCTCACTGCTCGGCTGCCGCTGCTGCCCAGGGAGATAAACAGTCTGTTTCCTTTGCTTGACACTATTTGCATGTTTCCTTCCTCACCATCGTGAGCCTGAGGCCTCCCTCCTGCCTCAGCCCTTGTCCCATGGCCCAGGTGACCTTTTCTTCATGGAGAGGGCAGAGGGGGCACCAACGTAAAGGTAGTGTCAGGTGGTCTGCTTGAACCGCGTCAGAGTCACAATCCAGTAGAAGCCCCAACCTTGCCTTCCCATGGCTTCTGAGATAGGAGGGCACTAGTGCTCATAGGGGTCCCAGTGAGGCAATTGGTGGTGTGGATTTGAACCCACAGCTGACCAGCCCCAAGCACGGACTCTTTCTCCCTGCTCCTCTGGCCCTGGCAGGGCCTCCTCCTCTAGGGCCCTGAGATCTGGGGGAAGCAGAGGCCAGGCGGGTGGCCAGGAGCCCTTGCTAGTGCTGAGCTGAACTACAGGGAGAACCACCACCCAAGTGTCTTTCCCCCATCCTCGTCTCCCACAGAAGTCCTGGCGGAAGGTATGGGGTCTGCTGTATGCAGGAAGCCCATCAGGTGTGGCACGGCTGGAGAGCTGGGAGGTCCGGGAAGGTGGCCTGGGGCCAGCAGGGGACAGGCCTACAGGACCCAGCCGGCGTGGGGAACGGCGAGTCATCCGCCTGGCAGACTGCGTGTCTGTGCTGCCGGCTGACGGCGAGAGCTGCCCCAAGGACACCAGCGCCTTCCTGCTCACCACCACAGAGCGAAGCCACCTACTGGCCGCACAGCATCGCCAGGAATGGATGGGCCCCATCTGCCAGCTGGCCTTCCAGGTGAGCATAAGGTGGGTGGGCAGGGCATCCAGAGGCCAGAGGTGGGCCACCTGACCTTGTTCACCTCTATGCTCACTCACACCCTGTCACTCAGCAAGCACCTGCCAAGCACCCACAAGCCTTTGGGGAAATAGCCCCAAAGTCCCCAAAATGAATCTCAGATGGCCATTAATGCTGTGGAGAAAATGAAAGGGTGGTGGGACCAGACGTGAATGGCAGGATGTTAGATGGGAAGACCTCTCAGCAAGGGACAGTGAGCCGAGTCCTCAAGGACAAATAAGAACCCATCAGGCAAAGATCTGAGGCAAGAGTGATCCAGACACTGAGGTCTGAGGAGTGTCTTGAACAGAAGGAGCAGCATGGGCAAAGACCCTATGGCATGGGAAAGTTTGGTGTGTTAAAGGGGCAGAAAGGCCATTGTGGCTGGAGGGTAAGTAGTGGGAGGGAGCCCAAGAGAAGGCAAAGATGGAGAATTTGGTGGGAGCCAGCTGGAACTACTTTGGGATACATGCAGAGTTTAGGGTGAGTGAAACAGATGCCTTTGGCGGGGGGAGGTTCTTTGGGGAGACAGGGACTGAGAGCTTTAAAGCTTTACAGGGTCGGGGCGCCTGGGTGGCTCAATGTGTTAAAGCCTCTGCCTTCGGCTCAGGTCATGATCCCAGGGTCCTGGGATCGGGCTCTCTGCTCAGTGGGGAGCCTCCTTCCCTCTCTGTCTCTGCCTACTTGTGATCTCTGTCTGTCAAATAAATAAATAAAATCGTTAAAAAAAAAAAGCTTCACAGGGTCCATGATGGACCAAAAGGAAATGAGCCTAGCAGTTCCTCAAAAAGTTAAACATAGAGTTACCATATGACCCAGCAATTCCACTCGTAGGTGTATACCCAAGAGAATCGAAGCAGGTGTTCCAACAGAACTTGTATGAGAATGCCCAGCGCAGCAGCATTCACAACAGCCACAGGTGCAGACGACCTCAATGTCTGCTAACTGATACACCCAATATAAGCTAGCCGCACAACAGAATACTACCCGACCGTTAAAAAAACAAAAAACAACAAACAAAAAAGAATGAGGTAGTGATACATGCTAACACCGTAAATGAACCTGGAGAACATCATGCTAAATAAAGGGGACCAGACACAAAAGACCACACATTAGTATCCTTCTATGTATGTGAAACACATTGGAATAGGCCAATCCATAGGGACAGAAAGTAGTTTAGTGGTCGCCAGGGGCTGGGGAGGGTGAGGAGTGACTACTAATAGGTTTCCATGTGGAATGATGAAAAATTCTGGAACTAGACACGCCTGGGTGCCTCAGTCAGTTGAGCGTCTGCCTTCGGCTCAGGTCATGATCCCGGGGTCCTGGGATCAAGTCCCATGTCGGGCTTCTGCTTCTCCCTCTCTCTCTGCCTGCTGCTCCCGCTGCTTGTCCTCTTTCTCTCTTGCTGTGTCAAATAAGTAAATAAAATCTTAAAAGAAAAAAAATTCTGGAACTAAGTAAAGGTGACCATTACACAATCTTGTGACTATACTAAAACCACTGAATTATACACTTTAAAATGGTGAAATGGTAAATTTTATGTTGTGTATTTTACCACAATATTTTTTTAAAGATGTTATTTATTTGACAGACGGAGAGGGAGGGAGCATGAGCAGAGAAAGGGGCAGAGAAAGAGAGAAGCAGGCTCTCCGCTGAGCAGGGACCCTGATGTGAGACTCGATCCCAGGACTCTGGGATCATGACCTGAGCTGGAGGCAGACACTTAACCGAATGAGCCACCCAGGCACCCCTATCACCATATATTAAGGTAAAAGCAAAAAAAAAAAAAAGGAAATGGACAAGAGCAAGGAGACCAGTGAGGAAGCTGTTGCATGTGACCAGGGCTGTGCTACTGTGGGCCATGGTGGTTGTGGTGGAGGTGCTGACAGAACTCATAGGATACGAGGGAAGCTGGTAAAAACGGCGTGGAGAAGGCTGGAGAAGCCAGTTCACTCACAGGTGCCACCCCTGAAGCTCCTGCCCCTTGATCACTCCAAGCTGTTAGGGACACACACAGGCAGGCCCAGTCCCTGGCCAAGTACAAGTGCAGTGGGGACCTTCTCATGTGTCACTTACTTTACAACTCTCAGCACCCTCAAGGGGGCGCCTGGGGGGCTGCAGGTGGGGAAACAGAGGGGTCCCCAGGGTGGCACAGTGTGTCAGGAACAGAGCTGGAAGTGGCACCCTGGTCCCTGAATGTTCTTGCTTGCCCTGAAGTCCTGGGTTACTGAACCCAGGCGAAGGATGTAGAAAGAGGTATGGGGGAGGGCTCTAACTTCTGACCTTTCTTCATTCTCCAGGGAACAGGGGAGTGTTCCTCAGGCCCAGGGGAGATGGAAGCTTCCAAGAGGGGCCTGGTCCCCATGGAGGAGAATTCCATCTACTCCTCCTGGCAGGAAGGTGAGTCAGGGAGGCGCAGGGGCAGCCTCAGTCGTCCTCCACCCGGGGCTGGGATCTTTGGGGGCCCAGGCGTGCTGTACCTGATGGCCTCGCTGCCCTCCTGCCTGCAGCAGGCGAGTTTCCAGTGGTGGTGCAGAGGACCGAAGCTGCCACCCGCTGCCAGCTGAAGGGGCCCTACCTCCTAGTGCTAGGCCAAGACACCATCCAGCTGAGGGAAGCCTCCAGCCCCCAGGCCCTCTACACCTGGCCCTACCGCTTCCTACGAAAGTTCGGCTCTGACAAGGTGAGGGTCAGGGAGTGCCCTGCCGGGAAAGCTGGTGGGTGGAGGGGTGCTTAGGTCCCTCTGCCGCTAACCCACCCATACCACCCCCAACCCCGTGTCCAGGACGTGTTCTCCTTTGAAGCTGGACGCCGCTGTGACTCGGGCGAGGGTCTCTTCGCCTTCAGCAGCCCCCGAGCCCCTGACCTGTGCAGGGCAGTGGCCGCTGCCATTGCCCGCCAGCGGGAACGGCTGCCAGAGCTGTCTGGACCCCGGCCCTGTCCCCTGCCTCGGGCCACCTCCCTGCCCTCACTGGACCCGCCAGGAGAGCTTCGGGAAGTGCCCCCAGGGCTGGAGCCGCCCAGCTCTCGGAGGGCCCTACTAGCAGATCCGGGCCCTCAGAGCCTGCCTCCACAGTTAAACCCGGTGCCCCGTGATGAGCCGGTGTCTGGGCTCTATGCATCAGTGTGCAAGCGGGCCAGTGGGCCCCCAGCCAACGCCGAGCACCTCTATGAGAACCTGTGCTTGCTGGAGGCAGGCCCCGTGCTGCCCAGGGACAAGGACCCGGGGCAGGAGGGTTCCAGCCGCCGCAGCCCCCTGGCCAGCCCCATCTACCACAACAGCGAGGACCTGGGCTGGCCGGGCCCCACCCATGACAGCAGCCTGGAGGCTCAGTACCGGAGGCTGCTGGAACTGGAGCTGGGCGACAGTGATGAAACTGCGAGCTCTGGCCGCCCCAGCACTCACACGGGCTTCAAGGCCAAGCTGGTAACGCTCCTGAGCCGTGAGCGGAAGAAGGGCCCGGCGCCCTGTGACCGGCCCTGAAAGTCCTGTGTGGCTCTGGGACAGGAGAAGAGAAAGGTGCTCTGCTGTTCCCCGGCAAGGGCCAATAGTGGACATCTGGGACACACCCCTGCATCCACGCTGGCCCCGGGTGGGTAAGGCAGGCAGGCTGGGGGGGCACCCCACCCACCACCCCTCACTGCCATGTACAGTGTAGAGATTTTCTGGTAATAAAACCTCCCAGCTCTGCTCTTGGTCCCACTGGTAGTGCACAGCCCTCAGCTCCTCCCTTATGCTCCTGACAGTGGCGCTCACCCAGCTGCATGCACGCGGGCTCTCACTCACACGCCCATTCTGGGTGCCGCAGACACACCCAATGTGGACTTGACCTCCACAAACCGTGGGCTCAGATCCACTCAAGCAGAGGGGTGGGATGCAGATAACTGGGGCCCATGTATTCAGTCCTGAGCAACAAAAATGACGGGGACAGTCAGGCTGGAACAGAAATTGGGCCTGGCAGTGGGGGAAGTGCCCTCTGATTTAAATGTGAAGGGTGGGAAGGGGGGGCACCTTCGCAGGTGGGCAGCAAAGCCCCAGGTCTTTCCCAGCTGCACTGGGTCTGCACTGGCCCACAGACGAAGGGAAAAGCGTGGGGCTGACAGGAAGTTGGTGGCCAATCAAGAGAGGCCTGACGAGCCTGCAATGGGCTTGGTCTGCTCCTCAGCAGAGAGACACAGTCAGATTATAGAAGGAGCAGTGTGGAAAACAAATCTGAGGGAGCCCAACTGGAGACCAAGTAGCCCGAGCTGGGGAGGAGGTAATGGGTGGGGGGTGGGGAAGGGTGTGAGTGTGTGAGGTGGCGGGGAGCAGAGGCAGAGAGAATCCTGAGCAGGCTCCATGCTCAGCACAGAGCCCAAAGCGGGGCACAATCTTGCAACCCTGAGATCATGACCTGAGATGAAATCAAGAGTCAGCTGTGTAACCGCCCGAGCCACCCAGGCACCCCATAACTCAGGGGAGTTCTGTTCTCAAGGACCTCACGTTCCAGAGGGAGATAAAGCAAGTGTCTTGAAGACTTTGGTGCCCCCATGCTACTCCTGTCACCATGCCCGAGGCTTCCATGCACAAAACCTCATGCCCCCAAGAGTCTTGCCCCCAGCCCCTTGACCTCAGCCCCACCTCTGCTGCCCCTGCCATCAGCACACCCCGAACCTCTGCATGACCGTGAGGCTCCCTCTTCGCAATCTCATTTCCAAGCATCCACCTCTGGCCACCTCCTTGTCTCTTTCATGTGGGCTGGCATGGCCCACGGAGCTCCCCTCCAACCACACTGGCCTACAGGAGCCTTTCTTCACCATCTGTGCCATTGCTCTCTGTGACGCCACCCTCGTCCAACATGGATTCTTCGCTCCACCGATAGAGCAAAGCCTTTGTGCTCCTCTCTTCTTCCGTCTTATTTGTCCGGCACAGTGCCCAGCCTCAGGGGAACCCACCTCCTCTCCATATGTGTCCCTGCAGCCAGAGACATCCACATGACCAGGCCTGCCACATTCTCTAACGATGTGATCTCAAAGCTCAGATGGACAGGCTCTCCAGAGAGATCTGACATCTCAAGACCTTCTCACCTTCTTCTCTCCATCCCTACTCATTCTCATCTCAAAGATCTCCTGGAGAGATGGCAGGCAGCAGACAGCACCAAATCCCCCCTCCCAGCTTCCCAGCCCTTCACTAGCAAGTGAAGGAGCCACGCCATCTCCATCCTGGCCTACAGGGACAGCAGTGTCTGCTCCCCACCCCACGCGCTCTGACCCCAGCTCCCCTCCCCTCACAGATTGGCAAACCAAGCTGTCCCCTCACCTCAGCCCATGAACTCCACAGTCAACGTCATCCTTCCCAGCCACAAGCAAACGTTTCCAAATTTTACATCTTCAAAGGAAACCTTTGACCTTGCATTCTGCTTCAGCCACCTCCTCGTTCCCTTTTCCCCTTCAAAATGAAACTCCTCCAAAGAGTTGTTGATTACTTTCATTTCCACTTTTTCCTATTCTCCCTTGACCAACTCAAGTCTCCCTGTAGGCCCCACTGATCCATTACATCGCTCTTATTATGGTCCCCAAAACAAAAGCAACATGTTCTCCCCAACTTCTCAGCAGCATTTGACATCCCTCCTTAAAAGACCATCTTCACTTGGTTCTCCTCCCTCCCCACAGATCTCTCCTTCCCAGCCTCTGCTGGCCCCTCTTCTGCCAGAGTCCTGCCTGGGGCTTCACCTCAGTGTATCTCAACCCTGGCTGCACATGGAATCACCTGGAGCCTTTTTAAAAAATGCCCCTGCCTTGTCCTAAACCCAGAAGCTAAGATTTCATCAGTTGGAGTCCAAGGTGGAGAACCACCACTATAAGTGAGCCAATTCCTTCTCCAGATCTCATAGACCATCTAAAGGCTCAGGACTCCCAAAAGTACATCTCAGCACAGACCTGTCCCACTGAACTCCAGATTTAAGAATCCAACTGCACACCAGACTCCCGGATGTCTGAAAGACGTCTCCAAAGGCAATGTGTGAAAGTAGGTTGTGGGCACCAGGGTTCAGTGCTGTGCCACAGAGAGAAAAGCCTGGAAGGATGTTAGAGGCAGAGGGAGGTAGGTTTATGCCCCGCTCATGGGAGGGGGGGATGTCTTCTCTATAACAGGGAAAGTCTTCTCATGATCGATCAGGCTGCCGGCCATAAAGCACGCTGAGGCCAGGAGGTTTCCCAGTCCCATTGTCTGCAGCAAGGACCCCTCCACTCTACAGTGACAAGCCAGCCCTTGACAACTCAGCATATCCTAGGACACTGAAGGTTACCCAGAGAATTAGGGTTATGGCCAGAACTAGAACGGAGGACTCTGGGTCTCTTTTCTGGCATGCTTTTTCATTACAAATCTAAGACTCTTTGCTTTATGGCAGTTTTTGTGAGAATCCAACCAGTCTGTAAAACAAAAAGTCTTTGCAAATCTTAAGGATTCTAAGGCCTCGCCCTGGAGCTGCACGTGTCCTGGACACTAGGGGGCACTGTGTCCTAGCCTGGGGCCTTTGCAGGGAACACTGGTGGCTTCATCCAGGCCTTAGCCTTGCGCAGCCAAGGAATGGGACCCTGGCGTCCTCTGCTGGAGGACTGCCAGGAGCCCCAGGCTGCCACTTGTTCCTTTACTCATTTGCTGTTTCACTTTCTCAATCCTTCCTTCATCTCTTCAGTCACATCCACTGTGTACAGACACTGGGGAAACGGTGGATAAGAGAGACAAACCCCTGCTCTAATGGGACTCCTACTGTAATGAGAACAAAGGGCAATGAAGAAACAAGCACCTAGGGCGCCTGGGTGACTCAGTGGGTTAAGCCTCTGCCTTCGGCTCAGGTCATGATCCCAGGGTCCTGGAATCAAGTAACACATCGGGCTCTCTGCTCAGCAAAGAGCCTGCTTCCTCCTCTCTCGTTCTCTGCCTGCCTGTCTGCCTATTTGTGATCTCTCTCTGTCAAATAAATAAAATCTTAAAAAAAGGAAGAAAGAAGCCAACACCTAATATAACGTCAGGTAGTGTTAAGTGCTATGGGGAAAAATAAAGCAGGGTAAGGGGCTACACGCCCAATGTGAGTGACATGTCAAGGGGCTATTGTTTTAGATAGGGTGAGCAGGAAAGGCAGGCCCTTTGGAGGAGGCAACAGCTGAGCAAAGATCTGAACAAAGTGAGAGAGCCTGTTGTTTAGGTAGCAGGGGAAACTGTTCCAAGCAGAAGGAGGTACAAGTACAAGGTCCCTGGGGCAGGAATATGCTTGATGTGCTGAGGAACAGTGAGGAGGCTGGAGTGGCTGGGGTAGAGTGAACAAGGAGGGGAGCGGTGGGAGGTACACTCAGCAAGGAGGGGAGCAGTGGGAGGTAGACTCAGCTTATTAATGTCATGTACATCTTAAGGACCTTAGTTTTATTTCAAGTGCAACATGAGCTTACTGGAATGCTGAAAGCTGAGTGTGATGTGGTGTGATTTTTGCTTAAAAAATATCACAGCTGCTGCATGGAGGTTCTGGGTTAGGTAAGGGTAGAAGCAGGAAGATCTGTTAGGAGACTGTTAAGGTGTCCATATACAAGACAAATGGCTGGAACAGCAGTGGCAGCGGTGACCAAATATGGAACATATTCTGAAGGTAGAATTTGTAGAATTTAGGGTATAACAGAGAATCAGGTGGATGAATGGTGATGTCATTTACTAAGGTGAGGAAGAAATTAGGGAGGTGGAAAATCACAAGTTTAAATTGGGATATGATGAGTTGAGGTATCTAGTAGACCTGTAAACAGAGGGTGGATAGGATGTTCTATAATAGAACCTGGAATTTTGGGAAGGGGGTCAGGACTGGACATATAACTTGGGAGTCCTTGGCACATAGGTGTTACTGATAGTCACAGGACAAGATGGGGTCCAGGCGAATGAATGTCGTGAGGGAACATTTCATGGCCATGTTGGGAGGCAGATGCAGGGCTGCCAAGGGAGGTGGAGAAGGAATAAACAGTATCAGGAGGAGGCATGAAGCCAGGGGCAAAGGGGAAGGCACCTGGGCCAGTGCTACTCCCACACAGGGTAAAAGGAAAGCTGACAAATCACCATTGACTTGATAACTTGGAGATCACTGGAGACCCTGAAAAGCGGGAATTAGTTTAGAGGACTGGTGGAAACAAGGGCCTGAGTGCAATGAGTCCAAGGAAGAGCAGGAGGAAAGCAAGTGCAGTTGTCTATAGCAAGGGCAGTTGTCTATAGCAAGGGCTATAGACAACTCCTTTGAGAAACTGTATTCTCAAAAGGACAGAATAAGGGACACCTGGCTCAATCGGTTGGGCATCTGCCTTTGGCTCAGATCATGATCCCAGGATCCTGAAATCCTGTATCCGGGGAGTCTGTTCAGTGGGAGTCTGCTTCTCCATCTCCCTCCCAGCTGCTCACGCTCTCGCTCGCTCTCTCTCTCTCTCTCAAATAAATAAATAAAATCTATTTTTTAAAATGGGGTAAAATAGAAAAGCAATAATTGGAGGGGAGGTGGGGTCAAGAGAGGATTTCTTTAAAGGTAACTCTTACAGCAGTCTGTGTAGTGAGGGAAATGATGCACAAAAGAGGAAAATGTGATGATGGCAGAGGGGGTAGAAGAGCAGCAGCTGTGCCCTAGAAGGAGCAGAGGGGTAGACGCCTATTCAGTCAGCCACACACTGCTGTTTCTGCTCCATTTCCCCTGCCACCTGTGCTAGCTGCCCGGGATGACCACTAGGGACAAAGTGGGGTCTCCAACACCTCTGCTAGAGTCACTCTCTTACATCCCCACTGCAGGCGCTGCCTTCTCTGGAGTGGGGTACCAGGCAACAGACCATTTCAACAGTGTGGAGTCATTACAGAGCAGAGGGATGTTGACTGCCTGGGGTCAGACTCAGATTCCAGCCAGGGTTCCCTTCCAACTCTGTCCGCTCTTGCCATTATTTTCTGCCGTCTGTAGAGTTTTACAAACCTAACTTCAAGATCCCCTATCCCCACCCCAACTAACTCCACCTCGAGGTGTTGCACACCCGCAAGTCCCTCCGATCTAGAAATTCTGGAGACGCCGATGACTTGCACCCTATGCCAAACAATGCATATCCTCACGATGGACCTGCAAGGTTAGTATTATTGCCCCATTTTTTCCGAGGAGGAAACAGATTCAGGACGTCCAGGTCCGCTTGGTTTCCAAGGCCGCTTTCGTTCGGCTCGGCCAGAAGGAGGCGCAAGGGGCTGGGCGAGCTTCTAGCAGGCTCGCAGAGGAGTTGACCTTAAGCCAAGTCCCCGCCCAGATCCCGTCCAGACCCCGCCCAGGCTCCGCCCCGCCAAGGGGGTCCCCGGCAGGCCAGACGTTCCAGCTCAAAGCAAAACGGGACTTCGTGATTGGGCGGGGCAGAAGGATTGGGTGTGGCTTCCCTTTCGTAGAGCGGCCGCTCGCGGGCGTGACTTTGACGGGGCGTGGCCTATGGCTCCGCCCCCTTCCGCGGGCTCAAAGCGGGCGGCGGCGGCGGGGGCGGGGTCAGAACACGGGTGGTGGATCCAAACGAGGCTCTTCGGGGCCAGCCACCGAGCAGCGCCTCGGCGGGGCCGAGCAGGTACTGGCGACCGCGCGGGGCGTCTCGGGCTGGGCCAGGCTGAGGGCAAGAGCCTACTGGGGCCATGCAGGGCACTGGGGTCGGGGCCAGCGCTGCGCTTCCTCTAGCGAGCTTGGGCCCCTGCCTCCGCCCCCGCCCCCGCCTTCCTGCGGCGAAGCCGGCTGCGGCACAGCAGTTTGGCGCCTGCGCTGCTTCCTGCGCCCGAGACTCGGCCAATGCATGGGGCCCGGGCGGGGGACGGGGGAAACTGAGTCACGTTGGGATGCTACTAGGCCTGTGTAGGAGGCGCCACCCCAGCTGGGCTCCAGGATGAATCCCCTATCTGGCCACGCTTTGGGGGTCCTAGCCCTCACCGATTTCCGCAGGGGCCACGGCCCCGCCGGATCTCTCCCAGCGCCCGGGGGTCGTCATCAGCCTCGACCCGTCCGGGAATGGCTAGGACCCGCTCCAGCCGCCTCCTTTCCACCCCTCCCCCTCGCGTCCCGAGCCCCTGTGTGCTCCCTCCGCTGGCTCCGCAGTGTCAGCTTACACGCCTTATATAGTCCGAGCAGGCTTCAGCGCGGCCTGCCTGTCGGGACCTGGGGGCGGGGGAGAGGAGCGCCCGGCCCCTGACTCACCCGCAGTCTGTCCGAGGCTTAAGGCTGGCTTGGGGGGAGCGCGTGTCACATTAGCCCTGCGGCCCATTTGTGCATGGTAAGAACCTCAAGGCTGAATAAGGGGAACCCCTCATCTTCTCAGTCACTGGGGGAGGGGAGTTGCCCCTGCCTTCTCAGAATGAGGTCTGCCAGCCAGAAACCCAGCCACACCTGACAAGGTGCCCGCCTACAGGGGCCCTGGCTGTGTCAACGACTGCTAGTGCCTGCCTGGCACCAGTTCACGGCTAGTGTCCAGAGCTGGGCCTGCCTGCTCCCCCATCATGGTGTCCACTCACCTTTTCTTTCCTCCCAGGAGCAGGCACCATGGAGTCCTTCAAGGTGGTGCTGGAGGGGCCTGCACCTTGGGGCTTTCGGCTCCAGGGGGGCAAGGACTTCAATGTGCCCCTCTCCATCTCCAGGGTGAGCCAATGTTGGGGGAGAAGCTCCCACAGGAGTCTTTGGGTGCTCAGGTCTCTGATGGGTGATGGAAGGAGTCTGAGCAGGAGTGAGCCAGGTCCAGTAGAGCAGGAGGTATCTGGCTCCAGAGATGTGGCAGACACCTGCCACAAAGGTTCCCAACTAGGTGGGTACTGGGAGAGGAGCACCCAAGGTTCCCCAGCACTGCTCAGTACTTGATGCCATTCAACAAAGCTCCTGGGGCCACCTCTGAGGCCCCAGGGAGATGCCCATTCTGCAGGAGGGAAGCCTGAGGTCTCTGGGAAGTATCTAAGCTGATTGAAGGAGCAATGCTTGGAGCTTAGCCCCAGCCAGAGCACTCGTGACTGCACGATCTCACTTCAGCGCCATTGCCACCCAGGGTATAGCAGTTGTCATCCTTTTTTCCCAGATGTGGGAACTCAGGGCTCAGAGAGGTAGAGGGGCCTTTACAGTGATTCCTTGGCAAAGCAGGGATTGGAATTCAGGCACTGGGATGGTCTGCAGGTTTTTTTTTGGGGGGGGGGCACTTTCCAGCCTCTGTGAGATTTGTCCATCTTCATCCATTGGTCCTATTCGAGATGCAGTGGTCCCTGACCCAAATCAGGGGTATGGGATGAGGCTCTAGGGTTCTAACTTCAGCTCCTGAGCCCCTGCCCTGGAAAGGGTGGAGCTGGGCCTGGCTCCTCCCTGTGGCAGGGGGATTACCTTATAAGCCCAAGAATGCAACCCCACGCTGGGAAGGCCAGCTGGTGACTAGAGTCCACAGAACTGAAAAAAGTTGGCTGAGGCCTAAACCCCTAAATGCCGTTGGTGGGCCCCTCAGCTGGTGACCACGAGGACACGGCTCCAACTGTAGTAGGGTCAGTTGTGGGACACAAAGAGGGTGCCCAGAGAGAATGAGGCCAGCCCTTGGACTGGTGTCTGTGGCCTGGGGGTCAGTAGGGGGTGGGGACTTCCTGCCCCCACATCCGCCTGTCCAGAGAGGCCCACCCAGGCGCCCACTGGGCAGGCAGCTGTTGGCAGAAGCCCAAGGCAAGCACAGCCTGGAGGGGGCCAGAAGGTTGTCCAGGCACTGCCCAGCTTGAGAGGGCCCCCAAGGCCAAGTCTGTCTGTGGGAATCAGGCGTGGTGGCCAGGGCAGGCGGGTGGTCACTGTTCTTTCCAGGAATCTTTCCATGGGATTCCCCTGGAAACTGCCCTGCCAGCTGGGTAGGTTAGGTCTCCTGACTACACAAACCCACCCCTACATAACTGTCAAGCTTTGCTAGCCCTAATAACGTATTCTGTATCCCCCTCTCTGGGAAAGTGCTAGCCCATGTGGCTGGGGAGCTGTAGGCCTTGGCTGGACTCAGTTTCTTCATTGGAGGGGATGGGCAACATAATAGCCTGAGGGATGGACTTTAGGATGTGGCCTGTTGGGGGCACTCTGGGTCTGAGCAACCTTGTCAGCGGCCCTAGCTGTGGGTGGGGCCACAAGCTGAGCCCAAAGCTGGAGTTGGACCTAAGCCCTGGTGGGTGGGCGGGGGGGGTGGTCTTTTCTGAGTTGGGCCAGCCCTTCCCTCTTCCCTGACCCCAGGGAGGAGGGAGGGGCTAGGGCTGGCTGTGGGCCCAGGCCGAGATGAGGTAATGTCTGAGACTTGGGGGTTGGGCTGCTCATTAGATCCCTCAGGCTGACTCACCCCCACCCTTTGCAGTGTCCAGCTCTCTGGCTTTCCCCCTCCTTGACTCGGGCCTCCTTGTCTCTCCAGCCCCCCACCCCACACCCAGCAGGGTTTTCTCCTGCTTCCCTCTCCACTTCTCTGACCACTCCTCTATCCCTTTTGTGCTTCCTGTCCTCTTCACTCAGGAAAGGAAGTAGTCCCCAGATCCCCACCCCTCCCTGGGAGCCAGCTGCTCCTGCTCACCCCCAAGACCTCTACCTCAGGCTTAGCGCACACATCCCAGGAGCCAGCTTGTGTGGGTAGGGAGTGGCGGGACCAGGTTTCCCTTCTACTGACTCATCATGACCTTGAGTAAGTCACTTCCTTTCAAGGGTGTCACTTCTCTATGCTCTTTATAAGGGGCTGTTGGATTGAACTAAAAGCGAGAAAGGAGATCTAGGCCCCAGACCCCACCAGGGGTTTAGGGAATTGTTCTAGGTAGGCTGACCTCTGAGTTGGGTCCCAACACTCAGCAGAGGCAGCGTATTGTAGTGGAGCCTTAGGGTCAGGGTCAGCCCTGGCCTAGCCTCTTACTAATGGAGTGGCTTGAGGCAAGTTACATAAACTCTCTTTTTTTCCCCGTGTGTAAAAGGCATATAATCTCAGACTCTACTCCACAGGTTGTTGGAAGTGTCAGTATTAGCATGTGACAGTATTAGGGGCTCGATAAATGTCAGTTGCTCTTCTTACCATTTAGCAGATGAAGAAGGAGGCACCCAACTGTCTTTCCCTTCTAACTTCCCAAGCATGGAATAGACCCAGCTCTCCCTTCTTGCCCCTGTGCTGCATCTGGTCTCTCTGCCTTCTGGAAATGTCTCTAGAACCTCCTACCTCCCCTCTCCCTGCCTCAGCTCAGTCTGTGCATCAGCCCACCTGAGGAGCCTCCTGGGCCACGGGCAGCCAGTACCTCTCAGTCCTACCCTCCAACCTATGAAATGTGAATTGGACTTCCAGTTGGCCTGTAGAAGTGTACTTAATGCCAAGTCCCTTACCAGATGCCCAGGCAGCTCTGTGGGCTGGACCCCTGAACAGCTGCATCATCCTTTCTGAGGGGCTAGAGGGCTAGAAGCGCCCAGTGGGGTTTGTCAGGGTTACCTCTGTCAGAGCTCTGAGAAGTACCCCCACTGGGGCTTTCCAAGGCCTGATGGCCCCTCCTAACCTCAGGGCCAAGTCCTGCTTCCTTCATGACTGTCTCGGTTCATGCTGGTGGTGACCATTACTGCCAGCCCCCTACTACCCTTCATTTTCCGTAGGAACCAGGGATTTCCAAGGCAGAGTCCAAAGGACTGGGGGAGAGGGTGATCTGGCATTTGAAGGCTTCAGGATGACACTCATTTACAGCCCTAGCTGACACCTTGGGCCCCCTTCAGTCACTTCACAGGGTACCTGGGCCTATTCCTGGCTCTCAGAGGGTCCTGGCAGATCCCTGCAGATGGCCCCAGGACAGGGTGCTGGGAGTGTAGGAGGTCAGTGAGAACATCAGGACACCTAGTGTCCTGGAGGAAGGGCGTTATGCACAAACCACGGGCTGGGTGAGACAGCTGGGGCAGGAAGCCAGCAGGGGCCTCAAAGGCTGTGGTTGGAGCTGGGAAGTTGGGGGCTTAACCTACCGCTGGCTGCTTGGTGACTGTCACAGCAGTTCTGCACCATGGGGAAGGGAGGTCATGGAGGTGAACAAATGACGAAATAAATAGGGTGATTGTGGTGTTTATGAAGTTCATGTGAACCCCACCCTCCCAGGTTGTTCTAGTATTTAGCAGCTGCTGAGAAATGCATTGAATGAAGAGGCCTCTGGGTTCTAGAAGAGGGACAGCTTAAACAGGGTTGACTAATATTGGCCTCAGTTTAGTCTGCAAAGGCTTGGGCTGCCGTGACCTTCCATCTCCCCACAGCTCACTCCTGGAGGCAAAGCTGCACAGGCCGGTGTGGCTGTGGGTGACTGGGTGCTGAGCATTGATGGGGAGAATGCGGGGAGCCTCACGCACATTGAAGCCCAGAACAGGATTCGTGCCTGTGGGGATCGCCTCAGCCTGGGTCTCAGCAGGTACAAGGGCCCTGGTCTACCTGGAGGGTGAGGGCACCCTCAGGCCTGGCCTGCTATTACCCCTTCCCCTTCTCCTCCAGGGCCCAGCCACCTCAGAGCAAACCGCAGAAGGTAGGCCTAGGACATCTTAGGGTGACATCTGTGTGATGGGAGGGGTGGGATTGGACTGCTGAGCTGACTAGCCCTCTCCCACAGCAAGGAGCCTTGATACCCTTGATAACCTCATTCCTGGCTGGAAGTAGAGGGTGGGGGCCAGAGCTGGGAGAGTCTGGGAAACTGGGAGTTGGGCCAGGAGCTGCCGCACGGTCTGGGCACCACGCATGTCTGCCTGTCTGTCCGCTGCCTTCCTCGCTGGCCTGTGCTACAAGCCGCACTCATCTGCCCTTTGGCCCAGGTGGGCTGAGATCATCCCTCCCACATGGACCCCTTGAAACCTGAGTCCCCCCCGCCCCCATGCTCCGGCCAGATGTGTCAGTGTGGGGCTGGAGCACCGCTGTCCTCTCCACACCAAGGGGGCATCCCCCTCCTGTCCAGCGTCCCCGCCCCTGCCCGCCCTGCCCGGCTCTGTCTCCGCCCAGGCCCCGGCCCCTGCCGCGGACCCCCCGCGGTACACCTTTGCACCCAGCGCCTCCCTCAACAAGACGGCCCGGCCCTTCGGGGCGCCCCTGCCCGCTGACAGCGCCCTGCAACAGAATGGGTACGTAGGTCCTGCCCACCCACTGCCCTTGCCCCCGCCCACGCCATCTGTCTGAGGCCCACGCCCCTGCTGCTGCTCAGTCTGCGTTGCGCCCCAGCCTGGCTGGAACCGTGCGGCAGCGACCCCTGGCGGCCGGGGCGGGGCTGTAGGCACTGGGCCCCTCCAAGGGTGTGGCTCTTGCACCCTCCTGGGCGCTGGGAGCCAGGCAACGCCCCCCAGCTGGTGGCCCTGGGTTGGGGTGTGGTGTCGGGCGACTGAGCCCCAGACACTCGGTGCAGCCTTGCCCCTGGCTACTCTGACCCCTTTCCATTTTTCTTCTTCCTTGTGTCTGTCCCTTTGTCCCTTTATCTGTCCATCTGTCTATTTCCTTCACAGGTGCAGACCCCTGACAAGTCAGTGAGCCCCCTCTGCCTGTTCCTTTTTTCCTTCCTTTTGGCATTCTGGGCGGTGGCCCCTCCCCACCCCAGCCGCCCTCCTTTCCTGTCACTTAGCTACCCTACCCCCGCTCACCCAGCAGGGCCCTGGCCTTGCGCTCCCCACTCTCCCAGCACCATAAGCCACATGCACCAATCCCGGGAGGGGCTGCCCCCATGGCCCACCCCCTGCATGAGGTTCTGAGCCACACCCTCCCCACAGACAGCCGCTCCGGCCGCTGGTCCCAGATGCCAGCAAGCAGCGGCTGATGGAGGACACAGAGGACTGGCGGCCTCGGCCCGGGACAGGCCAGTCCCGTTCCTTCCGCATCCTTGCCCACCTCACGGGCACCGAGTTCAGTAAGTGGCAGCCCAGGGCAGGGCGGACTCTCCTGCTGGGCCCCAGTCTGGGCCCCGGGCTCTGCTGGAGCTTGCTCTGGTGCCCTGTGACCTTCTGCTGGGGCTCAGGGCTAGGGTGGCCCTCTGTCTTCTCTTGGTCAATGCCTGCCTCTGCCCTCTCAGTGCAAGACCCGGATGAGGAGCACCTGAAGAAATCAAGGTAAAAGGACACGCAATAGCCCCTCTTTCTTGCCTCCTGCCTCACCCATTCCGGCCACCACCCTGTGTCTGCTCCTGAGGGTCCCCAGCCAGGGCTCTCTGTTTTCCTTCCTTCTTTCCTGCCTTCCTCCCTTCCATCCTCCCTCCCTGCCTCCCTTCCATCTCTCCTTCCTCCTACTTCCTCCTCCTTTTCTCTCTGCCCCCCCAGGGAAAAGTATGTCCTGGAGCTGCAGAGCCCACGCTACACCCGCCTCCGGGACTGGCACCACCAGCGCTCTGCCCACGTGCTCAACGTGCAGTCGTAGCTCGGCCCTCACCGGCCAACTGCCCTCTCTGCCTCTCTCTCTCTCTGTTCCTTCTACCCAGGGCACCCCCTTCTTGGTCGCTGCAGCTTCTGCCTACCTCACTCCCTCCTTTCCTGCCCCTGGACTGAGCCTCCTGCTGGCCTAGCAGAGGGCCTGGCTCTGTCTGACACCGCCTTACCTCTTTGCCCTGTGGTATTACTCTCTGCCAGGTCCGTGCTGGCTGGAGCATGGAAATAAACATTCTCAGCCCTGCTTCCTCTGCCTCTGCCTTCTATCTTCGTGGGCTTGGTTTGTGCTCTGGCTGTGGGGGTGTTAGATGGTTCAGACCCAGTGTGGGCCGTGCCAGTCTGGGTCTCAGTCGGGGATGGTACCTGGCAGAGGAGGCCCTGCCGTAAGAGCTCTATCTGGGGGCTGAGGAAGCCCCAAGAACTACCCCAGCAGGAAGAGTGCCCTGCTCTACCTCCCAGCCCTGTATGACAGACCTGCCAGCTGGAACCTGGCTAGGAGGAGCTGCCCTGCCCATACCTACCCCTGTGGGACCGGGAGTCCAGCCCAGCAGCTCCCATGATCCCAGGCGTCTCTCCCGTGGGGCCAGCAGGACCAAGGTTGGGGGGTGGGGCCACGCCACGAGCCTCAACCATACAAGGCCTTGAATGGCAGATCTTGCAGCCAGGTGCCCAGGACAGAAGCCCCAGCCCCAGCCTCAGCTATACCCCAGGAACCCTGGCTTGGTGAGAGAGAGTGGGCTTGGGCGTGGAGAAGGGTGGGTAGCCTCCAGGGGAATGCGGATGGGGGTGGGGGCCCTCCAGGCTGCCCCAGACTCAAGCCCCTGACCTTTGGGGTCCCTGGGCACCTCCCTGGAGCCACTTTCCTTAGCTCCGGCAGGCCCTACCACCCCCAGTCCCACTAGCCGCCCACCCTGGGCTGTGGACCCTGCCTTTGCCGAGCGCTACGCCCCGGACAAGACAAGCACGGTGCTGACCCGGCACAGCCAGCCAGCCACACCCACACCTCTGCAGAACCGCACATCCATCGTGCAGGCAGCCGCTGGAGGGGGCCCAGGAGCCGGTAGTGGCAACAATGGCAAGACTCCTGTGTGCCACCAATGCCACAAGGTCATCCGGTGGGTGGCCCTGTTCCTTTTCCTGCTCTGGCCTTTCCCGTCCTAAAGCCTGGCCCTGGTATGTTTCCAACCTCTGCGTCCCCGCCTGTCTCCCCACTCATCTCAGCCATCACTGTGGGAGGATAAGGATGCAGTTCCCAGTTGCAATGGGGGCAGGGACCTGGCCTAGGTCCTCAGATTCTGCATCCTGCATCCCTTCCCCCACCCCACCCCCCCCCCCCCCCCCCCCCCCACGTCAGCCTCTGTCAGCATTTGCCCTGCTGAAATGGAGGATGTGCCGACAGCACACTCAGGCTTCACCCCTAGAAAGACCACTCTCTGGGCAGGGAAGGGCCTGCCCCTCTCAGCCCTTCTGCTCTCCCTCCTGCTCACTTGATCCCTGCCAAAACCTCTGCTCTCAGAGCAGACAGACCCAAGGCCCCTCCCTCCCTGCCCTGTTCCCTGGGGCACAGCGGGGTCACACAGTCCCCCCAGAGTTGGCATGCTAGCTCCCTAGAACCTTGCTAGTTCTCAGCCCTTGTCCTGCACTGCTCTTCACTCCTGTCAGCTCTCAGCTCTGCGAAGAGCCCCCTTCTTCAGACATTGATGTGGGCCTACAGGCCCCTCCCCAGGCCAGATGGACCAGGCAAGTGGTCCAGCGTGGGCACCAGGGTCGGCTCAGGTACCCACTGGTCTTCAGAGCCACTGGGCACTCTGGGCCTCCTGCCCCCAGGGCACCAGTTCCTCTGGTTTATCTCACTGGGCCCGGGTCAGCAGCCCCCACCCAGTGTAACCTCCTCTTCATCCCAACACCATCGGGCACCGTTTCTTGTCGTCAGAGCAGGGTGGCTTCATCACTGTGTCATCACTTGGGTCACCTCCCAAGCCTGTTTCTCCTTTATCTGGAAGATGGGGAGAATGAATTTCCCTTCCAGGCTTCAGAGTAGGTGTTCACTAACCATCTGCAGACTAGACATACACCCCCTCTCACTGCCCTCACCTCCCCCTCAGGGGCCGCTACCTGGTTGCGTTGGGCCACGCATACCACCCCGAGGAATTTGTGTGCAGCCAGTGTGGGAAGGTCCTGGAAGAGGGCGGTTTCTTTGAGGAGAAGGGGGCCATCTTCTGCCCACCCTGCTATGATGTGCGCTATGCGCCCAGCTGTGCCAAGTGCAAGAAGAAGATCACAGGCGTGAGTGGGGCTGGTGGGTGGGCGGATGGGAGGGCGCTTGGGCCTGGGGGCTCGCCCCTTGGGACTCCTTTGGGTCCTTAGCATCTTAATAAACAGGATGCTCTCCTAGCCTCACTTTGTGTTAGCCAAGATCTTCCCCGATGACCAAAGTCCTACTCTGAGGGGCTCAAGCGAGCAAGAGTGGCACAGGTTTCCCAGCTCTCTGAAAGTAGAGCGTTCCCGTGAAAACTTCCACAAGCTGAAATGGCGTAGTGAAGAAGCAAGTACTGTTAATTTATGTGGAAGAAAATTTGAGCATTCCCAGGCCCAAAACATAACCTCATGTAGGCTTTCCTGATACCTTCGGACACATCTTGCTAACAGATGCACAAAGTAAATCGAGATAAAGTGCAGATGCTCACAGACACAGCTCAGAGCCGTGGGGGCCTGGTGCCAGGATGTGGCCTGGTGCCCGGATGTGGCCTGGTGCCCGGATGCGGAGTGTGGCTCCCGGGGCAGGAGCCGGGCAGGATCCCTTGCTCAGATGAGGCCTGTGTGCTGCCTCTGGGATGGCTCACTACAAAACAAGCGCTGAACACTCTGTTTCACTTTTTGCCTTTCTTTGTGAAAGCAAAACTCCTTTTTGGGTTTCTTTTAGTTAGCAGGTCTGTCATAAAAGTGAAGTGGTATAACGTTGACTTCTGAAAAGCAGAAGGTTCTATATATGGGCTCAAACACTCAGGAAGCCCAAGGGGCACTAGCTTCAGGCCCGGCTGAAGGCAGGACCTGGGATCATCAGGACTTTTTCCCCACTTGCCTCTGTCGTCTGTGTTGCCTTCGTTCCCTGCATACTTTTCCTTAGAAGGTGGCAAAGGTGGCGCCACAGCGGCTCCAGGGTGACCCCAGCTTCACACTGCAGGGAGGATAGGCGTGCCCCTGTGCCAGCTGATGCATCAGGGGTCCCAGTGCTGATGCTCGTGGGACTAACTTGTGTCACAGGCACATGTCTGGCCCGAGCCTCAGGACTTGGATTAGCCGGGCGTGAGTGCTACCCGGTGGAGCAGGGGTCGGGTGGTCCCACCCGCACCACAGAGAGACTGAGGGAGGATTGTTTCCCTGAAGTAAAACAAGATGGCCTCACCCGCAGAGGGGAATTCTGCGCGGATCCCAGTGACTACGTCAGTGGGGTTGCTTTTAGCGGCAATAATAAAACCTCACCACAGAGATTTCAGCAGAAGGGGTTATTTACTTCACTCACAAGAATTCCAGGGCTGAAACAGCAGCTTCAGGATGGCTTTAGACTTTTCCTGCCTTTGGCTCTGAAATCAGTAGCATGTAGACCCTTGTCCCCAAGCCTCTCATATCACGGTTCCCCAAGGACTGCTCAAGCCCCAGGCCTTGTGTTCTTGTTGCAGGTGGGAAGGAGAGGGCAAAGCCAAAAGGCATGATTTTAACAAGGTTTTTGCTTTTGATTCTGGAAGAAAAACCAGGAACTTGCATCTTTATCTCAGTGTTTGGAATTGTTATCCTGTGAGCACCTGGGCTGCAGGGGAAGTTGGCAAACCCAGTATTTTAGCCTTCATCTTCCATGAGAAGAAGGCAAAAAGGAAGGGGGTCGTGACAGGCTTTGAGGAGGCTGACCCACAGTGTCTGCCACCTCCAGTGCACGAGGGGACAGAAACTCTGAAGGATAATTTACTGCGCCTGGAGGGTGTAGGACTATGGAGTGCCAAAGCCAGAAACCCAGACACAAATCTGTGATTCAAAAATCTCATTCTTCCCACTGAGTCTAAACACACAACAGAGCCTGGCCATGTTTTCTGCAGGGCAGTCCCGCTCCCAACAAGAGCCAGGCTTGGAGCCTGGCTTGGTGTGTCACGGGCACAGTACGATGGGCCATCTACCTTCACTCGTTCATTCTCTTTATTTAATGTGGACAGTGTGCCAGATAGTGTGTTCCATGCTCAAGAACGCCTCATGAAGTAACAGGTTTGGGCCCTGCCCCCAGGAGCTCCTACTAGGTGGGTAGGATTCAGAGGGTGTCAGGGGTCAAGGGCACCGCCAGAGGAAAAGGGGGCAGAACAGACAAGGTGAAAAGCTAATGGGGTTCCTGTCGCACCTGTATGGAAACTGAAGCCCAGAGAGCAGCACAAGCTGCCTCAGGCTGCAGAGCATGAGGGCTAAGCTGGAAGAGCCCCAGGAGCTCTCAACTCTCAGCTTGTGCTCTTCCTGACATTTCCTGCTTCTCCTTATTTCTGGATACCGAGGCAGGGCTGCCAAATGTGGCCAGAGAGCTCTGTGGTGATGTTCACATTAACAAGGATTACCTTGACCACAAGCAGTAGAAGACTCAGAATAGTGGCAGCAGCTTTTCTACCTAAGAAAGTCCAGGGGTGGGCAGTCTGGCACTAATGGGCAGATCTAGGCCTCTGTGTCTTGTTTCTTGGCCATTCTCTGCACTTACTTAACACTGGTAGTCTGAGATGACTCTCGAGCCTTGGCCAAAATTGCCACGTTTCAGCCAGCGGGAAGCGGGAAGGGGAAGAAGGGATGGGGGGCCCATGGCAGCCATCTTGAGAAGATGCTGGGGCCCAACCCCCATTTTAGCATCCTGTCGACCAGACCTTGGTCACGTGACCATGCTGAGCTGCAAGAGAGGTTGGGAGAGACCATCTGTTTGGGGCAGCCTTGTGGCCAGCAACAAAAACGGAGATTCCATCAGTAGACCGGAAGGGGGGAATGGATATGACCACGGTCTTTGTCATAGTGACAGTTTGTGTTGTGGGGCACTTACAGTGTGTGGGGCTTCCACTTCATGGTCCTACTGTAGGAAGTAACTGTGGTGATTCCCATCTTCTAGATGAGGGAGTTTTGCCCCAGATCACGGTCCTTTTCACACCAGGCTGGGCCACGACCCACTGGACTGTTCTAAGAGAATGGGCTGGATCCCAGGACCTTCCTTGAGCTGGGCCTCTACAGATCAAGGCCCCATTCTTCAGTGACTACTTTGTCTGCATTACCCTGCACTCTTGTCCTGTTGTACCCCTGTCCTGAGTGGACAGGGTTATCATCCAGGACACAGAGTAGGAGCCAAGACAAATAGGGCCGCTGGCTCCCAGATCCTGGAGTAAGCCTTGGGTGGCAAACCCTCTCCTGCCCCCAGGAACTCCTACCCAGGCTCAAGTTCCACAGAGGCCCAGGGGCCCTTAGCTTCTCTCTTATAGGGACTCAGGGTCTGACAAACTCTAGGAAGCCCCCACCTCAGCCTGGGGGGGAAACGGGGAAGGCTTACCTCCCCAACCTGACAGGGGCTCCGTTCCTATATGTGCCCAGAGCTCAGAACTGTGGCTGCCTGGGGAGATCAGTGTGGAGCACAGGGAGAGAGAAACAGAGGGCAATCAGATTGTTTCCGGGGAGCTGGTGGGAAGCGGCACACCATGAGGGACACATTAGAGGCGACCTACCCTGGTTTGGGAGCCACCGGAAACTCTGTGCTCTTAAGAGTCCCCTCTCACCACTTGCCCCTCTCCAGTGCTCCAGCCATGTGGCCCATTTCATTTTGCCCATGTGCTGTTACTGTCACCACAGGGCCTTTACATAGCCTGTCCTTTCTACCAGGATTACTGTTTTAGCACCCTCTTTACGTTGTTCCTTCTCATCGGGGACTCCTATCATTTCCTCAGGAATACCTTCCCTGATACCCACCCTTTCCACCAGACCAAAGGCCCCACAATTTGCTTACTACTCCCCAGTCCTTTGTCCCATCTTTTCCCCAGGTGTGAACTCTGTGGGCTGGGACCACGGCTGGTCTGCTTTATATCGTGCTTTAGATTCAGGAGGTGACCAGTAAATGTTTGAAGGACTGGATAGAAGTGGCCTCTGAGCCGAACTTTAAAAATGAGTAGGAACTGGCTTGGAGAAGGATCAGGAGAGAACACCCCAAGCAGAAGGAATAGCTTGTGTCACAAGGTAACACCTGGGAAGGGTGTGAGATGAGACAGAAGAGGTGAGTGGGGGCCGTGTTAGGAGTTTGGCACTGGGGCTGATGAGGTCAGCTCTGCCACAGCAAGCTTCCTCTGGGCAAGGGGAGACTGAGCTGGAGAGGGGAACAGGCTGCTGGGGCCTGGCTCAGGGCAGTGGAGAGGGGAAAGGCAGACAGATTGAGGAAACTAGGGTATTAAAATAAATACTGATAATTGGCTTCCAGGTCCTTCTGAATACCAACAGAAAGCACCTCCCTGCTCACACACACACTGGACCCAGCTCTGGACTACGCCCGCTCTTGCCCAAGCCCACCATCCTCCCAGCTTGGAGCCAAGATCCTTCCCCCGCAGCCTTTGTCTGCTTCTTGAAAAGAGGCAGCACCAGGCAGTGGAAAAGCCTGCTTTGGAGATAGCTGGACTTGGCCATGAAACCCATTCCTGTGATCTAGTGACTCTGTGACCTGGTGTGGATCACTCTCCCTGGGCCTCACCAACATGGTGGCAGTCACTTCCTGGCCAGGGTGGTTGCGAGGTGTATGTGAGATGTGACAGAGAGGCAGAGGGCACCGACAGGCCATCGGAGAGCCAGGTGTTGCCCATGTGTCTTGCTTGCTCTACACCTGCATTTTAAATTAATGGGCAAGATCTTAAAATCAGATTTAACTTTAACACCCTGATTTCAACCTGAGCCTTCCAGGCATTTCTGCACAAACTGCTCAGCACTGTCCCTACAGGCAGAAACAGGTGCTCCCCAGCAACATCTTGCCCTGTGGGGTACACTACCTGGCCCCAGCAGGCATGGGGTCTGGGAGCCCCAGCTTCAAACGTGGGGCCATCCTTAAAACCTGCAAGCTGGGATTAGGTTCCCCATTCACAAGGGAAGGAACCAAGTGTCAAGAGAAAGTAATGCCATGGGCCAAGTTGCCCAGCTAAGAAGCAAGGTCTGGTGGGACTCCCAAGATTGACAGCCTGGGCCCAGCGAGTTCACAGACCCTCCCCAAGCCTCGGCTTCCTCCCCAGGTCATTAAGCAGGTTTTGAGCACCCACAGGGATGGGCACTGTTGCTGCGTATCAGCTTCTAGAAGTATCACATCTCATTCCCTCCTGGACCTTACGTTTGATCAGGAAGAAGGGAGGAGAGGAAATGCTAAGCAATGGACACAATAAGTACATCACGGGATCCTGTGTTAGTAAAACCTGCTGAGGGATGTAGAGAACAGAATTAAAGATCTTGGGAACGTAGCTTTGGAAGAGCCGATGGGAAGTACTAACTGAGGTTGTCAGAACAGGCCTCTGGAGAAGGGGACACGAGCAGAAATTGTAAGGCAGTAAGGGGTGAGACTTGGGACATATGTGGGGTAGACAGTCAGGTGGAGGGGACTGTGTGAAGCCCCAAGACTGGAGCACCAGCGGAGAGCCAGAGGCAATGTGGGGAGAGCAGAAGATGCAGCGTAGGCCGGGATTCCAGCAGAGGGCAATGTGGCCTTGCTCAGCTTGACCTCAGCCTGCAGGGGCGGCAGGAGGAGCTCAGAGGGGCGTTTCTGGCCACCACCTGGGCCAGGATGCCCGAGGCTCACATCGCACATCAGGGAGGCAATGAGAAGAGGTAGTGATCTGGATGCACCTTGACAGAGGACCTAACAGGGATTCTTGGCAGCTTTGATGGGGTGTATGAGAGAAAGGGGCGTCTCAGCTGAGCAGATGGAGGGAGTTGCTGCCAGCTGAGCTGGGGACAGCTGTCGGGAGAGGCGGGTTTGGGGTGCAGAGGCAAGGCACAATGGCCGACCTTGGGGAGACCCCAGGGCTGGAGGTGGAGTGGGGAGGGTGGGTGTGCAGATGTGACGTTTACCATGGGAAGGAAGAGGGCCCATGGCCAGCCTTCCTGTGTCCCCAGCTCTGGAGAGGAGGGGCCAAGCTGCCTGGTGACTGTAGCGTCCTCCTAGGAGATCATGCACGCCCTGAAGATGACCTGGCACGTGCAGTGCTTCACCTGTGCAGCCTGCAAGACACCCATTCGGAACAGGGCCTTCTACATGGAGGAAGGTGCCCCTTACTGCGAGCGAGGTAGGGAGCCCCGGCGGGGGGTGGGGAGGAGACCATGGGTAAGGGGTTGGTGGGGGCAGCTGAAAACCCAGGGCCCCCTTCCTCTCTGCCTTCATCCTCAGACTATGAGAAGATGTTTGGCACGAAGTGCCGGGGCTGTGACTTCAAGATCGACGCAGGGGACCGTTTCCTGGAGGCGCTGGGCTTCAGCTGGCATGACACTTGCTTCGTGTGTGCGGTGAGTGCCCCCTGCCTTAGACTCAGGTCTGCCCCCTCCCCCACCCAACCCAGCCTGGTGTTGTTCACCAGCCTCCCTTCCACTCCCTGCCTCTGGAATTCATGAGAGGCTGGGAAGGGGACTCTCCTGCCTCCCCCAACCCCATGTGGCTTGACCCTGGCTGTCCTCAGATATGCCAGATCAACCTGGAAGGGAAGACTTTCTACTCCAAGAAGGACAAGCCCCTCTGCAAGAGCCATGCCTTCTCCCACGTGTGAGCCACGCCTACCCAGGGCCGCCTCTTCCAGCCCAACCAGAGGGAGCTCCTTCCGGAGGCTCGCCCCAGACTTCTGGATAGGGCTGGCAGAGCTCACCCCCCACCCAACTCCGGGCCTGAGCCTGGGGTTCCCTGGGCCCTGCCCTCTCCCCTTATCATTTCTCCGCACTCCCTCCATTTCCCCCCACTCCCTCCACCACCATCACATACCGGTGCTGGCCATACCAGCCCCTGTTCACACCCAGTGCCACAATAAACCTATATCCAGCCGTGTCCGGCGTGTGCTCCTGCCTGTGCACTAGGACTGGTGGGATTGGAGGCCTGCAGAAAGGTGGAGATTAAGATGGTTTTCCCAGGGCTGGCCGTCCTGGTCATCCTTGTTATGAGGACAGCTCATGGTCAGCAGGAGAAGGTCAAGGGGGAATGTGGAGGTGCCAGATTGGGACTGGCTTGAGGGACAGAGAAGAGGAGTTGGAGGTACGTCTGCAGAGATGGGAGGTGGAAAACAACCAGAGCGAAGGCCCAGAGGTGTCAGCCGAATGCCACAGCAGAGGGTGGGATTGGATAGCCCAGCCCCCCGGGGCCTGGGAGGCCACAGGTGCCTGGCCAAGGAGCTGGGACTGCATTGCAAGGGGGGTCAGAGCACAGAAGAGTATGAAATAGTGAAGCAACCCGTGAAAGAGCTCCGAGATCTGTGAGCAAGGTGGACAGAAGGAGGGGGGACTAGGAGGAGGGGCCATGGAAAGAGAGGAGCAGAAAGTGACTTGGCAGAGATGGGACCCAGGGACTCCCAGGGAGCCTAGAGTGGGGGCCTGAGGGATGAGGGGTGAGGAGAGGCAGGAAGGCAATTCTGCTATGTGTCTGGAGTACACCAGGCATTGCTCACACTAGCTCAGCCATCCTCCCAGCTGCCCTGGGAGGGCTCTACTCTCATTGTGGAGCTGAAAAGAGCTTCGATTTGAGGACTTCTCCATTGAGGAGACCTGATCGAGGGTTTCATGGCTCCTGAACCATGAGCAGACTGGACAACAGGCCTGAAGCTGGGCACCCTTCAGCAAGTGCCCCTTGGAAACTCCCTTCTGCCTGCTGTCTTGAAACTTGGAGGTTCTGGCAGTGGCCCCATCTTTCTCTGGGGCTTCTTGCTTCCCACTGATGCCCTCCCCCACCTTAGAGGAACTGTCATCTCTCCCTCCCATCTCAGCCTGGACTGGAGAGAGACTGAGGAGAGGCCCAGACTAGAGCCAGGACAATGTGGCATGGGACATTTGAGCGTGTCTGAAGTTGCTGGCATTCTCAGCAGGTCCCTGGGCCCATCCTTCTCAGAAGAAGAGATGGCCTCTCTGTTGTGTTCTCTTGAGGACCCCTGGAGATGGGGCTTTCTGTGTTATTTTCATCACACGTCGCCAGAGCCTAGAACAGTGCCTGGCACACAGTGGAGGCCCAGTGAATGCTGAATGACTGCATGGGGTGCCTGTGGGACATTTATGTGATCAGAGAGCAGATGAAGATTCCAGTCCATATTCACCTCATATTCAACTCAGGAATGAGTTGGGGACAGGGCCAGGGAGGTCACAGATGCTTGTAACTGATGTCCAGAGAGACAGCTGAGGAGCAGGGCCCAGGCAGGTCACACAGCAGGAGTCAAGCAGGTAAGATGTGGTTTCCTTTCAACTGAGACATCCTTAGCATATTAAACACAGTATCTTTCACTTCCACAAAGAAATGTACTCTCTCCCACTTCTCTTGAACCGTGAAGCCCTCTCAGTCCATCCTTGGTTTCCATGGATACAGGTGAGCAAGAGCCCAGGGGATGATGGGGAGTGCTGCTGGGAGCAGTCTGGGGGAAGTCTTCTCTGGGCAGCCACCCTTGGCGCCAAGCAAGGGCCACCATGTAGGAACGCCCAGTTGTGCCAAACCCGACAGTTTACCAATAGCATCCAGAGATTCAGACTTATATGTGAAATCTGGTTTTTGGATGTTGGCAATTCAATTCTTTTTTAACCTGTTAAAAAAAAATAATAAACGTGGAACAAATCCAGTGTGAGGACAGCCAGGGAAGAAAGAAGAGGCCAGGAAGCAGCAACATCCCAGCAGTAGGCAGAGAAAGCAGACAGATGATAGCCTCTGGAACGCTCGGGGCAGGGAGGCAGGGGCAGGGCAGGAGTGTTTCCAGAAGTTGCCAACAGTGTCATACAAGCAGATAAGGCCAAGGAGTCCCCATAGCATTGCGTTTCACAACTGAGCGACAACATTTGCCAGATCAGTTAGCAGAGCTGGGGCAGCAGCCCGGGTGAGAGGAACAAGGAGGGCTGGTGAGATGTGGAATGAGAGGAGATGAGAGACTGTAGACGGCTCTTAAGAGGCTTGGCTGTGGTGGGCCAGGAGGAAGCTGGACCACTAGCAGCCAGGGTCAGCTGGGTGGCCCAGACGGGTGGAGGGAAGAAGCTGGGAGGCTTCTGCCCAGGGAAGGTGGTTAAAGAAGGGGAAGTTGGGGGAGGGGGTGGACTTGGAGGGAGGGTGATAAGCAGAGAGCTCCTCCCTGCCCCCCCCACCTCCATCTCAAGAGGAGCTAGCCTAGATGGAAATAAACAGAGCGTGGGGGTACCCGCTCTGAATGCCCCAACCCTCTGCTAGGAACCACAGAGCAATACCTCATATATAATTTAATCATAGAATATCACTTAAGAGAGAGCCTCAGAGAGTGACCTGTCTAGAGCCACTCAGCCAGAATGGCCTGGGTCTGCTGCTCCAAGGATCAAAGCCTGCAGTGCACCCCACCACACCTCCCAGCTGCCCCCCCCACGCCCCCACCCCACAAAGAGCTGCAGGGATCACTGTGTTCCAAAGGTGGGGTGTGAGGCTATGTGGGTGGAGGCTATGGGGACTGGGAAATGTCCCTGTGCCAGGCAGGGAGGCCATTAGCGCCCTTGGAGAGTACAGTTTCCAACCGAGGGGGCAGAGCCACGGCGGGGGGCACGAGTGGGCAACTGGAGAGGCGGCGGGCAGGGGAGGGGCTTTTGCCCGCTCTGAGCGGTTTGAGCTCATTTGAAGTCAGCGGGGAGATATGCAGTGCAGTGCGAGGGACTGTTTTACCGGAGTACAGAGTACAGAGAACTGATGATTCTGGGGCTGCCTCCTCAGTGCCAGGTCCTATATAGCCTTGGAACATTCACAGTCCTGTGGACCCCTCCAAGCAGCCCTGCTAGGGGAAGGAAGCTGAGGCCATGGGCTGAAGCGCCGAGCCCCACAGCATGCAGGGACCAGCCGCTAGGCTGGGATTCCAACAACCCCGTGAGTGAGGAAGGGCTCCTCCCTACCAGGGCCTGGAAGGAGTGGGGGCTGGGGCCGGGGCTCCAGGGGCCACAGTGGAGCAAGAAGCTTGCTGGGAGTCTTGGAAGAACTGGGGGGGGGGGGGGGGGGGTTGGGGGGGGGTGATGCAGCGGGCTAGTCTAGCCCTGGGAGATTGTGTGGTGAGGTCACCACAAAGTGGCCACAGAGGTCCTCCCTCTCAGGGCTGGGGCAGGGCGGGACACTAAAAGGCCAGTTCAGCTTTCACCCATGTCCCTGCCAAGGACAAAAGTGACTACTACTTGGGGATTATGTAGATTAGGAAGGACCCTTTTAGCTGCCATTCAAACTAGTTTTAGCAAAAATAGGGATAATTTGTCTCATTTAACTGGAAAGGTCAATGACAGCGGGAGTCTCTCTGAGCTTGCTTTCTTGCTCACTATTTCTCAGCCCTGTTTTCTTCATGCTGGCTATATTCGCAGGTGGGTGTCGCCACTATTTTCAAAGATGGCCCTCAACCAGCCCCAGGCCCACATCTTGCCTGCCCAGTAGCTCCAGTGGAGCCTTTCTTGATGGTTCCAGCAATAGTCTCAGAGCCGACACCCACGGGACTGACTTGGGAGACATGTCGATCCAGGAAGCAGTCTCTGCCTCGGGCCACCGACCCAGAACTACGTGCTCCCCTCGGGAGCCAGCCTGCCGTGGAAAAGCAGCCAGAAGACAGGGACAGGGATACCTAACCGTGGACATCCCCAGCACTGGGCACACTTCCTCCCCTCCAAGCCCGGGAGACTCCCCTCTGAGTCCCACCCCTAGCCTCCACAGCTGTAGCCTGAAGAACTACTTCAGACCAAACTACTTTAGGCCACAACCCCCGGAAATGAGGGTGCTAAGAGGGGAAGCAGGGAGAGCCCGTAGCGTCAAGTGACAGAGGACAGGCTTAGGTTCCCATCCAGATTTTGTCACTCACCAGCTGCACACCTCAGGGCAAGCACTGCCCCTCTCTGAGCCTCAGTTTTCCCAGCTGTGAAACAGTAATGGCTGCCAATGTCAGCAGCACCTACTATGTGCAGCTGGCCATTTTAAGCACTTGCTCCTTTTTTTAAATCCTCAGACAGACCCTGTAAGATAGGCACCATCATGATCATCCCTGTTTTATATAAAGTTGAAGAGGAGGGAGACAAGAAATGTCCAGCAACAAGTCTAAGGTCACACGGTTGGCAAAGTCTGTGCCCTGTGCCGTGACAGCAGTGGACTTACCAGGAACAGAGCTGACATGGTCGGGTGGCTGGCCCCATGCCAGGGGCCGATGCCTGGGAAATGCGGTGAGCACTGGAGCAATGATGGGCACTCTTAAAGGAGTGCCTGGTTGGAACTTGGCAGAGACGGGACAAGGGCAGAGAAGGCTCTGCTGAGGCCAACATGTCAGCCTTAAAACCTTCCCTGAGAGCTGTGGAGAAGCACAGAATGGGAAGACAGGCATGGGACGTGGGGGAGAGCCAGGCTTTGAGGAGGAGGGGAGAGAATTCTCACCTTTTAAGCTTCCATCCAGTCACATTTTGTCCTTGGAAGTCATCAAAGAGAAAACTCGGAGAGGGGAAGCCTTTTAGCCAAGGTCACACAGTAAGTGATGAGCTTCTAGGTCTGAATCCTCCCTTTTTCTTGACTTTTGTACTCCAGAAGCCACTGGACCAGCCTCCCAGTGTGGAGGGGTCTTGTGCTCTAGCGATGGGAGAGACCCAATGAGTTAGTGATGTGAAGGGTGATCAGTGCTGGGAGTGGGAGACATGAAAGCCTGGTGGGAGGACCTCCAAGGAGGCACTGAAGCCCACCCACCAAAGCTGGGCATCTGGGTTTGTTTCGGGGTAGCATGTGGCTGAAGAAAGGCAGATTCACAGAGGAGAGGGCAATCAGTGGCCACCTTCCTACCACTGACAAAGGAAACTGAAGACTATGATGGGGCCACTAAATTTGGCAACTTAAGGATCCCTAGTGCCCTTGGCTGGAGCAGTGCCAGGGGCAACAGGAGCAGGAGGAGATGGATTGTAGATCTACAAATTATAGGATGGAGATGATGTGGAAGGGTAAAGGGTAAGAAGACCAGAAGGAGTAGGCTCCAGGACCTGTAAGCAGGGAACCCTCTTTTCTCCCCCTGAAAACAGAGAAAACGGGGCATGGGACATATGAGGACTCTGTACTATCTTTGTAATTTCTCTGTAAATTTAAAACTGTTCTAAAATTAAAAGTTTATTTAAAAACATAGATGGCAAAGAGGTGAGAGTGGGGTGGCTGGAGAGAGTTTGTAGGTGGCTGAGGGGAAGCAGGAATTTGAGGAAGGGAGAGCGTGCTCATTGGACTTCTCTTTTTTGGATGTGAAATTGAGTGAGCAGGAGGCTAGGGAGGAGGAGGTGGTGGGGAGTTCTGAGCTGGGACACGTCAAGGGAAGCAGGAGGGGAATGACGCCTGAGATCCCTCAACCTACCCCTCCCAGTCACCCCTTGGCCCTGCTGTGGTCTCCTCCTGCCCCAGAATCCCACTGACTCTGCCCAGGACTTGCTTCAAGTGGGGGCTGTGGAGAAACTGCCAGGGCCACGGGTCCATGGGCATAGTGGGTGCAGAGCTCCCCAGGCAGGTGTCTGTGAAATTCAGGGTACATGAAGAGGTTATTCCTACTCTAAGCACTGGGACTCACTTCTGATCAACGTACACTGATCTCTTTCTCCTCTTGGTGTAATTGATTATCCAGCTCAGAACTCAGAGGCCCAGCTGGGGATCACCTCCTCCTCCATCTCCCAGACAGGACCAAGTAAGCTTGCTTGGTTCTGTCACCTCCCCCCATTAGATGGGGGTGGGAGGCTTTGTAGGAGGTGGAAAGGTTTCTTAGAGCTAGGGAGGGTTTCAGGGTCCCACCTCAGCAAGGGGTGGAGATGTTCCAGGAGGCAGTGGTGCTCACTCCCTAATAGCGAATTTCTATGCTCTGAGCTTTGGGAAATAAAGGTGTGGGAGGCTGGTCCTGTAGTGTCATTGGAGGAACCCTGCCTGGGAGTCTGGGGTTAGATGCTGCTTCTGGAACTGTACTTGGGATTCCTCTGAGAGGCCTGAGGTTTGGGAGAGAAGGCAAAGGAATGCCTAGGCTGGCCCTATCTGAGACAGCCCTGGGGGCAGCTAGTAAGGGAGGGGTGCCCAGAAGAGGGGTGGGGCAGGGATGGAGAAGAAGTTGGGAATGCTGGAGTACTGATCCAGGTTGGGGCTGGGCATGATCAAGGAGGCAGGGATGGAGGGGTGTGATTGGAAACTGGAAACCCCACGGGAATCAGGTAGGCTGGGCTGAGGAGGGTGCTGCTAGAGAAGGAGAATGGTGCTCCCTGTGCATGGGGTTGAGAGTAGGCTGGGAAAGAAGTGGGTTGGATGTGGCCTGGAGACACAGGTGGCAGTGGATAGTGAGGGGGATGGTCTAGGAGTGGACCTTTCAGAAGTGGTGGGTATGGGCTGCAAATAGGCCATAGTGGCTGGTCCAGTTGGGTTGGGGTTGGGGGTTGGGACACAAATGGATTTAACCTGGTTTGGGTGGGTGAGACTGGGATGGGGAGAAACTTAAGCACGGAGTAGGGCTGGCCCCAATTGGAATGAAGTGGATTTGGGACTGGGATCAGCAGCTGGAAAGGAAGAAGGGTGACGCCGGGCCTGGGTAGTGGCTGCAGACAGGAATCACGGTGAGGTGGGGTCGCCGCGGGGTATGGGGCTGGGGAAGAGGGTGAGCGCCCACGTCGGGAACACGGTAGGCGAGGGTTTGGGACGTGGGTGAGACGCGCCTGGGGAGCGGAAGGGCAGATCCGCTGCGGGGCGCGGCGCGCAGGGGCGGTGGGTGAGGGGCGTGGGGGCGCCCCGGGGCAGGCCGGGAAGGGGGGGCGGCCCTCCCCCTGGGCCGGGCCAGGGCGGCGCTAGGACCGAGCGCGCGGAGGGAGCGAGCCGGGCGGAGCCTGCGCCCCCCGCCCCCCGCCGGCCGGCTCCCCTCCCCCGGCCGCTGGCTCGCTCGGCTCCCAACGCTGCAGAGGCTTCGAGGCGGCGGCGGCGGCGACTCCTTCTTTCCTTCCCTCCTCCTCTGGACGTCCGTCCGTCTGTGCGTCTGTCCGTTCGGCCTCGGTCCGGCCAGCAGCATGGCCGGCGTCAGCTTCAGCGGCCACCGCCTGGAGCTGCTGGCTGCATACGAGGAGGTGATTCGGGAGGAGAGCGCGGCCGACTGGTGAGCCCCCCGCCCCCGCCCCCCGGCCCCTTTGTCCCCGCGCCGCCGCCGCCGCGCCTTTGTTTCCAACCGGCTCCGCCGCCCTGCAGCCAAGAAGGGAGGGGGAGACCCCGAAATGGTGCAGCGGCCCGGGAGGGCCAGGGAGGGGCTGCCTTTGTGCGCGCCGGGGGAGGGGCCGGGCCGGGCCAGGCGGGGCACTGCCGGGCCCCGAGCGCCCACAGGCGGTCCCAGTTGCGCGGGGGGAGCGGTGGCCGGACGCCGGCCGGAGAGATGCAGGTTCCAGATGTGTGGCCCGGGGCCGCATGGCCCTGCGGGAGCCCATCCCCCGCCCTCTGCCCTCCCGCCCTGGGCCCGGGGGACAGGTGTGCACGGGGCGGCCAAGGGCACCTTCGCCACCTTTGAGCGGGCGAGGACCGGGCGGGGACGAGGCGGGGACCAAGCCAGCGGAGCCAGCGCAGCCTGCCTGGCCCAGCCCGGCCCGGCCACAGCACAAAGGAAAGCTAGGGCGGGGGAGGAGCCGAGCGGGCTGGGGGCCGGGGCGCCCCGCCCACCGGGGGGCCTTTCCGAGTTGGGGTGTGATGGAAAGACGTTCATTGCCACATAGCAACCACCAAGCGACTCCTGTTCCCCTCAGGGGTCGCGGAGGAGGCAGAGATGAGTCCTCCTCTCCCCGACCCCGAAGGGGATTGCGGGGACTAGACAGCAGGGTTGAGAGATGCCACGGGGACTGAACTGTCTGGCTAGGTGGCCAGCTGGGGTCCCTGAGGCGGAGCTCTCAGGCGCACAAGTGTGGTGGGAGCCCCGAAAGAGGAATGAGAGAGTGAGTAGATCCAGTGAGCCCCTAAGCCTCGTGGCACAGTGGCCAGAGGCTGTCAGCAGCCTGGTGGGGGAAAAGCTGAGCTACCCTCTCCCCCTTCCCCAGAGCTGTGGGAGCGATTGGACCACCTGCTCTTGGGCTGGAGTCCTGAGGGTGGGGGATGGAAGCAAAGGGGTCCCACACTGCCCCATTCAGGAATCCTCTTCTCCCAAAATACTCTGTCCTGGGACAGGTGCCCGCTCTGTTCTCTAGGACTGATCTTCTCTTGGGAGGCGGGAAACTGAGGCACAGAGTGAGGATAGGTCTGAGGGACCTCACTGGGGCTGGCTTCACCCTTATCCCAGGAGGGCAGTTAGGTAGGGACACTGACCTGGGGGCGGGAGGCGGGGCAAGATGGCCAGGCGTCCATGCCAAGGTACTGCAGCACTGGCGGACAGCCAGGCCTGGAGGGATGGACGCGGGAGACAAGCTCTCTTGTCCTGTGGGTCAGTCACAGGAGAGGCCATCACAGGCTAAGCCGGCAGGCGGCCCACCCATTGTCCCAGCCCTGCCCCAAGGGGGCTGAGATCATGGGAGGAGTTCAGGGCAAGTGGCCAGCTTGGCCTGGTGGAGGAGCTAGGCTTGGGGTAGGGGCCTTGCCTGCAGAGAGGCACAGCTTGCCTTAACACCCCTCTCTCACCCTCTGGTCTGGTGGTTACTGTCTACCATCACCCCATTTCCCTCTAACCTCTGGCAGCCCAGTGCAGGGACACAGCCACTGCTGGGCCATCTCCTGCTTAGCTGGAGCCTGGGCTCCTACCTCCCAGCAGCATCCATGTGGCCAAAGCAAGTTATTCATCACTGGCATGCGTCACCCCCCATCTGGGTTGTGTGTGGGACACACACACACGTACACACACACACCCTTGCACATACACACATTTGGTCAATCCCGAGGGCCTAGATAGCATTTTGTAAAAAGGGTGTGAGTGTCCCATCCTGCAGAGTGGGGCATGAGTGCTCCCAGTGCCCAGTACAGAGCCAGGGGTACAGTGGAGTCTTAAGACGCAGGGGCAGACCCTGCACTCAGAGACCAGAGGAGAGCATCTTGGGTACAGTTGCTGTCTTGGTCAGAGGCATGGGCACTGCCCTCCTGTACCTTGCCTCCTAGGGGGAGCTCACTTCTAGGTGGCAGAAGCTTTGAAATGGACCGTTGCTCCAACTACTCACTGTGTTGACCACACACAAGGGTCTGCTCCTCTCTGGTCCTCTTGAAAAGAGAAAGCAGGGATGGGACTCTTCCCTATCTGGGACCCCCAGCGCCCTTCCAACTCCCAACATGCTGAGAGTAGGATTGTCCTGAGGGGTTCACCTGCCTTTGGTCCCCCCACCTCAGCTGAATGCAGGATCTCCCTGAATGCAGTGGCTACATTCCAGCCCCACCTCACCCTCGCCCAGTGTCCCTGGCCTGCGCAGTTTCTCAGAGTTGGGGTCAATATCTTGGATATTTACGGGGGCTGTCTTATGCTGGCCCTGGGACCCAGTGAGTGAGAGGTGTCAACTGTCTAAATCAGCTATCTCCACTTCACACAGCTTATAGTTAGAAGCATTGTCTGTCTCGAGGGGTTGAAGCTGAAGAGACGTAGATTCCTGGGTCCCCCATCCTGATACCTTGTGGTTTCACCAGCTCCCACTCATTCAGGCCTGGGCTGCCTCTGATGTGTTTGGAAGGGCAGATCTAATGAGATCTGGGATGGGCTCGGAGGCTTCTTGCCATCCGTGCTGGGGTATGGTGGGTGTCCTGGGGAGGGGCAGCTTAGGGCAGGACTTCCTTGGGAGCTGGTATTGGGTGCCTGAGGGATTTCAGCGGGGGGGGGGGGGGGCCCTGAGGTAGAGAAGTAGGTCTGGCCCTTCTCTGGAGGGAACCACATAGCCAGAGGCTCTCTGGTGGGAAACTTGTCCACTTGTGTTTGGGATTAGGGAACCATCCAGCAATCCCAAGTGTTTAGTATGGATCTGGAGGTCTGGTTGGAAAGGCGGGCAGGGGGCAGAGGTCAGGATTTGAAGGCCTGCTAAAGGCTTTGAACTTAGGTATTGTTTCTGCCAAGCAAGGACTGTGGCAGTTAGCAGAAAAAGTTGGCCAGGGGTGGGTAAGCAAGGGTTAAGCGTGCAAGGGGTCCTTGGCAGGGCTGGTGTTCCTGGCCCTCAGAGAGGCTGACAAGTTGTCCCACGGGGGGTGTGCTACCTAGAACAGTGTCTGGCAACCAGGGTCTTTGAGTTCTGCCTCTGTTTCTGGTCTGTGGAATGAAGAGGGGCAGACCCCTGCTTCTCTGAGGGCCCTTTGTTCCCAGTGGTGGTTAGGGTAACCAGACAGGTGGTGGGACAGCTGTGCTGAGAGGCAGCTGCCAGGGTTGGGGCCCAGGCAACAGTTGGACCAGGAGCTTCCCAGCCCCACAGCCCACCTGTGTCCCTTTCCGGAGAGGGAGGGCTCCCGGAGAAGGGGGTTGGGGTGGGGGCTGGGGATCATTTGGCCCTGACAATGACTTGTGCTGACCTCATTTGAGACTGAGCCAGGCCCTCCTTTCCTTTCCTCCTCCCTCTCTCCTCCCTCCTCCTCCTTCTCCTCCTCCTCCACCCCCCTTCCCTCCTCCCTCTTCCCGATTTCCCTTCCTCCCCCTTCCCTCCCTCCCTCTTTCATTTTTCTCTTCATCCCTTCACTTCATTCCCTTCTCTTCTCTTTCTTCGTCCCCCTCTCCCAATTTCTCCCTCCCATTCTCTTCTCCATCGCCCTGTCTCTCCTTCTAACCCCCACCCTCCTCTGCCTGTCCTGGAAGTAGGAAAGGAAACCATGTGGAAGGGGCTTGATACCTCCTGAGCCTCCAGGACAAGGCCCTTCACCCTTGCTCCACTGGGTTCCCAGGAGGAGACGTCTCTGCCTTCCCTTCCATGAAATGGGTGCTATGCCAGTGCCGCTGGGAGATGGGGGGGGGAGGGAGCCAGGGCAGAAAAAGCTAGGGAGGAAGAGGAAGGAGGAAGGCTCCTAGGGTCAGCTTTCTGGTGAAACTAAGGCAGAAGGAAAGGCCAGCACTCCCAGGAGGCCAAGGCCTCCTCAGCTCTGGCAGAGGCCTGGGGCTGGAAGGCCAGGAGAACATTCCCACCGCGGGTCTGAGGCTGGGCAAGAGTGATGAGAGTGACTGTGGTGACCTCATCCCCATTTCTGAGAGGCAGAGGTTGAGGCCAAGGGCATGTCCCCAGGGTCCTTTGTGTTCAGGAGAATGTGGCTAGGGTGGGCCCGTCATTTGCCAATTGCCAGGTTGTCATGGTTACCAAGGGATGCCCAGCAAAGAGAGCACCAGGTTCTCCTCCCCCTTCCTTGCCTTGGGGGGAGGGGTGGTGGGTACTGAGAACATGCCAGGTAGGTTCCCCGCGCCGGCCAATGGGGGCTGAGGATCCTGGTAGCCAGGGAACGGTAACCAAGGAACTGTCGCCTTGGAGTCTCCATCTCACACCCGCTCACTGGGTTGTAGGCTGCCAGGGCCCGAGCTCTGAGAATGGGACACATGGGCTCCCTCAAAGCCAGCGACCAGGCAGTGATTTCTGCCCCCTTGCCTACTCCCCACCTGACTCTTGCCTCCCTCTACCAAGACCCAGGCTGCCCCCAACGGGGCTTCAGCCAGAAGTGGGGCCTAGCCCTGCTGTCATGATGACATGGCAGCACTAGACCAGAACCCCTACTCCGGTCCTGCCTCCTCTGGGTCCCTCCTCCTCCCCGGAGCCCTCCCCGCCCAAACTGGCGGCCTGGGCCCTGTCAGTTCTCTGAGCCATCCCTCCCTCTCCCCAGGGCCCTGTACACATATGAGGATGGCTCAGATGACCTCAAGCTCGCAGCATCAGGAGGTAAGAATTCCAGCCATTCCTCTGCCTTCCTCTCCGCCCCCTCCTCCGGTTGTTTTCTTTCCCACCCTCCTGGCTCTGGGCCATCTCCCTGCCTGCAGCCAGCAGACCCACACTTGTCTGCCTGTGTCCTTCCTCCAGCCATCCCAAAGATCCCCACGGTAGGGAGGGAGGGAGCCTTGCTTGCTCTTTGATTATGAGAAGAATGAGCTTCAGAAACGGAGAGCGACTTGCCCAAAGTCACACAGCTAGGAGGGAAGGGGCCTGGCAAGGATGGCCCAGATCACATCCACTTTCTCCAGAGCCCAAGAGTTTTATTTTACCTCACTGGGCATAGCACTGTGTGAGAGGTGATGATGTGCGAAAAGTGAGACATGGGATGTGTGAAGAACAAACACTTCCTTGGTCCTAAATCGGGCCCTGGGGGATTCAGACAAAGCTTGCTGCTGCCTGTTGTCCCTGTCTTACAGCAGCACAGAGCTGTGGGACCTCCAGATCTCTGGGTGTGTTTGCAGAGCCCATGAGAGGAGTCTTTCCTTCGGGTTCTAGGCCCTTTGCAGGGCAAGGGTTCAGGAGATGGGGAGTCTGGCTTGATACCCTCCTTATTCCCCCAGACGGGGGTCTGCAGGAGCTTTCCGGCCACTTTGAGAACCAGAAGGTGATGTACGGCTTCTGCAGCGTCAAGGATTCCCAGGCTGCTCTGCCCAAATACGTGCTCATCAACTGGGTATGCAGCCATGGGCTGGGGACAGGAGGGAAGGCCCCAGGACACTTGCCCCTCTCCCCACTTCACCTACTGACGCCACCAGAGAGAGCCCCACTAGTCCCTGGGGAAGAGAATCCAGGGTCTCAGGCTGTTGCCCCCTCTTGCTTTTTCCCAACCCCCTCTTTGTTGGGTACTTTGCAGGTTGGTGAAGATGTGCCTGATGCCCGAAAATGCGCTTGTGCCAGCCACGTGGCTAAGGTGGCTGAGTTCTTCCAGGTGCGAGTGGGGCCAGGACTTGTGGGGGCGGGGCCAGACCCCCAGGGCAGCGTCTCTCTGCTGGTGGGGGTCACGGGATGGAGCCATGCTACCTGAATACACCTTCCTGCTGCAGGGTGTCGATGTGATTGTGAATGCCAGCAGTGTGGAAGACATAGATGCGGGTGCCATTGGGCAGCGGCTCTCCAACGGGCTGGCGCGGCTCTCCAGCCCTGTGCTGCACCGGCTGCGGCTACGTGAGGATGAGAACGCTGAGCCGGTGGTCAGTGTGTGCCTGGGGCAGGCCAGCCCTACCAGGGCTTTCCCTGCCTCCTCTGTGCCTGTTCATCTTCACCCTTTTGTGAAGGGGAGCTCCCAGAGCACTCAGCCCATTTTCCTCACTCATGCCAAGCTATTTGACTCTGCAGGGCACCACCTATCAGAAAACTGATGCAGCTGTGGAAATGAAGCGGATTAACCGTGAGCAGTTCTGGGAGCAGGCCAAGGTGTGGACCCCGGCCCCGGCTTTCAGGCTGAGCTGCCCCTCCTTGATCCCACCCCAAGGGACAGATCTGGCCTCTGTCCCCAAGTCCCTCGCTCATGTGTCCCACCTTGTGCGCTACCCCAGTTGAAAGAGGGAATCGTTTTGGCTTAGCCCATAAGGCGTAGTTCCCAGAACCTTCCAGTCCTAGGTTGGGGTGGATTGGAGGGGTGGGGGTGGGCCCCGGCTCAGGGCCTGCACTGCCTTGGCGTGGGGGGTTGCAGAAGGAGGAAGAGCTGAGGAAGGAGGAGGAGCGGAAGAAGGCCCTGGATGAGAGACTCAGGTTTGAGCAAGAGCGGATGGAGCAGGAACGGCAGGAGCAGGAGGAGCGGGAACGGCGCTACCGAGAGCGGGAACAGCAGATCGAGGAGCACAGGTTGGCCCTGCCCCACCTTACGCCACCTGGGCCAGGCCTCGTGCGGACCCACCCTCAGGTGTACATGCCGGCGTATCGTTCCAGGAGGAAACAGCAGACTTTAGAAGCCGAGGAGGCCAAGCGGCGGTTGAAGGAGCAGTCGATCTTTGTAAGTTTCTAGCCAGGGCTCCCCATCTTCCGGTGAGAAGTGAGAATGGTCCCTGTGTGCCTGGGCCTTGGCAGGAGGTCTGGGAGAAATGGTTATCAGTGGCTTGGGGACAGTTCTGGGTGTTCGGAGTACTTTTGCTTGGGCACAGAGTGTCCCAGAGTATCAGGCCGGTCACCCAACCATGGAGGTCTCTAGTCCCTGGCTGTGGAAAGAGACCTCCTTGAAGAAGCTTATTCTGTAGACTGAAAGAGAAAATCTACCCTGACCCAGACCCTCACTGACCGGCCCCCCCCACCCCACCCCTCCTTGGAGCCTAAGAGGCTTGGGGTGGATTAGACACACTTACTGCACTTGGGGGGCTGGAGGCCCGAGTCCCACTGCAGTTGTGCTGCAGAGCCACATGACTGAGTTTGGGCCAGCGTTGGGAGCATCTGTGCACACGTGCGTGTCGTTCGAAGGGTGCTGTCTGGCCTCCACACCTTGGCATGGCCCACAAAGTCACACTGGAGTTGAGTCTTCACGCTTTGAATGGAATTTTGTATTTCGGAGCTGAGGTCATTCAGGTGGGAGCATGGTAGAGTTCCGACTGGGAGGAGGCCAGTTACCTGGCTGGGGCTGTGCTGGCCAGTTGTGCCCTGAGGACCCAGACAGGAGGCTGGGAGGGCGGAGGCCAGACAGCCCTGTAGCCCCTGGCTGGAGGTGGCTGTCACAGTCCATTACAGTCACACCAGCCCTGGTAGTGGGGACGGTGAGCGGATAGTGAGCTCCAACTTTAAGCGTTCATTAGGTGGGCAAGACTTTTCATAAAAGTAACCGATAAAGCAAGTTTATTTTAAATGGTGCCAAAATGTCCATAAAATGTGCCATCTTGACCATTTTTAAGTGTACGGTTCAGTGGCATTAAGATTCCCAACAAATTCACTTTGTACAACTGTCATCACTGTTTATCTCCAGATTTTTTTTTCAATCTTCGCATATTGAAACTCTGTCCACATTAAACACTCAATCCTCATTCTCTCCTCCCCCAGGCCCCTGGCAGCTGCCCTTCTGCTTTCTGTGAATTTGATTACTCTTAAGTACCTCATTTGAATGGAATCGTGATTTTTTTTTTCCTTTTGTGACCAGGTTATTTCACTTAGTACAGTGTTTTTAAGGTTCATCCACATGACAGAATGTCTTCCTTTTTTTTTTTTTTTAAGATTTTATTTATTCATTTGAGAGAGAGAGAGAGACAGAGAGTGCACGCAAGCAGGGGGAGCAGCAGACAGAGGGAGAAGCAGGCACTGAGCAGGGATCCTGATGTGGGACTCAATCCCAGGACCCCAGGATCATGATCCGAACCGAAGGCAGATGCTTAACCAACTGAGCCACCCAGGCGCCTCAGAATGTCTTCCTTTTTAAGGCTAATAATATTCCATTGTATGTATACCCACATTTTGTTTATCCATTCAAAGCAAGGTCACTTTGAAAAAGCTTATTTTGACAGAAAATTTCACACACACACACACACACACACGCAAAGGCTGATAGGCTAGTATGGTGACTCCCTGAAGTGATCACTCTTCAGCAGTTGTCAGAGTTTCAGGAGAAGTCTTAAAGTCTCGTGCCATTATTAGTCTCATCCAGCCCTTCAAGTGTGGCTCATATGACAGTGACAATGGATGTTCTAGCAGGTCAGTGTGGTACCCTACAACTTCGGGCCCTCTTAAGAAGGTCACATGTGAGAACTTTGGAATTTAGAACCATAAAATGCTTTCCTGTTGCTTAAGCTGTTGTTCTGCTTTCTTTTCTCTGTGAAGAATTGCCTGGCTTGTCTGAGTTCCCATTTTGCCTGGGCTGCCAGGGAGCTCTCATGTATCTGAAAATGCTAGGACACAGCAGGGCTTTTGACCCTATGATTAGTGTACTGATCTCACTTTCCAACCCGTAACCCTAATTTGTTTCAATGTTTCGCTCTTTGTTGGTAGTTCAGGTTTTGTGGTGAGCTTGCCTCCAGTCCTTTTTCTGAATGAGGCAGAGGAATCCGGTGAGATCTCCCAGGCAGGGCTGGAATACCAGCAGAGACTGGTGGGATATAATTTATGGGAAGGCAAGGGGCCTTACTGGAGCCCAGTGGGCTGAGGAGCAAGGGAAATTTGATTGAAGGAGAGAGCTAGGTAGGAGGAGGACTTGAGATCTCGTTCTGGAAGACGCAAAGCTGTGGTTGGAGTGACAACTCTTGAGGCAGGTACTTGGAAGGGTCATTCTCTTAAATTATCCTGAGAGAAAAGCTTAAGTTTTAGGTTGTGTGCGCAAAACACAGAAGCCCTGTGACTCCCCCACCTTACCTGCAGCTTCTTCCCCCCTCGGCCTCAGCCCCTCGTGCCCCATTTGCCACACTCACGGCAGGAGCAGCACTGATCCAGAAGCTTGGCTGTCATGAGTTCGGTTGAGCAAGCACATGCCACTGACATGTGCCACCACATGCCGCTGGCCACTGAGACACAGATCTGACTGCTCGGTCCTTGTCACACACGGAGGATGGGGCAAGGATCCCAGAAAAAGGAAGTTAGGATACAGTGTACTCTGCAGTGTGTGCCTGGACCACCTCGTGGAGACCCAGAAATGACCCAAATAGGCTAGGGACCTCTTCCCCAGGAGGCAGTATTCCTGCTGAGGCTGGAAGCGGGAAGAGTTGGACATGGCGTGGGAGATGGGAATTTGGGGCAGGAGAGCTTGAGCTCCTGTGAGAAGGCGTGGAGGGGGGAAATGGCGTGCCTGTTCCAGGAATTGTGACCACATCATGCTACAGGGTATGTGGGTGAGTCAGGGCAGGAGGCGGGTGTTAGAGAGGTGACAGGCTAGATCAGACAAGGGGAAAGGGGATGTGAGACAAACAAGGGGCCCCATCTACCTTTACTGCTGGGGTAGCAGCCTCAAAACTGCAGTGTAGTTAGCTGGTACAGGGCAGTAGGGAATGGTGGGGACTGCAGAGAGCGGGACAGCATGTGCCTGGGGTCAGGGTCCCTGCAGCGCAGCTCTGGCCAGTAGTTGCCTTGGGGTGTGTCCATTGTGGCCAGGGCTTCTGGCATTAGAAGAGAAATTGGAGATCCTGATTTTGGTGTGAAACTCCTGATTTTTAAATGGTAGCAACTAATATGTTTTTAAAATACCATACTGGCAAAACAAAAGCTGTCTGTGGGCCGTACTCAGCAAGTACTCACTATACTGGTGATGTTGAGCTAGAAAAGATCCTGGTCTAATGTGGATTTTGGAAAGCTCTTATACGAGAGGAGAGCAAGGGACAGGTGACTAATGAGAACGCCTTGGTTATGATGCCAGGATCAGGGCAGCAGTGATGGGGGGGTGTGGTTGACTGGGTGCTGGAGTAGGAGGCCCAAGAACACTTGGGTATAAAGCAGGGAGCACTCCTGAATGGTCCTGGATGCCTGGTTGGATCTGGGGGTGAAGGAGCAGGAGTAGCTGAGCCGGGTACCCAGGGGCCTGTCTGAGCTGGAGATGAGGTGGCCCGGGGCCTTGCAGGTGGAGAGAAGGAGCTACGTGACCGGCTGGTGCAGGGAGCCAGAGGTCCCACCACCAAGCCCCTTCCTGCCAGGTTGTGGAGAAAACGTGGGGCCTGTAAGGAAGCCAATAGCTCAGGGGGAGTGGAGTGCCCAGGACACTGTCCGTTTGGTTTCCAGGGTGACCAGCGGGATGAGGAGGAAGAGACCCAGATGAAGAAGTCTGAATCAGAGGTAGAGGTGAGAGCTGGGAAGAGGGCGAGTGAGGTGGGCGGGGCTTGCCGCCTCTGGGCCTGCCCTCACCCTTCCTCCGTGCCCCTAGGAGGCAGCGGCCATTATTGCCCAGCGGCCTGACAACCCGAGGGAATTCTTCAAGCAGCAGGAACGAGTTGCATCGGCCTCTGCAGGCAGCTGCGATGCACCCTCACCCTTCAACCACCGGCCAGGTAGTCCCAGGTCCCACCCCCACCTGACCCCAACTTCTCAGGTTTGGGGCCTGAGCCTCTCTGCGACTCTTTCTTGGAAGGGAAGCCTTTCCCAAGGACCCCTTGGAGAAGGCAAGGCCACTCACTGAGTGTGCTTTCACCCACCAGTTCCATGGTGGCAGGACCAAGAGGGGCTCAGGCCTGGGTCGGTGTTGGCCTCGGCTGAGCAGTGGGCAGTGCTGGAGGTCATCTGGGCAGCTCTGGCATGAGCTGAGGCACCCCCCTGGCTGCAGGGAGCTGCCCCACTGGGTTGAACTAGGTTTTGCCTAAAGGGCTGCGGGTGCATGTGGGGCAGGCTCTGACCCTAGGCCTGAGTTTAAGCAGCCTGCAACCAGCGCCCAGCGCAGCTTCCACCTCCCGCCACAAAGCACCCTTCCGCTCCATCTGCTGCTCTGCGTGTTTGGCCCTGCTGTGTGCTTGGCCCTGTGCTGGGGTTCCAGGGGTGGGGCCTGCTGTCCCGTGATGCTTAGAGGCTGGCTTGGTGTGGCAAGCTCATTGCTGTGCGTGCCTGGCGCTGGGGGGAGTCATCTGATGGCTTGATACTGTGGCCTAGTGTGGCTGATTGTGTGCCCTAGCTGAAGGCACTTTGGACTTCTAGGGCCAGCTCTGGGGGCGGGTGAGGCCTTGGGGCGGGGGTGGGGGAGACTGACCCTCTCTTGTCCTCTGTCTCTGTCTGTCTCTCTCGGCAGGTCGTCCGTACTGCCCTTTCATAAAGGCATCGGACAGTGGGCCTTCCTCCTCCTCCTCTTCCTCCTCCTCCCCTCCACGGACTCCCTTTCCCTATATCACCTGTCACCGCACCCCAAACCTCTCTTCCTCCCTCCCATGTAGGTAGCAGCCCCAGGCTTCAGTGGGAGGGGTAAGGAGGGCCCCGCTTCCCAGCAGTGCCCCCACCCTCACTCCCCTAGCCTGACCGCTGATCTCTGGTGTTTGTCCCCAGAGCAGGTACTACCTGCCTCTTTCCCTTGGCCCTGAAGGGGCACTGGCCCCAAGGGGCCTGACTTATAGGATCTGGAGCTGTGGTCTGGCCCCTGAGGGGCCTGGGGGGGCTCCCAGCCCCCACCCAGACTCCACACAGGAGGTGCTGGCCAGACCCCAAGGTGGACAGTCCTGGTCCCACCTGGCTCCCTGGCCCTCCCTGACCAGCCTGGGGCTTTGTTTCACAGGCAGCCACCTGGACAGCCACCGGAGGATGGCCCCTACCCCCATCCCCACCCGGAGCCCATCGGACTCCAGCACGGCTTCTACCCCTATTGCCGAACAGATTGAGCGGGCTCTGGATGAGGTCACATCCTCGCAGCCTCCACCACTGCCACCGCCACCCCCTCAAGGTGAGTGAGGGGCTACACCCTAGCTACGCTGGGGCTCCCACCAGTCCCTGGGCTGGCACCCCCATGTGGCCATGGTGACAACTCAGGGATCTGAGCCCTCCGCCGCCACCCAGAGTGTCTTGCGGTGGCTGTGGCCAGGAGGAGCCCTGGTGTTGCGGTCCGACCTGCTGTCTCTTGACCTCAGCGGTTCTCCCTGCAACGGGGATCGGCCTTCCTCCTGGCGCTGCAGAGCAGATTGAAGACCTGAGGAGATAAAGGGGGCTGCAAGGCCCAGGGGGTGTGCTGGAAGGCGCTCTGTGGAGCTCTTAGTGGAAGCCTTCAATTCTGGAAGCCAGTGACTCCTCAGTGGGTGGGCTGAGTAGAGTAGCGTGGCTGCCCCAGCCTGCGTCCTTTACCAGGATGCTGACTACATGCCTATCCTCCATGTGTGCTCTGACAGAGACCCAGGAGCCTGGGCCCAGCCTGGATAGTGAAGAGACCAGCCAAGAGGCCAGAGCAGCAATCCCTGAGTCCTGGGCCAGCCCCACGGAGGAGCCCCCACAGGCACCGGAGCCTCCCCCGGGGCAAGGCAGCCCCACGGAGGACTTGATGTTCACGTCTCCAGAGCAGGCTGTCCTGGCTGCCCCTCTGGAACCTGCCGTGGCCAACGCTGTCGCAGCTGACGCCCCGGCCGCTGATGCCATTGAAACCGACACTGCCACTGCTGACACCACTGTTGCCCACACTGTCACCCCCACCACGGCCAGCCTCATTGACCTATGGCCTGGCAATGGGGAAGAGGCCTCCACAGCCCAGGCTGAGCCTAGGGTGCCCACACCTCCCTTGGGTGCCGAGGTCACTCTGGCAGAGGTCCCCCTGCTAGATGAGGGGGCTGAGGAGCCACTGCCACTGGCAGGCAAAGGCTGTGCCAATCTTCTCAATTTTGATGAGCTGCCTGAGCCGCCAGCTACCTTCTGTGACCCAGAGGAGGAAATAGAAGGGGAACCCCTAGCTTCCCCCCAGGTCCCAACTCTGACCTCAGCTCTAGAGGAGCTGGATCAGGAGCCAGAGCTGGAGCCAGAGCCAGAGCCCCACCTGCTGACCAATGGCGAGACCACCCAGAAGGAGGGGACTCAGGTGGGGCAGGGACAGCCTGGTGGAAGGGGTGATGGGAGGGCTTCTAGCAGGGGGTACATCATTTCTCTGCCACCCACATTATTAGAGGGAAGCTCCATACGGTACTTCCTCCTTGGGCCTGCTTTGCTTTTTTGTCGAAGGCAGGCGTATGTTTCCCTGGAAACCACTGATGGAATCACTGGTTGCTGGGGAAACGAGCTCAGGCCTGGTAGGTCAGCCCTAGTCCTCCTGGGTGGGACTCAGTGACCTGGAGCTTTCGTCCTGCAGGCCAGTGAGGGGTACTTCAGCCAATCACAGGAGGAGGAGTTCGCCCAATCGGAAGAGCTGTGTGCGAAGGCCCCGCCACCTGTGTTCTACAATAAACCTCCAGGTGAGTATTAGGGTGGGAGATGGGAGGAATTCCGGTAGGGGGGCTGGGTTCCGGTGTGAACATGTGCGCGTCCACGCACACAATCGGTTGGCGGTGCTGGGTTCAAGTGTTTGCGCACACACACAGCCACGGCTCCTAGGGGTTGGGGGACATAGCCGTGGATCTGCCGGGCCTTAACTCCCCTCCCTTCCCAATATCACAGAAATCGACATCACCTGCTGGGATGCAGACCCAGTACCAGAAGAGGAGGAGGGCTTCGAGGGCGGTGATTAGCGGTGGCGCCCGCCCTCAGGCTGCCCTTGCCAAGGCTGCCCACCTGTGCTGGCCTCTGGCCAGACGGCCCGCCGCGCCTGCACTCGCAGCAGCTCCGCCTGGCACCCACTCCGGATTCCGGCCCTGGCCCGGGACTTGGCCGCTTCCTTACCCACAGGGCCTGACTTTTACAGCTTTTCTCTTTTTTTTAAAGTTGATAGGAGACTTGTACAGTTGACTGGTTTTCCTCCCGTTGGTAGTTGAGACGCTGTTGCAAATTCTACCCTGTCCCCGCCCGGTCCAGATTGTAGCTCTTAGTCCTCCCTGCTCACTCAAGCTGGCCGGGGTGGAGGCCTCACTCTACTTGGGGCCTGGCGTCGGGGGAGCTCTGGTGGGAAAATGTCCCACCTCTTTTCCTAGTTTTATGTTTCTTGGAAAAATATCACTTTGTATTCTCTGTCCAGGGCTTCAGATATTTTGCACGAATTTTAAAACATGGCAATAAATGGCTCGTGGGCTCTGGCTCCCTGGGACCCCCTCCCCGCCCATCTCTTGACCCCTCCCCGCCTGGCCCAAAGGAAGTAGGCCCAGCTGGGGCCCCTCAGCTTCCAGGCCCTTTCCTGCCCCCCTCCTGCTGGGCAGGTCCCAAGCTGGAGGCCCTAGGCGCGGATCAGGTCAGGGCTATCAGTGGGGCCCGGGGCTTGGACGGCCCCTCCCCAACTCCTCCCTCTTTGCTTGGGTTCCTTTTTCACGTTCAGTAACTGTTTTTTGGAAAGCACAAACTTCTGTAACGGGTCGTGCTCATGTCTGTTAATAAAGAAATCCAGATCCCTTCAGGCCTGCGGCTTCGGGCCTCTAGGGGCAGATCTTGGGTGTGCCGCCTGCCCTGACCCCAATTCCCAACTCTTCCTACCTCCAAGGTCACTGGGGCCACCCTCACCTTGATCTGATGGGCAGGAAAGGTAGAGTCTGGGGCTCCCAGGGGAACCAGCCTATGAACTTAGGTTCTGCACCCTCAGGCCAGTTTGTAGCCAAAAGGTGCCCTCAGGTTCTGTCCCACCAAGGCCCAGGCACGCCTGGCTACCAGAACCTTGGGCTCAAGCAGTGGGTGTCCCCTCCGCTTGTACCAAACCAGATCACACACCTTTATTTTCCTCAAAATGTAACAAACGGGGTAAGAAATCCCTCCCTCCCCGCCCCCCCCCCCCCCGCAGTCCAAGGGAAGCATTTAAAAAGCCCCGCAGTCAGGCCACAAGTCCGTGCGGGTGGGGCCCAGAACGCCGCGCTCCCCTCTATACGGCTGTAGTCCTCCCGAACAAGGGGATGGAGACCGGCAGACGCCAAGCTCCATGCTCCAGCGGCTCGCGGCTGCTGAGCTCGGAGTCGGTCCAGCTGGGGAAGACCCGGCGGCCACGGTCCGCTTGCAGACAGAGCGCGGGGCAGGGTGGCGCGGGCCGTGGAGCGCTGGGCAGGTGCAGTGCCGACGTGTAACCCCTGTCCAGGAAGAGCGGCTTGTAGCTGGGCGGCGGCTGCTCCTGTTTCTCCGAGCTATCTCGGCGGCTCAAAAAGGGTGTGACGATCTTGCGATAGAGGCCGCGCGTGTCCGTGAGCACCTCACTGTAGGGCGGCGGCGGCTCGGCCATCAGCACCGCCTCTTCATAGCACGGTGGCTTGGACATGTCCGATTCCGCTGCAGAGTAGGAAGCGGTCCAAAGGGTGAGGCCCCCTGTCCCCCTACGGAGGCCCTGGCCAGCTGCCAACCCCAGGCCCAGCCCGCTTCCTCCAAGATACCCAGCGGGGCTGTCGAGTGGAAGCCTCACTGGTCAGCAGCGACCCCGCCCACCCTTAGTGGCCCGCGTTGCACCCCCACCCCCCCCGGCGGAGGTCTGGACTTACCTTGGCGTGGGTAGCTCCAAGGCCTCGGCGGCACCGCTAGGTGCGCCGGCGGCGGGTGCGGAAGCGCGTGGTGGTGTGCGTGCGCGTGTGCGTGTGGCTGCGCCGGCCCGTGGTGCAGCAGAGGGTGGACGTGCACGTGCTGATGCGCGTGCGCCTGCGCCTCGAGGCGGCCGCGCTGCGGTGGTGGCGGCGGCGCCAAGCCTGGGGGGCTTCCAGCCAGGCTGCCCTCGAGCTCCAGGGGTTCCAGCTCGAGGGCGCGCAGGTTCTGCTCACGTAGTCGCTCCTCCTGTCGCCGTTTGAGGCGGCGACGCAGAAAGCTGCAGAAGCAGCAGAGTAGGACGATGAGACCCCAGATGAGCCAGAAACCGGCGAAGCACGTGAGGAACGTGTAAGTGCCCTGGGACATAACCATGGCGGCGGCGGGGCGGCGGGTCCTCGGCTGCTTCACTGGACACTGGGCTCCTCTGCGTGGCCCCGGGCCCGCGCCACGCTCCCAGGCGCCGCCAGCGTCACTCGGGGACCTGCGGCCGGGGGCTGCCCGCGGCGGGGCTCAAGTCGTGCGCGCGCCGGCGGGGGACAGCAGCAGCGGCGCCCGCTCCTTCCCATGGCGCCGGTGGGCGCGCGGGCGGGCCTCACCCAGGGCCGCGCGGAACCTGTAGGACAGACACAGGGCGCGGTGAAGGCGCGCTGCAGTCCCGTACGACTTCCCTGCCCGCTCCCGTGCCCTGCGCAGTTCCGGGGAAGCCTCCTCTGCGGGAACCCCCGCACTCCCCGGGGGGCCGCTGACGTCACCGAGGAGGATGACGTCACACATCGAGGTTTCCCCGGTAGGGTTTTCCCGGATCTGAGACTCGGCCACCGCTGCCGCTGCCGCGCTAGGAGACTCCAGGCGCACCAGCAGAGGGCGTGCGAAAGCCAGACTCAGCCTCAGTGGGCGCGCGAAGTTCGCCACTCCAGAGGGTACCACAGTTCGGAAAGGATTTCAGAGGCCCGTGGATAGACCCCCAGGGCGCAGAGGAGGTGTCTCGGCGGGCGGCCCACCTCCTACAGCCCCACAGTCCGCCACTGACGCCCAGCTTCAGCCCAGTGCATACGCCTTGCAGCCCCTGGCACTCTAGGCCTTGTACGCGCTCCTACCCTTGGCCACCCAGAGCATGGAACAACCAGGCTCGCACTGCGGGCTCCTGGCTGTCGCCGCTCTCGTAGAGGGGGCTCAGGCGGGGTCGTTCCTGATATTACTGCGTGTCACAAGCCTGCCTTCGTCTGCACCGCCAGGCGTGGGCCGTTCCTTCTTTTCCTTTCCTCTAGGCGCCTCCGCCTGTCACATCCCAGCTCCCAGCTCCATTTCCCCACCCTCCTACCAATTCACAGTCCCTCTTGGACCTACCCTCCTAGCTCCTGTGCTTCGTATCGCTTCCCCTCAATCCCTTTCCGTTTCTGCAGAGGGTAGGAAAAGTAGTTCGTTTGCTTACTGTATCACCTGGTCTCTCATCACTCCAGATGGGCACGTCTAGTTCTGCCTCCTCCTCTCCACAGCCAGGGTTTAGAGGGGAACCTTGCATCCTAAGAGGTATGTAGGAAGGAACCCTGACTGCGGAGTGACGGGTGGCAGGCGACTGTTCACCACCCCTGCAGAACAGAAGTGTGCCCTTCTTGAATGCCTTCTAACTATCTAGGGCTTTCACATACAACCCTTTTGGGGTAACTATAGTTATTCATATTTTACAGATGAGGGAGGGGGGAAGCAATTAAGTGTGTAAATGGCAGATGGCAGTGCCTTAATTTGAACCCGAGCCTGGCCACAAAACCCTAACCAGGGGTGGGAGAGTACTGCTGCTTGAGCTACTCTGTGGGCCTCTTCCAAGAGCCCCCATGGACCCCCCCCTCCCTTCGTCAGCATGTCCAACACACACACATTTAGCTTTGGGGGCCATGGTGGGCCTGAGCCCTAAGCAGGGGTCTCCACATCAAGCTGTCTCAGACTGTTCTGGTAACAGGCCGGGGGGAAGCCAGGCCAGGGGCCACCCCACACTTCTCCCCAGATGGCTCCTGTCTAATTCTGTGGCTGCCTTGTGCCATGTGCCACTTGGTCCCCGTGCCAGTCCATTTCTCCTGGGCCTGTGTTCCAGAACAGACAATGACAAGAACAATAGCTCCACCCGCCCCCTCCACAACCCTGCCATGAAGCTGCCATGGCGACGCAGCCCGGATGAAAACACGATGCTGCCAGTCACTGGGAGTTAATTAAATCTGTTGTTCTCCTTTTCCTGAGCCCACAGGAATTTTCAGGAATGCTCTGAGGAAGCTGGCAATGACTAGAGGGCCCCTTGGCCTGCACAGCAGGAACAGCTCCAGGTCAGAAAAGGTACTTCTGGGGCTGGAGGTGATGGAGTTCAGCTGAATTAGAAATAGAAATACCTGCCAAGAACTGTCTACTGCATGTCAGGCCTTGTTCTAGACCCTTTCCTTTCAGAATCTCATGTGATATGTAATGCCACCTGCTCGGCGGGGGCCCATTTGACAGATGAGGAGATAGGCTCTTACAGAGAAACAACCTGCCCAGGTCCCACAGCTAATAAGGGGAGGAGCTAGGATTTAGTCTGAGTCTAAGTCCAGAGTCTGTCAAGATACCTTCCCTTATGTGGCCACTGGGGTGTAGAGGAAGAGCCCAGTGCATGTGAGCACTTGGTATGTGAAGATTTGGCAGCCACGGAGACACTGGGCCAACCGGCTAACTTGTAGGCAAAACGCACCTTCCTGTTCCTTCCCAGCAAGACCCTGGTGCTTCTGGCCACCAGCCCTCAGCTCAAGAGTAGGAAAAGGCTATAGGGTGGAGAAACAGGGTGGCAGCTCCAAATTTAACAGGGAACAAAGGGCAGACCGCCCTGAGGTAGTGAGAGCAGTAGGGTGTGTGGCTGCAGGCCACATCCAGGACCCCCTAGGTGCCAATGTGGCTCATCAGCCAGGAGGCAGGACCCACTGCCATATTTTACAGATTAGGGCACTGCAGGTCCGAGAAAGGAAGGCTCTCTGATGTCACACTGTACCAATACCCAGTTTGAGTGTCAGGGGTTTGATGCTAAACACTCCCTCCTGGACTACTTCATTCCATGGTGCTCTGGCAGGCCCAGAGGGCATGAATCCTGCCTGAGGCCTCCCACCTGCCTTTGTCTAGTCCACAGGAGTTGCTCAGTACATCTCATCTAATCCACAGTTTGTGCTCAATACATAAACATCAAGAGAGTCATTCAGACCTTTCCAGAGGCTCTTCCTGACAGGCCAGGCTTCTCTAAGCTTCCTCCATGCTTCTGTGCATGTTCCTGCCTGTCTAGGGAGCCCTTCTGCGCAGACCCCACCTGAAGCCTCTTACTCACAGCCACAACTTCCCCATCCCCTCCAGACGGTCCAGAGCCAATACTGCACTTGTCCAGCTCCAACTGTGTGCTAGGGGTGGTGCCTTCTGATGGATTCATCCTTAAGCCTGCCATTTTATGATTGGTCTCTTCATTCTCTTTCCTTACCTTCTTGCAGGTTATTTGAATATTTTTTAGGATTCCATCTTGATTTATTTGTAGAATTTGTGAGTGTATTGCTTTGTATGTTTTTTTTTTTCCCTTTTTTAAAAGATTTTATTTATTTGACAGAGAGAGAGAGAGACAGCAAGAGAGGGAGCACAAGCAGGGGCAGAGCAAGAGGGAGAAGCAGGCTTCCCGCTGAGCTGGGAGCCCAACACAGGGCTCTATCACAGGACCCTGGGATCATGACTTAAGCCCAAGGCAGATGCTTAATGACTGAGCCACCCAGGCGCCCCTCTGTATGGTTTTCTTATGCCACACACTCACTGGGAGTATAGTGGGAGGACAAAAATGAGATACTAGGGGATGAGTGTCTTAAGCCCTATGATGCTAGTCTCCTTGTCAGTGACCATGGTGAAAACTGACCTAGTTCATGCCAAGGATTTGGAGATGCCCAACAACGTGAGTGTGGATGATGGAGGCTTCTGAGCTGGGGATACAGAGATGTGTAAGTCCTTACGGCACTCTGCCTGAAGGCCAGACATCACAAATCATTCTCAGGAATCCTACAAACTAGTTAGCATTCCATTTGACAGATGAGAGCACTTAGTTCCCAGGGACTCAGTGGTACCCAAGGTCACACAGATTTCTTATTCTGGGGCCTGACACACTGCTGGGGGCACCTACCACCTTGTTCCTCTTCATGAAGAACCCCACCAATCCAGTCTTAGACCCCGAAGATCTGTTAAATCCTTTATCTCAGTAAACGGCCCACCATCCATTCAATCCTGGTCTTTTGCAGGGCGCCTGGGCAGCTCAGTTAGGCATCCAACTGTCGATTTTGGTTCACGTCATATCTCAGGGTCTGAGACTGAGCCCTACATCGGGCTCTGTGCTCAGTACAGAGTCTGCTTGAGAGTCCCTCTCTCCCTCTACCCCTCCCCCTGGTCATGTTCCCTCTCTAAAATAAAATCTTTAAAAAAAAAAAGTAAATCCGGGACGCCTGGGTGGCTCAGTTGGTTGGACGACTGCCTTCGGCTCAGGTCATGATCCTGGAGTCCTGGGATCGAGTCCCGCATCGGGCTCCCAGCTCCACGGGGAGTCTGCTTCTCTCTCTGACCTTCTCTTCGCTTGTGCTCTCTCTCACTGTCTCTCTCTCTCTCAAATAAATAAATAAAATCTTTAAAAAAAAAAAAAAAAGTAAATCCTGTTCTTTTTATGCTCAGTGCACTGTGCCTTCGTCTGTCTACTTCCTTTGGTCCCCCAGCCACTGCCTTGGCCAAGCCACCATCATCTCTCACCTGGGCCCCTGTTGCCATGCTTGCCACTGCTCTCTCTACTTCCATGTTGGGCCCCTGCCCAGCCTACGCACTTTCCATGTTGCCCATTTCCCCCAGGCCCTCTCCTGCCTGAGCCCTCTGGCAACTCCCCACCACTTCAGGAGGCAGCCCAGCTCTTTAAGACAGTTTAGATGGGTGCCTCTCAACCTTGAATGAGCATGAGACCCATAGGGAGGGCTTGTTAAAACAGAGTGTTGGGCTCTGCTCCCAGTGTTTGGTTCAGTAGGTCAGGGTTGGACCTGAGAGTTTGCATTTCTAACAAATTCCCAGCAGATACTAATGTTGTGGTCCAGAGAGCACACTTTAAGAACTGACCTAGATCATGGCTTCTGGGATGAGTTCCTGCCAAGGCATCTGCAGCCTCACCTCTCAGTGCCCTTCCCTCCGCAACCAGCCCATGTTCCCATCCTAGCTGCTCAGAGTCCTGCTTTCTTCCCCCGAGGGGCCTGTGACACAGCCTCAAAGCTCTTGCCCCCACACTTCTCACCTTCATGGCCTCACTCTAACTTTGCTGGACAAGTCAGCTCCAGGCCACCTCACTCCCCGGGTCGGATAAGAAGCCCAGGGATAGGGCAGTGTGCTCTAGCTGCTTGTGTGCAACTCCAGAGGTGGCATCTGTCTTGTCATCTGGCATGTAGCCGCTCCAACACCACTTGTTGGGGTGACTGGATGATGCCCAGTTCCCTGTTTGGTCTTTTAGCCGTAGGACAGGGAGCACCTCAGGAGCTGGGTCTGAAACCCACTCACTCCTGGGAAAGGTCAGCTGTTTACCAGAAAGTCACTGAGAGAGATGCCATCATCCAGCTCTTGGCCCTTGCAAGCCAGTTTACAAATGAGATGAGGATCCCTGTATCCATGTGAACAAGAGGAAACTAGAAGCCTATGTCAGGGGCTCTGGAATGGACGGAGGGAATCCCAGACAGCAGGGCTCTGGGTCATAACGTTCCCCAGATATAAGGCCAGAGCTGCTGATCAAGTGAAGGGACAGGGACTCAGACTAGGGGACAGAGGGAGGGCAAATGTGGGGTACAGAGTGAGGATGGGATGGGAGAAGTTACTGCTAACCTGTCCTGCATGCCCAGCACATGCCAGGCCCACTGCAGGCCTCTTCACATTCATGATCTCAGGGACACCCAGGAGGTGGCTGCTGCCATCCCAATTCTCCAGAAAAGGAGGTGGGGCCAGTTCAGGCCCACACAGGCAGGTGGCTGTGACACCCAGGTGACTGCAAAGCCCCCTGTCCTGGCAGGAAGGGCATTTCAGGCAGGGCCTGGTGACAATTTTATACTCCTCCCACACCACGACACGTGAACTGAGGCCAGAGAGAGAGGACTGCCGCCGCAGTCAGCCAGGCATAGAGCTGACCAGAGCCTCATTCCAGCTCAGCCAAGGTACTGGCTTGGCACCCTTGCCTATAGGTAACACCTCTGTGACCCCCACCCTGGCACTGGGCCTGGAACCCAGAGGTTGGAAACTGCAAACAGGACAACAGAGACTGGGGTCACAGACAGCTTGTAGGCAGAGAGGCCCTATGTGGCTCAGTGTCTACTGTACCCACATCAATCCTTCCAAGGGAATTAGCCACACCTCAGGGGCTAAGGGGAGATGAGGATGCCCTCTTCTGAGAGGCAGCATATGTAACACGCAGGGCACTGAAGGGACAGCCTAGGGCTCAAATCCTGCTTCTGCCTTGATCAGGCTGTGTGGCCCCATCCCAGTTGTTCCCACTCCTGGGCTGAAGTTTCTTTGCCTATAAGACAGGGGCGATGCGATCGGCCTAACATTGGCAAGGGAGGAGCAAAACTGCTGAAGGAAGTGAAAATCCTTCAAGACTGGTGTACACAGCTGCACATGACAAACCAAATGGCAGCACTTTGCAGCCTCAAGAGGCTCAAATATGGAAACCAGCCCATGGTGCTACATCTACACAAGCCTGGGAGTGGCCCAGTAAAAACTGCCATCGCCTTTCCACAGACCAGAGGTCACCACCTTGTGACTCTCAGGCTGGACACAGATCATGGGCATGTTTTTGGGCCCACAATCAATTTTTTAAAATATTCCGATCAGTTGCCAAATTTAAAACCCAGGAGATTTTACATAAAAGTCTGGATTTTTGGTTCATCTTGATAATTCTCTGGTCATTCCAAGTCCACATTCTCACAGAGTGACATAGACAGACTGTAGCTGAGTAGCTCCCTGGCCCACCTCATTCCATTGCTTCCTGGGCCCTAGATGCATTTGGGTTTCCAGTCCCTGAACTAGAGTGAGCACCCACAGCAGCTAGCACTACATAGACCCATGATTGCTGAATTCGACCACAGCCAAGGTTGCAAGCTGATCAAGCCACAGAGCCCCAAAACCAAGAACTAGGGCCTTGGGGGTTTCCCAGGTAACTGAAGTAGCCCTCCCTGCTCGGGTTTACCCAGAGAGAAAATGGAGGAAGGGAGCCAGCCCAGCAGTATCACAGTCCCATAGAGCATCTGGGTGAGCAAGAATCTAGCTGAGTTTGCTGGAAGAAGGCAAGGTGTGCTAAGGCTGGAAAGACATGGTAATTTCCTCACTGGAAGAATATGAAAGAAAGTTAAGGCTGCTCCTCTAGAAGGCCCTCCAGTCCTTTTCTGCCTGGGTCACAAGAGATGGTGTGGCAGGCAGAGAGCAGCTGTGCCAGCAGAAAACTTTCACTGAAAACCTAGCTCCACAACTTACTGATTGTGTGACCCTGGGGAAATCACTTTACCTCTCTGAGCCTCGGGAGTCTACATCTCTAAAATGGGGATAATAAACTTACCTTGTACAACCAATGAAAGGATTAAGGGATAATGGATGCAGAACACTCAACACAAGTCTCACACAGAGCCAGGACAGAATGAAATGAGCCGGTGAATAATTCCAAAGGCATTCCTGCCTGCAGGAGGGAGACTCAGGACTGACTCAGGGCACCACCCATCTAAGGGCATCTTATGCCAAGGCCTCAAATGCCTGGGATGATGGTCATCTCTGGTGCCCAAGACACTTTTCTGGATGGGAGAGGAAACCCAAGGATGGTTGTGGTCACTGGGATGTTGAGTGCAAGGTCTACGATTGGAGGCGGGCGTCTGCTGAGTCAGGTCTGGGAGAGCTGGCAGGAGGACCATTTCTCTCCCCAGCACTCGGCCACTGCCGGCTGGGGGAGGTTGGGAGAGGAGCCAGAGGTCATTTCCTCTGACTCAGCGGCCATTCTCCTCCCAGAGGAGCTCCCCTGGAGGACAGAGCATCTCCATGTGGCACTGGCCTGCCTGCCAGCCAACCTGCATGCCACCCAGTACAGTCTGGGCTTTGTGCTCAGACAAGAAAGGGACACTTGTGATCCAGACAATGGGCCAGGGCGCTCCCATTGGCCTGAGCTTCATCTTCCCTGGGTCAGCAATGTCCTTTCCTCTGCTCCTGCCCACTCTGCTCCCACCACTCCCAGGAGAATGGTGGCTTGGAACACGGAGCAGAAACCCACAACCGGCCCTAGCCGCGGTCTGACATATGCCCTGGCCGTGAGGAGGAGGATGTGAGCTTCTTTCTTCTCCCTGGGTAAGGAACATCGCCTCTGTGGCACCCAACTCGGGTCAGGCTATTTCGCAGGCGAGAGGTGGTAGAGGTGGTGGGGGTGCTGGAGCGCAGACGCCGGACCCAGCCTCCAAGCCTCCTCCTCCCGAGGCAGGCCCAGGGGCTGGGCCGCCCCCACGTTTGCAGCCACCCCAGGAGCCCTGCTGCGACGACTGCAGCCACGTGGGAGCCAGCTCGTGCCCACGGGGCCGCTCACCCCCCACCCCCATCTTCGACGAGCTGTGGAGGCAGGCACACCCAGACTGGCGAAGTTACCCCCACCGCTCCAGGGGTAGTCTCCGCACCCCCTCTTCCCCTGCGCCCCTAGGCTGCGGACCCGTTTGGGGTGGGGGAGGGGTGGGAGGGGGCGTCGCCGCCCCGCAGCCGCGTTGCCGGGGAGCGCAACCCCGTTGCTGTGGCAACCGTTTCCAAGCGAACCGGTGGCGGCTCGCGCCCGGCTTTGGCTCCCTCGCTCACTGGCGCCCTCCCTCTCTCTCCCTCCCTCCCCTCCCTCCCTACCTCCGGAGTGGGCTGGGGGAGGGGCTGGCCGGGGCGGGGGGTCCGGGGCGGCGACCCAGGGCCAGAGCGCGGAGCTGCCCGCGGGGAGGGGCTCAGCCCGGGATCATCTTCCTCCCGCGCTCCGGGCCCGCCCGGCCTGCCGCCGCCGCGGTACTCACGGGCCCAGGCATCCTCCTCGAGCTCGTCCTCCTGGCTCGGGGCAAGTGGCGCGGGCTCCGCGGACAGAGCCCCCGGCCGTGGGGGAGGCGGCGGCGGCACCCGGGAGCTGGCTGTGGCACGAAGGCGGCTGCGAGCGCTGGGCTGGAGCCGTGGGGCGCGCGCACGGGCGCGTACACGGCGCGTACCAGCCCGGCGTGCGCGCGCGCGCGGCAGCCGACAGAGGGCCCCCACCCCCAGGCACTCGCAGCCGAGGAGGCTGTCCTGGGAGCCGGAGGCGGAGGACCTGGCACCCACCTGCCGCGTGGAGACTCGCACGCGGGGCGCCGGGCTCACCCTGCACAGGGAAAGCACGCGCCACAGCTCCTGGCAACAGGCTGTCCGGAACGGGGCGCACGCAGGCAGACGGGGTGTACACAGTTGGCTGAGCACACATGATGCTCAAGCCGAACAGCCGAGGTCAAGGACCCTGACACACACACACACACACACACACACACACTCTCTCTCTTCAACCCGGAAAACACACACACGTCCACGCAGCGGCCACATCCTGAGAGGCACTGCACACATGCGCTGGGCAAGGGTTGGAGCAGGCCGGCCCCCCAGTGTCGTTCCAGCTTACCAATACACGGTCCCCTCCAAACTCACAGCCCCTCCCAGTGTGTCCCCAGTGAATATACATCACCACACGTCTACTAAAAAGTGGCACAGGAAGAACACAGCCCTGGTCTTCATGGACCCCACTCATCCTCAAGGAATAGCAGTGAGGCCTAGTAAGGGCCCCACTGTTCAGGGGGAGTCTAAACCTGGAGGTTCATCAGTCTCTCTTAATTGGGTTGTTTCTGGTCCAACTTCTCTGTCACACTTACGGTGATCTTCCAAAAACACCCTCCACCATCATACAGCTAGGACACTTTGATTTGCAAGTGACAGAACCCCAAAACAAATAGGTTTGAGCCCAGAGGTGTTTGACTCATCTAACTGAAAAGTCCAGAGGCAGATTTTAGCTGTGATTACAATTGGTTCCAGGTGTCCCCACAATGGTATCAGACATGTAACTGTTCTCTCCTCTCTGCATTCTTCTGTTTGCATCATTCTTGAAAATTCCTAGGTGGTGACAAGAATGACGCCACGGCTCTTGGTGTATATCCTGCCACCCAACCCCAGAACCCCAATTCTTTCCCAATAGTTCTAGCAAAGCCCTCCAAAAGACTCTTTGGCTTAGTGTCCATTGGTGAACGAATCCAGTTGGTCATGCCCAGGTGAGGGGATATATGTCCAGCCACCCAGTACCCATTTCCTTCTTGTTGGGTATAAGCACCCTATTTCATCAGGGGGGCTGACTGCATGCCATGGGTGTCATCAGGCTGGGCCCTTGAACCCAAGGGTCCTTCTCCCTGAGTGCACAGTGAGATTTCCTGCTGGACCTTTTGGGCTCCTTGGGTTTGCAGTCCAGCTCAACAATGCAGACATGGACATGGCTGTTGCATCTTGCTACTGGGGATTGTATCCTGATGAGAATGGGGTCTGTGACTAAGACCCTGGAGTGCCCCAGTCCCAGTCCTGGTTCTTCATGTTCCCCCATATCCTTTTAACACTCTGTTAGTTGGAGGACCGTTCTGTCACTTGCAACCAAAGATCTCTAACAGCCTCACCTGGTTCACACACTTTAGGTGTCTATGTATGCAGGGGGTGCAAACCCAGCCCCATCGAAACCACATGGACTAAGACAGGAGGTTTCCCAAAGTAAACATGGGGTGCTTTTTGTACATCCTAGGCAGACTTCCCAACACAACCAGCTGAAATCCTCTAGGGCTGCCCCTGCCTTCTAGATGAGGCCCCACATCCTCAACATGGGTTTCAGAGCCCTGCATGGTGCTCACGGACTTTGGCTCCACTTGCTTCCTTTACCCACCCATAACCACCCACTCCACCTCAAGCCATCCTAAGCCATCTAGCCATCTAGGAGGTCCTAGACCATCCATATGGCTCCTCCAACCAGGTACATCTGCTTCTGTGTCCTGGAAGGCACCAATTCTGAGACTTTTGTTCCAAGAGGCCTCCCTGCTTGGCGTTGACCCCCAGCCCCAGCCACTTAGCATTCCCAGCCCTGCCAGCTCTAGAACTATCTCCGCCACAGTGCTGATCACTCTGGGTCTTAAACTGTTCCCATTTCCGTCTCCCTACCAGGCTGAGCTCCAAACTGGTGGGGCCCTTGTCTCCATCTGGGTCCCCAGCTCCCACCACAGAGCTGGACTCACTGTGCCAAGAGCTTTAAGGTGAGCTGAACTGTAGCCAACAAGTTCCCTGGATGCCTCTCTAGCCCAAGGCGGGGAGCTCGGAGGGAGGTCTTGCCCATCTGCAGAGTGCTCCAGGGACCTACTGGTACAACTGGTACCCACTCGCCCTTATACACCTGCTCAGGGCTGGGCTTCAGCCAACTGATAACCTAACTGCCCTCCCACCAAAATAGAAGGGCAAATGCACCTCAGGCCCCAATTTCACACATCATGATTTGGATCCAACTTCACCTTTGGCTGGCTTCCTTGCCACTGTGCAACAACAGCTGACCAGCTGGAAGACCGTGGGCATGGCCCTCTCCCGTTTCCCTCAAGTTAACGGAAGCAGCAGCACACGCTCTACAGACCATCAAGAAGTGGGCCACCACCAGAGAGGCCCCTTCCACACTAAGTCAGTGCTTAGAACTTTCTGGATGCCCTTGAGATGGCTGTCAGCCTGGCATCCAGCACCCACTCCCCTAATTGGCAACAGTCCTGTCAGTGACCCAGGGGCAAAAGGAGGTGATAGGCTGCTTTCACAGATTCTCATTTCACAGCTGCCCTGAGAGGGGATGGGTATCACACCCACTTTTCTAGACAAGGGAAGGGCCTATGCAAAGCCAGCTTGAAAAGTGGCCTGGCTGACTTGAACCCAGAACTGTCTGACTGCATGTGGACCTATGGCACTGGTCCCAGCCCACAGGCAAGGAACAAACCCTTAATGTGGTTATAAAGCATCCTTAGAGGGCTGGGAGCACTGGGAGACTATGGTATGGCAACAGATCTATGAAGTCTGGGTCAGACTTGTCAAGACTGTCCTCTCCTTCACTGCATAGGTGGAATGCTATGGAATGTTCCCCAATCCCTCTGCCCCCAGGTGAATAAGTCTCCTTTAAGACCTGGCTCAGCTTTTCAGAGAACCCTGCCTAATGCCCTCATGGCTGGTCCCCACCCACACTTGCCACAGCCTAACTCCCAGCATCACCACTGTCTCACCTCTGCCCGCCACATTTCCTGCTTCCAGGGCTGAGGGATGGCTCTAGTTCGCTGGCCCTGGGCTGCAAACACAATAGGTGTCCGGGTAGGACAGCACTGGCGGATGTTTCTAACAGCAGCTTCCACCTTGCTCCCCAGGCTACTCCAAGCCCACAGCTGGTCACCAGACCACCCTGGCCATGGAGGGGACCCTTCCAGCTAAACCTGCCTCCCCAGTCCAGGTAGAGCCAAACTCTCAACCTAGTGGGGACCCAAGGCTTCTTCCCTCAGGCCCCATCCCATTTAGGAAGCTGAGAAACTCACTGGTGAGCCCAAAGGCCACTGAGGCCTGGCCGCCTGGAGAGGCTAGTCCAAGATCAGCTTAAGGGGCAGGGGGAGGGGGTGCAGGGCATGTTGGAAGGGTAGCCCCACCAGGCCCACCTCTAATCCCTTCCCACTTCCAGCAGGGCGAGGGAAGCAGAAAGACCCCTGGAACACCAGGAGCAAGAAAGAGGCAGGCAGGGCGGCTGGCCAGGTTTGTGCTCAGACTGTATTCACTCAGAGACACGTGGCAGCTTACATTGGACAAAACGAGTCATAAAAATTGGCTTTAAATACGGAAAAACCAGGGCCCTATAATCCCATGCTACCCTAACACTGGGACCAGGATGGCCATTACCACCTGGGAAGGACCAGAATCGGGGCCTGGAGTGCAGGCACACACACACCTCGGCCAATCCCCTTCACATACACGCACACGCTCACATACATACCCCACAGGCACACACAGGGAGGGATGGATTATTGCTGGGCACATGTCTATTGTTAAGAGGGGAGTCTGGAATGTTTGAAAGTTGGCCAGGGACAACCTCCTCCCCCCTTCCCACTGCCTGGGGCGTTTCTGCAAGAGGTGTCTTCAGGACAGGGCCCAGCATGAGGGACGAGGCACCCTGGGAGCTGGAAGGCAGAGGCAGACCCATCTGGGACAGCCTGGGCAGTGGACTGATGGGTCCCAGGGTCAGCCCAATCTCTGGTCACACTTTGGCACAGGCCTAGGGGATACAGAGGCCCCAGATCCAGCTTTGACAAGTGCTGAGAAGGGACAACAATGGACCCCAGAGGTGGTGGCCCGAGCCCAGGGCGGCAGAGGCAGGCATGAGTCTCACTCGGAGGTCGGCGGTGGCGAGCACAGTGCTGGGGGCTCAAGGGCCTTGTCTGGCCCAGTCTCGGCCTGTCCAAGCTGGGCCCAAGGAGCCTTGAGTTTGGCAGTGGCCCCTCTGCCAGCTCCAGGGTGGGTCTTAAGAACGCTCTGGTTGCTATATACATTCGTACAAATACATAAATACAGAAAGCCCCAAGCTCCACAGACAAGAGCTGAAGGGACGCACCTTTGTCCCAGGGACAGCCCAGGCCTTGCCCGAGCCCAGCCAGATCAGGGGCTGAGGGGCAGAGGACACCGGGGACAGCTCCGGCTGTGTTCCCCAGGCCACAACTCGCGTGGGCAATGGGGAAGACCACTGTGCAAAACTGTAAACAGCGCTCGGAGTAGCTGCTACCGCCAACCACCGGTGGGGGCCTCAGGCTGGGGGCTAGAGGCGGGTGGGGAGCTCGAGGCGGGTGGGGAGCTCTTCCTCACTGTCGCTGCAGTTCCCACAGCAATCCTGGAGGGATGGGGAAGACACGGAGGGAGAGAGGCAGAGCGAGTGCCATTAGCCACCAGTGCTACTACCCAGGCCGGCCCTGCCAGGAGCTGCCTGGAGCCATGCTCTGGGCTGGGGGCTCCCTGCGAGGGGCCTAGAGCAGCAGCTCAGGCCAGACATGTGTGGACATCAGCGCAGAGGATACTGACAGCAGGCTGAAGTAAGAGGGTCCAGGCAGATCTCGGGCTTCGCCAGAGCAAGGCCCTGTCTACACCCTCTCCCCCAGAGATGGTGGAGGCAGAGCATGGGGAGACAGATGGCTAAGCGAGGCCAGCAGCTTGAAGGTGCCAGGGTGCAGGGAACGAAGTAGTTGGGGGAAGGGGGGGAGCGGGCACCAGACTTCTTTCGCCCACATCTCGCCTCTGCCATGGAAGGGCTGCCCGTGGCTCCCCGAGGCCCGGCAGCAAGGCCAACCCACGGGGAGCCCACACTGCTCACCTCTGGAAAGAGAAAAGAGGCCGTGAGCCCAGCCAGGGGTAGGGGACAGGCGGGAATGAGGCCAGAGACCCTGGGCACACGTGGCGCGGTTGGAAGAGGCCCGCTCCCAGCACGCGCGGGCACCAGCTCTGCCTCCCGCCCACCGTCCCCTGGAGCTAGGCGAGGGGCCGGGCCGGGATGCCACTGGGGCTTACCTGACGGCTGAAGAGTCTCTGCAGCAGTCCCTTCTTGGGGGGCGCAGGGGGCTGACCCTTCCAGTCCAGGTCTGGGGGAACCGAGCCATCAAGCCCAAAGACATTCAGCTCCTGGAAGCACTCCGTCTCCACCATCTGCCCAACCACAGGCAGCGGTGAGAGCCAGCTCCGGGCCTCTGCTCTGGAGCCCAGCCCACCAGCTGGGCAGCTCCTTACCTCATTCTGCCAGGGGATGGGCACACTGCCCGTGGCAAACTTCTGGTAGAAGTCCTGGTCAGTGGGCTCCAGCTCCACGCCCTTTACTGTGGAAAACTGTTCGATGTCCAGAACATCCTTGCAGTAAATGGCCTGGGGCTGGTGCGGACGGAAACAGCAGTCAGACGGAAGCAAGACACTCACAGGCAGGCACACACATATGCTTGCCCACCTACATGCACACGGGCAGCTCAGCCCTGAAAGTCACCCGAGCCTTGGCCTGGCTGTGCTCCAACCCTTGCAGCTCTCGGATTTGGAGTCAGAAACTAGGTGCCCCATGCACTTGCTAAGCACGGCAGTCCCTTCTTGTTGAGGTCTTTTCCACTCTGTAAACTGGGGGTTATTAACCCTCATTGCTTCTGACTGGTGAGGCTTCATAAAGGCCATGCCTCCTGTCAATGGGAGCTGACTGGCTGCAGCCAAGCAGCCCTGCAGTGCCTTAGGGAATCAGTGACAGGCACCCCCTCTACCCACACACAGCCGTCTGGGGGTACAGTGCAGGCGGGATCTTAGCTGCCTGAGCTAAGCATCCCCATGCAGGGCCTGGCTCTGATGGGTCCTCTGTCCCAAGATGTTCCAATGGCCTGCCCTATCCCCTCAAGCTTCATAGACAAGCCGAGGATTAGAACAGTCCTCCCAAGTCCCCACACCCTCAGGGCCCCTCCTGGGAGCCCACCTCACTCCAGAAGGCCAGTGTCTTTTTTATCCTTGCATTGTTTTCTAAATTCTACTATTAAGGATGTCAATTAAAACAACATTGTCAAAGGGGCGCCTGGGTGGCTCAGTGGGTTAAGCCCCTGCCTTCGGCTCAGGTCATGATCCCAGGGTCCTGGGATTGAGCCCCACATCAGGCTCTCTGCTCGGCAGGGAGCCTGCTTCCCCCACCTCTCTGCCTGCCTCTCTGCCAATGAAATGATCTCTGCCTGTCAAGTAAGTAGATTCTTTAAAAACAACAACATCATCATCATGTAAAATGGTACAGCTACTTTGGAAAACAATCTGGCATTTCCCCAAAAGGTTAAATGCAGCGTTACCATATTAGCCAGCAGTTCCATCCTGGGTATATATCCAAGAAAAATGAAAACATAGGTCTCCACCAGCACTTGCATGCCAATGTTCATAATAGAAGAATTATTCACTATAAGCCCAAAGTGGGAACAACTCCAATGTCCATCCACTGATAAACAAAATGTGGCATACTCAAACAAAGGAGTATTATTCAGTAATAAAAAAGGAAGAAAGTAGGGGCACCTGGGTGGCTCAGTCAGTTAAGTGTCTGCTTTCAGCTCAGGTCATGATTGAGTCCCATGTAAGGAACCCCTTCTCAGTGGGGAGTCTGCTTCTCCCTCTCCCTTTGCCTATTCCCCGCTTTGCTCTCTCTCAAATAGTCTTTTAAAAAGGCAGGGGGTTGGGGGGCCTGGGTGGCTCAGGTAGTTAAGCATCTGCCTTCAGCTCAGGTCACGATCCCAGGATGCTGGAATCGGGCCCCACATTAGGCTTCCTGCTCAGGGGGGTGTCTGCTTCTCCCTCTCCCTCTGTGCCTCCCCACCACTCATGTGCTCTCTCTCTCTCAAATAAATAAAATCTTAAAAAAAAAAAAAAAAAAAAGGAACAAAGTACAGGCTACAATACTGATGAACCTTGAAAACATTACACTAAGTGAAAGAAGCCAGTCACAAAGGACCACATATTATATAACACCATTTGCATGAAATGTCCAGGACAGGCAAATATACAGAGACAGAAAGTGGATGAGTGACTGCCAAGGCCACAGGGAGAGGAAAATGGGGAATGAGTGCTAATGGGCACTCATTTTGTTGGGTGGGAGGAAAGGGGTGATGTGAATGTTCTAAAATCATTATGGTGATGGCTGCACAACTCTGAATATGCCAAAAGTCATTGAGTCACACGCTTTAAACGAGTGAATTATAGGGTATGTGCATTAAATCTCAACAAAGCTATTAAAATAGTATCAGTATCAAACTTGCTTCTTCTCTGTTCTGTCTAAAAAGTTAAAGTCCAGAGCACTGATTTTCTAACTTTGAAGACTCAGGGGTGGTGGGATGATTTCAAGGTTAGATGAGAAGATGTACACCAGAAGCAGGGGGAAACCTGATTGTGGGGTCAGCCCCAAGGCAGGCTGCTCTCAGTTCAATCACTCACAGCAAGGCCCACACCCCAGGATGTTGGCGAGGCCAACAAGGCACAATTCTTCCTAGCTGGCCACCCATTTGTACTCACCCTCTCTAGCCCTGCCCCAACCCCTCACAGGCCTGCCTGCTCAAGCCCCGCCCACCACCCCCAGGCCCTGTCACACTTAGAATAAAACCCTGTGCCTCTCCCAGCCCACGCTCACTCCTGCCACACTGGCCACCTCGATGATCTTTCCCTCGAGGCTTCTCCTTCTCCCTGGAATGCTCTCACCCCAAAACTCGGCCCAGCTCTCTCCTTCACATTTTTAGGCTTCTGCTTAACCATCAGGTCCACCCTGTCTAAAAATACTCCCACCCCCATCATTCCTTATCTCTCCCTTAGCCGCATTTATCCTTTTGACATTAGCTGCTATTCTTTTTCTCTTACTTCGGCATGCTCTCCTCTACAACAGGAAGGCAGGACTGGGTCCTGCTGACCTCTTTATCTCCAAGCTCTGGCACTTATGGGCACTAGACATTTGCCGAATGAATACATAGTCACTGTGTGGCTGACAGCCATCAGGCTGGCCTGCCAGTGACCTGTCAATGCCAGGACCCAGTCCTCTTACACATGGGAGGAAGGCATGCACATAACTTTATCCTGGCCACTCACAACGTTCCCTGTGACTGTGACTTCACACACAGAAGCCTGAACTCAGTGTGAGGACAATTCACAGGATGAAGCAAAGCCGAGGGATCAAGTCCTGCCAACACTGCACGAAACCCTGATGCGGGCTCGACGCTATGACCTTCTGGCCAAATGAACGAATGAGCTCCATGCCAGACAGAAGCTTTAGCTGGGCTTCTGCCACCTGGAATATGATGACTCGAGGATGTCTCTGCCCATGGGACGCCTAACCCCCCAAGATACTCAGTAAATGGGTGAGACTCTGCAAGGGTGACATCAGCACCACGAGGTGTGGTGGGCGCTGATATTCAGCCCCTGACCCCTGCTGACAACAGGCATGTTGGTTTTCCATCAGGAACCCAACCTCCCCCACTCGCTGTGGGTCAGGTGGGCAAGTGATCCAAGTGTGGCCGCTGAGGGGCTTCCGAACAATCAGTGGCAATAAGCATTAGATTTAGGACATTTTTCCCCCTGTTTTAGGACTACTTTTGAAATTATTGGGCAAGAGGTACACTGTGTCTCCTGGGCTGGCTAAGCTGGTAGGACGTGGACCTGAAATGCTGGGTCTACCACTGCCATACCCTAGAGAGAGCTGCCAGAGAGTAAAGACCGCACGCTGGCCAGTCCAGCGTGGGGGAGAGGAAGAGGGAATCCCTGGCAACACTGCTGGAGCCCCAGGTCCGGGCATGCCCAAAGCAAGATCAATCCTGAGGCTTTCCACCTGTGAGAGCCCACTGAATTCTGTCCTGTCGGCCGAGCCATTTGGGTTGGGTTTCCTGACACTTAAACTGAAGGTGTCCTGACCGCGCCTCCGAGAGCCCTGAAACCCGAGCCCTCCACCGCCTGCCCCAGCGCAGTGCGGCCCGCCCTCAGCAGGAGTGGAAAGCACTAACGTCAGGCTTGAAGGGTGGCTCCTGCATGCCAGCTCCCAGCCGCTTGAAGTTCAGCTTCTTGAAGAGGGGGTGTTCCTTCACTTCGCGGGCACCACCTCCACGACACCCCAGGCGCTCAGCGGGGTCCTTGCACAGGAGCTACAGTGGGGCAGGGGCGGTCGAGGTGGCCCGGGCAAGGAGGCCGCCGTGTACCACCCCCACCCCATCTCCACGCCTAGCCAGCCTGCCTCCTAACGGCCACCATACCTGGGAGCAGAGCGAGCGGGCCTGCGGGGAAAAGCGCTCCGAGTATTCCTCAGGCACCTCCTTCACTAACCGCTCCACCTCCTCTCGCTTGATTTTCTTTTTCCTCTGCTGGAAGGGGGACTGGCCTGCGATCATCTCATAGAGGAGGCAGCCCAGCGCCCACCAGTCTGGGCTGAATGTGTACCGTTCATTCTTCACCACCTCTGGAGCTGGGCAGCGGGGAAAAGAGGAGTGAGGGCCCGGCGGCAGGCACCGCCTGGGAGGGACGTCAGCACATGGGATGGCCCCTGCCCCACCAAAAGGGGCCAATGTGGCCCTGCAGAAGGCCAGATTTGGCAACTTTTCAAGAGAAGTCAGAAATCTGTGTTTTTAAGGTGAGGCTGTCCAGCCTATCATATGTTGGTAACCCATTCCAGTTGTTTTAAAAACACTTTGATTTGGGGCGCCTGGGTGGCTCAGTGGGTTAAGGCCTCTGCCTTCGGCTCGGGTCATGATCCCGGGGTCCTGGGATCGAGCCCCGCATCGGGCTTTCTGCTCAGCGGAGGGCCTGCTTCCTCCTCTCTCTCTCTGTCTGCCTCTCCGCTTACTTGTGATATCTCTCTCTCTGTCAAATAAATAAAAATAAAATCTTTGAAAAAAAAAACAAAACACTTTGATTTAAATACAAATGTAGGCCACATCAGGCCTGTGTGATTATGTTTGCAATCTTGGGATTTAGTATAGAAGAGACTCACCTGCCGCATACCTACACCTGCCGGGCGGGGCACACGGGGATCTCTGCCCCTCCTGCCTCTCTGCATCCTCAAGGCCACTCTGGGAGCCACTATGGCTGCTCTACAGTTGGGCCAAGTGGGGCTGGGAGCAGCAGTATGTGGCCTGAGGACACGTCACAAAAAGAGGTGGGGCCCTGCAACTGGGGCTCTGTCTGCGGTGTCTCATGGTCTCCAAGGGAAATACGGGGCCCATCTTGGCCCTGCAGATGGGCACTTCCTCTCAGGACCTGGGCAGTTCAGGAGAGGGCAGGACAGGGACGCTAAATTCAGCCCCTTCTCATCCTTCTTGGTAGCCACCGGCAAGCCCAGCCAAGAGCAGGAGCTCAGTATCTGGTGAATGAACACGTATCCGCAGGTGTCGGGGGGCTCCTGGCTGAGTCTCGGGCATAAGTTATACAAGAGGCTATCAGCTCTCTCTACTCCCCAAGACACAGAAGACTCCCAAACAGAAGTGGTGGGGCCCAGCCAGGACAGCAAGGGGACCCTGGAGGCAAGGCGGTCAGGGCAGAGGGAGACTCACCCATGTAGCCCACAGTGCCCACACGACCCTTGATGGTCTGGCCCTCTGGCACGTGCACCGCCAGCCCCAGGTCAGAGATTCGGATATGACCTGAATGTAGGTGGAGAAGCGGGACGGGGGAGGGCGGGGCATGAAGCAAGTGAGCCAGACCCTGCCCTACTCCATAGCACCCCACCTCTGAGGCCCCCCCCACCCACCGTGGTCATCCAGTAGGATGTTCTCCGGCTTCAGGTCCCTGTGGGGAGAGAAGGGCAGGGTCAGATGTTGACACCACCACCTCCTAGCTCACTTGTCTCCTGGGATGGAATGTGCAGGAAGGTGCGGGAGCCATTTATTGCTGGTCTGAGAGGCAGCCCTGCCCTCCCTCTCAGCAGCCCCAACTTGAGGGAGCGGCCCCAGGATCTGTCCAGTCAGGACCACCCTTCCTGGGAGTCCCCAGGCAAGTGGAGAGCAGCTCCCACGTGGGGGGACAGCAGCAGGAGCCTTGTTCTCCACTGGTGATGATGTAGTCCCACCCTCCCCCACCACTCTGGTGGCTGACTCTACCTTTCCTGTCCAATGGGGCTACTCATCTGTCCCTTCATGGGGCTATTGTGAGGTTCAAATGAAATCACTGCCCGTAATGACAGGCAAAGCTGTCCGCTGACAAGCGCCTAACGCCGGGCTTTGTGCACTTTACCTCGTTATCTCATTTGGCCCCTAAAACCACCTGCAAGGCAGGAATTAAGAGTCTCTGCTTCCCAGAAAAGTAAAGAGCATACAGAGCAGGGAGCCGACTAACCCAGGGTCACACAGAGAGGGGTGACAACACCAGCATTCACGGGAGTGAGCCAGACCCAGAGGCGGTCAAGTGCACTGGGCATGGGCAAGTGTGGCAGGGCTCAAACGGGCTCCCGTGTGCCTTGGCAGCCTCCGCCCGCGCCCCCACTGCAGCGCCCCCTGTGGGCAGGCCCAGGGCCGTCACCTGTACACGATGCGCTCACGGTGCAGGTCCTCCAGGCCGCAGCAGATCTCCGCGGCGTAGAAGACAGCGCGCGCCTCGGGGAAGCCAGCCTGGCCCATGTGGTAGATGTGGAATTTGAGGTCGCCTCCGTTCATCAGCGTCAGCACCAGGCACAGCGCGTCCTTGGTCTCGTAGGCATAGGCTAAGCTCACCTGTGGTCAAGGCGACCGGAGCCCTCAAGCAGGGACCAGAGGCCACCCGGTGAAAGGGCTGGCACCAGCCACCCAAAAAATCCTTCTCAGTTCCAGTCCTTGGGACCCAGCCTGCTCCCCAGGCCTGGTGTCAACAACCCAAACCCGCCCTTTCCAGGCATCTCAGAAGGTGGTAAGGTGGTGCCTGGAGGGGATGGGGCAGGGCAGGAGGAGACCTAGCAGGGCGTGGGGAGGGCAGGGCAAATGCATGGCCAGGAGCAAGGGAGGGGTCTCCTGTCTGTACTTACTACAAACCTACTGTTCACTTTCTCCAGGATTTGCTTCTCATTCAGTGCCATGGCCTCCCCTTTCCGCTTCTTGATCCTCTTCTTCTCCAGCTTCTTGCATGCGTACATCTTGCCCGTTGCCCGAACCTGGCAGGCACACACCTGGAGCCAAGGCAGATGGGCAAATAGGAACCAGCTGTGCCCTTTCTGGGGCTATAGGAGTTCAGGGAAAGGGTGCTGGTCCAGGGCCCACTGTACCCCACCTCCCCTCCCCATCAGGGGCTCTGGCCTGGCCACTCACCTCACCAAAGCCGCCTTTGCCCAGGACTCGGTACTGCCTGAAGGTGTTTTTGGTCACTGGCTGCCTGTGGGCAAGGGATTTCAGAGCAAACACTGGCTAAGCAGGGGCCCAAGGCCTGTGAGAGTTCCAGCAACTTAGCCTACCGAGGCCCAGCCTTCAAGGCACTCACCTTTCCAGCCACTTCCACTGTAGGAAACGGTTGAAGTAGATGCTGTCGAGGTAGTCGGCAAAAGGAGCCATGCTCAGGTACTCGTGGGTCAGCCTATTGAGAGGGCCCAGCCCGTGGGTCAGCCTCTGAACCCCCAGGTTCTCAGCTTGTTGGGCCAGACCCCTGTTATGTGCATTGCTAACCCGATAAGGCGGGAGGCATGCACCCCGCAGAAGCTGAAGATGCCCACAGAGAGGCAAGGCAACCCGTCCAAGCTCACACAGCATGTGCAAAGCCAGGGTGGGAGGCTGAGCTCCCTCCCCAGCTGCTGAACTGTTCACAGCCTTCCAGGCCCACAGAAGCCCCCTCCTCAGGACACAATTCCAGGCCTGTGGGCAGGGAGAGGCTTACCGGGTGAGCTCCTGGAAGAGGTCTTTGCAGGGCCCCTGCTCCAGCCGCTGGGAGCAATTAGTCACCAGCTGCCGGGGGACCTCAGGGATGAGGTCAGGACCCTAGGGACAGGCAATAAAGTGGTCAGTGCAGGGGGCTCCCTTGGCCTGCTGTAGGCGAGTGCTGCGCCAGCCTGCCCAGTTGCTGGACTCAGTTCCATGCTACCCTTGAGGCAGGGTGAAGCAGAACCCTTGGCAGACTGCCCGGCCTGGCCCACCCTCCTGGGCTCTCTGCCCGAGGTCTGCCTGGTGAACCTGGACTAGCTCCAGAGCACTCTCTGCCCAGGCTGTAGTCATTCCTCTCCCCATCACTGAGCTCTGCCCACTGCTGTCCTCCCTCATCACTGCTCACTCACCGTGTGGCTCAGAAAATTCTGCACTAGTCGCCGCCCACAGGCCTTCCGCTTCTCGTCGGGGGTCACTTCATACTCGGCCTGCAGGGTGGAAGGCAGGGAAGCTTGGGGTCTGGGCAGAACAACAGGTGTGGGGAGATGGAACACACTTGGCCTAGGGGCCCCTGCCCACCCTCGGGGCTGGCCTGGGCTGCACTCACCACTCCATCCAGGAAGGCAATGCAGCGGGTCAGCTCGGGCCTCGTTGCGCAGAACTCACGGAATAGCAGGCGCCCGATGGGCTGCCGCTCGCACAGACTATGGTAGTCACGCTCTGCAAGCAGGGGTAGGAGCTACTGGGTTCCCAGACCTGGAGCCTGCCGGTGGGGCCCTCCGGTCCATACCACCAGGCCCTGAGCCCCAGTAGCAGCTTCCAGCCCTGTAGTATGGAAGCCATTATCTCCTTTAGAACCCTCACCACAACACTGAGGTGGGCATTACTCTTTTTGTTTTCTTTTTTAAGATTTTATTTATTTATTTGCCAGAGAGAGCGAGCACAGCAGGGGGGGTGGCAGGCAGAGGGAGCAGCAGACTCCCTGCTGAGCAGACAGCCGGATGTGGGACTCCATCCCAGGACCCTGGGATCATGACCTGAGCCAAAGGCAGACACTTAACCAACTGAGCCACCCAGGTATGCCGACATTACTCTTATTTCCATCACAGCTTGGGACTCTGAGGCCGAGAAGCCAAGTCATTACCTCAAGGTCACACAGCCAGGAGTATGCCCCCAGAGCTAGGCCCTCACCTCCACCTGCTATCTCCTGGTTCACACCAGCTACAGATGTCACAGTGCTGGGTTTGGGTGTGGTTTGTGAGGTTCCGGCCCGACCCAAGCTAGGCCCAAACCTGCTGCCTGCCTGGCGAAAGTGTAGGAGGAAGCTGTGGCTTCCGGCGAGCTCGAGGTTGGGCCTCCTTCCTAGGCCGTGGAAGCAGCCATGGTATACTCCTTGCCCACGTGCAAGCTGTCAGAGGGGCCTAGGTAACCTTGGGTGCTGTGCAGACCTGGGGCCTCAGCCAAGATAAGCAGGGGTCCTGGCCCTTCTGGTCTAGGTTTTGCTGCCCCCTCCCCCACACCTGCCACTCATACCACTCTGAGGTGGCCTGTGCTAAACATGGGCTTGGGGATCCTCACATAGTCCCCGTCTGGGCTGGCTCCAGCCTCCGCTATGCCCTCTGTCCCTCAAACCCTAGGCCTGACCCTCTGCTTTCTCAGACTGTCCCAAATCTGACCCTGCCCTACTCCTACTACCCACCCACCCAACCACCTCTGCTGTCCTGTTTGCACTGTGTTCTCCACCCATCTCAAACCCAGGAACTGAAACTGGGTTGGGTGGTGCAGCCTCAATCTTCCTGCTCCCCAGAACCCCCCAACCCTGCCTGCCCCAGGCTGAGGTCTCAGGGGAGGCTCTCCCCAGCACCCCGAGTCTCCACCCAGGCCTCACCGAGGCTGAGCCGCAGCTCTTCACACTGGCTGATGTGGGGAAACTGCAGCATCTGTCGCCATTTCTTGCTTTTGCCTTTGCGATTCCCACCACCACCTGTGGGAGCAAACGGATGCTGGGTCTCCAGTCCCACCGCTTCCCTCCCCACGTGGGGCATCCGGAGGCCTTCTGGGCTCAGCCCACTCTAGGAGGCACCTCAGGTCTTCATCCCACATGCATCAGCATGCCTTTGCTGGACTCCAGGACACACACAGTCCCCTGGGCCTTCCTGCTGGGGGGGGGGGTCCTGAGCCGGAAGAGCCAAGAGGGTAGCAGGGACAGGCCACTGGGAGTAGGGGATGGGGATGGTGTGTATGGAGGGGGGGCTTCCAGGAAGCCTTAGCTGCTTCCTACCAGGTAAGAGGTTCCCAGGAGAAGAAAGTAGAGGACATAATAGTGGTGGGAACTAGGTAAGTCAAGGCACAGAAGGAAGAGACTCCAGGACATGTGGGACACGCCTGAGACATGCCAGAGGCATAGGGCAGCCTGGGTCCCTGGGAAGGCTTCAGGTCCCTATTATCTGGCCCTGTACCAGAACTATCAGAGACTCGAACAATGTGGTGGCAAGAGGGCTGGCATTCGGGGTGCCCACTTCAGTACACAAGGGTTTCCGTGGCTCTGATACCTGCCTCATTTTACCCAGCTGACTCCCTACCTGTAGCTGCTGAGACCAGAGTAGCAGCCCAGGTGCCTACAGAGCCAGATGGGACAGTAAATGTGGGCCAGGTGGGAGACAATAGGGAGTGGTGGGGAGTGTGGTGAACTGGGCCGCGCATGCCTGGGTTGTTGCCAGGCAGGAATGCAGGCTCAGTGTGGCTAGCTGGGAATCTGGGAATCTGGACTGTTACGGGAAATACTGGTTTGTATTTTTTGTAAAAACCCACTGCAGCCAAATGAATGAAACCTGATAGAGAGCTAGCCAGATGTGGCCCCTGGGCCAGGAGGTTGAAAATGGAAGGGCCGGAGTCTTGGAGCCCCACAAAGGTCTGAATCTCTAATTCACACTTTAAGGCCCATCACTTGCCCTCTATGGATCTCTATATCCTCATAGGTATTTTGGATCCAAAGCCGCCTCCAGAAGTGTTGTCAGGGTGACAGGGACAGTCTGTGTCTAGTACTCTGCAGGGCTGGGGCAAGAGGAGGGCCTCGGCTCCAACAACTCATGTCAAGCTCAGGCAGCCACTTTACCCTGCCTGGCCTCAGTTTCCCCTCGGTTTAGCCAGCCTTATTTTCATCTGGCCTGACTAGAAGGCAGGTGGCACAGGGGAAGGGGCTGCTCCAGGGATGGGGCAGAGCTGGGTGCCTCCCTGGATTCTGTGACCTAAGCCGCCTGGAGGAGGAAATGTTGCAGGACACCCATTGGGAAACCCACTAGCAGCCCTGCAGCAGCCTGCACCCAGCGTACCCCACAGTCATTGCTCCACTGTGAATGAGCAACAAACCCCCACCCCCAAGCCTGGGCAAGGCCTCCCCAGAAGGGGAACTCCTCCCCCACCCCCACAGGTCCCTCACCCAACCCTCCATCCGCTGGCCTCCCCCCACCAGTTACTTCCTCCTCCCCCTCCTCCCAGCCACATCAAGGCAGCAGCAAGAGTCACATGCAAATATCCTGTCCTGGAACTGCCACCAAGAGTCAGTGGGACTCCTCCCTGGCCTAGGCTGGCCCCCTCCCTGTGCCTCTGGGTGCCTGGGCAAGGAAGGAGGACTAAACAAGGGCTTGTTCCCCTCTTTCCCCCACCAGTGCTGCCCTACTTCATCCTCAGCAATGCTGCCACACTAGGTACAACCTCATGAGAAAACGGAGGCCTTGAAATGAGGAATTAATTTGTCCAAGATAACCAAGCCTGGAGGTGCCAGAAGCAGAATTCAAACCCAGCTCCCTAGGACCACAACCCATGCTTCCTCCCCACCCCAAACATGCCATGCCAGCCATCCGAGGGCTCCCAAACCACTCAGGGCCTCAGACCCCCTTGGGGAGGTGGCAAAGGCCAGGCCCCAAGCTGTCAGCCAGCTGATGAAGGGATTCCAATGCCACCAGTCTATGGGCCAGAGTTTAGGGCTCAGTGACAACAGGGATTTCTTTTAGTGTTCATGTCCCATCCCCAACCATTCCCCAAAAAGGGTTACTGAAGTTTAGAGAGAAGAGACTTGTCTAGAACCATGCAGGTGGGAGGGGCAGAACCAGGTTGGGTATGGGCTCTCCAGGGAAGGCAGCAGTCCAGGTCTGGCCATACCCCACGACACCTCACCCAGGCCTGAGGAAGCCTGTCCTGAGGTGTCATACTCTCCAGCCGGTCAAGGCAGTGCTCCCAGCAGGCCTGAGGCCCGAACTGGCTACAGCCCTAGGGAGGGAGGCCTGGCCAGGCTCTCCCCACCCCTCCTCCCTAGCTGGCTAGATGACGAGGCAGAACAGAATCGGCAGATGCCCCCAGAGGCTAGGAGGAAGGCCTAGCCCTGAGACTCGATAAGGGACAGGAGATAAGGAAGGCTTTGGGCACTAAGGACCCAGCCTGCCATGCCTACTTCCAGGCAGCACCTCCCAGGGGGCAACACACACTAGGCAGGCAAGGGGTACCAGATGCTGTGCCATTTGAGGGCTCCTCTGGGCTGCCTTCAGACTATATTGGGGACATCCTGTGTCCTAGGCCTGGGTCAACCACAGTCTCACTGTATGACTTGGGGGCTAGTCCCTAGTCTGAGCCTGTTTCCCATCTGTAAAATGGAGCAGAAAAGTGAAGCAGATGACTCAGCCTGGAAGCCCAGCAAAGAGTGGAAAATGACCATGTCATGACCTCCCTGCCCTAGAGTTCAAAAAAGAAGGGTCTTGTTCACCGCTGGTCCCCAGCACCCTAGACGGGACAGGGCACAGAATGAGTGTTCCGTGATTATGTTACTGAGGTGGACCATGGCAGGTTAGGGCCAGACTGCCCAGAAGGCAGTGAGGACCTGGTCTGGTCCTCTGTGTCTCACAGGACCTTCAGAGAGCAGGTGTCTCCTAACATTTGGGGCGGAAGTCCTGAGAAGCTCGGTACACACTCACCACACTTGCTCCCTCTGCCAGGCCTTGCACTAAGTCCTGCCAGCCCCACATGCTCTCTGCCTTCAAAACACAGCTTCCACTTATTTCTGTGCCCGTTTATCCCACTAAACCGTGGGCTTCCTGAGGACAAAAATCATGACCCATTCACCTCTGTCCCCAGTGTCCTGAAGCACAAAGCAACCTATGTGACCAGCAGTTACCCCCAAACCAGGTGGGCTGTGGTACCGTAGTGGCTCCGCTCATTCATTCTCCAACCTTAATCCTGCACCAACTTTGTGCGGATCCAGGCTGGGCGCTAGGATCTGGGCCTGAGACACGTGGGGTAGGCTACCCTTTCTTGGGGCATCTTCTCACCTATCACCTGGGACAGGCCTCAGAGAGGCTCTCCAAGGACCCAGGTCCCACCCTTCCCTCTTCCTTCCTCTCTCTTTCCCTCACCGCACCCCCGCCCCTCCGCCGCCCGCGCCGCGAGGGCGGTGGCCTGACTCCCGCCCCTTCCTGGGCCGCGGCACCCCGGGGCAGGTGCGGAGGACAACCGGCCTGAAGGGCTCGCCTCTGCGCTGGATGCGGGGCGCGGAGCGCGCTGCCCTGCGGGATCTGGAGACTGGGGCGCCCAGCGGAGCTCGGAGGCCTCGCGCCCGTGTTCCCCGCACCCGGCCGCCTCACCTTCCCGGGCCTTGAGTAGCACCGTGTTCGCTACGATGTTCTCGAGCTCCATGGGCTGCGGCGCCGCCGGGCCCGCCGGGCCGCGCCGCCGGCCGGGATCGCTCGCGGGAGCCGGGGCCGGAGGGCGATCGGCGCGGCTCGGCTCGGCTCGCAGTGACCGCACCGCGGCCTCCCGGGCCTCCCCGGCCGCCGCCGCCCGCCGCGCACACTCCGCCCCCTCCTGGGGGGCCACCCGGGCGCCGGCCCGCCCAGCCCTGCCCTCTGTTTACTTTACGCGGCCAGTAACCAGGCGGGTGCTCCCCGCGCCGTCTTCCCATTAGACAGCCTCTTTATTAACCCCCGCCTTCCGAGCCAGGGATTCGCCCAAAGGAGCAGGCAGGCGGGACTTCATACGTCACCTCTTCCTGGTTGGTCTGAGGTGGGGTTCAGCCCCTAGGTTCGAATTTCTGGGCCTTGGTAGGACAGCTAACTGCCAATTAGGGCCGAGCCTTCTGTTAGGACAACAGAGGTGGGGCCTCTGGGTCACGCCCCGGAGGCCGGATGTTTAATTGGATAAAAGGGGCGTCCGTCCTTCTCTTCGCTGCACTTTAACTGGGGCAGATGGTGTGGCCCGGGTCCCTGTGACTAGCCTGGGCTTTGCGGAGGTTTGCTGTCTTGGGCCTCCTGCGGGCCGGCTTTGAACTGTTTTGAGCCATGTGTTCAGCCGTATTCCTTTGGGTTGGCCCCTTCTGGAGAGCGCACATCGGAGGCGGGGAGAGGACCCGAGGAGGTGGTTGGCCTCCCCAGCGGCTCCTCGGCCTCCCGGCCCCCGCCCCGCCCCTGCAGCCGGATGTTGTGATTTCTCTCCACCCACACGGCCTAGCCCGCCCTGGGCTCTGCTGCCTTATAAGGCAGCGCTACCACCCCGAGACGTTGGGGTGAGCTCACACCCATTATACAGGTGGTGAACAGAAGTGCCAGAAGTCCAGCAGCTGGCTAGAGGCCAGAAGCTTGGAAGAAAACAAGGCCAACATCCTACTCGCTCCGCTCCCACTTCACACAACACAAAACGGAGACTTGCCTAAACTGAGCGAGTAAGAGTAAGGCAGAGCCGAGTTCAGCCAGGTTTCTCTGATCCCTATCCATTCATTCATCCCCAAATTCAGAGCCCTCGCTTTATGCCAGGCATTGAATCCGGTGCTGGGGAAAAGAGTAGTGTCAGCCAAGCTCTCTGCTTACATGCTAGAAGGGTGGTAAAGGTTAGTCCTATAAATAATCAAACAGGATGGTCGCAGAGAGTGATAAGTGCAATTAAGACATAAGACAAAATACTAAAATACAAAATACTAAAGTGTGAGGGGATAATGGTCTTAGGGTGTGACATTTGAGGAGATCCAATAGACACGTGTGGCTACCGTGTTAGACAATACAGAGAATATCTGCATCATCACAGAAAGTTCTGCCAGATAGCACTAGTCTGGAGGAAGGAGTGGCTTCCATTTGTACAAAGGTTCCATGGTGACAGCCTGAATAACGGAGAAAAACGGTGCCACCAACTGAGGAGGAGTGAAGGATGATAGGCTGAGTACTTTCTGATCCCCTAAACTTGTCTTTGAACAGGCAGTTCTGCCACCTTTTGAAATTTATGCCCCAAGTCTCTGTGAGAGAGGTGGGGTGTTGTGTTTGGGTATCCAGACATCTGTGAGCAGGAGCCTGATGGCTTCTGACTTCTTATCCCATAGACCCATGCCCCAGCTGTACAAAGATGGAAGCCAGGGCAAGAGAACGGTGCCTTTCTGCTCTAGTATAAGTTGTTGGAAGACATCCAGATGTTCAGGAAGAACTGGGGCAGTTGTGTAGAAACTGCTGAGAAGGGGGAGTGTGTCTATATGGGAAAGTTTCTTCGCAAATTTCTGTAAATTGAGTCCTAACCATATGCGAAGCTCTGCTTGCTTTCTTTCCTTCCTTCCTTCCTTCCTTCCTCCCTCCCTCCCCCCTCCCTCCCTCTTTCTTTCTTTCTTTCTTTCTTTCTTTCTTTCTTTCTTTCTTTCTTTCTTTCTTTCTTTCTTTCTTTCTTTCTTTCTTTTTCTTCCTGACTTATTTATTTGAGAGAGAGATAGCAGGGGCAGGGTTGGGGGGAGGCAGAGGGAGAGAAAGAGTCTTAAGCAGACTCTGCTGAGATCAGGACTCTGAGCTGGAAACAAGGATCAGATACTGAAGGACTGTACCACCCAGGTGCCCCCAGGCTCTGCCCTTTCAAATGCATCCCCATTCAGCCATCTCAACAAACTGGCCAGGCAGTGAGTGTCCCTCCCTCCCTAGAGAGGTGTGGTGGTTAAGGTTCATAGAGGCTGACAAATTATGGAAAGAGCCCAAATGTCCATTGACTGATGAATGGATGAAGAAGATGTGGGGGCGCCCCCAGGTCGCTCAGTTGGATAAGCCCCCAACTCTTGATTTTGACTCAGGTCATGATCTCAGGGTAGTAAGATTGAGCCTTGCATCCAGCTATGCACTGGGCATGGAGCTTGCTTAAGTTTGTCTCTCTCCCTCTCCTTCTGCACCCCCCCCATCCTTTCCTCTCTCTCTTCCTCTCCAAAAAAAAAAAAAAAAAATGTGGTGCACGCCTGCGCACGCGCACACACACACACACACACACACAGGAATATTACTCAACCATCAAAAATAATGAAATCTTGCCATTTGCAACAACATGGTTGGAACTAGAGTGTATTAGGCTAAGCAAAATAAGCCAGTCAGAGAAAGACAAATACCATCTGATTATACCATATGATTTCACTCATGTGGAATTTAATAAACAAAACAGGTGAACATAGGGGAAGGGAAGGAAAAATAAAATAAGATAAAAACAGAGAGGGAGGGGTGCCTGGGTGGCTCAGTCGGTTGAGGGTCTGTCTTCGGTGCAGGTCAGGATCCTGGAGTCCCGGGTTTAAGTCCCACATGGGGCTCCTTGCTCGGTGGGAAGTCTGCTTCTCCCCCTGCCTCTGCCCCTTCCCCCCTACTCATGTTCTCTCTCTCTCTCTCTCTCTGTATCCTTCTCAAATAAATAAATTAAATCTTAAAAAAAAACAAAAACAAAAACAAAAAACAGAGAGGGAGGCAAACCATAAGAGACTCCTAACAATAGAGAACAAATTGAGGGCTGCTGGAGGGAAGGTTGGTGGGGTGATGGGCTAAATGAGTGATGGACTCTAGGCCATTTGTTCTGATAAGCACTGGGTGTTATACATACGTGATGAATCACTAAATTCTACTCCAAAAATCAATACTATACTATATGTTAACTAACTTGAAATTTTTTTAAAAAGCTTTGGGGCACCTGGGTGGCTCAGTGGGTTAAAGCCTCTGCCTTCGGCTCAGGTCATGATCCCAGGGTCCTGGGATCGAGCCCCACATCGGGCTCTCTGCTAGGCGGGGAGCCTGCTTCCCTGCCTCTCTCTCTGCCTACTTGTGATCTCTCTCTCTCTCTCTCTCTCTCTGTCAAATAAATAAACAAAATCTTTTTTAAATATTTTTTAAAAATTTAAAAAGCTTAATAGCTGAGCCCCTGACCCACAGTCACACTGTGGGGTGGGGGTCAGTGGCCAAGGTGGAACTGAAGGTTTTCTGATTCAAGTTCACTGCTGGTTTTTTTCTTCCAGTCCCTGCTTCTATGGTCATTATTTCCCTACTTAAAACTACTGACTTACAGATTGATTGTGAGAGGTTTTGTTTTGTTTCGTTTTGTTTTGTTTTGTTTTGTTTTAGGAACTTCCTGGTAACAATACATGAAGTCTTGCAACAGTTAGGACTTCTGGTTATGACTAAAACTGGCTTAGGCAAAAAAAAAAGGGAATCTACTGGTTCAAGTAACTGAAAAGAAGAGGTGGTAGTTCTGATTTTATGTGTCTTTGGATCCCAGGTCTCAGATAGTGTCACTTAAAATTTGTCTTTCCCATATTCTGACTTTGCTTTTAATCTGCATTGTCTTCATTCTCAGGTTTACTCTCTAAGATGTTAAAGATGGCTGCCAGCAGCCCCATGCTCACTTTTTATGAATGAGGCAACTTTTTTTTTTTTTTTCAGATTTTATTTATTTATTTGACAGAGACAGACACAGCGAGAGAGGGAGCACAAGCAGGGTGAGTGGGAGATGGAGAGGCAGGCTTCCTGCTGAGCAGGGAGCCCGATGTGGGGCTCAACCCAGTACCTGGGATCATGACCTGAGCCAAACACTGACACTTAATGACTAAACCACCCAAGCACCCAATGAGGCAAATTCTATGGGAGGAGAAAGCCTCTACCTTGAAGATTCCCGCAAAAATCCTGGGGTTGCCTCTGACTGGTCTGATTTGGATCAGGTGCTCATTTTGAACCAATCACTGAGGGCAGAGAGAGGCAGTGTTCTGATTGGCTAGGTATGGATCACATTCCCACTCCTGCCTCAGCTGAGGGTTGGGGTGAGTCGTTAGGAATCAGTCCATCTGCATTAGTTATCAATTGTTGGGTAACAAATCACCCAAACATTTATGGCTTAAAACAACAACCAATTATCATTTCTCACTGTTTCTGAAGTTCAAGAATCAATTACACCTTAAAAAACAAAACAAAACAAAACAAAAAAAACCTCAGAACAACTGAGCTGGATGGTTCTGGCTTAAGGTCTGCCATGACGCTGCAGACCAGATGTCGTTTGGGGCTGCAGTGTCTACGTCCAAAGTGGCCCATTCAGACTGGCTTTGGTTGTTGGCCGGTGATTTTACTTACTCTTCACATGGGCCTCTCTGTAGGCTTGCTTGAGTGACCTCACAACACGGTAGTTGCTTCTCCTAGAGGGAGCAATCCAGGAAACCAAGGCAGAAACAGCAATCCTTTTTATGACCTGGGTTTCCGCCATATTCTCTTGGATACAAAGAACAGCTCTGACTTCGACTTGGTGTGGGAAGAGACTATACAAAGCATGCATACCAGGAGGTGAGGCTCGACAGGGAATATCTGACCCCCGCAGCATCCCTCCCTCCTTCCTTCCCTGTTTGTTTCACTTTTCCTGTGTGTAGGCTTCGTTCTCAGGCAGACTCTCCCCAAGCAGTGACAAAGATGGCCAACAACATCTCTGGGCTTGCATTCCTGGTGACACCAGTGGGAAGAAAGGGTCTCTTTCCCAAAAGTTCTGGCAAAAGTCCCAAGGCAGACTCTGATTGGCCAAACATGTATATGCTTATCCCTGAACTAATGGCTGTGATCTGGAGTTACCATGCTGTCTGACTGGCCAGCCCTAGAACTGAGGGTAGAGCTGGAAGCCCTAGAACTGAGGATGAAGGCGGATTGGTTCCCAAAGGAAAATTCAGGTGTCACTCCTAAACCACAGTAAATGGTTTTTGGGCAGGAGAAACAATAATGCCACCGCATCTCCCTCCCTTGAGCTCCAACTGCACTTCTTAGTAGTAGCTCTTGGTTTGGCATTTTTCTCATGGGATTATTTACTTTCTTGGCTCCCTGTCTGTGGTAGGTAGAATTCTAAGATGGTCCCGAGGATCCATGGTGTACACATACCTTCTCCTCGTTATTCAATCCAACACGAATCTAGATGTTGTGTAGAAGAATGCTGCAAATGTAATTAGGGTACCAAATAAACTGACCTTAAAATGACATTATCCTTGGTGGTCCTGGCCCAATCAGGCGAGCCCTTAAATGGAATGGGGTTCTAACTGGCAAAGAAGATTCAAAGTGTGAGAGAGAGTCAACATGGTGGAGGTCCTCTGTCGCTAACTTGGAAGATGGAAGGGGCCACATGGCAAAAATACAAGCAGCTTCTAGGACCTGAGGCTGGCTCCTGGCTTACAGCCAGCAAAGAAACTGGAATTTCAGTCCTACAAATGGAAGGAACTGAATTCTGCCAATCATCTGAATGACCTTGGAAGTGGATTTTACCCCAGACCTCCCAGAGAACTCGGCCTTGATCAGGTTCGTGATTCCCTGAGTAGAAAGCCCAGGCACACAGTGCCAGACTTTCGACCTACAGATTTGTGAATAAATGGGTATTTGGTTTTTGTTTTGTTTTGTTTTGTTTAGATTTTATTTATTTATTTGCCAGGGATCACAAGTAGGCAGAGAAGCTGGCAAAGAGAGGGGGGTGGAAACAGGCTCCCTGCTGAGCTGAGAGCCCGATGTGGGGCTCGATCCCAGGACCCTGAGATCATGACCTGAGCCCAAGGCAGAGGCTTAACCCACTGAGCCACCCAGGCGCCCTAAATGGGTATTGTTCTAAGCTGCAAAGTTTGTGGTTAATTTTCGGCAGCAATAGAATACGAATTTACTTGCCATGGACTCTAAGATCGCTGAAATAGGAAACCTCTCTTGGATCTCTTTAACTTCCCCTCAGGAGGACCTGAAACATAAAGTCCCTCTTCCTGCTTCCAGTCCCACTATCTGTGAAATAGATGGGGAGACCAGCTCCTCATCGTTCTATCCACACACTGCAAATCCCAACTCTTCTGCCCTTGAGAGCCTAGTGAGAAAGCTGCTCTGCTTGGCTTTCCACAACAGCCTGTGCCCTGCGAGGCCCAGGAGGGCAGCTTGGCCAATCTCCACTTCCCAGGACTCAGGAACCTTTGACCAATTCTGTTGACCTGGACTCTTGGGCAAGCAGCTGGACTAACAGACACCATGAGGGCTCTGCTGTTTCTGGGGTCCCTGCTGGGAAGCCTGGAGTCAGCACTTTTGGTGAGGTCTTTGGGAACCAGGAGGATTATGCTGGGATGGCCCTGGGGGTTCCTATCATAGCCTTGGCCTCTGCTCATGTCCTTTTGGTCCAGGTGACTGGCAGGCCTGTTTGGAAAGGTGAGAATAACCCATAAGGCCCAGATGGAAGAAAGAGAGAGAGACAGCCAGAGCTGGTGGATATGAGGACATGGACTTCATTTCTGGGGGAAGGGACCTTGAGGAGACAAGGGGAAGAGGAAGGGTCCAGGTCTTTTGAGGAAATTTCTGCATTTCTGAGATGTGAGAGGAAGCTGAGAACTGGCATGGGATCAGAGGCAGGCTACAACTTTCTGGGAAAATTCCCTGCCCTCTTCTCTCCCTTATAGATTCCACCTTTGAAAGCCCCCAAGGAGCATAAGCACAGAAAGGATGAGCACACAGTGGGTAAGTACCCTGGCTGCACTTCCTAAGAGACTCTTGGGTGGGAATGAGCATGTTGGGGAATGTGCAGATGGCAGTTTTGGGCCCTTGGAGCAAGGGGAGGGATCCCGGTACTCTTCACTTTGTCTCCAGTTTGGCTGGCATTCAAACCAGTGTATCTACTGTGCACCAGGGCTCATGCCCATGGGCACTGGGGACCCCCAGTGAACTGTGCGCTCCTTGAGTGCAGGCTTTGAGCTGTGTCTGAGTGCCCAGTCCAGTGCCTTCCCATCGTCTTTCATTTCCCTAGCCTCGCCTCTTCCTCCCCTTCCCTCTGTACATCTCACGGGCATTAGTCGTGCCACGCAGAGGCTGGGGGCCTTGATGAACAAGGAAGGATCAGAGCTGGGCTCTGGAGCCTAAATGCCTCTGAATCCTGGCTTCATCCCTTATGTGCTGGGTGACTCTGGGCAAGTTACTTGACCTCTCCAAGCTTCAGTTTCCCTAACCATAAAGGCTGGTAATAGTAAAACCTCTTAGGGTTGTGGATGAGAAATGAGCCGTTAATCCATGTGAAGCACTTGGCCCACAGATTGCGGCCTGGTAAATGATTAAACTCTATTAGCTTTTACTTACCAAGCTCCCTTTTATTTTTTTTTTAAGATTTTATTTATTTATTTGACAGACAGAGATCACAAGTAGGCAGAGAGAGAGGAGGACACAGGCTCCCTGCTGAGCAGAGAGCTCGATGCGGGGCTCCATCCCAGGACCCTGGGACCACGACCCGAGCAGAAGGCAGAGGCTTAACCCACTGAGCCACCCAGGTGCCCCCCAAGCTCCCTTTTAAAGGGGGATGTCTGCATCTCCCCTCTCCTCAAGCCAGGCCACAACTCTCCATTGCCTTCATTCTTCCTGGCTCTCAATATTTGCCTAGAATTGTGAAATCCTGTGGACCCTGCCCTGGTAAGCCTTGTGTAGTGAGGCCAGGCCCAGCTCCTCAGTGTGACCCTAGGGCCCCCCACACCCAACACTGCCTGCCTCTGCCTCCTCTCCTCATCCTTTTGCAGCCTGCCAAACTGCTTCCTTCTCTCTCTCCTGAGCCAACCTAGGTGCCCTGCCCTTGCCTAACCACCTACCTGAGGTCCTCCTCCTCTCTGTCCATCCCATTGGCATCTTAAAGGTCCATCTAAAACTCCTCCCTCCTCCTTTACTCCTGTTCCTGGTTTGGCCCTCAGCAGGTGCCACTGTGCCTTTAGCAACAAAATAGTGGCTGATGCTTATTTAACACATACTATGGGCCAGACCCTGTGCTAAGTGCTCGATAGATATTATCTCATGTAAGCTTCACAACCCTTCTCTGAAGTAGATCTTCAAGTCCTGTCATTCCTGGTTGTCATGTTCTGTAAAGCCACCAAGACCACTGAATTAGCAAATACTGAAAGGCTGTTCCTAAAAGAAACACAAGATGAGGTTCCTGTGAGCTCCAGTCACGGCATTTTCATCAATCATCTATAGAAAATCTCATTTTAGGTGTGCTTCTCTTTCAAGACGCTTTCCTTAATCTATTGTTACTTCATTGATACAGAAGCTGTGGCCAGCAGCACTGTAACTCATGCCTGGACAAAGCTTATTTCACCCAGAAACACTCTCCGTAGTACCTATCATGACCTGCTTGCACTTAGGAAAGTCAACAATATATTTGGGGGCCATTTTCAACAGTAAAAGCATCTACCAGAAGTACAAGATTTCAGAAATGTGGCTCTAAGTAGGCCGTAAAAGGACACTTCTTTGGGTTTTGTTTTTAATATTTTATTCATTTATTTGACACAGAGAGAGAAAGACAGAGCGAGAGAGGGAACACAAGCAGTCAGAGTGGGAGAGGGAGAAGCAGGCTCCCCACTGAGCAAGGAGCCCAAAGCGAAGCAGGCTTCAATCCCAGGACCCTGGGATCATGACTTGAGCCAAAGGCAGATGCTTAATGACTGAGCCACCCGGGAGCCCCAAAGGACACTTCTTTTTTCTTTTTTTTTTTTTAAGATTTTATTTATTTACTTGACAGGCAGAGATCACAAGTAGGCAGGGAAGCAGGCAGAGAGAGAGGAGGAAGCAGGCTCCCTGCTGAGCAGATCCCAGGACTCTGGGATCATGACCTGAGCCGAAGGCAGAGGTTTTAACCCACTAAGCCACAGGAGGAGAGCTGAAACAGGAGGCAGAGCTTTACCTTGTTTCCCCTCAGCTGGGAACATGTTTCGGCCACCTCACATTTTTCGCTGTTCTGTGCATGTCCATGAATGACCAGAAAAGCATCTTGAGAATTGGTTTTGGGAATACATATAAATTTGTGCAAGAAGGCAGGTTTGCAAATGTGGCAAATAGAGAGGTTTGAGGGTACAGTTTTAGAAAATAATAATAGCAATATTTTCATTATAAAAACTTTAGAAATTACAGAAATGCAAAAGAAGAAAAAATTCCTCTATAATCCACTATCTTCTTAAAAAAACCTCTCCTACAAACTTTGGAGCATGTCCTTCTAGATTTCTTTTTAATGCATATGTAAATATATTTGTACAAAAATAGGTCCACATTTGACATGCTGTTTTTAACTTGGTCTTCATTTAAACTTATGTTTTCTGTACTAGGATATCTGCATCATTGAAAGTTATTTTTGTTATAAAATATGCATTACATAAAATTTACCATCACAATTGTTTTTAAGTATACAGTTCAGTGGTATTAAGCACATTCTATTGGTCTGCAAACATCACCCCCCTCCATTTCCAGAAATTCTTTTCATCTTGCAAAACTGAAGCTCTTCAACTGTATAGTTGACCCTTGAACCACAAGGTTAGCAGAACTGATGCCCTCCCTCCTGTGCAGTAGAAAATCCATGTAGAACTTTAGACTCCCCCAAACTTAACTACTAATAGTCTACTGTAGCCTACCTACTGGAAGCCTTACTGATCATGTAAATAGTCAATTAACACATATTTTGTATATTAAATGTATTATAAAGTGTATTCTTGCAATAAAGTAAGCTAGAGAAAAGAAAATGTTATTAAGAAAATCATAAGGAGAACACATCTGTAGTACTGTATTTATTGCAAAAAATCCACTTATAAGCAGACCTGTGTGGTTCAAACTTGGATTTTTCAAGGGTCAACGATATTATTATCATTGCCACTTTACACAGGAGGAAACTAAGGCTCAGAGCGGTCAAGCGGCTTCTGCAGTCGACTAGTATTTATTAAGTGCCTACTTGGTGGCAAGCACTCTTCTAGACCTGGGGCTGCAGACTTGCCCAAGGTTACACAGGGAGTAGGTGGTGAAATTGGAGTCCACTCCAGCTGTCTGACTGCAGAGCTGAAGCTCTTAGGCAGGATGCAGTCTTGAAGGCACAGTGATCTTCTCAAGGGTCCTGTTTTCCAACCAGACCCTGAGGGGTGGCACCTGGGTGGGGGGGGCAGGGGGAACGTCATCAGGGCTTGTGTTATCTCTGCAGTTCTCACGGTCACTGGGGAGCCCTGCTACTTCCCCTTCCAGTACAACCGGCAGCTGTACCATAAATGCATCCACAGGGGCCGGCCCGGCCCCCGGCCCTGGTAAGACTACTCAGAAGGGGTGGGAGCCGGGGCCTGTGGAAGATGGAGCCTGCCCATCCTTCTGCCCCCAGAAGCCTGCTTGAAGAGAGAGGCTCTGACAGAGGAGGGCAGAGGAGGGAAGCTTCATCTCTTTCTACAGGTGTGCTACCACCCCCAACTTCGAACAGGACCAGCAATGGGGATACTGCCTGGAGACCAAGAAAGTGCAAGGTGCTACACACAGCCTTTGGGGTGCCCAGGGCCCTCTCCTCCCCACTAGTTACTCTCCTGGGTATCATCAGCACCTATACACCTGGTATTCTGGGCCCATCCAGACCCGTCCCTCCCTCTGGAGGGAAAGGTTCTAGGAGAAGGTAGCCCCGTTTTGCAGGTAGGTAAACTAAAGCATGGAAAGCTGGGAGTGCCAAGGTCACAAGACAAGCAGGTTTAGGTAGGGACTTGGCCCCCCAGACCCCAGCTGTCTGACTCAGGCTCTCCACTCTTCCTTTCACTGTGTCCATCTCTCAGACCACTGTAGCAAACACAGCCCCTGCCAGAAGGGAGGGACCTGTGTGAACATGCCACATGGCCCACACTGCATCTGTCCAGAACATTTCACTGGGAAGCACTGCCAGAGAGGTAAGGAGATGGTGAAGCCAGGGGAGAGGATGCTGGGGAAATAGGGCAGTCCTGGGCCTACTGGTCTCTGGATCCCCAGGGACTTGGCAAGATCCCAGCCTCTCCTGAGATCACTGCTCCCGCTCCTCTGTTCCCAGAGAAGTGTTTTGAACCTCAGCTTCTCCAGTTCTTCCACGAGAAAGAAATATGGCATAGGCTCGAGCCGGCAGGTGTGGCCAAGTGCCAGTGCAAGGGTCCTGAGGCCCACTGCAAGCTGCTGGCCACCCAGGGTGAGTGGATGGGTTGAGAACTGGCCTGGGAGGGAAGCTGAAGGTCGGGAGGAGAAGCTGTTAGGAAATGGGGCGGCGTGTCCAAGGGGAATTCTCTGGGGGGTCTTTGGGCCCAGAGGTGGCTCAGTGCCCTCCATCTGCCAGTCTGCCGCACCAACCCGTGCCTCAACGGGGGCAGCTGCTTAGAGGCGGAGGGCCACCTCCTGTGCCGTTGCCCCGCTGGCTACGCCGGACGCATGTGCGATGTGGGTGAGTCGTGGGTGAGTCGGGATCTTGGGGGACGCAGAAGCTCCGCCCCCAGGGAGGAAGGGCTCCGGGAGCCGGAGTCGGGTGAGTGGGGAAAGGGGCTGAGAGGGTGGTGGGAAACCATACCGCCTCCCGACTGCAATGAGCCTCCTCTCTCCCCAGACACTGAGGCACACTGCTACGAGGGCCGCGGGCAGGACTACCGCGGTAGAGCCGCGACTGCGCTCTCGGGTGCCCGGTGTCGACCGTGGGCCTCTGAGGCCACCTATCAGAAAGTGACTGCAGAGCAAGCGCTTAACTGGGGATTGGGCAACCATGCCTTCTGCCGGTGCTCTGGATGGGGCGGGTAGGGCGTCCCCCTCTGCCCCAGGAACCTCTGCGGCTCCTCGCGCTTTAACAGCGCTCCCTCCCGCGGTTGTAGGAACCCAGACAATGACACCCGCCCGTGGTGCTTCGTGTGGAGTGGCGACCGGCTGAGCTGGGAATATTGCCGCCTGGCACGGTGCCGGGCCCCAAGCCTGGCGGTTCCTCAGAACCTGTCTCCAACCCGGGTCCCCTCTGGGCACTCGGACCTTCCCTTGCCCTCGCTTTCGGCACTGCAGAAGCCTCAGCCCCCGACCCCAGGTAGTTGGGAAGGGGCGGGAAATCGGAGGGCGCAAGGCGAGCTACCTTCCAGCCCTTGGTGGGTCTCCCAGCACTTAGCCTGGGCTGCTCCCACAGCCTGGGGCGCCACGCCGGAGCAGCCCACTCCTGTGCCCAGTTCCGGCTGCGGACAGCGGCTGCGGAAACGGCTGTCCTCCCTGAGCCGCGTCGTCGGGGGCCTAGTGGCCCTGCCCGGGGCGCACCCCTACATCGCCGCGCTGTACTGGCGCCACAATTTCTGCGCGGGCAGCCTCATCGCCTCCTGCTGGGTGCTGACGGCAGCTCACTGCCTGCAGAACCGGCGAGTCCCCGCCCGGACCCTCAGCTCCTGGCTCCTACGTGCCCGGCTTCCGCACGCCCCCGACCCCAATCCTTGCCCTACCTCCCCGCCCCCTTCCCCAGCCCCCCAGAAGGAAGCTGAAACCCAGCGAAGGGCTCAGGAGCAGAAGGCCAGTGGCCTGCCCTGAGAACGCTCCCCACCCCCCGCACCCCCTCCGCCTGCAGGCCGGCGCCGGAGGAGCTGACGGTGGTGCTTGGCCAGGACCGCCATAACCAGAGCTGTGAGCAGTCCCAGACGCTGGCCGTGCGCGCGTACAGCCTGCACGAGGCCTTCTCGCCCATCACCTACCAGCACGACCTGGGTGCGTGGGGGCGCCCCCGCGGCGACCAGGGGAAAAGGGTGGGGGAGGGCTCTGAGTCCCGCGGCGTCCGGGTCTCACCCTCCTCCCCGCTTGGGTTAGCGCTGCTGCGCCTGCAGGAGACAGCGGACGGCCACTGCGCGCTCCCGTCGCCTTTCGTTCAGCCGGTGTGCCTGCCGAGCGGCGCTGCCAGCCCAGCCGAGCCCGAGGCCGCGCTCTGCGAGGTGGCCGGCTGGGGCCACCAGTTCGAGGGTAGGCAGAACGGCTGAGGTTGATAGGGACACCTCTGGCCACTGGGGTAGGCGAGAGAAACCCGCAGTTTGGGTACCACTGGGGACAGGTGGCGCTGACCTGGTGGGTTGGGAGGACTTACAGGGCCCTTGTTTCTGCAGTCATTCCCCTCCTGCCAGGGCCTGGGCTTCACTGCTTGGTGGTGGTGGTGGGGGGGGGGCAAGTCTCCTAAGGAGTACAGAGAGAATCACACTTTCTCTTGGTTCTTTCTGGGCACTGCGATGCAAGAGTTACCAAGAATGCCGGCCTCGCTGGGGCAGTCGGTTCGCTAGTTGGGGAGCATTGTTCTGAGACATTGGGTGGGAAGTGGGGGTGGTGTTCCAAAGCAGTCCTGCTCCGCCCTGCTCATTCAAATCCCGGGTCCTCTCTGGTCTCAGTTTTCTTGTCTATAAAATGGTGTTAAGAGCAACTCTCTTTTTCACGAGCTTGCTGCTATAGAGTCCAATTAGTGGGCGGCAAGCAGAGTCGCACTGGGTGTGAGGAATGCGCTCTTGGTTCGCAGGGGCGGGGGAATATTCCAGTTTCCTGCAGGAAGCGCAGGTGCCGCTCATTCCTTCAGAGCGCTGCTCCGCCCCTGAAGTGCACGGAGCCTCTTTTACCCCCGGCATGCTCTGCGCTGGCTTCCTGGAGGGCGGCACGGACGCCTGCCAGGTGAGTCCATGCGCGGGCTTGGGCTTGGCGTCCTCCTCCACCCGGTCAAGTGCAGACCCCAGACCAAGGGCGCTGAGGCACGTGTCCCCGACCCAGGGTGATTCCGGGGGGCCGCTAGTGTGTGAGGACGATGCCACAGAGAGCCAGCTCATCCTGCGAGGTATCATCAGCTGGGGTTCGGGTTGTGGCGACCGCTACAAGCCAGGTGTGTACACCAACGTGGCCAGCTACCTGACCTGGATCCAGGAGCACACCAACTCCTGAGACTCGTCCAGGGACTCGCCGTTCCCTCCTGAGCAATTCTGGAACGGAAGGGTGGCTGGCCCATGATTATGGATGGCAGGGATTGTGTTCCATTCCTCTTAGCTCCAGGCCTGGAGTAGGCACTCAATAAAGTGCTTTTGAAAATGCTTGAGAGGCACAGCTCTGCAGGGACCCGGATGGGAGACGCCAAGACAGTAAACCCGTGCAGTTCTCCACACCCCTCAGGGAACAGGATCTATTGAGATCTTAAGCAAGATATTAGAGATTCATGTCCAGTGGATTTTTACTAAGCGGTACTGTGTACCAAGCCCTGAGCAAGATGACTCCATATTATTTACTCTTTGTTTGAAACTAATATTAACATTGGACGTTTCTAGAACAGAGGTTCTCAACCTCTACTGTACACCAGAATCATCTGGGGAGCTTTTTGAACCTATGCCTGAGATCTACCTCGGATCAATTAAATCAGTATCTCTAGAGTTGGGGTGTGGGTAGTGGTATGTTTTTATATATCTCTGGGTGATTCCATATGCAGTGGAAGCTGAGAACCAGGGCCAGAAAGGCTTAACATTAAAACACGGGTGTGGACTTAGAGCTGGCAATGTAGAAGATACCCCTTCCCCCCACCAACTTGCACTAGGGCAGTGGGGCTCAAAGTGTGCCTGGACCAGCAGTCGCAGCATCAATGGGGAACTTGTTAGAAATGCATTTTTCTCTGGCTGCCTCCCATACCACTGAATCAGAAACTCTTGAGTTGGGACCCAGCAATCTGTTTAACAGATTTCCAGGAGAGTCTGATGTTCCTAACATTGAACCAAACTGGGGATTCTAGGGTTTGAATGGTTACTAGGCTGCGAGGTCTAGCTGTCCAGACTTGCTCTTTTTGTTCTTAAACCCATGTGTATGCTGTGCGTGGTGAGCCAACAAAGTTAGCTTCTCAAGGGTTATATAGAGGGACGCGATTTCCTCTTTCAGGCTAACTTTACAACTTCACCACGCCTTCCCCTCGCTCCACGTATACATTCTCCAATGCACGCAGCCTCTCTGTGACATCACCATGCCTCAGTGTCACAACCCGCCCCGACATGCGTCACAGTGCCTGGGGTTCCAGGCACTGGGAACAGCCGGATAGCCCGCGAAAGTGCGGCCAGACGCGAGGAGCGCACTCTGAGCCGGAATGGGAGACTGGAAGGGCTATATCAGTGCGGTGTTGCGTGACCAGCGCATTGACGACGTGGCCATCGTGGGTCACTCAGACAATCGCTGCGTGTGGGCATCGCGCCCCGGAGGCCTTCTGGCTGCCATATCGCCGCAGGAGGTGGGTGTGCTCACAGGGCATGACCGGCGCACCTTCCTGCAGTCGGGCCTCAGCGTGGCGGGCCGCCGCTGCTGCGTCATCCGCGACCACTTGCTGTCTGAGGGCGATGGAGTTCTGGACGCGCGCACCAAGGGGCTGGATGGGCGCGCGGTCTGCGTCGGCCACACCCCGCGCGTGCTCCTCGTGCTCATGGGCCGGCGCGGCGTGCACGGGGGCATCCTCAATAAGACGGTGCATGAACTGATCAAGGGTCTGTGCAAGCAGGGCACCTAGCAGGACAGCTAGGAGGCGGGGCGGCACGGCCAAAATAAATGCTGGGCGTGGCTGGCTCATCCTGTATTTGCGCACAGGGCAGTTGCAGATGAGGAGACCAGTTTGCCTGGAAGATTCTTGCAAGCAGGGTTACGTGATGGGGCTGGGATTCTGAGTCCAGAGGCTTCCCAGCCTCCCGTACCCTAGACCCGGCCCTCCTACCCATCAGTGGCCTGTATAAACCCCTGGCCTGATTTCCCAGAGTCCTTTCCCAAAATAACTTTCCACACCTGTGTGCAAGACACACTATAAAGGGAGCCCCTCCCACATCCCTCCCCAGGTGCACCCCAGCCTGGCCCTGTGGGGTGTCAGGGAGTCAGGAGGAAGGCTGGAGGGCGGCGCACCTCTCACCCCCTCCACTTGGCAGGAGGAAGCCTTTGCAAGTGTTGTGAGTGGGTGATGGAATAGGGCTGGCAGCTTGCAGAGCAGCTCTAGGGCTCTCAGGTTCTTGGGTCTCCTTCCACATACCCCAAAGGGAGTGGAAGGAGAGCACATGTCCAAGACCATCACAATGAGGTCTGGGGCCCTAGGGTCTTCCTCCCCTCTTGGAGTCCAAAGACCCCAGAGGACTCCCTGGACTAGAAGAAACAACTTAGGTATTGCCCATCCCTTGACCCTCACTCTGCAGGCCTCAGCTCCAGGGCCCCCATGGAAAGGGAGGAATTGAAAATCTTGGATGAGTTTAAGTGAGGCTTGGTTTATTGCCCAAAGGGAAAGGACAAAGATGGGAGGGAGGGTGGCTGGTCCCTGTCTACTATGCTCCAGGGCCCAGGGCATGGCCTCTCTTGCCTATTTTCACCTTCCCTGCCCCCCCACCCCGTGTCTCCTGACAAGCCCCCACCTGTCACTTGTTTTCTAGAACACTAATGTTATCCTAGAAAGGGGGAGGGAGTCGGCTGGTTGGGGTGGGTGGGGATGGCACAGAATGCCCTCCTTATACTTGCCTTGGGGGTGGCCCCGGCCCCTAGGAAGGACTCCCAGGAAGTCTGAATCAGGAGTTGGACTCATTAAGGCAGGGTGAGGTGGACTGTTGTGGTGAGCTTGCAGGAAATAGTGCTGCTGAACCCCAAGCCATGGTCTCCCTCCCTCCCCAGATGGAGAGCACACAGAATTGTAAATGCATAATGAGGATTTAATTCCTTTTCCATCACACAATATAGGGAAAGGGGGTTGTGACAGTACTGCAGAACAGCGGGGTGAGGATGAGGAGGGTGGTATAATGGAGGGAGGAAGGTGACAGGGAGGGTGAGAACTCAGCCAGTGACTCAGGCACCCGCATCTCTGCACAAGCAAACAGCTGCAAGTCCCATTCTCGGACCCACCCTTACTCCTGCTCTGCCGAGTTGGACTTGTGTGTACAGGAGAGCCAAGCACAGGCCTCCAAACAAGACCCCCCGGGGGCCAAGGACTCACAGTCATAGCCAGGTACCCTGCAGCCTGCTCACAGCCCCCCACGGATGCATTAGTCCACACACGCAGGATGCCACGAACTCTCAGTCCCACAAGCCCAGACCTCTGCGGACCCACCCAAGGACAGGCCCATGCCCGGTGTGCTCAGACACACCCTTCCGCCCGTCCACACCGGGCACCCAGTGCAGGCCCTTCTCTGCCCCCCAGCAGCACTTTGGGCTAGAGGCGGGTGGCGTTGTGTCGAGCAGGTTGTGCCAGGCGGGGGGAGGGGGTGGCGGGGGGCAGCTCCTCCAGGAAGACCCTGGCGGGCAGCGGTGGGGAGCGGGGCTCAGGCCTGGCGTAGCACAGCGTGGCACGGGTGATGAGGCGGTCCAGGGGCTGCAGCGAGTGCATCCAGCGGGGCAGAAAGTCCCACGTCTGCAGCCACTTGGGCAGGTGTCCAGGGCTGCGGTTCTGCAAGACGCTGACGAGCAACACAAAGGCCAGCAGGGCCCCGAAGGGTGCGCCCACACCCACCATGGCCTGCCAGCCTGCCATGGAGACACCGAACACCAGCGAGGGCAGCAGCAGGAAGCACAGGAGAAGGTAGAGGACGGCAAACCAGCGGTACTTGGCTGTGCGTTTGCCCAGCGCCTTGGCCATGCGGATGGGCAGGCGCGTGCAGGGCACCGGGTACCACAGCAGGATGCCCGAGATGTTAAAGAAGAAGTGGCAGAGGGCGATCTGTAGAGGAGAGGGCAGAGGGTTGAGATAGGCGTGGGCCCCCGCTCCCTGTCCTGCCAGCACTGCTGGATAACGGGAGCCTGGCCTGGCCTGGGCAGCAGCAAAATCAGGGCTGATGTGCTCCTAGGAATATACTGAGACACTTCTGCCCTAATGCTACACATTTCCTCTCACTGACCCCTCTCGCAAATTCCCCAGCAGATCCTCCTGAACCCAGCAGCAAAGAGATGCATACTAGTTTCTGGCTCCATGGCTCTGGCCTCCTGATTGGTCCAAGCCCTGGCCCCAGCCCTAGGCTTGTCCTCACTCCTTTGCTCCTAGGACAGCAACCCCTTTGCCATCTGCCCCCCTACTTGTTCTTGGTCCCCGAGAATGGCCCAGCCCCCTGTCCTGCTGCACCCCTTCCTCAGAGCGCAGATCCCACTAGCTGCTATTTGCGTGATTATCTAGGTAAATCCTGCCTGGTAGATGCTAAGGTCTTGGGGCTGGCACCAGGCCGACTTTGCCCCATACGGTTTCCACAGAGCTTGGGATAGTGGGTGGGCCTTAGGGGAGGCAGTCAGAAACTTTGATATGTGGTGTCCTACCCTGTGTCAGGTGCCACACCTCAGTCCCAGCCCTGTCTCACCCCCGGCAGGCACCCTCCCAGAGTACCTGGAAGGAGCTGGACAGCTTCTCCCGGGGGCTGGCCAGTGCAGCCAGGATGGCCGTGGTGGTAGTGCCAATGTTGGAGCCCAGCGTGAGGGGGTAGGCTCTCTCGATGCTGATCACACCCAGGCCTGGGGGCAGACAGAGAGGCTAGGTTCACCCCAGGTCCCTCCTCTGGCCCTTTCCCTACCAGCCTGCCCCTCCCCCTGCCCCACCATGCCATGGGCACTCACCAATGAGTGGGGTGATGGCCGAGGTGAACACAGAACTGCTTTGGACAACGAAGGTCATGCCGGCGCCCACCACCATGGCAAAGTAGCCTGTGGCCCAGGTGAAGGGGGCGGGGAAGTCTACGAGGACACCCCCATCCCAGCAGGGTCAGGAGGAGGGCATGGGCAGAGGAGCCAGGACCTACCTTAGGGAGGAGGTATTGGGTACCAGCTTGTAGGTGGGGCCTTGTCTGTCCAGTCCCCTGCTCAACTGCGGGGGCTTCTACTCGCCCTCCCTGGTCTTGGATTAAAGGCCCTTCTCAGCCTGGTTGCATCAGACTACTGATTGACTGTCCTCTCTGCCCAGAATATCCTTCCTTCTTCGTGTTCCTCCTCAGGGCTTCGTGCAGATACATGGCTGCTGAAAAGCCCTCCCTGACCCTCGGCCCTCTGGCAGACTTTGTTTCTCCCATCCCTAAGCTCCCAGAGATCCATGAATGCACCTGACTCCAGCATTCATTACGCAACCTCTGCCAGTGCCGGGCACCGTCCCCGGAGCCTGAAATGAAGCTTGCGATGAAAATCAGACCAGACCATGTCACTCCCCTGCCCCAACCCTTCAAGGGCCCCCGGTACCCTTACTGAAGTCCAGGCTCTGATCACAGCCTGTGGGGGCCCCCGGGGTCGGCTCCCTCCCTGTGATCTTGCTGACCTCTCCCCACCTCGATCACTGAGTTCCCCCCACACGGCAGGCCATCTTTCTGCCCAGCTTGTTCCCGCCTCTTTGCCTTTGCACTGACTGTTCCCTCTGGGTAGAACACTCTTCAGCCACGTCTGACTACTATTCCTCATTTCGATTTCGGCCTCTTCACATAGGCTGCTGGCTGCCCACTGAAAGCAACTTTTTCCATCCTCTGTCATTTTTGCTTTCTCCTTGGGAGTCACCCCTCAGTATGAATGTATGCCGCCTCGATCATTTATTTGTCATTACACATCTGTCTCCTCCTCTGGGTTGGGAATCCCCTGAGGGTGGGACCATCTCTGGGGCTCAGCTCTGGACCCTTGGCACCGCGGCATGCTCCATGCTTGGGCACACGGGTGTAGGGAGTATTTGTTGAATGTGTCCGTGGCCACTGAGAATCTGTTTCGAGCCACCTACTGGAATGGAACCGCAGTCAGGGGCAGCCACAGATGCCCGGCTGCCGGCACCTCGGGAGCCTCAGAAATCACCTGACTCAACCCCTTCTTTGTTCACAGGGAGAAACAGGCTCAAGATGGCAGGGCTTTGCCCAGATCACACAGCAAAGCAGCAGTAGGACTTAGTAAGATTTGAAAGGTCCCATCCTGGGGCCCACACATGCAGTTCTTGGGGGCTCACCTGTGTTGATAACCTTCTGAATGACCTTAGCCACCTGGCCCTTCAGCAGAGAGTTGAGCATCTTGACAAGGAGAATGAGGCAGGTGCACAGGAGCACCAGGGAGCCGGCCAGCAGAATGAGCCCCACGGCCAGGTCAGGCAGCCCTGTGTCCACGAAGATGTGGTTGCCTGGCAGGGGAAAGTGTCAAGCAGCTGAGAGCTGAACCCCCACAGCTGGTTCCCAGCCCCCCACTTTTGATACCTTCTTGGGATTGGAGCCTAAAGTCCCACCCCAGGCTCTTTTAGCCTCAACAGCAAGGCTTAGCCCAAGCCCAGGACCTGAGCTGGTTGATAGCTGGTTTTCCTGGGACTGATAGCAGCAGTGGAGGGGGGCAGGGGTGGGTGCAGCCCTTCCTCTGCCCAGCTGTGCCCCTGCCATGCCAGACATCTGTGATGCAGGCACTCACATTTCTCCATGGTGGCATTTCCAAGGGTCCAGCCGGTGTTGGCCTCTGCCCTGGGCAGGGGGGTGGGAACCTGGATTAAGAGGAGAGTGACTTAGAATTTAGGAAAATGTAGCCTGGGGTTGGAGATAAGGGGGAAGGTTAGGGAGAGGCGGGGGATGGGGGTGAGTGATAGAGGTGGTCCTCCTGACCACATGCCCTTGGACAGTTGGCCTGTCTCCTTTGCTGGAGAGTTGGGGGTGGAAATACCTGCCACATGAGAATCTGGCCACGGTCAGCCCTCTGAATATTCTGTCCTATCCATCTTCCCATCCGGCTCTCACTGGGGCCCACAGGGATTTTATTTATTTATTTGAGAGAGAGAGAGCACGAAGAGAGGGGGGTGAGTCAGAGGGAGAAGCAAACTCCCTGCTGAGCTGGGAGGCAATGTGGGACTCTATCCCGGGACTCCAGGATCATGACCTGAGCCTAAGGCAGTCACTTAACCAACTGAGCCACCCAGACACCCTAATCCTGTGGCTTCTTGTCCTCGTTCTCCTCAACCTCTCCTTGGCCTTGGGTGCTTCTGACCATGGACCTCCTTATGAAAACTCTCCCTTCCCCATCCTTTATTACTGGCCCTCTCCTGGTGTTGCCCTGCCCCCTTCCCCAGCATCTGTGCCCCATCCTCTCGCCTGAGGCACCATTAGTCCAAGCTCCACTGTCCTCTTGCTCAAATCCTTATGGGGAAGGTTGGGGTATGGGGAAGGGGGACCACCAGGGGGCAGAAGTCCAGTCCCCACCTACTTCCTACCCACATACTCAGTGGGGAGAGGCCCCCCAATTCAGAGGGCCCAGGGCCAGGCAGGTAGCCTAACTGAGGCGCCCAGGCCGAGCGTGGAGGAGGTGGAGGACTGCGTTTTGGGCCTAGAGGGGCAGCAGCCACTCAGCTCCAGGCCGCTGTCGCTATCCAGGGATGAAGCCCTGCATGGCCAAATGACCCGAGTCTGCAAGAGAAATCCCCTTCTTTGCAATTATGCGAGGGCCACATGGGTCTGGACCACTACTTCGCAGCCTCATTGGACTGAGGAATTATTTTTTCTTGAATGTAATTGGGGAGCCTTTCCTTGCCCTCAGGATCCCAGCCCAAAGGAAGAACTGAGCCCCAGAAAGGGACAAGAACGCCTAGGGCCCCAGGCAAAATCCCAGAGCTACAACTTTTCCTTATTCACCCTCTGCCACCTCTGAGAGCTGATATGGGCACTGGTCCCAGGAAGTTCTGCCCTCCGCAGCACAGCCCCGGACCTTTCCTGTGCTGAGGGTCATGTCTCAGGTGGGGTAGTGGCCCTTCAATGTCATGGCTCCTTTAGGGTTTATTCCAAATCATGTCATTTATAAAATGTATGCTAGAAATGAGAACTATTTCTGGCACCTGGCTTGAAATCTGGTTTCTCTTAGTGGCCTGAGCTGCTGTGAGTGAGGCAGTATGCTCATCTGTGTTCTAGCTGGCCAGACCAGGGCCCTGGGGCACCCTCAAACCCAGGCCGCTGCTGCAAGCTGAGAAACTAGGAGAGTTCTGGTGGGCTCTGCCGGAAAAGCAGGCTGGGGAGGCTGTGGTAACTGCTGTGTGGGTAGGCGAGAGCTGGGTGTAAGGGGGAGAGCCGTGTGTCAGCTGTCCAGTGGATGTGAGCAAGTCCTGTTTCGTGTGCCAACGACCTGGGACAAATCATGCCACCTCTCAGCCTGTTTAAAGCAGATGACATGAGAGCTGTTATAAAGGGGTGCCTGGGTGGCTTGTCAGTTAAGCCTCTGTCTTCAGCTCAGATCATAGTCCCAGTGCCCTGAGATCGAGCTCCACGTTGGGCTCCTTGCTCAGCGGGGAGCCTTCTTCTCCCTCTCCCTCTGCCTGCTGCTCCCCCTGCCTATTCTCTCTCTCTCAAATAAATAAATAAATCTTTAAAAAAGAGAGAGAGAGAGAGAGCTATTGTAAAGGTTATGGGAGGAAATGTGTGCCAAGTGCTCTCCTCAGACTTATCTCATGTTAAGTCTTCAGTAAGACATCATGCCTCCTAATCAGGATTAGACCCCCTCCATCCATGGGCCCATCTAGGACCACATGGTGGGAAGAGCATGTGCTTATGTGTTTGTGTGAGATTGATGTCCTAGGTCAGGATCAATAGCTCCTGCCAGTGTGTCTCAGGGTCCTGGCCTTGTTGGGGAGCACTGTGGTAGACCAGCTTGGAGCCCTGGGCAGATGATCCCTGAGACAAATGGGTACCTGACCAGCCTGTGCCCCACTGACCTAGCTGGGCCCAGGGTCTCTTAGGGGAGGAACTTCAGGGTAGGGGGTATCATCTGACTCAGGGCTGGCTGTGTGTGGGCAGGGCAAAGCTGAGGGCTAAAGTCTAGGGTTTTGACCCTTGATCTTCCTGCCAGGGTTTTGTGCCTCTGGCTGGGGTTATGTGGCTCTGGCTGAGCTGGTAGGGTGGGGTGGGGGGGTAGAATGCAGAGACTGTAAAGGGCTAGAAAGGAGTAGGGGTGGGGATGCCAGAGAGTGGGTAGACTGCATGGTCAGGCTGAGAGTGGGTACTGAGTGAGGGAAGGGAGCAGGCCCAGGGCTTCCTTGTCAAGAATGTGGGAGCTCTAGCCCTGACAAAGAACTGGGCAGCCCAGGGTCTGGGACATACCCCTAGGTGTGCCCATCCTTCCTGGGCCTGGGGGTGTGGTGGGAGGGGTGAGTTCTGTGGGAAGAACAGAATAAATGAGCCCCAAGAGTCCTAAGCTGAAACTCCATCTGAGCCACTCCTAGCTGTGTGATACTGGACCAAAACACCGATCCTCTCTGGACCCCAGTTTCCTTCCCTTGCAGCATGAGGTCTATAACACTGCCCACCGCTTCCCAGGGGCTTGTTTTGAGGACTCTTGGAAGAGAGGATTTAAGTGCCAGTGGGAGGTGCAGGACACGATTAAGCTCACAGAAGACTGTGAGTCTCCAAGAATCCTCTCCCTGGGAGAAACACACAGGATGCGAGCCTGTGCTGTAGTTCAGCCTGAAGCAGGAGGGGAGCTCAGGGTCTTTGTTTTTCTGGAAGCAGAAATCACCGTGCCAGCTGCGCCATCTGGTGGCAAAGAGGAGAACTCCTTAGAGCTGCACCTACAGCCGCTGGAGCAGTCTCTGAGTGGCTGTGGTCAGCTGTGGCATTCAGGCCCGATGGGCAGAGTGGGAAATGGACACACATGATGGGACACCAGACTGACTTCTGGAAGAGGCAGCGAGATGGAGGTTCAGAAGCATGGGCTCCAGATTCTACCAGGATTTTCATCTCATCTCCATGGTATGGATTTGGGCAAGCCTCTCTGAGCCTATAAAATGGACCAGAGATAAATCCTGTGTCCCTGGCTGCAAGTCCTTGAGGAATGCTTGTTTAAACCAGGCAAGTAGGGTTGGCAGTCCATAGTGTGAGTACATAAGAAGGTAATTCCCAGGACAAGGGTAGGCCCCTGGAGTGTCAAGAGGTTTGGGAACGCTAAAATTGCCTCTGGGTTTTCTTCCACCATCTGGAAACCTTCAGATTCCCAATACTGTCTTTGGTGACTGGGTTTCTTGGAGACTGGCTTGGGTGAGGTTGGGTCCAGTTGGGGGGAAAGCTGGAGGCCACCAGGAGAGGTTGGAAGGGAGACACAGTGGTCACAGGAAAAGTTCGAGTCTGGTGCAGGAAGAGCCCCCAGCACACATGGCCAGAGCAGGCACATGGCTGCGGATCCATGTTCCACATGGCCTGACCTCAAGAGGGGGTGAGAAAAGGGAGCCTGAATGCCACCCATCTGCTACTCTTCAAGCCAGGGAAATCCCATCTGGATTCTGTTGTGGCGGACCCATTCTTCTGGGACAGAGGGCTGGGAGACCAGCACTCAGGGAAGCCATGTGGGGAGCAGTGGGGACAGCGCCCTTGGAGGGTAAACTCGGGCGGCTGACTTCACTCGAGCAGGCCCGGGTTTCTCCTGCGGAAGATGGGCTGTCCGTGTCCACCTTGCCCTACTTTGTGAGGATTCCAGCACGGGCAGGCAGCGTCTGCTGCACCTGTTGCAGCACGGAGGCCGGCTGGGCGCAGCTGCAGGCAGGCACCAGGGAGGGACTCTGGGGCCCAGGAGCTCCCACCCGTGGCTTGTTTCCTGTGAAGATCGAGCAGTGTGATGTCTGTGTCACCCCCATTCTGCTATGGAGTGAAGAGGATTTGGGCAATTCAGAGAGTGCCCAGGGGCAGGTGAGAAGACAGCACCATGTTGCAGGGGTCACAAAGCCAGCCTGAGAGCTGCCCGCATGGGCTTTTTGATGTCCGACTGCCTGGAACACTCAAGTGCCAGACCAGAGCTGCGCGCGGTTCCGATGCAAAGGAAGGCACTGCAGAAGGCGGGTTGAAAGGCTGCTCTGTGTTCATGCTGGGATCAAGGGCCAGTGATATCAAGTAGCAAGTAGGAAGGAGGAGGGGGCCGGGCCTGCTGAGCCCCGGGCTTCGGGTTGCCTTCGCTCTGTTCTGAATGGAGTTGCTTCTTGGATGTGGCAACGGAGGTAAAGCAAATACCATGGATCAGGGTTTTGATGAAGCACTTCCCTTTCTGTGGCTGAGTGAGAAAGTGTGCTGATCGCCTGCTTTCTTGTGAGCCTGGTGTCATGGCAGGTGCACAAGCGTCCCACGGATCCAAACAGGTCTCCATTCCGGGCAGTAGAAATGGTACAGAAGGACACATGGATGCATGCCTGTGGCAGTCTCCAGGGGAAGGAGCCCAACAAGAGTACAAGTCGCTGTTGTGTCACCAGGGAGGTCTCTACACGGCCCCCTTGTCTTGTTCCTGTTTGTCCAGCTCTCCCAGGCACCCTCATAACCCCTTCACCCCCTCGCCACGTTACCTGGGCCCCCAAACGTGGCACAGCTGAGTCACGAACCCCTGGCATCTTGACGGGGAGAAGAGAGCCCTAGACTGCTAGACCTGTCCTCAGGGCCCTGAAATCGTAGGACAAGCTCGGGCAAGTGTCTCAGCCTCTCAGAGCCTATTCTCTCCCTGTGAAGCCAGAAGGTAGAGCCAGATTAGTGGTTCTCGAACTTGAGCACAGAGCTGACTGAGAAGACTTGTTGAAACATAGGCTGCTGTGTCCCATCCCCCCAAGTTTTTTCTGATAGTTTTCCCTAGACCTACTTCGGTCTAGGGAAAGGCTGAATATCTTGTAGATTTAATAGGTTCCCAGGTGGTACGAGTGCCTCTGGTCCACACTTTGAGAACCACTGGGCTAGATCAATGACATGCCAACTCAAGTTGATTAGTAATAACTCCCCAAAGCCGCTGGGGGACTGGAAGGGATTGGCACAATATTCCTTGTGGCCAGACCTGAGACTCACCCCGGTGGGGTCTGGGTGGCACCAGATCCGGATCAGACTGTGGTTTCTCAGGGACTCGTCGCCGGTGGCAATGCTGGTAATCACAGACTTGTCCAGCTGTGCACAAGATGTGGGTGGGGGGTGTGTGAGAGGGATCCTTACTATCCCACATCACCCTCCACACCAGCCTTGCCCCACCTGGATGATGAGCTTGGTGAAGGGCTCTGTGATGATCTTGAGCAGGTCAGGGGCATCTTGGCCGCCATGGATGTTGAAGGAGGCAACCACCAGTCGAGTGACATGGTGCAGGTACCCGGTGGCAGCCTCCAGGGGCAGCAGGACCAGAACCGACAGCCAGTTAAAGCAGTCGTGTACCGTGGCCCCTGCAAAGGCCCTGGGCAGGGAGGCCACATTGCAGGGAGGGCCAGGGTCAGGATGCACTTCAGCTGGGGGCTCCTGGCCCTGGGGACCACCCTCCCCCAACACACACAGGCCCCTCACCACTCTACCCCCTCACCGCCGGAAGTCAGTCCTGTCCCCTGCCTGCATCAGGGCCACGATGGTGTTGGTGACAGATGTGCCGATGTTGGAGCCCATGATGATGGGGATGGCAGAGCTCACCTCCAGCACTAGCAGAAGAGGGGACCCCTTCACTGACTGTGTGAGGGCCACCAGCTCCTGCCCCAGAAACACCTGCCCACATCCCAGCCCCACTGGGCAGTCCTGCCACGATACTGCCCAGCCTTGGTGTCCCGGGGACACGTGTGTGAACAAGCACGGTGGACAGATGCACTGTGTGTGCACGTGTGGATCCGAGGGCCCATGTCCTGCACGCGGAGACAGATCTGTGCCCATGTGTGCACGGTACATGAGCATGGTGGTTAGTTTCATGAGTTGGCTTAGCCAGGCTATAGGACTCAGTCATTCGATCCGATGCTCATCTAGCTGCTGCTGGAAGGTATTCCACAGGTGTGATTCGCCTCTACAACCGGCTGACTTTAAGTGAAGGGGGTCACCCTTGGTGATCTCCGTGGGCCTCATCCAGAGAGATAAAAGGCCTTAAGAGCAAAACGGAGGCCATCCAGCATTGGCTTCCCCCTGAGAGTTCCAGCCTGCCCTTCCTAACAACCTGCCCTATGGATTTTGGATTTGCTCAGCCAGCCCCACAATCGTGTAAACCAATTCCTTGCAATAAATCATATGTATAGCTCCAGCAGGTTCTGTTTCCCTGGCCAGTGGAATAAGTGACTATCGGTGATAAGGTGCTGAGCCTTCCTGGGGCAGGACTCCCCATCTGCCACCCTTTCCAGATCTTCAGACACCCCTCCTGGCTGAGACTATTCCTGGCCACAGCTTGGAAAACGGAGTGCGAGAAGCTGGAATCCTGCCCTTTGCTCTTAACTCCCTGGCCCCCTTCTCCCCCTGGCCCCAGCCCTGACATGCTGGTCCAGGGCACGCAGCCCCCCACGCCCTTTCCCTAGCCCCAGCAGGCCGACTTACAGCCAGAGGAGACCATGCTGACAACGATGGACGTGGAGGTGCTGGAGCTCTGGACCAGCACGGTCACCAGGATCCCCACCACCAGCCCCGCGACGGGGTTGGACAGGATGGCATTGTCCTTGAAGATGTCACCAGCCACCTTCCCTGAGGAGCAGGAGCCAGCATTGCGTGATGCTCTTCAGGAACCCTGTCCCAATCCCCTCCCCTGGCCCTACCTCCAGCCAGCTGGAAAGCGGAGCTGAGCACGTCCAGGGAGCAGACGAAGAGGTAGAGAAAGGTGAGCATCAGGGGCACCTTGACGAGGGTCATGCCAGCCCGGCGCAGCTTCTGGGCCAGCCCAGGCTCTGGAGATGGGCTGGTCATGAGCATGGGGGCCAGGGGCTAGGGCACTGAATGTTGCCACCCCTGCTGTCCACCCCCGGCCCCGGCCCACCTGGCTTCTGCTCCTCCTCCAGGGCCAGCTTGGCAGGCAAGGGGTCATGGCAATCCAGAACCTCCCCGTAGGGGCAGCTGTGCTCGGTAAGGGCCACAGGGCCCAGGCTGGGGAAGGCGTAGGCGGAGGTCCCTGGGATCCTGTGCAGGACTGGGGAGGGAGGCTGGTTAGGAGTTCCCAGAAGCCCTGGGATAGGCTCAGAGGGGTGGACACCTCACTGGGACATGAATGACTGTGGGCATTCAGGGTCCAAGGATGGGAGAAGCACTCACCCTGAGGGCTGGGCACGTAGGCAAAGGCTGTCCCGTGCATCATGTGGCTCCCTCGGACTGGTAGTGGGGAGACAGCCGGGCCCCCCAGCCTCTCTCCATAGGACATCATCCTGGGCACACACTGTGGGGTGGCAGAAACACTGAGGGACAGCTACTGTCCTGGAAACTTACACATACCCACCCACCCACCGTCCACATCCATACCCACATACTCACACGCACACATACCCGTGGGGTGTGACCCCTAGACACACACCCAGGGAAGTATGCCCTCTACCCCATAATAGCAGAGATGCTCAGGTCCTCGGGCCAGATGCTTATACTCATCAGGCAGTGAGTATTTATGAAGAATCTGCTGTAGCCTGGGCACTGGGCTAGACGCTGGGGTAGAGCAATGGCTAAATACAAGGACAGCTCCTGCCCCCAGAAAGCTCCAAGTCTCACGGGGAGACAGATGTCAATGAAATAATCCCTTGAATAGAAAGTGGCAATAGGGCCAAGGGTTCTAATGACAGATACAAGTGCTACCAGTGTGCCCCATGGCAGGGGGTGGAGGGGAGAGAGGATCAAGCTGAGATGAACAGGAGTAGGAGGGGCCGGATGGCAAGGGACAAGGGCATGGGTGCAGGGGACCCTGGAGGGAAAGGAGCTGGGAGCGCCCTGCAGCCAGTAGGGGCCAGGGAACGTGTGTTAGCTGAGCTTGCGGATATGGGCCAAGGCTGCGCATGCAGGAGGAGTTCCGACCGGCCTGAGAGCCATGAGGAGACATGGACACCTGTTGGCTCTTGGGACCAGCTGGACATGCACTCAGGAAAGGGTCTACTGGCCACAATCCTGAGTTCCTGGGTTACCCTCACAACTGAACTTCTTTCCCCATTTGCCTCCTTCCCTCCTAGCAAGAAACAAACACTGATGGCCTTTCTCCCATGAATGAGTTCTGGTTTAGGTAAGGAGCTTTCCCTGTATTATCTCCATTATCTGAGAAGCCCTTGACTTGCTTTAGGGCCCCTTGAACTGCCCCAGGAGTTCTTGGTTGTTGGGGTGGGAGTACCCCAGCCGATATCAGCTACCCACAATCCCACACCCCAGGGGCCCTTGGCTGTTTGGAGGAGTGGGGGGATGAGCTAAATTCCAAGTGCTGGAAGAGCAGGAGTCCTCTTTCCTTTGGGGCAGGGGGTAAGCCAGGCTAGACTGGGCCCGAGCAGGAAGGGGAAGCAGAATTAGGGCAGAGGAGAGGAACAGGGGCGATAGGCTATTGTCTACTAAGACTTGGGATGGGTTTGGGAGAGGGGAGCCCTGGGCTTACCTTGGGGTTCTGTGTTTCAGCTCCTGCTTGGCTGCTTAAGGAAGACCCAGGGGCCTGAGAAAGGGCTGGGACCCTCCTCTTTATACCCTTGGGTCAGGGGCAAAGTCCTAAAACCCTAGCTGCCCTCCCTCTGTTCCCCGATTAACCTCCCCCCCTGAGATTCCTCCCAGTTAATTACTAATCGTCAGCTCTGCTGGGGGAGTCCATGATCAAACTCTCCCTTTCCCCACAAAGAAACTCAGCCTGACAGAGACCCAAACCCAGCTAGGGTACCTCTTCTGCCCCCAAGCAGAGACCCAGATGCCACGTAGGCACCTTATTCCCATGGTCTTCAAGGAAATTTCATGGCTCCAGCCCCTTCCCCTCATTCTTGGCCTAACACGACTCCCCGTGGAATAGCCTTGCCATGCATCTGGATGTCTGTGGGTCTGTCTGTGGGTTTTGGGGGCATTTGGAGGAGAGGGAGCATGCGATGGAAGAAGTAACAGGAGAGAAACCCGGAAAGGCTGCATAGAGCTGAGTCAGAGAGAGTCTCTAGCCTGCAACCACAGATCCAGGATTCGTCTGAGAGAATGTGGAACCCCTGGTCAGATCAGGAAGGGCCTGGTCTGCATTTTAGAATGGTCTCTTTAGCGGGAGGTTGTCCGTCAAAGGGGCAAGTCTGGAAGCATAGGGACCAGCTAAGAGGCTGATGAGATGGTCTAGGGAAGAGATGATGAGGTCTGAATCAAGTGGAACAGGAGGGATGAGGAGAAGATCCATCCCAGGGATACTTGGGTAGTGGAATGGGGGAGGGGGAGCATGGCAGACAGATGAACTATATGACAGTTGGGTTTCTGGATTGAGATGCTGATGATGGTATGGAGTCTGTTGCAAAACTCCCGAAACCCAGAGAGGGCTCTTAGGCTTTGGGAAGCTTGTTTCCCTTTCACAGGACTCTGGAGCTTGAATTAGGGCCCAGGTGTACAAGAGAGATGAGAAGAGATATTCCCTTCTGAGGGAGAAAGATTCAACAGATCCAGCAGGGGTGAGTTCCACTCAAAATCTAGCTTGGACAACTGCCTGAGTAACCTGTCCAACCACCCGTCCACCCATCCATCCATCCACCCACCCCGCTGGCTACCTAGCCAGCCAGTCATGTGTCCATCCCTCCATTCCCAAGAACAATTGTTGAGTTCCTACTCTGTGCTGAGCCAAGATTGGCTAGGTCAGCTCTCTCCTGTCTAACCCCTGGGTCAGGCTGGGGTGCTGAGGCAAGTCACTTCGAGTATAAGGTGGCAATCAGAGGGGCACCTGGGTGGCTCAGTCGGTTAAGTGTCCCACTCTTGATTTCAGCTCAGGTCATGATCTCAGGGTTGTGAGATGTGAGATCGAGCCTTGCATCGGGTTCTACACTTAGTGGGGAATCTGCTTGGGATTCTCTTTCCATCAGCACCTCCTGCTCATTGATTCTCTCTCTCTCTCTCTCTCTCAAATAAATAGATCTTAAAAAAAAAATAAAATGGCAATCAGCAGTTCTTTTGCAGTGGGTTGAATTCAATGAGCTAGCTGACCCATCTCAGTGACTAGAAGAGTCCCTCAGCATGTGCGTTCTCTTCATGCTTGTGTGCCCCTCTTACTGTCCCTGGGATGGCTGCAGTGTCCCCACCAAGGGAACAGCTCCACTTCCTCTAGATTCACAGCCCTATTTCAGGTCAACAACTTGCCTGGGCTCCCCGGTTGCCCTTTGATTGCTCAGGATCCCCCTGAGCTGCAGCCTATTATATCTCACATATATTGGGGTGACACAAATCTAGCCTTTCTCATCAAGGTGGATGGATGTTTCTGCACAGCTCCCCTCTAACGTGACAAAAGTCAACTAGTTTGTACTTAATTTGCAGGACACTGTGGGGTTGTCCACTGGCTAGTGTTCATAATGGAGTCTCTGTCAGAGTGGTTAAGAGCAGACAACAAGGCCAGCCTGGGTTTGGATCCCGGCCCCTCCACATTGTGGCTGTGTCAGTTTAGGCCACAGAAGCCCCAAGGGACCAGGGAGGGGTGGACAGAGGGGCAACTGGATTGGTTTTGGGTAGAGTGACCATAAGTCCTGGTTTGCCTGGCCAAGTCCTGGCTGATGACTGTTGGCCCAGAGTTCCCTTTCACTTAAAAAATGCCCTGGTTTGGAAAATCAGCCATAGAGCCTTATGACCTGTTCTGGGAGATTCTGGAGAACTGAGGCAGGCAATCAGCCACGTGGGACATCCTAGAAAGGTCTCCATTCACAGAAAAAAGAAAATTAAAACAATCCTGCTTCTTCAACCCATTGTTGTCACAGAACACTGCCTCTCAGCCTTTTCTCTGTACCTCTCTCACCTATTTGGATTTTTTTTGTTTATGAAAGACTGCGTCTTGCTCTTTTCCACCTACCATTGCAAATTACCTTCCCTGTGTGTTTACACTCAGGGCCAATGTTGTTTTTAATGGTTGCATCATGTTCTGTCCTGAAACTTAATTTATGTAGCGATCCCTCGGGTGTCCCGGAAACTCTCCAGACTGGACAGAGTGATTTGGCAAAGATTGGGGTTTGTGCATGGGTGGGAGGGGTGTCGCTGAGCCAGGGGCAGGTAGTCATTGCTGAGTTCTCGTGTCAGAATCGTCCTCGGGCTCACAAGTGTTGGCAAAGTCACATTGGGCTCAGAGGCTGCCTAGGGCCAGGCACCCCCATCCCCAGTGGGTCCAGGGACCTCGACCACAGGCCATGTTCCTCTCTCCTGCCCTGCTCTGGTCAGACCCGGAGCAGGAGCCACTGTATCCGAGGTGCTCTTTATAAACTTAGGGGTGCTTCTTCTTCTTCTTTTTTTTTTTTTTTAAGATTTTTTGTATTTATTTGACACAGAGAAAGAGAGATCACAAGTAGGCAGAGAGGTAGGCAGAGAGAGAGCGGGAAGCAGGCTCCATGCCAAGCAGAGAGCTGGATGTGGGACTCGATCCAAGGACCCTGAGATCATGACCCGAGCTGAAGGCAGAGGCTTAACCCACTGAGCCACCCAGGCGCCCTGGGGTGCTTCTTCTTCTTTTTAAAAAAGATTTTATTTATTTGACAGACAGAGATCACAAATAGGCAGAGAGGTAGACAGAGAGAGAGCGGGAAGCAGGCTCCATGCCAAGCAGAGAGCAGGATGTGGGACTTGATCCAAGGACCCTGAGATCATGACCTGAGCTGAAGGTAGAGGCTTAACCCACTGAGCCACCCAGGCGCCCTGGGGTGCTTCTTCTTCTTTTTAAAAAGGATTTTATTTATTTATTTGACAGACAGAGATCACAAATAGGCAGAGAGGCAGGCAGAAAGAGAGAGGAGGAAACAGGCTCCCTGCTGAGCAGAGAACCCAAGGCGGGGCTCGATCCCAGGATCCTGGGATCATGACCTGAGCCGAAGGCAGGGGCTTTAACCCACTGAGCCACCCAGGCGCCCTTGGGGTGCTTCTTTTTAATAAGGTTAGGATCTTTGATAATTTTGCCGTCTACCTTCCCTGGTTTCACAGAGCTCGGGGTGTAAGGAAGGACGCAGTTCTCCATCATAGGCCCTGCAAGAGACATCATTGTAAAATGCTATGGGCAGTGACCACTACCAAAGGAATTTGGGAGGGTGGCCACTGGAGCCCTGGGGAGCTGACCGGAGCATGGAGAAGGCGACCACGTCTCTGCCCCTTGGTTCACCTGAACTCCTTCCACTCACGTGCTGCCTCCTCCCAGCCCGTGACAGTCTCTGCATGTCCCCCGAATACTGACTCCTGCCCTGTCTGCTCACCAGCACTCTGGCCGAAGCTTCCCCTAGACCTCTCAGCCTGGAGCCTGGGGGTTGGCGGTATCTCACCCTGAGAAATGGCACCCGGGAGGAGGAGCAGTTTTGGAGGGAAGATGCCAAGATCCGTCTGGACAGACTGTGTCTGAGGGGCCTCTGTTGTGAACAGTTGGCTCTGTGGGTCTGAAGCACACGACGTGCTCCTCACCCCAGACAGGGCTTCCCGCACGTTCCCAGCCTCAGGGAGCAGCGCGTGGTCCTCTGATCTGAGCCAGAAACAGAGCAGGCTCCTTGGACTGTCCTTTTCCCCCACCTCCTTGTCTCTCCTCCATCACCCAGCGCTCCCCGTTTCCCATCAGTGGGAGCTCCCTCAGCCTTTCGCCGCCTCCCGGTTCTGGTCCACCATCTCTCACTGAAGGCTCTCCTGCTTTTGGCCTTGTGCCTCCCGATCCAGTCTCCAAACTAGCAGCTGGCCAGCTTTTCAAAATGTAATTCTGACTCTGTCACCCCTCTCTTTTCAAACCTGGCCCTGCCAGTACAAAGACCAGCATCCTGTCCCAGCCTTGGTGCCCAGAGTGACTTGGCATCCCTCCTGCCTCAAGGCCTCAGGTGTAGCCTGTGAAGATGCCTCCCCCTCTCCCAAGGGAGAATGTGCACATTGAATAGAGAGAAGGCCCAGGGCTGAGCCCGGAGGAGCACCCATGTTTGGGGGAGGGCAAAAAAGAAAAGAAAAAAAAAAAAAGGACTCCTGAGAGGAAGCCGACAGGTACGACAGGATTGGGAAGAGCAGAAAAACAGATGTCGCAGAAGCCAGGTTCGCCCCTGTCTTGAGAGACACAACCTGATCAGCCAGGTCAGATGCCACAGAGCTGTCGGGGAATGTGAGGACAGAGCAGATTTAGTGACCCAGGCGAGCTGTCCTGGGCTGGTACTGGGGGTGGGGGCAGCTTGTGAGGGCATGTTGGGAAGGAGCAGGAGGTGGGAGCCGAGACAGCATGGCCAACGTGAGTGTGACAGACTGACAGATCGGGAATCTGGTCACGCCAATGAAAACTGTCTCCGCGGGAGCAGCAGGACTGCTGAGCTGAGTAGAGAACGAGCCCAAGAAAGAGAGCTTGGGCCAGGAACAGAGCGAGCTGGGGAAGTTGGCACAACCAGCTGTTTCTGTAATCCTCGGCTGAGATCCAGCGGCTCCTTTAAATACACACAGTTTGCGCCTGTACGTTTTCTGCAGGACCTAAAGTTGGAGGACCATCAGGGGAAGAAAAAACTAACATGTCAGACAGTCCCTCCATGAACTGGATTTTTGGGGGGAGAACTGACTAATGACCAGTGTCATCCCACAACAGGGCTTCTCCTGTCTCCTTGAAACAATGTGTTTATTTCTCCAACCAACAAATAAGCCCCACGGTGAGTCAGCATGTGGTGGACACAGCCGTGAACATTCCACCCCGGTACACAGACGCAACGTGGGTGTATATTGTACACGCATGGGGGCGTCCTTTATCTGTGGCCGAAGCAGCCATTCTCACCAATGAGCTGGGTGACATAACAGGAGCCGCCTCCCACCTCCCCTTAGGGACCAGAGCAGTTCCTCCCCTGGCCCCCTTGACTTTGTCCTCTCTTGGAGAATCTGGACTTCCATCTGAGCTGCCTGGCACAGAGCAGGCAGGGTCCTATGGTGTTCTCCCCTCCGAGCCCTGTTTTCCAGATTGGGTGCTGCAGGCTATGTTAGATCCATGGATCCAGGGCAGGGGCTGCTGACCTGAGGATGCCCCATCCTTGTTTGGGGGATAAGTGCCCTGAGTAATGTTTAATCCTTATAGCCCAGGCATTGGTCACTCATTGAGGGAGGAGGCCAAAGTCTGTGGCCAAAAGAGCTGAGCTTGCTTTGGGCTTTTCTCAGAAATCATCTCTTCCCCTGCAGCTCCCTTCCTAGTGTGGTTCCAGCTCTGTGCCTTCATGCCTGCCTCGGAGACCAGACCTAAGGGTGAGCATGGCAGTCCCATGCTCCAGGTTCCAGACCAGAAGCTCTGAGCTCTGGCTGTAGGCTTCAGGTACTGAGCTCCATGTTCTGGGTCTGGAGCTCTAGGCCCCATACTGTAAATTCTCAGGGGCAAGTTCTGGGTTCCGGGCTCCAGGATCTGAGCTCCAGTTCCTGTTTCCAATTTCAGGCTTCCGATGTCCAGCCAAGTAAGGGCTCTGCTTCTAGGCATTGGGCTCTAGATTCTGGGCTGCCACCTCCAATCCCAGATCCCAGACTCCATATGGGGCTCAAACTTACAACCCTGAGATTAAGAGTCTCATCCTTTACCAACTGAGCCAGACAGGTGTCCCTCCAGAGTCCAGTTTTTATTTTTATTATTTTTTTAAAGATTTAATTAATTTATTCGATAGAGACACAGTGGGAGAGGGAACACAAACAGGGGGAGTGGGAGAGGGAGAAGCTGGCTCCCTGCTGAGCAGGGAACCTGATGTGGGGCTCGATCCCAGGACCCTGGGATCATGACCTGAGCCAAAGGCAGATGCTTAAAAACCAAGCCACCCAGACACTCCCAGAGTCCAGTTTTTAGACTTTAGGCTCTTGGCTCCAGGTTCTGGTCTGGGTTGCAGGCTCTAAGTTCCAGCGGCATACTGTATGCTCCAGGTTTTGGGTCCGGCTTCTGGGTTCCTCCAACCCCTCAACAATAAGGCTGGAAGATGATGGCCTACTTGGCTAGTGGGGTTATTGGTGCCCACCCCTCTTAGCTGGCTGAGACTTCATTCTGGCCACCAGCATCCTGGGCTGGCCTGGAAGTGGGATGCTGCTGCTTTGGCGCTTCTCCTTGGCTTTCTGCATCTGTTCCACCCCCAGACCAGTTCCTGGAGAGAGGAGCTGAGACGGTCACAGAGCACCCCTTGCTTAGTCGATGCAGGAGTCCCAGGACACACACATGTGTTCATGTTTCAGCTTTTCTTGGACCTGCCACGACCACCAGGGACAGGAATGGTGCCCCCTGTTTTTTGTGAATTGGCCTATGTGACATCTGATTCAACATAACCAACCGTGTGTGTTCCCCCATCTGGCTTTTCTTTCCCTGTGAAAGCTGAGTGCCAACGTCTGATCCCCCAGACACTGGAGTCACCTGACCACAAGGCCAGGCCCCCTGCAGGGTGCACCTTGTGCTCGCTCCTGGGGGTAGGGATGGCTGCCCCAGGGAGCATCTGTCCATGGCTGTGTCAGCACTTCCTGCCGGGCACCAGGTAGCAGCTGGGGGCTCTGCCTGCTCCCACCCTGGAGGGGTCGCCAGAGCCAAGGTCACTGTGTGCTCTGCACTTGCCCTGTGGCCACCCCATCCCATCTGCTTTACTGTCACCATGACTGTCAAGAGGGGTGAGGGGACCAGAGACAGGCAGCAGATTTCTTTCTCAGAGGCTTGGGTCCTATGGCCGTCCTCATGGCAGTCCCACCCACTCTCTCCGCCTGTGTCCTCCGCAAGATGGGGGTGCTGGGGACTGCAGAGCTGTCAGCAAATATGTGTCCTCTCCCCTCCTTCACACCGGGTGCTTGGTGGATAGGCTGACTCCCCTCCAGGCTTCCCATCTGGTGGGGTGAGGGGAAGCAGGATCCATGACTTTTCCCAACCACGCAGGAGTCCAGCTCTGTGCAGTGCGGTGGCTTTGTAAAGGGCCTGGGGGTTGGCCAGCTGGTGCCTTCTGTCCGTGGGCCTGGACCCCCATCGCTGCAGTGAGGGCCCAGGACCTTGAGGGATTCTGAGTGTGCAGAGCTGGGAGGAGGGAACTAGGTCTCCATCAGCCTAGGACAGCTTCAGGGGACATGTTGGGGAATTGAGGACAAGGGACACAGCAGCCAGCCAAAGCAGGCCAAGGTGGGTGGTGGGCTGAAAGAGTTTATTATCCTTCTGGAGAAAGGGATGGTGGGTCAGAGTGACAAAGAAGTGGCCTTGAGAAGTTCTTTGTTATTATAATTATTTTAATTGCATCATCTAAAAAGCATTAAAGCTAAAGTGAAAGTGTCCTTTGAGTACTACTCCCCCCCTCCTGGTCCCCTCTCTATTTTCCTGTCTGTTTGACATGTATCCTTCTCGAACATTCTCTGTTCTTTCTGTATCCTTATAAGTGTGTCTCTGTGTTTGTGGTTTATATAAAGGTATCATGTCATGCACATTGCTCTACTTTCTTTTACCGAACAATAACACATCTTGGAGAACTTTCCACAGCAGAACATGTTCTACCTAATTCTTCATCTGCTGTGTGGTATTGCAGGGCATAGACTTACCACCACCTTTTTGTTATCCCACTCCCCCAGCCCCCACCCCCACCCACATTTGTCTGTTTGCCAGTTTGGGGGTCATACACAGCCCAGCAGGGATGGGGCTCCCTGTGCCTCAAAGTGAGTGATTCTCTGGTGGTACTTCTGGGATCACATGCTGTGTGTTTTTAATTTTCAGCAGAAACTCCCAAGCTGCTCCCCAGAGCAGCCATATCAATGTATCCTCGCCCGAGAGGGTGCTGGCTTCCCATCAGGGTTTCCTCCCTGCTCTCTGTTGTGTGTTCCTGAGTCAGACAGCCTATGTGTTGTCTGATTGTGTCCAGCAACACATTCCTTGCAGGATCCTGGACTCGTCACTTCCCCTCCTGTAGCCTTGGTTTCATCCCCATCAGGCTATTTTGTCATGAGGACAAAGATGAGATAAAGGATGGGACATGCCTAACTTGGGGGCCTTTTCCTCCCCCTGCAGGAGCTCCCATCTCTAGAGGCCCTTTTACCTGACCCATGACCTCCTCTGTTACGGGGCAGTCGCATCTCTTGGTCCTTTAGAGTAGTAGGCATCACTGCTACTACTGGTGGGTGAAGGGTGCGCTTGCCTCAGGATCTGCCAACTTTGGGAAGGTCCCATCTTTCACCTGGTGTCCCCACCTCTTTATCTTTGCACGCGGAAAGTGTCTCTGCCCTCAAGGGAGAAACCCCAGGGCGCAGGAAGTATAGGGAGGTTCTACAGCTGATTGGGGAAGGGACAGGGGTTTGTCTCTCCACCCTCTTCTGGCCACAGACTATGATCCTGGTGCTATGCAGTCCCCTGCCCAGGACTCCCCCTGCCCTGCTGTCCCTGTGTCCTTCACTGGGTCTATCTGAGGCTGCAGAATCATTTCTCACTAGGCCAAAGGGATACAGCACTGACTACGATGGACAAGGTCACTGCCATCAGGGCATGTTTATCGTGTTGTCAGCAAATAAGTGTAAAGTAAACAAGGTCACTACAGAGTGGGATGAGCACTGTGAAGGAAGGAAACCGGACAGCATGGTAGAGAACAAAGTTACGGAGAATGTCATATCTGGTATCCATCCATTTGGGCTGCTATAACAAAAATACCAGAGACCGGGAGATGTATAAACAACAAAAATTTATTTCTCACAGTTCTAGATGCTGGAAGTCCAAGATCGGGTGTCAGCACATCTGGTATCTGTGACAGCCCTCTTCCAGGTTGTAGACAGCCAACTTTTTGCTCCGTCCTCACAGGGTAGAAGGGGTGGAGATTCTATTTTATAAGTGCACTAACCTCTCTCACGAGGGCTCCACCCTCATGACCAAGCACATCCCAAAGGCTCCACCTCCTAATACCATCACCTTGGGGCTAGGATTTCAACATGTGAATTTGGGGGGGTGCTGGTGGACACAAGCATTTAGACCACAACATCTGTGACTGGGGAAGGCTCCGCTGAGGTGTTCAGGCTGAACGACGAAGTAGGACTTTTGCAGTTGCTGGTCCTAGAAAACCTACTCAGAGCTACAGGCACATGCACGCAGAAAGAATGTGTTGCCTTGCCTAAACGAGGATATCTAGGGGTGGGTGACTTCAAGCCTGGGTGAATTTAGGTGTTCAGGTAGCTTTGGTCAGGAATCTCCTTCTATCTCTCAGTCCCGCCGTCCTGTGTTGGCTTCACTGACATGCAGGTTCTCTCCCTGCATAATCTGCTCAAAGCCCGGGGAGATGGTAGATGACCACGACTGAGGTCAGAGAATTGTCCCTGCACCAAACTCTGATTGGCCAGGCCTGCGTCATGAGCCCACCCCTACCCCCAGCAGCTAAGGGTTCTGGTCAACCCAGCCAAGCAAAATGGGTAGAGGGAGCAAAAGGCTGAAGGCCCCCAAGAAAAGCTTGGGTTTAACTTCTGGAGAAAGGCATGATGGGCCAGCAAACCCAACTGATCCGATTCAGGAATTTCAAGGAAGAGGTGCTATGATGGGGTGTGCCAATTCCTGGCAGAGGGGACAGCAAGCACAAAGAACTGGAGTGGGGAAGAGAGCTTGACCACCTCAGGGTCAGGAGGGCCCCTCACTCCTCAGGTGTCCCCTCGAGGTCCTCATGTCCCCTGGTTTCCTCTAGCTCAGCAGCACCAGGCCTGATTCTGGCTTCTCTGCCCATACACTGGGCCCTCCTTCTGGGAGGTCCTCCCTGCTCCCCCTCAATGTGTGGGCTGCCTAGAGACAGGGATGACCACCCAGCCAAAGCAGACAAGAAGCAAAACCTGCCCCCAGTGCAACAACCAGTATTTCCACAAGGCCCTTAAGATGTGTCCAAAGGAGCCCACAGCCATGTCTGCAGACACTCGAGCCCCACTAGAAGCAGAGGACGACATCCAGATGCTGTACTCGGCTCAGATCCAGAGAATGAGGAACAGCATGGTGACAGGGGGCACAGGCACGGCTCCCCCGAAGGGTCTTCCCCGCCTTCCCCTTCCTCCGTCCCTTCTATCTCTGTCTTATCTCTCATATTCACACCTCAATACTCTGTGCAGTCAGGAAGAGAAGTTCTGACAACAGGAAGTCAGGGGGCACATCCTGAGGTCCCCAAGGGCTTCCTGGCACTAACCTTGGTGACGGAGGCAGTGCAGTTTCGGAGGGGTACCCAGGGTAGACAGGCACACAAGGAACACACTTCATGGGAGAATAATAATTACTATTATAATAACAATATCATACATCCAGGACAAACCCAGCTGCCCCAGGCCAACTTCAAAATCCGTACGTCCAGCAGCACCTGTGTGAGTAGTGAGGAGCGGCCCACCTGCACCCACAGGACTTACTCATACCAGCTCCCTGCCGAGGGGCCAGCCCCTCGTCCTGCTCCCTGCTGAGGCTCTGCCCGGGATGGGGAGGCTCGCACTCCAACGCTGCCCCTCTGTGCTGGGCCTGCCTGTACTGGGGAGGCTAGCCCCACCTCCCCTCAGTGGCCTGGCAGCAAGGGTTGAGGGAGTGAAGCAATGAGGGACCGAGTGGTGGCAGCTGTGGGGTGTGGCCCCTCTGAGCCTGCTCTCCACTGCCTTCCAGCTCTTCCTGCGGGCCTGCCCGTGGCAGGAAGGGGCCAAGGACACTGATGGCACAGACAGAGCATGCAGAGCGGGCCCACAGCATGCTTGGCCCGCCAGGTGCCGTGCAGCTGGCCTGGACTGCTGGGCAGGTGTCAGAGGGCCGCATGGGCCGTGGAGTCCGAGGGGTCCCCCTGGGGCTGGACCTCTGATACAGTCTGTGGTGGGGCATCCTGGGAATGGGGCCCTTGGGTTGGCAGCTGCAGAAATTCTGGAAGCACCAGGTCCTCTTTGCGCAGAAGGCCCCTCTGGTCATGGGCCCCACTGCTCTGCACTCGATTCAGCAGCTCCACCAAGCCTGGGGCGGAGGGCGGCGGCGCATTGAGTCAAGAGGCCCATTGGTGCAGACCTGCCTATGCTAGCCCACCACCATCCCGCTGCCCTTCCTATGACCACAGCCTCCCCAACCCCCCCACCCATCCTTCAGCCACTCTGTTCCCCTAGCCCCAGTGGACACTCTTCCAGTCCCAAAGACATGCAGGGCCCTGCCTCAGTTTAAGCCTCTCAGATACCACCCACCTTCGATGGTCCCCAGTGCTTCTAGTCCCTAGCTCCCACCATCCCCAAAGTACCTTCAATGTCACAGGTCTGCCGCTTCCCAGGGATACTACTGGGCGCCTCGGCCAGCGAGTTGAGGGACAGTGGAGGGGGATGGGTGGCCTTGTTCTGGGCTCTAGGCTGGCCACCCTGTAAGAACGTGAAGTCAGAGCCACAACTGGGAGGGGAGGCACGGTGGGTAGAGGGGGGAGCCCTTTCCCTCTCTCACCTGGCTGCAGCGCTGGGCTACGTCTCCAGCTCCGGAAATCTTCACACCTATGACAGAGAGCACCACTGCTAGTGTTTGCCTCCCACCCGGCCCCCTTTCCTTCTGGGCCCAAGCCATCTCCAGGGACCAAGCCCCAGAGCCTTGCTTCTCTACCTGGGTGAGTGTCCAAAACCAGTCTCTGGGCCGCCACCGAGCTCACGAGCTTCCCCAGATCCAGCGGCTGCTTCTCGCCTGGCTGTGGGGACAGGTCAGCAGCCCGCGAGCCAGGCAGCCCGCTCCCGGCCGCCCCTGACCCGCCCCGCAGTCCCCCGGCTCACCAGGCACAGCGCCACCTGTTGCGGGCTCAGGCCGTGCTTCGCCAGAATGGGCTGCAGCGCCTCCTGCAGCCGCTTGGTGGGCTTGGCGGAGATCCGCACCACGCGCTCCAGAGCCACCAACTCGACCCTGCACGGGACCCTCGCGCTGCGGCAGGGCGGAGAGCAGGCCCCGCCTCTTCCCCAACCCACCAGGGACAGGTCTAAGAGGGGGCGGAGCCTGAACTGGGGATTGGGATTAGTTGGGGGTGGGCCCTTAGTTCCGGTGACACAGTTAGCCTGAGGCGCTGGGACAGGAGAGGGACAACCTGAACTGGGACCCAAACAAGGGTTGGGACCCAGGCCCCAAGCCTGGGAGGAGGGGCACTCACTCGAAGGTGATCCTGTTCTCCAGCCGCACTTCCTGGTCCGCCAGCACCGCGCAGTCCTGGTCCAGGACCAGGGCCTTCTGCAGATGCCAGAGGGAGGTCTCAGAGTCCCTCTCTCCCCAGCCCCAACCATCCCCAGTGTCCGAGGGAACCACCTCACTTCCTCCCATGGCGCCCACTGGGGTCCCCTGAGGGTTAGAGGCAAGGGCCAATGGGCTGGTGAGGTGTAGAGATGTAGATGGAGTAAGCCACCTGGCCAGATTGGGAGCCTAATACCGCCAAGGCCAGGGAGAAGGGGACAAGAAGGTTGGACAGCTTCGGAAACCAAGTGGAGTTACAGGAAGCATGGGAGTGGGGTAAGCACAGAATGGCAATGAGGCTGCTTGGGTAAGGAGCAGGCCTAGGTCCTGGATCATGGGGCTGCCTCTTCCCAGGCCAGGCCAGGCCAGGCCCTGCCTCCTGGACAGCTGCCCCCTTGTCTCTCAGGCATGTGAAACCCAGCCAGACCAGCTGGATGCATTTCCTTCCTCACCACCCACCTTTGATCAGCTACCCAGGCCTTGTCCCCTTTTTGACATTTGTCTACTTCTCTCCATCCCCACCTACCAAAGACACTTCCTGTCTCCTCACTGCAACAAGCCCTCTTCCCCCAAGACTGCGGTGAGGCCAGAAGAACGTAGTGTCTGCACAGTGCCGGGCACATAGTAGGTACATAAACAGTTGGTGTTGTGACTACTGCCCCTCTAGTCCCCACTGTCTGCACTAGCCCAGGGCACGGAGGGAGCCTCTTCCAGGGATAGGTCCCTGCTATGCTGCAGGGACAGGTGGAGTGTGGGTGGGGAGTTATATTTAGCAGTCGTGAATGCCCATCTGGGCTTCAGAGGCTGCACGGGTGGCCTGAGTGGGCAGAGCTCCTCCCACGGCTGCTCTCCCAGTCCCACTCTCCAACCCTGGAACTTGCCCTGCACTTCTTACCCACATCCAGGACTTCACTTAAGCTGCTCTATCTGCCTAGAATATCCTCTCCTGACAGCTGCACCAGGCAAACTCCTCCCCATCCTCATTCTCCTCTCATCAACAGCTGCTTCTTCCATGAAGCCTTCCTGGCAGCACCCAGAAAAGCCTACCTTTCCCCAGAAATTTTCTGAAGCTTCAGCTTCTCTTCCCTGATCACATCCTGCCAGGCTCACCTCCATCCTGTGGACCTGGAGGACAGAGCTCAGGCCCGGGTCCCTTTGCCTACCCACCTGGTAGGGCCTTAGGTCCTGCCTGGGTGAAGGAAATCCTGCAGGGTCTCTCTGGAAGGCAGCATTCTTTCTTTGGATCCCCCTTATGGGATGGTTTAATCCAAAGTGAGTTTTTCCTTAGACTCCTCTTTAAAACTTAACCCTCATTTGCAGCGCAAGAAAAGTTTTTCATGGGCTCAGTGCGTTCGGGTGCCCCTAATGGCAATTGCAAGGATGGCCAGTAGGAACTCTGGGAGTCATGGGGGGAAACCCAGTTCTGGCCATGCTTCTCCCCGCAGTGAAGATGATGGGTGAAGCTGGAAGCTGGGAGGGGAGTAAGGATGGGACTCTCGTAGGATAGAGGCCCGAGTTTGAGGAGTTGGTGCTAGGCTGCTTTGGAGTTGGGCATAGGGGGAGGGGCAGGGTTGTTCTGGGGACTGGTATTAGGAAGGGGGATAGGAACGGAACTGGGGTTGAGGTCCTAGCTGAACAGAGATAGGAATGGGGTTGGGGTCAGGATCAGGAGGAGAGTGAGAGCTTGGGACCAGACCAGATTCACACCTGCTCATTGCCGACCAGGTAGACCTTGATGTCAGGTAGAGAGAGGCCTCGTTTCTCACAGATGCCCGCCAGCATGGCACGGATGGTGAGGCCAGGTCGTGCCAGGGCCAAGGATGCTGTGCCATCAGGCAGGTACACGCAGCAGTACTTCCCTGGCCGGCTCTCACTCTCACCTTCTGTGCTCCCAAGGCTCTTCCGGTGGCTCTGCTTCCGGGCAGGAGCAGAGGGAAGGTCATGTATACACATTCAGGGACATGCAGGGAGGTACACAGACAGGTAAGGTCACTGGGGCACACACACGCATGCACACGCCTAAGGGCATACTTCTAGGCAGGCAAAGGCACTCCGCCTACAACAACATAGATATGCTCACCCAGATGTAGTGGCGCCTAGAGACAGGTCCTTCCGCTGACCCACATACACCTGCTGGGGACACCTGGGCACCCACACGTGCACACACACGAGGAGAATGTACACCCATGGCACGCAGGGGCCCAAGGCGGTGAGGACAGGAAGAAAGTAAGGAGTATGAGGGGTTGGCAACAGGAGATGGAATTGGGGATGAGGACTGTGACTGTGAGTGATGGTGGGCCCCCCAAAGGTGCATGAGTAGCAGTTTTAGCCCAGGCCTCATCTCCCCCAGAAGTCCGCTCACCTCAGATTTGCTGTTGACAAAGGCAAGGAAACCAAGGTCCAGACTGGCAGAGGAGTTGAGGGAGCCCTGGGACTCTCTGCGTAAGGCCGAGTTTGGGGCTCCGCCTGCCAGTTCTAAGGGAGAGGGAGCAGTGAGCAAAACAGCCCCTGCTCCCTACACCCCCTTCTCCACAACCGGGGGACCCCGCTGGAGCCCTCCTGCAGGCGTCTAACGCGTCTTGGGACCATGGAAGTGTTGCTACCGAGGGGGCTTCCCAAACTTCTGCTCTAATCTAGAAACCAAATCAGCGGGGAAACGTGGTGGTCACTGAGACCTCTATTTCGGTTTTCACAGATTTACAGACTGAGACAAGTAGGAGGAAGTGGGGATTCTCAAAGCTTGTCCAAACTCCCACCCGGACTTTTCTCTGGGGCCTCCAACCCTCACCCCTGCGGAAAGACTTGCGGAGGGGGCGGCCCCCAGAGCCCTCAGTAGCCGGCAGGTGCCCCAACTCCTCCACGCCCAGCGGCAGCGACTTCCCGGGCTTCAGCTTCGGCTTCTGCGGGTACAGGAAAGGCGCTGGCACCGGGCTGGGTTCCAGCCCGCGTGCAGACCAAGGGCACACCCCTACAGATCGGCACCCGGCCCCCTGCTGCCCACAGCCTCCCGTCCGCACCTTCCTCGTGGAGTCAGGGCTGCCCGGGCTGGAGGAGCCAGGTTCCCGCAGGGGGCGTCCCTCGGCCTCCGCCAGGAGACACTCGCGGTATAGCGGGGACTTGACGAAGCGCGCGTAGCTGTCAAACTTCATCAGGTTGAAGATCTGCGGGACCCGTGCCGGGGCGGTGAGCGGGAGAGGGCGCTCGGCTCGCCACCAGTTTACCTGACCCTGCCCTCAGGGCTGGCTGGATTCCCAACCTGGCTGGCAAGACCCTAGCCCCGCCCACCCAACTCCTTGGTCCAGCCCCCCCCTTGGCTCCGCCTCGACCTCAGCTAGGCTCCGCCTCTAGCCCCTGTTCGCTGCAGCCCTCTGACCCAAGACCTGACACTGCATTTTACTTTGGCGCTGGCATCATAATTTGCCCTTTTCCGTACCCCACTCCACCCACATCCCACCCGCTACAATAGGCCCCCGCCCCTGGATCTGGCTCCGCCTCTTGCACTTTCTTCCAAGGACACGCCCCCTAATCCCAAGAGACCCAGGAACAGCTCACCTGGAGCTGCTGCGCGCGGAACATGTCCGGTCGGGGTTCTGCCAGCACCTCCTCGCCTAGCCAGGCCTGCCGGTCTATGTTCACTGGGCTCAGCGCCTGGCTGGACAGGAATTCCTGGTAGATGTGGCGGGCTTCCTGAGCAAGCTGTTGCAGGAGGGACAGAGAAGTTCAGGGACATGGCCCAGGCTCTGGTCCCACCACTCTGTTCCAGCCCCCCTTTCCCCCACCTGCTGGGTGTCGCTGGCTGGGATCTGCTGGAAGCGCTCGCAGGCCTTCCAGAAAGTTACATTCTCAGCGCTGAACTCCTTTTTCAAGAACTCCTAGCACAGAGAAAGAGAAGGAAGTTAGGGACACAGAGACCTGGCCAGGGGGTGCAGTCAAAGAGCCTGGGATAGAGGTAGGGCCAAGAGGCCAAGTCAGGCAGATAGGGCCAGGCAGACAGATGAGGCCAGGCTGGAAAGCACAGAGAGAAAATGAGAGGCAGACAAGGAAAGTTTCTGCTGAGAGAACAGGAGGAAGATGCCAAAGAAAGGCTCAAGGAGGCAGCTGACAGAGGAATCCCACTCTGAAGCTCCATCCATGTCCTCTCCCATGCCCGATGCCCAACCCCCTCCCCCCACACACTATAGTGACCACTGCCATCTGCCCTCCCAATCCCACCCCAAGGCTTACAGTGAAATAAGCCAGCCCCAGCGGGTCCTGCAGCAGCCGCTCGAAGGACAGGCCCCAGCTGGCCACAGGCTGCTCCTCGGTGGGGAAGGGGCTGCTGGGGCCACTAGGGAGGCTGTGGATACTGAGGGAGCTTCCTCGGCCCTCGCCCTGGCCCTGAGGCCCCGCCGTGCTGCTCAGCTCTGTAGGTGGATGGACAAGTGGTGGTGAACCCTGTGGCCTTTCCCAGCCCCTGACCCAACCCCATCTGCAGATATTTTCCCTGGAAAGATAGCAGGTGACAGGGGTGTCCCCACCCTGTTTCCACATACCCTCCCCCACCCCAGGCAAGCCTCCTCTATACCCTCTGTCACTTACCTCCATCTGAGACAGCCAGAACCTACAAGAGACCCAAGGTAGGCAGTCAGAGCACAGCTCAGGGTGGACTCTCAAGGGATAGTTTTGGGTTCAGGCCCCAGGACTGGAGCTGTGTTCTCCTCTCCCTGGAGGACCATGCTGGGCATTCCCAGCCTGGTCACTGCTTACTCTGCACTTTGCTCAGGTTCTTCCTGGCTCCCCTTCCATCATGTGCCAACCACTGTGGGCTGGGAAGTATGCCAGCTTACTTTCCATTTGCCCCTGGCTCCCTCCTCCCGAAGCACCTGCTGGCTAAGCCCAGGTGTGCAGCATGGTGCTATCAGCAGAGACTCTGGATCTTGTCTCTGCCATTTACTGGCTGTGTGACTCGTTATTTGTTCGTCTTCCTCTGCAAATAGGGGATAATTATAATAACAGTAACTTACTTCCTCGGACTATTGTGAGGATCAGATCAGTTTAAGACATTTCCAGCAGCTGAAACAGTGGCCAGCATGTGGTAAGTGCTGTATCAGTGTTTGCTGGTGTCTCTATAGCCAGTGATCTCTTTGCTGCAACTGTGTCCTCTTGGAGAGGGAGAGACTGAGAGAACCTGCCCCACCCCCCCAACCTTAGGCTGGTGCCAGGATGCTATTTTATAGTTGAGAACAGTCATTCTCAGACTCTCGTGTTCATTGAAATGAGTGGTAGGAGCCCAGCTCCGGAGATTCAGACTCAATAGGTCCAGATGGGTCCGGAGACTCTCCATCTCTAACAGGCTCTCAGGCAATGCTGATGCGCTGGTCCATAGACCACTGTGAATAGCATTGCTGTAGAGATCAACTCCATCCTCCCCCTCCCCCACGCACAGCTCCGACTTCTCTGGGAATCCCAACCATTAGTGAAATAGAAAAAAACCCTCTTTTCAAAATGACTCTTGCAGTGGTTTCCCTTGGTCTTCCTACCTTCCTAGCAGCTCCTCCAGCTTCCTCTTCATCTCCTACCCACGCAAGGTGGCCTCTACCCCTCCCTGACTCTGTCCTGGGCCCTTTCACCCTCCCACATCTCTCCAATTCCAAATCCACATAGCCAACTTCCTGCTACCATCTCTGCCCAGATGTCTCACAAGCCCTTCCAACTCAGCCAGTCCCAAAGGGAGCCACCGCTGCCACCACCAAAGCAGGACATGGAACAGTTTCCCTACATCCTTCCTGTCTTTCTTCCCGCTACCTGGGTTCAGTCATCCCCAATTCCTTCCCCTCTCTCGGATCCTATATTCTCACTAAGCCTGTCATGGTGGTTCTTCCCATCTGTCCCTTTGTTACATCCCCGCTGGAAACAGGTCTGCAAACATGTCTCCCAGCCCTCCTAGCTAGAATCTCCCTCCTTGCTCCCCGTGCTCCCCTAGGAATCTCAGGTCCCACATCTGTGGGCCAGAGCTGGCCTGGAAATATGTAGGACATTATTAATATCTTGGGCCTCATTTTTTTTTAAAGATTTAATTTATTTATTTGACAGACATAGATCACAAGTATGCAGGGAAACAGGCAGAGAGAGAGAGAAGGGGAAGCAGGCTCCCCGCCGAGCAGAGAGCCTGATGTGGGGCTCGATCCCAGAACCCTGGGATCATGACCTGAGCCGAAGGCAGAGGCTTTAACCGCTGAGCCACCCAAGCGCCCCGGGACTCATTTTTTTAAAGTGGACTTACCTGATTGAGCCACCCAGGAGGCCCAAGACATTTTTTTTTTTCATTGTAAGTTTAAAGGTGTTTTCCACATTTAAAAACCAGGAGTTTCGCGTAAACTCCTGTGATGCCTCAGCTAGCCGGAGCTTCTTCCCAGCATGACAACCTTGGCTGGCCCTGAGCAGCAACTAGCTTCCCTGGAAGGGGCTCACATTCTCTTTAGAGGTCTCTGGGGCCAGTTTTATGCAATTATGTTACTTATGGAAACAGGTGCTGTCCCAGACTGCCTGAGTCCCCATTTGTGCTGTGTGATCTTGGACAAGGCACTACACCTCTCTGTGCCTCAATTTCTTTCTCTATAGAAATAGGGCAAATGCTTCCCCTGACTTCAAAGGGCTGCTGTGACTAAATAAGTTAAATATATAGATAAGGAACCCAGAACATGATCCGGCATGATCCGGCTTGAAGGTCACTCTCATTGCTGTTGCTGCATTAGTATTGGTGTCTGACCCTGCTCCACTTTCAAGTTTGCTAGCTCTGTTATAGAGGAAAGAACACAGGTGTTGGGGTCTGCCAGACCCAGAGACAAATCCCAGCTCTGCCCTTTTCCATTTCACACCCTCTGGCTCTTCCACACTGGGAGTGTGGAGGTAAGAGTTTGCTGAAGAGGAAAGAAAGTTCTCACAGAATGTGGCTGGGCGTGGAGCCTACCCGCAGGTGCCCCACTCCCACCACTGGCACCCTTGCCCCCCTGGCTCTGCACGCCCCCATCTGATGGCTTCTTTCCTTCTTCCGAGTCAGCTCCAGTGGCTGGCTGCCAGAGAAAGTCCCAACTCCTGGGGTGCATGAGAATTGAAGCTCAAGGTCCCTTCCAGCCTGCTCCTTCTGTTCCTGGCAGCTCTGCTCCTGCCATACCTGCCTGTCTTGCCTGCTCTGCATCTTTGCTAACCTTAGGGCTGCTGACACCATCCTCTGCCCCAGGCTCTGGGAACCATCCTGCCTCCCCCTCCGTGGTGGCCACCTGGTCCTCTGCTCCCGACCCCACACTGGCCTCTCTCCCGCCTGCCCTGTATCCCTGCCCTCAGCCTCTCCTTAGCTCAGAGTCCCCATGGCTGCTGGGGGAGGCCTGGAGCCAAGGGCAGGGCACAGGAGTTTGCAGCCCAAGCCAGCCCACACTCCTGTTTTCTTTCATTCTTGACATTATGTTGACTTGACTGTCCGTGTCTTTAGGCTGGCTCCCAGGTCGTGGGGGTGGCCGAGCTCCCTGCCCTGGGGGGTGGAGCTGTTGCTGGGTCACAGCTGAAGCTCAGCCTGGGCCTGACTAATGAACCCAATCAGCCTCCCTCATTTCCCTCCCCCTTACTCCACCCTACATTTTATCAAACTTTTCTAGGTTCCCCACACCCCTTCACATTCCTGTTTCCTGCTTTTGCTGCTTTTTCTTGCAGGGTATCTGCTCCCACTCCCCTCACTGAACTTATTGCTCTCCAATCTCTACTCATGGACATCAGTCCCCTCCAAAGACCAGTTGCCCTGAACCCTCCTGCCCACCACACTTGTGCCCACCCATGTCTAGGCCTCTCTGTCCTTCTAGTTTTGTAGCTCCCAGAGGGTAACCCTGGTTTGTACAGGGACCCAACCTGCACTCCCTACCATGAAGCACCCTCCTGGCTCTGGTGATAATGTGTAGCCATCAGGGTCCCAGCAGTCCTCCTCTGCCCTCCCATGAGGTCCTGGCACCCTCTTTACCAGGGATCCTCTGAACGCCCCATCTCTGTGGCCTGCAGTTCACCTCTGCCTGTCCCTCTGGCCCCCCTGGTTGTTGATCCATGGAGTTGGGGCCGAGATGGGGTAGGGACAGAGATCCGGAGGTGGGAGGGAGTGAGGATTGAGTCCAATTTCAGTTCCACCATTCGAGGGCAAGTAACTTCCTCTCCTGGGCCTCAGTTTCCCCTGGGTAGAACAGGGCCCAGCATTCCCAATTTCTTGGGACTATGAGGAAGAGTGAGTGGGCATGCGGCAAGCACGCAGCCATCGGGCTCCGATGACCTCATGCCGTCACAGCTGACCTCATGCTGATGCCTCTGCCCAGGGCTCCCGCCTGCCCAGTCTCCCAGGCCTGGGGAAGTTGTGCTGAGCAGGGCCAGCCTTGCACCACTCGGGCTTGCTTGAGGAGAAGTGGTGAGTGAATGGGAGAAAAGGGGAAGAAAGGATGAGGAAGGGTGTGGTGGAAGGTGCCTCCCCTGACCATGGTCAGGCCTCAGTGTGCCATACTTTCTTCTTAGGCCCTGGAAGGGCCACTGGTGTCCAAGGATACCAAGGCGAGAGTGGGGTGGCCCAGCACTGCTGAGCTCTGGGTGAGTGACAGGCTCTCTCTGACAGTATACACCCTTGTTCTTGCTCTCTCCTCAGATCTTTATCCTGTGTGGCAGGTGTTATTAACCCCATTTTACAGATGAGAAAACTTAGACCCAAAGAAGTCACACAGTAGGGAAGTGGCTGAGCTGAAGTTAAAAGCCAGGTGTGCTCAGTTGGAGCCTGAGGTCTTTCCCTCCACTAAGCTGCCTCCCTGGGCCGACAGGAGATGTACAAGGGGAGCTGGGAGGCCCAGGGCCTCAGCTCTTCGGACACAGGTGAGCAAAGTCAATGAGGGCTAAAGGGCCCAGGGGGCCCTCTTGAACTCTGCCCTCTGGAGAGGTCAGGCCTCAAAGGGAGAGCCAATTCACTTAGCATCTTCTGTGCTGGACACTCTGTACCATCATCTCATTTCACCCTAGTTTGGGGAAACTGAGGTCCCCAGATCCTCTCTGGGTATATGCGCAGAGAACCCCTTCAGCCTGAGCCAACCCTGAGGAGCTGACCCCTAGCCCCGAGCTGGATGCCAAGAAAGTAGGCAGAGCTCCAGAAGGCTCTGCCTTGTGGGTCTTTCCGGGTGGGTCTCTCCTGCCTGAGAGTAGCAGGATATGATAACCACCTCTCTCCAGGCTTGAGGCCCAGCTTCCCCTCAGGCCACGTCCCTCCACACACACCCTGTGTCTCCCCACATCCAGACCCTTCCCCATGCCATCCTCTCTTCCATATGGTGTAGCCTTTCAAGAACTTCATCCCACAATGCACAAAATGTTCCGACAAGTCAGGTCTCCCTTCCCAGGCCCCCCTCAAGCTTTCTCTACCCCAGGCTCGTGGCTCTTACCCAAATCTGAATAGTATTCTGATATTTGTCTCTATGCCTTTTGTGCCTTGCCAGACTGGGAGCTGCTTGAGGAGAGGGGCCAGGGCAATGGGTTTGGGTCTCCAGTGCCTGGGACAGGGCCAGGACAGATCAGACCCACAGAGGAGCTGTTGACTGAATGATCGCATGAACAAATGAAGTGGCAGCAGGGTTTGGGTGGAGATGTCCCTGGGAGGGGGCTGGGAGCCTCTCTAAGTGACAGGTTTCACTGCAACTGCCTGACAAGCTGAGTGGAAGAAAGACGAGGCTGACAAATGAAGCTGCCTCAGCAGGGAATGATGGCAGCCGTGGGTGGGGGTGGTGGCAGGGGGAGGTGGGGGAGGACAGAGCCAGGCAGTTCTGGAAGGTGGGGGAGCAATGGCATTGAGTCAGAGAGGCCGAGCTCAGATACAGGCCCTTCTACTTGCTGGCCGCCTTCAGCATGTCTGCTCCTCTGAGCCTCCCTCTGGGGGTAACCCATAGAAGGAGCCCGCCACCGGCTCCAGGGGTGCCTCTGTGTCTGCCCCTGTGTGCACCACTGCCTGTCCGCCCCTCCCCACGTCAGCTGAGCATGATTTCAGAAAGCTGACCAATGACCCACAAGCAGCTGAGCTGGGATCCTCAGGGTTTCAAGAGGTGACATGGAGAGTTCAGAACAGACCCAGGAAGAGCGAAGATATCCTGTGTGTGAAGTTTGCTTCTGGGAATCAGGGCATCTGTGAGCTTGCCAAGGCTGGGAGCAGAACTTGGGCGCCCTCCCTTCTCTAAAGGACTTTGGGGTAGAGAAACCATGGGCTGACATGGGAGGGGCAGAGGCTGGGTCTGTCTCCAGGTACCCTCAGTCGCCTCCCAGTTCTGGGCACTGCTCAGAAGCACCAACCCAGCTGCCCTTTGGGGTAGGCGTGAGAGTGGACATGATCCTCCTTGGCCAGCACACCTGAGTATGGTGCTTCTGGGGCTGGAGTGCAAGGACCTTAGGTTCTTGAACTTTCAAAGTTAGGTTGATAGTAAAGACAGTGAGGTGGGGCACTGGGCCAGCTTGGTGGGGTTTTCTTCTTTCCCACCCAACTAGCCTGGGGCTGGGCAATAGATAATGGAAGAAGGAGAGGTGGAGTAGGGTTTTGGTAATTAGGAGGTAGGAGTGTGAGTACAACCTCAGTTTCTGAATGAAGGAGGGGATCCTTGAAGAGGGGCTGAGCATGAAAGAAAGCATTGGGCTGACATTTATGGAGCCCTCGCAGTGGGTCAAGGGCCTCATATTCATCATTCTACTTAATCAACAAGCCTTTGAGAACTGCTCCAATTTCCTCGTTTTACAGGTAAAGAAACTGAGGGTCAAAGAGGACCCCTAGTAAGGGACAATGGAGCCAAGACTGGAACCCGGTTCTTTCTAGATCCATTGGTTTTGTTCCATAGTCCTAAGCTGGGGCTAGGTTGGAGGTTAAGGCACTGGCTGGCCTTCCTGGGGTTGCGAGGAGGGGCTGGGGCTCTGCCAAGTGGGCTGGTATCCCAGGGAGAGAAGAAAGGTCCAGCACAGTCTGCCCCATCAGCTGAATGCATAAAGAAGCTGGACTGTCCGAGCACAGCTATGATTTACAGGTGAAGCAGCCAGAGAGAGGGTTTAGGGGGTGGGGCAGCAGCAGTAGCCAGGGCATCCGAGCACCCAGCTACTCCCACCCTTCCTGGTAGCCCAGGATAGAAAAGACAAGCTGCACCAAGCTGGCCCGGCCTGGCTGAGCCATCCCAGGCTGCCCGAAGACTACTTGTTCTGGCAGAAAGCCTCTGGAGCAGGTCCAGCTGAAGGGCAGTGACACACCGAGGGTTCCCCTTACTTAACCTTGGACATCAGGACATGGGGTGAGGGGACAGGACATGAGGCTAAGTCAGATGTGGGGGTCTGGGCCCTTATGGGGGTAGGCAGGGGTCAAAGGGCATGCTAGGTCTCCCTGCCCCCGATGGGGCCAAAGTGGCCGGAGAGGGAGCAGTGGGAACCAGAAGCCTATACTCACTGTACTCTGCTCTCCTCTCCAAGGTTGCCCCAGATCCCCAGCAGGGCCCTCTAGAAGGTCCTAGGATGAGAGTCCCAGGTCCCATTGCCTGCTCCTGTTTTTACCCAACTTCTCCCGCCCGTGAGCAGCATGCAGGCTCTTGCCCAGTCCTGCCTGGTGTGCCTCCTGGGCTCCACCCTGGGTGTGCCCACCCCTTCCCCATGGGCCTGGCCTGGAGCCCACACTCACCATGCGCCCGTTGGGGACACCCAGGTGCTTGGGCTTCCCTGGCATGCCGCCGCTCTTCACGGGTCCCTGCTGTGAGGAGAGCCCACCATGGGGACTGTGGGCAGCCCCGGCTAGAGCTTGCACGGTGGCAGGCAAGCAACAGAGAGAGCCCGGCTCCGCTCCTGCGGGCCCTCACATCCTGAAACACCAGCTCACTACCTCTTTTCTCTGCCACAGGAAGTGTCTCTATAGAAACCGAACCACAGAAAGAAGCAAGGTCTAAGAGAGCGAATGCCTCTTCCTACACACACACACACACACACGCACGCACACACACGCACGTTCACAGGCACACACACATGCCACCAGTGCACCCTTGGCAGTGCCCCACACTGTCACCAGCACATCACAGAGACCTCTGTGTGCCCAGGAAGGAGCTCGGCCTGGTCTGGCCCAGTCCAGGGAGCTCCAAGTTCATGTCTGGGCACACAGAAGTGTGTGCTCACACACTTAGTCACCTTTTTGCACCCTGGTGGGGGCTCACGTCACCATGTGAACATGTGCACTGAGTATGCACACATGTACTTTACTCAACATACACTTAGCTCCCACCTGCTGTGTGTGTGCTGTGCATGGGCACACCCAGTGTCCCCCCAGGCACTTGTGCTCATGCGGAGTGACTACCTCTACCCCCAGGCACCACCCAGGTATGTGCCCAAGTGTACATACAGATGGACACCTTGTGTGCACAGTCATGTACACACAGACCATTCAGGCATGTGTGTCATAAACACAGAGGCTCGCCCTTCATTAGAAACCCCTTTATAAAAATAAAAAAGAAACCCCTGTATATGTATATCTAGTGCCCTGGACAGGGGCATGTGACAGGCACAACTGCCCATAGACATGCAAGTCCTCAGCCCTCCCGGTGACACGTGCATCAGTGGCTTCCATGTGTGACGCCTATGTGTTCATTCTCACTCAAACAAAAATCCTACCTTGATGTAGCACCATCAGCTGAAGAGTGACACCCTGCCCTCCCAGCCCCGGCCCAAGGCCAGCTGAACTCTGGGCCCTTAGCCAGAGTCCTTAGTTGGCCTCTGTCTTACACAGACATGCACACACCAAAAGAGCTTGCATTTTACCTTGTGTATGGGCTTAGCACCCTCAAGTCACCCACCACTCTGGTCTGGGCCCCTCTTCGGTTTTCTACCCTCTATCCTACTGTCCCCTTCTAGGGCTGTGACTTGAACCTTTCGGTGGTATAACTGGCTGACTCTTCACTACAAGTTCATGTCCTCTTCCTCTGGGTACATGGTTAAACTTTCATTTCCCAGGCTCACTTGCAGTCAGGTGTGGCCTTGTGACTAGTCCCACCAAGTAAATAAGAATGAAATAATGGGTGCTATTTCTGGACCAAGATCTTTATGTAATATGTACCCACCACATGGTCTTGTTCATCTTTAGCTGGCTGGATGAAGGAGTTAAGGGATTGTGGGCCATAGGAGGAAGGAGACAGGGTCTTTGTATTAGGGCACAAAGGGAACCCACCCATCAACCAGGAACACTAGTTTTGCACTGTTACGTGAGTGAGGAATAATCTTTGAGCTGTTATACACACTTGAGTCTGTTTGTGATAGCAGCTAGTGTTCCCCTCTTCACCTGGCCTGACTTATCCCTTCCCAGACACCTTGCTCCAGGCTCCCCAGATAGAGGGGTTCAGTCAGACTTGGTATGTGTATTGGGGGCTGCTTCTGGGCCTGGAGCATTGTCTTAATAAGGTGCATGACAATGGCAATGTGCTTGGGGGTGGTTTATGGGGTGTGTGATGTCGATGGGAACTGCCCATCTATCTGCTGTGCCCTGATTCTGGGCCTCGGTTTCATGGAGGGCTTTACCATTTACAGGGTCTTTTCCCCATATGACTTCATTTGATACTTATACCCTTTTTGTGAGTGGCGCTCATTATATCCATTTTACGGATTGGGAAGCTGAGATTCAGAGAGCAGTGAGTTGCCCAAGGTCACAGATCAAGTTAGATACTGCTAAATTGTGAATATGTGTGCTTGGGTGCTGGGAGCTGCACCTGGGCTGCTACTAGGCCAGGTGCCAACAGTTCATCGTTCTTCCCCAAAAGGCCCCATTACAGGCTCTGGCCCCTGCCAAGGTCATCCTCTCCTCTCCTCACTTCTCCACTACAGATGCCAATTTCAGCTCTGACCACATCTTTACCCCAGGGACCCCAGCCAACCCTAGGACTTCCCATCTCTTAGTTCTTATCAAGATTTCTTCCCTGCATCTCTCAGAACTCTGTTTTCAACTTCTCTTTCTCTCCCTGGCTCCCACAGGGGATCAATTACTGATTTCTAGTCTTTGTGTGGGAGATCAATTCCCCTTCCTTCTGTAGACTTCCCTGGATCAGGCCTTGCTATCTCTCATCTGGTCGTAATGACCTTCTATTCCATCTTCCCACCTGGGGAAGGTAGCTCCCCTCTAGTTTCTTCTCCTCACCATAGCCAGATAAACCCATGTTGGCCACTCCCATGCTTAAAACCATCCCATTGCTTTCTGGAAAAAGGCCACGTTCCTTAGCTGGAAATAGAAGGCCCTTCAAGTTCTGGCCTCAGCTATACTCTCACCCACCTCTCCTCAGCCACTCTGACCTGCTTTCATCCCTATGCTCTCTGGCATCCCTCTGGGCTTTTGCATCTCCTGTTCCCTCTGCTGAGAATGCCCTTCCTACGGCTGGTAAACTCCTACTCATTCTTCATGGCCCAATTCCAGGTTCTAGACCAAATATTCATATTTTTACTAATTACTTATTAATCACTTCCTTTGTGCCAAGTGTGGTTTTAGATGCCAGGCATAACGGGCAAAAATCCCAGCTGTCTTAGAGGTCTAGTGGAAAGTATAGATATACATTTCTGGAAGGGAATGGCAGGGGACTTTTGCTGTATTATATGTCTGTACTACATAGATGAGCGTATTACTTTAATAAGCTAATCAAAAGTATGTGATCCAGAAAGATGTCTCAGCACTAATCTTGAATAAGTTCACTCATTCAAAAGGGCAGATTCTTGAAATAAAATAAAGGAGCAACCAACCAATGATTCCACCCCCGACCCTGTGAGCTGTAGCAGGGGTTATTAATTCAAATAGCTGGAGGGCTTGGGCAGGTGTTATAAATTAGTGGCCAGTGGGAAGGCTAGCTCCGCAGAGGAAGGGCTTTGTAAGGCCACATGGGCGTAGTGTGGTTGGATCTCCAGATTTTCCTGAAAAGCCGGAAATTTGGATTTCTGATATTAAGTCTGTCGATTTAGAAATACCGATGGGCTGGGGCGCCTGGGTAGCTCAGTGGGTTAAAGCCTCTGCCTTTGGCTCAGGTCATGATCCCAGGGTCCTGGGATGGAGCCCCACATCGGGCTCTCTGCTCAGCGGGAAGCCTGCTTCCCCCACTCTGTCTGCCTGCCTCTCTGCCTACTTGTGATCTCTCTCTCTCTGTTAAAAAAAAAAAATACTCTAGAAATACCGATGGGCGCCTGGGTGGCTCAGTCGGTTAAGTGGCTGACTTCCGCTGGGAATCGCTGCTCGGTGGGGAGTCCACTTCTCCCTCTCCCCCAACCCCACCCCCCTCCCGTTTTGTGCCTTCTCGCTATCTAATAAATAAATACAATTAAAAAAAAAAATAGGGGAGCCTGGGTGGCTCAGTGGTTTAAAGCCTCTGCCTTCAGCTTGGGTCATGATCCCAGAGTCCTGGGATTGAGCCCCCGCATCAGGCTCTCTGCTCAACGGGGAGCCTGCTTCCTCATTTCTCTCTCCCTGCCTCTCTGCCTACTTGTGATCTCTGTCTGTCAGGTAAATGAATAAAATCTTAAAAATAAATAAATAAATAAATAAATAATAAATCGATATTTAAATCATTGTATTGAAACAGCACGAACAGGTAAAACAGAGCTCTACCCAGCTGTGCGCCAGCAGTTTTTGACCTCTGGTCCACAGGTGGTTTTTCTGGACCATTCATGGCCCCTTCCAGCTGCAGCGGGCGGGTAGCAACCGTCTCAGGAGTCCGGGATAGGATCCGGGTCCGCTCCTCTGGCTTAAACCCTACTGGGCCACCAGAGTTGGAAGTAGTGGAGCCCGCAACTGGGAATTCTACGTCTCCAAAGGCCTGGCGCTAGGAGAGAGGTGGGGCCAGAAACCTTTAAGACTGGGTAGCCAGAGCCACCCAGTGAGAACGAGGGGGCGAGGGAGCTGGAATTCAGGCTTCCTCCTTCCATTCTGAGTTCTTTCCCCCCAGGACTGGGAAATGCTACTCCAGAGATGCGATCACCGGCTGGTGGCCAAGGTCGTTCTTCGTCTGCCCAGCCCGCGCGAACCCCCCCCCAAACTACAAGTTCCAGCATGCCTCGCTTCGCACACGCCCCTCGTGCTGCCCCGAGTCCTACTTTCCCTCTGTTCCTCATTGGCTCACAAGCCTAACGTGCTGTTCCACGACTGGTTGAGGCTCTTGTCGCTCCTAGAAACCCATTGCTGAGGCTGGCGGACAGGTTCCTCGGAGCCGCCAAGGAGATGGAACGGCATTTGGCCAGGTTGGGGGCCTGCTCAGTAAATAAAGCCGCCTTCCTTTCGGCTGCGAGGCTTTGCTTTTTTTTTAACTTCCCGGTGACATTAGGGTTGAAGGGTTTCCCGCCGGAGACATGAGGTGGGACAGCCGGAAGGCGGAAGTCCTAGGGCGGAAGTGGCCCAGAGGAACGGAGAATGGCGGCTGAAGGCTGGATTTGGCGCTGGGGCTGGGGCCGGCGGTGCCCGGGGAGGCCTGGGCTTCCCGGCCCCGGCCCTGGCCCCGCTACACCTCTACTTCTCCTCCTGTTGCTGGGGCCGGTTGTTGCGGATATAACTGACGGCAACAGTGAACACCTCAAGCGGGAGCATTCGCTTATCAAACCCTACCAAGGTGAGGCCTGGGGCGGGAATGAGTGCAGGGTGAGGGCGAGGCTGGATAGGGTTGGTTAAAGGGGTTTCCTTTCTCCTGAACAAAGCAGCTCTGTGGGTTTTCTGCCTCTGGCAAGGCCATTGCTGGCATGGCCTCTTACGCACCTGTCTACTCCCCTCTCTCCCCACAGGGGTCGGTTCCAGCTCCATGCCCCTCTGGGACTTCCAAGGCAGCACTATACTCACGAGCCAGTACGTGCGTTTGACCCCTGATGAGCGCAGCAAAGAGGGCTCTATCTGGAACCACCAGGTGAGTGACTCCCAGGACGCTAGGTGTATCCTTAAGTAAACTGCTACTACCAGTCTCCCGGCAACACCCCAGATCTGAGCTTGGGTTGAAGGCTTGTGATCCCCCACCCCCAACAAGGTATCCTCATCTTGACTCTTGAAGTCACTGTGAATGACTACTGAAGTTAACTGTGGGGAGCTGTGCCTGACACTTCACACCTTTCTCATCTAGTTTCTTGGAAAGCCAGGTGAATTAAGTGATATTTCCATTTTACTGATGAAGCTAAGACTCAGTTGAAAGTGCCTGACTCAAAGTCACATAGCTAGTAAGCAGTGGAGCTCATAGCTGTCTGAATTCAACTCTCAATAGTGGGTAAATGGAACAGATGGAATCCTTATTGGGTATTTTGTGTGTGTTAGCCACTGACCTTAAATAGCCTTATTGCATTTAATTCTCAAACAGGCTGTTTGAAAGTAGATGGTTGTCACGGCTTTATGCAGAGCTAACACAGACATCGAATGGAATAATCAGTATTTAAAGTCTGATCTGTCTGATTTCGAAGCCCAGCAATTCACTTGCAACACATGCCCCCCTTGCTCCTCCTGTACAATGGAGGAATCCCTTAGAAATACTTGTGGACTTAGTCCACTTCCCCAGTGCTTTACTGAGGGTCTTGTCATCACTGATAATAGAGGAGCTGGACTTGTGGGCACTTTTGATTTTTGTGACCTTCAGTCTAGAGGTTAGGGAACCTCAGGTGTCACTGGCATGTCATACGTGACCAGTGGCCAAAATAAGTTGCTATGCAGACCCCACACTGAGGAAGTCTAGGTCAGGAAAGGGGCGAAAGGGGACTAATTTGGGGCTGGGTCACACTTGGGCTGGAAGCTGTTCTTACCTCAGCGTACCTGATTCCACTTCTTCCCATAGGCCTAAGCTGTTGGCCATTGTCCTAGTTTTCTTCATCACCCTGTTCTTTGTTCCATTCTGAATGGCTTCCCTATTTAGTTCTAGGAGCCCACACTGTCCTTGTCCATCTGCCTGTCCCTTCTGCTCCTCCTCTCCTTTCTGCTAGGGGCATCTGGGTTACTTTCTTCAGCTTTCACTCTGATCCTCAGAGCCTGGGGTCTTCTGTGAAGGGCATAAACAGACATTATGTCTACACAGTCTGGCTCCTGGTGCTTGGCATCTCCATTTATACTGGTAATTTTATATAGCCTCTCTGGCTGCCTTCTTGCCTCAGGACCTTTGCACTTGTTGTTCCATGTGTCAGGGACACTGCCTCCTGGTTCTTAATGCCTGCCTGCTTCTTTCTCGTCTGGTATGTCTCAGCTTGAGTGCCACCCACTCAGTATTTCATTAACTACTCTGTCTCCCCCGCGTCACATCCTGTCACATTATTCTGTCTTAGGGTTTTCAGATAATTTTTAAAAATTATAATGTGTTACATTTTTTTATGGGAGTGAGTTCAGTATGTCATTAATTTTTCTATTTTTTAAGTAAGGTACAAACAGTGCTGGAACTTTCAGAAATTGGTTCAGCTACAAGTAACTTAATTATGGTTGTAGGTAACTGTTGGTTGGCATTGTCAGTGGCTTGGTGATGTCACAGGGCTGAGAGAGTTCTGCATTTAACTTTGTCAAATTTTCAGTCTGGAATATAATTCTCTTCCTTCCCCCACATCTCCATTCACTTCTAGGGACTTTCCTATTTAGCCCTGCAGATATTCTTGAAAGAGTTGGAGTGGTTCCTGTAATTCTTGAAAGAAATTACTTGGAATGCTTAGAACTTTCTGCCTGTTGTTTCCCAAGAACTTTCCTTTACTGGAGAGGTGCTTTCTGGATGTTTCTTTGTCTCCCTCACTCTGGGAAGGGCCCTGAATTAGCAAAATACTTATAAGCACCTGCTGTGGTCCCAAGAAGAGAAAACATAGCTTCTGCTGTTTTGGGGTGGAGCTGTCCAGACCAGGGAGTGGCCCCAAGGTGACTGGAACTCCCAAGAGTCTGATGGCTGGAGCACAGGACAGAGGGAAGCCCAAGGGGCTGGGGAGCCTTGTGTGGGCTGCAGAGTAGTATTTAAGCTTTTGTGGCTGATGTACTGTCCGAAAGTATATATCCTCTTACACTTTTTAGAAGTTGATATCCAGAACTGCTTTTCTTACATTTAAATGTTTGCAAAGGATGTAGTTTCCAGTATATTTTAAATATTGCCATTTTATTTATTTATTTTAAAAAAAATTTTATGTACCTACGTATGTACTGAGGGAGAGAGCATACGCCCTGGTTGGGGGGTAGGGAGAGAGAATCTTTAGCAGACTCTAAGCGGAATGAACGGAGTGGGCATGAGATCATGGAGATCATGACCTGAACTGAGAGCCAAAATCAAGAGTGGGACGCTCAATTGACTGAGCCACCCAGGTGCCCCTAAATATTGCCATTTTAAAATGAAACTGTTCAGTACTCTTAGGTGTATTCAGTGGAATCTAAATATTTCCATTTGATATTCACCATATGTTTTAAATGCTGTGAATCAGCCCAGATTATACATCAGGTTTTTTCTTTATTGAATTTGTATTTTCATTTCATCCCACATAGAATTTTGTTCTGTGCAGTGTATATAATGCTTGAAAATCTCTTACTGATTAGCGTGTCTCATTCCTTTCCAACTAAAATAAGTGTAATAATGTAAACCTTTTAACTTTGGTGGGACCTTAAAACTAAGTTTTAATATTTGGGGGGGATATTATTAATACACATTTGGTCAAAATAAATGCATCACACAATTTTTGGATAATTATCGTAGAAGTAGAAATTTGTTGAAGTGTGTCCCTGTCTGGATGGTTGTTATTGTCAGAGTAAGGCCTCAGCACCATTTCTGCTTTTTGTTTTTGTAGATGTGAGTGCTGGGAATCTGTTCACTTAAATAGTAGATGAGGATGGAGGGAGTTTTGTTATAGCAGAGTTACTTGATATTTTCAACTTTCTTAGGTTTACAAACCCCAAATCACGTAGTGATTTCTCATCAGAATGTTTCATGATGTATCAGCTGACTCTTTGATTAGCTCTGCCTCCCACTTGTGAGCAAAAGCATGGAAAGCACCTGTAGCCAGGTGATTCTGATTTAGTTGGCCCCAGGGAGGGCCAGGGCGTTAAGATTACTGAGCTCAGCTTTGCAGCGAGGATGGAAAAGCATGGCCATATCACTCTCTGCGACCAAAAGCAGCTTCTAAATCAGTTCCAGCTGGTACCTTACCTGAACCTGCTTAAAATCCTTCAGAGGCTATATAGTATCTCTATCTTGGTATTTACCTCCACCGATCTGCAGTTTTCAGTCTGCCATACACAGAGACTGGTCGTGTAGGATTCAGTTTCTAGGTTTCAACTTCTGTGTGTACCCTTTCCGGAAACTCCTCTCCCTATAAACCGTACCAGGGGCAGGAGAGTAGGTGTTCCTTTCCCATCTCCCTGCAGTTGCCCTTCTGCTTGGAGGCACCCCTTATACCCGCTTGGGGTCTTATCTTAGTGCATTGTTCTCAGATGCAGAAAACTCCTGGGCACAAAAGAGACCATTTGAAATCTGGTTTTTGGGCTGACTTTTGTAGAGGTGAGATATGTTTAACTTTTTTTTCAAACATAAAAGCTTTTCTAGTTCCTAAAAAATTAAGTCATTATTAATATCTAGTTTGAGTTTATCATGGTCAAAGAACACAATTATTTCCGTCCTTGGAGGTCTGTTGAGTCTTGGAAAGAGTCAGGTTTTTGGAAAATTTTCTGTGTGCGTTTGCAAAGAATGTAGATTCTCAGCTAGTTGAGTACATTGTGCCCTTTAGGTCCTTGGTCACATTTGCTGATTGAGTTCAAGTATTTGTATTCTTCCTGACATTTTTGCTTGTTTTTATCAATTACTGAGAGAGGTGTGTAAATTGCTTTGTGGATTTGTTTTTATTTTTGTAATTCTGTCAGTTTCTGCTTGATAGATTTTGAGGCCAAAATTTTCCTGGTAAATGAAATCTTTTGTTCATTAAGAAATCCTTTTGTCGGGGCACCTGGGTGGCTCAGGGGGTTAAGCCTCTGCTTTCAGCTCAGGTCATGATCTCAGGGTCCTGGGATTGAGCCCCACGTCGGGCTCTCTGCTCGGCGGGGAGCCTGCTTCCCCCACTCTTTCTGCCTACTTGTGATCTCTCTCTCTGTCAAATAAATGAATAAAATCTTAAAAAAAAAAAAAAATCCTTTTGTCATTAAAAAGTCCCCTTGTAAACTTTGTTATTGGTATAGCTGCACAAGCTTGCTTTCAGTTAGTATTTGCATGTTATATCTTTTTCTGTCCTTTTCCATTTCTTTGTTTTAGAGTTGTGTCTTGTAAATGGCATGTAATTAGGCATTTGGGGGATTATTGGTTTATTTTTATTGTTGTAAAATACACATAACAAAATTTGCCATTTTAACCTTTTTTTTTAACTTTTAAATCCTTTAATTTTTGAAAACCTTGTCTTTAGTAGGATTCTCATTGGCATTTAAATGGGGTTGAAAAATGTAATGGCTCTCTACAAAAATTATTTGATTATTGTATTTATGTATCTGCACACATGGAAAAGAAAATTCCACAAATATTTTTTATTATGGTAAGTGTACATAACATAAAATTTACCACCTTAACCCTCTCCCTCTGCCTACCACTCTCCCTGCTTGTGTTTCTCTCTCTTTCTGTCAAATAAATAAAATCCTTAAAAATTATTTATTTATTTGAGAGAGAAAGAGAGCACAAGCAGTGGGGAAAGGAAGAAACAGACTCCCCACCAAGCAGGGAATCCAATGTGGGGCTCAATCCCAGGACCCTGAGACCATAACCTGACCTGAGGGCAGAGGCTTAACCCACTGAACCACCCTGTAGGATTGTGTGCCCTGCTTTTTTTTTTTTAATAATTTAAATTTTATTTTCTACAGTTTATTCACTTATTTAAGTAATCTCTACACCCAATGTGGGCCTTGAAATAACAATCTGGAGATCAAGTGTAGCAGGCTCCAGCTACGGAGCCAGCCAGATGCCCTGCCAACACTTGTTATTTTCTGGTGGGTTTTTTGGTTTTTTTGTTTGTTTTGTTTTGTTTTTTTTGATGATAGCCATCCATCCTAAAGGGTGTGAGGCAATATCTTGTGGTTTTGGTTTGCATTTCTCTAATAACTAATGACATTGAGCTTTTTTCATGTGTCTATTTGTGTATATTGGCCATTTGTTTATTTTCTTCCTTGGAAAAATGTGTAGTCAAGTCCTTTGCTTATTTTGAAAAAAAATTTTTTTTTTTTTTTAATTGTTGAACTTTGGGAGCTCTCTGTATATTCTGGAGACACTGCTCCTTTATTAGATACATGATTTAGAAATACTTTCTCCCATTTTGTGGTTTGTCATTTTACTCTGTCAATGTTTTTGATGTGCAAGAACTTAATTTTGATGAAATTCACATTATTTTTTTGTTTTTGTCTGTGCTTTGGTGCCTTATCCAAGAAATCTTGCTAAATCCAATGTTATGACCCTGTGTTTTCTTCTAAGAGATTTATAGTTTTAGCTCTTAAGTTTATCTTTGATCCTTTATTATTTAAAATTAAACTTATTTTGAGATCATTGTAAATTCACATAGAGATTTTTTGTTTTAAGGCTTTTATTTACTGGAGAGAAAGGGAGAGCACATGAGCAGGGGGCAGTGGGAGAGGGAGAAGCAGACTCCCCTCTGAGCAGGGATTGTGATGTGGGACTCCATTCCAGGATCCTGGGATCATGACCTGAGCCAAAGGCAGACGCTCAACCACCTGAGCCACCCAGGCGCCCCAATTCACATACAGTTGTAAAAAATAATAGAGATTTTATGTAGCCTTATCAGCATGTAGCCATCTACATTTAGGATAATTACCGATTTTTTCAAAGATTTATCTATCTATCTAGAAAAAGGAGGAAGGGCAGAGGGAGAGGGAGAAAGACTCTTAAGCAGACCCCACACTGAGCACACTGCCTGACACGGGGCTGTATCTTACCACCCTGAGACCACAATCCAAGAGTTGGATGCCCAACTGACTGAGCCACCCAGGCGCTTGGATTTTGGTTTTCTATTTGTACTGCTCATTCTCCATTCATTTTTCTCGCCAATTGTCTCTCGGGTTGCTTAAGTTTTGTTCCATTTTTAGTCTTCTGCTAGGTTGAAAGTTCTTTGCTTGCAGGGCACCTGGGTAGCTCAGTGGATTAAGCCTATGTTTTTGGCTCAGGTCATGATCTCTGGTTCTGGATAATTTTCCTTCTTTCTGATGAATGAAAGAAAATTTTAATGTTTCTGTTTATCTAAAAATGTCTTAATTTCACCTTCATTCTTGCAGGATAACATTTGCTAAGTATAGAATCCTATGTCGGTTTCTTTTAACTCCAAATATTTCCAACTGTTGTTTTCTTGATCCCAGTGTTTCTGTTGAGAATCCCCATATCAGGCTAATTGTTCGTTTGAAGATAATCTTGTGTGCCCCCCTCTTGCTTTTTAAGACTTCTTTTTCTCCCTCCCTCCTACCCTCCCTCCCTTTTTGATGTCTCTAGGTATGGTTTTCTTTTTATTTGTCTCCTTTGGTTTGTAAGATTTAAGATTTGTGGTGTAATGTCTTTGAATGAGTTTTAGTAAGTACGTGGACATCTCTTTAAATATTCCTTTGGGGCACCTGAGTGGCTCAGCGGTTTAAGCCTCTGCCTTCAGCTCGGGTCCTGGGATTGAGCCCCACATTGGGCTCTCTGCGCAGCAGGGAGCCTGCTTCCTCCTCTCTCTCTGCCTCCCTCTCTGCCTACTTCTGATTTCTCTCTGTCAAATAAATAAATAAAATCTTTAAAAAAAAATTCCTTTGACCTGTTGTCTCACTTCTTATCTTGAAACTCCAGTTATACATATCTTTCATTCTCTGTCTCTTACTGACAATTTTGTATCTATCACTCATTCTCTGTGCTTCCTCCTGGATATTTTTATCTACCTGACTGGCCTTGAGATCACTGGTTCTCTCTTTGTTTTTAATCTGTTGTTGAACCTGTTATATTATTTTCAGTTACTCTTTTAATTCTGGAATTTTTTTGTGAGGTGATTTTTTAAAAATTTCAGTTATTTCCGAGAGTTCTCAATTTTGTCTTTTATCTCCTTGAAGTAGTAAGCTAGTTATTTGAAAGTCCAGTATATGGAGTTCCCATTAGCCTGTCTCTCCCTCCCTCCCTTTTGGTTTTGGTTGATAACTTGTCTTTTGTGTTTCTGATTATTTATTGTATGCTGGATACTGTATTTTGTAAGATTGTTTGTTGAACAGTTTCAGGTGTGGGTGAGTCGCTTTAGTCTACTTGCAGGGATGAGAGGGCTCAAGCTGGGCTCCTGCCCCTGGCAGGGCTTTTCCTCGCTCTCATTTTTGGGTTGTTTTCTTTGTGGTCTCAGCCCAAGGCAAGGGTGGTTCACCAGGCCTTTCACTCCCTCAGCAGGGCTTGGCATCAGTCTTTGTCCATCTATCCTTGAGAGCTGGTCTCCTCCGCTCTCACCTGTCCCCTCTAGAATCTGCAGATTTCCACAGAGCCAGTGAACTCCCAAGAATTGGGAAGGCCAAGATTTCACACTACTTGCGAGCTGTTGGTTAGGTGTCTGCCATCTGTGTTCCTGGGCTGAAACTGGGGTTCTTCATCTTGGTTTTTGGTTCCCAGAGCCAGAACAGTAAGTCTGATGAATCAATGAATGCCCCAGCCAGATCATCTAAGAGGGGATATAAAGTTTTCTGTTTTTGAGTTTTAAAAATTATATTAATGATATAAAATTCAAATATAGAAAGTAAACATGTCTTGTAGTTCCCCTCTCAAAGTCACGTATCATTAATGTTGGCCCATGTTCCTTTAATTTTTATTTTCTCTCTGTATACAGATTTGAACTTTGTCAACTTTTCTTCTCTTAATATCTTTGATATCTTCAAGTATAAAGGCTTACGGATGTGCTGTGGTCTGTTAAAAAGCTGCAACAACCAGACTGCCCCCAAGAAAATGGGAGCATCTACAGTCCCGTTGGTTGTTTGAGAGCATGTGTTTCTTTCATCCTCCTCTACACTGGTATTAATGATCTCTTTAATAGTTGCCAGTCTGATAAGTCAACAACATCTTGTTTTAGTTTGCTTTTCTAATGGGCCTTTGTTTAAACACTTGCTCGCATCCCCATCTGTAGACTTCCCCCATGTGGATTCTTGTCAAAGTATGTGTGTCAACACCTTAGTTTTCACCAGCAACTTCCTGGTGGGTGAGGCTAGGCTGTTCCCCTTATTGTGGACAGTGCCCAGCTCTGCAGCTGGTGTTCCTGAATACCAGGGATTATCTGTCTTTTCTCACACCACAACAACCCAGAGACCCCAGAGCATGAACTTTCCAGCCCACCAGCCCTGGCACTGTCCTCACACTGAAGCTGGACTGGGTCTGCAAGAGGCAGGAAGGGTGCTGGCCAAGAGGTTGGGGTTTGGAGTCATCCATACCTGGGTTTGAGTGTCTCAGTTTGGAAACATGGTTAGAAAGGAAGACAGTAAGGTGGGAGACCAGAAAAGAGTTGCTGCACTTTGTGTTAAAGGCCTGAAGGTCATGGGAGGTATAGAAGACAGCAAAAGTTTGAGTCCGACAGATCTGGATGATCGTAACCTGCTGTGGTTAAGTCCACTTAACCTGCTGTGGACAAGTTATTTTGTCTTTGAATGGGTTTTCTGTTTTGTAAAACATGTGGCTCAAATAGGAGTAGTAATCCTACAAGATTTTGGGGCAGGAGTAGTGGGATGGAGAGGAAATGGCTGGTTTGGCTGGTGTTGAGGAAGGTGAATCATAGAGTGAGAACCTGTGGCCAGGCCGAAGAGAAGACTAGGGCCAGGATGGGCGGCCCAGGCAGCCCTGGGACACTGGGTGGCCCCTTCCTCCCCACCTGGGAGGCCCAGCAGCCCCCTCCCTTCCTGTGGAGAATGTCGGGGGGGTCGGGTGTCTGTTGGTCAATGTCACTGGTGACTCTGCTGCCTGGCCCTGTTCCAAGGAGTGCCAGTCTCAGTGGAGGAGACGGGCTTGCGCTGGGTCACCTCTAGCTGGCAGGATAGCCGGCGAGTTCTGAGCAGCTCTCTCTGCTTTCTCTGCAGCCCTGCTTCCTCAAGGACTGGGAGATGCATGTCCACTTTAAAGTCCATGGTGCTGGAAAGAAGAATCTCCATGGAGATGGCATTGCCTTGTGGTACACCCGGGACCGCCTTGTGCCAGGTAGGGACGCACTTATCTAGGTGAGGGCATTCTGTACCCTCCGGTTAGGGTCCTACTGCTCCTCTTTGAGTCTGCTCTGGGAAGTGTCCCTTTAAGAAGAGGGCTGGCTGGATCCTAGCAGCTATACCCCATTGTGGCCTGGTGTTGTACACCAGCTAAGAAAGGATTTTACCATTCAACTTTTCTTTTTTTCCAATTTATTTATTTACTTTAGAGTGTGCGCTAGAGCACGTGAGTGAGCATGCGTGAACCAGGGGGAGGGGCGGAGGGAGAGCGAGAGGGAAGCAGAGCTGAGCACAGAATCTGATGCAAGGCTCAATCCCAGGACCCTGAGATCATGACCTGGGCCGACTCCAAGACTTGGATCCTTAACTGACTGAGCCACCCAGGCATCCCATCATTCTACCATTTTTAAAATAGCAAAAACAAGACTATGTGGCTGAGACCATATGTGTCTTAAAAGTCTAAAATGTTTTCTCTCTGGCCCTTGACATAAAGTTGCTGACCCCTGGCTTAGAAGATGGGGCTTCCTCTGTAGGGGTCCCTGCCCTCTTGTCACCTGACATGTCAGAGCACAAGGCTAGGTGCTATTCTCTCAACAGTTCTGGTTTCAGATTTTGAGTCTTCTCTGCTGCACCCTGACACCTCCCCTCCCTTAGAGATCCTTCCCTTCCCTGGGTGAATGACCTCAGATTAACCTCTCTTTCCCCCACCTGCACTGGTATTACTTTGTCCTTCAGGTACCAGGGGACAACTCCCAATATCTCCCATTATGAGAGCTTCTCCTTCTAATTCCAGGGCCTGTGTTTGGGAGCAAAGACAACTTCCACGGCTTAGCCATCTTCTTGGACACATATCCCAACGATGAGACCACAGAGGTATGCCTCTGCCTTCTGCCTCTGACAGGGCAGGAAGGGCTGGGCAGTTGGCCGGAGGGTTGGGGACCAGGACGTCTCCCTGGTCTTGGCACAGTGGGGCCTCCAGGGATTGGGGCCCCCACTGCCTCCCACAGGTTGGGCTGGCCATGGAGTAACTGGTGTCTCGGTCTCAGCGTGTGTTCCCGTACATCTCGGTGATGGTGAACAATGGCTCCCTGTCCTACGACCATAGCAAAGATGGCCGCTGGACCGAGCTGGCGGGCTGCACGGCCGACTTCCGGAACCGCGATCATGATACCTTCCTCGCTGTGCGCTACTCCCGGGGCCGTCTGACGGTGAGCAGGCAGGCCAGGGCCAGCTCTGTCTGTAGGGGCTCAGGGAGGTGGCTGGGCTTGAGCATGGTGTGTACTTAACTTGCTGGCTGGCTGCAGGTGATGACTGACCTAGAGGACAAGAATGAGTGGAAAAACTGCATCGACATCACGGGAGTGCGCCTGCCCACGGGCTACTACTTCGGAGCCTCGGCTGGCACGGGAGACCTATCTGGTGAGTGTGTGGGCTGAGCAAGGCATTAAGCTTCAGTCTTGCCCTTCGCTGGTCTGTTAGAAGCTTGCGATGCAGTTGATCACTTTCCTTCTTGAACTCCCTTCATTTGGGTCTGCATGTACCTGCGTTTCTTCCTTCACTTTCCAGCATCTGGGAATGTTGGCACACCTGGGGCTTACTGCATGAGCACTCCCTCAGCCATCTTCCATGCTCTTGAGCAGCTAGAGGGCTTGGAATCCAGATGCTGCAGAGTCCCATCTTTCCATCACCAGCTCAGACCTTTTCAGACCTATGTAACCACCTGCCTGCCCAGCATCTCTACCTGGATACCCAACAGGCATTTTAGCCTTCCCATTAGTTGTTCAGCCCAAAAAACCTTGGTGTCATTCCAGTCTCATTTTTTTCCCCCTCTTACGTGCCACCTCTCATTCTTTGGCGAGTCCTGCTGGCCTTGTCTTCTCAGTGCAGCGGACCACTTTTCTCCCCCTGTTACTACTTGGCAGGTCCAGGCCGTTGTCTTCACTCACTTCACTCACATGCGCCGCCCACGTGGTCCTCTTCTTCCACACTGGCCCCCGACAGTCTCCCAGCTCAGCAGCCAGAACGATTCCATGAAAGCTCGAGAGAGATCTCACCACTGCTTGTGTCTCCTGCAGAGTCAAGGCCACTGTCTGTCTTAGTAATGGTCTCCTGGGCCTTGTGTGCCAGTGCCTCTCTTCCCCCCACATCACCTGTGACTCATGGCTCCCTGCTCCCTTACATCACCCATGGCTTTTCTTCAGACATGCCAGCGCCCTCTGCCAGGCCTTCGTGCCTGTGCCTTACCCTCCTCTCCTCCAGGTCTTACTCAGATGTCACTTCCTCAGTGGGGCCTTCCCTGATTCCCTTTATTTATTTATTTATTTTTATTTACTTTTTTTATTTTTAAAGATTTTATTTATTTATTTGACAAAGAGAGAGAGATCACAAGTAGGCAGGCAGACAGGCAGAGAGGGACGGGTGGCGGGGGGCTGGCGGGAAGCAAGGCTCCCTGTTGAGCAGGGAGCCCAATGCGGGACTTGATCCCAGGACCCTGAGATCATGACCTGAACCGAAGGCAGAGGCTTAACCCACTGAGCCACCCAGGCGCCCTTTATTTACATTTTTAAAGTAAGCTTTACATCTAATGTGGGGCCTGACCTCACAACCCCAAGATCCAGAGTCACACGCTCTACCAGCTGAGCCAACCAGGCACCCCTGCTTCCCTTATTTAAAATGGCACACGAATACAGTTTTCTCTGCACTCCTTATTGCCTTTCTTAGATTTATTTTTCTTCATAGTATTTAACTATCTTGGAATCTACCATATAATTTGGCTTTCATGTGTCCCTTTCACCAAACTGTAGGTTTCATAAAGTCAGGGCTCTCGTTTGGCCCACGGTGTGCTTTGTAAGCACTGGGCTGCTGTCAGCCTGTGCAGGCTTTGCTGGGCCACTGGGCCTGGGTGACGCTTGATAGTGACCTTTGGCTATGGTACTCAGAAGGCATCAGGGCCCTCAGAGGCACCAGGCCCAGGCCCAGGCCCAGGCGCTCCTGACCGAAAGTGGGAAGCAAAAGGGCTTATTCGTCCTCAGGATAGACCTTTCCAGGGCCTGTAATCCAGCCACTATTTGGGAGCCTGGGTCCACTTGGTCCCCAGAGAGTCATTGCTTTGGGGTATTAAAGTTTTTGGTATGGATATTTTTACTATATACCCCAGAGTGGGGAGAATGGTCTACTAAGTCCCTTTGCCCCTGTTACCCAGCTTCAGGGAATCATTAGTTGCTGGTGGACAACGTGGCAGTCAGTTATCAGCTGGCTGTCAGTCTGGTTTCATCTAGGTTTCCACCACAGTCTTCCCCCTCAGGCAATCTGGAATTTCACCTGATCGTATTTCAGCCTGTGTCAGGAGAAGGTTTTGGGAGCAAAGCCAGATCTGTGGCAGTGGATGCTCTCTGAGGCCATTTGGAGAGGCCCAGTGGAGACTGCTAGAGATGGCTGTCTACACAGTAGTGCCTGGCCATTCATCGGAGGTGTGTGAGTGTGAGCCTCTGCAACAGGCCGCTCACGAGTGTCACATGATGGTGTGGCCACTTTTCCCTTTTTTTTTTTTTTAAGATTTTATTTATTTATTTGAGAAGAGAGAGAGCGAGTATGAGAGGAGAGAGGTCAGCAGGAGAAGCAGACTCCTGCTGAGCAGGGAGCCCGATGTGGGACTCGATCCTGGGGCTCCAGGATCATCACCTGAGCTGAAGGCAGTTGCTTAACCAACTGAGCCACCCAGGCACCCCGCTTTTCTCTTTTATACACCTGATACCATGGGGAGTTTGAGAGGTGAAGGGATCTCCCCACGTTCACAGACCTAGGAAGGGCAGAGCTCAGATGGGAACTGCTGTCAGACCTGAGAGTCAGGACTTGTCCCTGGGCCCCCGGAGCTATGCACACTGGACTGGCAGGTACCACAGGGCTCTGCCTGATCCAGCTGCCAGCTCCCTGTTCTTTAGGCTCTCCCTTTTCCAGTCTCCAGAGTTCTTGGCATGAGGCTTTGCCTCACATTCAGCTCATTAGCCACATTGATACTAGATTTAAGGGACCAGCACCCTTGTCTCGGGTTGGAACCTCCCCATCTCAGAATGGGGTGATCCCTTAGTGTCAAGCCGAGGTTCTCTCTCTCTCTCTTTTTTTTTTAAGATTTTATTTATTTGACAGACAGATCACAGGTAGGCGGAGAGGCAGGCAGAGAGAGAGGAAGGGAAGCAGGCTTCCCGCTGAGCAGAGAGCCCGATTTGGGACTTGATCCCAGGACCCTGAGATCATGACCTGAGCTGAAGGCAGAGGCTTAACCCACTGAGCCACCCAGGCGTCCCAGAGGTTCTCTTCTGCCCACACTGTTACACCCGACCTTTTCTCACGTCTCCTCGGGGACAGTCACTGCCCAGGAATTGGGGCCTAGCCCTCAGGTAGCTGAGTGGTTTGTCTGCGTCTTGTTCTTGGGTCTCTGACAGGAGCGCCTGGCAGCTGCTTGCTGCCCCTTGAGAGGATCAGGCTTCTCAAACAGCCATAGAATAACATGCAGGTTTTCTTCTGGTACATACTCTCTGCTGGGCAATGTCTTGTGCTTTGTATGTACTATCTCATTTTCTTTTTCTTTTCTTTTTTTTTTCTTTTTTTTTTTTTTTAAAGATTTTGTTTATTTATTTGTCATAGAGAGAGAAGCGAGAGCACGCACAGGCAGAGTGGCAGGCAGAGGCAGAGAGAGAAGCAGGCTCCCTGCCAAGCAAGGAGCCCAATGTGGGACTCAATCCCAGGACGCTGGGATCATGACCTGAGCCGAAGGCAGCCTTTTAACCAACTGAGCCACCCAGGCGTCCCACTATCTCATTTTCTTGCCATGATAACCAGGCAAGGTGGAGAGTATCATCCAGATTTACGAACAAGGAACCTGACTCAGGATTTAGACCCAGCTGATTCTCAGTGTAAAACCCATGCTTTTTTGTGTGTGTCTGTTCTGCCTCCTCCCAGATTTCTTAATGTTTTAGAGGTATTACAGCCTCTGCAACACTGCCAGATGGGGGTGGCCGGAGGTCGCTGGAAAGAAAACAGGCCCCTCAGGAGGCAGGAGCAGGGTTTGCCCCAGGGGACCTGGCCACTTTCCCTGACTGGAGAGGCAGCCGGGAGCTGGGGAGGGGCATGGGCCATGTGCCCTAAGGCAGGCTCTGCACCCCTTATAATAAGGTAACTCTGGGTCTTGCAGACAATCATGACATCATCTCCATGAAGCTATTCCAGCTGATGGTAGAACACACTCCTGATGAAGAGAACATCGACTGGACCAAGATTGAGCCCAGCGTTAATTTCCTCAAGTCACCCAAAGGTAGATGCTTGAGGCCCACCCCAGCTTGGGCAGCCTCATGCAGGGTGGGGGTGGGGCCAGCTGGGCTGAGTGCCTGTGGTCTATTTGCTCTCACCTGGTTGGGTTGTGGCCTGGGGTCTTAGAGAAGCAGTCAGTGCTAATGAACAGATGTGAGAACACCTGGCCTCTGCTTCTGCCAGTGCTTGGTGCTGGGTTGATGGGCAATAAAGACAGAGGGGCCAGATTGTTGGTGTCAGTGGTGTGCAGGGCATTCTGATACAATATGTGTGTGGCCTCAGTGAATGGCCTGGGCAGGAGATCCTGCCACAAGCTGGGGAAACTGATCCTCTAGCTTTCCTCAGCTAGAAACAAGTAAAGGCAAGATTTGACCTTAAGTTTTTGCCAAGCCACAAAGGCCCAGACTCTTCCCCTGGCACTAATTAGCCACCAGCCTGTCTTCACAGAGCAAGGGTTCTGGTTGAAGTGAAACTCCTGTGTGTGTGTGGACATACACCCCAAGAACCTTGAAGTTGTGCCTGTGGGGTTGGGGTTGGGGCCCTGAGGAGCCTCTCAGCCTAGCCCAAGGTCTTCATGTAGAGTGGGAGCCAGAGTGGAACCCAGCATTTTACGTGACGTCTCACTGTTTTAAGATTCAAATTACTTTTAAACATCTCAGGGGCTAAACAGACCCTGCCATACGCCACTGTTTTTGCAACCTTTGATTGAAGAGTTTTTGGCTGCTGAGGGCTTTTGGAGACCTAATCTGCTCTGACCTACCCAGCAGCCCTAGGAGGTTGGCCACGTAGGGATTAACTAGTTTGCAGATTTGTTGCTCTTTTCATTCCTTTAGCAGATGGTTCCAGAAATTCCACTCGGTGCCTAGCTGTGGGCTGTCCTGGGGCTAAGTCTAGTGACTGAGGCAAGAGAAGGAGAGAGGCTGGTGTTAAGACCATGTCAGCAGGCCTGCCCTGTTCAGGTTGTGTGGGAGAGGAGGATGTAAGTTGGCTCCTGGCTGGCATTCAGGCCTGGCTGGGAGGAGGCCCCAAGTAATCCCCACAGTAAGGAGTAGGGGGTTGTGGCTGCGGAGGGAGGCCAAGTGGCAGGAACGGGGCCCAGGCTGCACAGGGCAGAAGGGCCTGAGTCCAGACCTGAGTCCCTTCACCACAGACTGATGAACTTGACAGTTTGTTCCTTCCGTCAGCCTCCTATAAAAGGGAGATCAAGAGTTCCCCATCCCAATGTGGTTGGAATTCCAGGAGATACCTAATGTGGCAGGGCCTCATTCCCCACAGCGTTGTTGATGGTGTTAGCAGGCAGAGAAGTAGTGTGGCTGGAGCAGAAGGACAGGGGGTGGGGGGCTTGGGAGAACCCCAAGGAGTCGTGGAAAGCATCCAGGTGTGAGTCTGGGCAGCCTTTGGCCAGAGCTTTGTTCTTCCAGAGGGGGGCCTTGGGCCACTGCAAGGGGCTGGGGCGGGGTTTTGTGAACACAGATCTTGGGCCTGCCCTGTGCAGACTCAGGCTCTCCTGGGGAGGCCAGGAATCCCAGCCTTCACTAGCTTCTTGCAGCAGAAGGCTCCTGGGGCCTTGATCCCTGGGAAGCTAGGTCCTAGTGCGATTCTGCCTCCATCCATCCCCGTCCCTCACCGTCCCTCACCAGTAGGGCTGTGAGCAGGCCACAGCTTCCCCTGTAGGGCTGACTGTGGCCTGTCGCTCGGCTCCATCCCTTCAGACTCCCCCATCTCCTGGGAGCCTGCCTGCTGCCTCCACTTTGCCACTGCAGCTCCCCTCTCTTCTCCCCCAGATAACGTGGATGACCCGACCGGCAACTTCCGCAGCGGGCCGCTGACGGGGTGGCGGGTGTTCCTGCTGCTGCTCTGTGCGCTGCTGGGGATCATCGTGTGCGCCGTGGTTGGGGCTGTGGTGTTTCAGAAGCGGCAGGAGCGGAACAAACGCTTCTACTGAGTGGCCGGTGCTCTGCTCCGGGGAAGGGCCTAGTTTTGGGCCCCAGCACTAATGTGAACTTTTTTTTTACTGGGATTGTAAAAGAAAAATAAGACGACCTTATTTCTTAACTGTTTCAAAGAAATGATTAAAAGTATTTTCGTACATTTTGCTTCTTGCCCAGCAAGGACAGGCTGCAGGGCTAGGGAATAGGGTTTGGCACCCCCACAGCTGGGGACAGAGGTCCTCGCCCGTTGCCAGCATCTCAGGAGCAGGAAGGAAGCTGTGCCTGGAGCTGGGCCCTGGCAGGCTCTTGAACACTGGAGGGCCCCTCAACCACATTAGGGTGGGTGCCTGAGGACATGAGCAGTGATTTTGTTCTCTGCAGGGTGTGTTGGTGGAAGAGGAGGCTGACTGGGGAACCTGGGCCTTCCCAGTTGCCCTCTGAGCTGCTTCCCAAGGCAGACCCTTGAGTGAGGCTGGAGGAGCAATCTGGTAGGGCTCAGAGGGTGACCATTGGCTAAATAAAGTGAAACAACCAACTTCAGCTGTGTGACTGTCCTAAGGGGCATGCTTCTCTTTTTCTTCAAGTAACTTCCAAGTGGCCAGTGCTTTATGGCTCTCACCCTCCACCCCTCGGCCCTGCCACACAGCCCCAGGAGGCCAGTGCCATGCTCTCATTCCCAGGTGGGGAAGCACAGCTCTAGGAGGTCAGGCGAAACTTGCCAAGTGTCACATAGCAAGTGAGGGGATGGGGCCCTGTGCTGTCTCCCATGTGCCCTGAGCCTCTGGGTGAAAGGCTTCAGCCAGGGTAGAATGTGGGGTACCACATGGAGGCTGTGACCTAAGCGCAAGTGAACTCGAGGGAACTCTGGCTAAGGGGGCTTCAGGAAGATCTGGAAGGGATTCATGGGCTCAGGAGGACAGGCTAGGGTCAGTATTCCCTTTGGGGTGTTCTGAGGGGAGAAAGATGGCAGAGGGAGTAGAAGAAAGCCAGCAGCTGGAGGGAAAGCACCCTTATCTGGCAGCTTTCATGGGTCGGTCTGTCCTGGCCATGGCCTGCCTCTGCTCTCCAGACTGCTCTTGGATGCCGCTGACTCTGCCACAGAACAGTGTGTTTTCATCCATTCTAGAACCATCTTCAGCATCTTCCTAAGTCACATTCGAGTCTCCATCTTAAAAGCGAGAGCAACTCTGTCTTCCTGTTGGAACCAGGCTTTTTGTAATTGATATTCTTGATTAGATTCTCGCAGGTGGATAGAAGTAGATGAAGTGAGGAGGAAGAACTTCCTTTTCCTGTTAATCTTTCACTCTCCTGAGCTCTTTGTCGAGCAGCTGTTCACGTTCTCTTGTCCTTCTCCATGTGCTCTCTGCACATGTAGGACACATCCTTCGTGGGTCAGACGTCGAGAGATTGTTTACAAGACTGCAATGAGACATGTCTGAGCTGTGTTTCCTTCTCATGGGGCTGGGAGACCATTCATGAAGCTGTAAGAGTAAACATGATCTTCTTTACTGAAATATTTTACTGAGCTCACTTAACCCCCAAACTGTTTCTTTACTTGGGAAGTAGCTAACTTTGAGTGCTTACTACATGCCAAGCGTGGTTCTGAGCAGGTGACGCATACTAACTCATCTCTCTCCACAACACTTAATCAGTTCAGACACCGGAAATCCACTAGGTTGGGTGGCTCCTGTCTCCCCGAGCCTTTCCCTCCCCCAGGGGGAGCACCATGTCCACCCTGAGGGCTGGGGTCTGGAACCCCCCACAGCTGCTACGGCCACCAACATCAGCACCACACGCACCACACTTGGCCTTTCATTCTGGCCCCTCAGGGCCTCCCTGAATTCCTGAATGATGAGGCACGGTGGCACCCTGGACGATGTGGCTCTGGCCCTTGGTTGCACATTGGAGTCAACTAGAGAACAAAAGTCCGACCTCTGTGTTCTCTAGTTTGGGTTTGAGGAGTCAATGGGGTGTGGGCAAGGACAGTGTTTTCTTTGGAGTGGCGGGGGGTGGGGGGCGCAGTGCGGCCCAGGAAGGGCTGCTTTGAAATAACCACACTGGGTGATTAGGATGAGGTTCTAGGCTTGGGAATCAGTAGGTGTAAGACCAGTGATTTGAAGGCAAAGATTGAAGTGATTGTGCTCTCTTCTTGGTTGTTAGCGTCTTCTTTGCATCCCTTTCAGAGTTTATACCTGGAGGTGCTTCCCTAGAAGGTTCGATGTGTGCTTTCACATCTGCTTTCTCACACATGTGGGATCATGCTGCTGTAATCCACGATTTTTGCCACATGGATTTAAAAATGGAGTTATTTCATCATACAAAAGATAAATATGAATGTGTATCCTTGTACTTGCTGTGCAACATGAGAAATAAAGCGTTGCTGACACACTTGCATCCCTCCTTGTCCCCCTGCCCTGAGTACGAGCCCTCCTTTTGAAGGCGATTGCTGCAGGTTCTGATTTTTTTTCAAGTGTTTCTTAAAAATGTTACCGTGGAGATACATAGTAGTAGTTTGCATTTTAAAAGTTACAAATGGCACACAGATGTATTCTTGGATCTTAAAATTCAACATTTTTGTGAATCTTTGCATTACATGTAGCTCAGGGTGGGCCTTGAGTGGACTCCAGTTTCTGCCTTTGGCTGTTGTTGGATGTTTGGGTGGTTTCCAGGTGTTTGGCTCTGAGAATGCTCCTCTGACCATTCTTGAGCACGTCTCCATCCAGGCACAAGTGCACAGGAACTGCTGGGCAGATTTAGTTGCGTTCCAGGATTACTAGATGTCCCATTGTTCTCTGGAGAGGGCTGTATCCATTCTTCTCCCACCTGGTGATAGAGATTCCCTCTGGCCCTTTCTTAACACTGGCTGTTGTCATTGTGTACTTTCTGACAGTCCGATAAGTGTAGAAGTTTAAATTTGCATTTCTCTACCAGTCAGGTTGATTTTTGTTATCTTCAAAATCAAAATCCATTTGTATTTCCTCCATGGTCGTTTGATTTTTTTTTGCCCCTCCCTTTTTCTGGTTGCTGTGTGTGAGTTGTCATATGGTCCTTAGGTTGTGTCCTTTGTAGAAACAGCTCAGTATGCTTATCTTTTTCCTTTTCTAATGATGTCATGTGATATACAGTCTGCATTTTAATGTCATTCACTCTTTTCCAAAGACTTTTTTCCCCCAAAGGTTTAAAAATTTTGCTGTTCAAATTTAGTATGTAATTATGAAATTAACTTTTGTGTAGGGTGTAATGTAGGGACCTGGTTTTCCCATTCTGTCTAGCCAGTTATCCCAACACATTTCTTGACATTCATCCTTCCAACGGAGCCACAGCACCACCGAGTCAGACACTCCGGATACCGCTCCTTCAGCTCTTCCTCTTGCGTGGCGGGAGGGCTCAGTGCTCAGCCACATCTTCAGCGCCTTAGCTGGGTGGTTCCAGGAGAGTTGTGCCTGCTGAGATGCTGGAGGCAGTCTGCCAAGGAGGTTCTCAGTAGAAAGGGTCAGAGAGCAGCTGGCGTGGCTCTGTCCCCCTCCTCCACTGGAATGTGGAGGTGACCCCCAAAAGTATAGAGGCTCTCTTTGACCACCGGGGCCAAAGTGAACACCAGAACTGGATAGAACGCAGGTCCTTAGGACGTCAGGTGCTGCCAGAGTCCTGGACTCCTGACCGCTGGGCTTTTATGTAAAAAAATAAATTTGTATCTACTCAAACTACCTTGAGTCCTGTTTTCTGTTATTTGAGACCAAGAATAGCTCTACCTCTCCTCCATGTATATGTCTGATCTTGTAACATGTCGGCATCTTCTCTGGATTACAGCGAATACTGACGTGACCCCCGTGCCGCATGCTGTCTTAAGCACCGGGACACAGCAGAGGGTAAAAGGAACTTAGGGTTCCTCATGGAACTCACAGTCCGGTGGGGACCGCAGGTGAAATAAAGATTTATAGTAGAAAGTAGGTTTAAAGCATCCAGTGAGCATGACTCTGCCATGTTTCCGGGAGCTGCCGCAACTAAGCACCATGGACTGGTGGCTTCGAACAGCAGAAACTCATCGTCTCACAGACTTTCTGCGACCTTTGGTGTTGCTTGGCTTCTAGACCTAGATCGCTCCAGTCTGAGTCCGTCACTGCGTGGCCATCTTCACGTCCTCTTCCCTCCACCTCCAGGTTCCCCTTTGTGGAAGGAGTTCTGTCACGTTTGGATTAGCCACGCCCCTGACCTCGTCTTGTCTGGATTAGATCTACATAGACCCTATTTCCAAATAAAGTTGTATTCTAAGATACTGGGGATTGGGACTCAACATACCTTCTTGGGGGAATACAACCGGTAACCGTGTGAAGGGGAACAAAATTAAGGAAAGTGGATACAAGGAGTCAGATGAAGATGGAGAAAGACCTGCATTTGGCTGAGGGAAGCGGAATGAAAATACATTGGTAAGATTTGTGCATTTTCCCATACATAATATTTCAGTAAACATGAACTTACCTATCAAAAGAGAAGCTTTTGCTTAGTTTTAACTGCAGTATCGACACACGACATAACAGGAATTTCAGGTGCACAGAACGGTGATTTGACAGCTCCGTGATGCCACGCTCACACGAGTGTGGTTGCCGTCCCCGTACAACGCTGGTGCGACACCATCAGCTGTCTTCCCCGCGCTGTACTCTTCATCCCTCTGACTCAGTCATGCCCTGACCAGAAGCCTCTGTCTCCCACTCCCCTTGGCGCCTTTTGCCCATCCCCCTACCTCCCTGCACCTCTGGCAACCAGCAGTTCTCTGTATTATGGGTCTGTTTTGTCTGTCTGGTCTTTTTAGATTTCATATAGAAGTGGAGTCATATGGTATTTGTTTTTCTCTGTCTGACTTACTTCACTTGGCATAATACCCTCTAGGTCCATCCATGTTGTTGCAAATGGCAAGATCTCATTCCTTTTTATGGCTGAGTGAGATTCTATTGTGTACACGTATACTACGTCTCCATCCATCGCCTGTGTATGGGGACACTTGAGTTGCTTCTGTACCTTAACTGTTGTGTGTTGCAGTGAACATGGGGGTGCATATATTTGAATTGGTGTTTTGTTTTCTTAGGGTAAGAACCCAGTAGTGGAATTACTGGATCGTATTGTATTTCTATATTTAGCTTTTTGAGGGCCTTCCCTATTTTCCGAGGTGGCTGTGTCAGTTTGCATTCCCAGTGGCGCATGAGGGTTCCTTTTTCTGCACATCCTCACGTACCTTATTACTTCTTGTCTTCAATTCTGGCTGTTCTGACAGCTGTGAGGTGATCTCTTACTGTAGTTTTGATTTGCATTTCCGTGATGATGAGTGATGTTGAGCATCATTTTGTGTGTCTTTTGGCCGTCTATAATGTCATCTTTGGGAAAATATCTATTTAGGTCCTCGCCCATTTTTTAACCGAATTATTTGTGTTTTTTGGTGTTGAGTTATATAACTTTATATGTTTTGGATATTAGTTGCTAATGAATATATCATTTGCAGATATCTTCTCCCAGTCAGTAAGTTGCCTTTTCATTTTGCTGATGGTTTTTTTTTTCACTGTGCAGAAGTTTTTATTTTGGTGTCATCCTAGTAGTTTATTTTGCCTTTTTTTTTTTTAAGAGAGAAAGTGGGGGTGGGTGGGGGGAAGGGACAGAGGGAGAGTCTTAAGCAGGCTCCACATCCAGCACAGAGCCTGATGCAGGGCTTGATCTCACGACTCTGAGGTCATGATCTGAGCCAAAATCAAGAAGCAGGATGCTTAACTGACTGAGCCACCCAGGTGTCCCTTTGCTTTTGTTTTCAAAAAGGCAGGGCGGGGATGCCTGGGTGGCCCTGTCTGTTAAGCGTCTGCCTTTGGCTCAGGTCATGATCCCAGGGTCCTGGGGCAGAGTCCTGCATCTGGCTCCCTGCTGCGGGGAGGGGGTAGGATGGTAGCTTTTCCCCTCTGCATGTGCTCTCTCTCTGACAAATACGTAAAATTTTCTTCTTCTTCTTTTTTTTAATAGAATGGGTGTTGTTTTAAGAATCTCATGATCAGAGGCATCTGGGTGGCTCAGTGGGTTAAGCCTCTGCCTTCGGCTTAGGTCATGATCCCAGGGTCCTGGGATTCAGCCCCACATCAGGCTCTCTGCTTGGTGGGGAGCCTGCTTCCTCCTCTCTCTCTGCCTGCCTCTCTGCGTACTTGTGATCTCCATTTGTCAAATAAATAAAATCTTTAAAAAAAAAAAAAAGAATCTCACGATCAATATTTGGCATTTCTTGATTTCAGTCAATAGTACCAGCAATGAATGTGACCTAAAATAATCTCACCCATGGTTTTATCATGCTTTATTTTGATTCCCAGTTTTAGTTCCGTCATGAACTAAAGGCTAGCTAATTCAACAAGTCCTTGTTAATGAACTAGTGTGTACTAGGCAGTAGGCAAGGGATGCAGAGGCGCAGTTCCTGTCTTCGCAGAGTGCAAAGTCTGGCTGAGAAGACAGTTTGCATGATTTGGGATCCAGCGTGGACAAAGTGCTGTGATTCAGACAGAGGGCGCTAGACATAGGGATCTGGCTGTGGGGGTGTGGGGAGGCTCAGAGCAGAAGGGGGCCCTGTGATAGGCCAGAAATTCAGCATAGGTAAACACATGCCTCCCAGAGGAACCAGAGGAAGAGGGGTTATACTTTCAGAACCCTGGAGCTTGGAGGATCCTCTGGTTCGTGCTGAGCCTCGTGAGACAGTGAAACGTGGCACTTGCTTGGACTTGCAGGAGAGCCACAGCTCCCGTGGGGGCAGCCCGGGTGAGCTGGCGCTTTCTTCGTCTGCCCGGCAGGCCCTGTGCTGCTGGGAGTGCTGGAAGCAGGAGCCATCTGGTGCCCCGTTGCTGCTGCTGGCCTTGGGAAAAAGGAAGTCCCTTCTTCCTGCTTCCCCTTCCATCTGCCACCTCCCGGTGGCAGAACTCAGTAGGAGGCCAGCTGGGTGAGGAGCCTGGGAAACAGTGCAGAGTTCCAGACCCAGTGTCCCACAGCAGCATAGGGAGGCCGGCTTGAGGCTTAGAGATGGCTGGTGAGTAACCTGTGGGCAGCAGGGCTGCTGGGCACGAGGCCATCTAGAGGGCGGCCTGCCAAGGTCCCCACACTGGCTGCCACTGGAGATGGCTTTCACAGGGAGAGAAGCCAACTGCTGTGTGTGCCTTGTGTTGGATTTTCTTTTACTCAAAGCTGAATGTAATCCTAGCTCATGCAAGTGGGGATTGGCAACCAAAGGGAGAATCTATTCTCTAGGAGGAGTGAAGCACTTGGTAGGTTTAGGAGACTTCACAGGTCAGTGTAAGTTTAGGAAGGAATGGGGTCTTGTGGAGAGAGAATGTTAGGAGGGAAATGGGCAAGCCCTGCACTGAGGTGTGAGGCCATGCAGTGGAGGTGACCAAAACACAGGAAACTGGGGGACGTGGGTTGCGTGTCTGCGGAGTGGTGCAGCCTCACAGGCTCAGCTCATCTGCTCCTTGGGCACCATGGCTTGGCTGCCAACTCCAGGGGCCTTGAATCCAGAGCCAGGATTCATTCTGGATCCTGGGAGAGATGTCTTAAGTAGCCAGGTGTCCCTGCCATCCTGGGAGAGTAGAACAGGAAAGCAACAGAAATTATGTGAGATTTTGGTTCCAAAATTGGTATTAATGTTTTAAAATGCTCATTTATTTGCTTGCCTAGTCTTTTTGCTCTGTGATTCTTTGTCCCATGTCTTCTGCATTTTTTTGGTTTTGTGGCACATACCCATCTTCTTAGAGATGCTGCGGGGAAGAGACCATTCTGAACTCTTTTGTGAAAATGGATTTCTTTTGCTCTTACACTTCTGCTTAGTGTTGCCAACTGGAAGTCTGATGTCATCTTCTGGTTCCTATTCCTCCTGAGTAGATTATTTTTCTTCACATTTTTAGGAATACAGTTGATCCTTGAAGAACTTGGGTTAGGGGCACTGACCACCCTGCCCCCCCACCATACAATCGAAAGTCTTAGTATAAATTTTTTTTTTTTTAAGATTTTATTTATTTATTCGACAGACAGAGATCACAAGTAGGCAGAGAGGCAGGCAGAGAGAGAGAGAGAGGAGGAAGCAGTCTCTCTGCTAAGCAGAGAGCCTGATGTGGGCCTCCATCCCAGGACTCTGGGATCATGACCTGAGCCGAAGGCAGAGGCTTTAAACCACTGAGCCACCCAGGCACCCCTAACTTTTTTTTTTTTTAATATTTTATTTATTTATTTGACAGAGAGAGACAGTGACAGAGGGAACAGAAGCAGGGGGAGTGGGAGAGGGAGAAGTAGGCCTCCCGCGGAGCAGGGATCCCGATGTGGGGCTCAATCCCAGGACTCCAGGATCATGACCTGAGCTGAAGGCAGACACTTAATGACTGAGCCACCCAGGCGCCCCCTAGTATAACTTTTGACTCCACTAAAACTAATAGGCTACTGATCTGGGCACCCCAGACACTTGCCTCATTTTCACTTGGATTTTTACCCATATACAGTCCATACTTCTTTCTAAAGCCCTCTCATTGTCTTTGCTTCCTTTTCCATACGTCCACCCCCACGGTGCCCCGTGGCCACGCACCCATGCTTGGGTCTTCCATTCTTTGTCCTTTTGCGCTGGAGCAGTTCTTCGGGGGCTGACATCTCTTTCCGGGCTCAGCTGCCTTGTTTTGCTAGAATCTAAACTCTGAACACTGGCGTGGCCATGGCTCCGCTTCCTCCCAGCTCTAAAATAAGTACAGCAAGAACTTTAACCATCTGCCTCAACCTGTTACATGCACCCAAACACCCCCAACAGCACTCCTTCACGAGCACACCATAAAGAAGAAACCTGTATAACAATGAATGTCGTCACAGCTCTGTAAAACTGGGAGGGGGTGCTTATGTGGAATTTTAGATAAACTGATCTTAGTGACAGTGCTGTGGCTGTAGATACCCAGCTGTGCTTGCATCCTTCCCACCTCTCTTTGTAGCTGCTAGGAGAAGGGTACGTTCAGTTCCTTCTGTGTCTCAGTGCCCTCTTAAACTGGGGATCAGGTTAACCTCTGTCTCAGAACTGCTGAGAGTCACATGCCTGCATGCATCCATTAAACGGAGTTTAATTTCTTCTTCCCTTTTTTTTTTTAATGTAGAGGAAGTTGGGGGGCAAGGGGGTGGTGTGGGGAGGCGGAGAGGGAGAAAGAGCACCTTGAGCAGGCTCAGCGTGAAGCCAAACATGGGGCTCAGTCTCTGAGGGCAGGACATGATCAAGAGTCAGACGCTCAAGTTCAATGAACTGAGCCACGTTACCATGATTACAAATTATTCTCATGTTAATTCTTTTCATTGAGTATTCTAGACTCTCCACATAGACAAATTATTTCTGCATCTCAAGAAAATTTGTAGTTTTCTATCTAAAGGTTTCTGAGTATTTTCATGACCTGTGTTCCAGTTATTTTGTTGTATTTTTAACCAAATCTAGTTTAGTTAGTCGTATTTTCTGATCCCTCCTTAAGAGAAAGGAAGATTTTATTTTGAATTAGTTGGAATCCAGCAGCTTCCTTTGTAATCAGATCAAATATATCAGCAATTATATCTGTAAGATTTTTTAAAAATTGTATGTCACCTTCAAACAAAAGATTTTTCTTTTTCTTTTTTTTTTTTTTTAAGATTTTATTTATTTGAAACAGAGAGAGATCACAAGTATGCAGAGAGGCAGGCATAGAGAGAGAGAGGAGAAAGCAGGCTCCCCGCTGAGCAGAGAGCCCGATGTGGGCCTCGATCCCAGGACCCTGAGATCATGACCTGAGCCGAAGGCAGAGGCTTAACCCACTGAGCCACCCAGGCGCCCACAAAAGATTTTTCTATCAAAAAAAAATAGCCACAGGTTTCCTGTGTTCTCAGTTGGGACTTGTCTCCCAACTGAGACAAATATTGTCTCCCCCCAATATCTGCCTCTTCCTCCTGTTAAAACCCAGATTTAATTTGGAGTGGCCTCTTCAGTTCTCTTGCTGTTGGTGGTTAGGAGAAGTTAATAGGAGTCATCAGATGGCACTTCTAGAAAGTTCTTTGAAAGGGCTGGCTCAGCCTGAACCACACTCTTATCCTAGCCCTCCTCCTTCCAGGAGTGTCTGGCTGATGTTTGGAAGTGGAGTGGCCCCCTCAGACTATGAAGTGAACTTCGGGGCAGATCTCTCATGCTAAGGATGGGCAAGCAGAAGGTAGAAGGTAGAAGGAGCTGCTGGCCTGCAGCCATCCTACCAGCCCCATGTGTTCCTGATGCTGAACACTTCAACGCAGAGAAAAACAGATCTTTGCTTGGTTAATACATGGGTTGGCCTCTTACCTGCACCTAGCTCAGTTTCTTTCTTTTCTTTTCTAAGATTGATTGATTGATTGATTGATTGATTTGACAGAGAGAGAGAGATCACAAGAAGGCAGAGAGGCAGGCAGAGAGGAAGGGAAGCAGGCTCCCCACTGAGCAGAGAGCCCAATATGGGGCTCCATCCCAGGACCCTGAGATCATGACCTGAGCCAAAGGCAGAGGCTTAACCCACTGAGCCACCCAGGCGCCCCCTAGCTCAGTTTCTAACTGATGCACGAGACACTTCAATTATTTAATGAAAATACCACTTTCCCTAGAAATTCTTTTTTTTTTTTTTTTTTTAACTAATTTACTATAGAAGTAATTTACTACCCATCGGGACCTAATTCTTCACTCAGAACGGTTGAAGCCCTATTTGAAGGGAGAAAAGGAACAGCCGAACTTTGAAAGTACTCACAGTCTGGCTGTCAGCTATAGCACACCTCCGCCGAGCCCCACTGCATTTTGCTCAGCTGCTTCTCCTGGGTCCGAAGGGCGCCCAGGGAGACCGTTTGCTTCTGGCAGCCCACCTGCCTCTCCTGCCAGCCCTCCCAGCTGTGCAGGAGCAGGACCCTGCCTCCGTTTCTGCTGCCGCTCTTGTTGCCATTTCTGACCAACAGACGCTCAAGCCCGTTTCATCTCCCCATCAGCAGAGGTACCATCCCTCGGGTCTAGCTGGAATTCTCTCAGTTTTCCAGTGCCATGTCCTCTACTCTTCTGGAATGTTTAAGACCTGACTTCCTCTGATCTGCCCCAGGATCAGCTCACCACCCATTTGTAGGGCAAATTACACATTCACATCCCCGGACCAAAGAGATGAAAAACTGTCTTATTTTAGTTCTTATTTCCTTGAGTGCTGCCTGGTCGAGTCACTTCCTTTGTATTCTCCCAGGCATTGTGCTTAATCTCCGAACAGTCTCATCCTGTAGATGTGGGTGTTCTGGGGGTTTTTTGTTTTTGGTGGTTTTGTTTTTGTTTTCTGCTTAAACTTTTATGTCAGTATGTACCTGGCTTCTAGAAATTTCTCTCAAAATTGTGGGGTCTGAACATATCATTTGTGTATTCTTTTTTAACGAGTTTAGAGGATTTTTTGAAGAGAGACATAAGGGCTTGTGCCTTCCATTGAGGTCTGGCCTATATTCTGGCAGTCAGTTGAGCTTTTTTTTTTGTTTTTAAAGATTTTATTTATTTATTTATTTGTCAGAGAGAGAGAGAGAGAGCGAGTGAGCGCACAAGCAGGCAGAGTAGCAGGCAGAGGCGAGAGAGAAGCAGGCTCCTTGCTCGGCAAGGAGCCCAATGCAGAACTCGATCCCAGGACCCTGGGATCATGGCCTGAGCTGAAAGCAGCCACTCAACCAACTGAACAACCCCGGCGCCCCAAGTGGAGCTTTTCTTTGTGGTATGAAATGTAGTTGATTTCTATAGGTAGGCTTGTGCATTGAAATTGTATAATTAGTTTTCAGAGGTAGAACTTGATGTGTCTGTATTAGATCAGCTTCATTCTGTAGTCCAGGTACTTTATACGCTTCCTTTTTTGTGGTTTGTGGTTGTTAAAAACCAATTGAGGTTATTTGTTTTTGAGTACTGTTGTTATTTTAAATAACTATGTGTAACATACATAGCTGGTATTTTTCATTTTTTTTTTTTAAGATTTTATTTATTAGAGAGAGAACATGTGCATGCACATGCAAGCATAGAGGGAGAAGGAGAAGCAGACTCCCTGCTGAGCAGAGAGCCCAACATGGGGCTTGATCCTGGGACCCTGAGATCACGATCTAAGCTGAAGGCAGACTTAACCGACTGAGCCACCATGGTGTCCCATATAGCTGGTATTTTTAATGTTGTTTTTTCCTGAAAGGTACATGAGAAAGTGCTTGATGTTTTTCTTTTTTTGTTTTTTTGTTTTGTTGGTTTTTTTTTTGATGTTTTTCTTGCTCTGTCTCTAATCTTTAGTTTACCTCTTATACAAAATGGAATGAAGCATTCTTTTTTTTTTAAGATTTTATTTATTTATTACAGAGTGAGTGCATGTATAAGCAGGGGGAGTGGCAGGCAGAGGGAGAGGGAGAAGCAGACTCCTGCTGAGCAGAGCCCGATGATGTGGGATTCCATCCCAGGACCCTGGGATCACAACCTGAGCCGAAGGCAGATGCTTAACCAACTGAGCCACTCAGGCACCCCAAGGAATGAAGCACTATTTGAAACCTTGTTCCAGCTAAATTAAATGAGTCATTAATAAGGAAAAATAGCCGTTGGGAGATCATACAGGTTATAGGTTAACAGATCATCCGGAGGTCTTACTAACATGATGATTCTTTGAGAATATGACATATTGACCTGTCTTGTCTATAGAACTACCAAGAATAATGGTTAAATGTTAAACTGTATGTACCACGTTGCTGTCCTTTAAATTTTTTTTTGGTAAAATAGGCATAAATTGTATGCATGCTACATAACGTTGACCATTTTGACCATTTTTAAGTGTCAGCTCCATGACAAGTATATCCACAGCGCCACGCAGCCATCTCCACCATCTGTGTCCAGGGCTTTTGAATCTTCCCCAATTGAAACTCTACTCATTAAACACCAACTCCCATTGCTTCCTCCCCACAGCCCCTGGTCATCTCTGTTCCATTTTTGTCCCTGAACTTGCCTATTCTAGATACCTCAGATATTAGTGTGGTCATGTAATATTTGTCCTTTCGTGTCTGGCTGGTTTCCCTGAGCATAATATTTTCAATGTGAGGGCTAGGGTTTCACTGTCATCATAGAGTATGGCCAAATAGCATTTTGTCCTGTGGGTATACCACATCTCCCTCATCTGCTGACGGACACTTGGGGTGCTGGTGCCTTTTGGCTAGCACGGATAATCTTGCTGAGAACACGGGGCACATGTGTTTGCGCCCCTGCCTTCAGCTGAGTTGCACTGTGATTCTATGTTGAGCCGTTTGTGGAGCTGCCACACAAGTGGCTTGACTTCCCATGGCACTGTCACTCTGCATAGGCTGAGTCCACCCTCCTTGCTGCCAAAGGTTTGCTAGATGGAGCTCCTGGTGGCTCAATTGTTGAGCGTCTGGCTTCAGCTCAGGTCATGATCCCAGTGTCTTGGGATTGGGTCCTGCATCGGGCTCTCTGCTCAGTGGGAAGCCTGCTTCTCCCTCTCCCACCTGCCCTGCTTGTGTTTCCTCTCTCACTGTGTCTCTCTCTGTCACAAAGATGAATGAAATCTTAAAAAAAAAAAAAAAAAAAAAAAGGGTTTGCTAGATAAGCTGACTTGTGACCCTGCCTGTGCCCAACAGTGTGGCCCTCACTTAGGGCTATAAGCCACTCTCTGAACACCTGTGGAAAAGGTGCCTGTGAAGTGCTCCAGGGAGCCTGCCTGTTGCTCCTGTGAGGGCCCGTGAAGTCCAAGCCTCCAGTCAGTAAAGAGATTGCTTCCCGGTCACTCAGGCACATCGGCAAACTTGGGGATCTCAAGGAAGATGGTGCCCGTCTAGTTAAAGTTTCCACCTGTGAGACCTGCTAGCAGCCAGTGTGATAGCCCTTAGGTCCTGAATGCAAACCGAAGACCTTAAACATGCTTCTGACAGGATAGAAGTTGTAAAACTATGACCCCTAGGGCTTTACCAAGCCCTAGCCTCAGTGCCAAGGTCGAATTTGTCAACCATCCAGGGAAGTCTCTCCGTGTTAAAGAACAAGTCTCGTTTCACCTCTGTAGAGAAAGCCTGCCAGGCAGCATTGCACATCAGAATAAATCTACAAATTCAAAAACAGTAAAGCTTTTCACGTCACTGGTGGAATTCTTTTTTTTTTTTTTTTAAGATTTTATTTATTTAGAGCGAGAGCACACACACAAGCAGGCAGAGGTGGAGAGAGAAGCAGGCTCTCCGCCGAGCAAGGAGCCTGACGTGGGGGTTGATCCCAGGACCATGGGATCGTGACCTGAGCTGAAGGCAGCCGCTCGCTGACTGAGCCACCCACGCGTCTCCACTGGTGGAATTCTTGGTTCCCTGACATTTTCTCGGGATGAGCAGCTCGGCTTCTCCAAGGAATAGTGTTGGTGGTGGTCGAGTTTCTATAGGCACACCTCATTTTACTGTGCTTTATTGTGTTTTACAGATACTGCATTTTTTTTAGAAATTGAAGGTTTGTGGCAACCGTGTGTTGAGCAAGTCTGTTGGGGTGATCTTTTCAGCAGCGTTTGCTCACTTTCTGTCTCTGTGTCACATTTTGATAATTCTCGTAATATTTCTAGGTTTGGGTTTTTTTTTTTATCATTATCATTGTATTTGTTAGGGTGATTTGTGATCAGGGATCTTTGATGTCACTATTGTAACTGCCATGGGGGGCACCAAGAACTGTGCCCATATGAGATGGTGAATTGGATTGATACATGTTGGGTGTGTTCTGACTGCTCAGCCGACTGCCCTGCCTCTCCCCCATCTCCTGGGGCCTCCCTATTCCCACGGACACAACAGTACTGAGCTTGGGCTGATTAATAATTCTGCAGTGGCTTCTTGAGTGTTTAAGTGAAAGGAAGAGTCTCCTATTTCTCACTTTCAACCAAAAGCTAGAAATGATGAAAGCGAGTGAGGAAGATGGGAGGGAAGCTGGCCCTCGTGTGTTGGGTGGCCAGCCAGGCTGTAGACGCAAAGGGAAAGTTCTTGAAGGAAATTGAGAAGGTGTTGCTCCAGTGAATACACAAATGATAAGAAAGTGAGACAGCCTTATTACCGATATGAAGGAAGTTTGAGTGGTCTGCATAGATGATCAAACCAGCCACCACATTCCCCTAAGCCAGAGCATAAACGAGAGCTAGGCCTGTACTCTCTTCAACTCTTTGCAGGCGGCAAGGGGTGAGGAAAGTGCGGATCTGCCCTTCCCTCAGGAAGGATTGGACATGCTGCATGGGAATCAGTGAGGTTGCAGGAGCTCCTTCCCAGTCTGTCTTTAGTTTGCTGTATCACAGCCGCATATATGCAGCCTCCTGGAATTTATGGCGAAAAGCCTGTGAGTGCCACCTAGTGGCCATTGATGGGATTTGCGACCAGAAAATTCCCATTTGAGAGCGATCACACTATTGGACTTTGAGATTTTCCTTGTGATTGAAGGACATAAAATAACCTTGAAACCTGAACTACCTACAGTGCCTTGGGTGACATTGGGGAAATGCTTTAATGGGGAGGGTAGGGCCCAGAAGTATTCCATCATAAAATGTAAATAGTTTATACAGGAACAGGCCTCCGGGAGAGTAAGAGGAAATACTCATGAGTAGCAGCCTCTTTTCCCCAAAGTCTGGCTCTGGAACCACCAGAGTTGCCACTGGATCCTGTGGGCTACCAAGCCACTCAGGCAGTGCCTCATGAAAAGCTTTCCATTGGCCAACAACATTGTTGGTTTCTGGAGGACAGTTCCACAGTGAATGGACAGTTTCCTGTTTAGTTTGCTACTCTGATGATGAAGGTCAAAACAAATCAATTCAGTGGGGTGAATTGTATGCTGTTTCTCTAGCAATGATGGGAGAATTGAACAATTGTGAAAGCCCCCGTATTTGGAGAATTGAGCAATTGTGAAACCCCCCATTGCCACAGGCAGTGGCCACATGTATCTGGCAAGTCAGACTGATGCTGGTAAACCTGGCGGGGAGGGGGGTTGTGGTACCGATGGATCCTGAGGGGGAAGAGACAGTTACTCTGGACTGGGCGTAACCTATTCCCTGGTAGATATACATGCTCAGGGTGCAATACAAGGACTGGCACGGAAGATACCAGTAATACACGGACTGTCAGGTCACCCCTCATCAGACCAAGGAACACATTTTATAGTCCATAACGTCCAACAGTGGACAGAGGGATGTAATTTTCAGAGGAATGGTTTGGAGGACAATTGGAACAGGCAGTTGAAGTATATATATTTTTAAATCTAAAACGGGGAAATGAGGGCATGAAGGGCTGGCTTACACGTGTCTGTGAGTGTGTACTCAAACTCAACATGGGGCCAAGACAAGGCCCCACAGACAGATTCCTCTGCTTTTTCGTGGGGAGGGTGGGTTTGGAGAAGAGACAATGGGAAGGATGCTGGTATTACTATACCTTTCTCTTTTTTGCCCACATCGCCTCAACTTCCTTTGTCCTGTCTGGTCCAGTGGTCCCAGGACCAGAGCTGCAACCGCTGGTGCCCGAAGCAGAGGCGATCCCTTTGTAGAAAGCTGTCCCGTTAGACCTTCCTGTTGGAATTCCTAAGGATCTGCTGGGGCAGGTTGTGGCTTCATCCCGCCTGGCAGAGTTCTCTGTCACCGAATGCAGCTCTAGCGCACAGTGGTCTGGAAGGCTCCCCTCAGTTCTGTACCCAGTAGCCCTCCCTCCAGCCCCGCCCCGGCCCAATGGGAGCCGCCCGAGGTGGGTGTGTGTGAGACTAGTATTTCTGTTGTCAACCTAGACCACACAGTGGCTAAAACTAATGCCCCTTCCAAAAGTAGAAAAGTTAGGGTCTAAATGGAAGAGAGGAGGCCTGGTAGCTGAGGGTCAAGGTACAGGGGAATGGCTTACGCAGTGAAAGTGTGGCAGTGGGCATTGGTGCCTGGAGAGAGACTCGCAGCCAGAGGCTGTCTCCTAGCTCAGGGACACCAGGTGCCTGAAAGGGCAGGGGCTCATGTTGCTGTGAGACCACCAAAGCTTTTGAAACCTCAAAAAAACCCTGGGAGTCTGCAAACCTGAATGGCATCCCTCCGGCTGATGGTGTAGTCGCACAGTGTGATGATGGATAGACACACTGTTAATGGCTGAGGGGGACTCCAGTAATGTGCCAGGGCTTTTCAGGACACTTCTCCCAGCTCACTGCAACAGGGTGTGACACTGGCCATGTTGTGGTACTGGTATTCGTGGTCACATGTATTGGGAAATGGAGTCAAAGTCCCCTTGGAGAGCACTTGGAGAGCTCAGTCTATTAAGCGGTTAAGTATGTTGGGCTCTTGGTGTCAGCTCAGGTCTGACCTTGGGGTCCTGAGATGGAGCCCTGCTTGACAGGAAGTCTGCATGTCCCTCTCCCTCGGCTCCTTGCTCCGCTTGCTCTGTTTCTTTCTCTCTCATAAATAGAATCTTCAAAAAAAAAAGTCTCCCCAGGAAGTAACACAGATGGAAAAATGACTGTCCTGAGAAAACACTGGATTCACCTCACAGTTAGCCAATTTCTTTTTTCTAAATCAATTAATTAATTTGAGAGAGAGTGAGTGTGTGAGGAGAAAGGGGGAACCAGGCAGAGGGAGAGAAACAGTCTCTAGCAGACTTCCCGCCAAACAAGGAGTCTGATGTGGGGCTTGATCCCACAACCCTGAGATTATAACCCGAGCTGAAATCAAGAGCTTAACTGACTGAGCTACCCAGGCACGCCAACGTCAGCTAATTTCTAAGCTGAATAGCTCTGCACCTGCTTATCATAAGGTAAATAAATAATTAGGACAAAAATTACTGGCTTTATATTGATTGTTGCTTTAAATCTATGCCTACTTCCACACGAGCCCCTCTAAACTTTAGGGAATATGATTATTTTGCTGTCAGAGTCTTGACCAAAGGCAGTGGTGGCATTTAACTTCACTGCAAAGGAGGCCTCTGTCTTCTGCCCTCAGCTCTTGGAAGATGATCCTTGTTTGCCCAGAGACCTTGGGCCAGCCAGCAAATGTGATTTTAGGTGGGACAGTGTGATTTAAGGTGGGATTTAGGTCATATGACATCAGTCCATTGGAGACTTGAGATCAACCACATGGGTGCTCAGTTATTCATGCCCATGTAACAGAGCTCTGAAAACTGAGTGCTGAGTCTTGGAATAGCCTACCTAGGACCTGGTACTCTGTGGAATTGTCACACATCGATACCGGGCAAGTAACATGTCCTAGACGCGCGGGGAGAGAGAATCATAGCAGTCCTGCTTCTCATAGTTCCCCAGACTCATGAGCTTCGTTCCTTGGCCAGTCTTTTTTTTTTTTTTTTTTAAGATTTTATTTATTTATTTGACAGAGAGATCACAAGTAGGCAGAGAGGCAGGCAGGGGGTGGGGGAAGCAGGCTCCCCACCAAGCAGAGAGCCCGATGTGGGGCTCGATCCCAGGACCCTGAGATCATGACCTGAGCTGAAGGCAGAGGCTTTAACCCACTGAGCCACCCAGGCGCCCCCCTGGGCCAGTCTTAATCTGTATCCCGTCCCTGTAAGGAGCTGTATAAGACAGTGTATACAGCCTGTATTTTAGGTTTGAGTGGTTCTGTGAATCCTAGCCAATCATCCCCGTGAACTTGCAGTTAGTGTAAGAAGTGACTGTGTTCACTCTTACCGTACATTTGGCTGAATTTCTCACAAAACTTAAGAGGAATCCAAATCATAAGCCCTTTGCTTTAACTGCCAGATAGATAAGGACTTGCTTGCTCTCGGGAAAATAAATGAAACAGATACACGCACACACTCTTTGATATAGTTACATTCTCTTTTTACTCCCTTTTATATTCTGGAATCAAAAGTTATAAAGTGCATTTTCTTCCTTTTATGTCTCAAAATCAAGAGAAAACAGTACAAGTCCCATTGGCGCCTGGGCAGTTCAGTCACTGATGCATCCAGCTCTTGGTTTCGGCTCCGGTCATGACCTCATGGGGTCGGAGGATGGAGCCCCGTGTCGAGCTCCGTGCTCAGCAGGGAGTCTAAGATTCTCTGTCTCTTCCTCTGACCTGCCCCCTGCTCATGCATGTGCTCTCTCTCTCTCTTTCTCAAAGAAATAAATCTTTTTAGAGAAATAGAAGTTCCACCAAAAAAACCCCTAAGTTACTGGAATTAATAGATAAGGACATACACCATTATACATGTATGAAATAATTAATGGGAAAAGAATAACTTGGAGAGAGAAGGGGTATAATGAGTTGAAAAGTGTTTTTCAAAAATTCTTATCCAGAACCTCTGAATATGACCTAATTTGGAAATAGAGTCTTTAACAGATGTAATTAGGTAAGTTAACATGAAGTCCTAATATTGGGCCCTAATCCAGTGACTGGTGTCCTTCTGAGAAAGGGAAATTTGGATCCAGAGAGACACAGGGGAGAAGGCCCTATGAAGCTAGAGGCGGAGATTGAAGTGATACATTTACAAGCCAAGGAATGCCAAGGATTGCTGGTAGCCACCAGAAGTGAGGAGAGAGGCCTGGAACAGACTGTCCCGCAGAACTGCCAGATGGAACAAGCCCTGCTGAGCCCGGAGTTTGGACTTTTGGCCTCCAGAACTGTTAGAGAGTATATTTCTGTTTTTTTAAAGCGATTTCTTTTATAGTACTTTGTTATGACCCTAGGAAATTAGTACATGGGGTCATAAGATATTCTGGGATATGGATAGAAAACTTTTTAAAAAATCTTAACTGGAAATTCTAGATCTGAAAGATACAATGGCTAAAATAAAAACCACAGCGGATGGTCTAAACACCAAGTTGGACTTCACTGAAGAAAGAACAAGAGAACTTAAAGACAAGTAAATAGAATTTATTCACACTGAAGCAGAGAGTTAAAAAAAAAAAAAACCCACCTGAGGACATGAACAACTTCGCTTAGCACGGATATATTCTCAGACTGGGAAGGATACATGAAATTGGGATCAGAGTAAGAGGAGGACAAAAATAGGGCAGGAAAAATATTTGAAGAAAGAAAGACTGAAAAACTTTTCAGAAATTCACAACACTGTAAGCAAGACAAACACAAGGCAACCATACCCAGGTGTATCATAGCCACCAGCTGAAAACCAAAGACAAAGAAAACTAAGAAGTAAAGGAAAAAGACACTTCTTCCTCCATCCTCCCCACTGCCCTGCTTCCTGGGAGGTGGTGCTTCCTGTCCCTCTGGCTCGTGGCCCTGAGCTGTGTTCACAGGAGGCCTTGAGGCCAGCCTGACCTTAGTGTCCCTGCTGTTGCTAGCTCCAGTCCTGCCTGTGGCAGCTGCTAGGGTGAGGGCCGCATCTTGGGGTGGTCACTTGAGTGCTCTTGCAGCCGCGCTCTCCCCTTGCACAGCGTGCAGTGGGAGCGTCTCTGGCTCTTCAGGTGGGCCTTGCTCCCTTCTGCAGGGAGCTCTCTCTCTTCAGAACCACTCTCCGCCATCTTCTCCCCCCTCCAGGGTTCGGCCTCCTGGGTCACCGATGTCTGAATAGCAGGTTTGCGCCTGCGCTGAGTGGGTGCTGACTTCAATGAAATAAAATTGGGAATTCATTCCCAAGCCTAATGACAGCCTCTCTTTAGACATAACTGATTTTGGATGGAGGTTTGGAGGACCAGTCGGCCTGTTGTGGGCCTTGTCCGCCTCTCCAGCATCAGCCTGCACTGTGCTCTCTGCTCTCTGTATTGCCAGCCACGTTGGCCTTCTTTTGGCCTATGTTCTTTTCAGCCTCAGGCCTTTGCACCTGTTGTTCCTGCGCCTGCAGGTCTCCCAGAGACCTCCTATACAGAGATGACACCTGTTTAGCCGCTTGCCCAGAAAAACCTTCTCAGACCTCCCTGATCAAGACAGATGCTCCCTAGGACTTGCCTTCATGTTGTGTCTTTTCCTATGAGGACCTGTCAAAACTGTAACTCTGTTGTGTGTGAGCTCTGCAAAGGCAGGAGCCCTGTCTGGTTTTGCCCATTTTGTATTCTCCAGTCCTGGGCACAGAGCCTGGGGTCCAGGAGCCGCTCTGCTACTGTCATGAGTGGATGAGTGATGGGTGGACGGTGCCAGGCGGCATGTCGGCTGAGCATGGCAGTGGTTCCGCTGGGAGTGACTCTTAGAGAAACCCAAAGGCTTTTTTTCCCCTGAGGACTGAACTGCCAAGTATCATGTGTTTTCCAGGACTGTCTCTTAATAAATAATCTAGTCCCTCTTAGCCATTTCTCACTCAGCCCCCATCTGGCTATAATGCTCCACCCTGAAACAGCTGCTTTCATCTTCTGGTCTCCACCCTTAAACTCACTCACTGTTCCTGCAGGTGTGGCCACACCTACTGGTGGCTACCCTTAGAAGTCACTGCATATACTTCTTTGGGAGGCTAAAAAGTCGTGTTAAAGAAGTGCTCCTGGACTCAGGCAACCAGGGGCTCTGTGGGAGGAAGAAACCTGTGTCTGTTTTGCATTGGCCTCAGAAGTCAGCAGCTACAACCTACTGGGTGGGCATAGATGGGCAAGGGCTCTGATCCTGTGACAGTGCTGTCGTCACAGGGCTTCCTGAACATACAGGAGGGAGGTCACTTCCCGAGTCATACAGTTGAGAAGCAGCAGGGACAGGAGAGGAACCCAACTCTGTGGGCTCCAGAACCCTAGGCTCTTAGCAAGCTAGTTCGCCTGCTTCCAGGGTATGGCTTGGCTTGGGAAATTGGTACCCTACTGACAGTTTTTGTAGCCAGCAGTAGCTTCCCTGCAGATGACAAGGAGCAGGAGGAGCCAGGAGACTATTCCCCTTCACGACAATAGGAAGCTGAGGCCCAGCACGGGCATACAGGGGCAGATGGCAGGCCGGCGAGGGCACCGACCTTCGAGTGTAGGAGCGGATCTGCGCCCCCTCCCCCGGCGCCTGCGCACTGCAGCTCCGTTCCCCGCCCAACCCCGCCCCAATCGCCCGGGTTTTCAAATTTGAAACCTGCTCCTTTTCCCGCCTGAACGTGTTGACCATCGGAGGGAGAGGGCGGGGCCGCACGCAGCCAATAGTGCCTCAGAGGCTCCCAGGCCCCGCCCTGAAGGTGACGGCAGCCAGCCGCAGGAAGCATGGGGCAAATGGGTGAGGGTGCCCACCGGCCCCGCCTCTGCGGCGCCCACGTGCAGCGACCGAGCTGGGCCTTCCCGGAGACCAAGGGTCCCCAGAGTACCATTTTAGGTGCAGAGCCTTCGCCATCAGCTTGGGACTGGAAACTGAGACCCTGATACACTTAGCAGCGCAGGGTCGTTGAGCAAAATGGGCAAGATGCGGCCCCCTTTAGCGCGGGGATTCAAAGGCTGAGCCTGGAACCGGCGCCCATAGCAGCCCCGGGAGTCTGAGCTGGGGGGGGGGGTGGGCTCGAGGAGGTGGTTGGCTGTTCCCTGGCCCCTTTGGGGGAGGGGCGGGGCCAAGGGCTGGGCCGTCCCAGGGGCGGGGTGACCCAGGGGCGGGGCCGGGCTCCTGTGTTTGTTGCACCGTGTCAGTTACATTGTAACAAAAGTGGTGCAGCCGCTCTTAGGGCCAGCACTCTAGGCCCGCCCGCCGCCAGCTGTCGCCGACATGGAATCCGTGGCCAGCAATATCCAGGTCCTGCTGCAGGCGGCGGAGTTCCTAGAGCGCCGTGAGAGAGGTGAGGAAGAACTCTTGGCCGGTCTCCAGACGGCAACCTCGCTGACACAGGCCTGGGCTGGACTTGGCTCCCAACAAGGATGGCATGCATGACTTTAGGCAGTAGCCCCGGGGCACCCCGCCCTCAAGTTGTTGGGGGGGAGGGGTCCCCGGGCTGTCAGACAGGGAGGGGTTGGGGAAATGGCCCTGGCACCAAAAACCCTTCCCTGACCGTGCCTTGCCAGGGGCGCCTGCTGGAACCAACCCCAGGCTGAAGCGGGCTGGGGCTCTCTCTGGCAGAATCCGAGCATGGCTACGCGTCCCTGTGCCCGCACCGCAGTCCAGGCCCAGTCTACAGGAGGAGGAAGCGATCCCCCCAAGCTTCTGGCGCGCTGGACAGTGGGCGGTGAGGAAGGCTGGGGATGGTTGGGGGAGGAGGGGGGGATGGGTGCCATCCCTCATGGGGCCTCACCTTTGCCCACTTCCTCCTTGTTGCTTGTATCTTCTGGGCCAGGTCCCCTACTCTGGAGGCAATTCAGACCTCTCCTGCCATCTCCTTACTCCCCTCTGTTCATTCAGGGACTATTTCTTGAGCACCCCGATGTGTGAGAAACCATAAACAAGAGACTTCAGGGTCCTTCCACTCACACTCTTGCACTCTGCATCTCCACTCAGTTCCCGTCCCCTCTCCCCCCAGACTTCTCTTCTCTTTTCTCTTCTCATCCCTTTGCACATGTTAATCCCTCCAATTTTAAAGCCTCTCCCTCCACCACTCTACTTTGGGTAGCATGTTTCTGGCCCAGCTCAACTGTCACCTCTGTCCAAGAAGCAGTTCCTGACTGCTGGTCAGGGGGCCTCGTTTGGACCCCACAACCACTGGGCAGGCCTCAGCATTTGGCTTGGTATCTCCGCCTCTGCCTGCGGGCTCCAGTGCTCAAGGCTGGTACAAGGGCCCCACATTAGGCTAGTTTGGGGCCCACATTTCTAGTGGATTTTAAGTCCCTGGGACTGAGGGTGTGGGTAGTAGCTGACGCCCCCTCACCTATCCTCCCTGGCATTGGCAGGTCTGTGCACAACGAGCTGGAGAAACGCAGGTGAGTCCCAGCTTTGCCCTGACAGCACTGGGCCCCAGGAACCATCTGCCTCTGGCCTTCCCTCCCCTGCTGTCTGTCTGGCCAGCAAGGCTAGGCTGGCACTGCCCTCCAGACCCCTTCCCCCGCAGGAGGGCCCAGCTGAAGCGGTGCCTGGAGCAGCTAAAACAGCAGATGCCCCTGGGGGCTGACTGTGCCCGCTACACCACCCTGAGCCTTCTGCGCTGGGCCAGGACGCACATCCAGGTAAAAAGTTCCTGCGATGCCCTGCAGCCAGCCTTCCAGAACTTGTGAGACGTGTAGTGGGGGCGGGGGGGGGCTACGTGCAACTGGGGAGAGAGGCCTGAGGTAATAGCCCAGCTGAGGGACATGGGACAGTTCTCTGTGCTTTTGGCTTCCACTGTGTTAAGTAGGAAAAAAAAAAAAAAAGCAGAAAACAACTCAAAGAGGATTGTTCTGAGGCTTAAGTGAGTTTGCCCAATAAATGTTCATGGTTATCAGGGCTATTATCAATTCAGTCCTAACTGAAGTCACTCAGCCTCTCTGGACTTGGTTTCCCTCTCTCTACAGACGGGTATGGCTGTTGAAAACATTCTGATGTGTTCCATGTCAGGGTCCCTAGGACTGCAGAGGTTTCCGCTCTCCCATCCTTCCAAGGCCTCCCGTTCTGAGCTATCTCTTCTGATGCCATTTTGGGAGGCAGTGCCAGAGACCAGGAGAGGGGAAGGACGGAGGAAGCCAGTCACTCCTCCTCCCAGCATCCTTCTGTGGCCTGGGCTATGCTCAGTGCCCCCTGGTGGACAGGAGTGGGGTATGCGGGCTCATGCCCCATGCAGACCCAGGTTTTGGGGGTGGGGAGCAGGGAACGAAAAGTGGCCTCTGAAACAAGAGGCCTTTTCCTGCCATCCTGGCCCTCTTCACAAAGAAATGGGGGCACGGCCAGGCCAAGGACCGAGGAGGACAGCTAATGAGAGGCAGAGTTATAACCCAGGCCCAAGTCCCCTGCCTTGCAGTTTCCTTCAACAGGTGTTTATCAGGCACCTGTTCTAGGTACCAGGGGCTGTGGCAGACCCAGATCCATGTGCTATGCAGCAAATCAATCCCAGTGCAGGGACTGTCAGCTCTGCCCCACAGTACCCGCGTCCACTCATTGTGCTGAAGAACACCCTAGCCTGGTAGCAGGACTGTTTCTCACCTGGAGCTCTCCTGGCCTGGTTCTTGGAGGGATGATGTGTGCCCTGTGGGGGCTGACTGGCCCACGGGCAGACCTGGGGATTGCTCCTTCCTTGAGGCTCTAACTCCCTGGCCTCCTGTTTTGCCTCCTCTGGGCTGCCCTCCACATTGCCCTAGAATGTAATTTGGAGCACACAGATCTGTCCAGGTTGGTTTCCTGCTGAAAAATTTCCATGGTTCGTGATAGGACAGTCTCCATTCCTTACTTCCTATGAAACTATAGGCCCTTAACAGCCCAGGTGTTGCCACTGGTCTGCTTTAGGTCTCATGTCTTCCCACACCCTACCAGAGAAGCTGAATCCTCCATGATCTTCCCAGTTTCCCTCTGCTTGGATGCTGCTGCTTGCCCCATCTTTGCCAAGGCAGCTCCTACTCATCTTTCTACACCCAGTTCAAATGACCCTTGTTCAGTTCTTGTTGACTGAATGCAGGTTTCTGCCCAACCAGGGCTCTGGTGGGAGAACCCTTGGCACTCCAGTCCCTAGACCCCAGGCTGGCAGAGCGTGAGGGGGATTAATGCTGAAGTTCTAGGGTTCCTGGGAGGGTCTTAACCAGGAGTCACAAACCCGCAGGCTTTGGTCTGTAGTTTCTAAAAATTTAAATTAGCTGCCAGCGGGGCGCCTGGGTGGCTCAGTGGGTTAAGCCTCTGCCTTCGGCTCAGGTCATGATCCCAGGGTCCTGGGATCGAGCCCCGCATCGGGCTCTCTGCTCGGCGGGGAGCCTGCTTTCCCCTCTCTCTCTCTCTCTCTGCCTGCCTCTCTGCCTACTTGTGATCTCTGCCTGCCAAATAAATAAATAAAATCTTTAAAAAAAAAAAATTAGCTGCCAGCATTTAAAAGGATATTTGACATGGAAAAGTCTGACCTTCAGCTTTTCTTAAACTGGGCAATGTGGCGGTGCTAGGCCCGTTTGCATATGGCTGTAAACAGCTAGAACCTAGAGGGGGGCCACCTCCTTGAGCTGTAGGGCCCACTTGCCACCATGTCACAGGCCTCCCCGGTTCCTGCTGCTTGCCATGGAAAGACTCCCATCACTTGATGAGGCCCTGACCGCCCTTGAGACTGGGATGCCCTTCCCAACTCACCCACTCCGCGTGCTCACAGGGCATGTATGGGGAACCAGAGGGCAGGAGGGCTGGCTCCCTGGAGGCTATGGGAGCCGCCCTCTGGGGCCCAGATTCAGTCACCCCTGCCTGGAACAGGCCGTCACCAAGTTGGCCACGGTCCGCTGTTGAGTGGTGCTGGGGTGAAGCCCGAGCCCCCAGGCAGCTGACCCTGGGCCCTCGATCCCTCGGGACTTGTAGAAGCTGGAGGAGCAGGAGCAGCAGGCGAGGCGGCTCAAGGAGAAGCTGCGCAGCGAGCAGCAGAGCCTGCGGCAGCAGCTGGAGCAGCTCCGGGCACCAGCAGGGCTGGGAGAGAGGGAGCGGCCGCGGGCAGACAGCCTGGACTCCTCGGGCCTCTCCTCTGAACGCTCAGACTCAGACCAAGGTGAGTGTCCCGAAGCCAAGGAGTCACAGGGGTGGCGTGGGCTGAGCTGGCCAGGTCTCCTGACTGGACCCCTCCCTGTGCAGAGGAGGTGGAGGTGGACGTGGAGAGCCTGGTGTTCGGGGGCGAGGCTGAGCTGCTACGGAGCTTCAGCGCGGGCCAGGAGCACAGCTACTCACATGGCAGTGGCACCTGGCTATGACCTTCACCACCCCGGAGCAGGCCTCCACCCACAGACTGCCCTTGGCTCTGAGGGGAGAGCCCCCCCGCCCCCCCAAGCCTCAAGGGCTGCTTGGAATGGACTAAAAGGACCTTTACGTGGGAACAGGTGCCTGCCCCCCACCTTGCCGCTGGCTGCTGGCAGTCCCTCCTTGGGGAGGGGTGCCTGGGTTTCCCCTGAGCCCTGCAGGGGAGGCAGCTTGGGCCTGGGCCACCCTTCCAGGCCTTTTTTGTAGCACTTGGCTCTGTTGTCCCCACAGGGGGCGCAGGAAGCCTCTTGGGCCCTCACATTCCTTCCTAGAGAAGGCCCCCTGACCTTTGTCCCAGATACTGTACAGTATTTTCATTAAAAGCCTCTTTACTAACTTCCTGTCCGTGATCTTGCCTGATGAAAATGGAGAACTCCCAGTCACGGACAAACTGGAAAAGAGGAAATGAGATCAGTAGCCATGACTGACACCGTGCATCGTACCAGGCAGTGCCCCTTTAATCATCACAGCTGGAGGCTGCTCCGTTTCACAGGTGGCACTGAGTACAAGACTTGCCCAAGGCCCAAAGCCAGGAAAGTGTGGAGTCAAGGTTCCAACTAAGTTTTCTGACTCCAGAGCTAGGGCTCATTGAATTCAAGAACTATTTATTTGAGTGCCTGTTATGTGCTAGATACTGTTCCAGGTACTTGGGACACATCAGAGAACATGACAAAGGTCCCTGCCCTCACGGAGCTTACAGTCTGACGCTTCCTAGCCCTGTACCTGCAGGCTGTCTGGGACAGGGCAGGCCCCCCGCCCTGCCCTGTGCCGAATGTGGGCATCCACAGGTCTGGCTTAGACGTAGGCAACGTGCCTGCTGCACTGTCAGTGCCAAACAGAACACCCAGCCCCAACCCACCCAGACAGCAGAAAGGGCTGGAAGTTGACTTTTAATAATAAAGTACAAGGGGGACAGGCAGAGGGACTTGAGCCGGGTGGTCAGGTGTCCTACCACGCCGGGGCCTGGGCTAGCTACACGAAGTGCTGCTGCTGCTGCTGCTGCTTGGTGGCTGCCTTGCTGGCAAGGTCCTTGGCCTTCTCTGTAGCTGCCAGTGCCGTCTCCTTCGCCTTCTCCTTGGCTTCCTTGGCTGTCTCAACGAGGGTTTTGGAAGGGGCCTCACCTGCAGCAAAGGGCAGGGGCTGGATTCAGAAGACTCCAAGAAGACCCACCTCCACACCCCTCCTCCCCAATATTCCCCCACCTTGGGCCAGGCCCCTTCTGAAGGGTGGTATTTGCCCCAGGGTACAGATGAGGAGTCCCAGGCTTAGAGTGGGGTGGTGACAGCTGCAGATTCCAATACCCGTCAGGGCTGCTAGGACTGCACCCCAGGCTCTTTTTGTACCCAGAGCCCCTCACCCTGCAGCTTGGCCAAGATGTACTCAAAGCCCTTCATAGTCTTGGTCACATTGCTTTTGAACCGGGCAAGACCAAACTCCTGGCAAAGAAGAAAAGAGGGTTAGGATTCTGAGTTCCCACTGACCCCTAGCCCAGCCTTCATGCCAAATGCCTGGGCTCCCAAAGCCCCAGCACCCCCACAATGCTGCTCACCTGGACAGCTCTGGAGACACCAAATAAGCTAGAGGAGACCCAGGCTTCCCGGCGGATTTCGGTCCAGCCGCTGTTATCAGAGTTCACACAGTAAACACATCGTTCCTCCACCACCTGTGCAGGGAGTCAGGCCAACCACAATTGGGTGGGAGTCTTTCACTTCATCAACTTGCACATAAATTTAGTCACCTGCCTCTTTTTCACAGGGTAAGGCAATAAAGTGAAAAATCCACTTCTTTCCCCTACTGTGTTCCCAACCTTCATTTCAGGAAGAGAGCAAAAACATAAAAAGGGCCACTTTGCTCTCTAAAACCTCTCCTCTGACCCTTTCAACTAAAAGGCACATAGACTCGAGCTCAGGAGTGTGTGTGCCAGCTCCAGCCTGGCCCTGGACTTGGTTTGGTAGCTTTAGGTGCAGTGTTTTAGCCTGCCTGCCACCCACTGCAGCTCCTGAGCTCCCTGGCAGGCGAAATAAAAATGGAAATCAGGCAAACATCACAGCTATCAGCTATCAGTATCCTGGAACCAGGACTTCCAGGAGCAACACTTACAAGACATGTCTCACAGCTGTATCACTTATATCTGTAATTTACAAAAACAGATTATGCCCTCAGGGTAGTCAGCTGTGAAGCCTTCAGAAAACTCTGGGGCAGAACCTAAAGGTGCCTGCTCACTCTCTGACCTTGCAGGGCACTTCCTCTCTTGGAACCTCACTTTCCTCTTTGCACAATGGAGAGTAATACCTAGCTCCCAGAGCCACTGTGAAGAAGCTAGCTGAGAAAAAGAATGAGAGCTCTCTGAAAACTTTTACAGTATTCACACGTGAGATGATACTGTAGGATGTTCCTTTAACCATGGGTTTTCCAGGTTTTTTTTTTTTTAAGATTTTATTTATTTATTTGACAGAGATCACAAGTAGGTAGAGAGACAGGCAGAGAGAGAGAGGAGGAAGCATGCTCCCTGCTGAGCAGAGAGCCCGATTCGGGGCTCGATCCCAGGACCCCTGGGATCATGACCTGAGCCGAAGTAAGAGACTGTAACCCACTGAGCCACCCAGGCGCCCCTTCCAACTTTTTTATAGGCAAGAAATCAAGAGGTATATGAACCTTTCCCCTCAAAATCTCAGGCAAAAACCCATTACGTAAGACAGATAAAGTGGAACTCCTCTAATCATCATGGGCAAGGGGCCCTGATCCTCTCCACTCAGAGGCTCAAAGAAATTGCTTATGGCTTGATGGATTCCTGTTTGAAAATCACTGCCTCCTTCCCTCAGCATCACTTTTGTGGGCCCAAACTATATGTGTGCCAGGTACAGTGAAGGTGCTCTGTATTTAGTACTTTGGATAACTCTGTAACAAGTACCCCTCCCCCACAGCATGAATGAAAAGACTAACTGGCTGAAAAAAATCATCGGAGTTTACACTCTAGTTTACTCCCCAGTAACCCAAATCTGCCTCAGATAATAGAAGCTCCATGGCTTCCCAGCCATATGTACCTGGAGCTACTTTTGGGGAACTAAAGGGGAGGGTAGTCTCACCATCAGCCGGGCGTGGTTGATGTTCCAGGTGAAGGTGGTCATGGTCTGGTTCTGCGGGTCCACAATAGAATCCTCCAGGATGTACACCGAGTGAGCGACATTGGCAGGAAACAGTCGCTCGGCCCAGCGGGGCATCCTGTTGGTCTTGGTCAGGAGACGCCGGGACAGGAGTTTCTGGTCAGGGGTCACCTCCCGGTGCACTATGTCTTCCGTCAAGACATGTTTGCTGCCAAGTATCAGAATGAAGGTGACCCTCGGGTGCATGCCGCTAAAAGACTGCCCGCTGGGGTTCCCCTCTGAAGCTTCCCGGCCCAGAATGGCCATGCCTTCCCCAAACTTGCAACCATAAGTAGCGTGGCTCAGACCTCAACTAGAGTTCCCTGCGACTATCCGAGGGCAAATTCCAACTCCCGCCCTCTTGCGGACCAGATTCCAGCAGGGACCGGACCTCAAGATCTATTACACCAGTGGAGAACGCCACAGGCAGAGGAGTAGGCCAGCGCCGGGATTTCCAACCCCAAGATCCCTCCCAACTGCTGTGCCGCCGCCTCTTCCTGTCTCACCACCCCGAAATGAGAGAACCTTGGACTACAGCCTCAAACCACCGCCCGGGCCCAGCCTCCTTCCACTACCTTGCAAGCCTGGCCTGGCCGCTTCTCGGATAGTCTTCTTACCCTAAAGATGGCCCCGGTTCCGACGGTGCCCTACCTCAGACTCGATGTCGAGTCTCTCCCGGACCCATACTTCGATCTCCAAACAGCGAGTGGGGAGGATTGCTCTTTCCAGGGCCACGTACCTATAGGGATTCGGGTACCGCTGCCAGAAGGCAGCGAACACTTGGTCCCAGGAACTCCGGAGCACGCTCTGGCCCAGGAAATACTTCACCATCGTCCCGGCCGGGGCGGGCTCAGCACCCGCGCAGCATCAGGGGTGCGAAGCCCGGGGTGGGGCACGCGGAGACCGGACCGGGGCTCGGCGCACGCCCGCCAGGCTCGCAGCTCAGTCACCACCGCGCCGCGCCCAAGGAGCCGCCGCCGCCATGAGGAGTTGTCGAACCGCGCGCAACTTCCGGCGCAGCGGCGCTGTACCCACCACTTCCGGCGCCCGCCCACGTGACCCCCACGGCCCCGCCCCCTTACCCTTTACCACCTCCCCCCACCCCCGCGGGAGTCGCGGCGCTGCGGGTCGGATCCAGGTTGCAGGGGCCCCCAGGTTCCGTGGGGATTCCGTGCGGGAGCGACCCCTAAGCCCGGCGAGGGAGCTGGGTGGCGGTATGCGGCGCCATTGAGGGCGCTGCCGCGCGGGCTCCCAGGACGCGCCGAGTCCTGGGCTCTTCGAAGGAGGTTCAGCGCCTGGGGCCGAGCAGCGGGGCAGAAGCGGACGCGGTGTCTCCAGTCGTAGGTTGGCGTCTGGGGTCGGGGACCGAAGCTTGGGCGCTGCTTGCCCGAGCGGAGATCCGGGCTTGCCTCCGCCCCCGCTCAGGACCCTGACGCCGGTGAGGCGGCCCCGGGATGAGCGGGCAGCGCGTGGATGTCAAGGTGGTGATGCTGGGCAAGGAGTATGTGGGCAAGACAAGCCTGGTGGAAAGATACGTGCACGACCGCTTCCTGGTGGGGCCCTATCAGAACGTGAGTGCGCCGCGCGGGGCCCGGCACGAGTAGGGAGGGAGCTGGTCCGCACCCGCGGCCCTGATCACTTCCCCCTGTTTGCAGACCATCGGGGCCGCCTTCGTGGCCAAGGTGATGTCCGTTGGAGACCGGACGGTGACTCTAGGTATTTGGGTAAGTCCCCTAGGCACGCAGTCCCGAGAAAACCCATTCATGAAGAGGCTTACATTCTCCTGCCTATTATCAGCTGACTTGTCTTGTAGAGGCCATTTTTCTATTCTAGACCCCAGTTTAAAAATAGGGGTCTGGAGGACGTGGTGTTAGTTTGCAGTCTTGGGGATGTAGCTAAGTAACTCAGGCCCGGGCTGAGCCGCCCCCTGCTCTTCAGGACACAGCAGGCTCTGAGCGTTACGAGGCCATGAGTCGAATCTACTATCGGGGCGCCAAGGCTGCCATCGTCTGCTATGGTAAGAGGGGTTCTGGCCTGTTCCTCAAACAAGAGGGGATGGGTGTCAGGATGGCCTCAAAGAACAGCCCCTGATCCTTGGTTGTGTTTTCTGCGTGTCCCCTATCAAGACCTGACGGACAGCAGCAGTTTTGAGCGGGCAAAGTTCTGGGTGAAGGAACTGCGCAACCTAGAGGAGGTAAGTGCCAGACCTCACCAAAGGCCTAGGGGCTGGTGGTCCACGGGACTTTGACCTTGTCTTCTGCTCCAGGGCTGTCAGATCTACCTGTGTGGCACCAAGAGCGACCTACTGGAGGAGGACAGGCGTCGTCGTCGTGTGGACTTCCACGACGTCCAGGACTATGCAGAGAGTAGCTGTTGCTCAGCTCCCTGGGAGTGGGGAAGGGAGGTGGCTGCTTGGGTGGAGCACAGAAAATAGGGACTGCCTTAGCTGCCATGCCAAGACCCCTGGGGAAGGTCTTTTGGCTTCCCTGAAGGTGTGGGGTCTATTAGATTCCTTGAACTGCTAGCCTTTCCCTTTGTATCCAACTGATTCTCAGGTAGGAAGCTTTAGTCACTTCTCTTTACAGATATCAAAGCTCAGCTCTTTGAAACATCCAGCAAGACCGGCCAGAGTGTGGGTGAGTGCTGTCCGGGTCCTCACAGCAGGAACAGGCAGGGGCGCCAGAGGAGAAGAGCCTAGAGGGCTGGGTTAGTGGGTGATTCCAGGGTTACTGGCTTTCAGCCCTCACTGACTTGTCCTTTTTCCTGCCAGACGAGCTCTTCCAGAAAGTGGCAGAGGATTACGTCAGTGTGGCTGCCTTCCAGGTGATGACAGGTGTGTGTGCATCCCCAGCCTCTCTGGAGACTTCTTCTAGGCCCACAGCATCTGGCCCCCTTCACGAGTTACCTGATCCCCAAACAGAATGGTGCTGAGCTGCCACCTCTCTTTGACAGAGGACAAGGGCGTGGACCTGGGCCAGAAGGCAAACCCCTACTTCTACAGCTGTTGTCATCACTGAGTCACCACCATTCACCTGGCCTAGGGGAATTAAAGGAGTTCCCCGAGAAGGGCTAGACCTAGCTCCTGTCTGGGCTTGAGTGGTCGTACGTCTGAGCTACCCCTGGTCCCCATGGCAGCAGAGGTGGCACCTGCCTGTGCTGGCCCATGAAACAGAGGCAGCATTGGGCTGACTGATGGGCATGAGGAGGGTAAAGGCTTATTTGGATCCCAGGCTCCTGTCCTGGACAACACTTGTGTCTGCAGATTATTTAAGTGGCTTTTGATTTGTAAATAAAATCAATGCACTGTGAATCACACTCAGCCCCTCTCCCTGCTGTGTGGATTAGGTGCCAAGACACCTAGTTCTGGGGCCACCTGGCTGGTCTCACTTCTTATATTAAGGCTACTCTCAGCTCTTTCGGAAGCCAAGTAACTTCACTCCCGGATTGCATCTGAGATAATGTAGAAACAAAGGGGCCTTTTCCTGTTCTTTAGGGGGGACAAAGATAAGTAAGGGGCTGGGGTTGGGGCAATACAAAGCTCACACAAGGCAGGCACTTAAGTGGTGTCCAGAGATCAAAGGGTCAAGCACTCCTACCTCAGACTGGCTGGTTCTACCACTGCTTCTGTCACATCTAGGTCCATGAGTCATGTCTATGGCTCAGATTCTAAGCTTCCCAGCAACATACTACAAGGTGGCTTAATGGAAGAAAATTTTAAGTTCTGCAAGACAGAAAGGTCTTATAGATCCAGACTGGAATCCAGTTCAGCTATCAACAGAAGAGGTACCTGAACTTGGCCTGAGTTTCTCATCTGTAAAATCACTACCCAGTTCAGGGCTGCGAAGACCCTGAACAAAGTTAACTTTAGGACTGAATGTTTGCCTTTCCACACTATTCCCAGGAGGGCTTTCTGCTGAAGGGCAGGAAGTTCAGGACTAGGTCAGAAGGAGAGACAGACTCCCAAGACTCCCCCAAAGTATATCTTTGGGTCTTGGAACTATCAGGTGTTAGGGTGGATAGAACTGGTGCTTCCTGTTCAGCTAAAAACCATACGGCAGCCCTTTTCCAGTATTGAAGGCCTGGCGGCTTTGCCTCTGCTTTCCTGCCTGGGCCAGGTCTTCTGCAGTGCCTAGCACCTATCTCTTAAGAACTAAAGATATGGCCAGAATGGTCAGACTCAATGCTCAGAAACAACTTTGGTTCCACTTCCTTTTTAAAAACCAATTCCTCAAAATACCCTTCCTTTATGGGTAATGGAAGCTTCCTGTATAGGAGCTGAAACTGACACCAGCCACTCCCAAAAGAAGTGAAAGACATTCTGGCGGCTGGTGGTGCTGGGAGGAAACCCACACCACTCCTGGAGATGCTCAGAGGAGGGGCTCGCCTCCACCATGTCCCCAACCTGGGAACTATCTCAGAGGCTGGTTTCTGCTCTCACCCCAAGCCCAGCCTCCCTCCTGTTAAGCTACATCTCCCCACGGACAACAAACAAAACACAGGGCAAGGGCCATTAAGAGTAAAGTTAAACTTTACTTTACAGTAATTTTTTTTCTATATACAAAGAATTACAGTACATGTTTATGGGGACTCCTACAGGGCTCCCCTCTTTTTCACTAAGAGTTTCACTTACAGCTGACAATCTATGGGGGGAGGAAGGGGCAAAAGACCAGTGATGGACCTCAGCTGACACCCCCCCCCGCCCCTTTCTTAAAAATATATAGATCTCTATTGTCAGCTTGTTTCTTTGCCAAGACTTAGAAAGCTGCTCTTCCATGAGCTCCTGTGTGCTGCACTCACCCATCTTCAACACACTCCTCTACACGCACACACAGGCAGCACCCACCTCGGACCTGGAAACCGCCTGTTCTCTGCCCCTACCCTGGAAGTCTAAAGCACCACAACCATTCATCTCTGCTCCTACTCCCTGGGCACATCTCCTGTCCACAAAGCTTTACTTGACTTCCAGGGTGTTAGACCTGAAGCCCCTCAATAGCCTGATGGTTTGAAAGTCATGGGAAAGCAGCTCTAGAGAAGGGACCACGTGAGAGTTTAACATGATTTTGCTTACACTGGTAGGAAACATTTCTCAGGCTGTGGATTTCTAATTAAAATAAACTCTTTCCACTTCCTTAAGAAATATTACCCTTAATCTTCATAACCAACTGAGGTGCTCCCATGAGAGTAGAAGAGGTAGAGAGGGGCACAAGGTAACACAAAGAGAACCCCACAGGCGGAGCTCTCTACCAACGTGTTCTAGGCATTGTGGACCGAGGCTACACCAGGTGACAAGGTGACACCAGCCCTGAGAAACTCAATGGCCACCCTCATCTGGATACAGCATCTCTTCCACCTAGGATTACAATGACCCACTCCAGGGTCGGGTGCAGGCTTCACTGAGGCTCTGCCTTCTCTAATTGAGCCTCAAAGAAACGATTCTACACAGAATTTCTTCCTCCCAAACAGGAACCTGGGTTTCTTAACTCACCAGTCCCTCAATCCTTGGCAGTGCTTATTTATACCAGAAAATTAGCACCATCATTACATTTTTTTGTGTTCAAAGCAATTATCTATTCTTATTTCAGTTTGTACTACAGCAACCTCTGGCCCTGCTGCACTGGCCCTAGGAAGCTCAGCTGAGAGCTAACTGGCTACAGCCAGTGGAAGTCTCATGCAGCAGCTACCTAGCTCTAAGTGATCTGGAATGTCTAGCACATGAAACAGTCCAACCATTACTTAGCAGGAGAAGGGGCTTGTGGCAGCTCCTTTCTTGCCATGATCTCAGGTGAGCAGACGACCACTCTGACCTCCTGGTTGACAAATTGCAAGAGGATGACAAGATCCTCCTAAAAAGCCTTAGGAGAAAACCCACTTTATAGGAGCTGAGGGCAAAATCCATCCACGTTTAGTGCTTTCCTGATTCCTTTCCACAGGGGAAGGTGCCAGGACCAGACTTCCTTCCTGCCATTCTGTTCTCATGATGTGACCTGGGAGTCCAGCTCCAGTGAGGAGATGCTACTGAGCCTGGGAAAGGATCGCTGATGCACTTCATGCTCCAACTGTAGTGTGGGGTAGAGAATGTGAAGATAAAATAATTATTTCCATCAATGCTAACGATGTAGATTGGGTTCATTAGAGGACCAACACAGTGACTTAAGTCACCTCAAACTCAGTAACTTCAGGGGGAAGCAGACATTTAAAAACCTGGGATCCTTCTATAGCAATGATAGCTATTTTGCTATTAGAATGTATTTGTTCCAGCAGGAAAAGCAAATGAGGCTTTGAATCCAAATCTCAGCAGTTTCCATAAAGTTCTTCTGACTTAACAGGGCGAGGAGAGATACTGGTTCTTTAGCTACCTATGGAAGCTGTGACTTCCCCTTTGGAAACCTTTCCTGGGGACAGGCTTAGAGGCACTTCTCTCTTGAGATCTTAATTTCCAGGCATTTGGCCAAATACCAAAATACCATCCTGCACAAAGATCAGGAGTTTCTAAGAGAAAAGCTTTCCTTTTAACTGCCAATTCACACCCTCTGGAGAAAAGGTCTCAGTACAAGGCTCCGGGAGAGTCCCCAAGGATGGCAGGGTCACTCCCTCCCCATTGTCCCTCATGCCAGAGTTTCAATTTCCCAACAGTCCTTTAACTCTGCTTCTAATTGTACGGTGACTGCTTTCTTGATGTTAACAATCTGATATCAGATGCTGCTATCAGTGGGCCTGATAGCTGAATTTCTAGTTTAATTCTACCTGAGAGTCAGTAACCCTTACAAAAGCCTGGATGTCCATCCATTTAGATAAAGAACTGCCACCCCCCCAACCCTCCCACCGCCTCCCCCAAACCAGGCACAGCTCAAAAATTGTTTTCCCAGGCAGGTCTGGAAGGAAGTAAATGGTGGAGAATGGAAAGAACCAAAACAAAACCACAAAGTGGCCAATCATGGCCCACCTTTCCCTCACTCCTTGTCCTGTGAGACGTATCTAGAGCGGCTGTCAAGTCAATTACCTACCAAAGCCTACTTCAGAGAAGCTATTTCAGGATCAAACTTCTCCATTTAAACTTTTTACATAGCCTGCACACACACCCCTCCCCCCCAAATTCACAGTTTATTTCATGAAACAAAGAGCTACGGTAATTTAACACACAACATAGTGAAAGAAGATTCTGACAGTGCAGTGCGAATATCTTTTTCTGATCACAACTACAGATGACAGGAGAGAAAAGGGCACAGGACTGGCACCAAGCAAACCCTACTCATACAGCCTAAAAGATTAGGAAAGGGACCTACTAGCTGCAGTTATATACTTATTATTCTCACACATGATAAATACTTAATATAATGAACTTTAATGTTCTGGGTGATTTCTTTAAAAATATCTTTTCCATGGTTTAAAATTTTTTTAAAAAGAAAATAAGATGCTTTGTTTTCTCTTCCTTTTGAACAAAGAGCTTTTCCTCTCTCATGATGTGGGAAGAGAGATAGGATGAAAAGGGAGAACTAGGCAGGTGGAATTTACAGAGGAGATTTCGAGGTCTAAATGGGATACAGAGAAAGGTCCCTAGACTTGGGACAGCCCTGCCCAGCCTCGTACCTCTGCCTGAGTTCAAGTGTCTCAACCCGAGACAGACTTTGGGGAATAAAAGCAAATTCTTCTTTTAATCTTTATATAAAGCGCAAATGCTTCTATAACTATTGTTCCCTCCTTAAAAAGTGATGTAACCTCAAAAGGAACTTAGGAGGAGGAAATTGGGACAAAATACAGAATCTTTTGAGGGTGTAAAAGCCATAACTGAAACAGAATGGCCAGGAGACATCTGGGCCAGGAGATGGCCTGTTGGCTAAAGCTGCTGGCTAAGTTGGCAAAGCAGAGAGGTAAACACGTTTGGTCTAGGGACAAAGGAGGGGTGAGTGAATGGGAAGGAACTGGCCAAACAGCACTTCCTGTTGGCAGTTGGTGAGCTGGGTGAATGGTAGGGCAGGGTAGCACCAACAGATTTCCCAGCCCTTGTGCCCCAGCTCAGGGCAGCAGTAACAGATAATCAGCAGTTATGAGGAATCATCTCTCAGACTGGACATTGCTCTAAACACCACATCTTGCCAGTCACAGGGGAAGGGTTCTGGCCTGCTTCCGAACAAAGTCAGCAGGCACGTGCTCTCAGTACAGAACACAGCAATGCTCAGGGATGGGGTGGTAGAATCCACCAGTGAAGGAGAGGACGCCCTCCATTCAGATAGGAGGGCAAAGTATCAGAAGAGAAGTAATTTTCCATCAAGATCTGGCACTCTCCCTGAGCTGGTGGTAGATCTAGCCCAGAGTTTGCCAGAGATTCCCTACATCCACTGCCCGACTCTGAAATCTGAAAGCACCTGTTTGGGGGGGCGGGCGTGGGGTGGGCTGATGTAAAAGGAGGAAAATCGGTAGAAAAGAAAGGTAAGCTTGCCAATTGCCTTCTTATACTTAAGGAAAGCTATGTCCTTGTAGAGCCCAGACTCAACAACCAGCTGCTCTGCCAAGGACAAATTTTCAGACTCTGCACAGCCCAGACAAAAGCAGTAGCGGCTGCCCAGCCAACAGCTCCACTTGGCCTTGATGCAAACCCCTGCTCCTCACCCCCACCTACAGAGACCTCCACATGAGCGTGCGTGCATCACACACACACATGCACACCCAACCAGGGGACGCTTACTCAACACAACCTCTTCTGGGGCCATAAAGGACATTACAAAATGAGTCTGGTGCCCCAGGGCCCCCTCAAAACTTCCTGTTATTTCCTGACCAAAGGTTTGTCAAAACAGCCTGGGAACCTAGGCAGGCATGTTGGGCTCACAGGGCTCAGGTCTTATCTCTGTTATCTCCTGTCAGTAACTAGCACCTGGCCTAGCACATGTGAATGCTCAAGAAATCACCACTGATATGAACAGTTATCAGTTCTTCCCAAGTGTTCATTAGGTGCCCTCGTTGGGGCTCTGTGGGGCTAGAGAAATAACTTCGAGAGCCCCTCTATCTTCCAACCTGACCAGTGGAATTGAATCCCATGCTTGACTCCAGAGTGGACTTTTTATTTCAAGTTACCATGTGTAAAGGTTGGAGGAAAAAGACCCAAGTCTGTCTGTCTCCTTGGCTGGGGCCCACTTGGATTTCCATACATGGTTTACACAACCACATGCCCCCACTGGCTAATGTCACAAGAGTTCTGAGTGTTGGGATATAAGGAAAGAGTAACAGTGGAAAAGTGTTGGGGTCTGTTTTTTAAGAGGGGAAAAGAAAGAGGACTTCCCTTCCCCAAGAACCCTGGGGGCAGCTGGTCTGGTCATGTGACATTTACTCATATTACTTCTGTTCTGACTCTGCACACTTGTGACTGGAAGGAGCCTGGTTAAGAGCTGGAAGTGTATTTTGCTCTGGTTTAAGGTCCTGCCCTCTTCCAAGAGACCAGCAAGTCTGTGCCAATGTCTGTGTGCTCCCAGAGGACCAGCAAGATGGCGATATTGTCTGTCCAGCCACCATGGGCCAGAGTCCTGGCCCTGGTGAGGCCTTTCCCAGGGCCCAGGGACTCTGCTCTGCAGATGCCAACTTCTTCTCTTCAGTACAGAAGGAGGATGGGGCCTTCCCAAGAGGCCTGAAGGACTGCCCACTCTTGGCAGCAAGTCCAGGGAGTTGCTGGCCTCCGGCCATCTGCTTCACCTGCTTCACCAGGCCTGGTGCTTGGCTGGGAGGCCCTGTTGTCTGCTCCACCCCTGCAGGTGCTCTTCCTGAGGCCTGAGTTGTTGGCTCATATAAAAAAGCCTTGGCAGGGGACTGAGAGAGAAGTCTGGCCTGGGTGAGTGATTTAACTGGTTGCCAGGAGTGCTCCGAAGGGACTGCTGCTTTCCCCGGTGGCTGAAGGACAGGATCTGACACATTGCCTCTCTCTACAGCTCGCGGCATCTGCCCCAGACCTTTGCTGGCAGTCCATGAGCTTGACTCCAACACTGGCATCTTCTCATCAACCTGCGGTGTGACCTCATGAGGTGAAGTAGCCCGTTCTTTCTGGTGAGGAGTCAGGTCTATGAGATCCATGACCAAAGCAGCTCTATTTTTTGACTGAGTATTCTGGTCCACGGGCCTCAGCGCTTTTTCTTTAGCTACCAGGGTCTGGACCACAGCTGATAGTACTTTGTCAGGAGGTGGGAGTCTCTGGGACAAAGAAGTATGGGATTTGTCAGGTGGCCTGTCGGAAGTCTGGGGTTTGGGACTGCTGGTGACTAGCAGTCTGTCTGGTGGTGGAAGTCTCAGGCCAGCAGGGACTGGGGTTTTCTCCAGTGACTGGGGCCTTGGGCTGGCAGCACCTATGGATTTATCCAGCCTTGGGTCAGCTGTCCCCAGAGGTCTTTCCAGTGGTTGGGACCTGACTGAGGTCGAGGAGCTTACTCCAGTCACTGAAGAGAGTTTGTCCGATAGTTGGGGTCTTGGTCCTGCCACTGCAGGTGGCCTGTCCAATGGCTTCTGGCTGGATACCAAGGATTGGGGTTTGGTCCCTGACCCAGCAAGGTCCCTGACCCTATCTACAGGCTGGGCCCTGGAGTCAGTTCTGTCAGAAGGTCTTTCAGGAAGCGGTGGTCTCTGACAAGTCCCTGCCAGAGCTTTTTTGGACAGTGACAGTGTCTGGTTGGTGTCAGCAGGTAGCTTATCCAACATCTTGGGCCCCTGAGCAGCCACTCCTGATGAATGCTCTGCCAGGTGAGTGCCTGGGCCTGGAGGCAGCGGTACTGGGGGAGGCACATACTCACGGATCTCCCCAGGTTCCAGAGGGTTGGGCCCACATGGGTCATGCTCAGTACAAGACAAACGCCCATCCAATTTGGAGATGAAGAGCATCCCTTCCCGATGCTGCTTACAAAAGGAGCTGGGACACATCTCACAGAAGGAGGCTGCTTCCTTCCCACAGATGTCACACTGATGCCAAGGACACTCCCATTTCCCTAAAAACACAGATGTGAAACAAACGCTTAGGAAAATAAGCAAGATGCATAAAATGAGCCATGGCCCTGAGCCTAAGTCAAAAGAGTGATTTCAAACTGCCACCTTCTAAGAGAGCTCATGCCACTCACCTGATACCTCCCCTGCCCCAGAATCTGATTCTCCTGCACAACACACAGAAATACATGCCAAGTACCAAGTAGCAACTGAGTATCAACTAAATATACAGGCAGGAGGAATTTCTTATTTCTATGACCATGTCTAGCAAGCGGGGGAAAACCCAATGCTCCCCTTAGAATGTGAAGATACTACTTCCACAGTCTTGAAACTCCATTTGTCTAATATAGCCTTTTAATATTCAACTCTAAAGGGATAATCTTAGCTATTTAAATTTCTGCTTATTTGGTTGTATTTAGGAACAGGGAGCAGATGTACAAATGTTTTGAAAAACTGAGCAGATTTTTCTTTGCTCAGTTTCAAGTCTTGAAACTAGCACAAATTTTACCTGTACCGTCTACACAGAACCGGTGGAAAAGACCCTGACCTACCATCTATTTGCCTCCATTTCTCGACACCTGAGAGTCTCTGCCATGGATGGTGTTTTGGCCCTGGCTCACAGTTTCCAAATAAACTATGCTAGCCGTGACTCCTGGCTCCCAGTCAAGACAAGTTCTAATTGCAGCCTGTGCCAGCTACAACCCTGAGCTATTGATTCTGAAACAATTCTCCATCTCCACTTCCTGGCACTGAGAAGTCATGCTGTGGCCTTACCCTCACACTACCTCCGTTTCTATTATTTCATTTCCCTGGCAACCATACATTGAAGGAAAGCTAGTTCAGGAACAAACTCCTCTCACACCCACCCCAAGGTCCTCTCTCTGCAATTCCTGGGAGCAGGCCTCTGGTGATGTAAATCTCCTCAGCTAGAGCAGCTCCCTACTGCTTTCTTGCCCCCATCAACAAACCAGACCACCTATCCAAGTCCCCCAAAGTCTTCTAACGTCAAGTCACCACTCAAAAGTTAGTAGCTTCTATAACCACAAACTCCTGACACTCGATATGCCCAAGAAGCTGCCTGTCCTTCATAGGGGAGTGCGTAAAGGGAGCTAAAAGGGTGTCTAGTCCATGCCTCACTGACCGAAATAACCCCAAACTCCATGCTGTCTCAACCTTTCTGTAGAAAGGAAACATGACTTCGTGGCCTTGAAGTCAGAAAACCTGGCTTTCAGTCCACCTCCTCCATCTACATGCTCTATTGTGACAAGTCATCTCACCAAACTGGACTCTCAGTTTCCTCATCTGCATCATGGGAAGGTGAAAAGGTCTCATCTTTATGGGTTGCTGGGAGGATAAAATAACATAACATAAATGTAAATAAAGTGCTTGACATATAATGAGTAAGTTTCTGTTCCCTTCTCTATAACCTAGGATTCCAAAGCCTTTATTTCCAGAATGAGAACATGAACCATACCCCCTTCAACACTATGCGTGGGAAGACAAAGGGCTCTGACAATTCTGGCAGAGAACGAAGACCACTCTACACGGATCTGGCACCAACCTGCTGGTCGCTTGGTTAGATTTAGACAGTCAGCGTGGTAAACCTTCGGGCAGCCTGGCTTCTTACAGGAGACGAGCTGGCCAGCATCCCCACAGCTGAAACATTCATCCTCTCTCTCCTTCGTGATTTCACCCTGGGTCCTGCGCTTCCCCTGTTGCTTCTTCTTGAATTTCTTTGACTTTTCTTCTGTGGCAATGGGTTGATTCTAGAGGTCAGATATTGAGCAGTAAGCATTCTGTCGACATATTAGTTGTGTGATCTTGACCAGGTTAACTATCCTCTCTGAGCCTCAGTCTGTCCACTGGGAAGAAACAGTCCTCACAGACTGTTGTAAAGACAAGAGAAAATGCAAGAAAGGCACCTGGCACATCATAGGTACCCAATAAATGGTTGCATTAATTCTAACTTTTCTATCAACTACTCCTGCCCCATGAATGAAATAAAAGAGGAAAAAAAACTTTTTACTAACACACAAGGCTGGTGTTGAAGGTTATCCTTTCATTAAGTTTTACTTTTATGTTTATCTAGGTGTGTATGTTTGTGTGTGCACACACATTTCTTTGTTCAACAAACTTTCACTGAACACTTAGTAAGAATCATATGCTAGGAAGGCACAGAAAAATAATTCATGGCCCTTGACCTCAATAAGCTATGTGCCCTTCATCTGTATCAAATAAGGTTCATATCCACTACTCCCCAAGACAGATCCTGGTGCAGCCAGCAGGTCTCCTCCATGATCTTTGTAGCCCACCCTTGGTTACCAAACCCCATGGGTTTCACATTATTTATCTTGGACTAGAAACATCCAGGATCAATCTGATCTATTACTATCCCTCAGTGATCTCCCATTTCTTAACTTCTGCCCTCAAATTTCTCTCTCACTGATCCATGTGTAAAATATTACATAAATGTTATGGATGCAAAAACGGATATCCCTAGTGAATGTAATACCATTAAACCTGGGTTAAACTCCGTTATTATTTTGATTTATAGGTAATAAACTGGACACCTTAAGGAACAAATCCATTTAACTGACTAAAGAAAAAAACCCTCAAATAGAAACGTAATTTTCCTAATTTATAAAAGAATAATTGGTGGGTGTTCACTATCTCTATGTGTTTTCGCTCAAAACAATTACCCCCGGGGTGCCTGAGTGGCTCATTCGGTTAAGCATCTGCCTTTGGCTCAGGTCATGACCCGGGGTCCTAGAATCAAGCCCCATGTCAGGCTCTGCTTCTCCCTCTCCCCCTGCCTGCCACTCCCCCTACTTGTGCTCACTCTCTGTCAAACAAATAAATAAAATCTTAAAGAAGAAAAAAAAAAAAAAATTACTCCCCCTTTAGTTATTGGGTTTTGTGCTGATTTACATTTTTCAGTTCTTAACACTGACTTCCATAATCAAAAAAGCATAATGGGAAATAACCAACTTGAGTCACTATGTACTTTTCATCAAAACTAAACTTCACTTTTCAGTGTAATGTAACTTAGGATAGAAAAATCTGGATGCATGTCCATTCATTATATAAAAAATTTAATTCACTAAAGACAATGGTTAGTCACTAAAGACTATGCAACAGCAAGGAAAAAGATTTTATAATACTTAAAAAATGTAGGATACAGATTTGTAAGTAATTCTTTACAGAATTATAAGCCAGTTAAAATGCACATAAAAATTCAGGGATTAAGAAACAACAATTCTTATACTTTGTTAAGATAAGATTAAGGGTCCTATGTTTATCTACAGTGTTACACTACATTCAGAATCTTAAATTCAATATTGGATTCTTTGAGATCTTTAAAAAGACAATGACAGGAAGAGACAGACACAGATACCAAGAATCTAAGAAGCTTATTCAGAAATGTGAGTGAGATTAGCTGAGACCAATAAAGACATGGTTAGTAACCTACTTATGGCTTCCTATTTTATAGCTTTTGTAGCTAGAAAAGTATCACCAATCAGAAGTCAGACTGCTCAAAAAAAAAAAAAATTTCAACAACACCTATAGATCTGCTCTTGAATAACCAAACTGATCATCGGAATGCTTAGTTAAGTGCCAGCAGCCCTAATGACAACAATCCAATGTCATTATTCCAAAAAGACATCTTAAAAGAGTCAGCTGTGCCACTGGTTAGGGAGGGAGGACCACACCATTATTTCTGATGGAAACATGTGGAAGGTACCTTTGGCCTTACACCCAAAAAGCCACTGCAGTTTGGGGCTCCACATTTGCAAACAGTCTTTCCATTCCCAAGACATTCTAGGTTGTAGTTGAAGGTAAGTTCAGTGCCTGCATAAAAGACCATGAAAATATTAATATCTATGATTTTAATTACATTACTTCTGTATTAACCACAAAGGATACGGACTTGCAAGAGAACAGATTTTTCAGAGGATAGAAGGGATTTTTAACTCTAATCCCACTATACTAATGAAATACAAATAATTCTAATCCTATATTATTAATAAGCAAAAACAACTTAATAAGAGAAAAACCGATAAAGGTTGATAAGTAATATTTAAAATAACTTTTACTTTAGAGATGTTAATTATCCTAAGTTGTTTTTTATTTTCTAATAAATTCAGATCCAAAATAAAAATTCATTACCGAAACAAACAACAACTCACTGTGCTAAGCACTGGGAATGCAAGTATATGAAGAAAACCTGTTGATCTGTGCCAAACCTAGCAGAACTTAAGGAGATGACATCTTGACATCTCAATACAAAGTAATACTACAGAACTCTACACCACAGACTTGGGCCCTGGCTTTATATCCCTGTAATCACTATCTAGCTGGGTGATTTGAACCCTAAGTATATTTGTAAAACAGAGAAACCACCACCTTGCAAGCTTATTTAGAGAATATGACATAATGCACACAGCAGTAATTTGTAAACTTTAAAAAAGAGATGTACAAATTTAAAGTACAAATTGTCCCCTTTCTCTAAAAAGTGCATCTTATCAAAACTAAGAAAGGAAATAAAACCCACAACCATTCAAATTCAAAGCACATTAAGGAAGGCCTAACAAACACAAGAATTTTATGTATGTATACAAAGAGATTAACTCTGGGTTGGGTAATGGTTCACTCACCATTAAGTGTGAAGTGACAATTATTTGATCAAAATGATCAAATCTTAGCTCTCCCATTGCAGACTGACCTTTCTTCCATCAATGAGATAAACTTATATATATAGTTTTAGATCTAGTATTAGATTACTATAGATCACTTTTTATTTATTCAGCTAAGCAAATTATAAAGCAGCTGTCTTATATTTAGGGGTCCAAATGGTACAAAAACTGGACTTACTCACGGCCTGGTGAGAGGTTCACACTGCAAGGAGCTTGCAGGAACTGAGACTGACCAAGGTAAGAGTAGGGTTCTGTCTCCCCTCTGACATTTACTGTGAAATTACTGAATGATAGATAATTCTACTCATACTACTCCTTTCTTATTAAGAATTTATGTGTATAGAGCGCCTGGGTGGCTCAGTGGTTTAAAGCCTCTGCCTTCGGCTCAGGTCATGATCTCAGGATCCTGGGACCAAGCCCTGCATCGGGCTCTCTGCTCGGCGGGGAGCCTGCTTCCTCCTCTCTCTGACTGCTTCTCTGCCTACTTGTAATCTCTGTCAGATAAATAAAATCTTAAAAAAAAAAAAAAGAATTTATGAGTATATAACTGAGTGTTCATTAATTTAATGTGCTTATAATACAACTCAACCATATACCCAAATATAAGGTGGCAGGATACTAGACATAACCTGCTGCTTACTCACAATCCACTATGTAAATGTAACTGCACAAGGCATAAATCAGAAGGTATTGTACATAAAGGAAAGACTCATATCATTTTAGCAAAGAGCCCAATATACAACAATCCTTGAGGTCTGCACTCATGGGTTTGAAAGGGCATTGGAAAAAAGATAAACAAGGAAAAAATAAAGATAAACAAGGAGTATGACACTTGTGGTGGAAAGTATAACAGGTATTGAACAGTCCATGAACATGAATGAGTAAAGACAGCAAGCTGAAAAGTTCTGATTCAGTCTGTCAAGGCTGCAGCTCCACAGAACGCTGCATAGTACTAAGCATTCTGTCTCATTCCTCTCATCCCCACCATCCATCCCCAGACCGGAAGTCAAGTGAGGACAAGAACAAAGTCTGTGAATGCCCATACCATGCTACTTGAGATAAGTGAATACGGGAGAAGAGAGAAGAAAAATTTATGGCTAGAAATGGTAGAGGAATCCATCGCCATGAACAAAGACTAAAGTTACAAGTACATATATGTTGAAAGCAGTCAGGAGAGATAGAAGGACCAAAGTCTTGGGCCTGGATAACATTTGAGTAACTAATACATAGGACACACCCCCAGGATGGTTAGAGGTGCCAGACCCAAGAATCCAAGTAACACCGGTATCTAATACCATATACTTCACTAACATTTTTTAAAGGATTAAACAGGATAATATGCTTGGAATAGTGTCTAGCAGTGGTTGCAGGGGCTGAGGGGAGAGAAAATGGGGAATTAGTATTTAATGGGTAGTTTCATTTGGGGAAGATGAAAGGTTATAGAGATGGATGGAGGTGACAGCTGCACAACAGTGGGAATGATCTACTGCCACAAAACTGTACAATTTAAAAAAATGGTTAAATGAAAAACTTTATGTTATGTATATTCTGCCATACCATCATCACCACCAAAAATATTCCTTATTTCAGATTACAGGACATACGGGATTTTTCATTGATAAAACCTGAAATTCCTTTCTTAGCTCCAGAATCCTTAACTGATTCTTACCTGCTTTAATGTCACTCAGGGCAAAAAGACCAACACGGGTATCTCCATTCACAGACCATTTCTGTGTTTCACAGTTGGGCTGGCAGCAATGATTCATGAAGCGAGCATAGTTTCCTTTGGGACCAGCATCAATGATCCGGTCCTAGAATTCCAAGAGATGATGCTCATTAGATGTTTCCTGTATGTTCTAACAAGCTAGAGCTCCTTTTGTAAAGTTTGACAGTCCCAGGAGTGGTTCTCAAAGTGCAGTCACTAATCCAGCACTAGCACCACATCTATGACTTGTTGGAAATACAAATTCTTGGGCTGCACTTCAGATATACTAAAGCAGAAACTCCGAAGTCGGGGCACCTGGGTGGCTCAGTGGGTTAAAGCCTCTGCCTTCGGCTCAGGTCATGATCCCAGGGTCCTGGGATCAAGCCCCGCATCGGGCTCTCTGCTCAGCGGGGAGCCTGCTTCCCCCTCTCTCTCTGTCTGCCTCTCTGCCTACTTGTGATCTCTGTCAAAAAAAAAAAAAAAAAGAAAGAAACTCCGAGGTGGGGCCCAGCAATCTGTGTTATAACAAGCCCACTAGATAATTCTGATATATGCTGAAGTTTGAGGACCAATGCCCTAGAAGTAGCAGATTGCCCTATCCTCTCAATTAGGTGGTCCTGAACCCTGGTGGCACATTAGAAATCAGCTAAGGTTTTTTAACACTGACGCTCACACCCCATCCCAAATGAAGATCTGAACACCTAGAGGTGACAATCTCTTAAATTAAAGAGTTCAACTTAATAACTGTTCACAAAGTTCCACACCAGGAAAGAATTCAGTTACAACAGCCAACAGAAGGGTCCAGGGACAGTTAATAGACTTTAACATTCAGGTATAAGGAAGAATGTCTGATACACAGAAAATAAATACATTAGTCTACTGGAATTAGGAATGAGTCCCATATATAATTCTAGGCACTAATGAAATGAAAGTCCTCAGCAAATTCCTGTGATTGAAAAGATGACTTGAGTTCAGAAGTTGAGTTCTACAATTTATTATGACCTCCTCAATGCACTAAATATTAACAAATCAGTTTCTCAATCTGTAAAATAAAAGGGTGGAAGAATGATTATTTACTTGGCTGGCTTCAGGTTTTAATCTTATACGAAAAATGCTAAAAGACCTAATACCCAACTTGTATTGGACAGTTCAAAAAGAATGCCAATAGCAGCTCTGTTGACTCTGGCAAGGGGTGTATAGCCAGAAATGAGCAAATTTATCTACTCCAGAACCTTGACAAAGCAAACTCTATGAAGATGCGGTTTTGGCAGTAAACTACATGCCTACAAACACTATGGCTGGGAAAATGTCAATTTCCCAGGCTTATAACGATGGAAATAACACTTACTTTGTCCAGAGTAAGCATATAGAAATTAGTGATGTCATGTTCTTGGGCATAACGAATTCGAGCTCTGCACTCTTCTTCATCTATTAGCTCACCCACATACTCATTCACAAATTCACCCTAGAACAAGAAACAGTTCTTAATGGCAAAAAACTCAACTTGTGTTCCCAGATATACCTTATCTTTTAAAAAATTAATGAAAACAAATCTCCAAAGCAGTTCACGTACATATACCTAGTCAATTTAACAAAGGTTTATTCAAGAAACATAAATATGATGCTTCAACTATTTGACAATGTAAAATACCTCCCCACTCCTATCACTGTCACCAGGACAAAGACTGGGATACACTGGACATTAGAGATCAACTAACACAGAAGTAGGTAAACTACTCTATGAAGTAGGGCTCCATTAAAATGGTGATATACATAGTCGATCCCTTTAAATGCCCCAAAACCTGAAAACCAGTTTCCATAAACTATGTTCCTTTTCCTTTGACTATGCCCTGTCTGCCGCCCTTCCACATTTTACACTACTGTCCTCCTGATTCACTGAGCTACAGTCATACTGGCTTTCCCTCAGGCTGTCTGCTTTGCCAGCAGTGCTTTAACACTCACCTATCTTGAGCCAAAAACTTCTCATACTTCAGTTCTCAGCTTAAAACATTCTCTGACTCAAAGCTAGTTTCAGGCCCTTTACCATTTACTGTATGCCTCTAGAACCCTTTGTGCTTCCACACTGGGTGACTACTTGATCAATGTCTCTCCCCCTTAGAATGTAAACTTTATGAAAGCATGGACTATGCCTCTCTTATTTATCACTGCATTTGTACCACAATGCCTGGCACACTGTAGATATATAACAGCTACTGAGCAAATAACAGAACAGCCAATATTCACATCATTTTCTAGACACGAACTTCAGTAAAATTCTTCAAAAAGCATAACTAGAGTAAGGTTTATTTTATTAAAAGGTCAAAAAAGACTTATTCTACAAAAAGACTATATAATATTCTCTATTAGAAACTTGCAGGTTTGTCTAAGTTTGAAGTTGAAGATGTTACTGCACTTTTATTAGAGAAGGCCTAATCCTCTTCTTCATTTTCCATGAACAAAAACTGATTTTCCCTTAGTAAAAACAGATTTTATTTCACTATGTGTTTAACACCTCTATATCACATACTCATTATCCCCTACCTCTTAACTACAAGTTCCAGGATTGTCACAAAAGAGCAAATAAAACCATGGTATCTCTATGAATTTCACTTTTTCATCCTCATACAACATGAACGTGATCAATACCAAGGACTTTAGAGGTAAAGGAGACTATCCTCAAGCATCTAAACTCTAGAAAGACACAGCAGGACCCAAGAATAATGTTAATCCTTACACTATGTTTTCTTTCCTCTAATGATCATTTTCTCATATTCAACAAGAATAATTACCCATATTAAGCAATTGTAAAGAAGGAAAAAAAAATCTGGAAATTATGAAAAATTTTCTTCACCTTTTTAATATCTGTTTTTGTCCGGAGACCCCAGCCCCTCTGTAATGTGCGGAAAATTTCAACCTCTGGATACTGGCGCTTAGTGAAGCACTGGTTTTGGCAGCGCCCTCCAGCAGGACACACTGTGGGGTGGCACTCATAGAGCAGCATGCGATTGATGCACTCAGAGTCTATCCCACAGGGGTTATCATCAGTAGCTTTACAGTTACAACGGGGAATTTCAGACAAGTCTGCAGTGAAGATCTGTACCCTGCCAATAGGACGGTTCACCTGTAGAAGAAACGCATACCACAGAACATCAGACTAGTCAACACAAGACAACTCAGGACCTATAAAAGTTAGACTTCTTTTCTTTGAAGTTGCATGCAACATTTTACATGACTTGGAACTTAGGATATTATTCACAATAGCTAAATGTGGTATAAGTAATGGAATATTATTCAGCTTAAAAAGAAAGGAAATTCTCACATGTTACAACATGGACAGACCTGGAGGACATTATGTTATGTGAAATAAATCAGTGACAAAAAGACAAATACCGTATGTATATAAGGTACTTAGAGTAGTGAAAATCATAGAGGAAAAAGTAGAATGGTAGTTGCCAAGCAATGAGAGGAGGGGAGAATGGAGAGTTAATGCTTAATGGGTACAGAGTTTCAGTTTTAACAGATGAAAAGAGGCCTAGAGATGGATGATGGTAACGAATGCAAACATTATGAATGCATTTAATATCTTTAATATGCATTTAATATCTGAACTTTATGTTTAAAAATGATTTACCTATTTTATCTATATTTCACTACAATAAAAAAATTGGAGGAAAAAAGATTAAGTCTGACATAAAAGCTTACTTAATAAACAAATTATGGATCCCACAAAAATTTTTTAAAAATCACTTTATGAATATCGTAATTTCAAAGTTGGTAGGCCAAGTGAAATATAAACTGGGTTTCTGCTATTACCACATGGTGGCGCCATGTTAGCTGCTACACTAAAAAAGAATTTTTAACTAGCAAATGGTTGACATGAAAACGTCTTTGGGTAACTGGGATTCCTCCCGTATGTGAAGAAATATTTTTAATATTTACTACCATAGTTTGAAATCTTTTTAATAGACTACAGCAATGTCACTCGTATTTATTCAGTACTGGTGCTAGTACTAAAAAACTACAGTGAAAATCTGGTGATAAAACATAGAGGTCAAACAGCCTCTGTAACACTGAAGGTGTTAGCATTTTCCAAATGCTAGCAACAATGCTGAAGAAAAAAAAAAAAAAAAACATTCCACAACACAAATGCTGATTTGGGCACTATGAGAATGAGTCTCCCCTACCTGGTATTGGCGGCAACAGTCAAACCGTGCATCATCAAAAACCCATCCCATACATAAAAATTGGCTTTTCAGGAATTTTGTGATTTTGACAAATCACTTCACTTGCAAGATTAGTGTGAGAATAAGAAATACATGTAAAAAGAAAAAGAAATACATGTAAAAAGACTACAGAGTCTACCAACCTCTTAAAACATGGCAGATAGTATAATTTTCTTTCTTTTAATATCCATTTTATTATTTGTCACATAAAATATTCTAGAATATCACATCCATTCAATCTAAAATCACTATGACTGGGGCGCCTGGGTGGCTCAGTGGGTTAAAGCCTCTGCCTTAGGCTCAGGTCATGATCTCAGGATCCTGGGATCGAGCCCCGCATCAGGCTCTCGGCTCAGCAGGGAGCTTCCTCTCTGCCTGCCTCTCTGCCTACTTGTGATCTCTCTCTCTGTCAAATAAATAAATAAAATCTTAAAAAACCATAGTAATAAAATATGACTGGGGCACCTGGGTGGCTCAACTAAGCATCCATGAGCTCAGGGCCATGAGTTCAACCCTCGCATTGGGCTCAAAAATATAAAATACAAAACAAAATGAAGGGGTGCCTGGGTGGCTCAGTGGGTTAAAGCCTCTGCCTCTGGCTCAGGTCACGATCCCAGAGTCCTGGGATTGAGCCCCGCATCGGGCTCTCTGCTCGTCGGGGAGCCTGCTTCCTCCTCTCTCTCTCTCTCTGCGCCTACTTGTGATCTCTGTCAATAAATAAATAAAATCTTTTAAAAACAAAAACAAAATGAAATCACCATGATTAACAAGTTTTTTCCATCCTCTAAATTCCCAAAAGGTTTCACTTCTAACATTTTAGTTTTTGCCTCTTAACAATATTATAAAATCTCCAATCTGTCTGCAGAAGTATATTGTTCTCAAACCCGTTCTTGATAACACCTTACAAGGATGTAACTCTGCCAGATCCTCTTTCCAGATACTTCAAAATACAGGCAAAAACTGTAGACTCTTGAGGGTGCCTGGGTGGCTCAGATAGTTAAGGGTCTGCATTTGGTTCAGGTCATAATCCCAGAGTCCTGGAAGCGAACCCTGTCGGGCTCCCAGCTCAGTGGGGAGCCTGCTTCTGCTGCTTTCCCTGTTTGTGCTGTCTCACTCTCCCTGCCCTAATAAATAAATAAAATCTTTTAAAAAAAAAACCACACACACAAAACCGGTAAACTTTCTGTTAATGGAGGAATACTCCTACCACATGCAAATGGAAGTCACAATCCTGAGGAAAGCAAACTCTAAGGGGACAGAAAGTAAGGACTGACTCAATCACCTCAGACTGCAGGTCCTACACACAGGGCATTAGAACACAGATAACCTGTTTCAAGGTATCTTTACCTGACCTCCCTCCCATGAAAGTTTCATTCTACTCCTTTTCTTTCTATAAAAAAATATATTTCTATCATTCTTTCTTAACATCTGATCTAACCTGTTATTAATCCCAAATAAGTTTCTTGCCTAACATATAAACAAACAAACAAAACACACAGTTAAGAATATAGATACATAAACAGTTAAATGCTCACTCTAGATCAGGGATTAACAAACTTTTCCTAGAAAAGGCCAGACAGTAAATAGTGTGGGTTCTGCAGGCTACAGATTTCTGGTGTGTGTAGCTCAATTCTGTCACTGTAGCATAAAAGAAGCAAAATAAATAAGATGGATGAATGTCAAAACTTCATTTATGGACACTAATATTTGAATTTCATGTAATCTTCACGTCCCTGGAAATATTCTTCTCATTTTTATTTTTACCCCAACCACAGTAAGCCAGATTTGGTCCACAGACTATAGTTTGCTAACCCTTGTTCTAAAAGTTTTTCCTGGAAACGTTATTTGTTTGTTTTTAAAAAGGCGTGGAAGGGGTATGGAGAGGAAAGAAGTTGGCTTCTAAATTCTGTGATTTAGATCAATTCCAGGAAGCTGTTCTCTCAAGAGCTTCCTATGCTTGACGGGCTACTCTGAAATACCTCCCTTGCTGTTATCTGACACCTATTACTGTGAGAACCAGATTCTTTTCCCCTTTTTGAGGCCTAACTACACTTAGAACTCCGTGCACTATGTTATATCTCCATGCACAATAACTCCATTTAACTCTCAGTATACCACCATCATTTAGACCCAATTTTAAGTTTTGAATATATTTTCTTCAGCAGTTTTATCTATAAGGATGATTATTTTATGAATTTTATTCTTTCTTCGAGGTCTTCTGAAGATCAAAAAGAAAATTCACTTAAAAAAGAGAGAAAGAAGGAAAGGAAAAAAACCTTCCTCACTCTATCCTGCAACTACCAAAAATATCCACTAAACCCTTTTAAAAAATCTAAGCTACATTATGGAATTTTAGTGTTCTTAATTACCTGTATCTCATAACATTTTACTATTTCATCGTTATTCATAGTTACTAATTAGTGTTTTCCACCATTACCAAAAAAGACTAAACTAACAAAACAGAAAAATAATGGTATCACAAAAGCTTATGCATGCAACAGTGAAACAGTGACACTTTAGTAGTTTCTCTATTGCATTGCCCAAAGTATTAAATAACCTTTCTAGAAAGCATGAAAGATTAGGGATAACATCTTTATAGTATGCTTTTAGTAGGGTTGCTTTATTGAGGAAATAAAAATCTAGGACACCTGCTTAAATTTGAATTTCGGATTTTTTTTTTTTTTAAGTTTTTTTAGTTTAAGTATGTCCCATGGAATACTTGGGATACACTTGATCACACTAGACTCTAAAGATGGTGGTGAAATTGATCCGTATGTGAAACCTCAGACTCTAAGACTTCAGAAACCCAAATATTAATGGGTACACTAACAATGAATTTCTATTGACAAAAAAGAAATATGGTATTCTTATTCAGGAATGACATCACCACAAATACTCTACAATAAGAACCTGGGCAGTCTCACGTTGTTAACAGAGCTAATAGTATTCTTTCATGTTTTCTGATGTTTGAACACTACAACTCACTTAATAAAACTCAGGTTTTTAAAAGAGTGGTTTTAGTAAATACTTACTAAAATGTCTGATAAATTTGTTCATTATTCCTACATTTTTACTTCTGTATATTATTCATAAAAATGATTTAAAACATTAAAAAATACAAAGGGTCCACTGGACCCAGATGATAAATGGTGATGGCTCTTATTAGGCACATCAGGGGTTAGGTACACCTAACATGAATTCTCCTGACCTTGGGAAACCTAATCATACTGGTTACCTAAAATATCTTTAGTATCAGACATTACCAAGAAGACTTACCATGTGTATTAGTCATACTATCTCAGGGCTATTTATAATTTTTTATCATGCATCTTGAATCCCCTTCAAACTGTAAGATGTTGCTTGTGCAGACTCTAATCCAGTCCCTTCTATAAGAAGACTTTCCAAGGCAAAAGAAAAAGTTATCAACACACAACTGACTTTATATAAACTGTAGACAATGTGTGAGGAATGGTGCTCTGGAACTTTTTCTTATCTTCTTTCAAGTTCACACCTCTACCTAGAGCAACTGTGCTTGTGCTTCCAATCTTCTTCATGAACAGAGCAGGAAGACAGCACTCTATAACAGGGTCTCTCCTGGAGAACAGAGTCTCCTGCAGTCTTTTCTCACCTTTATATGTTTGTAAGGCGGCGGTTTCTTGTCATTCTTTCGGTCTTCCTGGAGCTGTCTTAGCTCTTTCTGGGCCTTTAACTCCTCAAACCTTGCTGCAGCTTCCTGAAGAGCTAAGAAAACACACAGCACAAGTCACTTAATCTTGGGTGGAGTAGTTTGTCTTTTTTCCCCCTTTAAAGTTGGGGAAAAAATCCATGCTTTAGACAATAAAGTCAGCCAGCACTGGACCGCCTGGGTGGCTCAGTCAGTTAAGTGTCTGCCTCCAGCTCAGGTCATGATCTCAGGGTCCTGGGATCAAGCCCCGCACTGGGCTCTTTGCTCAGCAGGGAGCCTACTTCTCCCTCAACACCCTTCCCCGACTTGTGCTCGCTCGCTAATTACCAAAAAAAAAAAAAAAAAAAAAAAATCAGGCAGCATTATATGGAAAACTAAGAAGTACATATGACTGCTATTTTCAAGTTAATTTATAGTCCCCAGGGTATTCAGATATAGTATTAAGACAAAACACAATCTACTACTACACGGCACAATAAAGACTACCACCTTCAGAGGAAAATTTAAAACAAAAACAAATCTAGCTAAACGATTTGAAAAAGCCCACAAATAACATTTCCTAATGACAATGAAACTGTATCTGCTCAGCTAAGTCACTGTAGTTCATTAAGCTTAATTCTCTCCTCAGTTCTGAACCTCCTGTCTCTAGAAACATTCGGTCTTCTAGGTGCCAAGTAACATGCCGCGCTCGTCTGGAAGAATTCAGAGTTGAAGTTTCCCTCTCCTTCTTGCCTAATTCTCTAAAGAGAACCTGTTCTATTCCTCTCCTAAGATTCATTCTGTAAATATCAACTATTAGCTGTAATGATACACAGATCTTCATAGCTGATTTATATTCAAGTCCTGTACTTTCATATGCTTAAAAGACTGTAATATCTTAGAAGTCCAACAAAATCTTAAGATTCTCATTCTTTCCCACTTATAACAAATTTTTCATTCATTCTTTCAAAAATTAATTCCTTGTAACCTAGATTAAAAACTCTCAAAAGAACTCTAATTCTTCCCTCCTTTCCTCTCTGTAGCTTTCCCCATATTCTGTCAATTCTTTAAAGAAAACATCTCCTTTGGTCCATATCCCCTTTTCTCCATTTCCCTGCTAAACATCTAACAGAGCTTTTGTTGCCTGGAATCCTCTAAATTTTTTGTTCGTTGTTTTTGTTTTTTAAATTATCACTCCTTTCTTCATTCTATTATTCAGAATGTCCTGACTAGTCTACTTAATGTCTATTCAAGTACCCATCATCCTCTCCACCCCAGGGACACTTCACTGTGACAAGATTTTCTCTGCCTGGAACTACCAAAACAGTCACCTCACAGACATCCCTGGCCACAGCCTCTCATCTTCCACATTTCCCAAACTCAAAGATTTCTAAAAACTCTGCTCTGACCATGTAACTTACCTACCACCTTTTCTGGCTAACAGCCCTGTGTTCCCCCAACCCCACCTTAAGCTATAACACATAGCTAGAGGTCATTCACTCAACATGTTAGATTTAATATATGTTTTCCCATGCGCTGTTTTCTTGTTAACATTTTCATTTGTTTATTTCTTCACTTTCAGTGTGAGTGAAGAGTTAGGATTCTGGAGCCTGATTGCTAGAATTTGAAACTTTCCTCTTCACTTACTGGCCCTGGCACCTTGGGCAAGGATTTAAATTTTATGTGCCTCAGCTTCCTCATCTGTAAGGTAAGGATAAAGACATCTAACTTAAACTGTTGTCACAAGGACTTAAAGCAGAAAACTAAACAGGGCCTGGCAAACAACAAATGATAACGATTATTAAGGTTCACTCTTCAAAGTCTCAAGGGAAAAAACCAACCCATGACTGCCTCACAGTTATGCTTCCTCTTGGTCTATTCCCATAGCATAGCATGCACAGTTCTGCCACAACACACTATGAGTAACATTTTGACTGCTTTCATCTGTATCCAATTCCCCCATAAAAACACGTTATGTATTCCTTGAAGGCAGAGGCACCCAGCCAGCCTAGGGTTGAGGCATAGAAAGAACAGAATCCCAGAGCTTCAGCAGGGAGCCTGCTTCTCCCTTTGCCTGCCACTCCCCCTGCTTGTGCTCTCTCTCTCTCTCTTTGACAAATAAAAAAATAAACTCTTTAAAACAAAACAAAAAGATGTTGAGAAACCAACTGGTGAGACAAAAACCTCCCTAAAGGAAATTCCTGCTATATAAAGAAAGGCAAGGCTAAAAAATAATTATGCAGATCAACTTTCCTGTAAAATCTTATAGCTGCCCCAGAGAGAACACAGCTGCTAATGGAACATATGTGAATTCTAACACACAACAGAATAGATACGTGGGCAACAGAGGTCTGTGTTGGCCTGCGAAACAAAAGAATAAAGTTACCTTTTTTATATGTCCCATCCACTCCTTTGCCCATCTTATCCTTGCTGCTCACATCCCCCTCCATATAGGGAAAGACTCGGGCCTGATGTGTCCACAGATAGTCATTAGACCCAAAGAAGAGCACAGGGAACTCGCCCACATCATGTCTCATCTTATCGATATTGGAAGGTACAGCGCGAGGATGGCAGATCTCAGCTGGCCACCACCTGGGAAAGGTGAAAGTAAGGAAAGAAATCTTTAGAAGGCTCTTAAGACACTAGGAAAATGACCTATCTCTTAGGACATGAATAAGGAATGGTCCAACCTAGTGCACTTTTACAATCTAACTAGAGAACAATGAGTAATATATGTTGAAAACCTGAATGGCCACCCTCACAGATGTGCTCACATAGACACTTTTTAGACCCAGTTACTTTAAGGAAATTATAAAGGAAATAATAATTTAACAGTAAATAATAATTATCTCATATAAGATAGAAACAAAGCTTTGACTATAATGTTCACTTAAGTATTATCTATAAGAATGAAAACCTGGAAACAATCTAAATGCTCAACATTTAGGGAATGATAAAGTTACTACAGAATATGATACAATGAAATACAATTTGGCCTTTTTTTTTTTTAATTGGACAGAGAGAGAGAGAGAGAGAGAGAGAGAGAGAGAGAGATCACAAGTAGGCAGAGCAGCAGGCAGAGAGAGGGGGGAAGCAGGCTCCCCTCTGAGCAGGGAGCCCGATGCAGGGCTTGATCCCAGGACCCTGAGATCATGATCTGAGTCGAAGGCAGAGGCTCAACCCACTGAGCCACCTGGGTGCCCCTCAATTTGGCCTTTAAAAAGTAAAAGTTTCATTAATTGTGAAGGGTATAGAAAAATGACATCCCCCCTCCCAAAGACACCAAGAAATGCCTCTGAAAATAAAATAAAAAGCATGCAAATTTATGCTTTATCACTTCAGAAAGACAACTTGGCATTAGCTAGTTAAGCTGGAAACCCCTATTCCTAGAAAAACTGTGCGTGTACACTAAGGAAGATTGACAAAATGCTCATAGTCCAAAGAGGAGAATGGATAAAGGAACTGCACTATATTTTAAGACTATATCAAAAAGAAATGTAGAACAGCAAAGTATGAACTAGAGTACTGCACTACTACAAATCTCCGGAGCATAATAGTAAATGAGAAAAACAAGCTGCAGGAAAATACAGCAAGAATTTCTTTACGAAAAGGTCTACAACATGCAGAACAAAACATTATACATGTGGTAAACCATTACAGCAAGGCAAAGGAATAAAAAAACACAAAATGCAGTATAGTGGTTACCTCTAGGGGTGGGGAGAGACTGGATTCAGTAAAGAGTCATGGAGGGAACCTCAAAAGTACCAGCAATATGATATTTCTTTAAAATGGGAGGTACCATACACAGATGTTCCTTTCTAATCTTTTTAAATCATGCATGTTATGATATTCTTTTATATATTCTATGTTCAATAAAAATTTTAAAAAGGAAAAGATAAAAACTGAGCATAAATATAAGGCCAATTATTTTGAGGGTACATGCATTGGTGTGTCTCCAAATAAATATGCCAAACTGTTAGCAATCTATCTTCCTTGTTTATTATGGGTTTAATTTCATTAATGAATTTTCTACAGAGAATATGTATTATTCCCATATTTACAAAACATAAAAATGAGGTCTTTTTCTTATAATGGAAAATTAATGGGCAGAGAGGTTGACCTTGCTTAATAAGAAAAATTATTTAAAAAAGAAAGAAAGAAAGGAAAGAAAAAGAGTTAAGCACTGTATCTGGATCCAAAGAAACAGAAGATGGGATGGTAAAAGAAATCAGTGCCAGTCTCCTTCATGCTCACTCACCTGTATCGTCCAACTTTTACCCAGACAATTTCCCTGTAATGTGGCTTTTTGCCTGCCTTACAGTCATTGCAATACCAGTTTCCTTCAGGGATATCAATGTTCAGGCACTCCCGATGAAAAGCAGCAGGGCAAGAATCACAGCACAAAAGGCTGCCTCCTGTGGGAATCAAAAAAATGTGGCACTCAGAATCACAAGGCAGCACACAATGACCCAGATGAAACGGCTTTTGCTCCTAACCAATTATTTATCGCCCAGCGAAGGGCTTAGTAATTTAATTAGTTATTCACAAAGACTTTTCTTCATGAGCACTCCGCCCCTCTCCAATATTCCTGTGAACCACAACCTTGAGGGTTTGTTATATTCACAGCAAATAAACATGAGATCCCACTGGCAAAATTAGGTTAGGGCAGTGGTCAGAAGTCAACTTCCCAAAGTCAAATATGTGCATAATACACATTTCTTTCTCTTCACTAAAAGACAATACACTAAATTTTCCACAACATACAGTAAATAATCAAATCTATCTGAAAACTAAACAAATGAAAAAATGGCACAGTAATGTTTGACACTGAAGACAACCCTGTATGGTCACTTCCTTCCCCCTTTTAAAATGACTAACTCTTTAATCTTTTTTATGTTTTGCACTCTGATACCTATGGGCTCTTTTCAGATTATCATTTATGAACGCTCTAACCTAACACATATATTAAAAGGACACTATTACATTAAGGTGTAATTATCAAAATGTTAGAACAAGAGATTATAGCTACATGTTTCTTTGTAATACAAAAGTAAGATCTAGCAATAACAATGATTGCAAGATACTTTAAGATATCTAAACTGAAATTATCTGTGATTTTCAATGGTGACAAAAATTACAGGTACTAATGTGGTTTGTTGCCTAAACTTCAGTTAAAGTTCTCCCCCTCCATGGAGGTTTTCAGACACCAGGGTAATTAAATACATTGCAATGACAATGAATTTTCACTTGAAGATTTTTCAGAGTGACTCAATTTATTTATCTGAAGATGAAACCCATGGTTGCAGACTATAAAAAATTTCATATCAAGATGATTCATATTTAAGGAATATAATAAATACCCTATTATCTTATGCCAGAAATGAGCATGTTTCAAAGTCTTAGCAAAGTGTATGTCTACATCCATCTGGGTTTTACTATGCCCATTTTGCCTCATAATATCTTATAAAAAATTTAACATTTTGTGACCCCATCCTAACCATGCTAACTTTTTTCCTTTTCTTAATCATCTGAAGCAGGCTCTTAAAATAAGCTTTGGGGTGTTTATTTTTTGGGGGCCAGGACTGTGTGCTTATGACCCAACTCCTTTTCAGTTACAGAAGCTTTTCTCTTATCTCTGCTGTATATTGTAGCTTGATCCAGTGATATTTGGAAAAAAGACTTTTGCTACAATTTTGAAGAACTTGTTTACTCAATACATATAACCTGTACTCTCTGCTCTGAAACTCATATTTAGCTATTCCCGGGCATTTTGTAGCATGAGTTGAACAATCTTAGCATGGGATGTAAGAATGATGCAGAGTCCATAATTTATCTGACCCAGTAATATACCTTCTAGAACATCTCCTATTTATGCTTAGTTATTGCAGTTGAGTCACAATCTAATTAACAGTATAGTCTGCAAACTATATGGACTTGGAAGAAAAATCTCCCTTTTGCTAAGTTGGCTTTCATTATACACTAGAAATATTTCATGTACAAAAAAGGCCTTTGCACTAGGCCTTAAAAGGAGATCAGACAGCATGAAAAGAAATCTGCACATAAGAATACCCACTGAAGAAAGGCAAAGGACAGAGCTGAGGGGAAAGAGTGGCAAACAGTTTTGCAGGGAAGGACATATGATATGAGCTGAGAGAGAATATGAGAAAAGAAATCAACAGGATTTATCTGCATAGATGGATGGGAGGTAGGCAGAAGAGTTTATCTGGTGGCATATACATATATATATGAATATATATATATATATATATGAGTATATATATATATGAATATATATTAAAAGCCTAACACTATTCTAAAGGAGAACTATGTTTTAAGTTGAAGGGAAAAAAATATCAATTTTTCTTCATCCACTTTAGAAGAACTTTTAGAAATTAATATCCCTAAGAGTGAAAAAACATTTTATAGACATTCATAAATTCCTTCACTTTCCTTTTGTTCCATCCCTTTAAATTCATGACAAAATGATTTAACAAAAAAGAAACACAACTTTTTTATATAATACCACCTTCTAGAACTGTATACAACTATCTTAAGTAGTATCACTTAAAATTAAGCAATGGCTTTTTTTCTGATGGTGGGACTTGGGATGATTTATGATTAATTAATCATTTCCTCCATTTTTTATCTTTCCTTTCTCTCCTTCCAGATTTATTAAGATATAACTGATTTATAACATTGTGTAAGGTTAAAGTGTACAACAGAATGACTAGATATATGTATATACTGCGAAATGATTGCTGAAATAAGCTTAGTTAGAACATTCAACACCTTGCATACTTAAAATTTTTTTCATTTTGGTGGTAGTGAGAATTTTTAAGATCTACTCTCTTTAGCAGCTTGCAAATATACAATACAGTACTGTTAACTACAGTTACCATGCTGTACATTAAATCCCCTAAACTTGCCCATCTTCTAACTGGAAGTTTGCACTGTTTGATCATATTCCCCCATTTTTCAAGGACAATTTTATTTCCTTCCCCTTGTCTTTTCTTTATTGTATCATTTGTTTATTATTATTATTTTTTAGGATCTATTTCTTTGAGAGAATGTGTGCACACACATGCATGCGCCCAAAAGCTGGGGAGAGGGTAGTGGGCACGGTGAGAGAGAAGTTCAAGCTGACTCCACGCTAAGCACTGAGCCCAAGGCAGGGCTCAATCCCACTGCCCTAAGATCACGACATGAGCAAAAACCAATAGCGAGATGCTCAACCGACTGTGCCACCCAGACGCCCTTCATTTGTTCATCATTTTAATAAAAATAAAACCCCTCTCTATTTGGGGAAAAAACCCAAGTTTAAACGTTCTGTTATCATTAATTCAGAACATTACTTCCCAATATTTCTCTAGTAGCAAAGTGAAGAAAATTATTTTTGTTGCAGTTAGAATACTGTATTAATCTCTTTTTAGACTATTCATACATTAAGCAGTCATGTCTTACCTTCTGAGCATACGAAACACCAGCTAACATTAACATGCTCATGATTTCGGCAGCCCCGTCTAGGTGTGAAGTGATTAGGGCAGATGATACTGTTAGAAGCAAGAATCTTGGACCCGGCAGCCAGGCAAAAGTCATTGGCATGGTATGCCACAGGGCAGCGAACACAGCGCATCAGACGACCTAAAATTAGGAGAAGCAGGAAAACCAGGAGTAAAAGAGAAACAAAGAGATTAAACATAAAAGCAACGTGAGTTATTGAAATGTCTTTGTAAGCACTGAAAAAATGTCACTAGTAGAAGGAAGCACTACTAGGACAAGGGATCGTAAAACACACAACTCACTATGAAAAAGCTCAGATGGGAGCTATGTGATAAGCTGCCACAAGGCATCCGATCTCACAACTGTTAAGTGAGCCTACCTCACCAAAGAAAGCCCTATTCAATCCATTGCCCTGACTCCTAGGAAACCTGGCATCAGCCTCAAACTAAATACGGGAGATGTCACAACCTGAATAAAAAGACCAGCTAGGAGAAAGACTATGCTTGCTTTCAATGCCTGGTACTGTATGATTCTTAAAGCCTGAACTTTTAGGTGAATGAACCTTTTCAACCCTTCCAAATAAAGTATGACCTCTCATATACAGCACCTACTAAAAACCATTACCAAACCACCTAAATACAAACTACAATAGCAATTGAAAAGGGGAAGATAAGCTGATGGTTAAACTGTAATTTTGATCAAGCAAGTGAAATCACTGTACTTAAGACTGATGAGATCTACAGGCTCAGGAACTCATATTACAAAAGGTACTGCCAGTCTAATTAGAAGAAAAATCAAAACACTAGTAATTTTCCTGTTTGATCCCCTATGGGAGAAGCAGGGGCTCTTTGAGGATATAAGCATTTAACAACAGACACACAATATTTGGGTTAGGAAAAATTAGTAAGAGATCCCATTATTACTAAACAGAAATGTCTGTTTTCCCAATTGAGAACAGACTTAAAAGCTTAACTTTGCCTATTATAACCACAGGCACTTTTGGTAACCTCAGCTCTATAAAGCAGGAAAGAGGTTTCAGAATAGAAGTTTCCAATTTAAAAAACAAAACAAATTAACACAAAACAAAAACCTCAATTCTGCCCTAAATTTATGCATGAATAATATTACACCTGACAACCACAGATATAAAGGGTCCACAGGAAAAGAAAAGTACTTTAGTCTAATGGAGTAGAGAGAGGGAGACTTACAGCAGAACACTTTCTTAAACTAAACAACACATGAAATCCAAGTATTTGAAACCACCACATAACAATAGGGCTCCAAAGAATACAATGTGGGAACTGCTGGATTAGTCCATTATTTTCCCCTCTCTCACATAAAATACTGGTACTCTGACAAAAGCTAGAGAGGCCATGAAGAGACATGCCACACTGCATCTGGAAATACATGCTATCAATGAAACCAAGGTTCTGTAATTAGATCAGTTCATGTAATAAACACATACCTTTAGATGCAGAAACACTGGCTGGATTAGCAGCATGACAGGTTATACAGATGTGGAGGGAGCACCGGAAGCCCTTGTTCTGCATGACAGTGGGTGGATACTTCTGGACACATTCTTCATGGTAAAACTTTCCACACAAGGGCAAAAGGCACCTTTTAACATCTTCCCCACTCTGCTTACAAACAAAACAGGTATGGATTCCTGGTAAACAAAGGAAGGTAATAAATTAACACCAATTCAAGAATTCATCCAATGCTAAACCATTTAGACGAAAAGTTTATTAAGTACACAATTCTGTACCAAGTTCCAATATGGAATTCCATGCAATTCTCCAACACCGGCTGTGTGTCTTACAATTCAACTAAATTCTGAAACTATATACAAGGTAACATCATATCCCACAGGTTAAGGACTCAATTGGGCAAGATGGCCTTTGCCCCTAACTTCAGATGCCAATCTCAAGTTCAGGTTGTCACCTATACTTCTGACTGGCTATAAATCAGAGGTTCCTATAACCTGCACTTCCTTGGGTTTGATTAATTTGCTGGAACGGCTCAAAGAACTCAGAGAAACATTTTATTTACCGGATCACCAGTTTATCATGAAAAGATAATACTCAGGAATAGCTAGATGGAAGAGATGCAGAGGGCAAGGTATGAGGAAAGGGTGGGGAGCTTTCATTCCCTCTCCAAAAGCAACACTTTATTCTGAATCTCCACACACCCACCAATCCAGAAGCTCTCTGAAACCCATTCTTCTGGGTTCTGAGACTTCAGTGCATAGGCTGATTAAACCATTGGCCACTGGGAACTGACTCAACCTCCAGCCTCTGCCGCCCCCATTTCCCTAGAGATTAGGGGGAGAGGAGTGAAAGTTCTAGCCCTGTACTCAGAAGGTTGGCTCTCTTGGCAATCAAGCCCCCATCCTGAGGTGTGTCTTTTATTAACATAGTCAAACACACACAAAGAACATCTTGGTAACTCTCACCGCATAGGAGAGACCAAGGTTTTGGGAGCTCTGTGCCACAAGCTAAAGACCAAAATACGTATTTCTTATTATAAATCACAATATCACAATAAAGAACTTTGTAACAGACTAATTGGGCTGACAAGAACCTACCAAACAAAGTTAAGATCATTATTAAGTGAGAAACTCTTGACAATATATGCTTGCTGATATGATGCAATAGGAAGAACACATTACCTACAAAGCATTTCTGCCAAAAGAAAACTGATCTGAAATTAATCCAGCCTCTAGATCTAACTATAAATTTCCAGGAAATATGGAAGATAGGGCAACAAGTTAAAAGGACACCTGAAAGATGTAATAAACCAAATTTGCAATGCAGAAAATTTAGCAGGACAAATGACTGTCAAAACAAATAAACAACATTAAAAAACAGGATGGAGGTGTACTGTTGTAGATTAGAAGAAATTGAAGAGACATACCAAAAAATACAATAAAAGCAGTCTTATCTGGATCTTGATTAAAATACTGTAAAAAGACATCTTTGAGACATATGGAAAAATTGAAAATGGGACTGGGAAGTAGGTGACACACAGAAGTTACTATATAATCTTGCTACATATTAGATATATATATATTTTTTAAAGATTTTATTTATTTGACAGAGATCACAAGTAGGCAGAGAGACAGGCAGAGAGAGACAGAGGGAAGCAGGCTCCCCGCTGAGCAGAGAGCCCGATGTGGGGCTCAATCCCAGGACACTGGGATCATGACCCGAGCCGAAGGCAGAGGCTTTAACCCACCGAGCCACCCAGGCATCCCTAGATATATATTTTTAAGTTGTGTTAGATCTTTTGAAATATATGGGTAAAGCACCTGGTATTATATAAGACTGATGACTCAAAGAGCTGTACCCCTGAAACAAATATATTAAAAGAAATATATGGGTAGACAGAGGCAGAAAACTGTTAACTACTGAAGCTAAATGATGAATACATGGGATTACTTTATACTGTTCAACTTTTGTAAATGTCGGAGGATTTCTGTAATACAAAGTTTAAGAAAAGTGAAAAACAAAACAAAACAAAACAAACAATTACCTCTCTTTGAGAAGCCATACAAAGTAAGGGAAAGCCCAGGCTTGAGAGACAGACCTGAACATGAATCTTGCCTGTAACACTTGCTGGAAACAGGAATTCATTAAAATAACCCACCATAACTATAAACAGTAAGATAAGCCAGCTAATAGTGATTTTAAGAAAAAACTTTAATTATCCATTTGGAAAAAAGCAAACTTCTTACTGTCTGATGTCAATATTAAACTGGAATAACCTAAATTATGGTGTGGTCACTCCACATTAGAAAAATAGGGTGAGCCACAAGAAAAAAGAAATGACTCCCTTATTTTTACTCTATTCACCTAGGGTAAAATTTCCTACCCTCAAAAATAGTAGGGCACCTGGGTGGCTCAGTCGGTTAAACAACTGTCTTCGGCTCAGGTCATGATCCCGGGGTCCTGGGATTGAGTCCCACATCGGGCTTCACCTGCTCTGTGGGGAGCCTGCTTCTCCCTCTCCTTCTGCCTGCTACTCCTCATCTTGTGCTCTCTCTCTCTGTGTCAAATAAATAAGGTAAATAATCTTTAAAAAAAATTTTTTAAAGTTAAAATGATAGTAATAAATCTACCTCACATCATATAGAAAAATAAAGAACAGACCTTAGACATAAAGGTAAAACCTCAAACTATAAAATTTTCATTAGAAAACAAAGAAAAGCTTTATGACATTGGGTTATAAAAGATTTCAACATGACATCAAAGCACAAACTCTTTAAAAAAACAAGCTGATAAACATCATTTACAATTAAAAAACTGCTCTTCAAGGGACACCTGGGTGGCTCAGTCATTAAGCATCTGCCTTCAGCTCCAGTCATGATCCCAGGGTCCTGGGATCGATGCCAGCGTCAGGCTCCCTGCTCAGTGGGAAGCCTGCTTCTCTCTCTCCCACTCCCCCTGCTTGTGTTCCCTCTCTCATGGTCTCTGTCAAATAAATAAATAAAAATCTTAAAAAAATAAAATAAAAATAATAAACTGCTCTACAAAAGACATGATTAAGGAGAAAAAAAACAACAACAACAACCACCACCCACATACTGGTAGAATAATTTTCAAAGTATGTATCTGATAAATAACTAGTATCCAGAATATATATAATGAACTCTTAAAACTCAACAGTAAGAAAATAAACAACCTAATTTAAAAAAAGATTTGAACAGATACTTCATCAAGGAAGATGGCAAAAAAGCACATTAAAAAGAAGCACATCATTTGTCATTAGGAAAATGCACATTAAAACCACAATGAAGTACCACTACATATCTGTCCAAATGGCTAAAATTAAAAAGACTGACAATACCAAGTGTTGATGAAAATATGGAGAACTGAAACTCTCATCCATTACTGATGACAATGTAAAATGGTACACACACTCTGGAAAACAGTTTGGATGTTTCTTAAAACGTTAAACATATACCTACCATGCCTTCCACCCTTAGGTATTTAGAAGTAAAAAGAAAATGTGTCCGTACAAAGACATGAATGTTCATAGCAGCTTTATTAATAATACCCCAACCTGAAAACAACTCCAATGTATTATCAACAGATGAATGAGTAAACCAACTGTGACACATTTGTACAATGGAATTCTACTCAGCAATAAAAAGGAATGAACTCTCAACACGTTCAGCAATGTTGCTGAATCTGAAATTACCTATGCTGAGGGATGGTTTCGCAGGTGTATGTACACACACATATGTATCAGAACTTAACAAATTACACTTTGTGCACTTTACTGTACAACTCTCCCTCAATAAAGCTGTTTTAAGAAAGAAAATGAACTATTGATAAACACATTAACACAGATGAGTGTCAAAAACATTATGCTGAACCAGACAAAAAATCTACATACATTTTGTTCCACTTATGAAACTCTTTAAAAAAATAAATCTCATGTGTAATTATAGAAAGCACATCATTGCTTGCCTGAAATAGGATTGGGGTGGGGATGGGGGGGTAGTGAGGGGCGGAAGGATCAACTAGGACTAATTACAAGGGAACTTTCTGGAGCAATGGAAATGTTCTGAATCTTCATTGTGGTTATCCTTACATATGTGTTTATAAATTTTATCAAAACCTACCAAAACATACATTAAAACTAGTGCATTTTTTAATAGGTAAATTATACTTCAGTAAGGCTAATTCTTTAAAAAATACCTTTACCATAACTAGTTCAGAGAATATCACATTATAATAAAGATAAGACTAGCAGGGGTGCCTGGTGGATCAGTGGGTTAAGCCTCTGCCTTCAGCTCAGGTCATGATCTCAGGGTCCTGGAATCAAACCCCCCATCAGGCTCTCTGCTCAGCAGAGGACCTGCTTCCTCCTCCCCCTCTGCCTGCCTCTACTTGTGATCTCTGTCTGTCAAATAAATAAATAAAATCTTAAAAAAAAAAAAAAAAAGGATAAGACTAGCAAAGCTGGATTATCTGTACAAAAGGCAAGACTTCTCTAAGATTAGGATTAAGAGATATGCACACACCTAAAATTTTTTTCCCTAAATTTCATTTATAGGGCTGGATGGCACTATTTCCCATAATGATCAAAAGCCCACTGTACGGGAGGCAAAATAACCCCAGAACTATCTTGCCTTCTAGCTTTTGTTCCCACACTGCTAAAAGTAGTGGCAGAAAGAGGAGATAACTCAATATGACACAGCCACTGATTTACAGACCCAAATTAATTGTCTCTCGGTTCCCACAGGAGCTACTTTAAACCTACAACTCCACCCTTCAAGTTAGAAACCACCTTTTCCCCATCATTCTCACCAAACTAAGAAAAACTCTGGCTTACTCTCCAACTCTCCAACTCCAAGGTACATTCCTGTTTTATCTTTTTGTCTCTTCAAGATTATTCTCTCCAATCACTTAGCAACTACACTCCATTAATTATTCCCTCCTCTTGCAGGAATTTATTTCCCTATGTGGTTCTTAACATTCATCCTACAAACATTCAAGATGTTCTTCCTCTTGACCCTATAATATCCTCCCTTCAGCTACTACCCTCTTTTCCATGGATATCAAGCTTTTGTAAGAAGTAGCGTATACTGCTAACCATTTGCCCCTCAACTAGGTTTAGTGTGGAACACCTGTGTCACAAATATATTTCCCACTGCTATATATATTAGCCTCTTATCACCCCAAAACCTCCTTGGTCTCTTTGCCACATATGCCCCTGTTGATGATATCCTACTCTCCCTGGCTTCACAAACATTCTTTGACTAGCTCCTCCTCACCCTGCAGTGTTTTTTTTTTTTCATGTGGGCACCCCCTGAGTACTTTTGTTGGTCCTTTTCTCACTCTCCAGATGCTTTTTCCCTGGGCAGGTTCATGCACACTCATGGTTTTAATGACTCAGGAGTGTAACCGCTTTTAGCCCCCATTTTTCCCTACTACTTAACTGCTGTAGCATTCACATATAATGCTGAAGAAAGAACCATCTCCTTAGCGTAGCCTGCGAGGTACTTTACAGTTGGTTCCATCTGACCATTCTCAGTTTCTGAGCCAATCTATATAACTCTCAAGATTACATACATCTTTCCCCTGTACCCCTGGGGCTAATAATACATTACATGTTAATAAAAAAGTAAAAAATTTTAAAAAAATGTCTTTCCTTATTTTTGTAAATAGTTTTGTTCACATATGATATACACACAGAAAAGTATAGCATCCTAAGTGTACAGTTCACAAATAATCATAAAGAAAACATGCTTATGTAATCACTGTTCAGCTCAAGAAATATAAAACATCACCAGTAATCCAGAAACCCTCCTTGTAACTAACAATGCCTCTTCCCTAAAGTATCTTAAACTCTAAACACACTAACTTATGCCTCCTATTTCCCAAATAGTCTATACTTACATTACTGGATCTTCTTGTACTTCACCTCCCCACACCAATTTCCATGTCTCTTTTAAAGCCAAACTTAGCTATCTTCCTCTGTGGAAATGGCTCACCTTTGTTCACCTATCACTATAAATCTAGCTCTACTACAATCCTTTTGCACTATATTATACTATCATTTCATTATTCACTTGGTATTCTTTTCCACAGGCAAAGACCACACAGCACTTATCTGCGTCTGTCGCAACTAGCCCTGTATTGCTATAGAAAGTGTCTGCAATAAATGTTGGGAATTTTTCCTGAAGAACTTAAAACTCAAGCCATCTTCGGAAGAAAACCCCATCTATAACTACTTCACCTGTGCGACATTCATTGCAGATAAATTTTCCTCTCGGCATCTCAGTTAATCCAAGGCACTCCAGGTGGAAAGCCCCACAGCACTGAGCCTCACATAACAGCAGCTCACCCAGTTTCTCACAGTTCTGTTAAGAGAAAGAAAACAGGTATGTCTATAAAGGGTTTTTAAAGTCCCAAGCAGAAGGCCTTTGTGAAGAAAGATTAAGCAGGAGCTTTCCAGAAAGAAGAGAGCCCACCATTTATTCAGCCAATATTTAATGATTAATTCCTCCATGCCAGCTTCCACAAAGTCCCCAGCTCTCACGGTTCGTATATACTAAGGATTGAAAATAGAAGTAAACAAACAAACACAAAAGATATCAGATAATTATAAGCATTAAGTAGAGAATTCAAATAGCTACTTGGGATTGGGTCATCGGGAATGGCCTCTCAGATGCAGTTCTGAACTCCAAGTCAGTCACATGATCTGACAGAAAGACCAGGGAGACAAATACAGAAAGTCCACAGATAGGAAAAACTATGTTAGGTCTGAGAATCATAAGGGAAGTCAGTGGACCACAGTGAACAAAAGTTACACGTGGTAGAAGATAAGGTAAGAAAAAGGCAACAGCCTGATTGTGTGGTCTTACACATTATGCTACATTTTTAGATTTTATTCTAATTACAGAGGTGTGCCATTAGAGGGCTTTAACAAGAAAAGGCTAAAATCAGATATTCATTTAAAAACAGATTCCTCTGATTACTACATGGAAAATGAGTTCAAGAATGAGAAAGGTGAGAATAGCAGTAAAGAGACAATCAAGAAGGCTCCTGTAATAGTTCAAACAAGAGATACTGGTTAGCTAGACTTGGGTTCTAACAGTCCAAAAGGGCTCTAATCAAGGTTTAAACAATGTTTGAGATACATCTACAACCATCTCAGAGAGGTTGCCTTTCTGAGATGATCTCATCTAAGATAGGGTGTCATTTATGATAGGGCCTTAGGAAATAGAGATCTGGCTTTGTTGCTTTCAAAACATAGATTTATGAAAATTCTGCAAATTCCCAACATTTGTTACTTTCATCCCTCTAACATCCTGACTTGTTGCCCCACAGTGATTAGCAGGAAAATGCTAAAACTGAAAAAGAGTCTTATTGTGGAAGACAAGAAAGAAGAAGGCAACTAAGTAAGTCTAGTATCTTCAAGCACCTGAAGAAACAAAAGGTCTTGGCCATTTGACATCAAAGCTTGAATAAACAAATGAGTAGAGGAGAGCTTTGGGGAAAAAATGCCAGAGGCAGCCAGGGATTAAGAGCAGACAGACCCCAAGGTCTTAAACAACCTATAGTGTAAATTAAGTCTTAAAACTCTGGCTCTTCCATTATCCCCTAACTCACACATAAAAATTGACAAATGCCATAAATATTACCCACTTTATTTTGTACAATCACAGTGCCAGTGATACCAGCTTTTATGTACAATAAACAAATTTGCCCTCACCGTTTAAACAGGGAAACTTCAATTACAGTATATATCAAAGACAAGTTTAAAACATGTTATGGACTAACCCTTTAACTGGGATGACCAAGTAATTCATCTTTCAAACCCGTAACCATGTGAGTGAAAGGACATGATATTAATAAATTAAACAAGGACAACAGATTTAAACAAAAAGTGATCCAAACAATCCAGGACCACAAAGCAACTATCCTTTTAACCACATTTTGTTGATAATCTTTGTTGTTACACAATCTCTGAGGAATAACACTGTGTTTGGGTGCTGATCTGAGTATGATCAGCGTTCTTTATACAGTAATGAAAATGAAAAAACAAACTGAATGGAAATTCTGCTGTTCTACATATTCTAGGCTTGGGTTAACTTTATTTTTAGCTGTTTCAATAAAAAAAAAAAAGAAAAAGAAACCTAGTATCTTCAACTTTTTATAGGCCAGCTTTTAAGAATTTACAAAGGTAAATCAAGCCCATAAAAAAGAGAACACAATCAAAGCACCAATTTAACTGACTCTACTCCCAAGTCTGACAAAGTCTCTTTACAGAGAGGCAACACAACATAGTGGTTAAGACTCTAAACCCAGATTGCTTGAGCTTGAATCCTGGCTTTGCTGTGTGACTATAACCAAGTTATGTAACATCTCTCTGCTTCAGTTTGTCTGTAAAAATGAGGATAATAATGGCAATCTACTTTACAAGACTGTTATGACTAAATGACCTAGTATTTATAAAAGTTTAATTTGATAAGTTTTAAAAATTTATTTATTTGGGGTGGGGGGCACAGAGGGAGAGAGGGAGGGAGAAAATCTTAAGCTCACAACTCTGAGATCATGACCTGGGCCAAAATCAAGAGTCAGTTGCTTAACCCAGGTGCCCCCAGAATATTTATAAAGTGATGGAAACTCTTGAAACACAGTAAACACTGTATAAATACTTATTAAATAAATATAAAAAGGCAGCAGTAGATTCTCTGAAGTCACTATTTTAAAGAAAAAGAAATCTCAAAATGAAAATTTCCCTTACAACATTCCTTAGAAACCCAGAGATTCTCACACGATGAAACATACAGGAAAATGATTTTTAAGTAATCTGTGATTCCTTCTTCCATCTCAGACCTGCTCCATGGCATCTACTCATGGGTAACAAGGGCAGGTGTTTTACCAACACTAAATATTTATTTTCCTTTCTCTTTTCGTGAGAAGGGTAAGACTTAAATCCCAAAAGGGAAGTGACTCCACTGGAATCATCCAGGAAAAATGTTTATTCTAACATGACTGGGTTATCAAGAGATGGAGAGGGCTTTTCTTAAAAGACACACAAGCAATCCAAATGCAAGTGGGCAACATCCTTTACCTGACAAACGTTCTCCTTGAGTGCAGCTCCTCCGCCTCGTTCGCCCTGAAGCCTTTTAGATGCTGGCATCCCAGGATCATTCTCTACACCCTCCTCAACAGTCTCCTTGGGGCTTGCAGCTGTTCTGTGTGTCATCAGTTCTCCCTTGCAGAGAAAAAATAATGTCCCACATCTGTATTATAGATGTCTCCTCCATGTGACCCCCTCCCTCTGGGCTGCTATTTGTCTAGCCATTAAGCACTTACAGATGTTCAGCCAATCACGCGGGCGGACTGCATGCAATGTTAGTTCTAACCCTGCTGTGATTGGGCGGGTAGTGGGCGCCTCATGCCCTGCCACTAACTGCTCTGAGGCTGTTCCACTGGAACTTTTTGAGCTGTTCCATTTTAAGGTTTCACTAAGGGAGAGAAAACATTCTTAAGTTTATTTGATTACTTATTTGTCCTTCCAAGATCAGTGTTTCCTAAATAATGCCTCCCTTGGGCATTCAATTCAAATTATCCTGGAAAGAAACACTCCGTATAATAATGTGTAAAGCTGACCTCACTTGTTCTAATTCTCTTTTAACCTGAGTTGAAAAGCTAGAGACCGCATCAATGACTGCACTGATGCTCTACAAGGTAATGGTTTTAAATCTACCTTTGTTTCCTTAAAGCAAATGTTTATAAACATTAGTCTAAAATTAAGCAGTTGATGGTTTCAAGAAATAAGCAAATGAGTTTCCCTCTAATTGCAGCAGTCTCAACTTGTAAAGGGCAATATCTAAGTTCATTCAGATCATATGGTTACTTGGTATTGTGCTCTGCTTATTTAGAAAAAGCTTACTTCATGATGAAAGCTATAAAATTCATCAGATACCTAGAGCATAGGATGTGGTCTATTAAAAAGATCGTATCCATAGTTGCCATATATGTCTTCTTACAGCTGTTAATTAGCTGTTTCAATAGAACATGATTCTTAAGAAAACTCAGGGAAGAAGGGTGTGGCCTCTACTGTGAAAAGTAGATTTTCTTTGGAAGGTCAAAAGATGAGGAACTGAGTAATACCTCTGAGGTTGGAGTTTCTTTTGATGAATCATCATTTTTCATTTTTTTACAGTGCACCTTGGCTGTAGTATGCCTCTGTCGTTTTCGCTTCCTTGGTTTATCAAATATCTTGGTAGTGCCTAAGACAGAAAACAGGCGTTATCTGCTGGTTATTCACCCACATGTTCAAGAAATCCTATCCTCAACTTAAAGGACCTCAAAGAATTACAGAATGTTAGAGTAAAAAACCAATCATAAAATCCATTTAATTCCCCAACTTAGTAGATGAGGAAAAGGGCACAGAAGGGAGGAGACTTACCCATGACTATATAACTAGTTGGGAAAAGAACTACACATACATAAATTCTGTCTCATACCGATTAAATGGTAAAATGAGTAAGTAGGTTAAAGCAGTTTCATTTTACACGATGAAATGAAAGTCTTCATAGTTCCTCAAAGGACTTAAATATCCTATAGATGGGGAGGAAATACATTTAGTACTCAGGAAAAGACACTAAAACCTGACCTCCACAACTAAAGACAGTAAATTATATCACTATACAATGTAAGGATTAAGATGAAAAGCTGCAATACAAAAATCTGGCTTGGGGAAAGAGGAGACCTCCCACAAAACATTTAGTGGCTTAAAGGATATTCATGCTGTAGTACTAAAATCCTGAACATCCAACAATATAAAATAGATAATATATGATCGAAAAATTCCAGTCTCTCCCTCATTGTCTATTACACATATTTCAACTTTTTGTTATAGAAATAAAGAGGAATCTCAAGTGCTACTTCATAAAATGTTCCAGGATAATTAGGCTAGGTAAAAACATGAAGGCTAGACTTTGGAAAACCAGCTTGGTACTCTCTTTCTTGGGACTGCTTGATGGAGATGGAGAAGCTCTATCAAAGCTGCCAATCACCTATGACTAAAAGAAGAATTAATATGGTAGCAGAATAAAAGTTCAAAATTCTCAGGAGCTAAAACAGCTGATGAAATTTACAAAAGATAAAGTACAGGTTGTACATTTTATAAAACCTGAACTACAAAAATAGAAGAGCTGGTATTTTGAAAGTCTGTTTTTTTGTGTGTTTTTTTTTAAAAGATTTTATTTATTTATTTGATAGAGAGATCACAAGCAGGCAGAGAGGCAGGCAGAGAGAGAGAGGAGGAAGCAGGCTCCCTGCTGAGCAGAGAGCCCAATGCGGGGCTCGATCCCAGGACTCCGAGATCATGACCTGAGCCGAAGGCAGAGGCTTTAACCCACTGAGCCACCCAGGCGCCCCTGTTTGTTTTTTTTTTAAAAGCAAGCAAGCAAGCAAACCGGTGAATCTGTGAAATTATATATGAACACAAGGTTAACATAAGCTAATATACTACTAGATTTACTTACTAGAAAAGTTAATAATCTTGGGTTACATTTAAAGATGTGCATATTTACAGGGCACCTGGGTGGCTCAGTGGGTTAAAGCCTCTGCCTTTGGCTCAGGTCATGATCCCAAGGTCCTGGGATGGAGCTTGGTGGGGAGCCTGCTTCCCCTCACCCGCTCTGCCTGCCTCTATGCCTACTTGTGATCTCTTGTCAAATAAATAAATAAAATCTAAAAATATATATATATATCTCCAAAAAATGCTCATAAATAAATAAAGAAAGAAAGAAAGAAAGAAAGATGTGGGCATTTAAGGTGTGCCTGAGTGGGTCAGGCACTGATTGAGCATCTGCCTTCAGCTCAGGTCATGGTCCTGGGGTCCAGGGATTGAGCACAACATCAGGCTCCCTGGTCAACAGGTGGTCTGCTTCTCTCTCTTCCTCTGCCCCCTCTCCACCCCTTCTGCTCTTCTATCTCTCAAAAAATAGATATATAAAATCTTTTTTTTTTTTTTTAAAGTGCTCATTTAAGATCACATGTAGTACTGCCTGGGGGGCTAAGTAGATTAAGTGTCTGCCTTCAGCTCAGTGATGATCCTGGGGTCCTGATATGGAGCCCTGTGTCAGGCTCCCTGCTCAGCAGGGAGTCTGCTTCTCTCTTCCCGTCTGCCCCTACCCCTGCTTGTGTGCTCGCTCTCACACTCTCTCAAATAAATAAAGTCTTTTTTTTCCCTAAAACAATCACATGTAACATAACCTTCCCATGATACCCTTTGCTGGCAGACCACATCTGATGCTATATGCTGAAATTTGGGCTAATATCTCAGAAATGACACTAATCAATAAATTGCACTGGCAGATGAATGAATAAAGTGGTACAAAGAATTGGCATGGAAAATATCTGGGGTGGATAACAAGATGGTAGTGTGGCAATGAGTTTGGTCAGGTCTGGATTTAGTACCCCAACACTGCCACCTCTTTCACCTTGTTTTTCTATAATACAGGGATAATACGGATAATACCCTAACTCTCTGTAAAGCTTTAGATGGGTTAGATGTTAACAGTCCTAGAGCAACGGACTGAGCAAACAAAGAATCTGGTAGAGGAAATGCTTGAACTATGATATTATATCTATTACTGAATTACTTGGTAATTCTGCCTCTCTGCCCACTTGTGATCTCTGTCAAATAAGTAAGTATAATCTTTTTATTTATTTTTATTTTTTAAAAGATTTTATTTATTTGACAGAGAGAGATCACAAGTAAACAGAGAGGCAGGCAGAGAGAGAGAGAGAGAGGGAAGCAGGCTCCCTGATGAGCAGAGAGCCTGATGCAGGACTCAATCCCAGGACCCTGAGATCATGACCTGAGCTGAAGGCAGCGGCTTAACCCACTGAGCCACCCAGGCGCCCCAATAAATATAATCTTTAAAAAAGCAAAAAAATGCCAAGAAACGATTTCAGTTAGAGAATCACCTAATAAGAAAATTGAGTAGGAGATTTTTGTTTATTGTTCTTAACTTTTCTTTAGTCTAATATAATTCTAATTCCATGTAACTAATTTCAGCATGAAGCTCAAAATGACCATCCAATTTTCTAGTGTCATGCACTGTATTAGGAAGCATATTTGGGCAAGCAGGTTTTTGTTGTTGTTTTTTTTTAATCTTATTTTTATTTATTTCTAAGTAATCGTTACACCCAATGTGAGGCTCAAACTCAAGACCCTGAGATCAAGTCTCATGCTCTTCCAACTGAGCCAACCAGGTGCCCCTTGGGCAAACAAGTCTCAGAAGTCTCAAGACTATCTCACTGGTCTTGCTAACATATGTAACAACTTTTCTAGTTAGCTGACCAGGTGGTTCATAGTTATTTTGCATTACATTTTTTTAAGTTTCAAAAATACACACCTCCACCATACTCTTTAGAATGAGATGCAGCACGTGATTCATTAATGTCATTCTCCAAGTGACCGGCTTCATAACACTACAAATAAACAAAACGCAACAGATTTACAGAGGAACCGAAAATAAACCTTTTATATTATATGCCAAAAGCTGAACTATTATCACAAATACAGAAATCCTGGCTGTTTCTGGCAATTAAATAAACAGTATTAACAATAATGGGTTGAACAGAAACTACATGGGGAAAGACATCAAAAAACAAAAAATACAGCTCCAAAAGACTCCTACGAACACACACTCCTTTGGGGTTAACCAGAGACTCCCAATGTATCAAGCAGATAACAGAATGGTACTCTGATTCAAATAGTAGACAAAGAGAAAGGGTATATTCCCAGAGACCCAGCATCTCAGCTCTATTCCATACCACCCTGCATTTAAAATCTATCTTCTTAAAACTGCATTTATAGCCATTAGATTTTACAAAGACTTATTTACTTGATGAATTCTAAATATTAAAAAGCTCTGAATCAGTGCTCACTCCAGCAGCACATATACCAGAAAGCTCTGAATCATGGAATTATCTTTCTGATTTAATTGGCTATAGATTAATATAAATGAAAGCAAGATTAAATCTCAAAAGAAAACACTCAGGCATCAAGAGTAATTTCCTACACATTTCACTCCCCTATTAGTAATGCTTCTATGAATTAGTTTCAGTCCAATAAAATGTCTTCTACAATAAATATATTCTTCAGGAATGTTAAACAAAATTTAGTGGCCACAAAAAGTCAACAGATGTTATTCTTGCTGTAAAGTCCCCAAATTTTGCGACTGAAACAAGCTAAAATATAGTAGTGAATGTCCAAATGTTCACTGTATCGATTAATCAAATCATTAACTTGTGCATGTCAATTTTATCTCAACAAAACAGGTAAAAATATCATTCTCTAAACTGGCCCAAATGCTGATTTTCTTTAAATGTGTCATTACCTCAGACTGTAGCATTAATGCAACAGCTTTACATAATTCGCCTTGTATAATACTACTAAACTTATCACCTGATAGCAAATGTTATTTCCATGCTCAAAATATTGTGATGAATCGGTTTCCTTGTCCCTTACAAGTGGCTAAGATTTGAATAAGAAAAAGTTAGGAGAGAAAGCAGTGCAGAAGGAAACTATCACAGCCTCACCCGGACATGTCTCAGGAAATGGACTTTGAGAAGAATGAAAGAATTAAAGAATATAATGCAGACTTTTTAAATGAGGTATAAAAACACAAATAAACTGAGTTTTACAATTACATGCTAATCCAGCTGGGTGAATAACTCATAAAAGCAAAAACTAGGATCCTCAATATAGGATTAAATGACATAAGCCTGTTATAGCTAATGAAAGAAGTCCAAAAACTCTATTTTTTATCTGATTACAATCTGTATTTTTCCTATTAAAATTTTCGTTCTTTAAGGAAATCTGTGCATCCTAACAACTGAATTTCTAACACTTAAACCCTGAGTTACTCCTCACACATATGGGCAATAGGATGATTCCTAAAAATTATATCCAGGAAAATAACCTTCTATTTCCATCTACTTATTTAGTGATGCCTTCTTGGCCAATAAAAACCATGTCTGCAAACTCAAAAACTTAAGTTCAAATGTTTCTGCCTGGTTATAACTAAGCTGAGTCTTTTCTGAGGTGTTATGCAGACAGGGCAATGGGATAAGAGTAGGTTAGTGGCTCATAGAGAAAGAAGTAGAAAGCAGGTAAGAGGTTTTAATCCCAGAAAAGAAACAAACACACACTTAACTCAATCTTATAAGCTCTTTTTATTTTCATTTGAAAAGAACATCTAAAATGAACTGATACACATGTCCACACAAATGCAGAACAGCTTTCTCAATATAGGATCTCTTAGACCTAAGGAATATATTCTGCGATTCTCTTATTTCTATGTATGTATGCATCCATATTGCTAAGCATTACTAAAAGATTTGTTTTTAAAATCCCATATTTACATATGGTTTAATCATATTTTAGAATTGACTAAAATAACATACCTTTTTAGAAAGGCCAAGATCCCCTTTCTTGGGCATAAATCCAGGGTCTAAATCATTGGATTCGAGAAGTTTCTTAGTTGGTTTTCTCTGACGTTTACTTTCATAATTTCCTGAAATGTATGTATCTTTTCATTACATGACTTAGAAACTAGACATAAACTAATTTTTAAAAAATCTATATGCCACAGAAAAATGTTTTTTATGTTTTCCTCATCATGATCTGGTGAGGAGCAGGATATATCAGAATGTATTTATTTATTCTAAAATATTAGTTAACATAAAAAATAGGAAAACAATTCTCAATACAGACACAAACTAATCTGAAAATGTTCTTATGTCTCTGTGTGTGTGTATCATGAAAAGACTAAGGGGGAAATCAAAAGGGCAGAACTACCTTTATAATAATTAATTGGTAGTAAGGACAAAGGAGAAGTGAGGTGGAGTAGACCCTGAATTCCAGGCATGATAGAACCAGGATCAGAATTTTTATTCTGCTCCTAAATAAACAAAACACATTTACTCTGTAGGACTGTTCTTAAGAATTATATACAAGAGCCTAATAACAGAGTTTAGTACATGCTAAATTATGAAATAGTAACTATCTGTACTATTTTTAGTCTTTCTGATTCTGTCTTACTTGATTAATAAACATGACTGGGATACTCTTATTTTTTAAATAAAAGAAATATCATCACAAGCTATTGTTGGGAATATAAAAAAAGTTATATGCAAAATTTTCTTTGGGTGACTACAATGTTTGAGAGTCAGAAGGTAAATTAGAGACAGTATGTTTAGATTCAACTTACACCAGGTGACATGTATATAAAGAATAAAAAAGTGAAAAGCAACTGGTAATTAACTTCAAGGGAATATTTACATTCAGCTACTTACAATGTATCGGGTAAACTGCATTATGATGTCCATTTTATAAAAGAGGAAACAAGTTCAGAGGTTAAACAATTTCTTAAATACAAAAACTGATAGAGCCAATTATCTGAAGCGTAAGTTTCATGTGTTTATTAGTATGTAGTGCCCTTCCCACAAACCCTGCTAGCCTGAGTGTTGACTCACATGGTGGTTGATCGGCAATCATAACAAGTAACAATGGAGTAAGGAGAGTTGTTTTTAAAACATATCTTAAGGACAGTGTCCCACTAATTCGTGATCATTAACTATATTCAGTTAGCTGACACTTTCAGGATTTCCCAGGACAAAAATGGGTAACTTGCTGTACAGATTCACTACTGGCTTTTTATCACAACATGCTAAAATCATATCTACTTACATTCTGACACCCCAGTCCCATCTTACCTGGTGTTTTAACTAGCAATTCCTCAGACTCAAGGGCAGGCCGTGGAGAGACTTCCGGAGCCACAGGCACAGACAAGGTCAGCTGTGGCAACTCAGCATGTCCACCTCCAAGTTCTGACTGAGCCAAGGGCCCTTCCAAAAATGGAGCCTCCCTTTCAAGAACTGGAGGCTCTTCTTTGGTTGAAATCAAAGAATTCTCATCCACCTGCTTGTTCTGAGCACTAGATCGACATCGGGCTAAAAGGCTTTCCTCTTCACAGCGGGAACTTACCTGAAGCAAAAAAATAAACGTAGAATCCACAGAACAAAGTTGCTATAATTTCAGTTTCAAAAAGAATAATGCACTTAAAAATGAAATTCTGACATGCTACAACACGGATGAATCTTGAAGATATCACTAAGTGAAATAAGCCATACACCAAAGGACAAATATTTTATGATTCTACATATATGAGGTTAACCTAGAATAATAAAATTCATAAAGACAGAAAATAGAATGGGGGAGCATGGGTGGCTCAGTTAGTTAACCATCTGGTTCTTGATTTCGGCTCAGGTTATGATCTCAGGGTCATAAGACCAAGCACCACACTGGGCTCTGTGCTAGGCATGGAGCCTGCTTTAAGATTCTCTCACCCTGTGCCCTTCCTCTACCCAATACGCATGTGTGCACGCAGTCACTCTCTCTCAAAAAAGAAAAAAAAAAAGAAGAAGAAGAAGAAGAAAGAGGAGGAGGAGGAAAAGAAAACAGAATAGTGGTTGCCAGAAGCTGAGGGGAGCGTAAACTGGGAGGTTACTTTTTTAATAGGTAGAGTTTTAGTTTGGGAACATGAAAAAATTCTAGAGATGATGGATGGTGGTGATAGTTCACAACAATGTGAATATACTTAATGACAAAGAGCTGTACACATAACAGTGTTTAAATTACAAATTTTGTTATGTATGTTTTACACAATTTTAATTTTTAAAAATTAATTTTTTAAAAAGGGAAAAAATGCAGTTGAGATACACTAAAGCTGTAAAAGTTCATTAAGACCATATGATAACCCGGGGCACCTGGGTGGCTCAGTGGGTTAAGGCCTCTGCCTTTCTGCTCAGGTCATGATCCCAGCATCCTGGGATCAAGCCCCACATTGGGCTCTCTGCTCAGCAGGGAGCCTGCCTCCCTCTCTCTCTCTGCCAGCCTCTCCGCCTACCTGTGAGCTCTGTCAAATAAATAAATAAAATCTTAAAAAAAAAAAAAAAAAAAAAAGACCATATGATAACCCACCCCACTCACAAAAAGATTTCCTAATATGTCACCAATAAAGCAGCTAATAATGAATTCCCAACATTAGTAAATTAAGGAAAGAAATAAGCATTTATGATTCCTTTCATATATATCAAGACAATAAAGTGTTCAGTTAATGAAAGAGATCGCTAGCTAATAAAAGTAGAAGAAATAATAAAATCTGAAAGTTTTCATTTTGTAACCCCTAATGAAATTATTGATACAGGCAAGAAATCTTTGACTGATATTTTAAAAAAACCATTAGGGAAATGATGGTTAGAGAAAAAAGACATTCTTATGAAGCCAAAGTAATTACATACATACTGCTTCATTGTTGCTATTTTAAAGATTTTATTTATTGTGGGGCCCCTGGGTGGCTCAGTGGGTTAAGGCCTCTGCCTTCAGCTCAGGTCATGATCTCAGGGTCCTGGGATTGAGCCCCGCATTGGGCTCTCTGCTCAGCAGGGAGCCTGCTTCCCCCTCTCTCTGCCTGCCTCTCTGCCTACTTATGATCTCTGTCTGTAAATAAATAAATAAAATCTTAAAAAAAAAAAGATTTTATTGATTTGATTTGTTTTAGAGTCAGAGAGAGCCTGTGAGCAGGGGAAAGGGAGAGAGGCAAAAAATAAGACTTTGTGCTGAGCACGGTACCCAATGCAGGGCTTGATCCCAGGATTCTGAGATCATAACCTGAGCTGAAACCAAGAGTCAGATGCTCAACCGAGCCACTAGGGTATCCCACATATTACTTCTTGATCAAAGGGAGCAAAATGACCTAAAAGAAGGAAATCAGAACTATGGATAACTTCTAATGTGCAATATACAACATAATAGCACCTATAATTTAATTTAGCTGAAACTGTTCAAATTGAATCCATCAAATTGTTAGTTATATTTTCCACATAACAAGGAAGAGAGAGAAGAGTTTAGTGAAATATATGAGGAAGCCATCATACAAATCTAGAAAGGGGATCCTGTAAAGGTATTATTCTCATTAGTTAGGGTCATGAAAAAAGGGGGACTGTTCTAGATTTAAAGAAATTTTAAAAATGTTAACAAACAGATATAATGTGAAGTCCTAAAATGAATAAACCAAATGTAAAGATTAGAGAGGAAGTGATCTAAATATGGATTTGTTGTTATTAGATGAACTAATCTTATAAGATGCAATAAAGTTAAATCATTTATGAAGGAAAATGTTTTTTTAGAGATGCATATTATTTAAGGATAAAAGGTAAAATGTCTCTAATTTACTTTAAAATAAGTGAGCCTATCTCTGCTCTGCAGGGAGACTGCTTCCTCCTCTCTCTCTCTCTCTCTGCCTGCCTCTCTGCTTACTTGTGATCTCTCTCTGCCAAATAAATAAATAAAATCTTTTAAAAAAAAAAATAAGTGAGCCTAAAAAAAACTGAATTAAGGGGTGCCTGGCTGGCTCAGTTGCAGTATGTGCAAACTGCTGATCTTAGGGTCATGAGTTTGAGCCCCAGGCTGGGTGTAGAGATTAAATAAAAATTCAAAACAAAAGAACTGAATTAAAAATAAGGCAAATAAGTTATCAATAACTTTTGTTTAAAAAATTACACTCCTGGGCTGCTGTGGTGGTGGAGTCAGTTGAGCCTCTGTTTCTTGGTTTGGGCTCAGGTCATGATCTCAGGATTGTGAGATCAAGCCCCACATGGGGCTCCATGTTCAGCACGGAGTCTGCTTCAGACTCTCTTTCCCTCTCCTTCGGGCCCTCCCCTCCATGCTCTTTCTCTCTCAAATAAGTAAATCTTTAAAAATAAAAATAAAAAATTATCCTACCATATTTTATGTTCTATGATTTTAATATTTTGTCATAATAATATTCCTAAATCATTACTCTCTAAAAGCAAAGGGAGGAAAAATTTATGCATACACATACTACACACAGTGCATACAGTCATTTATACTTTCATGTATATTCTAAGTAGTACCAAAAGCTGGAGGTAAAAAAATGGAAAAAGCAAGATCCCAGTTAAGGAAATTATTGTCCCATGCAGACAAAAAAGGATATTAAAGGCAAAACTGTAATATCCTAAAGGTACTGATGAAAACACTGTTGAAAATGTTGGAACATACCTTGTGCACCTGTTCCTGCACCTTCTTTTGTTTTTTCTTAGGAGCAAATATCTGATCATATTCTTCTGTATATTCCAGAAGCCACTTGCTTGGCTTCCTAAGGCGTTTCTTCTCTGACCGCACAGCTAAAAGAGGAGAAACGAGTTTGTATTAACCAAAATGTTAGAGGAGAGCCCACTGCTTTCATGAAACCATCCCTGCACTCTCAAAGGTACAGAGATGGGAAATTCTCAAAATCACTCCGCTTAAGATCCAAGACGCTAAAAGTGATTTCCTATTGTTTATCATATGCAGAAGCTGAGAGGGGAGACTGAGAGCAACTTCTGTTGCTCTATACACATACACACAGACCATCTGAAGTTAAGGAAAAGGTTTAAAAAAAAAAGATTAAACTGAAACTAACCAACGTCTCATAGTGACTGATAGAGCTAACATTAAAATATAGTCTAGGGGAGCCTGAGTGACTCAGTTGGTTAAGCATCTGCCTTCGGCCTAGTCATGATCCCAGGGTCCTGGGATTGAGCCCTGCATCAGGGTCCCTGCTCAGGGGGAGTCCACTTCTCTCGCTCGCTCTGCCTAACCCCCGCCTCATGTTCTCTCTAGTAAGTAAATAAAATCGGGCCACCTGGGCAGCTCAGTGGGTTGAGCCTCTGCCTTCGGCTCAGGTCACGATCTCAGGGTCCTGGGATCAAGCCCCATATCTGGCTCTGCTCGGTGGGGAGCCTGCTTCCCCTCACCCCACTGCCTGCCTCTCTGCCTACTTGTGATCTCTGTCAAATAAATAAAATCTTAATAAATAAAATCTTTAATAAAGTCTAAATAAAGCAAATTCATAAAATATACCATAAATTATTTTAATAACATCTCTCTAGATTATGTAGAATACTAGACAGAATTCAGATACAATATTTACCTAATCAGTATTACCGTGTGAATTTCAAAAGCACTTTACACACACTTCATATCATAGTTGTGATATGAGTTTCACGTTAGAAAATTGAGGAACAGATCTTAATAGAATCATTAAAAACTATAATTATATGTATACCATTACCTCAATGACATAAAGAGTATGTGGCATGTATGCCAAAGGCAGAAAATAAGATAAAAGTACAGAGTTCAGGGGCACCTGGGTGGCTCAGTCGTTAATCATCTGCCTTTGGCTCAGGTCATGATCCCATGGTCTTGGGATTGAGCCCTCCATCAGACTCTTTGCTCAGCGGGAAGCCTGCTTCTCCCTTTCCCACTCCCCCTGCTGTGCTCCCTTACTGTCTCTCTGTCAAATAAAAAAATACAATCTTAAAAAAAAAATACAGAGTTCAGGGTATCTTTTGAGAAAAAAATTGTCATCTTTTAACCATAAGTGACTCTTAATCTCACAAAACAAATTGAGGGTTGCTGGGGGGGAGGGGGGTTGAGAGAGGGGGGGTGGGGTTGTGGACATTGGGGAGGGTATGTGCTATGGTGAGTGCTGTGAAGTGTGTAAACCTGGTGATTCACAGACCTGTACCCCTGGGGAAAAAAATATATGTTTATAAAAAATAAAATTTAAAAAAAAATTGTCATCTTTTATGGTCAAATTTCTAAGTATCATACCATTTTTCTTTGAGTTAATTGTAAAATAAACACCTATTATAATTTCCCAATAAAACTTTGTCCAGTTTAACATGGTATACTCATTTTCTAAGGTCTTTGGGAGCAAAACCTAATGTATACAGAATGTAGGATACAGTCTCCCCAGGAGACAATAAGTACTTCATGAGACAATAACCTCAGAGGAAACTATTTCTGCCTCAGTTGAATGAAGAATCCTAGTGTTCTTTCAAATAAATGCATAAGTTGTGAACAAAAGGAAATGGTCAAATCACAGGCACAGTAAACTTGGCAAAGGCTTTTACTATGGAAAAAAGCCATAGAATTTTGTTAGGATGAGATATGAAAAATAATTTTTTTCTAACTACTGTAATTTCGTAGTAATAAATAGTAGTAATATATCACTTAGTTTAACTATTTAAATCTAATATAAAAGGAGTTGAAAACTTATATTCACCTAAAAACCTTGACATGGGTTTTTAAAGCAGCTTTATTCATAATTATCAAAAGTTGGAAGCCACCAAGACATAGGAATTGATAAACTGTGGTATGTACAGACAAGAGAACATTATTCAACACTAAAAAGATAATAAAACCATGAAAAGACATGGAGAACACTTAAATGTATATTACCAGGTGAAAAAAGCCAATGTGAAAAGTATATATAAATACTGTATGATTACATATATACATTTCGGAAAAGGCAAAACTATGAAGACCATAAAAAGTAGTTACCAGGGGGTAAAGTCGGAGGACATGCACATGGAGGGAGAAAGGGCTAGATACGCAGAACACAGAGGATTTTTACGGCAGTGAAAATACTCTGTATGATAACATAATCATGAATACATGTCATCATATATTTGTCCAAAGCCAAAGAATATACAACACTAAGAATGAACCCTAAGGTAAACTGTGGACTTAGGGTGATTACAATGTGCCAATGTAGATGTATCAAATTTAACAAATGTACCACTCCAGCAGTGGACATTGGTAACAGGGAAGGTTGTGCATGTGTGTGGACAGGTATACAGAAAAACTCTGTGCCTTCTCCTGAATTTTGCTACACACCTAAAACAGCTCTAAAAAAATAAAGTATTAATAAAAAACAGAAAGTTAATGGTAGAGGCTGAAACAGTTATCAAAATTATATACCTACAGAGCTCCCAATATAATTACGGGGCTTGTTAAACCCTTCAACCAATGCAATTTTTCTAACTACTCAGTTTTAGACAATACACCTGTAAGTGATCCAAGCTGGTGAGTTTTTCCCAAGTAAGTAATTCAAAAGAAATTAAAACCACCAGCCAAATAATGACTTAAAATGTTCCCCTCAAATAATAATGTTTAAAAAAATCTCTCTTGAGGGTGCTTGGGTGGCTCAGAGGGTTAAGCCGCTGCCTTCGGCTCAGGTCATGATCCCAGGATCCTGAGATCGAGTCCCGCATCGGGCTCCTTGCTCAGTGGGGAGCCTGCTTCTCTCTCTGCCTGCTTGGGCTCTCTCTCTCTCTGGCAAATAAATAAATAAAATCTTTAAAAAAAAAAATCTCTCTTGGAGAAAAGAAATAAGCTAAAATACATTCTGAAATAAGTATATATGTATCTGTGCCTGTGACAGTTAATGGTTAGCAATTTTATGCTCTGAAGCAAATAGATTATGCCTTTAATAAAGCCCTATTAGATAGCATCTAAATTTTCAAACACCAATGACTTTTTTTTTTAAAGAATTATTTATTTACTTATTTGACAGAGAGAGAAATCACAAGTCGGCCGAGAGGCAGGCAGCAGAGAGACAGGGAAGCAGGCTCCCTGCTGAGCAGAGAGCCCAGTGCGGGCATCGATCCCAGGACCCTGAGACCATGACCTGAGCTGAAGGCAGAGGCTTAACACACTAAGCCACCCAGGTACCCACCAATGACATTTTTTTATATTTTTTTAAAGATTTTATTTATTTATTTGACAGACAGAGATCACAAGTAGGCACAGAGGCAGGCAGAGAGAGAGAGGAGGAGGCAGGCTCCCCGCTGAGCAGAGAACCTGATGTAGGGCTCGAACCCAGGACCCTGGGATCACAACCTGAGCCGAAGGCAGAGGCTTTAATCCACTGAGCCACCCAGGTGCCCCCACCAATGACATTTTTAAACACAAATAAGACCAAAGAAATGATACGGAATAACATGGGTTTACTATGTGCATGCAAGTCACAGTTCAGCCATTTAACATTCATTAATTTCTAATCTTTACTTCAAGGTAAGTGATGACATCATCATTTTATAAAAAATGTAACTGAGAGGTGCCTGGCTGGCTCAGTTAGTACAGCATGCAACTCTTGATCTCAGGGTTCTAAGCCTGATCCCCACATTGGGTGTAGAGATTACTTTAAAAAATGAATTTCTTAAAAAAAAGTAACAGGCTTGAAGAGGAAAGTGCCTTGCCTAAGCCCACTCAAGTTAGTCCATTACTTAAGTGGCAAGGCCATGATTCCAACCAAAAACTCTCCATGCTTCAAAACCACTGGGTTCTTTTTGCTAAAACAAATCCCTATGCTATCACATCATCATATCCCTTATCCTACCCCACCCCACACAGCCACATCCATCACTACCTCCCCACATTAATTAGACCTCAGTCCCAGACAGGTTATGTTCTCTGTCTTCTTAGAAGGTTCCATGGGCTAATCTGTCCCCTCCATTTCCTCCTGAAGCTACTGTCCCCATTCTGTCTCTGGGTTTACTTCTCTCACCAAGTAAGTTCTCAGACTAAATTTAGTCCTTTAGTTCTTTACTTCCTTATGATCCATAAGAAAATCAACGAAGAGCACAAAATACTGGAAATTAATGTAAAAACTGTATCTGACATACTACTAGGTTCCTGCACAAGTACATACATTGCAGGCAACCCTCTTGGGTCCCCTCTCTCGTCGAGAGCTTTGTACTATCACTTTGCTTTTGCTCACCAAAAAAAAAAAAAAAAAAGAAAAGAAAAAAAGAAACAAAACAAACAAAAAAAACCCATACAAGTACCCGCATTTCTCCTCACCAACATTGTATCAAACAATCCTTTAAAGGTTTAGGGTTTGGCAAACTACCAGTGGACTGTTTTAGAAAATAAAGTTTTACTGGAATACAACCACACTTATTTATTTACCAATGGCTTATGTCTGCTTTTGTGTCACAAAAAGTTAAGAGTTAACAGAAGACAGTATGGCTTACAAAGCTTCAAATACTTACTATTTGTCCTTTTAAGAAAAAGATTACCAATTCCCCCTCTTAAATGTTCAATAGGGTAAAGTGTAAATGAAAACACCCTGGTCACAACTGAATGACTTAAAACCCAAAGTCTCCAGCTGTTCCTGAGTTTCCATTTTCTTGCCCTCTTCAACAACACCTACTCCCGAAACTCCCTACTCCCATCTATGTTCTCACCTAAACTAGAATGCTCATCCACTAAAACTACTTCTGAGTTGAAAGAACCCAGAGAACTCACCATATCCAATTACTCTATAAATGGCCAAAAGGAAGTGGATTGCCAAATTAACATAAACAGAGTATCAAGAATGAAAGGGGAACATGACCTTTTGGATACTAAAGGGAAATATTAAAAGGTGGAAAATAACAAAATGGAGAGATGAGTAAATCATGCAAACCTCAATACATGGCACAGAGCAAGAGCCAAAATATGACCATGATTAAATTTCTTGGCAAATACACATCAACTCCTAGCACAGAGCCAAGACCTACTGTAAAGAATGGATAGGAAAGTTTAGCAGTATCTTTTTAGACTACAGTGTGTGTACATAAACCAGTTAAAATAATAAAATATCCAAAAAGTTAAATCAACCCCAGCTGTTCACCAACTGAAGAACAGGTACATAAAGTGTGGTTTTCTGTACCCTGAATACTATCCAGCAATAAAAAACAAAATATTGATATATGCCAGAATATGGATAAATCACAAAACCAGAAACATTGTGCTAAATGAAGAGTAAGACACAAAAGGTCATATATGATTCCATTAATACGACATGTCCAGAAAAGGCTAATGGGAGTGGGGGTAGTGGTGGATTAGTGGTTGCTGGGCTGGGAGTACAAACAGACCAACTATAAATGGGACAGAAGAATCTTACTAGATAGAAGAAATGTTCTAAAACTCATTTATGGGGGTGGTTGCACAACTCAACAAATTCACTAAAAATCACCTCCTGATGCACTTAAAATGTATGAACCTTCGGACGCCTGGGTGGCTCAGTCGGTTAAGCCACTGCCTTCAGCTCATGTCATGGTATCAGGGTCCTGGGATCAAGTCCCAGGTCAAGCTCCTTGCTCAGCATGGAGCCTGCTTCTCTCTCTGCCTCTGCCTGCCACTCTGCCTGCTTGTGCTCTCTCTCTCTCTCTGTGACAAATAAATAAATAAAATCTTTCAAAAAATAAATAAAATAAAATGTATGAACCTTTTATGGTATATAAAGTTGACTATATTCAATTATATTGAATAAAGTTTATTTTTTTAAGGCTTTTTTTTTTTTAAGATTTTGTTTATTTATTTGACAGATAGAGATCACAAGTAAGCAGAGAGGCAGGTAGAGAGAGAGAGGAGGAAGCAGGCTCCCTGCTAAGCAGAGAGCCCGATGCGGGGCTCGATCCCAGGACACTGGGATCATGACCAGAGCCGAAGGCAGAGGCTTTAACCCACTGAGCCACACACACACCCCAAAAGTTAAGTCTTTTTAAGACTAATTATAAAACTTTATTTTTTTCCTCAAAATGGTGAATTTTCCTAAAGGACTACAGTACTAACATCAATATCACTCCTCACTACACATTATCAGCTCTTGTCATACCTCTACTTTCCTAAGTCTGAAATCTCAGAAGCAAAATGTTAAAGGAAGGGGGTAAAAAAAGCAAAAATCCAAACATCTCTTCATAATAATAGTTAAGTTACTAAGTCCAACCTCCTCTGAAAACAAATAAAATGCTGTATAAAAATTTTTTTAAATTTTATTTATTTAAGGGGGAGTGGGAGAGGGAGAAGCAGGCTTCCTGCTGAGCAGGGAGCCTGACGTGGGACTCAATCCCAGCAACCTGGGATCATGACCTGAGCCAAAAGCAGAAGCTTAACAACCTAGCCACCCAAAAGCCCCTGTATAAAGTGTTTTAAAAAATCAGTCAGCAAAGCACTGACAAGACTGTTTAGAACTACAAACCAAACACAAAGGAATAGTGCAGAGAAATAAATATAGCACTGCAATGGATTTTGTCCTGAAGGCTTTTTTGTGATCCTACTTAAGTGTAAGGGGTAGAAGTTTAAAAGAGAATTAACTAGTGCCCTGAGGAATAAACTAGTGCCCCAAAAGACTCTTTTCCTCAGAGTCACAATGAAGCAAAAGTACATTGTCCAAACCTCCAGAAGACCACAAGGAAAGGTGCTTTGGCACAAAGCAGAAAGGGAGCAATAAGTCCTTGAGAAGCTGTGACTGGTCCTCCTGAGGATTTGCAGCTCCCACAAGAAAATCAATCAATGTAATTAATATATCATGTTAACAGAATAAAGGGAGTAAGAAAGAATGATTATCTCAACAGACACAGAAAAACCGTTTAACAAACAAAGTATATAAGGGAACGTCCTCAACCTGAAAGGCCATCTTTCAAAGTCATAGCTAATATCACAGTTAATGGTAAAAGACTAGATGCTTTCTCCCTAAGATCAGGAGCAAGACAAGAATGCCTGTTCACTCCACTTATGCTTTACACTGAACTGGAGGCTTTAGGGGGGAATCAGGCAAGAGAAAATACAAATAAAAGACCTCCAGATTAGAAAGGATGAAGTAAAACCATCTTTATTAGTTGATGACATGATCATGTACGAAGAAAATCCTAAGGAATTCACAAGAAAACAATCAACTAAAAAAATGGGTTCAGCAAGGTTGCAACATGCGAAATCAATACACAAATATCAACTATATTTCTGTATAGTTGCAATGAGCAACCTAAGAATGAAATTAAGGAAATGATTTCACTTATAACAGGATCAAAAATGAATAAAATTAAAAAAAAACAGTAAAATACTTAGGAATAAACTGAATAAAAGCAGCATAAGATTTATACACAGGGACACCTGGGTGGCTCAGTGGGTTAAGCCACTGCCTTCGGCTCAGGTCATGATCTCAGGATCCTGGGATCGAGTCCCGCATCAGGCTCTCTGCTCAGTGGGGAGCCTGCTTCCCTCTCTCTCTCTCTCTCTGCCTGCCTCTGTCTACTGTGATCTCTCTCTGTCAAATAAATAAAATAAAATCTTTAAAAAAAAAAGATTTATACACAGAAAACTACAAAACATCATTGAAATAAATGAAACAAAACTTAATTAATGAAAGCCATTCCTTGTGTACAGTTTAGAATAAACTTAATATTGTTAACTATGGCAACACTGCCCAAACTGACATACAGATCCAGTACAACCCTCATCAAAATCCCAGCTGGAATTTTTGCAGCAATTAGCACATTGTTCCTAAAATTAAAATGGAAATGCAAAAGATCCAGAAAAGCCAAACAATCTTGGAAACAAAGTTGAAGGACTCAATACTTTCTAATTTCAAAATTATAATAATTACTGTACAAACAGTGTAATTAAGACTTTGTGGCACTGACATAAAGACAAGACATATATATACACAGGAAAAGAAAGGAGTTGAAGGCTGAAATGAATCATCACATTTATGGTCAAATGATTTTCCAAGACCATTCAATGGAAAAATTATATACTTTTTAACACAAATGGTGCTGAGACAACTGGAATAAGCAATGGTTACTCAGACATGACACCGAAAATACAAGCAACCAAGGAAAACACAAACTAGACTTCATCCAAATTAAAACCACTTGCGCTTCAAAATATGTAGTCAAAAATGTAAATGGTAAACCCATTAAATGGAATATTTACAATTCACATCCAATAATACTTAGATCTACATGAAGTAAAGAATTCTTAGAATTAAATAATAAAAAGACAAACTGTCCAATCAAAAAATAGGCAAAGGATCTAGACAGACGTTTCTGCAAAAGATTTAAGTAAGACCGCTAAAAACATGAAGAGATGCTTAATATTAACAGCCAGGAGGGAAATGCAAATCAAAGCACAATAATGAAATGCCTCAGGACACTACTAGGACAGCTATTTAAAATAGGTGTGAGTGAAGAGGTAGAGAAACTGGAACCCTTATATATTGCAAATAGGAATGTAAACTGTCAAAAGAGCTTTGGAAAAACATTCTGGCAGTTCTTCAAAAGTTTTACATACATAATTACAAAATGACCCAGCAATTCTGCTTCTAAATATATAAACAGTAGAAATGAAAATATAGCCATACAAACCATGGCACACAAATGTTCAAATAATACCATTATTCATAAAGGCCAAAATGTGGAAACAACCCAAATATCTATCAGTTGATGAAATAATAAAAAATGGTCTGTTCATACAATGGAGTATTATTTGGCATTAAAAAGACATGAAACAGGGTTGGCCTGCGTGGCATAGTCGGTTAAGTGTCCAACTCTTAGTTGTGGCTCAGGTTGTAATTTCAGGGTTGTGGAATGGAGCCCTGTGCCAGGCTCTGCACTCTGCCCAAGTCTCCTTGGAGTTTCTCTCTCCCTCTGCCCCTCTTGCTTCTGCACATATGTGCTCTAGCTCTGAAAATAAATAAATAAATCTTTAAAAAAAAAAAAAAAGGACATGAGGAAAGAGTAGTAACAGTAAGATGGTAGAACTGGAGCTCCTACAGGAGTACTCTAGAAACGAGTTAGGAGGCTGCAGGCAAGTTCAAAAGACAAGAACTATAGCATCAAAAAGGGGTTAAAAAAAAGCCAGTTCACTTTATCTGAGACTGCCACTCCCAATGCAGGCAAAGCTCCCCTCATGGTTGGGGGAAGTGAGGGAGCTGGGGATGGGGAGCTTGTGTCCAACACACCAGCTTTTCAAAGGGCTGCCCAAGAGACCAGACTGTTTAACAGGACTGGAACCACTAACAGAACCCACATAGTTTGGATTCATGAGGGCTGCTGAAGACAAGGCAGAGAATGGGCAGCATGCTGAGGAACCAGATGGCTTGCGATGAGGTAGTCAAAGGCCAGCACAATTTGACTGAGTTCAGGAGAAGGTACTAAATTTATACTCCTCAAGGTTAAAGACTGGAGCCAGCATTTGGCAATCTGGATTCCTGGAGAATTGCCCAAGGGGCTAGTTAGCATCTGTCTTGCCTGCTTTTGAGAGCAAACGGGGTATCAGTACTCTGAATACCTGGGAGCCACTAAGAGGGAAAACTTGCAGTGACACAAGTAAACCTTCAGTACTGCAGAAAAACACTAGAGGGAGCAAGATTACAAGCCCCGAAAAAGAAACAGAACTCCCTAATTAGGAAATTACACATACAAGCCCAGAGAAGCCCACCATTCAGAGATTTCCAGAATATCCAATTGAGGTGATTGGATATCCCTAAAGACTAAAAGTGGTTCTTATTCAAATGCACAGAACTTGGGGGGCAGGGAGGGATGGATCACCAAGTACACAAAGAAACAGGGAAACATGGCCCTAATCAAAGGGTCCAAACAAATCTCCAGGTGCCTTAGGTGGTTAAGCATGCGACTGTAGATTTCAGCCCAGGTCACAATCTCAGGGTTGTGAGATCAACCTCCCGTCACAGGGCTGTGAGATCAACCTCCCAGATGGGAGCTTGAATCTTAAGAATCTCTCTCTCCCTCTCCCTCAGCACCCCAACCCAGCTCTCTCTTTAAAAACAAACAGGGGCGCCTGGATGGCTCAGTGAGTTAAAGCCTCTGCCTTCAGCTCAGGTCATGATCCCAGGGTCCTGGGATCAAGCCCCGAATCTGGCTCTCTGCTCAGCAGGAAGCCTGCTCCCCCCCCACCCCGCCCCCTCTGCCTGCCTCTCTGCCTACTTGTGATCTCTGTCAAATAAATCAATAAAAAACAAACAAACAAACAAACAAACAGGGGAGCCTGGGAAGTTCAGTGGGTTAAAGCCTCTGCCTTCAGCTCAGGTCATGATCCCAGGGTCCTGGGATCCAGCCCTGCATCGGGCTTTCTCCTCCGCAGGGAGCCTGCTTCCTCCTCTCTCTCTGCCTGCCTCTCTGCCTACTTGTGATCTCTGTCAAATAAATAAAATCTTTAAATAAATAAATAAATAACCAAAAACCATCCACATACTTTGGAAGATAACAAATATATGTGCATACAACATCAGAGCACCCAAATATATGAAGCAAACACAGAACTGACAGGAGTTTGAAACACTCAAACAGTAACAGTGGAGTATAATACCTGGCTTTCAATAATGGGTCTAACAACTAGATAGATCATCAATAAAAAATTGGAAAATCTGAACATCACTATTTATCAAATGGATTTAACAGACATATACAGAACACTCACTCCACCTTATAGCAGCAAAATACACATTCTTCTTAAGCAAACATGAACTGTTTTCCAGGATAAACCATGACAAACCACAAATCAAGTCTTGGAAATATAAGAAAACTGAAATCATACCATTATCTTTTCTAATCACAATGGGCTGGAACTCTAGCAGTTGGAAAACTGGAAAATCCACAAATGTATGAAAATCAACATACTCCTGAACAACCAATGTGTCAGAGAAGTCCCATGAAAAAATTAGAAAACATCTTGAGACAAATATGAAAATACTATATACCTCAACTTATGAAACCCAGTAAAGGAAGTACTAAGAAGTTTACAGCAGGAAGCACCTACATTAAAAAAAGATTTCAGGGCACCTGGGCAGCTTAGTCATTTATGCATCTGCCTTGGGCTCAGTTCATGAGTCTGGGATTGAAGCCCACATGAGGCTCCCTGCTCAGCACAGAGTCTGCTTCTCTCTCTCCTCTCACCCCTGCTTATGTTCTCTCTTATAATAAAAAAAACTCAAATCAATAACCTTATTTTTATACTTCAAGGAATAAGAATAAACTAAACCCAGAGTGAGCAGAAAGGAAATAATAAATATTAGAGCAGAAATAAACAGAAAATTAAAAATATCAAGACTAAGCACTGATTTTTATTAATGATCAATAAAACTGGAAAGTCCTTAGCTACATTAACTAAGGAAAAAAAGACACCAATAACTAAAACCAGAAATTAAAGTCATTTCGACTGATACCACAGAAACAAAAGAATTATAAAAGACTACTATGAGCAACTGCATGCCAACAAACTGAATAACCTAGAAATTTCTAGAAACTTGCCATCTACCAAGACTGAATCATGAAGAAATACAAAATCTGAATTAGTAAGGAGATTAAATCAATCATCAAAAGCCTCTGAAACGAGAAAAGACCAGGATGAGATAGCTTCACTGGAGAAATCTACCAAGCATCTAAAAATTAATTAATGCCAATACTTTTCAAACGCTTCCAAAAAACTGAGGAGGACAGAACATTTCCAAACTCATTTTATGAGGTGAGCATTGCTCTCATACCAAAGACAGACAATATACTTTAAAAAAAAAAAAAGTTAACCAATATTCCTTATGAACATTGCTGCAAAAATTCTCAACAAAATATTAGCAAACTGAATTCAATACACCATGACCAAGTGGGATTCACCCCAGGAATGGAAAGAGGATTCAACATATAAAAAAGTTAATGTAATACAAATATTACCAAAATGAAGAAAATCACAAGACTATCTCAAGTGACGCAGACAAGGCTTGACAAAATTCAACACTTTTTTTTTTTTTTAAAGATTTATTTATTTTGGAGAGACGGAAAGCAAGAGAGCACATTTGCACACAACTGGGGAGGAGAGGAGCAAAAGGAGAGAATCTTTAAGCAGACTCCTGGCTGTGCACAAAGCCCAATGACAGTGCTCCATCTCACAAACCATGAGATCATAACCTCAGCCAAAACAAGAGTTGGACACTTAACCCACTGAACCACTCAGGTGTCCCTCAACGTTTTTTTAAGTAAGGTCTAGGCCCAACATGTGGCTTGAACTCATGACCTTGAGATAAAAAAATCACATGTTCTATGAACTAAGACAGCCGGGCACTTTCTACCAATATCCCAACAGCATGTTTTGCAGAAACAGGAAAAAAAAATCCTAAAATTCACGTGGAATCTTAATGAACACTAAATTACCCAAAAATAATCTTGGCAAAGAACAAATACATCCTTTCTTCAAAATATATTATAAAGCTACCTTTCAATATGATATTGCCATAATGACAGACGTATAGGTCAATGGAACAAAAAGGAGAACGCTGAAATAAACCCTAAGTGTATGATCAAATTATCTTTGACCAATATGCTAAGACTACACAATGGGGAAAGGATGGTCTCATCAATAAATGGTGCTCGGAAAAGTGGATATCCACATGCAAAAGAAAGATGGATCCTTATCTTACACCATATAAAAAAACTAACTCAAAATGGATCAAAGACCTAAATCTAAGATCTGAAACTATAGCACTCCAAAAAAAAGCAAGGGAAAAAAACTGATTCATGACTGGAATGAAAGCAATGATTTATTTGATAACAAGTAAAAGCATCACAAAAGCAAAAATAGACAAACTGGACTGCATCAAACTTAAAACTTTCTGCACAGCAAAGTAAACAATTAACATAGTGAAAAAAAATCAACCTACAAAATGAAAGAAAATATCTGCAAACCATTTACCGAATAAGGGGGAAAAAGAAAGAAAAAAGGAGGGAACATAGGAAGGGAGGGAAGGAAGGAAGAAGGGAGAAAGTCTAGAACTCGGTAACAAAACAAGTCGATTCAAAAATGGTCAAAGCACCTGGAGAGACATTTCTTTTTTTTTTTTAAATTAAGATTTTTTTTTTTTAATTTGACAGAGATCACAAGGAGGCAGAGAGGCAAGCAGAGAGAGGGGGAAGCAGGCTCCCCACTGAGCAGAGAGCCCGATGTGGGGCTTGATGTCAGGACCCCAGGATCATGACCCGAGCCGAAAGCAAAGGCTTAACCCACTGAGCCACCCAGGCGCCCCGATTTCTTCAAAGAAGATACACAAATGGCCAACGAGCATATGAAAAGATCCTCCACATCACTAATCACTGGGGAAAGGAAAATCAAAACCACAATCTTACATCTGTTAGGATGGCCACTATTTAAAAAAAAAATAAATAAATAACAGGTGCTGGTGAGGATATGAAGAAATTGAAACACTAAGTGCACTGTTGGTAGGATTATAAAATGTGCAGCCACTATGGAAAACAGTATAGAGTATTAGAGTTTCCTCAAAATACTAAAAACAGAATTATATGATCACTTCCAATTCTGGCATACATCTAAAAGAATTGAAAATGTGATCCCAAAGAGAGATTTTCACACCCATATTCAGTACAGTTTTATTCACAATAGCCAAGATAGAAGCAACTTAAATGTCCAATCCTAAATGTCTGCTGACAGATGACTAGAAAAAAAAAATATGGTTTATACATACAATGGACTATTACTCAGCTTCAAGAAAAACAGAAATCGTATCATATGCTAAAACATGAATGAACCCTGAAGACATTATGCTAAATGAAATAATTCAATCTCAAAAAGACAAACAGTACATGATTCCACTTACATGAGATATATAAAGTAATCCAACTTATAAAAACAGAAAGAATGGTGGTTGCCAGGCGGTAGGGGAAAAGTAAAAAACTGTTGTTCAATTCAGTATGGTTTCAGACATGGAAGATGAAAAAGTTCTAAAGATCTACTCTTCAATAATGTGCATACAGTAATACTGTACGGTTTAAACTTGTTCAGAAGGTAAATTTATGTATTTTTTACCACAATAAAAATAAAGCATTGCTACATGCTAACTCAAAGAACCAAACACCAAAGTACTACATATTGTATGATTCTATTAACATGAAATGTATAGAACAGGAAAACCTATAGATTGGGGAGAAATAAAGGGAGGTTAATAAAGGGTACTATGCTTCTTTCCTGGGTGATGCAAATATTCCAAAATTGATTATGTTGATAACTGCGGAAGTCTGTGAATATAATAAAAATCACTGAGGTATAAACTTTAAAAAATGATAGATATTTCATGGTATTGATTTGTATCTCAATAAAGCTGTTAAAAAAAATCTACTACAGTAAGCAACTTCGAGAGTCTTATGTTTAAGGACAGTTTTACCCTCAACAACCATACTATAGGGGCACCTAGGTGACTCAGACGGTTGGGCATCTGCTTTGGCTCAGGTCACGATCCCAGGTCAAGGTCCAGGGATTGAGCCCCATGTCAGGCTCCCAGCTTAGCAAGAAGTCTGCTTCTCCCTCTCCATCAGGCTCTCCCACTGCCTGTGCTCTCTCTGTCTCTCTCTCTCTAATGAATAAATAAAATCTTAAAAAAAAAAAAACTATAATGTATAATATTAGTATCTTGAAAGACTTCGGCTGTTTTTCTTTTGCTGCTAAGGTAAGATACCCTAGTATTTCAGTTTTTTGTTGTTCTCAAGCCTTGTTACAGAAGGGAAGTTAAGACATCTAAAGCCTTCAAATAAGTACTACAGAATACTTTCTTTTTCCCCCAAAGCAAATGTCCCTTTGTCTACATAATCAGTGGACCTTCCTTAAATTGTGTAAAGGAAGCCTAACATTCAATAAAATCTATTCACTTTCTGTAAACTAATAACTATACATAAATTTTAGGCTCAGGGCCTCTCAATTACCTACAATGCCAGACTGAGTTCCAAAAAGTTCACAGATTTAAAAAGGTCAGGGTAGGAGCACCTGGATGGGTAGGTAGGTAGGTTAAGCATCTGGTCATGTTACTGTTAAGCAACTCTACATCATGATCCCAGGGTTCTGGGATTGAGCCCCCCATCGGGCTCTCTACTCAGTGGGGAGTCTGCATCTCCCTCTCCCTCTGCCCCCTACCCTTGTGCTCTCTCATTCTATCGCAAATAAAATTTTATAAGAGGGAGAGCTTCTGGTGAAACATAATTTCTGAAAGTATATGGAAACCTGGCCCTCAAGATTCAGATCCTACATATAAAGCTGTTCCTTCAAGGGATAGCACTTTCCTCCCAATTTACACTTGCCCTTCCATCAAAACAGACCAACTTCAGATGGGTAACATTATCACCACTTCTCTAATCCTTATCATTGTCTCAGGAGTCCTTACCTGGTTCAGGGAGCTCAGGCTGGGGTGTCAAACTGGGAATTCCCGGCTCTTTTTCCATCTCTTCGATGCTGGCACTGGATTTATCACAAACAGTCAACCGTGATCCAACTGCATCTAAGCAGCTGGCATGATTTGGATCTGCCAGCGTATCCTCCAGTATGTTTGCTGACGTAGGAGGTCTATGCTCTGGGAACTCATCCCCCTTCTTTGCGGGGTCAGCAGGAAGCAAAACCCCAAAGGCACCCTCAGAGTTTTCCTTCTCCCTAAATCTGTTAGTGCGCTTACGAGGTTTAGTGCGCCTTTGGTTTAAACGCTGCCACCGCTTTTTAGGCACCGCTTGATTTACACCATTGGGTTCATCATTCTCACTGTTCATTTCAGTATCCACCTCTGAGCCTTTTCTGTTTTCAAAAGAGGAGACTTTATCAGGAATTTTATCAGGGTCAGACTGCTTGACTTTGTTATCAAAATGAACACTAGAAAAATGGGCACTGTCTTCACTTGTTAAATGGCCCATTAACTGAAGGGGTTCCTCTTTACCAGGAACCTCTAGACCACCTCTTGAGGAACCATTCTCTGCAACCCCACTTGCTCTGTCTCCCTTCAGTGCAATATCAAGAGTTACAGCTGGAAGTCGGTTGAGTTTTCTTTTGCGCTCAGTCTTTAAGGCTTTACGGTTCAATGTGTTCTTTCCCATCTGGGCTGAAAAACTATCTCGCAGTTTAGATGATGGTTTTGATCGCCCACAGTTGCGCCTAGTAACACAGTTTGAGCGACTTTTACCAGAAGCAGGGACGTCTCTTCTGTCAGACACTAAGCCAGGTACAGATACAGACAACTCTCCAGACACTGCAGGGTCACCCCCACTAGGGCTAGGACGGACTGGGTTCTGAGTGCCATCTCCATTTTTTTCTGAACTGTGAGTGGAGCTTCCTGAAACCAAGACCTTAGATGCACCTACAGGACTACTCGTAGAACAGTCTCCAAGACCAGGACTCCGATAAGAGACCAAGTTCTGAGCAGTCATTAACCGCTGCTCCTTAGTCTTACTATCATGCATATCTTTTAACATCATTAACAATGTACTGAATTTGTAATCTGGTTCAATAGGTATATGATTCTGACCCGAGGCAGGAGAAAAAAGTAATGGTTTTGATGGCTTTGATGTTCCAGAGTCACTCACATCTTCACTTAAGGATCTATAAGAGAGTTCCTTCAACTCTGACAGAACATGTTTCACCACTGCTGTTTCTATGTCACTTGAATCCCTGGTTTTCTCATGCATGTTGCTCAGTAGTTTTAGCCCATCCACTTTCCCACTTTTGGAAATGCTGGCCAAAGGAGAGCCTTTGGTATCAGAAGAGCAGCATTTCAAACTGCAGTCCTCATTTGTAACTGGAGGTTCCACTACAACTGGATTTTCTTTATGTTTGCACTTTATACTTCGGATCTTGGGCTGTTTGCTTTTTGAATGTAAAAGAGCTTGATTTGTAGCCCCACCTTTTATTAGTGAGTTCTCACTGGAAATGCTTGATGGTGTGCTGAATTTTGGAGAGAAACCATCGTTTCTAAAATCTGATTGGGGTTTGCGGACAACAGTAGATACTTTAAGATCAGAGAGATTAACCTGAGATGTCTCAGTTCCAGGCTCTGCTGTTTTAGTACAATCCATTAAGTGGTCTGTATGTGAGTTAGTAATGAGGGACTTTTGCTTTGCTTTTACCTTAGTGTTTGTGGCAGGATACCTAGTATACTTTACCTTTTCATGTTTCTGCACAGATAACATATTCTCTGTTCTATCAAAAGCATCTGTAATTTCAAGGACACTGTTATCAGACTCTGAACTGTGATCTATGGGGTCCAGATCACTGCTTCCATCATCAGAAGTGGTACAGATACTAATAGAATCACTTCGCTTTTCTTCATCACCTGCTCCAATATAACAGAGCTGCACTTTTGAACTACACACCAAACCTCGTTGGAGTTTCTTCTTCTCCCCAGAACGTTTAGAGATCAAGGCACCCTCAGACAAGCCCAGTAAAGAGTCACAAGTTGAAGTCTCAAATTCTTTCTTTGCCGTGTTTTTCGCACAAGAAGAAAACAGGAAACCTCCTGGGGCAGTGCTGGACCCTGTGAGGCTGTTTGCTATCCTGGAAAGTTCATTAGAGGCCTGCTTATCAGATACATCCCCAGAAATAAAGTTTAGGCCAAGGTTCTCTGGAATCTTTCCCCTTCGTTCTTCCTTATGTGCTTCAAATTGCATGTGGCCCTTTTTCATACTAGTCCTTTTTGGATTATCAGAACTCTTCCTGGCTCGAGACTTAGCACAAGGCTTTTCCTTCTCATCTGCAGAATGTTCAGAGTCAAAAGCCAAAGATTTCAAGCAGCCATTAAGTAACAGGTCATGTTCTGATTCAGGATCATTTGCACAGTCCTCAAATGGCATATCCTCCTCACTGTCCAACTTGATTGAACTGGTGACACATCTTCGGTTCTTCGACCCTTTGGGAACATCGTACTGTTCAGCAAGACCAACACTGGCTTCCCATTTACTCAAAATTTTCTGAGGAACCTTAAATTTAAAGGAGAAGAAGATTATCACTTATCAAAAAAAAAAAAAAAAAAAAAAGCAAAAGGGAATAGAGAGATTATGAGCAAAGACCTCTCAAGAAACTCTTCCAAGCCTTGTAACTTCTTCAACGATACTTTTATGATACTAGCTAGGTGTTTAGTACCCACTGTTCACCCAAAGCCTAAACAATGGGGGATTCCTCAAATCTACTTCTACCACCAAGATCTATCATTAGAGGAAAGATTAATCCTCTGCTCTCCCTCCTTTATAAGGACAAAAGAGTAGACCATAACTAGGACTGCATTACTAATAAACATTACATTACTAAATCAAGGAATAATAAGACCCTTCCCATTTAGCCCTCCACACTTTACAATAGGACTTACTTACTTCCTGACTTATGAAGGCCAAGCACTTGCTCAGCTGTGTAAGAGAAAGCAAAAGGCTAAAGAAGATAAACATGGAAAAATGAGGACAGGAAAAATGAGGACCTCTACCCTAGGAGACCCTACCTCTTTTCTGACCTCTACCCTAGGAGACCCTAAACTGGAACCTCTCGTTATCCCAAACCCCTTTATTTCTGGTGCTGTATCTGATTATTCAATACACATTACATAAAATCTGGATTATAACCAAGCAGTCTCCTGGGCTGAGTCATGTCCAGAGACACCAAAACACCTTGGGTATTACATAGGTGCCTTTGTTGATTCTTCACAGATGGAGACACTGATGCTCTGTGAAATGTTTTTTCAAACTCTTATTTTCCTCCCTGGCTTCATACAACAGTTATTAGTCAAGGTTCTAACTATTAGCTAACTATATTTTAATACTTATAAAAGGGATGTTCCACTGAGCATGAAAAAATTCAGGTCACTGGAAAGGTAGCCTCCTCTTATAAAGCAATGAGCTGACCATCTAATCTGTTTTATACACACTCATTAATTCTCATAACTGTGACAAGAGTAAAACAACTTTCCAGAATCTGAACGCCCTACTGAACTCCTTTGAAAAAGGGCTTGGTTAAGCTACATAACTAAAGGCTTGACACAAAAGCTTGTAATACCTCCCTACCACCAACCACCCAAAGTATTAGAACTGATGCAGTTAGCCTCCTTCATTGTAACAATAGCATATACTAGTTATTTCAGGACATCAAATTTATCACATATTAAATATTTATAATTATTTCTAATTCTCCCAACAGTTCTGGAGGGTACATATTATTATACTAGTTTTAGAGATGAAGACACTAATCCTCAGAGAAGTCAACTAAGAAACATTAGGGACTACATAAGACTCTAACTTATCCTAATAATGATTATGAAGCATTTATACACAGAGAAGCACGAAACACTAATCGAATAGGAAATATTTCACCTTCTAGAATTGACTACAAAGGAATATTAAAAGAAATAAAACAAAATTTGACTCACCCAACTTTAACACAAATATCAAACAAATGGAAGAAAAACAAAATATTCTTTATTAAAATGTAATTGGGCTTGAAACGCAATATTAAGCATGAATCACCCCATACAAAAACCAGAAAACCACCATTTGCAACAACTTGGATAAAGCTAGAGAGTAACAGTGCTAAGTTAAATCAGTCAGTCGATCAGTCAAAGACAAATCCCATTTAGATTTTACTCATACATGTAATTTAAGAAACAAAAGAGCAGGGGCGCCTGGGTGGCTCAGTCAGTTAAGCTGCTGCCTTCGGCTCAGGTCATGATCCCAGGGTCCTGGGATCAAGCCCTGCATCGGGCTCCCTGCTCAGCAGAAAATCTGCTTCTCCTTCTCCCTCTGCCTACTGCTCTGGCTACTTGTACTCTCTACCTCTGTGTCAAATAAATTTAATTAAAAAAAAAAAAAAAAAAACTTTAAAAAAAAAAAAAGAGCAAAGGGAATAAAAGAGAAAGAAATACAAAGAAACAGACTCTTGAAACTATAGAGAACAAACTGATGGTTACCAGAAGGAAGATGGGTGAAATAGGATAAAGATTAAGGAGTGCACTTGTCTGTGAATAAAAACAAACAAAAGCCAAGACAACAAACAAAAATGTTTACAGTTTTATCTTTCTCATTTTTTAGAGAAATAATTAATCCATAGAGTGAGAAATAGAATATTTCATTTCAATGATCATTTTCTTCTTATAAGAAGTAAGACGAAAGAAGACTGGTCATGTCATTTTATACTGTCACATCTAAGTGACAAGACAAAAGTTATCTGAAATCATTTCTCAAAAAATTGAGAATTGTAAATATATGGAAGGCTGGTCCTATTTCATCCCAGGAAAAATACTGCTTTCATCTATTTTCTCACAAATACCCTACTATCAAAGGAAATAACTTACATTTAAAAACTGTAAGACTTCTTCCTTGCCTCTTCCCTGTCCACCCCAAAGAAGATAATTAGAGAGGCTTTATTTATATTTTTTTACCTTGTGCCTATATCCTTTTTCTTTTTGCTTCCCTCTTCTCCTAAGAACAGGTAGTTCTTCAAACTGATGTCTGCCTTCGAACATGACGATTGCTTTTCCAGCCACCCAGGCTCTCTCTGAAGGGTCCCCAAAAGCCTCCACGTAGTATTGTCGATAGGGCCTCCGGTTTGAAACTAGACAAAAATAAGAACCAGTGTCATTACTTTAAAAAGATGACTGTTCATCTTCAAGAGAACAGCCATATCACTACTGCCAAAGAAATCTCTACTTAAAAAAAGCAAGAAAACAAGAGATCACAGACTAGAAATTTTATATATTCAATTTATGTGGCAAGAAAATGCATAAGAGGGGTGCCTGGGTGGCTCAGTCATTAAGCATCTGCCTTAGGCTCAGGTCATGATCCCACGGTCCCAGGATCAAGCCCTGCATCAGGCTCCCTACTCAGTGGGAAGCCTGCTTCTTCCTCTCCCAATCCCCCTGCTTGTGTTCCCTCTCTTACTGTCTCTCTCTCTCTCTCTCTCTCTCTCTGTGTGTCAAATAAATAAATAAATAAATAAAATCTTTAAAAAAGGAAAGAAAGAAAACATGTAAGAGTTAATAAAAAGGGGCACCTGGGTGGCTCAGTCAGTTATGTGGCTGCCTTCGGCCCAGGTCATGATCCCAGGGTCCTGGGATCGAGTCCCACTTAATAAATAAAATTACAACCTGGCTGAATTTTGATTTTTAGACCATTTCAAAAACAAGATCTACGAAAAAACTGACCTCCTTAGTCTCAACCTATTAAATCCTTCCATAGAAACCACCTATAAAGGGGGATTAAAATTGGTAAGATATATATGTATCTATATAGAATTTCAGAAGGTTAATTTGAGAAGTACATAGTTCTCCCATAAATAAGCAAATTCAATCAACACAGTGTGAACACTTATGATGCATCAGCACTATAAATAGACAAAAAAGAAACCTACTGCCTGAGATATCCAAATAGATTACAGTAAAAGAAGTGCAATAATATAAACATTCACTTTTTTTTTTTTTAAAGATTTGTTTATTTATGAGAGAGAGAGCATGCATGCAGAGCGGAATGGAGGGAGGGGCAGAGGAAGAGGGAGAGAGAATTTTTTAAACAGACTCCATGTCTGAGCACGGAGCCCAACATGGAGCTCGAATACACGACCTGAGCCAAAACCAAGAGTAGGCTGCTTAAGCAAACATTCACTTTTTTAAAATAACATTAAAAAATGAAGATCAATGGGGCATCTGGACAGCTCAGTCATTTAAGTGGCCAACTCATGATTGCCGCTCAGGTCATGATCTCAAATCCTGGGATGGAGCCCCTCCATGCTCAGTGGGGAGTCTACTTAAAGATTCCCTCCCCCACCCCTCCCTTCACCCATGTGCATGGTCTCCAGCTCTCTCAAATAAATAAATGAATAAATCTTAAAACAAAACAAAACTGTGGAGATCACTAACTGGAAGACAAATGGAACACCCAAGCAGAATTTTTAAAGGTAAATAGTTTGTTAAGGAGAGAATTCCAGTATAAAGGCCCAGAACCTTCAAAGGCATGAATGAATAAACAAATAGCTGGGAATTAAAAGTAGTTCAGAACACTGAATCATAAAAACGTAGCAGGTAATAAGCAGTGGCTAGACCTGAAAGAGCTTGATGCCAGGTTAAGAGCCTGACCACTGTATGAGCTCTTGTCGTTAAGGAGTCTCATTTAAACCGTGGAACCACAGGCTCAGTTTTGGGTTTTAGAAAGATAAATCTTCTTGACCTTGGAATAACACAATCAAGAGGAAACAGAGAGAAGACTCAGTAGACAAGAGATTACCAAAATAGTATACATGCAAGATGACTAGAACTTAAAGCAGTAACACTGGGAATCAAAAAAACAAAATTTGAAATGTATTTTTTAGAGATAAAACAAAAGGACTTAACAAGTAATAAAAGTCAGAAGGGCTCCTGCCTGATTCAGGTCGAAGAGCATGCACTCTTGATCTTGGCTGAGGTCGTGAGTTCAAGGCTCATAGTGGGTATAGAGATTACTTAAATAAAAATAAAACTTAAAAAGAGGGAAAAAAAAGATCAGGATAGATATTTGAACACCAGTGTTCACACCATTATTATTCAAAACAGCCAAAACATGGAAATAACCCAAATGTCCACTGAAGGATGAACAAAATGTGGTATATACATTCAACAGAGTATTACTGAGACTGAAAATGTATGAAATACTGAAACATGGATGAACTTTAAAGACATTATGCTAAGTGAAGGGGCGCCTGGGTGGCTCAGTGGGTTAAGCCGCTGCCTTCGGCTCGGGTCATGATCTCAGGGTCCTGGGATCGAGCCCCGCATCGGGCTCCTTGCTCGGTGGGGAGCCTGCTTCTCTCTCTGCCTCTGCCTGCTTGTGCTCTCTCTCTCTCTGTCAAATAAATAAATAAAATCTTAAAAAAAAAAAAAAAAAAGACATTATGCTAAGTGAAATAAGCCAGACACAAATAAATAATTCTACTTATATGATGTACCTAGAATAGTCAAATTCATAGGGAAATAAGTGGAACAGTACTGACCAGGGGCTAATTCTTATCAAATGGGTATGGATTTATACACTGAAAAGTGTAAAAATATGAAAAGGTTCTGGATATGTACAGTGGTAATAATTGCACAACAACGTGAATGTACTTAATACCACTAAACTGTACACTTAAAAATGGTTAAAATGGGAACACCTGGGTGGCACAGCCAGCTGGGGTCTGACTCTTGGTTTTGGCTCAAGTCATGATCTCAGGATTCTGAGACTGAGCCCCATGTCAGGCTCCAAACTCAGTGCAGAGTTTGCTTGAGGCTCTCTACTTCTACCTCTGTCCCCCAACCCAATAATATTTTTTTAATGGTTAAAATGGTAAATTTGTGGGGTGCCTGGGTGGCTCAGTTGGTCAAGCATCCAGCTCTTGGTATCGGCTCAGGTCATGATCTCGGAATTGTGGACTCTAGCCCCAGGTTGGGCTCTATGCTCAGCATTGAGTCTGCTTGTCCCTCTCCCTCTGCTCCTCCCCTCACCACCACCCACTCTCTCAAATAAGTAAATAAATAAATAAATAAAAATATTTTTTAAAGTAAATAAAAAGTAAAATGGTAAGTTTGTTACATATATTTTAGTACAATAGAGAAGAGGTCAAATTAACAAGTATTGGTGAGGACGCAGAGAAATCAGAACCCTCACTTATGCTGATGGAAATCTGAGCTGGTGTAGCAGCTTTTCAAAGCAGTCTGGCAGTACCTCAAAAAGCTAGAGAGTTAACATGTGAGCCAGCAATTCTACCCCTGGGTATATATGCAAAAGATCTGAAAACATTATGTCCACACTAAAAACTTATAAACAAATATCACAGCAGCACTATTCTGAACAGCCGTAAGGTAGAAATAGTCCAAGTGTCCACCGACTAATGAATTCATAAATAAAATGTGATCTATCCATACAATGGAATACATTTACCATGAAACAGAATGAAATACTCATACATATATAGACTTCGAAAGCATTAGGCTAAGTGAAAGAAGTAGTCACAAAGGACCACATAGTGTATGATTCCATTTATATGAAATGTCCAGAATGTGCAAATCTATAGAGATAGAAAATGTATTACTTGTTACTTAGGGCAAAGAGGTGTAAAGGGAAAGAAGACTGGGGAGCAGGCAGATAAATGGTATAAGGTTTTTTGGGGGCATGATGAAAATGTCCTAAAATTGACTACTGGTGGTAATTACTCAACTCTGAATATACCAAAAACCACTCACTGAATTGTATACTTTAAAGGGATGAATTTTAAGTTCTGTAAATTATATCTCAAAAAAGTTCTATAGAAAATAAAGGATCTAATGGTATAAGGTCACAAAGAAGGAAGAAAGGGTGACTCCTAAGAATTTGGGGTATATGACTAGGTGGCAAGGATCTATTCACCAAGGCGGGAAATAAAAAACAGTACTGGTCTGAGGAGGAAAATAATTAGGTCAGTTTTAAATAAGCTAAGCTCAAGTGCCTAAAGGACATCCAAGTGAAAGCTTCAAGTACACAGCTGGGCTTGCAGATGTGAACCCTGAAGAAAACACTAGTATTGTGTATATAAATTAAGTTTACCGATAACAGTTAAAACTCAGAGTTAATAAGACTGCTATTCAAAAAGAATAGAAAATAGGGGCTCCTGGCTGGCTCAGTCGAAAGAGCGTGTAACTACTGATCAGGGATCGTGACTTTGAGCACCATGTTGGGTGCAGATTATTAAAAATAAACAAACAAACAAACAAACTTGAGAGAGAAGTAAAAATAAAAATAAATAAAACTAAAAATAAAGAATTACCTACCTGAATGGCAAAGTAGAAGAGGATCCAGCAAAGGAAAATAAAAAGAATTTTTTAAAAAATTAGATAAAAATAGTGATTATTTTAAGAAGAGAACACAAAAGTCAAGGATGAGAGAGAAATATTAGGAGCAAAGGGAGGGTTTCCCTGCACCAAATGCCCATAAAATTAAAAACTAATACATACTGTATTACCAGGTAACTAATGCCCTGCATACAGCAAGGTTAGTAGAATAAAAGGAGAGAATGGGTGATTTCAGTGCTTTCAGAAGCTGAGTAGCACACCCAGAAATGGAGAAAGTCCGTAGTTCCTGCAATCATGGTTATGAATGGAAGGTGAAAGCTGCCACAGGTAGAGTCACTGGTAGAGCTTTTTGAACAATAGGTTTATTCAAATATTAGTTCTCTTCAAAGAGCCACAGTAATTCTCTGCTCTAGTAAACCAAGTTAAGAATCTTTTTAAAATCTATTATTAAATAATGTTAAAGTAGAAAACTTTAAAGATAAAGAATGAGACTAATACTCAAGTTTAGTTTTGTTCCCCTCTGAAACCCCATTAAAAAAAAAAAAAAAAAAAAACAGTAAAAGCAGCTTTTAAAAAAATAAACACAAAGGATGCAGCACCGGAAAAAAAAACAACAACAACAACAACAATAAAAATCTGGAAAAGTTGAAAGTCAGATGGTAATGAGAGTTAAAAAGAAAACTGAGTAACAGACAAGCTCTGAGAAAAGTTAAGAAGCAATCTGATTTCCCCAATTGCTTTGCAAAGGGTATCCTAGAAGAAGTACGAAAGGTCAGATAGCAAGATTGACTCAGTCTGTTCAAGATGAAGTTAAGAGTATCTCCAGGTCCAAGATGAACAACTGGATAAACATTTCTAAATTCTTTTCCCTCCTAATCTCCACTAAAGCTACAATAAAAAGATTTTCAAGTAATAAGCCCATTAATGACAGGGAGAACAAGAAAGGACAAGTGAGTATAAATTATATAGCTGTGCAGGTATGCACAGTTCTGCAAGCAGGGAAGCAAATGGATTAGTATAATGGTGACTATCTTAACAGATTTAAGAATGACAAATTTTAAGTCTTCAGTGAGTAAAACCAAGAACGACCTGTATCTAGACCACATACCATCAAATGGCCCATGAACTGGCAACACCTGGTACACCTCTGGAGTTTGAGAGGGTAAGACACAGAGAACTGGTTGAAAGGGGTTAAGCAGCCTCCTCCATTCCAAACTACATTGTCAATGCCTCTCCCCTTCTCCCAGTAAAAGACTAGAGCTTTTTCCACCTCTAGTTGGGAGTAAAACAGAAAGTCTCTAGACTAAGCAACACCAAGCATAGCCCAGGAGTACAGCAATACCAAAAAAATGAGTGAATCAACTGAATGCTAAAACCACTTAATGGAGTTCCCCAACTGAATACCCAGAATATGAGAAGCCAGAGTCTTATTTTCTGGGTAGAAGACTAGACTCTTCTCTGAGGAATCTCACCAAGCAAAGAAAGAAATGGAGAATATACTACTGACAAGGGACTGGGAGGGGAAAGGGAATCATCCTACAAGAAAATTATAGGTTGACAAACTCCAACCATTCAGAAGTATCTACATGCTCTTTATTCTTTTTTTAATGATTTTATTTATCTGACAGAGAGCACAAATAGGCAGAGTGGCAGAGAGAGAGAGAGAGAGAAGCAGGCTCCCCATTGAGCAGGGAGCCCGATGCAGGACTCCATCCCAGGACCCTGGGATCATGACCTGAGCCGAAGGCAGACACTTAACTGACTGAGCCACCCAGGAGCCCCTCCATCTGCTCTCTGATCCAAAACAGAGATCTGAGGAAAACTTCAAACATAAAAAACAGAGAACAAAGAAAGGTACAAAGAGTAAAGAAAAAAAAGAACTTGAAAACATACTATGTACAGAGAAGAAAATTTCACAGAAACTATCATTAACAGCTTCAGAAATGAAAAGAACTGCACCCAGGAAATAAGATGCAGGGAACAAAAAAGGAATCCTTAAATATTAAGAACATAAGAGCAGACATGTAAAACTCAAAAAAGGGTTTGAAGACAAAGCCGAAGAAACTTACTATATAAAGTAGAGTAAAACAAAACTGTACTCAAAAAAAATGAAAAAATTAGGGCGCCTGCGTGGCTCAGTGGGTTAAGCCTCTGCCTTCGGCTCAGGTCATGATCTCAGGGTCCTGGGATCGAGGCCCTCATCGGGCTCTCTGCTCAGCGGGGAGCCTGCTTTCTCCTCTCTCTCTCTATGCCTGCCTCTCTGCATACTTGTGATCTCTCTCTCTCTCTCTCTCTGTTTCAAATAAATAAAATCTTTAAAAAAATAATTTAAAAAAAATGAAAAAATTATTAGGTCCAATGCAGGAAAGTCAACATCTGAGTAAGAGTTACAGAAGAGAGAATAAACAAAGGGAAGAAAATAATGAAAGAAATAATTCAAGAAAATGCCCCTGAAAGAAAAACTAAATTTGGAAATCAAAAGGGTCCACCAAGTACCAACCACAATGGATGACTCATAGCAAGGTACAGCCTCGTGGACTACCGGACCAAAGAGAAGAGTCTGCAAGCCATCAGGGATGGACAAAAACACAGTGAAAAATACCAGATTCAAAATAATCTGATTTAATAGCAACTCTGGACGTAGAAGATGGAGCAATGCCTTAAAAATTATGAGCAATAATGATTTCCAGGCTAGTGTTTTATACCAGCCAAACTATCAAACAAGTGTATGAAAAGAATAAAAACATATTCAGATAATGCAAGGTCTCAAAAAATTTGCCTCCATATACCCTTTCTCAGGAAACTACTGAAGGACTTGCTGTATATGCAAAATGAGTGAGTAAACCCAAATCAAGGAAGACGTGGAATTCAACAAGAGAAAGCTGAAGAGAATCCCCAAGATAACAGCAATTCACATAGAGAAAGTAACTAGTATAGATTGAAGGAATATACACTTGACCCTTGAATTAATCCAGTAGCAGCAAGGGGCAGAGGGCTGGTTAGGGGTCCCAACTCTCTGTGCAGTTGAAACCTGCATATAACTTTTGAGTTCCCAAAAACTTAACTACTAACAGCTTATTGCTGACTAGAAGCCTTACTGATAACATAAACAGACAATGTTTTGTGTATTATATACTATATTTTTACAATAAAGTAAGGTAGGGAAAGAAAATGTTATTAAAACAATCATAAGGAAAACAGATTATTATTAAGAAACCTGTAAGGAGAGACAATACATTTACAATACTGTAGCATATTTACTGAAAAAGAATCTGTGTATAGAAGATTATATATAAAGACTGAGGCACCTGAGTGGCTCAGTAGGTTAAAGCCTCTGCCTTTAGCTCAGGTCATGATCCCAGGGTCCTGGGATCGAGCCCCGCATCAGGGTCTCTACTCAGTGGGGAGCCTGCTTCCCCCTCTCTGTCTGTGCCTGCCTCTCTGCCTACTTGTGATCTCTGTCAAATAAATAAAATCTTTAAAAAATAATAATAATAAGATACAGAGGTAAATATCAAAAGACCCAGCTGACAGAGTTAAAGGTGGTTAGAAAGAGGGATATAGCCATAGAAGACCATTTTCCAAGCAAAGCCTATCGAATTAACCACTTTTTAAAAATTATATGCACCTTGTATAATAGAAGTAAATAATGACTTAAAAAGTGATTTTATAAAGACCTGGATTTTCTAACACCATTTGAAATATTAGGCTTTGCTAAGAAAACAAACATGGATGATCACAATAATATGAACACTGCAGTATGATTTTTAATTTTTCACTGATATCATCTAATAAATAGTACAAACTAGTAATTGTTGAGCCTATGTAAAATATATATGGGTGTTCATTATGCTACACTTCAATCTGTCTATAGGTTTGAAATTTTCAAAATGAAAAGCTGGAGGAGAAAATTATAAATGCCCCAGAAAAGAGTCAAACATTAATACTGGTCATAGTTCTAATGTAGTGGAGAGCAGGATTACTTTAACAGCAGTCTATCCAAAATTTCTACTACTGGAAAGTGTCAATGGCAAGACCAGTAATTCCACCAGGTTATGTGCTATGAAGGAGATGAGAAAAAAGAGCACATTCGAAGAAAAATGGAGTTAACTAAGAGGTATTAATTAGGCTTTCCAGAACTTGGTTGACCATACCTTGCCATAAGCTATGGGGAAACGAAAACAAAAGTGAAAAATGGTGAAAGAAAATGGAAAAAGTATTATGAAATAACTAGCTGTAAGGTTAAATAGATCCATTTTACCACGTTTTATCATTTCTTTAGTAGGAAGCTACATAAATTGACCCTTTCTGGGAAGCTCACTTGAATTTAGAAGTCTTAACCTTTTTATAGCCTGAAAACAAAACATGGTATTTTCCAGTCAGTAACAGCACTTGCTCTTTGGTGTGATCACATTCCCAACTCATGAGAAACGGGCCAGACAGGAATCCTCAGGTATACTACACCAAATCTGCAGTCACTGCACCCTTACCCACCACTAATGTTAAGGGTGTGCTGCCCCTCCTCCCATCAAGGCCAATTTCACAATGTGATACCAATCCCATCTAACATCTTCTTTTCCCAGAAATCCTATATCCCTTACTACTCCTGTCTTAGCCCTCTATTTCCAGAACTTTTCTCAACAGTATTACTAACATGATTATACCCACTTTCAGAAATCCTTCTAGACCCCATATCTCTCTACCTACAGCATCCCCACTTCTCTGCTTTGTCTCTATTTCCAGTCTAATTCAACTTCATATACAATCATACCACCAAAAATACCACTGATCTCTACCTCCTTACACCAAATGGACATTTTATTTGACCACCAGGCAAAGTTCAACCAAATCAATCATATCTCCCTTCTCGAAACATGCCAGTCACCAATACCACATGCCAAATAATCCTGGTTTTCTTCTTCCATCTCTGATTTTTTCCCAACTCTTTTCCAAACTCAGTATCCTCAACAGACCTCAAATGCTTGCTTCCTCAAAACCACCCTTTTTCTCACTGTATATTTCATCACAAGCCATCTCATCCATGCCTTGCCCATGGCTCAGTTTAATTTCAACAAGCATAGGTCACCTTGCAGTTACTCATGTTCTAGTGCTCTCACTTAAATGGCAACATTATGTATGTATTGGTGAAGTTAAAAACCTGGGAGGCATCCTGACATAAAGAAACCTCAGGACTTCATTCTCCCTCATTCCTCATTACCCATCCACTACCAAATCATACAGATTTTATCTTCTAAGTTGTTCTCTAGTCTCTATCCACCACACTCACCTCACCAGAATCATTGCAATGACCCTTTTAACAATTTCCTCTTACTTAATCATGGCCCCTTCCAATCCATTTTCCATACCATAGTCAGAGAAAACTTTACACAGATCAAATCACATCATCCTCTACTTTAAGGGAATCACGCTGTTCTAAGAATAAAATACAAAATTTTAAATGAAGTCTAAAAAAATGCTACACAATCTGACTCCAATCTACTACCCCAGCCTCAATTGTGCCCTCTTCTGTCACTCTATGGGTAGGAGACCTCTCAGAGCCAGAGCATATACTACTTTCTGTGCCTGGAACATCTTCTCCTTCTTTCCGTAGTTAATTCCTACTCATCCTTCAACTCTCAGGCCAAAGATACTTTACTCACTTATCTGCCCCTGAATACCTTGCACCAGAAGTCCAAATTACGTACCCCTGCTATAACACAGATTAAACACCAATATTATCCTTGGACACACTTTTCAAAGAAGTAATTATCTTTCTGTCTGATTATTTGCTAGAATCTTGTCTCTGGACTAAGTAAACCAGGGCAAGCAGAAGTGATGTTTTGCTCATTACTGGATCCTACTACGTAGCATACTACCCATATAATATAGTGAGAAATTGCTGAATAAATGACATGGACCCAATTAGTGTGCATGAACAGTACATAAGTAAGAAACTTAATAGGAAGGGTAGAGGGGGAGAACTGAAACAATTTTCTACTAGTAGTACTTTAATGTCCCAACATGCCACAAAGATTAAGATATTGTTATTTTTTTAAGTGAGCTATAAAGGTCTTTAGGTACCTCAATATTCAATATTTGAAATAAAAAATCAAATTTAGCAATCCCACCTTTGATACATGTATATGTGAAAGTTACTCTTTACACCACTGTTGTGTGCACAGAAACACTTTATCTTATGTACGTATGTACATAAATATGTATATAGTGACTTCACAACATCAAAACAACCTAAACACCCATCAACAGGAAAATGGTTATATAAAGTATAAAATAATCAAAAAGTGGAAAACTACGCAGCTGTAATAGAGAGAGAGAAACAAAAAGGAAGTCTTCAAAGCACTACATGGAAAACCTGTAAGAACTGAAAAAAGCAAATGTAGAACATATGAAAAAATATGCTACTTCTGTGTTAAAATAGAGAGATGAGACTATATACTTGGATTTACATAAAAATACTCTAGAAACAAACTACAACTGGTTACTGTTTGAAAAGAAGGGTAAAGAATGGGACAGATCAGACAAAAGGAGGAAGTGAGCTGATTTTTTAAATATTATGACTATATGACCTATTCAAAAACTAGAATATACATACTAAATCATAAAACATCTTAAGAGAAAAAAGGTAGCTCAAGATGAAGTTTTAGTCTCTAGCTTACAGCATTTTAAGGATACCTGAGAGTCAAAGAGAACCAAGACACAAACTACAGTTATTAAAGGGAATGTTCTAAATCAAGATTTTACAATTCAAACTTCAAACGATTCTTTACAATTGTTTCAGCTTTAAAACTTAACAGCAATGATATAAACCTAAAGGCTGAGGTAGAAAAACCTAAATATACTGAAAAGGGATTGTAAACAATGTAAACTTTAATGTTAGTAACAATAACAATGTTAATAAACCTAACATTTCCTAGCATCTAAATAGAACGAGAATTTTTAAATCATAAAAATAAAACTTTAAAAAAAATTCAAAAAGATATATTAATAACAATTCATTCACCAAATGCTCAAAGGTAAAAATGCATTACTACTAAAGGCAACAAAAATTAGGTTATATTAAAGGCAACTACAAGTTTACTTCATACTGTATTTTATCATGTATAATCAATACTAGTATTACCTTTCATTTTTGAATGTGTGTTAATCAACGGATCAGAACAAATCCTGCAGGGCCACCATGGACGTCTCTTGAATTTTGCCCAGATGAGATCTCCAACTTCATACTTCAGTGGTGTAGACTTTTTCTTGGGTTGACACTTTAGACAGACAAAACATAGGGCCATCAATAAGAATCAAAACCTTTTCCAACAGTGTACCATTCTCCTATTAGCCTTCTGGGAAAGCAGAATTCTATAAAAATCTAGATGAAAACACTCCAGACTAACAATTACAAAGCAAGTACAATTAAATCATTTTGTCTTAATGTTCCTAACATAGCCCTATATAAAGTAGTAGCTCTCAATTTATATTTCTTCTATATAAGTAATCTACCTGCATTCATGGAAAAATTAGTTATTTTCATTAATAAAAAAGCTAGTAACTGAAAAAGGAAATAGAATCATCCCTAGGAAAACATACCTTTGCCGTAGTCCTTAGATTACAACACAACATGGTGCAGGGGGAAATTATAAAAAGAATTTATGAATTTATGAACAAAGTCAAAAGTCTATGTTCCCAATATAATCTGTTGATTGTATCTCAATAAAATTGGGTACAGGGTGCAGGGAGACTGCGGTCCCTTCTGCAGCTGAGAGTCTACAGGGTTCTCAAATAAACAAAGACATTCCTATTAATTAAGTAACAGTAACAGCTCTAATGAAATAATCCTGAAAGCCACAGGCTAGACCCTAGCAATGTCAATGCACATGACCTGGACTTCTTCCAGGACCTATAGAAGAGTGAGTATACTGGACAATTGCAAGGAACACCATTCATGCAGAGTAAGTTCAATATGAATCAAGCTCCTTTGACTTCTGTAAGACAGAGACTTTGGCTGCATCTTTTCTCCAAAACCAATAAACCTAACTGATCTGCAATCCAACATCCTCCATCTCCACTCTAAACCCATGGTCCTGCCTTTAACACACCATAAGAACTGCTTATCTTTAAAAAAAAAAATCTTGAAAAAGGAAAAAAGAAAAGACAAGACTACTTTTGCCTGTTACCAGTTTGTAAATCATCAAGAAACAAACAAGACTTCAAAGCTAGTTAGTTGGCTTTGAAACTTTAAAACCAAGATACAGAGGACTTGGGTGGCTGCGTCATTAGGCGTCTGCCTTCAGCTCAGGTCAGGATCAGCTAAGGTCATGATCCCAAAGTCCTGGGATCCAGGCCTGCATTGGGCTCTCTGCTCAGCAGGAAACCTGCTTCCTCCTCTCTCTCTCTGCCTGCCTCTCTGCCTACTTGTGATCTCTCTCTGTCAAATAAATAAATAAAATCTAAAATAATAATAATAGTAAGAAAACCAAGATACGAAGAATGGGAAAACAAATTTTTAAAAATTTTATTATTTGTCAGAGGGAGAGAACACGAGCAAGAGCTGCAGGCAGGGGGAGAACCAGACTCCCTGCTGAGCAAGAAGACGGACTCAGGACTCAATCCCAGGACCCTGGGATCATGGCAGACACTTAACCAACTGGGCCAATCAAAGGCAGACACTTAACCAACTGGGCCACCCAGGCACCTAAAACAAATTTTTTATTTGCCTGTACTGAAAACTACAATTTGAGTAGGTTCCCATAAATTTCTGATACAATTTATAACCATTTAATTTATTTGGCAATCATTGGTATCAGCTTATTTATTCAAGTCTTAAATTACGTGAAACATATTAACAGTTACTTGATGTTTGCTATGTGCTAGACGCTGTTCCGTTTTTAGTCCTCTTAAGGTAGATACTATATTATTACTTATTTTACTGTATGTTTAAGGTCATATAGTATTTAACAAGTTGGCAGAGCCAGGAGTCAAATCTGGACAAACTCTCACCACTGCCTAATCATCCAGTAACAATAAAACCCCATGACTGTTACATGCTTTATGACAAATTAAGCCATAATCAATCTATGACATGATACTGGTTCAGTCTTTCCTCATATTACTCCAACAAAATGATTAAACTATATTATCAGAATGTATAGCCATAAAACACATGCTTCCAGTGTCAACTATATTTCAATTAATTTTTTTCAAAAAACATACTTTCAGTAGATAGCAAGGAAGGAACATGAGTAGTCTAAAGAAAGTTAAAAGCTGAATCACTCAACTAGACAAAGCATCAATGAGTTCTGTCTTCTGACTCCATCACAAATTATGTCATCTTAAATAAGTCACTTAATGCAGCCTCAGTTTCCTAAGCCATAGAATCAGGAAAGAAACATTTGTTCTGGGGAGCCTGGGTGGTTCAGTGGGTTAAAGCCTCTGCCTTCGGCCCAGGTCATGGTCCCAGGGTCCTGGGTTCGAGCCCCACATCGGGCTCTCTGCTGATTGGGGAGCCTGCTTCCTCCTCTCTCTCTCTGCCTGCCTCTCTGCCTACTTGTGATCTCTGTCTGTCAAATAAATAAATAAAATCTTTTAAAAAAATTTTTTTTTTAAAAATAAACATTTGTTCTGCCATGAACCATCAAAATGAAAATAATTCTATTCCTAATATTGCAACCCAAAGAAAATAATCCAAATAAGTAGAATTACAGAAAAATACTTCAAGCAGTTATTTATGACAACAAAAACTTAACATCCAACAAGAGACCGGTTAAACGAATTATGCTGACAACTCAATGAAATATGCAAGGTGCAGATGAAATTATGGAATACTGAAAATGTAATATACACCCACACAGACAATATACCAACCATTTAGAAACTATGCTGAAACTGAAATGATTTAAAAAAACAGCCGGACACGCCTAGACGGCTCAGTCAGTTAAGCATGCCACTCTTGATTTTGGCTCAGGTCATCACCTCAGGGTTATGGGATCAAGCCCCCAGTAGAGCCCCAATCCGGGCCCTGTGCTCCAAAAGAAGTCTGCTTGAGATCTCTCTCCTGCCCCTCCCGTGTTCCCACGCTATCTCTCAAATAAAAAAATTAAAATCTTTAATATATACACATGTGTTTGTGTATGTGTGTGTGTATACACGTATTTAGACACCCGGGTGGCTCAGTCGGTTAAGCATCTGCCTTCAGCTCAGGTCATGATCCCAGGGTCCTGGGATCAAGTCCCACATCAGTGCTCTCTGCTTCTCCTTCTGCCTGCCACTCCCCCTTGTGCCCTCGCATGCTCTCTCTCTGACAAATAAGCAAAATCTTAAAAAAAAAAAAAAATGATATATATATGTATGTGTGAATATATATATAATTTTGTTATAATACAGTTACTAGGAAATGAGACAGAATATAACATATGCTAATATATAATATACATATGTTATATAATATATGAGATAGATAAAACAAAGTCAATGAGAAACATGAGTAAAAAAGTTTCATTAAACTGATGGTATTGTGGATAAAGATTTTCACAAACTTGAAACATTTTATTATCTCCATTCCTTTTTTTTTTTAAGATTTTATTTTTATGTAATCTCTACACCTAACATGGGGCTCAAACTTACAACTCCAAGATCAAGTTCCATGCTCTAATGACTGAGCCAGGCAGGTACCCCTCTCCAGGCTGTTTTGACTGATTAACCATCATGACCAAATAATACAATATATGCAAACCCACTGGAAAATAATGTCTACACAAATACATATTGTTAGTACATTAATGGACAAAAACAAATTCAACTGACTTTAACACATAAAAAATTAGACACAGGCAGGAATTCCAGATCAAAGACAGGCCTCCAATTATGAAATAGAGAAAATAAGGATAAGAAAAAAAATTCTTTTTAAATACGACTCTTCTCTTCAGAAGCGCTGATATATTTCACCTTGGAATGAAAGATACCCAAATACATCAAACTGTTAAACCCATAATTCAAGTGCATACAAACTTACTAAACAACCACAACAGAACGCTCAGTAAGAGACACAAAGATGAATTCCTGATCCCAAGATACTTGAAGACAATCAGGAAAAACGAAAGCGAAGAAATGTCATCTAAGCTTAGACTGGAAGGATAGGCATAATTTCAGAATGATTTTTCCTAATATCTATGTATGTCCGTTGGAAAACATAATGGTGCAAAGCCTTTTTATATACACTATTGAGCTGAACCGTGCTCACCCAAAAGTGTACTTCGCAATACCTGTAAATGAGACCTCATTTGGAAATAGGGTCCTCATCAAAATGAGATCAATTAGGGTGGGTTCCTAATCCAAGAGAAATGTGTCCTTATAAAAAGGAAAAATTTGGAAGCAGAGAGACAGACATACATAGAGAGAAAAGGATGAAGACACAAGGAAAACGCCTTCTACCAACCATGGAAATCCTGAGGCAACTAGACATTAGGAGAGGTATGGAACATATTCTCACAAGCCCGAAGAAAAAAACATCTTGACATTGCATTTCTAGTCTCCAAAACTGTAATACTATTAAATTTCTTTTGTTTAAGCCACCCATTTTGTGGCACTTTATTATGGCACCCCAGAAAACCTAAATACATAATCTTGCTTAGTCCTCACATTATGACATGGTATTATCTCCATTTTGCAGATAAACTGAGGATCAAAAAGGTTAAATCACAGTAAGAAAGGCTAAGACTTAAACCTGATTAATTCTAAAGACCATGTTTTAATATAACATCTTCCCTTCAATTTTAACTGAATAAATATAGCCAGATTTTGTTTTCAAAGTGTTTAAAAGCAAATCTAAGAACTAACTAAGCTCAAAATCTCCACTGCCATCCTTTCATTGACATTAACATGTCATTTTAACAATAAACTTTCCTATATAAGCTTGTCCCTACTTTTTTTAAGGGACTGATACATCTCCTTCAATCACAATCAAGAAGTGGCTCTTGAGCCAAAACCTATGGTTAACAGACACTTTAGATCTCCAAGCACTTCCACTAATGAAATTTCCATCAAAGGTACAAACCAGACTATATTGCATTTCTAAGATAAAGTAAGCTCAGTGATCCAGGTATGTTCCTGGGATGTACAGGATAAAACTTAAATTGTGTTCTATTTTAACATTAATTGAACTGATAATCCTTGGACACCAATAACCTTCACATACATATCCAAAAATTAAGAGTTGAGTCAAAATCAGCTAACTCATAGAACAACAGTAACTTTTTTTTTAAATTATATTCTAGTAAGGATATATAACAGATCTATCTTCTTAACAAATTTTATGTGTACAATACATGGATGTCTACAGGTGTAACAGACAATATCTTCTAAAACAACTTCTTAAAGAATGTACAGTGATGGGACGCCTGGGTGGCTCAGTTGGTTAAGCAGCTGCCTTCGGCTCAGGTCATGATCCCAGCGTCCTGGGATCGAGTCCCACATCGGGCTCCTTGCTCTGCAGGGAGCCTGCTTCTCCCTCTGCCTCTGCCTGCCATTCTGTCTGCCTGTGCTCGCTCTCTCTCTCTCTCTCATAAATAAATAAAATCTTAAAAAAAAAAAAAAAAAAAAAAAGAATGTACAGTGATACAGAACTAGAGGTAAAGACCTAGGGATGTTATCACAGAACTTAGACTTTAAGACTTAGTTCTTGTTTTCAGGGTTTTCTTTCCTGGGGGAGGGGGGGCGGCAGAGCACACAAATGCACGCAAGATGGGGGTAAGGAGTGGGTAGGAGATGGAGAGATGGGAGGGGGAGAGAGGGAATCCAGGCTTCATCCAGTGTTAGGCAACACTTAGCCCAGTATATGGCAAAGCGTATGTGCTCAATAATTACTGTCTGATTCCACAAACTGACTAAAATGCTATACTGTATTACTAAAAAAACACTTAAGCATGTATTTCTTTTTTTTTCTTTAGAGACTTTATTTATTTATTTGACAGAGAGATCACAAGCAGGCAGAGAGGCAGGCAGAGAGAGGAGGAAGCAGGCTCCCTGCTGAGCAGAGAGCCCAATGCGGGGCGCGATCCCAGGACTCTGAGATCATGACCTGAGCCGAAGGCAGCGGCTTAACCCACTGAGCCACCCAGGCGCCCCTTAAGCATGTATTTCAAGTTAATTACAAGGGGAGTCCTTGCAAATATTCCCTATAAGAAATAATACCAAGTTCTTCACCTTTAGCTAAAGGACAATGGACATAGCTCAAATCTACACAAAGAACATGGTAAAGGTAACAAAAGAGGTAAATACAAAAGAGAGTAAAATGTATTTTTGTTTACAAAACTTTTCTCACATCTGACTTAAAAGACAACTGTGTAAAATAAGAATTATAAGTCTATGTGGATGGGCATGCATTATATATAAAAATGTATTTGTATCACAATAAAATGACAATGGAGAGGAGAAGGACAAATCAATTAAGGAGCAAAGTTTTACTACTACTATTAAAATTAACTTGAGGGGCACCTGGGTGGCTCAGTGGGTTAATCCTCTGCCTTCTGCTCAGGTCATGATCTCAAGGTCCTAGGATCAAGCTCCACAGCAGGCTCTCTGCTCAGCAGGGAGCCTGCTTCCCCCTCCTCTCTCTGCCTGCCTCTCTGCCTACTTGTGATCTCTCTGTCAAATAAATAAATAAAAATCTTTTTAAAAAATTAATTTGATATTAATACAAAACATATGTAATAAACAGATGACAAGGAAATTAAAATATTACACTAGGAATTATCTATTTAACATAAAAGGTAGTAACAGGATCAGAAGAACAAAAACATAAAAAATAGTAAAATGGAAGACATCAATCCTATCTTATCACTAGTTGGATGAAATGTATATGCATTTAAAACTACGATTTAAAAACATAAATTGGCAGAATGGATAAAAAATATGATTCAACTATATGATGTCTATAAGATGACACTTTGTACCAAATTCAAGAAAGGAGCGGAAAGAGGAGTTGGGTGGTGCCTGGGTGGCTCAGTCAGCTGAGCATCTAACTCCTGATTTCAACTCCAGTCACAATCTTAGGGTCCTGAGATCAAGCCTGGAGTCAGGCAGGCTCCCTGCCGAGTGGGGAGTTTGTTTGAGATTCTCTCTTCCTCTCCCTCTACCTCTCCCCCTGACTCTCCCTCCACCTCTCCCCCTGCTGATGTATGTGCTAGCACTCTCCCTCTGCCTCTCTCTCAAATAAATAAATAATAAATAAATCTTTTTTTAAAAAGGAGTCGAAAGCAAAAGGTTAGAAAAGAAATAACATGCCAACAGTAACAGTGGGGTGGCTTCTTCTCTACGTTAACAACACACAAAATATACTTAAAGGAAAAATGGTTACTAGAGACAAAAGACTGTAATTTCATAATGATAAAAACGTCAATCTTAGGGGAAGATGTAACACTTAGAAACACCATGCATCAAACCAGACTCTCAAATTCATGAAGCAATAACTACAGAAATAAAGGTAAGAAAGAGAAACAGTAACAGAAGAGTTCAAACCCACTTGCAGCAATGGAGAGAACTAGACAATCCATAAAGACACAAAAGCCTTGAATGGCACTGTAAACCAACTAGACCTAACAGGCATCTGAAAAACATTCAAACAACCACAAAATACACAGTCTTTCTAAGTGCACATGAACATTCTCAAGGACAGACCATGTGTTAGGCCACAAAAATAAAATTAGAAGAACTGATACAGAATATATTTTCTAACCACAATGGGATGAAATTTAAAAAGTCAAAAAGTCAAGGAAAACTGAAAAATTAAACAACACACTACTAAATAACCAGTAAGTCAAAGACCATAGATGGTTAAGTAAAAAAATACTTGGAATGAAAATGAACACAAGGGGCGCCTGGGTGGCTCAGTGGGTTAAAGCCTCTGCCTTCAGCTCAGGTCATGATCTCAGGGTCCTGGGATCTAGCCCACATTGGGCTCTCCACTCAGCAGGGAGCCTGCTTCCTCCTCTCTCTCTGCCTACCTCTGCCTACTTGTGGTCTCTGTCTGTCAAATACATAAATAAATAAAAATCTTTAATTTAAAAAAAAAAAGAAAAGAAAAGAAAATGAACACAAAATATACCACAACTTAAAAGATGCAGCAAAAGCAATTCTTAGAGAGATACTTACAGCTGTGAACATGTAGATTTCTTAAAAATCTTTCATGTACCCTAAACTTTCACCTTAATAAGCTAGAAAAGGAACAGAAGACTACATCTAAAGCAAGCAGAAAGAATAATAAAGATTTAAAGGGAAAAATAATAAACCTTTTTTTAAAAGATCTATTTATTTATTTGAGAGACAACAAGAGAGAGCACAGGAGTAGGGACAGAGGGAGAAGCAGACCCCTTTGCCAAGGAGGGAGCCCAATGCAGGGCTCGATCCCAGCACCCTGGGATCAGGACCTGAGCCAAATGCAGATGCCCAACTGACTGAGACCCCAGGCACCCCTAGAGGGAAAATTAATACAGAATCAATAGTTTAAAAAAAAAAAAAAGGTGAGGGGGACAAAACCGAAAGTCGGTTCTTCAAAAAGATCAACACAACTGATAAACCTTGAACTACATGTATTAAAGAAGACTCAGGGTGCCTGGGTGGCTCAGCTGATCAGGTCATGATCCTGGAGTTCTGGGATCGAGTCCCAAATCAGACTCCCTGCTCTGCACGGAGTCGGCTTCTCCTGCTGACCTCTCTCTCCTCTCAGGCTCTCTCATTCTCTCTAATAAATAAATAAATAAAGTCTTAAAAAAAAAAAAAAAAAAGGACTCAAATTACTAAAATCAGAAATAAAAGTGTAGACATCACTACCGATTCTATAGAAAAAGGATTATGAGAGCAGTATGAACAACTGTACACCTACAAACTGGATAACCTAGATGAAACAGACCAAAGCCCAGAAACACAAAACTACCAAAACCAAATGACACAGAAACAGAATATTTGAATAAACCTGTAACAGTGAAGAGACTGACTGAGTAATGAATAACCAAAATGCCCCAACAAAGAAAAGCCCTGGACCTAACAGCTTCACTGGGAAGTTGTACCAAACATTTAAATAAGAACAAACATCCATCCACAAACTTTTCCAGAAAACTAAATAGTGAAGAACACTCCCTAATTCACTGAGGCCAGCATTACTCTGATACCAAAGCCAGATGAAGACATCACAAGAGAAAGAAAAGTACAGACCAATATCCTTTACATATACTGATGGGAAGATCTTCAACAAAATATTAGCAGAACAACTGAACAGTAAAAAAACATAATAGAAAATCAAGTAATTGTTTTTTTAAAGATTATTTATTTTGAGAGAGAGAGAGAAAGCATGAGAGAGGTAGGAGGAGAGGGAGAGAGAATCCCAAGCAGACTCTGCGGAGGCTTAACCAACTGTACCACCCAGGCTCCCCTCAAATCATTATTTTGTATACCTAAATCTAACATAATCTTACATGTCAATTACATGCCATTTAAAAAACAAATGGTTAACTATAATAGAATCAAATTAATGAAAACAACAAAAACCATACACCATGGCCAAGTGCAATTTATTCCTAGAAGACAAAGATTGTTCAACATATGAAATCAATAAATTTAATATACCACACTAACAGAATGGATAAAAATCATATGATCATCACCACTGATGCAGAAAAAGTAATAACAAAATTCAATAGTCATTTGTGGGGGAAAAAAAAAACGCAACACTCAAAAACAAACTAGGAATAGGAAACTCTCTCCACATAATAAAAGCCATTTATGAAAAACCCACAGAGAACATCATGATTAACAGTCTAAGACTGAAAGCTTTCCCTCTTAGATAAAGAATTAAGAAAGGGTGCCTGCTTTCTCTACTTCCATTCAACAAAGTACTGGAAGCTCTAGTCAGAGCAATTAGGTGAGAAAAATAAATAAGATACAACCATAGGAGAAATGAATAGGTAAAATTATCTCTTCGTAGATCTTACATGTAGAAACCATAAAGATCCCGGGGCGCCTGGGTGGCTCAGTCATTAAGCATCGGCCTTTGGCTTAGGTCATGATCCCAGGGTCCTAGGACAGAGCCCCGAATCGGGCTTACTGCTCAGCAGGAAGCCTGCTTCTCCCTCTCCCACTCCCCTGGCTTGAGTTCCCTCTCTCGTTGTATCTCTCTGTCAAACATGTAAATAAAATCTCTAAAAAAAAGAAAAAAATCCCACAAAAAATTTTTGAACTAATAAATGAATTCATCAAAGTAGGAAGATACAAAGTCAATATACAAAAATCAGTTGAAGTTCTACACATTAATTATGAACAATCCGGGGTGCCTGGGTGGCTCAGTCAGCTAAGCATCTGCCCTCAGCTCAAGTCATGATCCTAGCCAGGGTCCTGGGATCGAGGGTCAGCCTCCCTCTGCTCCTCCTGCTCAAGCTCTCTTTTTCTCAAATCAATCAATCAATCTTTTTAAAAACTGAACAATCCAAAAAGGAAATGAAATAATCTATTTACAACAGCATCAAAAAGAATAAAATACTTAATAATTGACCAAGGAAGTAAAAGACTTGTACAATAAAAACTACAAAATGTTGCTGAAAGATATTAAAGAAAACAAATACATGGAAATACTTTCCTTGTTTATGGGTTGGAAGACTTGATGTTATTAAAATGTTATTGCTACTCAAAGCAATCTACAGATTCAGTGCAATCCCTGTAATAAACAGAATGACATTTTTTGCAGAAATGGAAAGCCTCCTAAAATTTGTATGAAATCCAAGGGACCCGGAATAGCCAAAGTAATACCAAAAAGAAGAAAAGAGCTAGATACTTCCTGATTTCAAAACTCACAACATGGGGCGCCTGGGTGGCTCAATGTTTGGTTAAAGCCTCTGCCTTTGGCTCCGGTCAGGATCCCAGGGTCCTGGGATTGAGCCCCACATCCGGCTCTCTGCTTAGCAGGGAGCCTGCTTCCTCCTCTATCTCTCTCTGCCTGCCTCTCTGCCTACTTGTGATCTGTCAAATAAATAAATAAAATCTTTAAAAAATAATAATAAAATTAAATTAAATTAAATTAAAAAAACTCACAACAAAGCAACATTAATCAAAACACCCAGGGTGCCTGGCTAGCTAAGCTAGTACAGCTTATGACTCTTGATCTTAGGATCCTGAGTTCAAGCCCAACATTTGGCATGGAGCCTATTTTAAAAACAACAAAATATCATGTTATTACTATAGCAAAGATATACTGACCAACAGAACAGAGAGCCAGAAATAAACCCTTATATATATGATCAAATGATTTTGACAAGGGTACTAAAAGACCATTCGATAGAGAAAAGACAATCTTTTCAACAAACGGTAGTATTATATGTAATATAATATAATAAACTATACCCTTACCTAACACCATATACAAAAATTAACTCAAAAGAGACCAAATAGGGGCACCTGGGTGATTCAGTCAGTTAAGCATCTGCTTTCAGCTCAGGTCATGATTCCAGCCCCACACCGGGCTTCCTGCTCAAGGTGAGGGGAGTCTGCTTCTCCCTCTCCCTCTACCCCCTGCTCATGCTCTCTAAAAATGAACAAAATCTTAAAAAAAAAAAAAAAAAGACCTATTAGCTAATCTAATCTAGAATTCTGTATTCAACAAAATTATCTTTCAAGTAAGAAAATTTTAGTTAGATTCCAATGAAATCTGCTGATGGAATGGACATGGATGTTACAGAAAGAGAGAATTCAAGGATCACTCTAAGTGTGTCAGTCTTAAATATAGATAGGAAAGATGGAGGTGCCATTTATTAAAACTGAGAAAACTAGAGGAGAATCAAGTTTGGGGAAGAAACAGCTAAAATTTGGTTTTGAACAAAACTCCATTTCACAACCTAGTGAAAAAATGCCCAAAAAAGTCACCATTGGGGCACCTGGGTGGCTCAGTCAGTTAAGCATTTGACTCTTGGTTTGGGCTCAGGTCATGATCTCATGGGTCCTGAAACTGAGCCCTGAATCAAGCTCCTTGCTGAGCAGGGAGTCTGCTTGAAGATTCTCTCCCTCTGCTCCTCTCCACACTCATAAACTCTCTGTCTAAAAAAATAAATAAATCTTGGGGAAAAAAAAAAAGCCACTGTATATATGATTCAGGAATCCCGAGAAAAGATCCAAGCTAGGGATATAAACTTGGGTCAAGATAAAAGATTATCAACAAAGTGAGCACACACAGAAAAAGGTATCTGAGACTATGGTCTGAATCACATAAATAAGTAAGGATTCTTTTTAACCTCTAATGGAATTGCTTGACCAACAGAATATTCATATTCTCTCTCCAGGGGAAGGGAAAAAAAAAAGAAACAGCCAAGTCTTAGAAATAACTTATCACTATTACCTTTTTTTTTTTTTTTTTTTTTTTTTAAGATTTTATTTATTGGGGCAGCTGGGTGGCTCAGTTGTTAAGCATCTGCCTTCGGCTCAGGTCATGATCCCAGGGTCCTGGGATCCAGACCTGCATCGGGCTCCCTGCTCAGTGGGGAGCCTGCTTCTCCCTCTCCCACTCCCCCTGCTTATGTTCCCTTTCTCACTATGTCTCTATCAAATAAATAAATAAAATCTTTTCTTAAAAAAAAACTCTGAAAAAAAGTTTTTTAATGATTTTATTTATTTATTTGAGAGAGGGAGAGAAAGAGTACAAGGACATGGGCACACAAAGGGGGGAAGGAGGAGGGAAAGAATCTCAAGCACCCTTGGCACCAAACAGTCTGATGTGGGGCTTGATATCACGGCCTGAGCTAAAACCAAGAATCAGATGCTTAACTGACTCAGCCACCTAGGCACCCCACTTACCACTATTAATCAATTTTAGTATGCTGTCTTGGAAAGCAATATCATAATACCCTTTGAAGTAATACTTACATTCCTGGGACTGTATGCTAAGAAATAATCCAAAAAGAAGGTAAAAGACTAAGGGCTATAAACACATTTTCAATTCATCATTAACTATAATATAATAACTAAAATGAAGATAACTATAAAAAGATGGCTAAGCAAATAAAGAACAATTTGCTGGTCTACTGAATAGTCATTAAAAATTACCATGGGGGGCACCTGGGTGGCTCAGTGGGTTAAGCCTCTGCCTTCAGCTCAGTCCATGATCTCAGGGTCCTTGGATCAAGCCCCGAATCTGGCTCTCTGCTCAGCAGGGAGCTTGCTTCCTCCTCTCCTCTACCTGCCTCTCTGCCTACTTGTGATCTCTATCAAATAAATAAATAAAATCTTAAAAAAAAAAAAATTACCATGGGAAGACAGGAGACACAAACTTACAAACTGACGGTTAGAAGGCAGGTGGGTGGAGGGATGTTTTCAATAGGTGATGGAGAGGGCGCCTGCATGCTCAGATCATGATCCCAGAGCCCGCAGGATCAAGTCCCGCATAGGATTCCCAGCTCTGCAGGGGGAGTCAGCAGCTCCCTCTGACCTTCTCCCCCTCATGCTTGCTCTCTCACACACTCTCTCTCTCAAATAAATATGTAAAATCTTTTAAAAAAAGAAAAAGTAGGTGATGGGGATTAAGGAGTGCACTTGTTTTGATGAGCACCAGATAATGTATGCAAACATTCAATCGCTATACTGTATATCTGAAAATAATATTACACTGTATGTTAAATAACTGGGATTTAAACTTTTAAAAATTTACTACAGAAAGCCAGGGAAGTATGCTATAAAGAAGAAAAAATACAAAAAGATACTATTTAGGTGTTACAACCACGTGGGCGCCTGAATGGCTCAGCAGGTTAAGCAACCAACTCTTGGTTTCAGCTCAGGCCTTGATCTCAGGGTAGAGGGATCAAGCCCTGTCAAGCTCCATGCTGGTCATGGAGTCTGCTTGGGATTCTCTCTCTCTCTCTCCCTCTCCCTCTGTTCCTTCCCCCTACAAGCACTCTGGCTCGCCTGCCCTCTCAAATAAATAAAATCCTAAAAAATAATAATAAATAGGGGCACCTGGGTGGCTCAGTTTGTTGAGCATATGCCTTCAGCTCAGGTCACAATCTTGGGGTCCTGGTATCGGGCCCTGCGTCAGGCTCCCTCCCCCTTCCCCTGCTTGTGCTCTTTCTCAAATAAATAAATAAAATCTTAGAAAACAATAAAGATGCTATTACCACCGTGGAAACAAAATCTGTGTAATAAATATACAAATTTTCATTGTTAGATACAGAACTCTGGGGGGGGTTTCCTCTTAAACTTTCTTTAATCATGTAATTTTATTTTACATAGTTCAGTTAAGAAGATACAACATGTAAAACTGGCCAAACAGGTCATTTAATTTCTCCCATTACTCCTCAGTCATTTTAGGATATATTGTTTAATAATACTAAAAAACCTTAGGTTACTTAATAGTAGAGATTATGGTCTATGTCCCTAGCATGTTACATAACAGATGCCCAGATAATGTTTGCAGAGTTGATTAAGTAATTAAGTAATTCTTCTAGGATCACTTAATCATTCAAATATTTACCAAGTTTGGAAAAGTGGTAAAACAGTGATTATTTCCAGAGGGTGAAAATTATGGAAGACTCATTTATTATATATTATTTATTTATTATATATTATATATTTATTATATATTATTTTTCTACAGTAAACACTCTCAAGGAAACTATTTATATTTAAGCATTTTATAAATATTCTGAGTGCAAGACTGTACTTTCAGGGATTTTTTAAAATATTTTATTTATTTGTCAGAGAGAGAGAGAGCACACGTGCACAAGCAGGGGGAGCAGCAGGCAGAGGGAGAAGCAGGCTCCCCTCTGAGCAAGGAACCCAATGAGGGACTCCATCCTAGGACCCCAGGACCATGATCAGAACTGAAGGCAGATGCCTGACTGACTGAGCCACCCAGGCTCTCAGGGATTATTTCTATAGGCTGTTAAAGAGAAAATATATATATATTCTGAGTGGCATATAACTGAATGTAGAGATGGAACAAACAAGGCCTCTGGGAGCTATCTCTCTCTGGAAGAGACAAAGTAAAATACTACGGCTGCTTAAGTGAGATTGGGGTGGGAAGTGAAGGGATCTTTGGGAAAGATTACTAGTAACAAATTTACTTATTATTTGTAACATTATTTTTATTTATTGTTTTATTTATAAATAAATTTGTTTATCATTAGTAACAAATTTCACAAAACAAACTCCAAGAGATAATGGCAGTCAAGGTAAAAATAGTTGACTACTTCCTGTAAAATAAGGCTAGAACCTAGATAATGTTTGTTTTCTTTTTCTTTTTTTTTTTTTTTAATATTTCTGTTTTCAATCTCCTATTTCACCTTTCCCTACCTCAAAAGCTTACACTAAGCGGTCATGCTCTTTATCCTTCCATCTTTCTGCCTGGAATTCCTTTCTCCTAGGTCTCCTCAGGACACCTTACTTTCATCACTTCCTATCTCTCGGCTGAGCCAAGTACCTCTCTACTGTATTCTATGTTTATCTCTTAGCTTACCATTATATTCAGTTTATAATTTATCTATTCCACCAATCTCTAAACTTCAGGAAGACAAGGTGTCATCCACTCATATATCTCCATTATCTGGGACAGAATACATGTTCAATAAAAACATTTTAAAAGGCTACAATGGGCCATTTCCTAAGCAGCAAAATTAGATGCCTTATTTTGCCACTCAGGCACCTGTCAAAACTTATGGGTCCTTAATCCACACAACCTTCATTTGTCCTAAAAATATAAATGATACCCCAAAAAAAGATAAATGATATATTTATACATATCTGTATTACAGGTCTTTACTTCGAAGATGACCAGCAATTAGTCTCTACCCCAGAACTCCCTGGTTTGGAAATGAGTAATACCAGTAAATTTGGGACAGCAGCAGCACATTAGAATTTAGCCACAGACTATTAAATTTTGAAACTATAGTTCTCTAGCCAGCCTTCAGATTACCAATTAGTCTCCCCAAATATCCAGATTTTGGAAAGAGGGCAGATATTCTGGTTATTCAAAACAAATATTCCAGTACAATGGAATTATCACTTTTCCCAACATTTATTCATCATGGGGGTATGAAGGGCATTAAGTGCATTTAGACACTGGATACATTAACAAATTTGGTTTTCTGTAAAGCTATTGAGTAATCCTAGAGACTGTGGGAAGGGTCACAGATAAACCTCTAAAGCTTCTCAGCTCCAACGTCAACCTTTCTAAGCACAAGTGAAAATGGAAAACTACTTCTAATATTTTATTACTTTGTTAGAAACATCCCCAGCTATTTCCAATCTAAACATTCATAATATTGTCTAAGTACTCAAAATCATTCTAAGTTCCCCAGGCCTCTTCAAGACAGACCAAAAAAGAAAACCAAAAATACCTTCAGCCCAGTCTCACAATAATATTCCCCTCAACTCAGAACTGAAAAGTAAAAGTGCATTTCAACCACATCACACAGAGGAACTGCTAAATAACTGTACTAAGTATAGTGATTTAGCGACCTACATTGTGCATAATAAAAATAAAACACTGTGCTAAACACTTAATAATCTCATAACCTCACAGCAGCTTCTAAGAATAAGGTTAGAAGAGTATTTTCTCCATAGTATGGATGAAATAACTGGGATAGAAATTAAGTCATTTGTCTCGGTTCACAAAACTAGTACCAAAAATAGCAAGACAGGGGCACCTGGGTGGCTCAGTGGTTAAGCCTCTGCCTTCGGCTCGGGTCCTGGTCTCAGGGTCCTGGGATCGAGTCCCACATTGGGCTCTCTGCTCTGCAGGGAGCCTGCTTCCTCCTCTCTCTCTCTCTCTCTCTCTCTGCTTGCCTCTCCGCCCACTTGTGATCTCTCTCTGTCAAATAAATAAAATCTTTAAAAAAAAAAAAAAATAGCAAGACATAGCAAGCAATGTCTTCCTTACATTGCACCGGCCTAGTAATTCCCAGAAGATAAACCAGAATTCTCTCAGAAAGGATTCTATATAATTGAGTTTTCTTTTTTAAGGATTTTATTTATTTATTTAACAGAGAGAGAAAGAGCACAAGTAGGTAGAGAGGCAGGCAGTGAGAGAGGGAGGCAGGATCCCCGCTGAGCAGAGAACCTGATGTGGGGCTCGATCCCAGGACCCTGAGATCATGATCTGAGCCGAAGGCAGAGGCTTTAATCCACTAAGCCACCCAGGCGCCCCTATAATTGAGTTTTCTACAATATTTAAATATAGCTCATATTCTTCCAACATCTGGAAGTCCAAATATTTTTCAATCAAGAAAAACTTCAAAGTCTGGGTTGCCTGGGTGGTTGAGTCAGTTAAGTGTCTGCCTTCAGCTCAGGTCATGATCCCAAGAGTCCTGGGATGGAGCTAAGCATCCAGCTTTCTACTCAGTGGAGTCTGCTCCTCCCTTTGCCCCTCACCCCTGCTCATGTTTGCTCTCATGCATGCTCTCGCTTGCAAAAATAAATAAATTTTTTTAAAAAAGGAAAAACTTAAAGTCTATCACACAAGCAAAGCCACTGAAGCTGTTCTTCTGCAGCTCTCAAAATATTTTCTTCAACCAAGGGAACTGACTAAAATCTCAGAAACGATGAGAGAACATGGCATAGTTTTGAAAAGTAATACCTTTTTTTTTATTTTTAAAGTAGCCTCAGCATGAACTTGCTAAGTGTTCAGCACACGGCTTCAACTTAGAACCCTGAGATTGAGACCTGAGGTGAGATCAAAAGTCAAACACTTAACCAACTGAGCTACTCAGGCATTCCTGCAAAAATAATACTTTAAATGTACCTTAGTTTCATTACTTTTTAAACAGCATATGCTCTCTGGAGTCTTACTTCCTAAAGTTGTTGTAAAGAGCCTGGCTCATAGTAACAATTCAAAAAGCAGTTGCTATCATATTATTCACTGTACTTCTTTGAAAGGTTACATTATTTCAATTACTTTTCCTCAAGAGGTACTCAACTTCCATTTAGTACTGTTTATGAGAAAATATTTCAAATGCCAAATAAATGACCTAAAAATAATGTTTAACTAGAAACATAATTTAGGGGCACCTGGGTGGCTCAGTCAGTCAAGCATCTAATTCTTGATTTCAACTCAGGTCATGATCTCAAGAGTCATGGGAGTCTGCTTGAGAGTCTTTCCCTTTGCCCCCCTACCCTCTCAAATGCACACTCCTCTCTAAAATAAGTAAATCTCAAAGAAACAAAACAAAACAAAACAAAAAACAAACAAAAAAACAAACCCACACAATTCAGCACAATGCCAATGCTGTTACTATCTTTCTAAAAAACCTCTGATGCTTATTCCTCTAATGTACATATCACAAAATACCCAAATAAAATTCAAGACCCACCATCAATTACACCAATCTGTTCACTTTACTTCCTACATAATCTTTTCGCTACCCTTTAAAATCTAACCTGAGTTTAATTTGTACTACGTATTTCCCCATATAACACTCTTTCTGCCTCAGGGTGCGCTACACCTTCTTTGTGCCTTGTTTAAATATGTCCCATGCTTCCTTCAAGACCCAGGTTGAACAAACCATTCCCTTCTCAAATAACCTAATCCCTTAGCATCTTGCCCTTTTGGCAGTGCTGATTTGCCATCTTGCAAGTTAATTACCTTAGAAATGCAGCTATTACCCCCGCTATTAAGGACTTGTCTTGGATCCTTTCTATTAAGGAAACTGATATAACACATGATAGGAATATGCAGACATATAAAGTCACAACAACATTATAAAACCCAAAATATGCTTACAAATCATTTCCTTTTAAGCTAGCTTAAATCTAGTAACAAGATTTACATTATAACTTACCAAATATAGCAAATCCCAGGTAAAGAATGTGAAGGGCAGAGGGAACAAATGACTTGTCCAAGACTACAGGAGAGGCAGGGTAAGAAGATAAATAGCCACACTATTCTGTGCACATCTTTGAAGTTTTAATCCTTGCATACGTTACATCTGCTTATAGTCAAATGTGAACTTATACACACCAAATCATACTCCTATGCCAGTATATCGGAGAGGCGGTGTGCTGGGTTTTGTTTTTTCTTTTTTTAATATAGTTGACACACAAATATTACATTAGTTTCAGGTATACAACTCAAATTCAATTTCTCATACCTTATGCTATGTGTTCTGTGTACAGAAGCTCTGTGTAATACAAGAAATGCATGGGGCTTAATTAATTTCTGCTCTACCACTAACCACCAGTGAGATTTTCGGAAGTTATTTTACCTCTCTGACCATGTTTCTTTAACTGTAAAAGTAGGATAACACTGCCCCCTATTTGTAGGAGGTTGCATCAACTGAACAAATGTTAAATGTACTTTTTTTTTTTTTAAGATTTTATTTATTTATTTGACAGACAGAGATCACACGTAGGCAGAGAGGCAGGCAGAGAGAGAGGAAGGGAAGCAGGCTCCCTGCTGAGCAGAGAGCCCGATGCAGGGCTCGATCCCAGGACCCCGGGATCATGACCCGAGCCCAAGGCAGAGGCTTTAAACCACTGAGCCACCCAGGCTCCCCTTTTAAATTTACTTTTAAGATAATTCTTAATCCAGCAGCGCCTGGGTGGCTCTCTCTGCCTGACTCTCTGCCTACTTGTGATCTCTGTCTGTCAAATTAAAAAAAAAAAAATCTTAAAATAAAAGATAATTCTTAATCCAGTATAGGTCATCAATAATAAATGATAGCTACTTTTAGCAGGGACAACAATTCTTCTACAAGAATTGTGACTTTCCAGGCTCAATTCAAAACTGCAAAGGAAATGTTCAATTCAACGATGGTATGGTGAAGTAAATTACAACTATAAATGTATACACTGCCACATTACCTAATAAATGCATGTGTGTATTCTAGTTGTCAAAACCCTTTTAACATGTTTTGTATCACCTGACTCTCAAAAAATAACCAGGTAAAGTAGGCACCACAGGTTTTATCTCATAATTACAGACAAGAAAACAGAAGCTCTGAGCGACCATATCAGACGGTTGAGAGCCCTTTAGCAAAAACCGGGGATTAGAGACGGCCATCTTCTGACCCCTACTCCACCACACCAACCACAGAAAAGGAATGAACTAGATAGAGTACCTGAAGTCTCCTCTCACCAATCCTCTCTACCTAGCACAGGGCGTCAGAACTCAAAGACTGTTAACTTTCGATGAGAAGAAAGAAGATCTTGTAAGGTAAGCAAATCTATCTACAAAGGAGTAGTTAGATAAGTGATCTCTGGCAACATTATAATTTTAGACTGTAACAAACTAAGACAAAAGACTATAGATTATTGCAAAAAAGTTAACTGTTACTAAGTAAGAAATGACCCTTGCTTATTGGCTAGATGCCAGCCAGAACAATATATCAAATAGAAAGCCTGGACAACAGATCAAAGGTAATCACTTAAGTCTTGGAAAAGAACAGAGGAAAAGCAGAGAATTAGCCCAATGAAGGCCGGAAAGCAGAAGAGCTGCTAGGTTGGTTGTGGAAACTGATACATCGAAGGCCATGTGGTAAGAAGCCCAGCCTTGAGAAAAGAAGCATTATTGGATACCCAAGTACTAGAAACTACTTTGAACATTCATGTATTTTGCTCTCTTTGAAACTTCATGCTGATAATGAGACAGGTATTAATTACTACCTCCTACTGTAAGTACAGAATCTGAGACTCAAAAATAGGAAGTGAGTTGGCCAACTGCCAAACAGCTGTGTTGGTGCTCTGTTCTATATCTGCGCTCTTTCCACTAGATACAGAAAAGGAGACATTTAAAACATTAGTCTGTTTCAAGACTTTAGTACCTGTAACTACACTTAACCTTGGTACAATTGTGACCATACTATCTCATTCAATAAAAGGATTCCTTTTATAAATTATCACCAGGAAAATTTTTCTCCCAATACCTTTATACTAGAATTAAACTAACAGCAGATGTCCCTGATCTCTTCAAATCCCATACATCAAAGGGGTGGCTGAGGTTGGGGCCGGGGTGGGGGGGGTGGCGGTTGGAATTCAGGATCTTGGTTTCAGCTCAGGTCATGATCTCATGGGCTAGGGGATGGAACACTGCATTGGGCTTTGTGCTCAGTGGGGAATCTGATCGAGATTCTCTCTTCCTCTCCCTCTGCCTACCCATGCTCTCTCTCTTTCCCTCTCTTTTGCTCTCAAATAGATTTTTTTTTTTTAAGATTTTATTTATTTGACAGAGAGACACAGTGAGAGAGGGAACACAAGCAGGGGGAGTGAGAGAGGGAAAAGGTGGCTTCCCACAGAGCACAGAAGCCCAATATGGGGCTCGAGCCAAGGACCCTGGGACCATAACCTGAAGCAAAGATACTTAACAACTGAGCCACCCAGGCACCCCTCAAATAAACAGACCTTTAAAATGAAATGAGATGAAAACAGAGAGGGAGGCAAACCATAAGAGACTCTTAACTGTAGGAAACAAACAGGGTTGCTGGAGGGGAGGTAGGTAGAGGGATGGGGTATGGGGTGATGGGCATTAAGAAGGGCACTTGATGTAATGAACACTTGGTGTTACATGCAACTGATAATTCACTAAATTCTACCCCTGAAACTAATAATACAATATATGTTATCTTAATTGAATTTAAATATAAAAATTTAAAAACAAATCAAAAAAAATAAATAAATCTTTTAAAAAATAATGAAATAGGGGCCCCTGGTGGCTCAGTAGGTTGAGTGTCTGCCTTCAGCTCAGGTCATGATCCCAGGGTCCTGGGATCAAGAGCCCCGCCGAATCAGACTCCCTGCTCAGCAGGCAATCTACTTTTCCCTCTCTCTGCCCCCCGCCCACTTGTGTGCTCTCTTTCTCGATTACTCTCTCTCTCAAATAAAATCTTTAAAAAAAAATAAAATATAAAATTAAAAAAAGGATAATGATGCTCTCTGAAATACCTACGTGATTTCCTCAAGACAACAAAGAGACTAAACATCTAGCTTTCTATTCTAAGGCCTTTTTCCTTAAAACCATGTTATCTTTCCAATCTTTTTTTAAGATTTTATTTACTTATTTGAGAGAGACAGAGAGTACAAGCAGGTGGAGGGGCAGATGAAAGGTAGAAATAAACCTGAATGAGATGCCTGATTATAGAGCCTGACTTTCAAATAAACAGTGACAATAATTCAGGTTTTCTGAAGGCTCTACAAAGAGTGTTCACTCCCTAGAACCAGAGATGTATAATCTTGTGCAGTTAATTCCCTCTGGGCTCATCTATAAAATGGATATTATAACAACCTGCTATTAGTTCCTGGTTAAGTACTGTCAGAATTACAAGTACTCAAATATATATGTCATAACATTTTAATCAAAATGCCAGGCACATTAAGCCAGTATCAGAACAAAGCTTCCTAATGAGTTAAAACAAATTCCAAAGCAACCCAAACTTAAGCAAATAAACCTGTTTACTTTTAATTACTAATACAGCTTATAACTGACAACAGAAATTAACTTGTTAATCACCTGAAGATATAAAAAAATCTTAACTACTCACATCCTTCTACTCTTAATTACTCATAAATAATGGCTTAATTTAAAAACTATAATTAGGTGTAACACTACACTTGGATATTTAAATAACTGAAAGAAGTTTCTTTCCAAGAAAGTACTAGGAATAATACAGCATTTTCACATAGTTTGAAATTAGTTTCAGGGGTTGGAGGGGAGGGGAGGTGGCACAGAAAGAATCTTCAACAGGTTCCACACCCAGCATGAAGCCCAACACAGGGCTCGATCTTATAACGCTGAGATCCTGACCCATGCCGCAATCAAGTCAGACGCTTAACCAACTGAGCCACCCAGGTGGCCCAGTCTGAAATTGGTTTTTAAGAACATTAAAAAAAAAAAAGTGTATATATATATATATACATATACATATATATGTATATGTATATATATAAACGTGTGTATGTATGTATCCCAGCCTAAGCATTCATACTTCCTTCCTGAATCATTACCAATTAGTAAAAAATGTAATCTTTCACTTAAGTTTAAAAAAATTGTCCATAAAGGGGCACCTGGGTGGCCCAGTCAGGTAAGCGTCTGCCTTTGACTGGGGTCATGATCCCAGGGTCCTGGGATCCAGCCCAGAGTTAGGCTCCCTGCTCAGCACGGAGTCTGCTTCTCTCTCTAAATCAGTTAGATTTATTTAATGTTTTCTCTCTACCCCTCCCCCTGCTCATTTGCATAAGCACACACGCTCTCGCTCTCTCTCTCAAATAAATAACTAAATAAAATCCTTTTTTTTTAAAGCCTGCCTTTTTTCTACCCCAAATCAAAGTAGCTTCATCTCTTTTTCTGTCTTGTACTGCTGTTCTGTATGACATCTCATTCAAAACTGAAAAGTAAAACATAAAACCAAGTCCAAGTTCTTAGGCTAACAAATAAAAGATTTCCTGAACTGACTGACCCTATTCACCCATCCAAATTTAGGTCCCACCACCAGCTGCATCACATGCTTTATATTCTGAAGTTACACATACATCTCATGCTGTTATACTTCTAGGCCATTGATCCTGCCTTTCTACCTAAAACATTCTTCCTTTCCCCTTCTAATAGCTACTTACACTTCAAGATTAGACTCAAAAAGCCTCTCCGTGGATCCACAATAACCTTAATTAAGGCTCTGAATTCCCCTGTGCATATCTCTTATTACTGCATTTCACATATTACACATTGATATTAATCCCAGATTCTAACAGTCTCTAAGAGACAGTATCTTATTTTTTATTTTTTGTCTTATTTTTTAAATTCCAGCACTTACTGGGTAACTAAGAAAAAAGTCTGCTCAAACACTATCATCACCGAAATACAGACAATGCTGGTGCTCAATACTTCTTTGTTAAATAATAATGTACCCTACAGGTGAGTGGGGGGATGGGTAAAGTAGGTGAAGGGGATTAAGAGATACAAACTTCCAGTTATAAAATAATTAAGTCGGGGCGCCTGGGTGGCTCAGTGGGTTAAGCCTCTGTCTTCGGCTCAGGTCATGATCTCAGGTCCTGGGATCAGGTCCCGCGTCAGGCTCTCTGCTCAGCAGGGGGCCTACTTCCCCCTCTGTCTACTTGTGATCTCTCTCTCTGTGTCTAATAAATAAATAAAATCTTAAAAGAAAATAATAATAGTAAAAGACTGGAGAAAAAAATAAACATCCATCCCTAAGGGACTAAATTAGGGTATATCCATATAATGATCTATTCTGCAGTCATAAAAATGAGGCAAAAAAATGAGGCATAAAAATGAGGGATGACTTATTAAATGTTTTCTCCCTGCCTGGACTAAAGATCCATGAAGGCTAGTCATGTATGTTTGCTCATTACGGTATTCCTGGACTTAACAATAGCGTCTGGCACACTGTTAATGCCTGGTATTTGTTCAACTACAGTAAATAAATGAAAAAGTGAAAAAATAATGAAATATGGTAAATGTGAAAGTTTTTATCTTCCACTTCAGTCCTTGGAACATAAGGCAACTTTAAATACATGTAGGAGAGGGACGCCTTGGTGGCTCAGTTGGTTGAGCGACTACCTTCGGCTCAGGTCATAATCCCGGCGTCCAGGGATGGAGTCCCACATCGGGCTCCTTGCTTGGCGGGGAGCCTGCTTCTCCCTCTGCCTCTGCCTGTACTCACTCACTCTCTCTCTCTCTGACAAATAAATAAAATCTTTTAAAAATAAATAAATAAATAAATACATGTAGATGAGAAAACACAGCATGGATTACAAAGGGAAATCTTAAATGCCAAGCTGAAAAGCATCCACTGGAAATGTCACACACATTAAACACCACAGCCAATAGGCACTCTGTCTTCCAGTTGCCAATAATCTACTATTCCAGAAATATTCCAGAAATTTAACTAGTCTCCTCCGGAGGTATAAGGTTTGATTCTCACACAGAGGTAGGGATGACGCAAGTACAAAAAATAGTTGAGAGAAGAAAGCTAGTGCTAAGAGATCCTGATACAAATACAAAGTGACTAGAAAAAGCAGTGTATTCCACAGTTAATCCACATTGCTCGATTCTCAAAGCTAAACCTACTAGATTTCTGGAAATTCTGTATCTGAAGTTTCTGGTTAACAAGTAGGATCAAGGGGCGCCTGGGTGGCTCAGTGGGTTAAGCCTCTGCCTTCTGCTCAGGTCATGATCTCAGGGTCCTGGGATTGAGCCCCGAATCCAGCTCTCTGCTCAGCAGGGAGCCTGCTTCCCTCTCTCTCTCTCTGCCTGCCTCTCTGCCTGCTTGTGATCTCTGTCAAATAAATAAACAAAATCTTAAAAAAATAAAAAATAAGTAGGATCAAGTACTAACTTAATTAAAGATCAATGACCCAATTTAGCAAGTCCACTGAGTCAGTAAGCATATTGAACAGATCAGTGACATGTGTAATTTGAAAACTCCCATGTTTGGGGCCCAGTATTTGAATTTTAAAAGAAAAATTTGGGGGCACCTGGGTGGCTCAGATGGTTAAGCATCTGCCTTTGACTCAGGTCATGATCCTGGGTTCCTGTTATCAAGTCCCACATCGGGCTCCCTGCTCAGCAGGAAGCCGGCTTCTCCCTCTGCCTCTCACTCTCTCATGAATAATAAATAAAATTTAAAAAATAAAAAATATAAGAAAACTCTTGGGGCACCTGGGTGGCTCAGTCAGTTGAGTGTCTGACTCTTGGTATCAGCTCAGGTTGTGATCTCATGGGTCTTTTTTTTTTCTTTTTTAAAGATTTTATTCATTTATTTGACAGAGATCACAAGTAGGCAGACGGACAGGCAAAGAGAGAGGAGGAAGCAGGCTCCCTGCTGAGCAGAGAGCCTGATGTGGGGCTCGATCCCAGGACCCTGGGTTCGTGACCTGAGCTGAAGGCAGAGGCTTTAACCCACTGAGCCACCCAGGTGCCCCTGATCTCATGGGTCTTGAGATCCAGCCCCAAGAAGGTCTCTGTGCTCAGCAGAAGTCTGCTTTTCTCTCCCCCCACAGCCCTCTCCCCACTCGCATACTCTCTCTCTAACGTAAGTAACTCTTTAAAAAAAAACAAAAATAAAAACAGATCAAATTGAATCTCAGGGTGAGAAGAAAATAACATTTCTGAGAACTTTCTACTACGTGCCAAGCCCTTTTTCCATAGGTAATTAAAATAATCAGAAAAATTCTAGTAGATGGATATTACCTGCATTTACTATAAACAGAAAGTTTCCACTAGCACACCATTAATTGCCAAGTTCAACCCTGACTGATCCCCAGAGCCTGGGTATCTACCATCTTACTCTCTTGAAAAGGTTGGACCCAGGCTCTGGAATAAGTTCTGGAGTTAAAGAATCCTAGGGTCACCACCTAAGGCTTTTTGGCAAACTACGAAAAAGGTGGGGGGAGGGCACCTGGGTTGCTTAGTCAGTTAAGGGTCCGATTCTTGATTTTGCTGCAGGTCATTATCTCAGGGTCATGAGATCGAGCCCCAGGTTGAGCTTGGGGCTCAACACTAGACAGGGAGTCTGCCTGACATTTTCTCTCTCCCTCTGCCCCCTCTCCATGGCACTGTCTCCCATTCTCTCTAAAATAATAGATCTTTCTTTTTTTAAGATTTTATTTATTTGGGGCGCCTGGGTGGCTCAGTGGGTTAGGCCTCTGCCTTCGGCTCGGGTCATGGTCTCAGGGTCCTGGGATAGAGCCCCAAACCAGGCTCTCTGCTCAGCGGGGAGCCTGCTTCCCCCTCTCTCTGACTGCCTACTTGTGATCTCTCTCTCAAATAAATACATAAAATCTTTTTTTAAAAAAAGATTTTATGTATTTATTTGAGAGAGAGAGAGCACAGAGGAAGAAGTAGACTCCCTGCTTAACAGAGATCCAATGTGGAGCTCAACCCTGGACCTGGGATCATGACCTGAGCTGAAGGCAGGTGCTTAACCAACTGAGCCACCCAGGCACCCCTAAAATAATTAGATGTTTAAAACAAAAACAAAGGCCCCTGGGTGACTCAATCCATTAAGTGTCTGCCTTGGGTTAAGTGTCTGCTCCTGCTCAGGTCATGATCCCAGTGTCCTGGGATCAAGCCTCTAGACATCCTCCTGCTCTGCAGGGAGTCTGCTTCTCCTTCTGCCCCTTCCCCTACTCATTCTCTCTCAAATAAATAAAATCTTTAAAAATAAAAACAAAAAACACAAAGATTGTCATAAGCTCTACCAACATGATGTATACCTTACAAAAATGAGTACTTGCAGATTTTCACTGTGCTATTCAGGAAAAGTAATGACAAATGCCCATTTAAATTATTTTGGTTAAGGGTGCCTGGCTGGCTCACTCAGAAGAGTGTGCAACTCTTGATCTCAGGGTTGTGATTTTTAGCCCCATGTTGGGTATACAGATTACTTAAATAGATAAAACTTAAAAAAATATATTTTGGTTAAATGCAGACAATAAATGTACTGGCTATACAATCATAAAATCCAACAGAATAATCAAATAGTAGATTATTTCCTCAAATTCCTCCTTAATTCAAAACACAGAGTTTGAAGTCACTGAAATGAAGAAAAGATGAACATTCAAATGAGAAAATTCCACATCACCAATAAACCTTGTTATAAAAATGCACATGGGATATATCCCTTGCCTTTCTAGAGATTAATTTTTTTAAGACTTTAGCCTGCATATATTATTTTAAATGACACACAAAGTATCCTTTTTTCTGTATGGTTTAAATGATAGACCACTATTACAAGTCAAAGCTTTAACATTATTTGTCCTTCCAAGAAGACTCTGAATGCAATTTTCAAAATGCTACTACCTTCTGTATAACTAATATATGCATTCAAATTATCTTTCTACTAACCACAGAGATTAATTATAGAAAATTAACCCCAGTACCTTTTGTGACCACATTTGTGATGACACAACCCAAAGTCAAAAAATTAATATATAAAAGCCATACTCTTAATTCAGAGCTAAAAGGAAGACAACTATTTCGGGAAATAGTGCCCTGTGTAGTAATTTTCTCCAACTGATTCAGTCTCACATGTCCCTAGTTATTTTCTTTGTACATCTTTAAATACAAATCTAGCTTTCCTCTCTCCAGGAGGGCCAAAATGAGAAATGACTCAGGTATTTATAGAACACTCATTATAGGTGTAAAATATACTTGTGCATCAGAGTACAATTTATATAATCTGTATATGTGTGATTACATTTACAGAATACTTTTTCATTCCCTCTGAAAAGATTATTGCTTACCTGCTTAACCAGGAACTATGTCAGGCCTCAAGGATACAAAATAAAGACAGAGTTTGCCAAACACAAATCCCAAACTTGAGTTCTAAATTTAGTGCAGGATACAGGGCACAAAAATAATCAAAACGTAATATGAAAAATGATATAACAGTATTATAGGAACATACAGAACTTTTACCCTCTTCTCTGAAAACCAAGAAGAAATGACCAAAATGACATGAATATCAGGCTACCTATAAACATCCTTCCCATTAACTAGAAAAGTTGTCATTGTAGTCAACTTAACTACCAAATTACTGTTGCCAGTCGTTAAACTTAAAGTATTAGATGTGCTTAAGAACAAATAATATTTTGACATACACACCAGAACTTGACAAACAGTTACTATCCTTAAAAGACCATTTAATAACTCTTGGGATGACCTACAGAAGAAGCTGATAAACATTTTCTATTAAGGGCTGGATAGCAAGTATTTTAGACTCTGTAAAACATACAGTCTTTTTCCAAACTACTCAACTTTCACCACAGCACAAAAGTAACTATAAACAACACATAAAAGAACCATGTTCCAACAGAACTTTATATATTGTTACTGGAGTCTGATAGGATTTTGTTTTTCTCTTACCCATTCAAAAATGTAAAAGCTATTCTTGGTTCATGGACTGTTACAAATACAGGTGGTGGCCAGATGTAGCCAAAGTTTGCCAAGCACTAGCACTGCTATGTAAACTCTACATATCACATGATAAAAACCATTCACATTAATTTCAAGTCACATTTAGAACCAAACCAGAGTCAATCCTTACTTGATTTTACCTGATAAAAGCACCCAAGGTCTGAAAACAATTACAAAATATTAAGTTCCAAAAGTAATTTGAGCAAATATTGCCAAAGTCAAGTGTCTAGCATCATCTCAAGAAAAAAGGAAATAGGGAACTTCAAGGGTCAATCTCACTACAAAAATAGCAAGTAGGGGCGCCTGGGTGGCTCAGTGGGTTAAAGCCTCTGCCTTGGGCTCAGGTCATGATCCCAGCGTCCTGGGATCGAGCCCCACATCGGGCTCTCTGCTCAACAGGGAGCCTGCTTCCTCCTCTCTCTGACTGCCTCTCTGCCTACTTGTGATCTCTGTCTGTCAAATAAATAAATAAAATCTTAAAAAAAAAAAAGCAAATAAACAGGAAAAACTATCACAAGCAACATCAGAACTGGGTAAACTACTAAATCCCTGGGTAACCAAGCAAATAGCTAATCAAAAAAAAGAAGAAAAAGAGGGGCGCCTGGGTGGCTTGTCAGTTAACAGACAACTCTTGATTTCGGCTCAGGTCATGATCTCAGCATCCTGGGACAAGCCCCTCACAGCATAGGACTCAATACTCAGTGGGGGAATCTGTTTGAGATTCTCTCTTCCTCCCCTCTGCCCCTCCCCCCAAAACCACGCTTGCTCTAGAATAAATAAATCCTTAAAAGAGGAAAAAAAAAAAAAAGGAAGAATACTTCCAAAATGTAAACAAAAAAATCAACATATAATCCAGCAATTCCACTCCTATATACCAGAAAGAAAGGAAAGCAGTCAACCAGATATTTGCAAACCCATGTTCATAGCAACATACGTAAAGTATTAAAAAGGTGGAAATAACTCAACTGTCCACCACAGATAACTGGATAAACAGAATATGGTATATCCACATTGGAAGATTAATTGCTATAAAAAGGAACAAAGTTCTCATACATGCTACAACACAGATAAATACTGAAAGTATTATGCTAAGTGAAAATAAGCCAAACCCAAAGAGATAAATGTACGACTGCACTTATGAGTTACCTTACCTACAAGAGGCAAATTCAAAGAGAGATCTCTATAATCTATTATAAGTTACCAAGAGCGGGACTCCCGGGTGGTTCAGCCGGTTAAGCGGCTGCCTTCCACTCAGGTCAAGATCCTAGAGTCCTGGAATCAAGTCCCACACTGCACTCCTTGCTCAGCAGGGAGCCTGCAACTCTTCCTGCCTGCCACTCCCTCTGCTTATGCTCACACTCTCTCATATAAAAATAAATATTTTTTTAATAAAATGTTTTTTAGAAAAAGAAGTTACCAGGGGCTAGAGGAGGGGAACAACATGGAATTACTGACGGGAAAGTTTATCTTAAGATGATGGGAAAGTTCTCAATATAGATAATGGTAATGGTTATACAACACTGTGGGTGTAATTAATACCACTGAATGGAACGCTTACATATGGATAAAAGATACATATCTGTACTTAACAAAAACAAAGGATACTCATCAAAAAAATTAACATAATACAAACTAATATAACAAAAGAATGCCTGACCACCTCAATAGATGCAGAATAAATATTTAAAACACACTGTCATGATAAAAACACTCAACAAACTAGAAATAGAAGGGAACTTCCTTAACATAATAAAAATATTTCTGAAAAACCTACAGCTGAAGTCCTACTCAATAGTGAAAGACAAAGTTTTGGGGCACCTGGGTGGCTCAGTTGATAAAGCCTTTGCCTTCAGCTCGGGTCATGATCCCATTGGGCTCCCTGCTCAATGGAAAGCCGGATGCTCCCTCTCCCACTTCCTTGCTTGTGTTCCCTCTCTCACTGCTTCTGTCAAATAAATAAAATCTTTAAAAATAAATAAAATTAATTAATTAATTAAAATGAGTGCAGGACTTAGGGCACCTGGCTGGCTCAGCTGGTAGAGCATGTGACTTTTATTGTGGGATTACAAATCCAAGCCCCACACTGGGCCTGGAGATTACTTAAAAATAAAATCTTAGGGGAGCCTGGGTGACACAGTCAATGAAGTAACTGCCTTCAGCTCAGGTCATGGCCCTGGGGTCCTGGGATCAAACCCAGCACTGAGCTTCCTGTTCAGTGGTGAGCCTGTTTCTCCCTCTCCCTCTGCCTGCCATTTCCCCTACTTGTGCTCTCTCAATCTATGTCAAATAAATAAAATCTTTAAAAAATAAAACGAAATCTTAAAAAAAATAAAAATTAAAAATTAAAAAATAAAAAATATAATAAAATCTTAAAATAAAAGACAGAGGGGCGCCTGGGTGGCTCAGTGGGTCAAAGCCTCTGCCTTCGGCTCAGGTCATGATCCCAGGGTCCTGGGATCGAGCCCCACATTGGGCTTTCTACTCAGTGGGGAGTCTGCTTCCCCCTCTCTCTCTGCCTGTCTCTCTGCCTGTCAGAGATCTGTCTGTCAAATAAATAAATAAAATCCTTAAAAATAATTTTAAAAATAAAAAATAAAATAGAAGATAGAACAGGGGCACCTGGGTGGCTCAGTGGGTTAAGCCTCTGCCTTAGGCTCAGGTCATGATCTCAGGGTCCTGGGATCGAGCCCCACATCGGGCTCTCTGCTCAGCAGGGAGCCTGCTTCCCCCTCTCTCTGCCTGCCTCTCTGCCTACTTGTGATCTCTCTCTCTGTTAAATAAATAAAAATCCTTATGCCTCCATCAGAAAAAATGAATACCCAACTTTTATATCAACAACCAGGGGACTGGAAGAGATTATGCTGAGTGAAGTAAGTCAAGCAGAGAGTCAATTATCATATGGTTTCGCTTATTTGTGGAGCATAAGGAATAACACGGAGGACATGGGGAGATGGAGAGGAAAAGTGAGTTGGGGGAAACTGGAGGGGGAGACGAACTATGAGAGACTGTGGACTCTGAGGAACTAACTAAGGGTTTTGGAGGGGAGAGGAATGGGAGGTTGGGTGAGCCTGGTGGTAGATATTGTGGAAGGCACATGCTGCATGGAGCACTGGGTGCAGTGCATAAACAATGAATTCCAAAATACTGAAATGAAATTTAAAAAGTAAATAAAAATTAAAAAAATAAAATAAAATCTTAACCAAAAAAAAAAAAAGTTTAACACAAAATTACCATGTGACCCAGAAACTCTACTCCACTAGGTGTAGACTGAACAGAAATTAAATTATGTGTAGGTAAAGAGACTTGTAACACAACTGTTTACAGCAGTATTATCGGTAATAGCCAAAAAGTAGAAAAAACACAAATGTCCAACGCATGGACAAAAAATTGTGGTATGTAAATACATGGGAGGATTATTCAGCCATAAGAATAACAGTCTTGATATATTCTACATGGATGAACTTTGAGAATATGCTAAAAATAAATTAAGTGGAAAACAGTCACGTATTTTATGATTTCAACTACAGAAAATATCTACAGTAGGCAAATAAATAGAGAAAGAAAATAGACTGATGACTGTCAGATGAACAAGGAGTGACTGTTTAATGGGTATGGGGTTTTTCATTTAAAGTGATAAAAATTCTTTCCAATTAGAGACAGCAGTTGCACAATACTATGAAAGTACCAAATGTCAATGAAGTATACACTTCAAAATGGTTAATTTTATGTTCTGTGAATTCTTCCTCACTTCTTTAAAAGGGGGGAGAATGGTAAGACATCCACACAGTAAGAGAAAACATTTGCAACTCATATATCTAATAAAGGTCTCATATCCATAAATACATGGCTTCTACCAATCAACAGAAAGACAATCTAAATATAAAAGGAGTAAAGGAAAAAGTGTGGAAATGGATGGTGATAATGGTTATACAACAATGTAAATATACTTAATGCCACTGAAATACACACCTAAAAATGTTTAAAATGGCAAATTTTATGTTATGTGCCATTTTACATTCATTTAAAAAAAAAAATAGACAAATGACTTAGGGAAGCCTGGGTGACTCAGTCAGTTGAATGGCCGACTCCTGATTTCAGCTCAGGTCATGATCTCAGGGTTCTAGGATCCAGCCCTGCATGGGGCTTCCTTCTCAGCAGAGAGTTTGCTAAAGGATTCTCCCTCTTCTTCTGCCCCACCCCCCACTCACACGAACACATGCTCTCTCAAATAAATAAATAAATCTTAAAAACAGAAACAAACAAACAAACAAAAAAACTACCAAAAAAGAATAGTCCAGGACCAGAGAGTTTCATAGATGAATTCTTCCAAACACCAAAAGAATACCAATCCTTTTCAAACTCTTCAAAAAACAAAAGACCACTTCCAAATTCAAAAACACACATCACTATGATATCAAAGCCAGACAAAGAGAACACACACACACGAAACCACTGCAAGCTAATATTCCTGATGAACACAGATACACAATCTAAACCAGAACATCAGCAAGACAAATTAAATAGCACACTTAAAGGATTACGAACTGGGCACCTCGGTGGCTCAGTCGGTTGGGGATCTGCCTGGTTGGGGATCTGCCTTCGACTAGGTTCGTGGTCCCAGGGTCCTGGGATCAAGCTCTGCATCAGGCTCCCTGCTCAGCGGAGAACCTGCTTCTCCCTCTCCCTCTGCCTGCCACTCTGCCTACTTGTGTTCTCTGTTTCTGTCAAATAAATAAAATCTTTAAGAAAAAAAAAAGATCACTAACTATGACCAAGTTAGATGTATCCCAGGGATGCAAAGATGCTTCAGCATATGCATATCTATCAATGTGACATACCACATTAACAGATTAAAGGATATAATCAAGTGACAGATGCAGGAGAAGCATTTGACAAAATTCAACATCCTTTCATATAAAAACTCTCAAAAAATGAGGTGTTGAGAGGGCCCTGGATGGGGCTGCTGGCTCAGCACCAGTTCAACTTTTGGATATTTCCTTTTTATCAGATAAGATCATGATCTCAGGGTCCTGAGATCAAGCGCCGCATCACACTTCCAGCTCAGCGAGGAATCTGCTTAAGTTTCTCTCTCCCTCTCCCTCTGCCCCTCCCCACACTCACTCACTCTCTTTCAAAAATAAAAAAAAAATTTTTTTAAGGATTTTATTTATTTATTTGACAGAGAGATCACAAGTAGGCAGAGAGGCAGGCAGAGAGAGAGAGGGGGGAAGCAGGCTCCCTGCTGAGCAGAGAGCCCTAAGCGGGGCTCGATCCCAGGACCCTGGGATCACAACCTGAGCCTAAGGAAGAGGCTTAACCCACTGAGCCACCCAGGTGCCCCTAAAAAAAAATTTTTTTTTTTAAATTAGGTCTAGAAGCAACTTACCTCAAAACAATAAAGGCCATATATGAAAAGCCCATGGTTAACATGATACTCAATAGTGAAAACTAAAAGCTTTTCCCCTAACATCCAAAACAAGGCAAAGAGGCCCACCCTCATGACATCTATTCAACATAGTACTGGAAGTTCCTGGTCAAAACAATTACACAAGGAAAATCAATAAAAGGCATCCAAATTGGAAAGGAAGAAATAAAATGATCTGTTTGCAGGTAAGATGATACCTATATAGGAAACCTTAAAAAGTCCCCAAAGTAACTATAAGAACAAATAAACTAATTCAGTAAAGCCGCAAAACACAAAAATTACTATAAAAAAAATTAGTAGTACTTCTTTATACTAACAATAAACTATCTGAGACTGAAATCAAGAAAATAATCTCATTTACAATAGCATCAAATAGAATACTTAGGAACAGACCTAACCAAGAAGCTGAAAGACAAACACTGAAAACTGTGAAACACTGATCAAAGAAATTGAAAAGATACAAATAAATGGAAAAGACATTTGTGTTCATGGACTGGAACACTTAATATTGTCAACTGTACATTTTACAGAAAGCAATCTATAGATTCAACTCAATCCTCATCAAAATTACAATGCCATTGTTTATATAAATAGAAAAAAAGGGACATCTGGGTGGCTCAGTTGGTTAACCATCTGTCTTCAGCCCATGAAACCAAGGTCCTGGGATCAAGTCCTGCATTGGGCTTCTTGCTCAGTGGGGGGCCTGCTTCTCCCTCTGCCTGCCGCTCCCCCAGCTTGTGCTTGTGCGCTCTTTCTCTGTGACAAGTAAGTAAAATCTTAAGAAAGGAAAAAGGGCGCCTGGGTGGCTCAGTGGGTTAAGCCTCTGCCTTCAGCTCAGGTCATGAACTCAGGGTCCTGGGATCGAGCCCCACATCAGGCTCTCTGCTCTGCAGGGAGTCTGCTTCCCCCTGCCTCTCTGCCTGCTTGTGATCTGTCTCTCTGTCAAATAAATGAATAAAATCTTAAAAAAAAAAAAAAAAGAAAAAGAAAAGAAAGGAAAAGAGAAGAAAAGAAACTGCCTTCCGTTCTTTAAAAAAAAAAAAAAAAATTAAAGGGAAAAAAACGCTAAAATTCTTATGGAACCAAAAGAGACCCCTGAATAGTCAAAGCAATAATGAGCAAGAAGAACAAAGCGGGAAACCTCACACTTTCTGATTTCTGAACATACTACAAAGCTACAGTAATCAAAGCAGACATACTGGGGGCGCCTGGGTGGCTCAGTGGGTTAAGCCTATGCCTTAGGTTCAGGTCATGATCTCAGGGTCCTGGGATCTAGCCCCACATCGGGCTCTCTGCTCAGCAGGGAGCCTGCTTCCCCCTCTCTCTCTGCCTGCCTCTCTGGCGACTTGTGATCTCTCTGTCAAATAAATAAATAAAATCTTTAAAAAAAAAAAAAAAGCAAACAACAGACATACTGACCAAGAGAACAGAATACAGAGCGCAGAAATAAACCCATACATTCACAGTAAACCGATCTTCAACAACGGGGTCAAGAACATAGAATGGGGAAAGGACAGTCTCTTCAACAAATGGTATGGGGAAAGTGAATATCCACTTGCAAAAGAATGACACTGGACCCTTAATTTATACCATATACAAAAAATCTATTCAAAATGAATTAAAGCCTGCAGCTTAAGACCTAAAATTCCTAGAAGAAAATACAGGAGAAAAGCTTCTTGACATTGGTCTTGGCAATGATTTCTTAGAGGTGACACCAAAGGCACAGGAAATAAGGAAAAACATACACAGGCTCTGCACAGCAAAGGAAATGATCAGCAAAATGACAAGGCAACACACAGAATGAGAGAAAATATCTGATAAAAAGGAAATATCCAATATATATAAAGAACTCTTAACAACTGAACAGTAAAAATATCCAATTTAAAAATGGGCAAGGGGCACCTTGGTGGCTCAGTGGGTTAAGCCTCTGCCTTAAGCTCAGGTCATGATCTCAATCAGAGTCCTGGGATCTAGCCCCACATCGGGCTCTCTGCTCAGCAGGGAGCCTGCTTCCCTCTCTCTCTCCACCTGCTTCTCTGCCTACTTGTTATCTCTCTCTGTCAAATAAATAAAATCTTAAAAAAAAAAAAAATGGGCAAAAGAGGGGCACCTGGCTGGCTGTCAGGAAAGCACGCACGTGACTCTTGCTCTTGTGAGTTCAAGCCCCACAACAGATATAGAGTTTACTTAAAAATAGGGAATAATAAATAGGGAACTTGGGTGGCTCAGTCAGTTAAATCTGCCTTCGGCTCAGGTCATGATCTCCCATGTCAGGCTCTCTGCTCAGCGGGAGACTGCTTCTCCCTCATACTCTCCTTCTGTGTTCTCCCACTCTCCCCCCAGATCCCTCTCTTAAATAAATAAAGTCCTAAAAAATAAAATAATAAATAAATGAGAGACTGGCAAAAGATATGAATAGACATTTCTCAAAAGACAACATAAAACGGTTAACAGATATAGGAAAGGTGCTCAACATGAGTAATCACCAGGGAAATAAATGCTGGGGCACCTGGGTGGCTCAGTCGTTAAACGTCTGCCTTCAGCTCAGGTTATGATCCCAGGGTCCTGGGTTCCAGCACAACAGGCTCACTGCTTGGCAGGAAGCCTGCTTCTTCCTCTCCCACTCCCCCTGCTTGTGTTCCCTCTCTTGCTATATCTCTGTCAAATATATAAGAATCTTTTAAAAAAAAAAAATCACCAGGGAAATGCAAATCAAAACCACAATACAGTATCACCTCACACCTGTTAAGATGGCCATAAGGAAAAAAAAAAAAAAAAAAGATGTTATTGAAAACATGGAGGAAAAGAGAACCCTGGTACATTGTTGTTGTAATGGAAATTGGTATTATAAAAATCAGTACGGAAGTTCCTCAAAAAATTAAAACTAGGGAAAAAAAAATAAAATAGGACTACCGTAAGATCCAGAAATCCTACTTCTGGACATACCCCCAAAAGAATAGAAATCAGGATCTCAAAGAGGTATCTGCATCCCCATCTTCATTGTACCATTATTAACAGTAGCAAAGACATGGAAACAACTTAAATATCCATCAACAGATGGATAAAGAAAAGGTGGTATATACATACAATGAAGTATTATTCAGCCCCCACCCTTTTTTTTTTCTTTTTAAAGTAAGCTCTAGGAGAGGCCTGGGTCTGGGCTCAGTGGGTTAAGCATCTGACTTGATTTCAGCTCAGGTCATGATCTCAGGGTCATAGGAAAGAGCCCTAAGTTGGGCTCCTCACTACAGGGAGTCTGTCTCCCTCTCCCTCTGCTCACTTTCTCTCTCTCTCTCAAATATAATAAATAAATCTTTAAACTAGCTAGATGAATAAATGTAAAAAGTAGAAACAAACAAATGTCTATGAACTGATGACTAAACAAAATGTAGCATATCTACATCATAGAATATCATTCAGCCATAAAAAAGGAATAAAGTACTGACAGATGCTATAACATGGATAAAACTTGAAAATATGATACTACCTATATAAAAGAAGCGAAGCACGGGAAGCCACATACTTTAATTCCATTTATACGAAATGTCTAGTTTTGGTATATCCATAAAGTCAAAAGAGCAGTGGTTTCCACAGAAAAAGGAGAGGGTACCTGGCTGGCTCAGTCAATGGACCACGTGACTTCTGATAAACAGGGAACATTAAGTCCAAGCCTCAGACTGGGTAGAGATTACTTAAAAATACAATCTTAGGGGTACCTGGGTGGCTCAGCGGGCCAAGGCCTCTGCCTTAGGCTCCAGTCATGATCCCAGGGTCCTGGGATCAAGCCCCACATTAGGCTCTCTGCTCGGCAGGGGGCCTCCTTCCCACCCCACCACCACCCCCCCACCTCTCTGTTTACTTGTGATCTCTGTCAAATAAATAAATAAAATCTTTTTAAAAAATCTTAGAAAGGGAGGAGAGAAGGACAATGTGGGGGAGTAACTGTTTAATGAATAAGGAGTTTCTTTTTGTGTGATAAAAATGTTCTGCAATTGGAGTGGTAGTGGCTGCACAACATTATAAATAAAAGAAATGCCAATGAATGTACTTTAAAATCATTAAAATGGTAAAAAAATTTTTTAATATTTTTTTTACTTATTTGACAGAGAGAGAGGGAACCCAAGCATGGGGAGTGGGAGAAGGAGAAGCAGGCTCTCTGCTGAGCAGGGAGCCCGATGTGGGGCTCGATCCCAGGATCCTTGGATCATGACCCGAGCCAAAGGCAGACGCCTAACAACGGAGCCACCCAGGCAGCCCCAAAATGGTAAAATTTTTTTAAAGATTTCATTTATTTGAGAGAAAGAGTGCATACGCAAAGGGAGAAGAGGAGGGAAAAGCAGACTCCCCACTGAGCAGTGAGCCTGACGTGGGGCTGGATCCCCGGATACTGAAACCATGACCTGAGCCGAGGGAAGATGCTTAACCAATGGAGCCACCAAGGCGCCCCAAAATGGTTAAATTTTAAGTTATTTAAATTTTATCTCATTTTCTTAAAAAGTGTCTAGCTTCCCAAGGTAACTATTTTTAAAATGGAACACTTTACATCTGGTATGATAAACTGGAAGAACATTTTATTACTTCATGGTTACACTTATACTGTGGTTATTTATTAGTTAACAAATATAATTCAAGTCAGGCAGAAATAAATTCTCATTTTATATAGAAGTTAACATGTAGCTTTGAAATACAGGACAGATTTTCAGATAACATTTGTCTTTCTAATCATGTTTTTAGGCCAAATTGACATAGAGACATGAGAAAAGCTAATAATCAAATTTCTATCTCACTTTAATCTTCCATTTACAACAAGACAAGAATCCACTAAAAATACATTAGTAATGAGCAGTGCCCTTAGGTCTTTGTAACAAAGGAGGCAGCATAGCAGAGAGAAAATGCTATGAAGCCAGATGGCCTTAACAGGAATACTAGCCCCATCACTTGGGAAACCACTCAATCTAACCTTCCATTTCCTAATGTATAAACCTAAAATAATGACTGTGCCTAGCAACTTGTGGGGTTGTCCTGAGAATTAAATGAGATAATACTTAAATGCTTAGTAGAGAGCCTGGCTTCCAAGCATATGGTACTCAATATATGTTATGTATTATAATTAACAATAGGAGCACATATCCACCATATGCCATGAACTATGCTAGGAGTTAATTTTTAAAATATTTTATGCATTAAGAAACTAAACACAGGAATCAAATCTGGTCCCAAATGGAGTTCTGTGCAATTCCAAAGCCTACATTCTTTCTATAATCTCAAACTGCCTATGTAAGATATTAATCTTCATCACTTTGTCATTAGTTGTCAACTGAGGGAGAAGTTAATTAAATTATCTCACATTTACTACAGAAAAGTAGAAACATAAAATGATTAAATACAATATTAATAAATACTGTTAAAAAGGGGCACCTGGGTGGCTCAGTGGGTTAAAGCCTCTGCCTTTGGCTCAGGTCATGATCCCAGGATCCTGGGATCTAGCCCTGCATCACATCAGGCTCTCTGCCCAACAGGGAGCCTGTTTCCCTTCCTCTCTGCCTGCCTCTCTGCCTACTTGTGATCTCTGTCAAACAAATAAATAAAATTAAAAAAAAATACTGTTAAAAAAAACTGTAGAGGTGCCTCACTGACTCAGTCAATAGAGCATGTGACTTTTTTATTTTTCTTATCGATTTTATCTATTTAGGGCACCTGGGTGGCTCAGTTGATTAAGCATCTGCCTTGGGCTCTGGTCATGATCCCAGGGTCCTGGGATCAAGTCTTATGTCTCACTCCCTGCTCAGCAGGGAATATGCTTCTCCCTCTGCCCCTCCCCCTCACTTACGCTCCCTTTCTCTTTCTCTCCCTCATGCTCTCTCTAATAAATAAAATCTTTAAAAAAAAAAAAAAGATTTTATGTATATACTGGAGACAGAATGTGAGCAGAGAGGAAGGGAGAGAAACACCCCCCTCTCCCTTAGCAGGGATACCAATGTGGGGGCTCAAACCCAGGACCCTGGAATCATGACCTGAGAATAAGGTAGATACTTAAAGTGACTGAACCACACAGGCTGCCAGAGCATATGACTCTTGATCTTGGGGGGTGGGGGGTGTTAAGTGCCAGGCCCACGATGGGTGTAGAGATTACTTAAAAATAAAAAAAAATTTTAAAAGCTTTAAAAATATATACATATATACACACACATACTGTAATGATTTCTACATTGGTCAGTTTTTTTTAAAAAGATTTTATTTATTCACTTGACAGAGAGAGCACAAGCAGGGGCAGTGGCAGAGGGAGAGGGAGAAGCCGACTCACCACTGGGCTGGGACTCCCCGCCCCCCCCCCAACATGAGGCTCGATCCCAGGACCCTAAGATCATGAACTGAGCCAAAGACAGACGCTTAACCAACTGAGCCACCCAGGCGCCCCTCGTTTGGTCAATTTTAATAAATCTTTAATAATGGTATGGGAAACTCATAACTCTTTTAAAATAGGATTTGATCTATGCTTTTTCCTAATGAGTAGCAGCCTAAATTAAGAAACAGAAAAAGATTAGTACTAGATACAATAATCAGAGTTCACAACTAAATGTAAGTGGGGAAAGGGGCGCCTGGGTGGCTCAGTGTTGGTTAAGCCTCTGCCTTCGGCTCAGGTCAGGATCTCAGGGTCCTGAGATTGAGCCCCACATTTGGCTCTCTGCTTGGCAGGGAGCCTGCTTCCCCCCCCACTCTCTTTGCCTGCTTCTCTGCCTACTTGTGATCTCTGTCAAATAAATAAAATTTTTTTAAAAATGTAATGTATATTTTTAAAAAATAATATAATCCGATCATTTAAACAAAAAGTAGGAGAATTCAGGTAAAGGCCTAGACTTTGACTACCAGCCTCCAAAACATCACTTATTGTCCTCACCCTCCCTATCTAATCTTGACATACTGAATCCCTTATTCTCCTAAAGCGTAGCTATTTTTTTTTTTAAGATTTTATTTATTTATTTGACAGATGGAGATCACAAGTAGGCAGAGAGGCAGGCGAGGGGGGCGCCAGGGGAAGCAGGCTCCCCACTGAGCAGGGAGCCTGATGCAGGGCTCGATCCCAGGACGCTGAGATCATGACCTGAGCTGAAGGCAGAGGCTTAACCCACTTAGCCACCCAGGCGCCCCTAAAGCGTAGCTACTTCAATCCTTGGAGTCCTAAACCCTATTCCTCTCAGTCTAGAACACACCGCCCTACCCCAAAGTCTACCATATATCTTACAAACGGCTTGCACATAAAAAAACAAAACAAAACAAAAAACAAAAACTGGTAAATGAATGAATATACTGTCTCAGTGTTAGTAATTTTCAAAATGCAAAAAAATGTACTTGGTAAAGTCACTTATAATTTAAAACTTAGAAATTAACTATTATAAAACTAATCACATAAAAAATAAGGCAAATTCATTGTTACAACAAAATTACCCTGATATCAAAACCTGACAAAGACATCACAAGAAAAAAATAGACAAGTACACCTAATGCACAAAGATGTAAAAAGATGTACTGCATGAAGACAAAAAAAGAAAAAAGAAAGTATCAGAGACCCAAATACAAAAACCTATAAAAAATATTGTACAAATTTATCCCAGGAACGCAAAACTGGTTCAACATACCAAAAATCAATGTAAAGACATTAAAACATTAAAGAATTAGGGGGAGGGGGCACATGGGTGGCTCAGTTGGTTAAGTGTTGAACTCCTGATTTCAGCTCAGGTCATGATCCAGGGGTCCTAGAGATTCTGTCAGGGTGACAGACCCTCTCCCTCCATGCCCTCCCCTGACATATGTGTGCATGTGCACTTTCTCTAAAATGAATAAATAAATAAAATCTTTAAAAAAAAAAAATCTGGGGCCCACGGGTGTCTTAGTCATTGAGCATCTGCCTTCAGCTCAGCTTATGATCCCAGGGTCCTGGGATCCAGCCCTGCATCAGGTTCCCTGCTTCCAGGGGGACCCTGCTTCTCCCTTTCCTTCTGCCCCTCCCCCTGCACATGAGCTCTATCACTCTCTCTCAAATAAATAAAATCTTTAATAAATAAATAAATAAAATTTTAAAAATAAACTTTAAAAAAAGGGGGGGAATAAAGAGGGGATGGAATATACCATGTACAGTGAAGGAAACCATCAACAAAATGACAAGGTGACCTACTAAATGGGAGAAGATATTTGCAAATGACATATCTAATATGGAATTAATACCCAAAATATATAAAGAATTTATACAAGTCAACATCAAGAAAACCCAAATAATCTGATTTTAAAAGGAGCAAAGGACCTGAATAGATATTTTCCCAGGGAAGACATACAGGTAGCCAGGAGACATGAAAAGATGTTCAACATCACTAATCATCAGGGATAATACAAATCAAAACCACAAGATATCACATCACATACATGAAAACAGCTAAAATCAAAAACACAAGGAATAATAAGTATTGGTGAGAAAAAAGAACCCTCATGCACTATTGTGGTAATGCAAATTGGTGGAGCCACTGAAGAAAACAATATGGAGGTTCCTCAAATAATTAAAAACAGAAATATTATATTATCCAGTAATTCCATTACTAAGTATTTACCCAATGAAAACAAAAATGCTAATTCAAAAGACATATGCACCCCTATGTTTATACAGCATTATTTATAATAGCCAAGATATGGAAGTAACCCAATATCCATCAATAGATGAATGGATAAAGATGTGATATACACACTAGAGTATTATTCAACTATAAGGGAATAATGAGATTTTGCCATTTGCAACAACACAGACCCAGAGGGTATAATGCTAAGAGAAGTAAGTCAAGTAGAGAAAAACAAAAACCATGTAATTTCAGTCATGTGTGGGATTTAAGAAACAACGAAAAAAAGAGAAACAAAGAAACAGAATCTTAAATATGGAGAACAAACTAGTGGTTGCCAGAGGGGAGGTGGGGGACTGGGAAAATAAAGAAAATTAAGAGTACACTTGTGATAAGCACTGAGTAATGTATAGAACTGCAGAATCAGGGGCACCTGGAGGGCTCAGAGGGTTAAGTGTTTGATTCTTAATTTCAACACAGGTCATGATCTCAGGGGTAGTGAGACTGAGTGCCTCCTTGGGCTCCATGCTCAACAGGAAGTCTGCAAAGAACTATGGAATCATTATACTGTATACTTGAAACTAATAATACTATATGCTAATTACACATCAACAAATAAAACTGGAATGAAAAAAACAACTCAGTAATGATAAAACATTTGACAAGGGCGCCCGCCTGGGTGGCTCAGCCGATTGAGTGAGTGTATGCCGTTGGCTCAGGTCATGATGCCGGGGTCCTGGGATTGAGTCCCACAACGGGCTCCCCACTCAGCAGGGAATCTGCTTCTCCCTCTCCCTCAGCCCCTCCCCACGGCTTGTGCTCTCAAATCTTTTTTAAAATTTTAAATTTTTTAAAATCTTTAAAAAATACATTAAAAAAAATTTTTTAGGGGCGCCTGGGTGGCTCAGTGGTTAAAGCCTCTGCCTTCGGCTCAGGTCATGATCTCAGGGTCCTGGGATCGAGCCCCGCATCCGGCTCTCTGCTCAGCAGGGAGCCTGCTTCCTCCTCTCTCTCTGCCTGCCTCTCTGCCTACTTGTGATCTCTGTCAAATAAATAAATAAAATCTTAAAAAAAAATTTTTTTTTAAACCTGACAAAACCTAACACCCTTTCACTAAAAAAAAATTCAAGAAACTAGGAATAGATGGGGCACCTGGCTGCTCAAGTGGTGGAGCATGTGACTCTTGACCTCTGGATTATAGGTTTGAGCCCCATGCTGGGTGTAGAGTTTACTTAATAATAAAATCTGAAAAACCAAAAAAAGAAAAAGAAAAGAAACTAGGAATAGAAAGGACCTTCCTTTATCTGATAAAAGAGCATATAGGAGAAACTTTCAGATAAAATCATGCTTAATGGTGAACAACTGAATGCATTCCCCCTAGGACCAGCAGTAAGAGAAGGATGTCCACTCTCACCATCTCTATTCAACATCATACTGCACGTTCCTGCTAAGATAATTAGGTAAGAAGCAAAAATAATGCATTAGGATGGGGGGGGGTAAAACTATCTCTCTTTACAGATGACATGATCTTGTATCAAGAAAATCCTAGAAAATTAAAGAAAAAAACTATTAAAATTTAGTTCATCAAGTCTGCAAGATACAAGATCAATATACAAAAACCAGTGTATTTCTACATACTAACAATTAGCCATCCCAAATCAACCTAACAATTCCATTTAAAATAGCATCAAAGGGGTGCCTGGGTGGCTCAGTCGTTAAGAGGCTGCCTTTGGCTCAGGTCATGATCCCAGGGTTCTGGGATTGAGCTCCACATCAGGCTCCCTGCTGGGTGAGAAGCCTGCTTCTCCCTCTCCCACTCCCCCTGCTTGTGTTCCCTTTCTCACTGTGTCTCTCTCTGTCAAATAAATAAATATTTTTTGTTTGTTTTAAAGATTTTATCTATTTACTTGAGAAAGAGAGAGAGAGCACAGGCAGTGGAAGTGGCAGGCAGAGGTCAGGAAGAAGCAGGCTCCCCGCTGAGCAAGGAGCCCAGCACCCCAGGAGCATGACTGGAGCTGAAGGCAGCCTGCCCAACTGATGGAGCAGCCCAGGCATCCCTGCCAAATAAATAAATAAAATCTTTAAAAAAAAAAAAGGAAAGAAAAAGAAAAAATAATTCTCTCTCTTCCTCTGCCCCTCACACACCAATAAATTAAAAAATGGTTAGGATGCTAAGTATTATGCTATGTGCATTTAACCGCAAGAAAACAAAAACAAAACTAAAGAATCTCACTGAAACCAGCACATGGATAGAATGGTGATTGGACTACAAATATAGTACTCTTTTAGTAAGGAGTGTGGCAATATCTTTTAAAATTATATGTGTATTTAACTTTGGCCCACAAGTCCAATTCTTGAGTAGACATTTATTCTATAGCGGTCCCGCTTATTTGCATAGTTGTTCACTTTCGGCAAAAAAATGTATGAATTGAAAAATGCCCATATTCAGGGGTGCCTGGGTGGCACAGTTGGTTGGGCATTGACTCTTGGGTTTCAACTCAGGTCATGATCTCAGGGTTGCAGAATCAAGCCCCACGTAGGGCTCTGAGCTCACCAGTTTCCTTGTTCCTCTCCCTCTCCCTCCCCCTTTACCCCTCCCTACACTCGTGTTGTCTCACTCTAAAATACGTAAAATCTTAAAAGAAAAAAAAAGCATGGGGTGCCTGGGTGGCTCAGTGGGTTAAAGCCTCTGCCTTCGGCTCGGGTCAGGATCCCAGGGTCCTGGGATAGAGCCCCACATCTGGCTCTCTGCTCGGCAGGAAGCCTGCTTCCTCCTCTCTGTCTCTGCCTGCCTCTCTGCCTACTTGTGATTCAATCTGTCAAATAAATAAATAAAATCCTTAAAAAAAAAAAAGCGAATGCCCATATTCATACAATAGCATAGTATCCAGGTGTAAAAAATAATTAGAGAACTAGGGCTCCTGGGTGGCTCAGTCAGTTAAGCATCTGCCTTCAGCTCAGGTCATAATCCCAGAGTTCGGGGATCAAGCCCTGCAACGGGCTCCTTGCTCAGCAGAGAGCCTGTTTCTCCCTCTCCTCCCCGCTTGTGCTCTTTCTCCCTGTGTCTCTCTCATAAATAAATACAATCTTAAAGAAAAGAATGAGAGAACTACGTCATAAAATGGAAAGATTTTTGAGGCACCTGGCTGGCTTTTGATCTCGGGGTTCTAAGTACGAGCCCTACTCTGCATATATCGATTACTTACTTAAAAATAATTTTTAAAGAACTTATTTAGTTATCTGAAAGAGAAAGAGAGAGAGTGCAAGTGCAAAAGAGCACAAGCAGGAGTAGTAGGAGCGGGAGAAGCAGGCTGCAAGGGCTCTACCCTAGTACCCTGGGATCATGACCTAAGCCAAAGGCAGACGCTTAATCAAACTGAGCCACCCAAGCTCAGTTGATTTAAAAATAGAATCTTGAAAAAAATAAATAAAGATTTCAACAATTATTTAAGTGAAAAAGGTTAAATGTACATAACCTGTTACCTCTATCATTTCAAAAATAAATAAAGATTTCAACAATTATTTAAGTGAAAAAGGTTAAATGTACATAACCTGTTACCTCTATCATAAAAAAAAAGGTGGAAGGTGCCCCAGGAATTGAAGGTGCTAAATGAGCAGACAAAACAAGGTACAAGGGTACTTCGCTGGTTACCATTTTATATTATGCTTTTGAGCTACACATCTATTCAAAAATTCAATTCAGTTTAAAAGTAAAAAGTAATTAATCACTGTCAATTCTGTATACTTAAGAGCTTTTCCTTTAAAACTATTCATTTCTTGTTGGGTAGGTGTGGTCACCAGCCTCCTACGTGGTACCCAATGAATCCCACACTTTGGTATTCACATTCAACCCATGGTATTCCCCTCCCACATTATATCTCTTCAAATCTTCCTGCTTGGTCTCTCTCGGATCACTCACCCTGGAGGAAGCCACTACATAATTGTGAGCACCCCTATGGAGAGCCTCACCTGGCAAGGAACTGAGGCCTACTAACAGTCAGCCAGCAGCCATATGAGCCATCTTGGACAGGGATCCTACCTACAGCCTTCAGATGACTATAGCCCAGGCTGACATCTTACCTGTCATCTCATGATAGACTCTTGAGCCAGAACCACCCAACTAAGCCACTCCAAGATTCCCTAACCCTCTGTGATATAAATGTTTATTGTTTTAGGCTGTTAAATCTGAAGGTAATTTGTTAGACAAAATAGATAACTAATATAGAGGGAAACATTCCCTCCACAGCTCTAAGAATTTATGTTTTCAAGGGACACCTGAGTGGCTCAGTCGGTTAAGCCTCTGCCTTCGGCTTAGGTCATGATCCTGGGGCCCTGAGACTGAGCCCCATCTCAGGCTCTGCAATCAGCAGGGAGTCTGTTTCTCCCCCACTCTCTCTTTACCTCAAATAGATAAAATCTTAGAAAACAAAACAGAACAAAGCAAAACAAAACAAAACCCTGGGGCACCTGGGTGGCTCAGACTATTGAGCACCTGCCCCTTCAGCTAGGGTCATCATCTCAGGGTCCTGAGATGGAGCCCCAGATCGGGCTCCATGCTCAGTGGCAAGTCTGCTTCTCCCTCTCCCCACCCCTCACACACACTCTCTTTCTGTCTCAAAAAAAAGAAAAAAAAAAAATCCTTTTTTAAATACATACATATGTACATACATACATACTATTAAAATAGTTCAATCCTTTTGGAAAACCATACAGAAGTAGATACATCAAGACACAAAAAATCTAATACAGATAATTCCACTATCAGCATTTTATCCTCAGGAAATAATTCCACAAACATTATTAGGAAATTATTACTAGAAAGTAATTCCACTGATATTACCTATCAAGACTTTACTTAAAATTCTAACATCTACTTCACCAAAGAACTGATCTCAGTGGCTTTATTACCTGCACTGTAATACTTCTGCCCAAAGCTCTACTATGTGGGGAAAAAAAAAGCATTTTAAGGGACACCTGGGTGGTTCAGTTGGTTGGGCGACTGCCTTTGGCTCAGAGTCATGATCCTGGAGTCCCGGGATCCAGTCCTGCATCAGGCTCCCTGCTCCAGAGCAGGGGTGTCTCCTTCTCCCTCTGACCCTTTCCCCTCTAGTGTTCCCTCTCATTCTCTCTCAAATAAATAATATCTAAAAAATAGAAAAGCATGTTAAATGTAGAATTTTATTACCTCTCAACAACTGCTCTGTAATTCTTTACAGGTGACAGCATAGGTAGAGTGCTTATTCCTTGATATAATTATAAAAACAAATTCAATACACTGTCAACTGAACCAAAGGCAACGTTAGACAAATACTTTTGGAGGTAAAATTCCAAAGACAATTAGCATGGCACTATTGTCTATTATTTTTACTGAGTACAAAGATTAACTTTTACATCACCTACTTGCACTAGGGATCCCCAGCAGCTCCAATTACACCATGAGGAGAAATTAAGAGATGACAAGGGTAATATACCCTCATAATTTACAAAGAAAGACTACCTTCAGACTCTTCCTGGTATGTAAGGGAATATCATATAACCAGTTATTATTTTTCATTTACTATAGTGTGTAAATACAATTGTTCATACTCTAAAATGGATTTTATCCTTCCAGCAATCTTTACCAGAGTATTATGGTATTTTATACAGCATTACTGGAGATGTGAAAAGAGCTTTAGAAACCTTAATAAAGTAATTTTGCCTAATAAAAGCAACCCTAAAATCTGTTTCAATTTATAAAAGGGAAACCACAACTATGTATGGCTTTGTTCATTCTCTATCTCAAAGTGGAAGCAATGCTTAAAAATTATGGTTTGTATATAACCATTACAAAGAACATAGATCATCTAGCAAGAACTCTCAAAACGCAACAGTAAAAAAAAAAAAAACCAAAATCAAACAATCCAATTAGAAAATGGGCAAAAGAGATGAACATATTTCACCAGAGGATATACAGATGGCAAATAAGCACACAAAAAGATGTTCAACATCATTAGCTATCAGGAAAATGCCAATTAAAACCATAATGAGATATCATTACATAACTATCAAAATGGCTGAACTAAAAATAGTGACCATACAAACACAAATCAAAACCACAATTAGGTATCATCTCACACCTGTCAGAATGGCTAAAACCAAAAACACAAGAAACAAGTGTTGGCAAAGATATGGAGAAAAAGGAACCCTCATGCACTGCTGGTGGAATGCAAACTGGTACAGCCACTGTGGAAAACACTATGGAAGTTCTTCAAAAAAATTAAAATTAGAATTACCAAATGACCCAGTACTTCCACTACTGGGTATTTACCTAAAGAATATGAAAACACAATTCAAAAAGCTATATGCACCCCTATGCTTACTGTAACATTATTTGCAAATAGCCATGATGTAGATACATACAATGGAATATCAGTCATAAAAAAAAGAATGAGATCTGCCTTTTGCAACATGGATGGATCTGGAGGGTATAATGCTAAGTGAAATAAGTCAAAGAAAGACAAATACCCCAAGATTTCTAATCTTTTTTTTTTTTTTTAAGAGAGAGCACGCCCATGCATGTCAACAGGGGGTGGTGAGGGGCAGAGAGAAAGAGGGAGAGAATCTTAAGCAGGCTCCACTCCCAATGTTGGGCTTGATCTCACAACCCTGAAATGACCTAAGCCAAAATCAAGACTCAGATGCTTAACTTCCTGAGCAACCCAGGCATCCCAGGAATTTAAGAAACAACATAACAAAAGAAAAGAGATAAAAGACTAGACTCTTAAACAAAACAAACTGATGGTTACCAAAAGGAATATTTGGGGGGGGGATGGGTAAAATGGATTAAGGAGATTAAGAGTACACTTATAATGAGCAGTAATGTGTGGAATTGTTGAATTATTAGGGGCACCTGGGTGGCTCAATCAGTTAATCGTCAGAATCCTGATTTCAGCTCAGGTCATGATCTCATGGTGGTTGGATGGAGCTTGCCTAGTGCCCTGCACTCAGTATGGAATCTGCTTGAGATTCTCTCTCCTTCTCCTTCTGACCTTCCCCTCTTCCCCGGCTCTTGTACACTCGCCCTCTCTTGAAATAAGCAGAATCTTTAATTTAAAAAAAAAAAAAAGGAACTGCTGAATCATTATACTGTACCCCTGACACTAATACAACACTTGTGTATTAATTACACTAGAAAGGAATGAATGAATGAGAAAAAGAAAAAAGGGGCGCCTGGCTGGCTCAGTTGATAGAAAGTGTGACTCCTTGATCTCTGTGGTTCTAAGTTCAAGTCCCATGGGAAATGTAAAAATTACTTAAAAATTTTAAAAAACAAAAAGAAGGGCACCTCTGTGGCTCAGTGGGTTAAGCCTCTGCCTTTGGCTCAGGTCATGATCCCCGGGTCCTGGAGTCCCGCATTGGGCTCTCTGCTCAGCAGGGAGCCTGCTTCCTCCTCTCTCTGCCTGCCTCTCTGCCTACTTGTGATCTCTGTCAAATAAATAAATAAAATCTTAAAAAAAAAAAAAAAAAGAAGAGGGGTGCCTGGTTGGCTCAGTTTTGAGCGCCTGCTTCGGCTCAGGTGATGACACCAGCATCCTGGGATGGAGCCCAACATCGGCTCCCTGCTCGGTGGGAGGCCTGCTTCTCCTTCTCCCACTCCCGCCTTCTTATATTCCCTCTCGCTCAAATAAATAAAAATCTTAAAAAAAAAAAAAAAAAAAAAAACAAAAAGAAGGGGCGCATGAGTGGCTCAGTCATTAAGCATCTACTTTTGGCTTAGATCATAATCCCAGGGTCTTGGGACCAAGCCCTGCATCAGAAACCCTGCTCGACTGGAAGCCTGCTGCTCCCTCTCCCACTCCCCCTGCTTGGTTCTCTCTCTCACTGTGTCTCTCTCTCTGCCAAATAAAGAAAAAAAATCTTAAAAAGAAAAAAATAATAATAATGACAACAAATGGTAACAATGATGCAGAGAACTGCATCACTCATACAGTGCTGGTGAGAATGTAGATGATACAGTCACTCTAGATATCAACTTGACAGCTTCTTAAAAAACTAAACATGTCACTACCATACAATTCAACAATCTAACTCTGGGGCATAAATTTATCCCAGAAAAATGAAAACTTATGTTTACACAAAAACCTGTATACAAATGTTCACAGCACTTTTACTTCTAAAAGCCAAAAGCTGGAATAAAGCCAGATGTCCTTTAACAGGTCCATGGTTAAACTGTGGTATATCCAAGATCTGTGGAATCCTACTTAGTAATAAAAAGGAATAAAATACTGATACACTTAAATTAATGAACCTCCAGGGACTTACATATATAAGTGAAAAAACCCAATCCCAAAAACTATATCCTGTATGATACCATTTATGTAACATTTTTGAAATAACAAAATCTTACAAAGGACAGATTTAGTAGTTAGCAAAGGCTGGAAAAGGAGCTTCAAGAAAGGAGATGGTTATGATACAAATGGGCCAGAGGAGAGATCCTGTGGTGTTAAAACTATTCAGTATCTTGACTGTGGTGGTACATATATGAACCTATACAGGTGAGAAAAATGTAGAAAACTTAATATATATATATAGTATATGTTATACATTACATATAATGAGGACAGGTATAACGAGACATCTGGTACAGGTCTTTTTAGAAATACGGAACTTCCTTTTGGGAAAAAAAAAAAACAGTAACATGAAAAACAAAAACTAGGACACCTGAACAAGATTGGTGGATTACAACAACATCAATATCCTCATTATAATATTAGACGTCTTCACAAAACATTAGCATTGCAAAACCAGGCGAAATATCTAAGAAATCGCTTTATATTATTTCTTAAAATTGTGAACCTACATTTATCTCAGCAAAAATTTCAATAATAGGGGCGCCTGGGTGGCTCAGTGGGTTGGGCCTCTGTCTTCAGCTCAGATCATGATCTTAGGGTCCTGGGATCGAGCCCCTCTGCTCAGCAGGAAACCTGCTTCCCCTCCTCTCTCTGCCTGCTGCTCTGCCTACTTGTCATCTCTCTCTCTCTCTCTCTCTCTCTGTCAAATAAATAAATAAAATCTTAAAAAAAAAAAATACCCTTAACATATTAACAAAGGTATTGAGTAATACATATTCAGGCCACTTACATTACCAAAACATTTTTAAAAGGTACATATATAAAGAAAATTCTAATGGGACATCGAGTGCAAATAAGGAATATGAGGGGTGATACAAAGAGACTTTTACATTCCATTTTTAAGTTTGACTTTTTTTTTTACCACAATCCATTCTATCTTATTACCTTTCTTTTCCTTTTTTTTTTTCCGTAAAGATTTTATTTATCTGCTTTGACAGAGAGAGAGGGAGAGAGAGAGATCACAAGCAGGCAGGCAGAGAGAGAGGAGGAAGTAGGCTCCCCGCTGAGCAGATAGCTCAACTGGGGGCTCCATCCCAGGATCCTGAGATCATGACCTGAGCCGAAGGCAGAGGCCCAACCCACTGAGCCACCCAGGCGCCACCCTTTTTTTAAAGTAGGCTCCACACCCAGTGTGGAGCCCAACATGGGGTTTGAACTCAAGACCCTGAGATAAAAACCTGAACTGAGATCAAGAGTCAGACGTTAAATCGACTAAGCCACCCACATTCCCCTATTTATTACTTTTCTAACTAAACGCTAAATTTCTTCAAAAGGCTACACTTGAGACATTAAAAAAGTTAAAGAAACAATCAATCATTCAATGAAAATCAAACCTACCACCGCAAAAGAGATGGGATCTTCTTTTCAATGGATTCCCGTGAAAACCAGAGGATAGAGATTCAACATTTATATACACAGCAATGACAAAGGACAACCAGCAAAAATGCAATAACGTAATGAAGTTATAACACTTAACAGATGGAGTACAGAAAGATCCTGATCCTACTGCACATCAAATTCTGGTTCCCAAGCAAAAATGGGTAAAATTCTGATTATTAAACACAAACAGATTAATGTCCTTAATTTAGCAAGTTAAAGCAGAAGTATTTGGAAGAACAGAGAAGAAAGCAAAAATGCAGAGATATATTTCTCAAAATTCATGACTAACTCTTCCAAATATGTTTTTAGTTCTTGGCATATAATAATAAAGGCATCATTTACTGAGCACCTACTTCAGAACCAACACCATCAAGCTGCTTCACATAAATTACTTTGTTGCACACTCTCAAACAACCCTGTAAATAAGGGACTAGCCCCAATTTAGAGATTAGCAACTGCACCTCGGAGACTAAAGGGACTTCTCCAACTAAACAGGAAGCACAATACACACTCAGATATCTGTTCAACAAAACCAATATGATTTAACAACCACAATTCAAAGACTCTAAGAACAGTGAGAAAAATGAATGATATTAGATACCAGATATTATGGAGCTCAAATTCAAAGGCCTTCAAAATTGAGTGCATGAGGAGATGAAGTAAAAAAAAAAAAACAAAAAACAGGGGCGCCTGGGTGGCTCAGTGGGTTAAGCCGCTGCCTTCGGCTCAGGTCATGATCTCAGGGTCCTGGGATCGAGCCCCGCATCGGGCTCTCTGCTCAGCAGGGAGCCTGCTTCCTCCTCTCTCTCTCTCTCTGCCTGCCTCTCTGCCTGCTTGTGATCTCTCTGTCAAATAAATAAATAAAATCTTTAAACAAAACAAAACAAAACAAAAAAAAACAACAACAAAACAAAAATAAACCAACTCTTAAATTCTGAAATTTGGTACACAGAGTCCACTCATCACCTTCCTACTAAAATTTACTCCCCTCCCAGCTTGTACCACTGTACGATCCACTCTTTAACTGAGTCACTACAAAGAAAGCACCATGTTACATACTGTTAACATGCAAAGATGAATCAGACCAGGAAGATAAAGGCAGGAGCCATGGGTAAGTGTAAAGCAAATCACCATTAATAGCGCAGACTGGCTAAACCCAGGACACCCTGGGTATAGCATATGAGATTTCACAAAGTCAGGAAAGGGTCCATGAGCCTAATTATATGTTAGGCAAATCGGAGAAAAAAGTGAGGTATTCGCTGAACGTCAAACTTTAACCAGGGACCTAGGATTTCTTATCTTCAAAGTCAAAGGTAAGATTTGGGTAAGAGAGACTGGAAAGAAAAACTATACGAAGATGGGCGGTAAAGCCTCACCCTAGAATGGAAATGAAGAAATGAAAAATGGAGAATTTGTATAAGTTAGAAATCCCATAATAGGGCACCTGGCAGGCTTAGTCAGAAGAGCGAGCAACTCTTGATCTTGCAGTCGGGAGTTCAAGCCCCACGTTGGGTGTAGAGACCACTTAAATCTAAAATTAATTGTAAAAAAGTAATGCCTGGGTACCTCAGTCAGTCAAGCACCTGACTTCCGCTCAGGTTATGATCTCAGAGTTCTGAGATCAAGCCCCAGGTCAGGCTCACGGTTCAGCAGGGAGTCTGCCTGTCCCTCTTCCTTTGCCCCTCCCCCAACTCACGTGAGCGTGTACACACTGGCAAGCATACTCTCTCTCTCAAATAAATAAATCTTTAAAAAAGCTTAAAAAAAAAAAAAAAAACTTTACGGGCGCCTGGGTGGCTCAGTGGGTTAAAGCCTCTGCCTTCAGCTCAGGTCATGATTCCGGGGTCCTAGGATGGAGCCCCACATCAGGCTCTCTGCTCAGCGGGGAGCCTGCTTCCGCCCCCCTCTCTCTGCCTGCCTCTCTACCTACTTGTGATCTCTGTCAAATAAATAAAGAAATTTTTTTTTAAATTTAAAAAAAAAAAAAAAACTTTAAAAAAAAGTTCACTTTGGGGCTCCTGGGTGGCTCAGTGAGTTAAGCCTCTGCCTTCGGCTCAGGTCATGATCTCAGGGTCCTGGGATCGAGCCCCGCATCGGGCTCTCTGCTCAGCAGGGAGCCTGCTTCCCTCTCTCTCTCTGCCTGCTTGTGATCTGTCAAATAAATACGTAAAATATTTTTTTTAAAAAAAGTTCACTTTAAGGATCTTTACACTCTGTCTCCTGACAAACCCACTCCTCCACAGATTCCTATCAAAGAATTTCCTGGCATTTGTATATATTATTCCTTCTTTCTTACCGTCATGTCTCTGCTCAGTTACATATAACCCCTCTGTGAAGTTCTTCCTGATTACTCCAGACATGCCACACTGCTGTATCACTAACACCTATTAGACCACTTAGTATTCTGTATTGTCACTGTTCACATTTGTCTTCCTTAAACAGTACAGTTCCCTAAAAACACAGACTACGGGGGTGCCTGGGTGGCTCAGGTTTAGCCTCTGCCTTCGGCTCGGGTCGTGGTCTCGGGGTCCTGGGATCAAGTCCTGCACTGGGCTCTCTGCTCGGCAGGGAGCCTATTTCCCCCCCTCTCTCTGCCTGCCTCTCTGCCTACTTGTGATCTGTCAAATAAATAAATAAAATCTTAAAAAAAAAAAAAAAAGACTATGTCTTCCCTTTTTTTTTTTTAATACTAGCAGCCCCTAGCATAGAGGAAGCACTCAAATGTAGTGAATAAGTTACCCCAAAGTTCCACCCTTGAAATGAACAGGAGGATGATGCCATCATTAACAGAGAAGAAAATGCATGTCTGGCAATATAAGGGACAGGTTTGAACGGGAGTATGATACAGGTGAAAGAGAAGGTGGGTTATAGTAACTAGAATTTCTTAGTCTGAAGCTCAGAAGTCAGGTCAAGAGCATTTTCACACAGCAGAGTAGCAGTAAAGTGAATACATGTTAAGTGTAGGAGACTGGAAAATGAAAGAGGAAGAAAAGAGAGCAAGCAGTCAAAGGACAGTTTAAAGGAGTGGTAGTCAAATGCTGCCAAGTCTGGTATAGTATTGAAGTGTCACCTGTGACTTAGAGAAGAATAGATATAGCAGACAGGAGGATATACATAAAAGCCAATTCACAGAGCATTAAAGAGAGATAAACAAAGTAGATAACTCTTTAAAGAAATTCACCACAAAGGGGAAAGATCACTGGAGGGATTATAGGATACACACATTTTTCCTTTAGAATAGGAAGATGTCATCTCATTTTTAGGCAGAAAAAGCGATATATTAGGTAGGGGCACCTGGGTGACTCAGTAGTTAAGGGTCTGCCTTAGGCTCAGGTCACAATCCCCGGGTCCTGGGAACAAGCCCACCTTCGAGCCCCACACTGGGCTCCGTACTCACCGGAACTCTGCTTCTCCCTCTCTCACTCCCCCTGCTATGTTCCCTCTCTCACTGTGTATCTCTCTGCCAAATGAATAAATAAAATCTTTAAAAAAGAGAAAGAGAATAAAGACTCCAGAGGAAAAGAGAAAAGAATAATGAGTAACATAGGGTCCTCCAGCAAGGCGGGAGTGAGTAGAACCTGAGAGGCATGGAGATAGTATCTATTTTCTTCTGAGACAGGAAAGGAAAAAGTAGAGAATTGCTGCAATGATGAGAGCAGAGGAAGAGAATCCCTAAGGAATCATTGTCTCAGGCACCAACAAAAGCCTTACATATTATCTGCACTCACCTCTCCTTCTTTCCTCAAATGGAGACTCCAATTTTGCCTCCAATCCAGGCCACCCAAAAGGACTGCCCATTTTTAACTCCTCTGAAATAATCTTTTGGACTATCCCTCCCCACTTTCTTTCTACTGCTGATTCTGCCCAAGTCTAAATTTTAATTACAACTGCAACAGACTCCTGCATCCTAACGCTGCTTCTACTCTTCCCCAGCCTGTTTTCCAAACACAGACTTCATTATCACTTCTCAGCTAAAATCCCTTGCTGGCTCCCAATCCTATCACTTTAACAGTAAATGTCACAGTCGAGATTTCTAGGCCCTATTACCTGACTACATCCATGCTACCCACCCAACCCCAACAAATACCCCTTGAAAATATTATATTCATTTAATTCTCCACATCCAAAATACATTTCTAAACCTAACCAAACCCAACCAAGACCAATTTAAGTTCTACTTCTTCCCTGAAGCCTTGACGACTCTAGGTTTCTCTCATCTTTCCACTCAACTCTTTAACCTCTTAATCATCCACAACACACAACTCAGTATAGTGGGTGATTTTTGAGTACTTTATGAATCCCCAAGATTGTAAGTAGGGGATTGTTACAACACCAAAATACCTCTTTTTATGTATTTTTAAAGGATTTCATTTATTTATATGAGAGAGAGAGAGATAAAGACAGACATATTGAGAGAGAGCATGAGTGGGGAAGAGAGGAAGAAGCAGGCTTCCCGCTGACCAGGAAGCCTGACATGAGGCTCTATCCCAGGACCCTAGCATTATGACCTGAGCCAAAAGCAGACACTTAACCAACTGAAGCAGGTGCCCACAAAATATCTATTTTTTTTAAAGATTTTATTATTTATTTGACAGAGAGACACTGAGAGAGGGAACACAAGTTGGGGGAGTGGGAGAGGGAGAAGCAGGCTTCCTGTTGAGCAGGAAGCCCAAAGAAGAGCTCAAATCCAGAACCTGGAATCGTGACCTGAGCCGAAGGCAGATGCTTAATGACTGAGCCACTCAGATACCCCAAAAATATCTATTTTTAAATGGCAAAAACGTCTCCATTCAGGGGCGACGGGATGGCCCAGTCAGTTATGCATCCCACTCTTGGTATCAGCTCAGGTCATGATTTCAGGGTCATGAGATCCAGCCACAAGTCAGGCTCCTCTAAGCACAGAGTGGAGTCTACTTGAGATTCTCTCTCTCTCCCCTTCACTGTCCCTCTCCCCACCTGCACGAGCAGGTGTGTGCTTGCTGTCTAATAAATAAACTTTTTTTAATCTCCAGGGGAGTCTGGGTGGCTCAGTCGTTGAGTGTCTGCCCTCAGCTCAGGTCATGATCCCAGGGTCCTGGGATCAAGCCTCGCTGCAGGCTCTTTCCCTCTGCCCCCTGCTTGTGCCCTCACTCTCTCTCTCTCTCTCAAATAAATAAATAAAATATTTTAAAAGATAAAAAACAGGGACACCTGGTGGCTCAGTCATTGAGTGTCTGCCTTCAGCTCAGGTCATGATCCCAGGGTCTGGGATCCAGTCCTATACTGGGCTTCCTGCTCAGTGGGAAGCCTGCTTATCCCTCTCCCACCCCGCTGCTTGTGTTCCCTATCTCACTGTATCTCTCTGTCAAATAAATTTAAAAATCCTTAAATAAATAAAGTCTCCATTCAAATACCTTTCTATGGACAATGTAGTGTCTATCTCCACCTAATCAAAGAACGAATATTATACTACCAGTTACAATTAAAACTGCAAAGAAATCTGGCGAAAAGATGCTGTTTTTTTCTTAAGATTAAGGCACCCCAAGATGCTGTGTTTCTTAAAGTCAACGTAAATAAAGAAAAACCATTTTGATTACAGGCAAGGAAAGGATAATCCAGGTCAACCACTAAATAAATGACAGCTGACAATAATAGGACAGGAGCTTCAAAGAGTGACATGATAAACATCAAAGGATTAAGAAGTATAAGTGAACAGCAACAGAGGGAAGATAAAACAAGATTGATAAAATATCAGTTATTTTTTAAACTGGGTATGTACATGGGAATTTCTACCATTCCCTCTTCTTTGGTACATGCTTGCAATTTTCCAGAGCCTACATTTCTAAAAGAGAACCTTACTAAAACTGATTAAGTCCTTAACTATTTTACAAAAATTTACCCTCTTTATGATCATGATGAGAGTAAAACAAAATAAAGAATATCATCTCCCTATTTCACAATTTCACTGGACAATATTTCTTTTAATCTATTTGATTCTTGTCTTATAATAAACAGCTGCCATCAAAACCAAAGTTTTGATAGAGGTCTAAAAATTTATTTTCGGCACACCAGGGTGGCTCAGTCGGTTAAGCAGCTGCCTTTGTCTCAGGTCATGATTCTGGGGTCCTAGGATCAAGACCCACATCAGGCTCCCTGCTCAGCGGAGAATCTGCTTCTCCCTCTCCTTCTGCCTGCTGCTCTGCCTACTTGTGCTCTCTCTCTCTGTCAAATAGATAAATCTTAAAAAAAATTTACTTTCATAATTCTTAATTTCACTTTTCAATATAAAATCCTAAGTAAACCATTTTCTCATTATGAAATGGTTGTCCCCATTTTAAGTGGATTCATTTTTAGAGATCTTCTTTAAATAGAGTATAATATATACATCAGACGAGCCTGAGCTAGCTACATCCTAAGAGTTTTGACTATCCCTAAATTCATGGATACCACCATAGTATAAAATCTCTATAAAATATCTAAGGTAAGAGTAGAAAACAAACAACTGCTACAAATCAGCCTAGTGAGTAAACCAGGCCCAGGAAGAGTGTCAGAGACAATCAGAAGTCACTACAGAAAAACCAAGAGTACTGAGATAATTCTGATTTCAAGGGTTTTAGTCTTGTCTCTAATAATCTCAAGTGCCTTGAAGGAAGACCTATGTCATTTATGACCTCCCTTTTTACAAGGCTATGAAGACCCAGTGAGACAATATAGACCAAAGCACTTAATAAGCTGTAAGTTACTGCCTGTTTAAACTTGCAGCTCTGGGACCAACTTTCCTTCAATATTTTATCAAGCACCTACATATCATGAAGCATTGTACACCCAATCAAATACAAAAGCATCCAGTCAGGACGATTAACTATGACAATCATTTCACATCACTATAATCAGACAAAGTAACTCAAAAGCACATAAGGGGGGAGCCTGGGTGGCTCAGGTGGTTATGTGTCTGCCTTCCAGTCAGGTCATGATCCTGGAGTCCTGGCATAGAGATCCAAGTCAGGGTCCCTGCTCAGCAGGTAGTCTACATCTCCCTCTGCCCCTCCCTCCTACTCGTGCTCTCTCAAATAAATAAATAAAATCTTCAAAAAAAAAAAAAAAAAAAAAAGCACATAAGGAGAAACTGATGAGGCTGCTTACTTATGACAGGACACAAACAGTCTGCTTATAGCTAGATATACCAAACAACAGACAATATAATCTTGAATCATGTGTCTTTCTTTAATTCAAGACAGGGAGTATATAATCCTAGTAACTATTCTTACTGTTCCGTAAGAGAATCTTATTCTATCATAATATCAGACAGAACAAAAGGACAAATAGCATTTGCTAATGATTTTCTAAAATTTCCAGCCCTGAGGAGCCTGGGTGGCTCCGTCAGTTGAGTGACTCTCTTGATTTCAGCTCAGCTCATGATCTCAGGTCCTGAGATCAAGCCCTGAGTTGGGCTCCCTGCTCAGTGATGGGTCTGCTTAGGATTTCTCTCCCTCTTCCTCTGCCTCTCTGCCCGTGAGCTCACTTGTGCTCACTTATGCGCTCTCTCCAAAAAAAAAATAAATAAATAAATAAATAAAATAAGAACAACCAATATGGGGCACCTGGGTGGCTCAGGGGGTTAAAGCCTCTGCCTTCGGTTCGGGTCGTCATCTCAGGGTCCTGGAATGGAGCCCCCACACCAGGCTCTCTGCTCAGCAGGGAGCCTGCTTCCTCCTCGCTCTTTCTGCCTGCCTCTCTGCCTACTTGTGATCTCTATCTGTCAAATAAATAAATATTTTTTAAAAATACAATAAATCTTAAAAAAAAATAAAATAAAATTTCTAGCCCTGAGCATAAATCTATACCTGCTGTAGCAATGTATCAACTGTGAATGGTCTGTATGTATTAAGTGTGTGACCATATAGAATTATTTTTAATTACACCTTTCCCAAGCTATTTTGTTCAGCTGAATCTGCATTCTCAGATTGATCTGACTTTTTCAAATCTTCAGTTAAAAAATATCAAAGGCAAAAATCAAAGCTACAGATTGCATCCACAACCTTAAACCGAAGGCCTAAAATAAACAGGTTACTTGCCTCTTCAAGCCCATAAAGTCTTTAAGCAATTTAGACTTCCTGCCAGGAAAAAAAAAAAATTCTACTTATACAAGTTTTCTAACTCCCAGTTTAGATACCTAACGTATTGTCTACAGGCTCCAATATTTTCAACTGTTTATAAATAAGCCAATACTCCACTGACATCTCTTTTGATGAGAAACAACAGATATATATTTCTATATATATGCTTCTAGAGAATTATCTATTTCTACTGTCAGATCTAGGGTTTTATGTAAACACAAAGGCAAAACTATACACACAAAATAATTTCAACATGAACCCAAGGAAAAGGGTTTGTCTAAGCTGCCAATAGGTTGCCAATACAGCCTATCAACCCTAAAAAATACCTAGGACAATAGAGACTCAAGATAACTACCAAAACAAAACAAAAAACAAAACAAAACAGAAAAGATAACTACCAAAACAAATTTTTTTAATCTGCAACTGCCAAGTTAAGAAACCAAGAAGTACTAAAGCATATGTCATAAATGAATCAACAAACAAAAGTGACACACCCACATTCTCGTGACTTTAAAGAACATCAAGGCTATCAAGGCTCTATGATAAAGTGAATGTTTAATGCACCCAAAATGACCACCCCATAAAATTTTTTCTGATTAAATCTTTAAAGATTCAGATCACAGGAAGATCCTCTGTGGTGACATTACAGATGACCTAACAATTAATCTGAGAAGAAAACAAAATTAGAATCAAGTATTTAAAACTGAGGGCTATCTTTTAACAACTAAGAAGTTTGATTTTAAAGATGATGAAACTCGGGGCACCTGGGTGGCTCAGTGGGTAAAGCCTCTGCCTTCGGCTCAGGTCATAGATCCCAGGATCAGGGATCAGAGCCCCACTTCGGGCTCTCTGCTCAGCAGGGAGCCTGCTTCCTCCTCTCTCTCTTTCTCTGCCTGTCTCTACTTGTGATCTCTGTCAAATAAATAAATAAAATCTTAAAAAAAAACATGATGAAACTGAGACTGAAAGAAGTCAACTGTTCATTCTGCTAACTCATCAAGAAATTCTACAAAATTTCAAAAAAGGACCTTTATCATTTATAGTACACAGCACTACCAAGTAACAACTCAAATTAGTTCTTCTATTTCTTCACACGTACACATACCACACCTGCGTATACATACATAAGCTTTGAAACTAAAATCCAGAAAAGGCTCAAAAAAGCTCAAGGCTCTGATGGTGGCATTTATCTAAAGCATAGGATGCTATACCTTTACAACAGGTAGTTCAGAAAAACTGGCCTAATTTAAATTTTGACTGATGTTCAAGAAGGTCTCCTCATCTTAGCTACTTTCAATTTGTACCCAAAATGCACTCCAAACTGAAGCAAGAGTCACCCCATCAACTAAAAAAATAAGCCATGTCTTGTGTTAAAAAAAGGACTCCAGGAAATTAATTGGTTCTCCTGTGCTCATGATACCAGCAAGCCAAAGCATTTAAAGAAAAAAACAAGAACAAAAAAAAACCTAAACAAATGTATACCTCCATTTGAAAAATAAAATCTGAACTCAATCAAATGCCCTTGAAGTTTTAACGCTTAGGCAATCCTTGATGAAAACCTAACCCAGAAAAATCTGAAAAGAACCAAACTCTTACAACAGATAAATTTAAAAATCAAAGTAAAATTTCCCCAAAAAGCCTATCATTAGCAATAGGCTCTCAGCTGTGAACTGATAAGCAACCAAAAACCAATTAGTTACATTTCCCTTTAAGTTGCCTGTATATATACATTTATGTATATATTTAAGTTGTACCAAAAACTGCTTACAAATGGCAATTCCTGTGAAGTAGATGATGATGAAGTTCCAGGTAATTCTAGCATGTTTCCTAATGTACTGGTACTGGAGTCTGGATCATCCTGAAAAGATAAATTTATTGAGTTTAATTGTTCTTCTATGGTAACGTTTGTATCTCCTAGTGAAAAGGGGGCTGGGAGAAGGGCTGCTTTTTCATTGCTGCCGTCCACTTCATTTCTTTGCTTATTTTTCTGTGTTTCAGTTTGAGGAGCTAATGGCAAGAATGGCGATTTGACTGCACCGTGTCTACTCTCTGATGTGCTGTCTTGTTCATTTCCCATGGCCACGTCTACACCATTCTCTGATTTAGGCTCATAATTGCAGGTGGCATTGGTCTGAGTTTCCTCAAAGATTTCCTCTACACTCTCATCCTCTGTGACTGGCTGTTCTGGGTCCATTTCAGAATCTACATCTGCATCGTCCACACAAGTAAAATTCTCAAAGTGCAGAAAGCCATTCTTGATAGTCTTTGTTACTTTTACCTGGAGTTCAGGGGAGTTATTACAAGAGGGTTCCTGTTTCATAGCAAGTGCTGTTGGACCACCAGGACTCAAGGAAGTGCAAACAACTGGCGACTGAGCTCTTGAATCACTTTTTTCAGGGTCTTGAAAGGATTCTGATCCATCAGCAGACCCATTTACATACTCTACATTGATCATGGAGGCCAAATCCTGTAGTCTCCGCAGTGGAATGTAACAAGATGGAGAATCTTGTCCATAAGCATTTTGGGATGTTCCACTGGCAGTCGAGAACTGCATAGTACACCCATTAAGTGGCTCAGAAAAATTGGATTGACCATTACCGAAAGGGCTGTCCTTGTCTTCAGGGGCATCTAAATTCACTGGATTGGAAAAGGGCAGCAGACAATTTCTTCTAGATAGTTCACAGGTCTGATCCATCCTGCGCCAGCATCAACCTGGAATCCAAAAACAGCAATTAATCGGAGTTTACAGGCCATTTGATTCTGATCTTCAAAATGGCAGCCACTTCTCAAGGCCTAGTGGCCTCGATGCCTTTCTGCTGCACTTCCATGGGCGGAAAAAGTTCCCCAGCTGACGATGGAAAAATGGCCTCGGTGAGCCTCCGCAAACTCCATCTTCCCGGAGCTGGGCAGATCTTGCCACATGCAAACAGCCCGTCCCTTTTTCCTGCACTGCAGACTGGTGGACAGTTGGGCTGAACTAAAATTAAAATCCCTTTGGCAGTAGAAATTCCTAAATCTCAAACAGGAATCGTCCTCCCTATCCCCCGCTGAGGGGGGGTCCAGCGGCCGGATCTCCAAAAGGGAGGGGGCTGTAGGGTTCTAGGGGGGTCCCGGACGCTGCACAAAAACGTTACCCCCCCCCCTTCCTGGCTCGCTCGAGCGCAGCGGTCACAATAGCGCTGCACCCTGCGCCCAGCCGGCGCTGAAGCCCTTGCAGCGGCCGTGCCCAGGCCGCAGGCGACTCGGCCAAAGCGAGTGCACCCCGAACCTCGCCGTCCAGACTGCAGAACTGTTCGGTCCACGGCTGCAAGGCCCAGAGGCCAGGACGCGGCAGGGGGAGAGAAACGGAGGCAGCCGGTGAAGCCGAGTCAGGGCAGCAGCAGCTGCTACAGCTTGACAAACATGGCTGCTGCCGACGCCGCCGCCGCCGCCGCCTGCCCGGGCCGCGCTCCTTCCCGCAGCCGCGGCAGCACCTCCTGGCCAAGCCGATCGCACTCATCAATATTAAGCAGCAAGCAAAGTTTGCTGCAGGAGGGCCGCCGGCCCCGCGCCCACCAGCCGGCTACCTGAGGGGAGGTGGAGGCCGAGGTGCGCGCGGGAGGCCGGCGGGGCACGGGCCGCGCCGGGAGGAAGTTCGCGGCGGCCCGGCCGGCTAGGCCTGAGCCCGGCTGGTAGTGATGGAGGGGGAGGGGGGCCCGCGGCTACAACGCCGCGGGCCACCAACACCGCGCCCGGCCCTCCCCCGCACCCCTCACCTCACGGCCACCACCATCTTCCCCGCCCGGCCACCTCCTCCCTCCTCCTCGCGCCTGCCCGCCACCCACCCCAGCGCACTAGTTACCGTGCCCCGCGCCCCCTCCCGGGCCGGCTGGGGGGAGGGGGTGACCCTCATTACACTGGGGCGCGAGCGGAGCCTTGGGGAGAGAGCGGAGCCGCTCGCCGCACCCCCCTCCCCCCGCGTCTCTCTTCAGGGGAGAAGGCAGCGAGCGCGACCTGCCCCGGCCTATTCCGCCGCCGCCTCCTCCTCCTCACACCCCCACCGCGCGCGCCCCCGCGGCGGCGCGTGCGACCCAGCGCCTCGCGCCGGCCCGCGTGCGGCTGGGGCACCGAGTGCGCGCGCACCCCTTCCCCCACCGCGCGCGCGCTCCCTCGCCTCACTCTTCGGGGTTCAGGGCGGGTGAAGTCGGGCTCGCGAGCGCGCCGCCCAATCAGCGGAGCCGCCGCTGCCGCCCCCTCCCCTCCCCTTGCGCGCCCGCTCGCGGCCCGGGCCTACGGGCCGGCCCGGCTGCCCGGGCGGGGCCTGAGGCAGGCTCCCCAGGGGCCTCGCGCGCCTCCCCGGAGTGTCTGGGCCTGCGGGCGTCGTGGGTGGCACTCAGATCCCCTAGCCTACCTCGGGGCGCTGCGCCGGCCCCAAGCTGCACACGGCTCCTGCACCCTACCCAACTCGAGCCCCAACCCCGGCGGCACCTGGCCCGGCTGAGGCCTGTCCGACCGCCCCGCCAGCCCCGCTCGGGCCCGCGTCAGTCCCGACCTCCATCTTAGGTTACAGCCCGTCTCCCCATCCACTGGGCACCTGCCCTCAGCCCGCTCGGCTCGGCCCGAAGCCAAGGCAACCCCCCTCCTACCGCGGGGCTCACCTGGGGGCTTGGGCTGGGGTCTTCGAGGCCTCAGGCCCCGAGCAGGCGCGGCCGCAGGTGAACCCCCTGCCCGGCCGCACCCCAAACCCACACCACCACCACCACAGACCAAGCTGAGCAGGAAACAAAATGGAGGCAGCAGCTCGGGTCTGCCTCCCCGAGCCAAGCTTGTGCAGCCTCAGGGCTCCCTTCTGCCGCAGGCCCGACGCCCGCGAGGCAGGGGGCTGGCTCGTCCCGGGCAACACAGGCAGCCGCCCTAGAGCAGCGCAGACAGGTCGGGGACTCGGCCCAGCGGTCCCCACAGCCCCTCACCCACCACCCTTTCCCTTCCCCCTCCCCCCCATTTCTCTCCCTCCCCCTGCCCGGCCTTGCGGGATGAGCGGCGACCGGGAGCCGGGTCGGGTCGGGTTACCCGCCCGGGCACTGCTTGCCCTGCCGTAGCCTCGACCGGGGGATGAGGCCAAGCGACCCCCGCGCTGAGCCCACCCCCCGCACCCGAGCCGGGCAGCAGCCTGACAGCGCGCCCGCACCTCGGCCTGCCGCCGTGCGGCCCCCGCCCAGTGATGCCGTGTCCCCAGCCCGGGCACCGCCGGGACGAAGCTCCCTCACCACCCCCGGGCCCAGGGGTCCTCGCTGCCTCGGGCGGGGCGAGGGGAGCGCTGGGGGGAGGGGTCCACTAATCCCTGCACCGCCTCCCGCGCCTAGTCTGGGTCTGGGCCTGGCACTGGGACTCGGGCCGCGGGCGCGGGCGGGCGTCAGTAGGTGTGTGCGCGCGGGGCAGGGGACGCAGGCTGGGGGCCCGGAGGGGCCGCGCCTCGCACCGCGGACGCTGCAGTTCTCCGCACCCAGGCAGATGGCCCTCTCGTGCCACAGCAGCCCAGCGCAGGCCGCCGGCTCCGCAGCCCTGATCCCCCCGGGAGCGCGCGCTTCGCCCCTGCGAGCCGGGCTTCGGGACCCCGGCGGAACTGCGTTGGGAGCGCGGACCGCCCGGCTGGCCCAGCAAGGCCTAATGGCCTTATCTTCGGCCGGGTGCTGTCTGCTCCCAGGGCGCCTTGGACCTCGAGGCCTGCACCCAGCACCCCGGGCCCCGCAGCCCTGGCCTGGAGCGGCCACGATGCGTCCAATCATCAAAGACGGCGCAAGGACGGTCAAGGAACCCAAACCCAGCCTCACCCCGGGACACCGGCCCCCTAGGTCCGTCCCCCAATTCGGCCTGACTCCGTCGCCCCCTGGGCCTGTGCCCCGGCAAAAAGCTCACCGCGGCAGCTAGCTGTTACCTAAAATGCTAAGGGCATCCTCGCTGTTCAGAGAAAACCACGATCTACCGCCATAAAAATCCCGCCTCCTCCAGAAAGCCTTCTGTGATTAGCGCTAACTCCATCTCAAAGCTGAGGGCACCGCCCTCGAGAGCCACGTGACCACCATTCCTCCCTAGGCTTAGTAAATGTGCATAATTATTGCCCCAGTGGAGTGTTTACCCGCAGCCCTTCTATCTGTTATCCGTGAGCCCACTTGGGAAAAAGGCCGCTTTTGGCCTTGCCCTGCACGGCATCGCCACAGGGATCCCTAAACTCCACCCTTCAGCCTTTCCGGACCTTCACCCCGAGATTGGCCCCGGTAGGCTAGGAGCTCAGCATGCCCCTAACCTACTCTCCAAGACCCACAGTCCAGCCATAGAGGCACACAAGTAAGCACAGGCTTAACACGCCGTAAGTGCCGGGATGCATGCCCTGCCAAGACAGCAAGCCGACTTTCTTAAAGGGTAGATTCCCCCCTTGGAACCAGATTAATGTCCCTGACCAACATGACCCCAGGGGGCTTCTGAGGTACCCAGAAGTTTCCCACGTACAAAGTAAGGTTGGCGGTGTTCTGTGCCCTAGGACCAGCCAGAGAAGGGCAGGGTCTACACCCCGGGGTCCTGCCCTACAGGGACCAGCCCTTGTTCCACAAAGGAGTAGCTCCTGCCAACCCCTTCTGGGCAATTCAGTGGGGAAGCTTTGACTGTTTCCTTCTTCACACCTAATAATTTGAGCTAAGCATTTCTGACTGACAGTTATACCTTGCCAATTGCCTCAATTCATCAAGATTCCTCTCAACCTTCTACTTTCCCACAGACCATCCTGAGAGCCTCAGAGTTGCCCCTGTTTGGCCTTGAGCCAGTCACTTAATAGCCCCAAACCTCAGTTTCCTCATCTGTGGCTTCCAATGCATAGGGCGGCATGAGGTTTCCCTAAGGTAAAGGCATGTTTGGGGTGCCTGTACAGACTAAGAACCTGATGAGTCCTGAAATGTAATTCATTGCTTCATTCAACAACCATTTCCTGCATTCTGGGCAATATGCTGGGTGCTGGGAAAACAAAAGATGAGATGCCAGCCTCTGGAAACCCAGGCCTCCGGAAAAGACAGTTAAATAAAAGTGCTGTGAAGCACATATGAAGACGTGGTGACCTCTGGACATTACTGCCCTACAGGAAACCCTCTTTCCAACATCCCAGCTCCCAAAAGGAAGAAGTAGGGGCTAAAAGGGGACAGGCAGCTAGGGCGAATAGGTTACTGATGGGCCTTGGGGAGGCTGGAACCCCAGATAAAACCTCTTGGACTTTCCTGGGGTGACCTTGGGGGGCCCTTGCTGCCTCTTAAGTAGAACTTGACTGCAGTGGTCTCAGCTACAACAGCCCCCTCTGGGGCCTCCACATCTAGCAGGCCCGGGCCAACCACCAGAACTGTGTCAGTTCTGGGTTAAGGAGACCCACAGGACCACATATTTGCATAAGGACACTGGCTCTTGAAGTCAGGGAAGAAGGGACAGGACTCTGTCCTACCCTCCTCGTCTTAGCTCAGGGAACTTTTCTGGGCCTATGTCTCCCATTAGAATCAAATACTTGCTAATTCTACTCTATATCCTGGGCACCATGCTGGGCACTTGGCTCACATTATTTCCTGTAAGTCTTCAGCAGCCCTGTGAAGAACTGAAGTACAAAAGTTTAAGCTCTTCTGCAAGGTCTCAGGGCCTTAACTGTCACCTGGTGTGCTTGGCCTTGTATCTGTTGCTCTTAGCTGGCACACAGATACCATCTGTGAGGGCCCAACACAGTGCCTGCCTCATCCACAGGTGCTCAGGAATTTACGTGTCAGGAAGTGAGATTACCTTAGCCTCAGTCTCCTTATCTGTGAATTATGGGTACTGATAATACCTACCCTGCTGAAATAGATACCTCTCAAAGCATTTGGCCAGTGTACAGTGACCCCCTTGTTTCTTAGAACTGCCCCCCTTTCATTCATTCATTCAGCAGATATTTATTGAGTTTTCCCCTCATAGACTTGTGAGGAAGGCAGATAAGTGAAAACAAGGTAGAGAGCTGAGCACTAAGAAGCTAAATGTCCTGGGAGTTCTGGGGGTCTCAGGGGCAGTCAGGGAAGCCATAACGGGCCTCAGGTGAGGGTAGGAAAGGCGGAGGGTGCCTGACCATGCAGGGCCTTATTGTTCAAGTTAAAGAATTTAGGCTTTCTCTAGAGGGTAGTAGGGAACCATGAAAGGTTGAGGAGCAAATTATGGATCACATCTATGCAGTACAAAGCTCACTCTGCCAACAGTGTGCAGAAGAGATTGATACTCTGGAACTATAACCCTGGCCAGGGCCTTGCCTCTGGGATATGCCAGAACTTCCTTGTTCCAGTAACAGTTGTAGCTTCTCCTCCTTTGCGTCAGCTGTTCTCCAAGACACCCTCTCATTTAGTCCTGAGTTGGACACTCTTGTTATCTCCAACTTCCAGAAAGGAAGCAAGACTTTGTCAGAGCCAAACTCCTAAGCCCATCTCCCAGTTCAAGGTCCTCATCCCTCGAGGACATGAGCATCATCTGCTTTCTGACTAAACAGCCAGGTTTAAGGGGAGGTATGTGGGTCTTTGATAATTAATCCCAAATGTGAACACCACAACCATCCCTTCTTATGGGTCTAGGAATTGAGAATTCCTTTCTCTTCCCACTCATTGATTTCCCCAGAACTGGATCAGGCTTCTATTCAAGATCAAGGAAGACTTGGCCACATCTGAAAGCCATACAGCTTTCCAGCAATGTTTCTGTTCTACCTCAAATACCAGGTTTCTCTCTGTTAACCTGACCCTGTAACCTGGCCCCAAGGACTCAAGTTTCCACCTTCGAGTGTCCTTTTTCTCAGACATTCTCTTTTGAAAGCCATGTGTGTGCTGGCCGCTAACCCCTGCCCTTTTGCCCTCATCACTTCCCCGGCTGCCCAGTGGTCTCCCTGTGCCAAGACAGGCCACATTTCATCCATCCACATATCCATCTATCCATCCGTCTGTGCCCATGCTCCTCCCTCTGCCTTTTCTCCTGTCCAGCAAACTCCTGTTCAACCTTTGGGGTCCAGTTTAGAAGACTCTGCCTCCTGGAACCCTTCCCTGATCCCACCCCAGCATGAGCCACTGCTGTAACTATTGGCTTCCAAATATGGTCCCAGCCAGTTGGTGAGCCTCTTACAACAGACTCAGGGCGTACACTTCTCTGATCTCCAGTGACCAAGCCCAGGATGGTGACACTCAGAGTAATTACTAGAGAAACATTTCCTGATGCCTGATCTGTCCCTTCCCCTCTTCTCCAAACTTGTGTCTCCATTAGACAAAAGAATACTGGTTTGAATTATGGACCAAATGGGTAAAACTTAAACCCTCCTGAAATGGATTCTCAGATGTTTGGGGAACACACATTCCTCTGTGCCAGACAATGCTTTCAGAAACTGTAAGACAATCTATAGGAGCTTGAGTCAGAGACATATGGGGTCAAAAGTGTAAGAGAGCCTATAGGATCTGGAGTAAGAGAACCTATTAAGTTGCACCCTCAGCCCCCAGCCAGAAACTTCTGAACATATTGATTCCAAGGGGAGAAGTGGGAAGTGGAAGAACGCTGCTCTGGGGGGATGCCTGTGGCCAACAGAGTGCTTGCACCTTCTACTTGCTTAAGGTTTACCATTTTGCATTCACCTACTAATTATCTCCTTGCATGGAGAGCATAGGATCCGATCTTACAGATGGAATAAAGGCAGGGGCGCCTGGGTGGCTCAGTCAGTTAAGTGTTTGCCTTCAGCTCAGGTTCTGATCACAGGGTCTTGGAATCCAGCCCCTCGTGGAGCTCCCTGCTCAGCGGGGAGTCTGCTTCTCCCTCTGATTCTGCCCCTCACCCCGACTCATACTTACTCTCTCTCTCTCTCACTCTCTCAAATAAATAAAAAATTTAAAAGAAAGAAGGAGAGAAAGAAAGAAAAAAAGGAAAGAAAAGAAAATAGAGCCTGAGAAAGGAGTGGCTTGTGAAAGGCCCTGCTCTGGCAAGCAGTGGGATGGCACAGAGTTCATACCCAGTGTCATTCCAGAAATATTAGAAGGAGGTCAAGTAAGATAAAAGCAGAGATGAGACTCTGAGGTAAGGGGTTAGTGAAATAAGTGGTCTTCCACATTTTTGATCAAGTGCTCATTTAAAGAATTTCCAGAGAGTATGTATATAACCTGCTCATAGTTGAAAGGTGATATATAATTCAACTTTATTTTAAGTCATATATTACAAGTAATATAATTTTTTTTAAGATCTTATTTATGTATTTGACAGAGAGAGAGGGAACACAAGCAGGAGGAGAGGGAGAAGCAGGCTTCCTGCCAAGCAGGGAGCCTGATGTAGGGCTCCATCCCAGGACCCTGGGATCATGACCTAAGCCAAAGCCAGATGTCCAATGACTGAGCTACCCAGGCTCCCCACAAGTAATATGATTTTTGGTGTGTTATATGGCACTTTATTTTTTTAAAGATTTTATTTATTTATTTGAGAGATAGAGAGTAAGCATGAGGTGGATGGGGAAGTGCATTTAAATTATTTCTTCATCAAAACCTTGAGGCTGAACCTAGATTCAGCTCTATTGATCCAGAGAAAACAGCCTCCATATTTCTAAAATGGCAAAGTCAGGTCCCATCATCAACTCCCTCAATCCAAAAAGATGAGTCCACTTCTCAATGAAAGCAATTATGCTATTACGTATCCCCATGACAATCATCCCCCTGCTGGGTTCTAGTCCTAGGACAGACAAACAAGGCATGAGACACCCTGAGGTTGTAGTGAGATCCTTGGGTAGCTCTAAGGGGTCTCCCAGCACCCACTCTCTTGAGGAGCTCTGCTAGAGAGATTCATTTGGATGAGACGTGGGTTTTCTCACAAAAACCATCTGAAAGGAAACATGGAAAGAGGCATTTCTCAGGTATACCAAAGTTTTGTATGAAAGTTATGTAAGTATGAGGACTTGTTCCATTAACTCCAGCCATGTCAGAACAACCCAGAAAATCTCTGCACCCATCATGTACAGAATTTAGGCAAAAATTGTAATTGGGAAAACAACCATGCTCAGAATAATCTGGAAAACGTTCACATCCCCAAGGTGAAAACCTTCGGCAAAAACCATGTTTGGAAAACACATAACTGTGCAGAACAGGAGGCAGAAGTTGGAGAGGGGCCAGAGAGAGAGTGCTTTTTCTGAAGGCAGAAGAGACTTGGTCTTGTGTAAACTGGTCCACCTCAGGGCCTGTATTTGTTGTTTCCTCTGCCTGGAAGACTGCCCTTCTAGATCTCCCAGGATTCTGTCAATCCATTCAAGAGTCCCTCTTCAAACAGGGCTTCCTGGCTCCTCCCTCACCTTGAGGAGCCCCTCTCCACCCCAGGTCACCCCATGACATCTTTCTGTTGAAGTGACTTATACCAATTACCATTCCCAAAAATTATTTGCTTTTTTTTAACTATTTATTTCTCTGTTTTCTTTTTACTGAGATATAATACACACACACTTTTTAAGTGTACAGTCCAGTGGTTTTTAATATACTTACAAAGGTATGCAACCATCACCATTATGTAATTCCAGTACGTTTTCATTACTCTAAGGAGAAACTCTGTGCCCATTAGCAGTCACTCTCCTTCCCTCACTTTTCCTAGGCATTGGCAACTGTTAATCTACTCTTGGTCTCTATGAATTTGCCTATTTTGGACATTTTCATATAAATGAAATTATATAATATGTGGCCTTTTACTTATTTAAAACATTTTGATGGGGGGGGCGCCTGGGTGGCTCAGTCTAACGTTAAGCGTCTGCTTTCGGCTCAGCTCAGGTCATGATCCCAGGTCCTGGGATGGAGCCCCACATTGGGCTCCTTGCTCTTCAGGAAACCTGCTTCTTCTCCCACTCCCCCTGCTTGTCTTCTCTCTCTGTCTCTCTCTGTCAAATAAATAAATAAAATCTTTTTTAAAAAATAAAGAAAAAAACATTTTGGGGGGCACCTGGGTGGCTCAGTGGTTAGGCGTCTGCCTTTGACTGGGATCATGATCCTGGCGTCCTGGGATCAAGCCCCTTTGGGCTCTCCCTGCTTGGCGGGAGGCCTGCTTCTCCCTCTCCCACTTCCTGTGTTTATGTTCCCTCTCTCGCTGTCTCTCTCTCTCTCTTTGTCAAACAAATGGATAAAATCTTTTTTAAAAAAATGAATAGGGGTAGGGGCGCCTGGGTGGCTCAGTGGGTTAAAGCCTCTGCCTTCGGCTCAGGTCATGGTCCCAGGGTCCTGGGATCGAGCCCCATGTTGGGTTCTCTGCTCCGCAGGGAGCCTGCTTCCTCTCCCCTCTCTCTGCCTGACTCTCTGCCTACTTGTGATCTCTCTTTCTGTCAAATAAATAAACAAAATCTTTAAAAAAAAATGAATAGGGGCGCCTGGGTGGCTCAGTGGGTTAAGCCTCTGCCTTCCGCTCAGGTCATGATCCCAGTGTCCTGGGATCGAGCCCCACATCTGGCTCTCTGCTCGACGGGGAGCCTGCTTTCCTCCGCTCTTTGCCTGCCTCTCTGCCTGCTTGTGATCTCTGTCAAATAAATAAATAAAATCTTTAAAAAAAATGAATAATGTCCTTTAAAAAAACACATTTTTTATTAAGTAATCTCTGTGCCCAGTGTGAGGCTTGAACTCACCACCCAGAGCTCAAGAATCACATGCTCTACTGACTAAGCCAGCCTGGTGCCCCTAAGATGTGGTCTTTTACTGAGTATAATGTTTTCCAGGTTCATTCATCTTGTAGCATGTATCAGTACTGCCCTCCTTTTTATAGGCAAATAATAGTCTACTGTATGACTAGAACACACATATTTATCAATTATCTCCGTCAGTTGATGGATATTTGGCTTGTTTCCACTTTGGGACTATTACGAACAACGTTACTTTTAACATTTGTGTACAAATTCTTGGGTGGACATATGTTTTTATTTCTCTTGCTTATATACCTAGGAGTGGAGTTGCTGAGCCAGATGGTAACTCCATGTTTAACTCTGAGGAATTTTTTGAAGATGTTACCAAAGTGACTGCACCATTTTACATTCCCACTAGCAATGTGCAAGGCTTCCAGTTTCATCCACCTTTACCAATACTTGTTATTATCCACTTTTTTAAGGTTTTTTTTTTAAATTTTATTTTTCTGACAGAGAGAGATCACAAGTAGGCAGAGAGAGGCAAGCAGAGAGAGAGAGAGAGGAGGAAGCAGGCTCTCTGCCGAGCAGAGAGCCTGATGTGGGGCTCAATCCCAGGACCCTGAGATCACGACCTGAGCTGAAGGCAGAGACTTAACCCACTGAGCCACCCAGGTGCCCCAATTATCCACTTTTTTGAGTATAGCTGTTCTAGTATGTGTAAAATGGTATCTCATTGTGATTTTCATTTGCATTTCTCTCATGATGCATCTCTCTAATGACAACTGAGCACCCTTTAGTGTGTTTATTGGCCATTTGTATGTCTTTGTTTATCAGATTATTTGTGCAATTTTAAAGTTGGGTAATTTGTCTGGGATGCCTGGGTGGCTCAGCTGGTTAAGCGTCTGCCTTCGACTCAGGTCATGATCCCAGGGTCCTGGGATGGAGTCCCACATCAGGATCCCTGCTCAGTGGGGAGTCTGTTTCTCCCTCTCCCTCTACCTGCCACTCCCCTGCTTGTACTCTCTTTCTCTCTCCCTCTGTCAAATTAATTAATTAATTAATTAATTAATTAATTCTTTTAAAACACTGAGTAATTTGTCTTTTTGTTGTTGTTAAAAGAGTTCTTCACATAGTCTGGGTACAAGTCCTTTATTGGATATAAGATTTATAAATATTTTCTCTTATTCTGTGGATTGCCTTTTCTCTTTCTAGATAGTATCCTTCAAAATGCAAAAGTTTTTCATGTCTGCGCAGTCCAATTTGTCTATTTTTTATTTTGTTGCTCTGTTTTTTGTAATATCTAATAGAAACAATTTCCTGATCCCAGTTCATGAAATTTTACCCTATGTTAACTCCTAAGGGTTTTATAGTTTTAGCTCTTACATTTAAGACTTTGATCCATTTTAAATTACTTTATAGTGTGAGATAAGGATCTAACTGTATTCTTTTCCATGTGGCTATCCAGTTGTCCCAGCACAATTTGTTGATGACTGTTTTTCCCCAATGAATGGTCTTGGCACCCTTGTTGAAAAGTCAGTTGACCATAGAAGCATGGGTTTATTTTTGAATTCTCAATCTGTTTCATTGACTGATAAACCTATCTTTATGCCGATATTACACAGTCTTCATAGCCTGATTTTTTTCGGGGAGTTCCACACCCCCATCTTTCTCACTGTCTAGAATGGATGTACCAAGAGGTCAGGATGCTTTTACCACTATGTTCCCAATGCCTAGAAAAGGGCCTGATATGGAGTAGGTACTCAGTAAATATTGTGGATTGAATAAACAAATATTTGAGTGAGTATAATGTTATTGGGAAGAAACCATTGAGAGGGGAAGGTTAAAATTACAGGACTGAGAGGTCCCTCAGGTCAAGGAGGTACAATGTGTGTGAACAGGTTGTGGGTGAAGGGATGGGCCCTGGAACAGAGGAGAAATCCCTCATCCTCTGAGAACTTGTAGGGAAAGGCAAAGTAGAGCCTCAGCTATGTTTTAGGTGGGAAAAGAAGGAAATTGAGGGAGATCCTACTGCCTCTCTTTTCTTGGAGAAGTTGGAAGTAAGAGGGAAGGGAAGGGCTATAGGCTTAAGGAAGCTAAGGACAGCTAAGTGGCCTCAGGGCCTGAGCCCAGGGTTAGGCCTAAGCAATGGGCATCCTCCACTCATGACTGGATCCCTTCAGGGTTCTGAGGGAGGGTGGGTACCAGATGAAGGGTCAAGGGTGAATGTGAGGTTATGGCTGTGACACCCAGTCTTACAGAAATAGGAGAGGAGCTATACCACTTAGGTTCTTATAGGCAACATTTCCTGAATCCTAAGTGCCAGTCCCCCCCTCCCCAGACACCCACAGGATAGTGTGAAGTGCTAAGGAGGGTTTAGACAGGACTACCTTCTGTGGGTGACTTCTCAAGGCTGGAATGATTTGTGGCAGTGCACCTGGCCAACATGTTTGGGGTGCAGGCAAAGGTAAGCCATGGGGGCCAGCTTGGGGGCAGAAATGAGGCCCAGCTAAATGAACCAACATGTCTGTGTCCCCCCACTTTTAAAAAAGATTAGTTGATTGATCGATTGATTGATTTGAGAGAGAGAGAGAGAGAGAACGAGTGTGGGGGGGAAGGGGCAGAGGGAGAGAAGCTGACTCTCCACCTAGCCCAGAGCCCAGCCCAGAGTTGGGGGTTGGAGGGGGTGGCTTGATCTCATGACCCTGATATCATGATCTGAGCCCAAACCAGAAGGTGGGCACTTAACCGACTTAGCCACCCAGGCATCCCTTTACGAAGCTTTTCAAAGTGAATTATAGACACTCTGAGATTTCTCACCTGAGCACTTAGCAAACCTCTCCCAAACATGAGGGTGTTGTCTTACATAACCACAATGCCATCTAACAATGATTTTCCAATATCAAATACTCTTTCCCTATTAAAATTTTCCCCCATATCTTTGGTAGATGGTTTTTCTGACTTATAAATGAATCAAGGATTATATATTGGTCCCTATATTTCTTCTGTCTCTTTTAACCTGAAATGCCCCCATGTCATGTTTTCCATGACATTTGGCTTTTGAAGTGACCAGGCCAGTTAACTTGAGAATGCCCCTCGCTTGCAGTTGGCTGATGCTTCTCCTTGGATCATTTAACCTGTTCCTTTGCCCCTACATTTCCCTTAAAGTGGACATTAGGTCAGGGGCTTGATTAGATTTAGGTTAAAGTTTTTAGCAAGAATAATTTTAACTAAGGCAGCTATTGGTATTTTGACATGTTAGGTTTGGAGAGTCCAAGGGACATCAGGGATAGACACCTCACCTATCTGCAGCTGGACATACATGTGGTGTGAAGATCTGGAGGAAGAACCAGGCAAAAGAATATACAAGGATCATCACAGAGAAGACAGGACTTGAAGCCTTGGTGGGGATGGGAGAGGAAGTGGGAAAACACAGGAAATCTGAGGAGAATCCCAGGGAGTTTCCAGAGGAGTCAGTGGTAAGACAGGATAATGAGATGACCGCCTGAGACAATCAAAAAGGCCCCCCTCCTCCCCCAAAATCTTGGGCTCCTTATGTGGAGAGCCAATTTATGGATCTAGAGTTGGTAATAAGCACCTTGGGGAGAATTTCAGAGGCCTTAAATGATAGGGCATCTCCAAAATCAAAACTGGAAGCATAGGCTTGGATAGTCAATGAGAAGGTGCTGTTGGTTTCAGGAGGTCTAATTAGTTGTATTAATGAGCCTAAAGCAAAAAAATAAGCTCAGAAAGGAGGACCTGGGGGGCTTCAAGTTGGTGGCATCTCCAGGCCTGCCCAGGGAGGGAGCCCAGTGGGCTGCCAGGGCATATAGGGCCATGATGAGCCTGGGTCTCCAGGCCCAGCAGGAACTGAAGCTAAAACATAGTGACAGAGGCCCCTGCTGCCTTCTACATCCCAAGCCTGTGACAATGAGGGGTCAGAAACACACTGTTACGTGATTCCTACGTTCTGACACCAGCTCCTCACTGTGGCTCCTCACTGTGGCTCCTCACTCCTTCCAAGATGTGATCCTGCCTGCAAACCCAGGCTCATCGCCTACCTTATTCCCCTCACTCTCTACCCTTCAACCACACTGACCTCCTTTAGTTCCTGGATGCAGAAGCCCTTGCCCTGTTAGTCCTAGCCTTCTCCATAGTTCTGTGTGGTGGGTCGCTAGAGTGCCAGCTGCCTGTGCTGTTGTCTGAGAGACATCATGCTCTGAAGTTATGAACACAAGCTATGACCCAGAAGGCCTGTTTTGAACCCCCAGTTCTGCCACTTAATAGCTATGAATCTCTCTGTGCCTGCGTTAACTCTCTGTAAAGTGGGATTGTGAGAGTTAATATGAGCTTTAAATAGTGCCTGGCACCTGGAGAGTTCTGCAATGGTTATAGTCGTGATTGTCATACTGTTCTAATGAGGCTCAAAGAGATCAAGGTCTGCCTAGGCTCTCAGAGCTGGCCTTCAAAGATGTCCTTCCAGTAAACCCTGTTGTGTTATAAATATCCCCATCTAACCGCTGAAGTTTTCTGTTATAAATCCCATGATTTTGTGTACTCTGTTCTACTACTATTGCTTCTATAGGTTAAATTTACCCTTGTGAGAGCAAATGAAGGGATTTTGGGGTTAGCAGACTGAAAAGGCATATTGGCACATCCTTGTTGACAAGAAGTTTACATTCTACTGATGTAATAGGAATGAAAAATAGCCTTAACACAAGGGTGCATGGGACAAGGATGGTGAGTTCTTTGAGAACAATATCAACAATCATAAAAAATATAACCGGGATGCCTGGGTGGCTCAGTCATTTAAGCATCTGACTTCAACCTAGGTCATGATCTCAGGGTCCTGGAACGAGAACCCCTCTTTTGCCTCTGCCCCCCCAACTTCCCCAAGGCCCCACACTCAGTGGGGAGTCTGCCTCTCCCCTTCCCTCTGCCTCTCCCCTCGCTCCTGCTCTCTCTCAAACAAATAAATAAAATTAAAGCTATCTATCTATCTATCTATCTATCACCTCCAATATTTTTTGGGAACTCACCACATACCAGGCACTGCACGTAACAGTCCTGACCAAAATACCTAGGTGAGTATTAGTAGTCCCATTTTATAGATGAGGAACCTAAGGCTCAACAATATTAAACACCTGTCCTAGTAATGGTAAGTGAATGACTTGAATTTGGTTCTGTCTTCCTCGAAATCACCACTTTGGGGGCACCTGGGTGGCTCAGTGGGTTAGGCGCCTGTGGCTCTTGATTTCCACTCAGGTCATGGTCTCCAGTGGTGACAGCGAGCCTTGCAGAGGGTTCAGGGCTGGCAAAGTCGGCTTGGGATTCTCCTTTTCCCTTCGACCCTCTCTCCATTTAATAAATAAAATCTTTAAAAATAACAAATCACCACTTTGGACCGGAGGGCCAGGCATTAGAACCTGGCAGAGAGTAGAAGAAGGATTTAGCAAAGAGGGCTTGGGTTCTTGGCTTCTGGGCGGGCGGAAACAGGGCCTGCTGAGAGAAGGCGGGACACAGCCTCAGGGTTCCCCGCGGCCGGAGGGGATATTTGCACGTGGCCTTCTGCGCCCCGGGCGCCACTGCAGTTTGGCACTCAGCTCTGGGAGCCACACAGGGAGCCGCATTCCGAGGAGGGCGTCTCTGATTGGCCGGCTCCCTCAGGTGGGTCCCGCGGACCAATCAGCAGCGGCCAGGCCAGGGGCCGTAAGATCCGCGGCTGCTGGTGGTGAGTGTAGGGGAAGGTGGTCTTTGTTGGGATGTACCCGGAAAAGGCGGCCGGCACCAGTGATGTCCCGCGTGCCCCACATCCAGCCGGGTACTCTGCTGGCCCTGCCCAGTCACCAGCCTTTCCCCAGTGCTCCCAGAAGGAGACGGAAGTCCACTGTGCCAGCCCTCCTCTTGGGATTTGGGTTCCGTCCTCATGCTCCCTGCAGCTTGCTCCTCTTGCTCCCCCAGAGCTCCAACCTTCCGGTCTTCTTGCTCCTTCCTGGCGGCCCACGAACAGTGTAGTCTCTCTCTTGGGAGAAAAACCCAGTGCTCCTCTACCCAGACTCTGCTTTTTTCTCCCCACTACTGCCTCTGGCCTCCCTTCCTCATCTCCTCCCTCATCTTACTGCAGTCTGTCTGCATATCACCAACAGCCCCACTTTGACCAAATCTGGTGGCGTTTCATACCCTTTGCTGCTGCACTTCTGGGAGCATTGGACTCTGTTGACGTTTTGAACCGACAAGACTTCCAGGGACTCCCACTCTTGTCTGTTACCCCTCCTATCAAGCCTTTCTCTATGCATTCACAGCGCTGGGATGCCTCCCAATTTCCCTGACCGGCAAGCAGGCCCACTTGGCTGATCCTTTACCCAGTCTCCCTGAGGGATGTCACTTACTCATCACTGGCATTCCCTAAATGCCAGCAGTGCCTGAGTCTCAATTTCAAGTCTAGATTTGTCTGAGAGCTCCAAACTCATTACCTGCATGTCTTGGGTACCTCAGGTTCAAGGTAGGTCATTCACTCGATATTATTAAGTGACGTGCTCATTTATAATGTAAGTATAGAAATATTTATTTGTTGTTGTGTGCCAAAAATTGTCTCCTGTGACCACACAGTAGATGTTCTCATTACTATGTGGTGATTTCATGTAGGAATGAATGTCTGGCAAAGTGCCTGGCACAGAGGAGGTGCTCAAAGTTGCCTCATCCCTCATCCTGGTTCCTCTCTATCGCAGGGATGGAAACAGGCCGATCACGTCCCCTCCAGAGCAGAAGCCACATAATCGAGCTGCACTTCAGAGAGAGAAAACCAAAGTGAAAGTCCTCCTCGTCCTCAACTATTTCACTACCAGAGCAGTCTAATCTGTAGACTCAGCAAAGGCAGCACTGCCCTAGGGATGGGAGCAAGAGTTCTTAGAGGAACCTAGAAGACTGGTACTTGGCTCTGGTTTTTACTGAAAGGGAAGGTAAAGAGGACTTTCATGTTACACTATTGCCACCGTGTGACCAGCTGGGGAATTACACATGTAGGGGAATTACATACGGTGGAGGAGGTTCTCCAGCCTGGGAAGGGCTACCCGAATTCAGGTTCTCTGAGGACTGAGGAATGTGTCCCCTGCTGCTGGTGGCTTCCTCTGCTGTCCTGGCTCCTTTGGGCATCCAAAGCCAGTGCTGTCACCTGTGGAGGAGGAAGCATCTCACCCCTGGGTTTAGGAACAACCCGTGCTTCTCTGACTCCGAAACTTTTGGGGGCTTCTCAGTGTGGCATTCAAAGCCCTACAGAGCTGGTGCCCTTGACACCTGCTCTGTGCTTTGAACTCAGGATGACCTAGCTCAGGACCCACGCTGAGATGCTTTCTCTGCTTTCTTCTCCCTTCCTAGCCACCCCCTCCTTCACCCCCTCCCCCAACCCTCCACAGTCTTTTTTTGTCCTTCCCCTGATTCAGGAGCCTGAATACCCGTCCCCAATGAGCATGTTAAGTTCCTGGGACAGTATTAATGTGAACAACAGTTTTTACTGAGCACTACTGTGTACCTGGTGCTGTGCTGGGCCCCTTATGAGCATTTATTCCATATATTCCCCATAGAGCAGTTTGCTATGATTATTCCAGTTTTGTAGAAGAGGATGCTGAGGCAGAGAATGGTAAAGGTAAAGCCAGTTATCAGGTGACAGAGCCCTGCCTGTAACTGCTAGGCACGTAGTGTGGTGGAAGAGGCAGACTCTCGTTCAAATCCCATCTCTGCCACTCACTACTGACTTCCCGACATTGAGACCACTGTCCTGTCCTGCTCTAAAATGGGATGGCAGGCTGCCTCTCTGCCTCAAATGCTTGTGATCTCTATCTGTCAAATAAATAAATAAAATCTTTCAAAATAAATAAATAAATAAATAAATAAATAAAAAATAAAATAGGATGACAGGGGTGCCTGGGTGGCTCTGTCAGTTAAGTGTCTGACCTTGAATTTCCGTTCAGGTCATGATCTCAGGGTCGTGAGATCAAGCCCCCAGTGATGCTCCTTGCTGGCTCCTCCCTCTACCTCTGCCCCTCCCCCCCCCCCCCCCCCCCAAAATAAAATAAAATGGGATGGTAGGTCCCACAATACACAGTTTCTGGCTCTGAGGGGCAGGCAGCATTGGAAACCTTAACACCAGGAGATGAGAAGTTGGGTCAGGAGTTGCATCAGGCAACCCGAGCTGGTGTGGAGCGCACTGGGGTAAGTAGGGGTCCTGTCTGGGAGGCTACAGCCAATGACAGGGAGCCCCAGTTCAAAATCCAGACAGTGAGGGGCTCAAGGGCACAAGTCGCCATCATTTCCCATGTATGCAACCCCTGTCTATCCTCCCCACACCCACTTTAGCCTCTTCCCTGCCTTACTCTCTTGGCAACCTCATGTGGGTCTTAGCATACACACATCTGATCATGTCCTTTGCCTCAGAAAATTAAGTCATTCACCAGGAACTCAATCCTTTACCCCAGCCTGTGAGCCATGTGGGGGTCGGTGGCTGCAGCCCTGCCAGCTCTGTCAATCTCTCTGGTCTCTAGCCCCCTGCCATTTCCTTGAAAGCATTGTAGGCCTTTGAACATGCTGTTTCCGCTGCCTGTTCCCTCTTCTCTTTGCCTAGTTCATATCAGGGTGCTAGATCTCCTCCTGGAGGAAGGGGGTTTTGAGACCTGAAAGAGGACTAGGAATTTAGAAAACCACTAGGGAGCAGGAGAGTGTTCTAGGAAGAGAGAACAACCTGTGAAAAGGGATGGAGATGTAGGGATGCAGGGTAGGGAAGGAGGGAGGACAGAGGGAAAGCTGGGATTGAAACTAAAAGGAATGAAGGCCAGGGCCAAATCCTCAAATGCTTTGTTAAAGAGCCTGGACCCAGGGGCCCCTGGCTGGTTCTGTAGGAAGAGTATGAAACTCTTGGTCTCAAGGTTGTGAGTTTGAGCCCCCACGTTGGATATACCACGTTGGGTAAAAAGTAAGTAAATAAACTTTTTAAAAAAACGGGGCACCTGGGTGTCTCGGTTAAGCATCTGCCTTCAGCTCAGGACATGTTCTCAGGGTCCTGGGATCGAGCCCTGTGTTGGACTCAGCAGGAGTCGGCTTCTCCCTCTCCCTCTGCCCACCCCACTCATGCTCTCTCTATCTCTCGTGCTCTCTTTTCTCAAATAAACAAATAAAATCTTAAAAAAAAAAAAAAAGCTTGGGCCTGATCCTGAGGGCAGTGGAAGTTTTTTGAGCAGGGATAATTATAGCAGTTTTATCCACCTGGGTATGGTGGAGATGGTCTCGTCAGCACTATTCTGAAAACTACAGCACCCAGAACTGAATGGGTGCTCCAGGAATGACCTGATCACCACCAGCAGGGGAAGACACCTCTTCACAGGATCCCTAAATGAAATGTCTATAGGGATAACCCAAGGCCCCCCACCCTACTCTGCAGGAGGAAGTGGGATGCTGCACTTCTTGTGGCTTCCAGAAGGTGGCACCATCACCCAGTGTGTCCCCATGGTGGATGAGGAAAGGAAAGCCAAGGGATGAGGCTGGGGAGGTTGGGATGCAAGCCATAAGGATGGGGGAGTTAGGTATTGGTACTCTTGCTTTTTTTCAGAGTCAAGAGCAGCACATTGGTCTGACAGATTTTTCACCATTATCTCCCCTGCCTGCCTCCTTGCCACCCTTCTTCAGGCCCCTGAAACACTCACATGGACTCCACCTGGTCACCCGGTTCTTGGCCCTTTTCCATCTGCAAGTTTTTGACCACCTTCCTCTCCTTTCTGCCCCCAGTAACAAATCCTCTTAGTCGACGTCTTAGATCAATTTCCACTTCTCTCTGTCCCCTGGCCACCTTCTAGTCCAAGCCTGGGGAATGGCAATGCAGTTGTACAGGATAATGCTGGTCCCAGGTCAGAGAATAAGAGGAGAAGTGGACAGTCCCTCTATGGCCTCATTATTTCTGTCCCCTTGGGAGACCAGGTGTGTATTTTGGAAGTGCTGTCCCAGTTTCCAGCTCTGTCTCTAGACTCTGAAACAGTCCCCTCACCTGTCTCCCCACATCTGCCTCAGCAGCCCCTTGCTTCCTGGTCTCTTCACTCCCCTAGGGATGAAATCCACAACCTGCAAGGTTCATATAGTGTGGCCTCATCTGGTACCGTGTTCTCCTTTACTCTGTGTATGTTCTGCCCAAGTGGCCAGATTAGAACACCTCAAATTCTCGCCATTCCTGCCTGCGTTCAAGATTTTGTAGAGACTGTTCCCTCCACCTGGGATGCTTTCCTTCCTGCTGATCACGAGGTCAAATGCTCCCCTCCTTCACCACAAATATCACTTCCTCAGGGAGCCCTTCTCTGAGCTCAGTCAGGATCAGTTACCACTGTAGATTCTCAGAGCTGCAGACAATTGGCCTGGAGACTCTGTGTTTAGTCAGCGCTTTCCTGGGAGTTGGTTTAATGTCCCTCAACACCTCTAGATTTTACTTCAGGACAGGAACCTTTCTTCATCACAGGGTGTATACCCAGTGAGTAGAATGGCACCTGGCCTGAGTAGGTGCTCAATAAACGTTAGTTGATTTACTGGGCCTTCTGGCCCCCAGTGCACGTGCGTGCACACACACACACACACACACACTCGGACTTTCTTCTGTCTGGTTAGCTCTTCATTCTTCTCAACCTGAGCACCCAGGTCACCTCCTCTGGAAGTATCACTGACCCCTCACTGGGGCACCTGTTGATCATCTGCTTTATTCCTTTTTTTTTTTTTTTAAGATTTTATTTATTTATTTGAGAGAGAGAGAGCATGAGAATTGAGAAGGTCAGAGGGAGAAATAGACTCCCCATGGACCTAGGACCCTGATGTGGGACTGGATCCCCGGGACTCCAGGATCACGACCCAAGCCAAAGGCAGTCGCCCAACCAACTGAGCCACCCAAGTGCCCCCATTCCTTTGTTTTTTTTTTAAATTCCTTTGATCCTCATCCCCCATCCTTATCACCCTGCCGCTTAGTCAGTTGTGCTCATGATTTTGTGTGTGTTCTCATAATGTGTGTTTTTTTGTCATTTCTTTCGTGGGATGGACCTGGGATTGTCTACGGGATGGACCTGGGATTGTCTAGAACCCATGCCCAGCCTTCCTATGTAGTCATTTTTGAAGACTGAGAGTGGGAGGGGGGTTGTACAATCAGGGCAAAATGGCTAGATCATAGGGTATGTTTGTATATAATTAGCTGAAAGCTCCCAGACAGCTCTGGTATGGTTACACCTCCAGTCCCGAAGGGGCCCCTCTATTCCTGCCAACACCTGGCATTCTCCAGCTTCCTAAATTACGTCAGTCTGATAGGTGCAAAATGAGAGCATCTCTTGAACTGACTCTTCTTGAGGGTTAAGATCTTCTCACATGCTTATTAACCTCTGTGTAACCTTGTCAGTCAATTACTTTGTCATATGCTCTTTGTATTTGTATTTTGAGGTGTGTCTTTTTCTTGTAGATGTACAGTCCTTTCTTCATTATGGGTCCCTTGTCTCCCATGCTATCCTCAACCCAGTGTGTGGGAATGCTGCTTATGAGCAGATACCCTGAGCTTGTCCTTTTTTTTTGAGAGAGAGAGAGAGAGAGTATGTGAGAGCAAGCAAGTGGGGGGGGGCAGAGAGAGAGGGAGAATCTTTATTTTATTTTATTTTATTTTATTTATTTATTTGACAGAGAGAGAGAGAGAGAATGAGTGAGCTCATGTGTGGGGTGAGGGACAGAGGGGAAGCAGGCTCTCAGCTGAGCAGGGAGCCCCATGTGGGGGTTGATCCTGGGACTCAGGGATCATGACCCAAGCCAAAGGCAGATGTTCAACTGACTGAGCCACCCAGCCACCCCCACCTCTTTTTAAGATTTTATTTATTTATTTGAGAGAGAAAGTGAGAGAGTACAAGCAGAGGGGAGAGGCAGAGGGAGTGGGAGAAGCAGGCTTCCCGCTGAGCAGGGAGCCCGATCCCGGGGCTCTATCCCAGGACCCTGAGACCATGACCTGAGCTGAAGGCACTTAACCAACTGAGCTACCCAGGCACCCCAGGGGAGAGTGAATCTTAAGCAGGATCCATGCCCAGTGAGGAACCAGATGTGGGGCTTGATCTCATGACCGTGAGATCACACATGAAGTCAGAGTGGGATACTCAACCAACTGTGCCCCTTAGGAATTCCCCCACCCCCTTCCCCGGAGACTGTTCTGTAAGGGTAGTGACAGTCCCGAGGTCTTCCTGAGTTTCCAGCTCCACATCAGGACTGGGCCTCAGGTCAGAGGATGGGTTGAGCATTCCTCTGTGGATACTGTGGGGCTCATTACTGTGGTCCCCTCAGGAAGCTATGTATATACAGTAGGGGCATTGTCTCAGCTCCCAAAAGACTTGGGAGGACTCTGAAATCAGCGTGCCAGTCTGGGATTTGAGTTTTGAGTTTGGGAAATTCATTTAACATGTCCTCATTGAACTCCATGAACATCTATGGAGCACTTCCTTGTAGACGTTTGAGGCATGGTTGTGGACAGAACAGCCTCCTAGCTTTTCAGAGGTCACCTTCTAATGAGGTAGCAGCTACTAAAGAATGAACAAATAAGATAATTGTAGAAGAAAACAAACAAAGAGCTAAAATATGGAATAACAGAGGGAGGACTTTAGCCAGAGTGGTCAGGAGAGGCCACTCTTAAGAGGTAACCTTTGTTCTGAGAGCCAGCCAGAAGAACTAGGGGACTAGCATTCCAGGCACAGAACTGCAAGTGCAAAGGCCCTGAGGTTTGTGTGAACTTGGGGTGATGCAAAAAGAGAAAGAGGGTCACTGGGTCTGGAGACTAGATGGAGGATGGGTAAGTGAGGGGCTTGGGGAGTGGGGGCAGCAGTCAGTTCAGGTTGTGTCTAGTGGGCCTTGATTCCAGCCTGAGCTGTTGTGCGAAGCAGGGAGGAGGACAGTGTAGCTGTTTAGGAGAGTGCTGGGCCCTAGAGGCTCTCAAACTGGCTCTGGGGCAACCTGAGGTTTGGGCCAGGCAGCCTTGGAAGCTGGTGTGTATGCAGAGGGGATACTTTTCTTCTCTGGTATTTTTTCTTTATAAGAAAGAATTTCTGGGGCACCTGGGTGACTCAGAGGGTTGAGCCTTTGCCTTCAACTCAGGTCATGATCCCGGGATGCTGAGATTGAGCCCTGTGTTGGGCTCTATGCTCAGCAGGGAGCTTGCTCCCCCGCCCCCCGCCTGCCTCTTTGCCTGCTTGTGATCTCTTTGTCAAATAAATAAATAAATAAAATCTTAAAAAAAAAAAAAAAAAAAAAAAAAGGAAAGGATTTCTAGGGGCACCTGGGTAGCTCAGTGGGTTAAAGCCTCTGCCTTCGGCTCAGGTCATGATCCCGGGGTCCTGGGATGGATCAAGCCTTGCATTGGGCTCTCTGCTCAGCAGGGAGCCTGCTTCCCCACCCACACCCCCTCCTCTCTGCCTACTTGTGATCTCTGTCAAATAAATAAATAAAATCTTAAAAAAAAAGAATTTCTATTTTTAATTTTTGTGAACAAGTAACGCAGGTACAAAAAATAAAAAGAAACAAAGGTCCCTCCCTGCCCCCACCCCAGCCACCTAGTTCCCTCCCCAGAAGCTGCCATCGTGACCACTTGCCCAACGTTCCTGAGGAAATGCATCCCCACAATCTTGGGCACATATTTCATATAGATGCGAACACGCTATGAACACTGCTTATACCTCAGATTTTCCTCTCAGCAGTGTGACTTGGGGGAGAATTCCCCACCCAGCCCTCAGAGCAGCCCCTTTGTGAAGGCCCGAGAGCTGTGCTGTCAATACACAGCTCTTTAAGTTAACTAAAATAGGGGTGCCCTGGTGGCTCATTTGGTTGAGTGTCCAACTCTTGGTTTCCGCCTGGGCTGTGGCATGGGGCCCCCATCAGGCTCTGCGCTCTATGCATGTGGGGGCTGCTGGCGATGCTCCCACCCTCTCCCTCTGCCCCCGCTCATGTGCACATTCTGTCTCTCTCAACATGGTTAGATCTTAAAAAAGTAATAGTAAATGAACTAAAATTAAATAATCAGCTCCTCAGTCACCGGAGCCACATTTGGCTAGTGGCTACTGTCTTGGACAGCACAGATCTAGAACATTTCCATCGTTGCAGAAAGTTCTGTTGGACAGTGCGGCTCTAGGGAATTCCATTCCATCATTGTTTATTTTTAACCTGTCTTCAGGGGTTGCTGGGAAGGGACCCATACCCAGAGGGGTAGAAACTCAGCTGTACTGGTGATGCTGTCCTCAGCATATGCAGTAGGTCCCCCAGCAATAATCATAAAAATCTTGGTCCTCCAGGAGCCAAGAGCCATTTCATTTTAAAGATTTTAGAGCTGTGCTCCTGAAATGGGTCACACTGTCTCAGCCCTGCCAGCCTATCCCCTCTTCTGGGCTTCTGCTGTTGAAGGAAAGGGCCTGTGTGGTTGGGAACCACAGTGTCACCCTTGCCAAGTCATTCAGTTATTTGACAAACCTTAGGGTGGCCTGCTCTGCACTGGGCCTGAGTTCCCGGGGGGTGGGGGGAGCCAGAGAGGCCCCTGCCCTGAGTGGGACAGAAAGGGACATAAATGGGTCATACTAGTCGTTCATAGAGGCAGAATGTCTTGGCTGCACTGTGAGGTCAGTGTGGTCTTTCTGGAGGAGGGGATAAGTGAGCTGAGTCCTGAAGGGCACAAGGGTGACCTGGGGTTCGAGAGCTGCGCGGGGCCCTCAGCCATACTAGGTAGGGAGGTTGGTGAGATCAGTAGGGCCCTGTCAGGCTGGGCCAACGCACCCACACAAGAACATGAGCCTGGCATTGGGGGGCCCGGAAGGAGCTGGTGCTATGGAATGTGAGCAGCCACCGGTTTGGGGAGGATGTGGGAAAAGCCTGGGTGTGTTCAGCTGTTGGCAATTTCACGCCCCCTCCTCAGCCACTTCTTGGGGACAGGCCCCAGCCGTGGGGCCCAGGTGCCGACAAAGGTCAGATTTCCACAGCAAGAGCATACAGGGAGATTTCCTCCAGAGGGGAGCCCTCTCCCCTCAGAGAGCTGCAGCTGCCTCGAACACATACTCTGGGATTAGGTTAAATCCTATAGCAGGTGGAGGAGTGGGAGGAGAGACCCCCAGTCAGAGAGCTGGAGTGTGGGAAGGGTGGGTAGTAGCCGGCCTAGGGTGCTCACCTGAGTGTGTCTATACTGGGGAACGGGTGTCTTTATTTTCCTTCGGCACTATACTGTGCCTTAGTTCTGCCAGGTGAGGCCCTGGGTTTCAGGGGGCAGGAACAGTATCTATAAATGAGATCAAGGGCTATACAAGCAGGAAGGGGAGGGGAGTGTGCAAGAAGACTCAGAAAAATGGGGCCGTTTCAAACCCTGGGGTCCAGAGATAGTGGGTACAAGGGGTTGTTTTTTTATTGAAAATCTTTTAAGCCATTGGAATTTTGGTTTAAATTGTTTAAACTGTGAATGCCTCTTTAAAACTGTGGTGTCCAGGGGCATCTGGCTGGCTTAGTTGGTAGAATATGTGACTCTGATCTCGGGGTTGTGAATTCGAGCCCATGTTGGGTGTGGAGATTACTTAAAAAAATAAAAATCTTAAAAAAAAAAATAGGGGTGCCTGGGTGGCTCACCCAATGAAGCATCCAACTCTTGATCTCAGCTCAGCTCAGATCTTTTCTTTTGTTTTTTTTTGTTTTTTTTTCAGGTTTTATTTATTTGTTTACCAGGGAGAGACACAGCGAGAGAGGGAACACAAGCAGGGGGACCAGGAGAGGGACAGCAGGCTCCCGCCGAGCAGGGAGCCCGATGCGGGGCTTGATCCCAGGACCCTGGGATCATGACCTGAGCTGAAGGCAGATGCTTAATGACTGAGCCACCCAGGTGCCCCTCAGCTCAGATCTTGATCCAGGATTATGAGTTCAAGCCCTGCGTTGGGCTCCACACTGGGTGTGGAGGCTACTTTAAAAAAATAAGTAAAACAGGGGCTCCTGCGTGGCTCGGTGAGCTGATCATCCAACTCTTGGTTTCAGCTCAGGCTATGACCTCTGGGTCATGGGGCTCATGCTGAAGGTGGAAGCCACTTGAGATTCTCTCTCTCTCTCCTTGCCCCTGATGAACAACTATGAAAGCATGGCTTACTTCCTGCTGTTTAGTTTTGGGGAAGGAGACTATTGAGAGCATTTCCTAATTAGCCTCTGAAGAGGGGGGCTCAGCAGGAAGAGGAGGCTTCTTGGAGAAATGAGGTTGAGTGAGAACTGCAGGGTGAACAGGGTTTGGCCAGGGGACAGTGGGGAAGTGTGTGCCCCGAGAAGTGTGTTCCCCTGGGGGAGCAGCCCATGTGAGGTAGCAGGGGTGAAGGCCATATGGCTGGAGTTCTGTGCTGGGGCGTCGTGAATGTCATCCACCCAGGTACATGGACATTCTAGTAGCCGATGTCTCCTGCTTCACGCAAACCCAGAGGCTTTCCTGGTTCTCCAAACACCAGGCATTCAGGGCTGTGTGAATGAGCTCTGCACCAGGACCGAGGTCCGAGGTCCTGGTGCAGAGCACCCACTCTCCCACTTGCCCCCAGGTAACCTCGGGCCACTCACTTCTTTCTTCTGAGCCTCGGTGTCCTCATCTGGGCAACAGGAACAAAAATGCTTTCCAGGAAGGGCTGCCATGAGGAGGGAATGAGATCATGGCAACCCAGCCCTGGGGGCCATTCCCTCCTAATCCCTGAGCAACAACAACCATTGTTGACTGAACACTTCCAACCATTCTCAGACATGTCATCATTCCTGTGTTTCAGGCTCCAAGAGGGTAATTGTGGTCATAGTACCTCCCCCATCCCCCAGCCTTACCACTCACACAGTGGACAACCTGACCTAACCTCCCAGCACCTCCTGTTCCCTGGCTTGGACTTTTGAGATCAGGGCCGCTATCTGCTGCTCCCACCAGAGCCCTGACTAATACACACAGCCAGCAAGTAGCTGAGTCCAGAGGTGACCCAGTGCTTTTTCTGCAAGCTCCCAAGGCCAGTATCACTGGCTAGCAGGCTGTTCAGAACTCTGGCAGACTGAGGGGACCAGGCTCCAGATGCTGCCATGCCATCCGAGAGGCCTGGGGGAGGGGAGATGGAGCAGGAAAGCTCGAAAGGGGGAATTAGCAGCATCTGTCTCATTCTGACTTGGGACATCAGGAATGTGGCAAGTGTGTGCCTGCCAGAGATGCTGGCTGGGAGGGGGCACAGGGTGGGTAGCTGAGCCCTCTTGGCCCCCGAGACCTACCAGGCACCATCTGCCCCTGTCACTCTGAGTGACCTGACTCTGGTCTCCCATGTGCACAGGACCTGCCGGGAACCTGGACTTGGGGGAATGGAGGGGTCAATTTAGCTCCTTCCTCAGTTCCCCATCCTTGTGACCTTGGGCCTGACACATTCCATTTCACCATCCTTAAATTGGGAAGATTGTTGTCTGGTGAGGCTGTGGTGAGGGGCAGTGGTGGGTGGCTGAGGGTAGCTCAGCAGTGGGTTCACAGTGGGGAAGTGGAAAAATAGAGTTCTCATTTGTCATCCCCTGTCTTTATCCACTGCTCTAGTCTCCCAACCCTTTCTTCCCCAGGTGGATTCTTAGGGACCTGCCTGTCCTGTGATTGACTGGGCTGGGCACAGGGACTTCCAGTGGGAGAGTAGGTTTGGTCGGGGGGCTCAGTCAGAAGGAGAGTGCACAGGTGGAGGTGTGAAGAAACCTACCCGGAGCAAGAAGAGAAGCATGGCCATGAGCTGCTGCTCAGTCTGCCAGGACAGCCCAGCCTCAGATTCTTAGATCCAGGCCCTTCTGACCCTATCTATATTTTCAGCTGCCACCCCCTGGAAGGCTATGGGGTAATCCAGGTGGCCCTCACAATGGGTCTGTCCTGTCCTAGGAGAGGACAGGGCAGGAGGGAACCCCAGGCACCGGGTCAAGTGCCCCCACCCTATGGTTCAGGGGCTGGAGAGTAGCAGTAACTGCCTGGATGGCCCCAGCGAAGGTTCCAGGCTCAGAGCCCTGGGAAGCTGATCTCCCTGCTCCCCCCAGAGGGTGTTTGAGAACAGGGCCATGACAGCCTCTCCAGGGGAGGACCAGGCAGGCAGGGACAGCTGCAGCCTAGCCGGGCGGCAACCAGCTGCTGCCTGGGAGACTGGCCAGGGTGGGGTGGGGTGGGGTGGGGCGGGGCGGGCACAGCCCCCACTAGCCCCCAGTCTGAGCAGCAGAGCGTGGGAGCGGGCAGCAGCCTCGAAGCTAGGTTTCAGGCTTTCACGCTGTGTTAACGGTCAGCCTGGTTAATGCTGAGCAGATGGGGGAGGGGTGCTGCCAGCTCCCTTGGGGACAGTCCCAGGGCAGGCACATGCACACGCATGTGCAGAGGGTACAAGAGTTTCACCCCGTGGAGAATGCCGTGTAGACTCCTCCGCCATCAGCGCTCATTCAGACCATCGCATACATGAGATGGTGCGGGTAAGACAGACCAACACAGACGCGCACACAGGTTCCTGGGGGTGCCCTAACGTAGCTGTAGGTGGATGTGAACCCAAGGCCTGGCACAGAGCCCTCCATTTGTATCAGACAAAACTCCCAGCTTGGGGAATCCCTCCACCCTGTTTCCCCTCCATCTACTGCAGGGAAGACACCAGGAACACAGAGGTTTATTTCAAAAATAATTTATAAAAGGCCATTTGCTTCTGTGTTTTTGGCAGGCTTCCAGCTGCTCAGCGAGGAGCACAGGGACCAGTGTTCTTTCCACCAAGATGCTGGGACAAGCAGCAAGGGGAGGCAGGGGAGACTGGGGGAAATGGGGTTCAGAGGCCAAAGACCTCTCTTGGTGCAAGGAAGCAAGGAGGTTTAGGATAGCTCTACAGCTAGGTCCAGCCAAACCCCTGGATCAAGGACTGAGTGCTAAGGCCCAGGAGGCCAGGCGGAACCCCAACACTCAGGCCATTAGAACACGGGGGCCATAAGGCAAGGGCAGGGCCTTAAGACTGGGGTTGAAGTCTAGTATGGGAATCTGAGGCCAGAGCAGGAAGCCTCAACTAGGAACCCCAGGAATAAGAACAGACCTCCCCAAAGCAGAACTACAGATCTGGGACAGTAGCCTGCAGGGGCCTGGGGCCAAGGTCAAACACCGGCAGGCTGCAGCTAAGCTGGGACTGGAGACTGCCAGCCTGTCTGACTACACAGCCTTGGGGCCCACTCATGTCTGCCCCCCTGGGAAGGAAAAGGCACTGGGCCCCAGGGGTAGGGGGTCGTGGCAGAAGACAGAGTCGCTGGAGGAGCAGGTGCTGCTGGCATCCCCACCGGCAGGGGAGTAGGGTCCAAAGGTCAGACGGAGGTCTAGGTACTACAGGGAACAGTGCTGGTCAGTCTCAGTGCTCAGCTGGGATGAGGGCCTGAGGGGAGTGGTCAGAGAGGGCTCACGGGACAAGAGGGGAGCAGTACCTCCTCGGAGACGGCCAGCAGGACCTTGTCCAGTGCCTCCACCAACTGCTTAAAAGTCGGCCTCTGGGAAGGTGCTGCGTGCCAGCACTCCCGCATCAGCCCGTACCTGGCCGAGGGGGCGGAGGGGGCGGAAGGTCTGAGTTAGGGGCAGGCTTTGATGAGGGGGTCACTCAGGGGAAGGGAAGGGCATGGACACTCGGCTAGGACCTCCCCTTGCAGCTGAGGAGGGGACGGTGACAGTGAATTAGGAGGCTGGGCCCTACAGCCAAGGTCAAGGCAGAGGATAAGGACTGTAGAGTGGGGGAGAGGAGGGTGAGGCCTCACAGCTCTGGGGGGCAGTTCGGGGGCCGATCCATGCGATGCCCTTCCCGCAGCAGTGAGAACAGCTCCTCCACAGGGATGCCAGGGTACGGGGAGCCCCCGAGGGTGAAGATCTCCCACAGCAGGATCCCAAATGACCACCTAAAGGCAGAACCAGGGTTCAGCAGGGCACATCTTTGCTCCCTAGTCCTAGGGCTGGTATGGGGGACCTCACAGGCATGATCCACTACAGAGTCTGGCAGCACTCAGGTCCTAGGTTTGTGTGACCTCGGGCAATTGCTTTGCCCTTTTTGTGAGGTAGGGTAGTAGCTGCCGGGAGACGCTCCAGAGCCCCGACCTCCAGGACTTACACATCAGTCTGGTGTGTATAGACTCGATCAAACAAGGCCTCAGGTGCCATCCACTTGACAGGCAGGCGGCCCTGGATGGGACAGGTAGGAGCATTGACACTGAGTCCTACAGGTCCGGGTATCCCCCACTCGCCCTTTCCAACTCTGCCCTGCCTCCCTCACGTTGCTGGTTTTCTTGTAGTAGTCAATATGGTGGACGCCACGGGCCAGCCCGAAGTCAGCAATCTTCATCACATTGTCCTCTGTCACTAGTACATTCCGGGCAGCCAGGTCCCGATGGATGCACTGGGGGTAGGGCAGGGGACTTAGGTTTATTAGGATGTATGGCTGGACGCTGGGCACACTGTACTTCCCAGTAACCCTAGGGGAGGCACTATCCACTTGTTTCATAGACGAAGAGGTCAGTATTCAGAGGGGGAGACTAAAGCTTCCTTCAGGGCCCACCCCCTCCCTCTCACATGGCCTCTTCCCTTGCCCCCTGAGTTAGGGCCTGTGAGAGGAAGGAATGGGGACAAACAGTGTCAAATGTGTACGTATGGGGGTTACAGAAGGGCTTGGGGACGTTTAGACAGGGCAATGGAAAAGGGGCGAGAGGAAGAAGATGAGGACATTCAGTGTTGGGGGGCAGGAAAGTGTACAGACGGAGCAGTGAGAATGGTCCAGAGTGCTGCCCACCGCCCATACCTTCCTCGACTCTAGATACTGCATGCCTCGGGCCACCTGGTAGGCGCAGGAAACCAGGGTGGGGAAGGAGAGCGGCCCCTCACTGCTCCTCGGACCGTCAGGGCTGAGATCAGGGCCTGGGGGCCGCCGGGCCCGCAGGAACTCCCGCAGGTTTCCCTTGGCGGCACACTCCACAATCACATACAGGGGCCCTGTCGGTGGGGGGACAGGGAGGCTGCGGGGGCTGTAGCTCCACACCCCCCATCCCTGCCCTTGGCCCCATTCCAACGCACCTTCCCGAGTACAGACGCCCAACAGATTGATAATGTTCTTGTGCCGACCGATCAGCTTCATCATCTCCATCTCGGAGACCAGGTCTGCCAAGTCCTTGTCAGAGGCATTGTCTGCGGGGAAGGCGGGGGGCGGGGGGGCAGCCAGGGTGACAGACATGGGGGAGCTGGGACAGGGCCTGGATTGCTGGACCTGAATCCCTGCTAGGCGGTATGGTCTTGAAAAAGTCCCCTAACTTCTCTGAACCTCAGGAGCATCTTGTCTCCAATGGGACAATGGATCATGCCCCACCCACCACTCACAGAAGTTACAGGGAAGCACCAAGATCAAGGGTCTACAAAAGGTGGGCCTGTTTGTGAGTGGGACCAGGAAACAGAATTCTGAACAGGAAGAAGCTCTATCTGGAGGATTGGCGTTAGTTCCTGAATGCGGTAAGAGCTCTTGGGGGCAGGAGGCAGGCTGGTGCCCTGAGGTCAGACTGGGGCCTAGAGACCATCTGGCCTGGGAATTCAGGGAGCCGCCAGTGGGGTACAGCTAGGGGAGGCTGAGAAGAAGCTGCTCCAGATTCTCTTGAGAAGGCTGAGGAGCAGGGGCTGACCTGTGGCCCTGGGCCAATGACATACCCGCCCTGCCAGACCTCACAATGCACATTTCTCAATCCCTGCCTCCCAGAAAGTACCAGGTGGCCCCAGCTGTGCAGAGGGGATGGGGGAGCAGAATAGCGGTTTGGGCTGCTCTTGTAGAGGAGGTGGGGGTAGCAGTGAGAGGCCCTGATGGTAGGTCCCTAGGTATCTCCTGTGGACTTTGGGGCTGGCGCTTGGGCTGTTCTCCCGGAGTGGCAGACGCAAGAGGACAGATCTGGGAAGGGCCCAGGGTGGGGGAGGCTGAAGGTGTGGCTTGGGGGTACTCGGGAGGAATGAGGTGGAAGCCTGTGAGACTGACAAGGTTATTTGAGGCCACGGCTGATGTGGGGCTAGGGCTGAGGTGGGGGTGTCTGACCCCTAGTCACCCCAAATCCTTGTAGTCATCATCCTTCCAGTGGGTAAGGTTTTATATACCAGGCACTCTCCAGGAACCTTAGGCCGGGAGGTAGGAACTACTGTTTACCCCCAGGTAACATGTGAGCAAATAGGTTCAGAAATGGCTTGCCAAGGTTGGTAGCAAAGTTGGGCCCCAGCCCCAAGGGTGGGATACCGCAGCCCTTCTGGCCACCAGTGCTCAACTGGTAGCACCATGAGCCTCTTCTGTTGGTCCCAGGCCACAGCAAGTCCCTCGGGGCCACCACTCACCCTTGAGCATCTTGACGGCCACGGTGCTGGCTTGGTCAGGCTGGGCAGGGTCCATGCCGAAGGCCTCTGCACGCACCACCTGCCCGAAGCAGCCCTCGCCCAGCGGCTTCCCGAGCACCAGCCTGGAGATGAGACAGCCGAGGCCTCAGCCACAGAACTTCCTTCCTGCCTGGAGCCTGAATGCCCACCCTCCCTCCGTGCCACATACCTGTCCCGCGGGAACTCCCACAGTGGGTCGAGAGGTAGGTCTAGACTCACAAGGCCAGCGAGCAAGGGAGGGCCGCCGGAGGACAGACGGACACCCCGCACCAAGGAGGAGCTGGACTTGGCCGAAGAGCGCGACTCCAGGGAGAACTGGAAGGCGGGCGACCCAGTCAGCCTGCTGGGGCCGAGCTGGGGAGGCAGGTGGGAAGCGAGAGCTTCGCTATGGGGGACGCGGCAGCGGGTGGGGATCGGCATGGTACCTGCCGGGCCAGAGGGAAGCGGGACAGCTTCTGCACCGTGGCGGGCTGCCTGGGGTGCCGGCTCAGGAGTACCTGCCCTCGGTACAGCCCAGCCAGCAGCAGGAGGACAACCAAAGCCAGAGAGCCTGACACGTAAAGAATGATGTCCGTGTACCTGGCCTCAGGGGCCGCTGCTGTCCATGTGAGGTCCTCCTCTGCCCACAGACACACACATAGACAGAAAACTGAGCAGTCAGTGGTTACATGGCCAGCTCCACACCCTCTAACTCAGGCCTCACAGCTCCCAACACCCACTGAGACACCGACCACGAAGGCTGCAGCGACACCCGGTGCTGCTCACCCCTAACCCAGGGGGTCACATGGCAGTCCCACAGGGACACGCACAGAAGCGCTGCAACACGCAGAATCGAACACACAAACCCTCATGCCATGTCCCGAGCCCCACAGGCCGATGCTGGGGCAGAGCGGGATTCCTGCAGCCCCTCCCGGCCCCCTCGAGTGCTCACCTGGCAGCACCGTGAGCCAGGCTGACTGGTAGGAGAGGCCGATGGAGTTGCCCGCCAGGCAGGTATATTCGCCTGCATCCTCAGCTGACACATTCCGAAGATACAGGACTTCCACCTCTGAGCTATTGATGTCTGCTGTCTGGGGATGGGGAGGGGGACATACTCAGGGGTCAAAACAGGGCCAGGGGCCATATTGTGGCCAGGAATGAAGCGGGGGGCCAAGCCCGTACCCCCATGCCCCATGGGAGAGCAGGAGGGTTCAGGGGCTGGCGGGTGCCAGACCTTCAGGACTTGCACGTAGGGGAAGCCGTCGGCGCCAAAACTGCTGCCGTTGACGACGATGTGCTTCAGCCACTGGATGTGGGGCTGGGCATCACTGTACACCTTGCACAGCAGCTCCACGTCGCTGCCTGCCACAGCTGTGGTGTTGGCAGGGAGCCCCGCCTGCAGGATGGGCCGGTGCGGGGACCGCTCTGGGGGCCAGGCCAGGCGGTCAACCCTGACCAGTGGCATCCACAGAAGCACCCTGGTCACCTGCCCTCAGCTCAAGGGAGGGAACTTCCTGATGTGCAACTCAGACCTTGTCTGCCCCCTGCTCATGCTGCTGCAACCTTCCATGGCTCCCTATTGCCTTTGGTGGTCAAGGACCAATTCATAGCCTAGTATTCAAAACCCTCCCCACACACGGCTCCCCACTTAAATGCCACACCCCAGGCATACACCTCTTCACAAATGCATTGTTTTCATTACACCTAGAACCTTTATTCAGCCTGGGCCCTCTGCCTGGATGTCTTTCCCACCTTTTCTGCTCAGCTGACCCCGTTCTTCCAGGTGAACATGACCCCCCCACCACCACCACCCCTGAACTTCCCTCTGACCCACTGGGACACCTAGGGCAGCTTGAGCCCATGTTGCCAGCCAGACTGTGTGCTAGCCGAGGGCAGTGTCGGGGCTCCCACCCCAGACCACCTTGCCTGCCCGTCCGCTCACCCAGCACATCCAGCAGATAGCTGTAGCGGATGCTGCCCATTGGGTTCTCCACGAGGCAAGTGTATGTGCCGCGGTCCGAGGGCACCACGCTTTCCATCACCAGGCTCCAGTGCTGGTGGCGCAGCTGGGGGCAGGGAAGTGTCTCTGAATGGCCATTCACCGGTACCCACCCAGGGGTCCAGGGCGTGAAGGGGGAAGGAAGCGTCTGTGAGCGGCCATTCACTGGTGCCCACCCAGGGGTCCAGGGCGCAAAGAGGCTAGATCCTGCCCACAGTGGTCTTCTCAAGTTCTCCAGGCCCTGCGGAGGCCAGGCCAAGGCCAAGAGGAATCTGAACCTTTGGTTTGTGCCTCTGAGTTTTAGCATGGCTTCTTCTTGGTTGTACCATCTGGAGCCAGTGTTTGCCCTCTCAGAGTCCCAGCTTCCTCACTGCACCCTGGAGGCGACCCCATAGGGTCTTATGAGAATTAGTTGCTGAAACGCCCTACCTGCCAGTCAGTGAGCCTTCCCACTTTACAAGGAAAGCTGAGGCTGAGAGATTAAGTCACGTGCAGGAGGGTGGCGGAGTGGGGACTTGAATCGAAGCTGTCCCAGTCCGCGGTCTAGCTCTCCTTCTAGGGCCCGCAGCTGCCTTCCTCATTGGAGAAGGAATGACTTCTAGGCCGGAGCAGATCAATGGGAGAGTGAAAATGGAGGAGCAGATGGTCTTGGAACCTGGAGACTCACCCGAATGCCTCCAATGCGATGCTCCCCATGGAAATCCTGTCCGTCTTTAAGCCAGCGGATGGTGGGTGTGGGGTTGCCTGCCGCTGGACAGCGGAACTTCACGGTGTTCCCAGCAGGCACTGCATGCAGTTTCTTCTCCATGCGTTGAGGGTGTGTCCAGTAGGGTGCTGGGAGGGAGGGGGAAGGCAAATTTACTGCCCCCAGGATGATCACCTGTTTCCACACAGGTCCCTTCTTCTCAGTGACCAGCTGGGACGGAGGGAAATGAGTCCCTGAGGACTCGTACTGACCTTGCTGGGGGTAAATGTGCCCATTCAAGGGGCCCCCGTGGGCCTTAGAGTCCTCATTGCCATTGCTGGAGGTCAAGGAGTCTATGTCAGGGACAAAGAGAGCCGTCTGAGGTCTAGAATGGGGACAGTCTCTCTCCCCAGGCACCCTTTAGCCCCTGCTAGACCCCCTTACCATCCAGAGCCAAGGTAACATTGTGCAGGAGAAGCATGGAGCCTCGTGCCAGGCAGAGGTAGCAGCCAGCATCCTCCGGTAGGAAACTGGCGATCTCCAAGCGGCCCCTCCAGCCTCGTACCCGGCCAGCAGGTGGTAGGCGACTGCCCTCCTTATACCAGTGGCCACCACGCTCAGCCCGTCCACAGCACAGCCGCACAGGCTGCCCGAGGGCCACGGTCAGCTCCTGCTCTTGCTGCTTGGGGCCAGGGGCCAGGCAGGGCTCTGTGGGCCAAGGGCAGAGGTCAGCGAGCCCCCCAGAGCCCCAGCTGAGGGAGCCCTCTGTGTATGGGGAACATGCTGCACAGGCGGGACACAGCATCCCTCGACACATGCTGGACCCCCGCTGCTCCTCAACATAGACACCTGTCATCACATGCTACCGACACTGTACATAAGGCCACTGCCATGCCTCTGGTGCACATCACACACATGGTGCATAGCACACATGCTGGACTGGACATGCCATTGCCACACACACACACACCCCACATGCTACAGGTGCCACACCTCCGGGGCACAGCACACCCACAGTGCATACACCACACATGCTGCTGGGACTCCCAAACCACACACCCAGTGCACGGAACACACACGCATGCATGCGCAAGTGTGCACGCGCACGCGCGCGTGTGCGCACGCGCACACACACACACACACATACACACACACACGGCGAGGGGCTCACCACCAGCTCTGCAGCCCAGCTCAGGACCCTCACCCAGCAAGGCCATTCCTCTCTTGTGGACATAGAGATAGGTGGATGCTTGCTGGGAGCCAGACACTGAGTCTTAATGGTTGGGTCCTGCCCTGCTGTCACCTCCTCAGGGACTGGGCCAGGTCCTTCCCAGCTTTGCTCAGCTAGTAGCCCCCCTCCAGGTGCCCACCCCTGCCCCCTTCTCCCACCTTAAAGGCCATACCTAGCTGCATTTCCTCAGAGGCTTCAAGGGACAACGTGGGAGCCCCAGGCACCTCCACCAGGACTCCCAAGAGGGCCAACAGCAGCCACATATCCTTCCTGCTGCTCACAAGGACCCAGGCTGGGTTTAACACCAACTGCCTTCCTGCAAAGGAGGGAGAACTCCTGCTATGCAGGCACCTTTGGGGGTGCTATTCCCCTGTTCTGCAGATGAAGAAACTGAGACCGGAAGTGGTCAGAAGACTTGTCCCCCCCACCCTCACCCCCACACAGCAGTGCGGCAGAGATCGGGCAGACACTGGAATCGGCTCTGCTGTGGCCAGAGCCCAAAGCTTCTTCACAGTAGGTTGTGCAGGGGGGCAGGGCCAGGCTTCCTGCTCTCCTCCGGTCCTGCTGAGACCCTGGCACAAGTTCACAGAAAGGGCAGTTTGGGGATTCTTTCCTCGGAGGAAAGCAGAGAATGGAGACATATCTTCTGCTCGCTCTCAGCACACATAATTTATTTTTTGCTGAATAAATGAATTTATTGCTGAAGAACCGGAAAAAAAGAAAAGAAATCTAATACAAGGCCAAACTTCAGCATCTGGATGTTATCTGATCTGACCCACACTTCTAGCACTGCTGACATTTTCATGGCCAGCTTTGAATACCTTCAGTGGCAGAGCACTCACTCCTAACACAGCAGCACATTCCATGGCGATCAAAAGTTCTTCCTCATTCTGAACCAGAATGGCATGCTGGGAATACATCTGCTTTTTGTGTCCTCACAGCTCCGTTTGAGGCAACACGGGCTCTGCGTCCAACAAAGCCAAGTTCAAATTCTGACTCTTACCAACTTACAAGTCCCTGTCCCTCTCGGGGTGCTGTCCTCAGAGGACTGATTGGAGGATAAAACAGACCATATGTAGGGGCTGAAAACACAGAATGTTGGCATGTTCTTCCCTCCTCCCCCCACCCCTTCCTGACAGTCACCCTGGGTCTGCCCTTGGCCAATTACCTCCCATTCTGGTGCAGTTCCTGTCAGGTATGAGGTACACATCCACCCTATCCATATACCACCAAGGATGTGTCCATCTCCCAAAAGGAACTCTCAAAACAGCCGCAGCTGGGGCAGGGGAAGAGGTGACCAATGCAGTCCCAGGGGACTACTGGCTATTACTTGGGGCTCCGGAAGTCAGGAGGCATTGATGTCTCTGAATCTACCTTGCCCAGGAGGCTCACTGCACTCTCTTCAGCCACTGCCCCCCTTCCAGCTCTGGCTCCAAGGCAGGGGGCACTACTCAGCTTGTCCTGGCCAAAGCCATCATCTCCCCCTGCCAACTGCTCCTTCCCTGGGTTGCTCCTGCAGCTTGGGCATCATTTCTTCCCATCCACCTTTACCAACCCCCCCCACTTCCAGTCCCATCTGCCTCCTCAATCCTTCTCCTGTCCATCTCACCTCCTTTGCTTGGACCCAATGCAGGCCATGGTCATCTCCAGCTTGGGCCTTTGCAAATATCTCCCTTGACGCTCCAGCCTCCACTCTCCAGCAGGGCTTTAGAAATTACAAGTATCTGCCATGTCACCACCCTATATCCCCCAATTCTCAAGCCCTTAATGGCTGCCCATATCCAGCAGGATCCAATCCACAGTTTATCCAGCATTCTAGGCCTCCCTCCTTGCCTTGTCCTTGTCAGATCTTTGGTTGCATAGTCGGCTCCACACTAAAGCCATTGGCTTTCAAAACTGGGCATGTCTTCTCTCTTGCACATACATACCTCTGTGTCCCCATTTCTCTTCTCCACCTTAACCAGATGCCACTGTCCTTGCACCCACCCCCAGTTTCCATGGCCCTCCTCCATAAAATCCCCCCAACCTGCAGAGCAGCCCTCTGGGTCCACAGCTCCAGCTGGGAGAGGGGCGGGGAATCCTAGGGATTTTATTCCCATTCTTAGGCTGCCCCGACCTTGTAACCTCAGGACCCTTCATTGTCGGATCACACCCAGCCACAGACAGACGGACCCACCGCCTTGCTCAGGGGCTGAACGGCCTGACTCTGGCATCAGACAGTCCTGGGTTCTCCTCCAGCCTCCCGCATTCAAGCGCTGGGAGAACCTGGAGCAAATGACTGCACCTCTCGGATCCTCAGCTTCCTCATCTCTACTCGGGGCGCGCAGACGGTCCAGCAGAGGGACCAGGCGCTCTCCTTCTTCCACCCCTACCCGGTCACCCTGGGGGGAGGTGCGAGTCGGCAGGTCCTGAGGGGGAGCTGCAGAGACAGCCGGCCCGCCCCCGCTGGGGTGGGCAATGAGTAACCAGCTCCATGGCCAGGGTGCTCTTTGGACGGAGCGGGACAAAAGGCCCTGTGTGCGCTGCGGGTTACTGATTTACCGTCTCCTCCACCCCCCTTCCGAGAGGACGCCCAGGTCCCCAGTGCTGGGAGGGGGCAGCTCCCTGAGCCCCGCTGCCGCTCGCCCTCTGGCGGTGGGGAGCGCACCCTGGGCCCGCAAGGGGTCCCGGCTCACCTCGAGCCTCCGCGGTCCCGCTCCAGGCACAAGGTCCCGGCTCACCTGGGTCCTCCACCGCCCCGCTCCCAGCTCCGGCCAGTCCCGACACCCGCACCCAGCGGGTACCGCAGACTCAGCCGGGGCGCTCCTCCGCCCCCGGCCAGAGAGCCAGGAATGCACCCGCGACAGCGGCGTGGCCGCGGGAGGCCCAGCGCCCCGCCCCCCTCGCGCCCGCCCCTCCTGACCGGCTCTATCCTGACAGCGGCTGGGCCGGGGTACAACCCAGCGCCCCGCCCACCTCCGGCCCCGCCCTTACTAAGCCAGCTCTATCAAGACAACCAGGACGCCGCGTGTAGCGCAGCATCCCTCCCACTTGGAGACCAGTCCTGAAACCCAACGGAGCCGAGTGGCCCACTGGGCCAGCCAAATCCCGGGCCCCGTCCCAGCCTGCTACACAACCCATCAGACTCCGCCTCTTTTGCCGCTCCCAGACCAGGCTTCCAAGTTCTAGTGACTTGTCCTCTGCTCTTCACCCTTTTTAGGGAGCAACACCCAGCAGTTCTTATGGGCGAACCTCAACCAACAGACCTTAGCCCAACCTGGCTACTCTGTCTTATGTGCAAACACCATACAGTGGCTAGGAGATCCCCTCTGCCACCAAACACCCTCATTCATTCTCTGCACAACCTTTGGGGTGATATTTGAAATACAAAATCTGGCGAGCGCCTAGCTGGCTCAGTCGTGGAGCATGCGACTCGATTTTGGGGTTGTGAGTTTGAACCCCACGTTGGGTGTAGAGATTACTTAAAATCTTTTTTTAACGGGCGTCTGGGTGGCTCAGTGGTTTAAGCCTCTGCCTTCAGCTCAGGTCATGGTCTCAGGGTCCTGGGATGGAGCCCTGCAAGGGGCTCTCTGCTCAGCGGGGAGCCTGCTTCCCCCTCTCTCTCTGCCTGCCTCTCCGCCTACTTGTGATCTCTCTCTCTCTCAAATAAGTAAATAAAATCTCTTTTTTAAAAAATCTTTTTTAAAAAAGAGATTTTATTTATTTGAGCGGGGAGGGGCAAAGGGAGAGGGGCAAGCAGACTCCCTGCTGCGCAGGGAGCCCAAGGCTGAATGGATCCAGGAACCCTGAGATTATGACCTGAGCCAAGTCAGGCACTTAACCAACTGAGCCAGCCAGGTGCCCCTTAAAAATATAATCTAGGGGCGCCTGGGTGGCTCCGTGGGTTGAGCCATTGCCTTCGGTTCAGGTCATGATCTCAGGGTCCTGGGATCGAGTCCTACATCGGGCTCTCTGCTCAGCAGGGAGCCTGCTTCCCTCTCTCTCCCTCTGCCTGCCTCTCTGCCTACTTGTGATCTCTCTGTCAAATAAATAAATAAAATCTTTAAAAATATATATAATCTAAATTAATTAATTAATTAAAAAATAAAAGGAAAAGAAAAGAAATACAAATCTGAATGTATCTGCTGTCCCTTTAAAACTTTCCATTAGCTTCTCATAATGATTTTTAGCATGACCTGGCCCCTGTCCATATCTCCATACAAATCCTTCATTTCTTTCCTTGCTCCCACTCTACCTCTGTGCCTTTGCACATATGGTTCCCTCTTCCTGGAATGAAGGTTCCCCTCCAGGTCTGGTTGGTTCCATCTCATTCTTAGATGTCAGCTCACTTCCTCAGAGAAGCCTTCTGGACCTGCCAGGCTCCTCTTAGACACCTTCTGTCCAGTGAGCATGGAGAAAGAAGCAGGAAGTAAAGTGACTCAGAGCACAGGTTTCAGGACTCAAATCTCAACGCGATCACACTTGGAGTAACCTTGGCAGGTTAGTTTTCTAACCTAGTTTTCTGTGTTTTCATTTTCTCATCAGTAAGGTAAGTATAATGCTACTATTTTCCTCATGAAGTTTTTGCAGAGTAAACATGTGTAAGCTTGTAGAACACTGCCTGGTTGGTATATGACACTTGCTTTGTAATGTTAACTATTACTAGGACCCGTTATTTCTTCATTTTCATGGAACATTCCAGAACTGTAACTAAACAGTTGTGTAAATAGAAGGCAGGAACTGCCTACAGACTTCAACATTGTATCCCAAGCACCTGACACACAGGAGGTACCCCCAAATAGTTTTGCCCCACCTTGCTCAGGTCTACCTCACTTGCTAGCATCTTTCCCCTTGAGCAACTAAACCGTGGCTGAACTAGGAGGGCAGCTGAACTTTGACCTCTGCCTGAGCCTCACCTGAAATCTAAGCCCGCCACTCCTCGGGAGACTTCCCGAGGAGAAAGGAAACGCCTTAGTTGGGGTCTTAGACTCATCTCCCCGTGGTGCTCCTGCTGGTGGCCACTTTGCCCTAAGGCAAGCAGCTTCCTTTCCCATTGTTATGCGGAGGAATCGAGCTCTCTCCTCCCGGACTGCTGGAGGGACGGAGGCTTTCCCTTTGCATAACTAAAAAGCCCAGTAAAGTGATTTTTTTTTTTTCCTTTTCAAACAAAATAATCGTCTCTTCCCAAAGACAAATCAGAAAATAATTGGCTACTTTTAAAACCAGCTTGTTCTGATTCCTCTGGTTCAGGGTCCTTCCTTGCTGGAGCACCTGGAAAGGTTGACGCTCCTGGCACTGCCGGAGCCCAGCAAATGGAAGCCTGCTGCCTAGAGGGGCCTCACCAGACCTCCCGGACTCCCGGAGAGATCCAGTTCCCCACCTCTGGTCCTCTGCTGGCTCCCCTTAGTGAATGTGGTGGTTGGGGGATGGGGTGAGCTGCCAGCAGATGCTGGACCCCACACAGCTTTCATTCAACTTCCAGGCATTTCTCAGGCTTACCTGAGCCTAAGGCAAAGGAGAGGTTTTCATAGCCCAGGCTGGGCAAGCTCCCTGCTTCCTGAGATGCGCATGTCCCTCAGACTGGCAACCTATACCTCCCACCCCCGAGGTCTGCAGGACCCTTGTCCGCCTCCCAGCCCACGTTCGCTGACCGCTCACACTGACCCTCTGCGGCGTCTGATGCTCTTTCACGTCATTCATTCATACACACGTTCAGTTGCCAGGTGTCAGTTAAAGGTTCATGACAGGGTATGCGCTGTTCCAAATCACGGGCGGGGCATGGCGGGGGGGAGGGGGAAGCAGGCTCCGACCCGACCCCTCCTCTTCAAGGAGCTGCTAACACTGTAGTGGGGAGAGATGGATAAGTAAACAGAGCACACAGGAAGACATGCTGAGGGAGTCTGGGAAAGGCATCCAAGCCTGTCTCCCCATCATGGCCTCACTCTCTTGGTAACAATCTTCCACCAGCTACATTTGCAGTCTTCCTTTCAAAACTTTCAAATACAACCTCTCTCTCTCTCCCCCCACCCACACACACACCCCTAGAAGCTCAGGAGCCTGCCATCCTAAGATCCTGCCTTTGGTCTGCCTCTGCCTCAGTTTCTCTATTCAGGAAATGGACACACTCCTGCTTTCTTTTCCCCAGGGCTGTTGGAGGAAGTGAATGAGTTAAGAGCTGGGACTAGGTTTCAGCGGAGCAGGAAGTGGGGAGGAAGTTCTTGCCTTGGCTGAGCTCCCACTGTCTGCCAAGTGACATGCTAAGCTAGCTAAGACATCACTTCACTTCCTGCTTGTTTCTCCATGCTCACAGGACAGAAGGTTATATATGCATTATATCCTTTGATCCTGCCCACAAACCAAACGAGGTTAGAATCCTTAGCTCCATTTTGCAGATAAGGAAACAGAAGCTCAGGCAGATGGAATGACTTGTCTAAGGTCATGTAGCAGGGCGATTGGCTGACTTAGTTGGTAGAACATGTAACTCTTGATCTCAGGGTCATGAGTTCAAGCCCCATGTTGGACATAGAGCTTACTTTAAAAAATAAAAGAAATAAGGGGCACCTGGGTGGCTCAGTCGTTAAGCGTCCCAGGGTCCTGGGATTGAGTCCTGCATCGGCTCCCTGCTCAGTAGGAAGCCTGCTTTTCCCTCTCCCACTCCCCTTCCTTGTGTTCCCTCTCTCGCTGTCAAATAAATAAATAAAATCTTTAAAAAAAAAAAGGAAAGAAAAAGACAATAAAAAAGGAGTAAAAAAATAAAGTCACATAGCAAGTGAACAACAGCATTGAGCCTTGAATCCTGATCTCCTGGGACAAAGAGGGAAAGCTCAGGATGACCCTCTGCAGAGTTGGGCTTTTATTTTTTTAATTTTTTTTTTTAAGATTTTATTTATTTGACAGAGAAATCACAAATAGGCAGAGAGGCAGGCAGAGACAGAGGGTGGCGGGGGGGGGGGAGGAAGCAGGCCCCCTGCTGAGCAGAGAGCCCAATGTGGGGCTCAATCCCAGGACCCTGGGAACAGGGCCTGAGCTGAAGGCAGAGGCTTTAACCCACTGAGCCACCCAGGCGCCCGCAGAGTTGGGATTTTTGATGTGACTGCATCAGCTTGCTTTCTGTCCCCATCCTTAACTTCAGCCCAGGAAGGTGCAGACTCACCTGAAGGTGAGTGTGGAAGGTGGCTGGGGCTGGGCACGGCTCTCCCTGTCCATTTGGCTGGTACTGATGGGGCCCCTATGAAGTACCAGGCCCTAGGCAGAGGTTTGCAGATTCTGGGCTCCTGAAGTGCAAGGCTGGGCCAGGAGGGACTCCTGAGGCCAGGCCCTGCCCCCCACCTGCCTGAGAGCAGAGTTGGGGGGAGGGGGCAGACATTGCCTGGTGCCAACCATGTTGCTCTTGGATGGCAGCCGGGCCCAGGGAACACTGGGGCTCTTGTGCAGAAGGGCTGCCCTGAGCCCCTGCCCAGGCCCCATTCCAGCCAAGGCCTGGTCCAAGCCCTGGCCTCTGAGCCAGTCCTGTGCTTTCTTGTCTTCTTTCCTTGAAAATTATTTTTATTTTGAGAAAGTTTTAAAATATATTTAAAAAAAGCACAGGGTAAAATCATATACTTGCTACTCAGACTTGACAATTATTATTAATTCTTCATTTTTTTTAACCCCTTTTCACCCTGGCTTCTCTCACGACTCCAGGGAGGTCTGGCTTGGCTTGTCAGCATGGAGGTGACGTTGAGAGCGAGTGAGTGGTGAAAGGTTGGGTGTTAGAGCCAAACAGATAAAGGTTTGAATCCTGAACACTTGGGACCTTCGACAAGTCACTTAACGTTAAGCCTCAGTTTCGTTTTCTGTAAACTGGGAATAATAGCTTTTCTGTGAGGACTCAGCATAATGATGTATTGGAGTCCAGGGCCAATGCCTGGCACATAGCCCATGTTCAGGAACAAGCAGCCAATATTAATAATAGCAGCTATGGGTCTAGGTAGCACCTACCCAAATACATGAGTAACACACTTTTGTGACCAAGAGGGAGGGACTGTGACTCCTCACAGGGACTGTGACTCCTGTGGGCTGCCAGGCTTCGTGGTGGAGGCAGGGAGCCTGGGGCTGAGGTGGGCAGCCTGGCAGAGGACAAAGCCAGATATAGGGGATGGGCTAGGAGTAATCCAAGGCTCTCTTTGGGATAGTCCTGGTTCTTCCCAGAGTCTTAGCTGCACCCTGGCCCTTTTGTCCACTGGTCCCAGACACCCAGACACCGTGGACCCATGTCTTGGGGAGGTTTTCAGAGGAATAGGTTGTCAATCTAGCAAGACTCAGCTCTCTTGAGGCTTGGACCTACAAGCCTCACACCTTCTGGGGCTTGGCATGCATATATTTTTGGAGGAGATAGGGGCCAGGACAGCTGTGAGGTGGCAGTACTGGGCAGGAAGGGATCCAGGGCTGGTAGTCAGAATCAGGAAAGAAGCCTCAGGGACGCCCTTATACTTCTCTCCCTTGCTTCATTCCTACCTGGGCCATATAGGATTTTGTCTGGGCACCAAAACCAGAAAACCTAAAATGCCAAGGGCTTTAATGAAACAGGTTAATTCATCCTTCATTAGTCCCAGGTCTCCTGAGTCTGGGAATGGGTGAAGGTGGGTTTGAAATCAGGGTTGAGGTCCCTTTAGTTCTCTACACTTTCCCCTAATGCTTACAGAATGATGGCTTCAGCTCCCACCATCACATTTGTGCTCAGGCAGGAGGAAGAGAGAAGCCACAAAGAGTGGAATCTCTATCCAGCAGCTTCGGATTTTATCCCTTCGGTGAGACTGTGATACATTGCCACCCCTAACTGGAATGGAGGTCGGGAAGGTCTGCTAGAAAGAAGGGGGACTGAAGGGCCTCATAGTCTCCATATCATCAATCTTCTCTTCAGTGCCCAAATGACTTCTTTATTATTATTATTTTTTAAGTAAACTCTACCCTCAGTGTGGGACTCAAACTCACCACTCCTCCGAGATCAAGATTTGCATGCTCCCCTGACTGAGCCAGCCAGGGACCCCACCAAAATGACTTCTTTAAAACACAGATTTAGGGGTGCCTGGATGGCTCAGTGGGTTAAGCCTCTGCCTTTGGCTCAGGTCACGATCCCGGGGTCCTGGGATCGAGCCCTACATCGGGCTCCTTGCTTGGCGGGGAGCCTGCTTCCCCCTCTCTCTCTGCCTGCCTCTCTGGCCACTACTGATCTCTCTCTCTCTATCAAATAAATAAATAAAATCTTTAAAAACAAACAAACAAACAAACAAACACACACAGATTTAGGAGCTGAAGTGTCTGCCTTTGGCTCAGGTCATGATCCCGGGGTCCTGGGATGGAGCCCTGCATCAGGCTCCCTGATCTGCAGAGAGCCTGCTTCTCTCTCTCCTCCCCACTTTTTCTTTCTCTTGCTACCTCTGTCTCTCTCTCTCTCAATTAAAAAAAATAAAAATAAAACACAGATTTAACCAACTCTCTCTTCAGCTTTAGCTACTCTTTCTCTCCCTCCCACTGGTATCCCCACCTCCTTTGGCACTGGGGGCCCTTCAAGAATGGTCTCCGCTGTCCCCCCTCCCCTCTCTGCAGAGACAGGTGTTCTGGGTGACCACTGTCCTTAGCTCCGGGTGAGCCCTCCTGATACTGTGCTGGAGCTTATGTACCTGCTGTCTTTACTGCTGCGAGTGTCCTTCCTTTGTCCCGCCTCCCCTCTTCCCTTCCCTCCAACCATTGCACCAGACGACTGCCATTCAGCTTTCTGGACTCCTCTTAAATGTTCCCTCTTCTCTGAGAACCTTCCAGACCACCTTGAACTAGACATCTGAACACTTTTCCTTTCTCTGAAAACAGCTCTCTATTTTCTTTGAGGTCCTGGCCTTCCCCTACTCCCAGTCCACCTAGATTTGGGTGGAGTCAACTTCTCCCTGGTTCCTGTGGTGGGCATGTGTCCCTGGACTTGGCTGATGAGAATATTCCATCCCCCAGGCGATTATTATTGGGTCAGGGATGAGCATGTGACCCACACAGGGCTAATGAAAGCCAGTCTGGGTCTTTTATTGGAACTAATGGGAAACTAAGACTCTCAGAGGTTACTGAAGCATGAATATGGAAACCTAGTGCTGCTTGAGAGAGCCTCCTTATGAATGAGGCCAACACAGGAAACAAGAGGAACGAGAGATGGAGCATGCCTGGGTTTAGCCATGCCTGAAGGCAGAAATTACTACTTTGAACATTTCATTAATTTGATCCAAATATTTTTTCTTAAGCTAATTTGTCTTTTCTTTTTTTGACTCTTTATAAACAAAAGGCCCCTAATAAATTCCTCCCGGTAGAAATGACTCCTCCCTCCTTTGTGTCTCCACTATGCTCTGTTGGCTTCCAGGCCATAGTAGTCACCTGTTTACATGTCAGCAAATTCATTATGTCATTGTCCTATTTCTTAAAACCTTTCAACAGCTTCCTGTTGTTATTTATTTTTTTTTTAAAATTTTTAAGGATTTTATTCATTCTTTTGAGTGAGCGACAGAGAGACAGAGGAGAACACAAGCAGGGGTGAGTGGCAGGGAGAGGGAGAGGGAGAAGCACGCTCCCTGTTGAGCCGGGAGCCCTAGCTTGTGGGGCTGAGATCCCAGGACCCCAGGATCATGACTTGAGCCAAAGACAGATGCTTGGCCGACTGAGCCACCCAGGTGCCCCTCCAGTCGCTTTTAGAATAAAGACCTGTATTAGTTACCTACTGCCACATAACAAATTACCCCCAAACTTAATGGCTTTAAATAACAAACATTTGGGGATGCCTGGGTGGATGAACTTAAACTGGCTGGAAATTGTGTTCTTTTTTTTTTTAGCTGAAAATCTTCATACACCCTGAGGGACCTGGGTCCTGCCAGTCTCTTTCCTTGTCTGGTGACACTCTCTCCCTCTTTCAAGGTGAGAAGCAACATCTTGCCTTGGGACCTTGGCACATGCTTTTCCCTCTACCTGGAACATCCTCTCCCCACCTCTCCCTGCTTACCCATGGGCTAATTCCCATTCATCCTTCAAGTCTCAGCTTGCCTGTCACTTCCTCAGAGAGACCTTCCCTCCCCTGCCTCTCCCTTCCCGCCATGCCTAGGCTCAGGCCTCCTATTATATGCTCTGGCTACACTGGCATTTTCCTTCTAACATTTTATCGAAATTGGAATGAGATCTTCTAGGGTATGAAATTGTGTCTCATTCCAGGGTTCTGGCATACAGTAGGGGCTGAGGAAATATAAATTCCTCTTCCCACACTGTCTAGGGACCTCTGTCTTACCCGAACAACCCTCTGCCACACACTGCTCAGCTTCTATCAGACTTTCTGACTCTCAATATTTTCATTCAGGTGCAAGTAACAGATACCCCAACTCAAATGGGCTTAAGCAAAATGATGACTTTTTTGTTTTCTGTAATTTGTAAAAGATTTTATTTATTTATTTATTTGACGGAGAGATAGAGAGAGAGAGAGCACAAGTAGGCAGAGGGGCAGGCAGAAGGAGAAACAGGGTCTCCACTGAATAGGGAGTACGATTCGCGGCTCGATCCCAGGACCCTGGGATCATGACCTGAGCCAAAGGCAGTTGTTTAACTGACTGAGCCACCCAGGCGCCCCATGTTTTCTGTAGTTTTAAAGTCCAGGGATGGATCAGGCTTCAGGAACAGTCAGACCAAGACTCATTCTCTCTTTTGCTTTCTTCCCTATGGCTTCATTCTCTGGCAGATGCTCCCCAAGAGGTGACAAAGAAGGCTACCAACAGCTCTGGGCTCAAAACCTTCCCATTTAGCAACAACTTCCCACCTGTTCTAGCAGAAGCCAGGAGGTGGAGGTCATCTCCACCCAGACCACATCAGCTGAGCATGGGGCTCCTCAATAGGCACCAGGAGGCCCCAACAGGTATGGTTACTAAACTTGGTGATTCTGGAAGACTTTCTACCTAATAAACCATTCCCACACATGGTGATTTAAAATGTTTAATGTTCCTTACAATTCTGTGGACTAGGTGGGCTCATCTTGGCAGTTCTCCTGCTGGTCTCTTCTGAGGTTGTTTATGCCGGGCTGGAAGGTCTAAGATAGTCTCCTTCACATGCCAGGAGCTGGCTTGGCTGCTGGCCTTTCTCCACATGGTCTCTCATCTTCACTTGGTCTAGCCCAGGCTTCCTGTTACAGTGGCAGGAGTGAAAGCTGTGAGGCCTAAGTTCTAGCCTTGGAAGTTGCACGGGGTCACATCACTGCATCCTCTGATCAGAGCAAGTCTCGAGGCCAGGTCAGGTTCCCCATCTCAGTGGGCTGAGTGACAAAGCCACATCGCAAAAGCGCACAGATGCAGGGAGGCAAATGGCCTCCTGAAGGCTATTAGTGAAACAATCAACTCTACTCACAGCCCTTCTCTTCTAGGTCCTTGCACTTACTCTCCTTCCAACCTGGGTCCTTTGACCTTGATAACCGATGGAGGCTCAGCAAATTTTAGTAAGTTCTTACCAGCCCACACCCACTTTTAACTTATTCATTAATTGACTCAATCACTAAGCAGTTGTTAAAGCAATCACCATCCTTTGCTGGGCACCAGAAACCCACTATGATAAGACCCAGTTACTGTTGTCAAAGAGTTTCTAGTCCAACAGAGGAGACAGAGAATTGAACAGATCATAACATATATTAAGGGCAATGCTAGAGGGGGCACAGGGCATCTGAGAGCACAGAAGGACACCCAACTCAGCTTTGGGGGTTGATGATCCTTTCAGGGTCACTGGGTTGATAGAGAAGCTGGAAGTTGTATGAGACAGTACTCCTGGGGCACCTGGGTGGCTCAGTCGTTAGGCATCTGCCTTGGGCTCAGGTTGTGGTCCCGGGGTCCTGGGACCAAGCCCCGCATTGGGGAAATCCCTGCTCAGCGGGGAGCCTGCTTCTCTCCCACACCCCGGCTTGTGTTCTCCTCTCTCACCACCGTCTCTCTCTCTGTCAAATAAATGAATAAAATCTAAAAAAAAAAAAAAAAGAAGAAGACAGTACTCCTGGTCATGATAGAAACCCGCCTTCAATTGCCTTAAGGAAAAAGAGTAGTGACTCATAACTAAAAAGTCCTGACAATAGTGGTTTCAGGCCTGATTGGATCCAGCTGCTCATCAGAAATCAGTCACTTCTCAACTCTCAGCTGTTTTCTTCTGTGATGACTTAATTTTCATGCAGATTGTCTTTATGTGCTGGCAAAGATGGCTACCCACAGCCCCAGACTTATTCTGATTGCCCATCTCTCAGGGTTACAGGACTACAGGTGGAAGAATGGGAGAGAGATATTACCCATGGGAAAACAGTAAGAGAAAAGCTGATGAGTAGGGCGGCCATCAGGTGTCCTCCTGAGCAGGTGACTGGCCTTCAAACAGTGTCCTCTGGAAGGAAATGTCCTGAGAGAATGGGGAGGGGCCCTTTGGAGGTAGAGCGAGCCGGTGTGCTAACAAAGATGCGGAAACACAGTGGTCAGTTATCTCCATTGCTACTTCTTGGTTGTGTAACCTCTCCAAGATTCTGCCTCTGAGTTTCCATTGTGAAATCGAGCCTTTCTGAGTTGTCTTGAGGGCTAAATGAAATATCAAATACAGGGGCTCAGGAAAAAGTCATCCTATTCTCTTCAGTCTTTAGTCAAATAGTGAGGTCCTGGGACTGATCTACTTTGCCCAGGGAGAGGGGAAAAAAAAGCACGTTCTCCACCTAGTGGCCATAAGGGTCATTGCGCTGTAGCAATGACCCATTTACAGAACTGTCTAAGGTTTCTTCTGAGTTTTGGAGACCCTGGACAGATGAAGCAGCATTCACAGACGACAGCGAGTCTTGGACAGGGATGCACCTTGAATGTGGACCTGGCACAGGACAGAGTAGATGAGGTTGTTAGGTGAACAGATGGCCAGTGGGAGAACGTGTTTTTTCCTATTCTATTTGACACTAATGACAGCTAAACAGAAGGAAGGTCTGGTCAGGGATGGGAGAAGCTCATCTGGTAGAGGCTGCTGTGAGGGAAGGGCTTTCTTTGTTACCTGCTTTGGGAAGAACCTCTGCCCATCACTACCTCTTCAGCACTCGGGCTCAAACTATGACTTCTTACAACTTCTACCTGACGACAGCAAGTCTTCAGGTCACATGAAGTTGGGGGCAGGGCTCATACCAACACCCAGGGACCCAGAATCCCAGACCAGTATCCCTAATGACATGTTTCATGGCTGCTATATGGCTGAATACACAGCTGGGTGTCCGCACTGAGAGGTTATTACATCCCAACTAGCTTTTCATCCAGCTCTGGGTTAAGAGCTTTAGATGCATGATTCCATTGTCTTCTCCTCGGATGTCTTTGGCTGCAGAACCTGAGGTGCCCTGAGGTGCCTGGGATAAGCTGAGGTTCCTTAGCAGTGAAAGGTGATTTCTGGCTGGAGCCCAGGGAAGAACAATCTCTGGTTAGCATCCCCCCCCGCCCCAATCAGATTGAATGAGGTTTCTGGCATTTCATAAATCATTGACACTTAATACAGGACTCTGTGCCAGATGCCATCTGCTTCTAGCCTCACATTCCCAGGGAGACCCAGAGCTTACTTCAGGCTAATAATGTAAGGAACATTTACGTAGTCCTCATTTTCATAGTATCTATCATGGGTCAGGTACCATAATTGTTTCATATGTATCTATTCTTTTAATTCCCCAAATAACCCTAAACGGTAGATACTAATGTTTCACCCTTAGGTACATGGCAGCTCAGCAAGATCACACAGCTCTGCAGAGCTAAGATCTGAACCCTGGCTGCCTGATTCCAGCCCAAGGTTTTGCTGCTACTCTGGACTGCCTCGTTAGGGCTGATGCCTCTCCCTCCATGAGACCTTCCTTCACCACCAGAGCCATTGGCTCTGTTGGAGCCTGCTGGATTGGGTATTGTGGGTCTTGGGCACTGACATGAGAGATCATCCCAGGCTAGAGAAATTCAAATCTGATCTCTGGGATGCTCAGAGTAAGAGGGGTCCTGATATGAAGTCAGTATGAACCCTTGGGTTCAAATTCCCACATGCCACAACAATGTCCAAAATTAGAAAGACTGACAATACCAAGTGCTGGCAAATTGGTAAGTTGGTAGAACCACAGTGTGGAAAACCATTTGGTAGTATCTCGACAAGCTAAACACACACCTATCCTATGATACAACAATGCTACTCCTGGGTATATGTGTGCACATGCACACCAAATGACACATACAAAATTTTTCACAAGAGCTTTATTTGTAATAGTTCGAAATGGCAATAACCCAATTGCAGTGTATTCATGTAACAGACTACTACTACACAACATGAAAAAAATGAACTTCTGACACACATAAAAACATGAATCTCACAGACATGATATTGAGCAAAAGAGGATGCGATTCCATTTTATAAAATTCAAGAGCAAGCAAAACTAGTCTATGGTGATAGAGGTCAAAGCAGTGTTTACTTCTAGGTGATAATAACTAGGAAGGGGAACAAGGGAACCTTCTGGGGATCTGGCAATGTTCTGTATCTTGATCTAGATGGTGATTACTCAGATGTGGACACATATGTCAGGATTATCAAACTGTACTTTAAAAATGAGAGCACATTACAAAATGTAGCTCAGCAAGTTAGGGAAAAAGTGGTATTTCAAATACAGACAATTTTTGGGTCTGGCTTACAGCAGTTATTTTTTGCCCACCTCCAACCATTCTTCTCCCTTGGTTTGGAAGAAGCCCCACACTTTCTCCTTTTCTCTTCCAAAGTGTTTTAGGTGGAGCTTACTTTATCCCAGGCCCCATATCAGGGCACCATTTCCCCTAGTTGTAGTGATTGGTTTAGGAATTGGAACAGGGCCAAGCTGGCTAATGAATCAATCCAGGATTTTTTTCTTGGAGCTAGTAAGAAAAGATGTTCTTTCTAGACTATAGTTGCCTATGTATCAGGATAAAAGCCTAGAGCTGCCAGTGGCCATCTTGCTACCTCCTTGGAGGGAGTTCACCTGAGAAAGAGGCCACATAGAGGAAAGAAGAGTGAGATTAAATTCTTCCTGATGACATTGTGTCAGAACCTGGATCTAGCCATCCTTGTACCGAAATTTTTCATTAGGTGAATTGGTAAATTTTCCTTTTTTGCTAATCATTTCGATTTCAGTTTTTTACAGTTATAATTGGAGTCTAATACACTGGGAATCTTGGGTAAAATTATGAGAAGTATTGGGGGGGGGCTTGGGATATAAAATAACCACTGAGCCTTGTCCAATCTCTTTTATGGTTGTTTGCTCTGTGAGACCATAGCCCTGCCAGAAGGTGGGTGGGCCAGGCCCAGGGGTCCTGTGGGAAGGATTCTGGTCCTTGTTTGGAAAGTGTTCCAGACTAGGAATCTAGAGAATTGGATTCCACTCTCCATTTTGTTGCTTCTTAGTGGCAGGACCTTGGGAAAAATACTGTATCTCTTTGAAAGTCTTTTCCATAAAATGGAATATGATTACGTAGCTCAAAAGGCTGTTATGCAGATCAAATGCATGTTTCCCAACTTCTCTAGCTTTTTCATACCCTTAGGTGAGTTAGTGCCTGTGTCCTGGGCATTCTCACTATACCCTGTATGATCCTCTCACCATTGCCATAGTGATCTTTATTGTGTATGAGCTCCCCAATAGCAAGAAAGTGTTCATTCCTGTGCCCTCTTGCCAACAGGGCTGGGCACATGGCAAGCAGTGACTCCTAAACCTAGACTAAGAGGTCTTATGGACTAAGGCTAATGATCTGGCAGCCCACCCACCCTTCTGCCCTTCATTTCTTTGCCTGATTGATAAGGATGATTCTGACATCCTGTAGGAGGTAAGAAGGATTCCAGGGAAACTTCTGGGACAGTCCGGGACTTTGGATGCTGAATGCTGAGAACCCATCGTGGGGACTGCATAGGGCCCTTCCCAGCTGGTCAAGAGCAGGTGAGCAAGAACAGTTTGCTGGGTGAAGAATGGGGGCTGAGGCTGCATGCGTACCCTTCTCAGATCGGGCTGTCTGAGACAAACGCTGGACAAAGGGCTCCTGAGGCCATCACACGCACTCCTTCCCTAGCTCATTTCTGGGTCACAGAAAAGCTTCCTGCAAGAATCTCTAGGCTTGTAAGTTGATGGAACAAACCCAGTGCTGAAGAAGAGCTGTGTAGGGAAAGGCCATCTTTCCGTATACACACTCATTCATTCATACATTCATTATTCAACAAACACTTCATGACACACCACTCCATATTAGAGAAGTAGAGATGAAAGAGGTTAGGTCTTAGCCCTGAAGGGATTAGCCTGGAGAGAACCATACTGGACACAGCCTCCATCTGGGGTTCCCTGTCTGTCTCCTGTCCTGCCCTCCCACATCTCTTCTCCATTGAACAGCCAGAACGATCCTCTCAAACAAAGTAGATTCTCAGCTTAACCCTCCTAAAGAGCTCCATAAAGCCCTCAGTGACGGGGAGGTAGATGAATGGATGAGATCATATTAAGTTTAGGGCACCTGGGAAGGCTTCAACAAGGTTGCCAAGCAATTTAGATGTTTATCTCTGTCTCACCTCTTAAGGTCAGTGTTTAGAGCCCTGGGAGTCCAAGAGGGGTGAGGGTAAGTGGTGAAGACACGCATATTAGATCCAACGGCAATATGGCACCAAATCCCAGGCCTGTTAAGTTGCAGTCTGGCTCATGGGAGAAATTCTTTATTTAGATGCTTCAGTGACCAAGAGACAGAGCATAAGCACACGCACACACACCCATACACAATAAGTAAAGGCATTTCACAGGCAAAGGGATAGGCAATAGGGGGAAGAGGCCACGAGAGCAGCTAGGGGCTTCTCTGACTCAATGAAGAGGGGCCTATGATGGTGACACTCCTTGGAATTCCTGCTTGAAAGCTACAAGTGAAGTCCCAGGGTATAAAACACAGCAGAGTTGGAGAAATCTAAGCTTGGAGCCCGGGGAACATCTTTTTCCTCATTGCAGAAACCTGTGCCAGCTCTCCTTTCTTTTCCTGGGGGTCCTATCCTGTTCCCTGGCACCCAGGCATCTCCTGGTGGATGATGGGAGAGGGCTAGCACCACAGCAACCTGGGCAGGTGATCTGCTGCATAAGGAGAAGGAGAGGGCTAGTAGAGCCAAGGAGCAGCAATGAACCTCTGAGCTGGCTGGCATGAGGCAGTTTGCCTTTAAGGGCACAGAACCATCAAGGGAACTGGCATGTGGGAACTTTCCCACATGTCCGTGGGTCAGAGCACCTCGCTGACAGAGGAGGGGAAAGGACCCCCTTGGAGATTTCCATGATCCCACAGGATACTGAGGCTTCCTCCCACTCTAGCTTTTTTCCAGCTGCTGCAGATCCTTAGCACCATTCAGGAACTGCAGAGAAGGAGCAGGAAGGATAGCACTGCTCTGCCAGGACTGCATCACTGCTCTAGGAGGAAACTTCACAGTGGGTGAAAACTGTCTAACTGGCCAGCATCTGGTCCCAGGCTCAGGAAAGCCTGTACTTTTTGGGGAAAGGGGGAGTCATATTAGCTCCAAGCTTCCATGGGACAGCCATTTCCATCTACCCTTTCCCTCCTAGGCCAAGGTCTGGTGTGAAAGCTCCAGGTTTCACTGGAGCTGCCTAGAGCCCAGGGAGAGCTCAGTTCTTTAGCTACAGAGACTGGTTCAAAACTGACTTGCAGAGAAAGACAGGCCTGGGACTCATGACATATGGCCCAAAGATGCTGGGGAAGGGGAAAGGCCATCCTCCAAACTACTACCCTGTGAGTCCCCAAGTCCTCTCAAGATCCACCCCCTTCTCTCGTCCTGACCTACAGGGTCCATTCCAAAGGGGTAGAGCAGGTGTGGATTTGCCTGAACCAATCAGAGGCTATCTGCTGCCTCAGGCCTATGTGTTCTCCAGGTATAAGAAACAAGGAAGAGGGAGCCAAGGGCTGACCATGGTCACGGGAAGCTGGCTCATGGCTGGTTCAACCTTGGGTGCTGGACAGAAACATCTCTAGTCTTCCAATGTGGCTGAGTCTTTCAGAATGGGTTGCCTTTGCACTGGAATCTGGCCCAGGGGGGATGCCATTGTTTTTGGTGACCTGCAGTTTGAGAAAGAATAAATGTAGAGGGTCAGTTTGTGGTGGTTTATCCAGGTAGTTTATTCTAAGGATAATACAGCTCTTCCAGGGCCTTGGAGTAATAAGGAGGGCAGCTCTCCTTTACTGAGGGCCACTGCAAGCTAGGCACAATGCTTGGTGCTTTGCTGCCAGCATATTATTTATTTATTTATTTTTAAAAAAGATTTTATTTATTTATTTGACAGAGAGAGAAAGATCACAAGTAGGCTGAGAGGCAGGCTGAGAGAGGGAGGGAAGCAGGCTCCCCGCCCAACAGAGAGCCCAATGCGGGGCTCGATCCCAGGACCCTGAGATCATGACCCGAGCCGAAGGCAGAGGCTTAACCCACTGAGCCACCCAGGGGTCCCTGCCAGCATCTTGTTTTATCCTCATGGCAATTTGACAAGGATTGAGATAGTACCTCCATTTTATTTATGAGGAAACTAAAGTTCAGAAAGTCTAAGTCACCTGCCCCTAGTAAGCTTTTTAGTGTTGTTTTGTTGTTATTTTTAACTACCCCCCCCGCCCCGCCCCCGCCAGTAAGCTTTTTGAAAGTGTACTTGATTCAGGATGGCAGCCCATGTCTCTCCATTATACCAAGCCATTTATTCTGCCTACAGGGCCCTATATGACCTGGATAGTATAGACTGACCATTTTCCCCCTCACACTGAGTCACAAGTGGCTCTCATGTCCCTCTCTATCCCACTCTCTAGGCGTTTAGCAACACCTGATATTGTTTTATTTGTTTATGCATTTGTTTAGGATCTGCTTCTACCACTAGATGGGGATCCAAAAGATCAGGGAACATTACTGGTCTTGGTTCTTACTGTAGCCCCAGTGTTCCAAACAGGTCATGGCACATAATAGGTACTCAATAAATATTTGTTGAATGAATGAAAGCTTATTTCTAATAGCTCCCCTTTTTGGTATTAGTACTACACATATATTATCTCTGACTTTCATGTCATCCTATCAGGTGAGGATAATGAGCTCCATTTGGAATGTCAGAGCAAAATGAATACACTTTGGAATCAAAACATTTGAATTCTGGGTCTAATTCCAAGTAACTATGCAATCCTGGGCAAGTCACTTACCCTACCTGACTTTAGGTTTCCTTGGGTTGGAAAAGGGGGGTTTGTGTAGTTTTAATTCAGAGCTGCTATTGTGAATTAAATGAGATTAAATTAGGTGTTCCACAAATCGAATCTATAATCTTACAGAAAAGGAAGTGGAGGTTCAGAGAGGTTTACTGACTCACCTAAAGTCACACAGCTGGCAGTATAGGAAAAAAATAGTAAACGCTATTATTTTCAAGATGGGGTAGCCCTAGGGCAGGGCTCTGATTGGTTCTAGGTGGTGTACTGAAACTGCCACCAGTAAAGAGGCAAGGAAGGTATACTAAAATGGGAGTGAGCCCCAGGCTGGATTACAGGGGCTTGTGTCAAACCTAAAAGAAGCCTCAAGAGTCCTCCCAATATAAAAATACATATTAAACACATATAAATAAGAAGATCTGCTGCAATGTGGGAGAGAAAACTTCAGGCAGAGAGGACCAAGGACATTTTGACTCTAATAGTCTGGGTTTCTACCACCTTTAATTCATTCAGCTCTGTGAGCAATACAGGACCTACCACCAAAGTCAAAGAAATCATTTAGGAAACCTCAGTTTCCTCATTGGTAAAATGGGGGCATTTCCATCTCAGATGGTTACCTAGTGGCACACTGTCCCTACTACCCAGGTCCCTTCTGAAAGGAAGGGACAGAACCACGTGAACCCTCCCCTGGCCAGGCCCTAGTTGCCTTGTATCACATGGTGCCACAGCCTCCTTGTAAGCATGATGCCCTGGAGAAGTGTGCTGTGAGCCAGGCAAGCCTCAGTATGAATTACAAGCTCTGCCTCACACTGTCACTTGGAATGGTGGTTGCCTATCTGTGGTTGCCTTCTTCCTAGGGCTGTTGTGAGGATTACCTGAGAGAATTTGCTTGGCATATGCCCTGTAGCAGAATAGGGGCTCAAAGAATGTTAGTAATTTTCAAGGTTATTATAACAGATGACTGATTCTGTTTACTTCAAAGCACTTATCACAGTTTGTAACTATTGGTTGTTTACTTGTTTATTGTTTGCCCCCCCCCCCGCCCCCCATCAGAATGTAAGGTCATGAGAGCAGGGACTGGGTCTGTCTTGGCCACCACTCAGAGGGTGTTCAATAAATATTTGATCAAGGAATGAAGAAACCTGGTCATATTAGGTAATTACCTGTAGAGGGAGCCCTTGCCATAGAATTGACGGCAATCAAGACTAGGTTCTTCGTGCCACTGGTGGGAACAAAAAAAAAGCTTCCCTAGTCAGACTACTGAAGGGCAGGAAATCTAAGTACTTTTAGAAGACCACTAAGGAAACTATGCTTCTCTGTGAAAACCTTCAGCCCAGCAGGTCCAAAGGCTGCAGAGAAGGTGACCGGAGAAAAACTTAAAAAGAGAGGAGACACTTCTTTCTGTTAACTGATTGATCTGTTGACTGAGAAAAGGCTGCCAGGATACCAGTTTAGCAAAGGAATACCCGGCTTTGTTTTAATTTAGAAGCCCTGAGTTCTTGTTGCAGACCCTTGAATTTCAAAGGATGAATACTCACTGGTTCTTGTGTTTGAAGCCGCTGACATGAGCTTGATACTGTTCTATGGAGTTCAGCACTATCTTACACGTCTTGCAGGGGTAGCCCTTCCCAGCTGAAACACACATAAAAATCAAGATGTTTAGTTATCCAATAAAAAGGGACCTGGGGACTGCTGCTTTTGACAGTTAATGCCCTTCTGAGGATGGATGGTGGAGTGAGGTTAGGTGGTTGGCCCTGATGAGAATCCCAGAGGCCTCAATGCTCAGGGGGCACAGGCTGTGTGTCTATGTGCTTCCTGGGGTTGGGAACTTCCTCATCCCCTGAAGCATCCCCAGAACTGAACCTGGTCCAGACTAGCTGTCTGTTGAGTAAATAAAAAACTGACAGAACAAAGAGGTGACATTTAGTGTAACTGTCTTTTCTACCTTGACTGTGCTAAGTGGCCTCATTAAGAATGTTCTTCACTGAGAGATCTCTGGGAAACTGCCCCTCTCCTTGGGCTTGCAGTAACAGTAATTAATGGGAATACCTGCTATGAAAATTAATCTGTCTTTCTACCTTGGGGCTAACAGACACCCTGTCTTACTACCAGCTCTGATCCATTGCCAAAGTGGTCTTTGTCCACCTGGTCTAGTAGAGAGCATGGTCAGGAGCAAAGATACGGAGCTGGACTTCTGGCTCTGCCTTCATGTGATGTTGGTGAAATCCCTTCTCCTCCCTTCCTTTCTTTCTTTCTTCCTTCCTTCCTTTCTTTCTTTCTTTTTTAACTTTTTAAAAAAGGTTATATTTATTTATTTATTAGAGAGACAGTAAGAGAGAGCATAAGAATGGAGAAGGTCAGAGGGAAAAGCAGACTCCCTGTGGAGTTGGGAGCCCGATGCGGGACTCCAATCCCGAGACTCCAGGATCATGACCTGAGCCAAAGGCAGTTGCTTAACCAACTAAGCCACCCAGGCGCCCTCCCTTCCACTTTCTGATCCTCAGCTTTTCTCAACTATAAGCCAATTACCCTATAACTGATAACCATAATACTTATAATAAAAAGCAATATTATTAACTAAGTATTTGATATAGGCCATGCACACTGTATTACTTTGTTTGGCCCTCATAACGATCCTGTGAGAATCATTATCGTTATTTTATAGATGAGGAAAATAAGGCACAATCACATGTCTAAGAACACAGAGTTAGGAAGTGGCAAACTCACTTGGCTGGCCACAAAGGCTGTACTTATTCTAGCAAGCCAAATGTTAGCTGTACAAGGCAGCTGTACACATAACTTCAAGAGCCCTCTGGTTCTGATACTTTTTCAATCATCTGCCATCCTAAAGTTTCACAACTCCGGAGTGAGATCACCTAGGCTCAAATCCCAGCTCTATCATTTCTTACCTGTAGGACCACAGGCCAGTTACTTAACCTCTCTGAGATTTGGTTTCCTCATTTGTAAAAGTGGGGCTTCTCTGAGAATCAGGTTCCTTACCTATAAAATGAGGTTAATATTAGTATCAACCTCATAAGGTTATTGTAATGATTTAAGTAAAAGCATTTGACACATGGTAAGTGCTCAACAAGTGTGAGTTTTCATCACTAGCATTATTTTACTCTTATGGGTTCAATGTGTCAGTCTGGTAAAGAGGTGGAGAGTATCTTTAAATCAGCCTTCCATGGCAACTGTAGCTACTGTGAAGACCAATGATCACCTCTACTCCAAAAATCCAGCCAATGGTCCCGGCTACATTTGATTCCTTTGTATCTTCAAGTATTTCCTGGAAGATACATCCCTTGAAGGAATTTAAGGGAAAAATGATTGCAATCAGAATTCAGGTCCTTTTTAAACATTAATGGACAGCATTTGCAGAAGGCTTAATTTTAGACCCTCAGATCTTCTCTCTAAACTCTCTAGGGGGTTGCGTTCATGCCCCTGACTTTAACACCTAAACATATGAAACTACCAATATTTAAAAGCTACTGACCTACCATATGGCAGTATCTCTAAACCAAACTTCTCCTTTGAGGTCTAGATCTGTATATCCAACTACCTACCTGGATATCTCATGGGCATCTTAAACTTAAGCTGATGAAACCTGGCTATCCACCTACTAGCTTAAGACTAAATCTGGTCACCATTCTTGACTATTCCCTTTCCTTCACCTCCCACTTTTTTTTTTTTTTTTGTAAAGATTTCCTTTTTATGTAATCTGTTTCACTAACATGGGGCTTGAACTCACAACTCCAAGATCAAGAGCTGCATGATCTACTAACTAAGCCAGCCAGGTGCCCCTGACCTCCCATATGTGATGGCCAAATTCTGGCAATTCTACTTCCAAAGTAGCTCTTGAATCCATTTACTTCTGTCTACCTTCTCCGCTGCTACCTTAGTTCAAGCTCCCATCTTCTCTTGTATGAATTACTACAATATCCTCATTGCTGGGGTCTTCTCACTCCCTTTCCTCTCTGTTCCAAAACATCCTCCACTTTGTAAGCAGAATGATCTAAAAATGCTTAAACTGTCAGTGGCTTCCCAATGCTCTTAGGATAAAGGCTCAAATCCTTAACATAACCAACAATACCATGACTGGATGCTTGCTCATCTTCTGCCCAGGATCATTTTGCCCAACTCTATTCTCCTTATGCTCTGGGAAGCCTTCCTTGATCTTTGTTCCCCCATCTTAAGTCAACCCATTTGTTTCCTTTTCTTTCTTTCTTTAAAGATTTGTCTATTTATTTAAGAGAGAGAGAGTGCACACATGTGCACGAGCAGGGGGAGGGGCAGAAGGAGAGGGAGGGAGAGAATCCCAAGCAGATTCCCCACAGAGTTAGACATGGGGCTTGATCCCAGGACCCTGAGATCATGACCTGACCCCAAATCAAGGGCCGGGCACTCAACCAACTGAGCCACCCAGGTGCCCCCTACTTTTTAAAGGAAGATTTATTTATTTATTTATTTATTTGAGAGAAAGTGAAAGAGAGTGAGAGCAGAGTAGAGAAGCAGAGAGAATCTTAAGCAGAATGCACGACGAGCAAAGAGCCCAACATGGGGCTTGATCTCATAACACTGAGATCATGATCTCAGCTGAAACTAAGAGTCAGATGCTTAACCAACTGCTCCATCCAGGTGCCCCATTTTCTTTTCTTTTTTTAAATAGTTTATTTTTAAGTAATCTCTACACTCGACATGGGGCTCGAACTTACAATCCTGAAATCAAGAGTTGCACACTCGGGACACCTGGGTGCCTCAGTCAGTTAAGAGTCTGCTTTTGGATCAGGTCATGATTGCAAGGTCCTGGGATCCAGTCCCACATCTTCAACCACTCCTCTCCCTCTGCCTGCCATTCTCCAGCTTGTGCTCTCTTTCTCTCCCCCTCTGTCAAATAAAATCTTCTTTAAAAAAAAAGTTGGGTAATTAAGTTTTGGCAGAGGCCAGAAGGGAAAAGTCAAGCTTCTAATCAACCTAAAACCTTTGCTAAGGTGGAGTCCCTGTCAGCTAAAGTCACTGCTTTGCATATCCTAGACCAGCATCCCACCTCTGTGTAGAAGGGGGTCAGAGTAGGTTTGGTGCCTTTACAGACGTCCTGCAGTTGGAAAGCCTCCTGCCAAGTATACTCAGAGCTGGAGGCAGGAGAAAGGAGTGTAAGTCTTGGAGCCAGACCGAACTACAGACAAAGACATACACTGACTGTCACTTAATAACATCAGACCATGCCCCCCTTTGGCAACCTCTCTGGCCACAAACCCAGAGCCGGACATGACACATGACCCCTGCCCTCAACTTGGGCCCCCTGGGGATCCCACCTCAGCACCGGCAGATCCAGCCTGCCATGCCCCTAGGCCCTAACCCTACCTCTAGGATGGCTTTTCAGGCTTCTGTCCCCAGAGGCCTGGCCCCCAAGCCCTCCAGACTGAGGACCCCTGAGTAACACTCCAGCACTCCTCCTGACACCCAGGAGGAAAGTGCACCATTTGAAGCTGCGCAGAACCCTCAGAGCGGGAGAAACCTGTGTGCCCCCCAGGCCACCCCCACCTTCGGTGGCCCCTGGCCACAAACCCGGAGCCTGACGTGCCACCTAACCTGTGCCTTTAACTCGGTACCACCGCCCCCAACCCCGGGGATCCCGCTACAGCGCCGGCATATCCAGCCTGCCATGCCGCTAGGCCCTAACCCTACCTCTCTAGGTTGGATTTTCAGGCTTCCGTCCCCAGGGCCTGGTCCCCAAGACCGCCAGATTGGGGACCCCTGAGCCACATCCCAGGACTCCGCCTGACACCCAGGAGGAAACCATGCTGTTTGGAGCTGTGCAGAACCCTCAGAGCCGGAGAAACCTGCATACCCCTCTGAGGCCACTCCACTGTCAGTGACCCCCCCTGGTTACAAACCTGGAGCCTGACATGCCGCCTGACCCTGGCCCTCAATTCTGACCCCGGGGGATCCTGCCTCAGCACTGGCAGATCAGGCCTGCCATGCCCCTAGGTCCTAACCCTACATCTAGGTTGGGTTTTCAGGCTTCTGTCCCCAGAGCCCTGGCCCCGAACTCCTCTAGATTGGGACCACTGAGGCACATCCCAGGACTCCACCTGCCACCCACGAGGAAAATGCACCGTTTGGAGCTACGCAGACCCTCACAGCGGGAGAAACCTGCATGTCCCCCTCACCAGGCCACCCCTACCTTTGGCATACCCCCAGGACAGAAACCCGGAGGCTGATGCTCAGTCTGACCCCCTCCCTCAACTCTGCCCCGGAGGAGATCACCTCAGGGTGCATTAGGGGAGTCGCCTTGACCGGCCCATGGTCCTGGATGGTTGCACCATGCACCTAGTGAGAACGTGCTCCTAACACCGGGCGCTCACGGCTCGAATGGGCCACACAATCCTGGCCAATTCTCACGAGATTTCTGCCCAAATCAATATCAATTTGGGCAGAAAGTTTGTGAGAATTGGCCGGAAACCCCGTCGAACTTGCTTCTGGCGGGGGCCTTCAGCGGAGCTGCCTGGGCCTGGCCTGTCGTCCCTAGCGGTTGCGGCCCCAACTCTGCGAGAAAGCGCACAAAACGCCAGGTGCAGTGCAGCCTGAGTTGTCTAAAAACTCTGGCCATCCCTGACCTCTATTCAGCCCCCCTGGGGAGCCAGCCTCAGTGCCGGAAGAATGGGCCTGCCATGCCTCTAGGCCCTAACCCTAACCCTAGGTTGGCTTTTCAGGCTTCCCTCCCCAGAGGCCTCGCCCCTAAGTCCTCCAGATTGGGGACCACTGAGCCACACCCCAGGACTCTGCCTGCCACCCAGGAGGAAACCATGCCATTTGGATCTGCATAGAACCCTCAGAGCGGGAGAAAGCTGCATGCCCCACTGAGGCTACCCCCACCTTTGTTGGTCCTCTGGCCACAATCCTGGAGCTGTACAACTTTAGGCAAGTCACTCTGAGTCTCAACTTCTTTATTTGTGTGAAATGGGAAAATCATACCTACATTTAGGAATGCTGCGGGAATTATATTATAATATACATGTTCATATCAAAGGGGGTGTGATACCCCTGTCCCAGGTCTAGGTTTTCATGAAAAATTCTGGTTGATCTGTCAAGCAGTCAGATGCCTTAAGCAAGAAAATAGGACCTAGGATAAAAATTCTAGGATTAAGTATGGTAACTAACCTTAGACAAATGGAGGCGTAGATACAGGAAGGAGGTTTTGGCTTAAGATAAAAGAATAGAATGGATAGAAGTTAAGATAAGCAGCCTAAAACACAGCAATGTTTTAGGCAGTAAAACTCTCTGGCAGTAGCCAGAGATAAATAGGAAATGACCAGGGCAGCGCCAAATAAAGGAGGGCCAGGAGCTGGAGCAAAGAAGGGTCAGCTGCAAGAGAACCCTGGGTCATGGCGGCTGGATATTGTGTTGTTTCTATCAGGCTTGGGCCAAAATAGGAAGGTGTCATAGGAGAAGGGTTCTGAGGCTGTTTCTGAAGTTTCCAGATTCCTCAGCGTATGGGGCTGATCCTCTTAAAGGGGAAGGCACTGCTTGTATGTGGAACACTAGGTAAATATCCAATTTTGAAGAAGTTTGTAATGCAGGATCCTTCAGTGGCATTGGAAGAACAGTCCTTAGCACCCTGCTGAAGCCACTCTTTCATGCCCATCTCATCTTGTCAGTACTGCTCAGTGACACCCTGTGTTGAATGGCTGCTTTGTGTTTGGGCGTTGTTAGAGAGGCATGATCTCTCCCCTTGCTCATATATGTGGAACATCTACAGCATCTGGGTGTTCTCCTTTCCAGGACTGTGGCAAGAGCACAAATGACTCTGAGCAGCAGGCTCCCTGAGGCCAAGTTGTTTGTACTTGGATGCCACTGGGGCCTCAAGTGTTGACTGTCTGGTGCTGCACCTCTGTGGCCTGGGTGGAAAACCTGAGGACCCATATGAGTGCTCATGTGGGCTCCATGAGACAGGGACTGTGTCAGTCTTGGTCACTACTATACCTCAATAAAGGAACACAGTAGGTGCTCAATAAATATTTACTGACAGAACAAAAGAGAAAAAATAATAACCCTCTCCTCCCCCACTCTTATTATAAGCCAGAAACATATTGTGATGGGCTCTTAACTCTTCACAAATGCTTACTCCTCTGATGCTGACTGGCATCTTGAAGTCAGGGAAAAACTAATGTTCTCTGAGAGTGGTGTCCTTTACTACACTGTCCCAGGAATATAGGCAGGCCTGAGCTGCTGAGAGATGAGGGGCCCTGAAGATACTCTAAAGTCTGACAGAGGCTACTAAGGTCTTCACACAGGAAAGTGGATGACAGGGAGCATAAATCAGAGGTTGCAAACTGGTGGCCCTGGCCCAAATTTGGCTTGCAGACAGGTTTAACTCACACAAGATTTAACATTTTTAAAATTTGGTAGCACATTTAAAACTGAGGGGAATTCTTTCTTTCTTTCTTTCTTTTTTTTAAGATTTTATTTTTAGGTAATCTCTATACCCAACATGGGGCTTGAACTCACAACCCCAAGACCAAGAGTCGTATGGTCTACTTACTGAGCCAGCCCAGCACCCCTAAAAATGAGAGGAATTCTTAAAGAAATCTGACTTTCTAGATTCTTTTGAAAAACTGAAGATATGGTAGTACCTAGCTGGAGCTACGTTGGAGAGGCATATATGCTTCAGCTGATCAAATCCCCTCTTGGCTCTTTCACTTATTTAAATTTCCTGTCTGGTTTCTGTAGGTATTTGAGTTTGCAACGCCTGCTTTAGGAGATGTAAGGAAGAAAAGGGCAGAGTCTTGGTAGTCTGGGAAATTCCAGTGGTCAGGCCCTGATCCAGCTCTGGGTGTGAGCAGGGCCCTCTTACCTGATGAATCAGTGACAGCAGGGTCTGCCAGCCGCCCATAGTGTGCCATGAGTTTGAGCTTGGTTTCCTGTTTCCTGTGTTTCTTGCCCACATAATGTTGTTGAGCCATGACAGGGTCGTTGAAAGTCGCATGGCAGAGGCTGCAGAACTTGTCTGGATCTATCATCTCTCTATTCTGGTGCAAGGCTAAGGTGGAGGCCACAAGGAAAGGGTTTGTAAGGCATTTCAACAGAGCTGCGGTGAGAGAGTTCAAACAGAAACAATGAAAAGACCCAGAAGGTTCCAAGCTTTCTAGTATGCTGAATGGAAAGAAAGGCTGGGTCACTAATCACACTTGCAGGTGTGGCACTCCCTGTGCGAATCAAACAGGGAATGCTTTCTCTAATTGGGAAAACCGGGAAGATTTGGGGGAGCCAAAGACCAGCTACTTCGTTGGCAGCTTTCACTACTTTAGGTATATGAATACTGATTTTCTCATATTCTGAGGAGGCTTCTGCTATCAAATTGCCCAAATACAACAGCTTAGAAATGTACATGTTTATAGTTTTTTTATCCCTAAGAATTCCCGAGAACTTCACAGCAAGTGGGACAAGAAACTTGGGTGTTTTATTCCCATCCTCAAAGTGCCCTTGTTACAGAGCTGGGAGCCAATGCACAGATGCAATGACTGAGGGCCTGAGGACCTGGAGAGCCATTTAGAAAAGGCAACTGTACTAGGGAGGCCTTTTGGATTACACTGCTTTCTAGGGGGAGCAGGGGAGGGAGGGGATGACACTAACATTTAGTTATGAGCTTTGTACGTATTATTCCTCCTGTGGTCCTCAGAACTACCCCATGAGATAGATATCATTTTGCCACATTATAGAGAAAAACCAAGGCTCAGATGGGTAAAGTGACTTGTCCAAGATCACCCACCTAGTGAGTGAACTTGTCTGTGTGACCCTAAACACTATGCTATCTTTGCTATGCCAGGCTGCCAGAATGTAGTAGGGTAAGCTAAGGGCTACAGTTCATGCTTTCACCTTCAGAAAACATCCTTGGCTTTGGTCAATGAATTCAATTAATCAGAATCTATTACAGGCATATGTATAAGCCTCCTATGGGTCAAAAAACGTTCTGATACTGATCGCGGGCCAGACTACTGCTTTATGAAGTGGATGCTAAGACTCACTAATGAGTCCATGTAGCTAGAATGATGTCAACCTAGTAACTACTGCTTTAAAAATGTGGCCTAGAACCCCCACCAATGGTGGAAGAGAAGCAGGGCTTAGCAGCACTCAGATAGATGGCTCAGATGATTGTTCATCTCTGGACCACTTCAATGGGGGAAGTTTTGAGGATTTTTAGAAAGCCAGAGGATACTCGCTGGCTTTTCTCACAATGGTTTTCCAGCATAGAAATCTCAATTTCCCTGACCACTGACTTTCCCTGTCCATTGTTTCAGCAAGTCACTTGAAAAGTAATGCACATGTTGTAGAACATTTAATATATGAGAAAATATTCAATATGTGGTGTTATGTTAAAAAAAAAAGCAGGTTATACAGCAATCTATTATGTCCTCAATTTTGTAAAATATACAAATGAAAAAACATACTGGTGATGCATGGAAAAAAGACCAAAGGCATAGAGTAAAAGGTTGCTTTTCAGTGTTTTCCAACTTTTCTATAATGAATGTAGATTCTTCACATCAGAAAGGAGAGACAATAATGGTCGTTAAAACATAAAAAGGTCATTCTTTAAAAGATACCGAAGAGGAGCATCAGAGGTAAATGGTTAAGTAAAGTTGGAGGAACCACTTCATGGACATTCAAAGATAACAACTATGGGAGTCTTAGGAAACACGTGGAAATATGGAAAGAGTATTCTACAGGGATGTTTCATGTACTGTTACTTATAAAGATCAAAAAAGGGGAAGAGGAAAATGTTTAACATTAGAGGAATGGTTAAATGTGGTATGATGGACTATTATGTGATCATTATGTTTATGAAAAAGTTTTTAATAACATGGGAAAATACAAATGTTATATTTAAACAGAAAATGTATAAAATTACACACATAATATGATCTTATCATTGTTAAAAGATATATGCCCAATCTTTATGTGTGTACTGGTATTTTGAAATGTCACCAATATATTAATAGTGTTTCTCTTTCGGTGGCAGGATTTGGGGGACATTTTACTTCCTTCTTTGTACTTTTTGCATTGTTTGAGCTAGAATTACTCATAGTGAGTATGCATAGTATTTTTATAAACACAGTAAGGTTATTTAAAGTATTCTATGTTTATATGCACATATATATATGAATTTAATCTGGATATACATAAAACAACTATACACACAGATAAACACACATACACATAATAAAAGATTATAGGAGAAACAGTACTCCAAAATGTTAAGTGGTTATCTCTGAATGGCAAAATTGTAGGTACGTTTTCTTTTCATATATCTATATTTTCCATATTTTCTACAACATGCTTCTATTACTTTTACATTAGAAAAATGTTTAATTTCAGAAACAGAGTTCTACACTTACATAATAACATTGAAATGTGCTTAAACTACAAAATTCAGTGAAAAGTAAAAGCAGGATACAAATGGTAGATGCACTTTGATTACAACTATATAAAAACTTATCTGTATGTGACAAAGGCTGAAAATGAATATGGAAAATAAACTTTTTATATGGAATCTTTGGGACCTGGCATATTCCAGGGAATTTTCCCATTTACAGAAAAGATCAATCCATATAAAGATAAATGGCCTTATATATTTCTGTTCTTAAGGTAGTTTCCCTTGGCCTAACGTTTTAATCTCTTTGGTACCATTCATGGTACCAACACCAAATTTCTTTCTTTTTTTTTTTTTTTTTAGTTTACTTATTTTTTTTTTTTTTAAGCAAACTCTACACATAACGTGGGGCTTGAACTCATGACCCCAAGATCAAGAGTCACATGCTGCACTGACTGAGCCAGCCAGGCACCCCCAACACCAGTTTTAAACAAAAGCAATTAGTACTAGTATAACTTGATGAACAAACCATAAGCGAGGCCAGTGACAGGCTCCAGGTGGTGGATGCCTGACCAAATACTACATTTTATAAGGGGATTCTACTCGCTTGCTATCTTGATAATGGTGACAATACTAACAGCAGCAGGTGTCATTTACTGAACATCTATTATGTCCTAGGTTTTTTACATACATTTCATCCTCACAACCCATAAAGTAGATAGTATTATTAACATTTTATAGGTAAGGAAACTCAGGTACAAAAAAGTTAAGTCATATAGATGGTAAATAGCAGCACCAGGATTTAATCCTGCATGTCTATGACCTCAAAGTCCATATTCTGTTGTTTCATAGCATGAACTAGATTTGGGTATCTTAATTATGAGTGATTTTTCACTTTATCATCAAAGTCTTCCAAAACATTGTTGTCTTGTTTTCATAATACAGTATTACAAAAAAGAATAATAACTATTTTAAATAGTATAGTTAGTCTACTTCTTGGTCCAAAATAAATAAAGAAGCAAAAATACCAAGAAAATAATGAAATAAAAATCAAAGAACTTTCATTCTCGACTAACTGCAGTTAGCACCAGTTAAAAATTCCAGAAAGCCAGGAGTTAATGAGATGAGAGTGAGGGTTGAGTACCAGTGGTGACAAGATAAAGGGGACTATTTTAGAAGTCACTGCACTGGGAACGAATTCGTGGCAGAGGCAAACACAGCTTGTTGGGCAATAGTGGCAGCACTAGAGTATCCTGCTTTGAAAAGCAAGTCCCTGTCTTGAGGAGAACAGGCGGCTTAGAGGATTAAAGTGAGCAGGGCATAACCTGAGCCCACGAAAAAGACAAGGATTTAGCTTTCAACTTTCAACACATGGTAATGAGGGCAGGTGGATGCTGGGAGGGAAAAATCTAAGTGGGAGAGGTAGGAGATAGAATGCTCTCATGGTATGCATGGCCTGGAGACTTTGGCACTCCCAATTATAATTATTTGTCAGGACAAGAGCTCAGGGCTAAGATGCTTCTATAGAGAAAAACTGATATAACCAAAGAAAGGGAGGTTAGGTGAGCACAACTCTGAGTCTGCATTTCACTGAAGCTGGGTCTACTTTGGTATTTTTAAGGGCTCTCAAAAGTAGTTCAACCTCTCCAAGTCTGTGGCCCCACTGAGCATTTCTGGGAGCACCTGGCATTGGTGCCATGAGGACGGGAGGGGTCCCGATATAGCACTACTCAGGAAAACCAGTACCTTCCACCTTAGTGGATTGCTGCTTCAGCTTTAAGTTCTTTGCGTGGGTCTTCCCCAGGTAGTGCGACTGGGCCACGACAGGGGAGGAAAAGGTCATGTTACAGATGGGGCAGCACTGGTTCTTGTCTTTGCTTCTGCTGCTCTTCTGGTTGGGAGAAAGAACACAGGTCTGATCACGCCACTGCCCAGCCAGAAAATCTTTAGTGGTTCCCCATCGCCCATAGAAGAATGGGCATTCAAGGCTCCCTTCACACACTAACCCCAACCTACCTTTCTGGATCTTTCTCCAGCTACTTCATTTCAGGCTCTACTCACCATTCCCCACTTTATTTTCTGTTGCTTCCTTGCTTTGCTTGGGCCATTCCTGCTACCTAGAATGATCTTCCTCTTTTCCTGCCTGGCATGTATCAGCTTAGCCTTCAAGGCCCATATCTATATATCTATATATCTCACTTCTGGGAGACTATGACTCAAGAAAATCATTCAGTACACGATTATTGAGCTGCTTTGTGTGGGTATTCAGAAAAAATTAACCTTGTTCCATCTCTGCATGCCCAGAGTTCCTTAAAAAGGCCTTATGATACCACCTGTCACCCAAACCGACAGTGTCACAGCTTAGGAGACTTTGGGAATGGACCACTGGACTCATCTTTGTTTCCTATCCTTAGCACCCTGCTGGAGGCTGGCACATAGCAGATATTCAGGTTTGATTTGTTGATTGTGATTAGGCCAGAAAACTGTATTTCAAGCCTACGTCAAGAGTTCCCAGTCCCTCTCTGAGGTCTGATCTGTGAATAAAGTATTCATTACAAGCACATTTTATAATTCTGGCACTACTGACATTTTGGACTAGGTAATTCTTTGTTGTGGAAGAAGGGGAATGTCAGTCACTTCATTTAAACTACTGGACCACCCTGAGGGTTGAAGTAATCAAGATACAAAGAGGTGAAGTGACTAGTCCAGAGTCATAGAGTTGGTCTTATCTTTTCGAATTCTAAATCATAAGCAGAAGGGCAACTAGGGGATGGGTCCAATGAGTCTGGAGAAGGGATGAGTAAGGCTCTTCCAAATCTGTGACCACTATAATAGGAGGAAATCTATAAATTTTTATTCACTGAGCATTCACTAGGAATTGGAATTTTACCTCATAATACCCTTAAAAGGTAGGAATTATCATCTCCATTTTATGGGTAAAGTACAGAGAGATGAAGGGACTTGCCCAAAGTCACCAAACCAGTAAGGTGCAGAGCTGGTATTGGGCCCTCGTCAGCGTGCTTCTTATCCCATGACATTTGAACAACCTCCCATGGAACAAAAATAGTGGTACCCCTGAAAGACTAGGACTGTTTCAGCGTAATTCTCATTGTATTTCTAAGCCAAAACCAAATGCATTTACATCTCAGTCGGAGCAGGCATTTGGAAAGGTGTTTCTTCCACTTGTTTATTCAAAACATTCAAGTGCTGAACTCAGCTCTTTCCCTCCCATTTTAAGAAAGCAAGCAGCTTGGTTTCCTTCCCCTTTTTCTCCTTGAATAGTGAATGGGTAGCTTCTTGTCCTGCTCCAGTAAACCAATGGGTGGTAATGCATAACAATGGCTTCATTTACTGAGCCCTACTATGTGCCAGGCTCTGTGTTTGGTGCTTTTTATAAACCTTTCCACATTTTAGTTTGGAAAAATCCTAAAAGATAGTTGATATTAGCATTCTCAATTTTAGGGAGGAAGAAATCAAGGCTCAGAGAAGTAATAAGACTTGTTCAAGTCACAAAACATGGCCAGGATTTGAAGCCAATTCAGTCTGACTCAAAGCCCACCTTCTTTCCACCACACCAACCTGCCTGTTGGCTTCATCAGGAAGTGAGCAGTCTCAACATGGCAGCTGGATTACCTGATCTGAGTCTAGCTTCTTCGTTTCCCCTTTTAATGTCTCCATTCCATGGATTGCTAGGTATCTCTTCACTTTGTTGGCATGTTTTTTGCTCTGCAAGAACCCAGGAAAAAGATCAAAAATAGCCAAAAGCCATTTCATATCTAAGGCAGTCAAAAATACTAGATTTTCATCTTATTGATCCTCACAAAAACTTTTGAGGAGGAGAAGGTAGGGGAAAAACCTAGTTTATTGAGCTCCTACTCTGTTCAAGGCACTTTACATGCTACTAAATCTAACCTTCACAGCAATCAATGAGAAAATTACCACCATCTCTATCTTACAGATAAGGAAACTAAGGCTGAAGATGGTGAGGTTTCTTGCCCAAGATGAGCAGCAGAGTTGTGATTCTAACTCAGCTCTATTTAAAGCCAAAGTGCATATTTTCTACTATACCACACTGAGAGGGAAGATGAAGTATGATGATCCTGATTTGGATGGGAGAGATGAGACATGGAAAAATTAAGTCAACCTTCAAGTCACAGTCAGCATGCATGGAGGCAATGTCTGGGTGGCTAAGAAGGAATTATATACACTCCATTTTGCAAGCCAGGGAGAAGTGCGGAAAGTAAAGTATTTCTTTTTTTATTTTTTGAAAGTAAAGTATTTCTAAAGGTACAATGGCATACCTGGTAGTGTGCCAGCTTCTGGGACTCAGAAATGAGCAAGGCGCAGCAAACCTTACACTGGGTATTGGTAAAGAGACACTGGTTCTTCTGGATCATGTGCTCCACTACAGAGAGGAAAATAAAAAATCTTTGAGTTAAAAACCTACCTCAAGAGACAAACCATAAGAAACTCTTAATCTCACGAAACAAACGGAGGGTTGCTGGAGATTGGGGGTGGTGAGGATTAGCTGGGTTATGGACATTGGGGAGGGAATGTACTATGGTGAGTGCTGGGAAATGTGTAAGCTTGACGATTCACAGACCTGCATCCCTGGGACAAATAATACATTATATGTTAATTAAACAAAAAAACCAAAAACACATCTCAACAGCACTGTCTTTGAACCCTGTCTCAAATGTAGGCACTGAGTAGTGGAATGCCATACCATTATATCTTGCACACCTCAGTCACTCCTTCCCTATGCTTTCATGACTCATACTATGTTCTCATATCACCTATACAATTACTTTATAATTTTGTGTAAGCCATTTTCTTTATTAAGTAAATTTTTTAAAGTTATAATTGATATACAACATTATATTAGTTTCAGGTGTACAATATAATGATTTGATATTTGTATATATTGCAAAATGGTCACCATAATAAATTTAGCTAATATCTGTCACCATATAAAGTTACAAATTTTTTTCTGAAACTTTGAAAACTTTCCAGATTTACTCTCTTAGCAACTTTCAAATATACAATACAGCATTATTAACTATAATCACCATTCTATAAATTCTTTTAAAAAGAAATCTTTAGATCATAAATTTAAATAGCTACCAATAAAAATGAAATAATTCTAGATGGACACTGGTACCAGAGGCTTGGAGCTCTCCTTACAAATAAGAGAGCAGCAACTGTAAAGAAAGGTGTTAAGACATGACAGCACCTGGGGCGCCTGGGTGGCTCAGTGGGTTAAAGCCTCTGCCTTTGGTTCAGGTCATGATCCCAGGGCCCTGCGATTGAGCCCCTCATTGGGTTCTCTGCTCAGCAGGGAGTCTGCTTCCCCCTCCTTCTCTCTCTGCCTGCCTCTCTGCCTACTTGTGATCTCTGTCAAATAAATAAATAAAAATCATTAAAAAAAAAAGAAAAGAAAAGAAAAAGACATAACAGGGGCGCCTGGGTGGCTCAGTGGGTTAAAGCCTCTGCCTTTGGCTCAGGTCATGATCCCAGTGTCCTGGAATCGAGCCCCGCATCGGGCTCTCTGCTCAGCGGGGAGCCTGCTTCCTCCTCTCTCTCTGCCTGCCTCTGCCTACTTGTGATCTGTCTGTCAAAAAAAAAAAAAAAAAAAAAAAAAGACATAACAGCACCCAACTGAGACTTCATCCCAGATAGAATGAGAAAGACTGAAAGACTTGAAAAGAGAATCATTTTATCACTTTTTTTCAATTGTAATAACAAATTCTGTATCTTTTTTATTATTTGTGAACATTTTCTGTGGAATTAAAAATAAAGCAACATTTATTCCACTAAAAGATCAATAGCATTTTCTGATTTTATTTATTTTTAAAGATTTTATTTTGGGGGCACCTGGGTAGCTCAGCTGGTTAAGCAGCTCTTTTGGCTCAGGTCATGATTCCAGGGTCCTGGGATCAAGCCCCACATTGGGGTCCCTGCTCAGCAGAGAGCCTGCTTCTCTCTCCCTCCCTCTGCCTGCTACTCTGCTTACTTGTGCTATCTCTCTGTCGAATAAATAAATAAAATCTTTAAAATAAGAAGATTTTATTTTTATGTAATCTCTATACCTACTGTGGGGCTCAAACTCACAACCCTGAGATAAAGAGTTGCATGCTTTACTTACTGAACCAGCCAGGGTCCCCACATTTTCTGATTTTAAAAATTTACATTGGTATAACTGTACACATCGTTTGGTTAGAATATTGTACTGGGGTTTAGTTATTAAAAGACTAGAACATTCTTTTTGTATGGAAAGAACATGATTTTGTAAGGAAACATTAAAATTGTTTTTTTTTTTAATAAATCGGAAAATTTGAAAAGCAATTTTGGAAGATAAGTATCAATTAAAAGATGTTGCTGTATTATCTTCCACCTTTATGAGACAAGGTAAACTAATTCTGTTACTATACAGTTAACACAAACTATCATCTAATACCAGTTAAATGTGTATGGTACAAATCGTGGTTAGGAACTTGGGCTCCCCAATCATGCCCACTTGGGCTCAAATCCTGCTGCTGTTTCTGTGACTGTGTGATTTTATTTTTTATTTTATTTTTTTTAAAGATTTTTAGTTATTTATTTGACAGAGAGAGATCACAAGTAGGCAAAGAGGCAGGCAGAGAGAGAGGAAGGGAAGCAGGCTCCCTGCTTAGCAGAGAGCCTGACGTGGGGCTCGATCCCACGACTCTGGGATCACGACCTGAGCCAAAGGCAGAGGCTCAACCCACTGAGCCACCCAGGCGCCCCGACTGTATGATTTTATAGAAATTATTTAATCTCTGGGTGCCTGGGTGGCTCAGTGAGTTGAGCATCTGCCTTTGGCTCAGGTCATCGTCCTGGCATCCTGGGATGGAGCCCCAAGTCAGGCATCCTGCTCAGCAGGGAGCCTACTTCTTCCTCTCTCTCTGCCTCTCCCTCAGCTCTTGCTCTCTCAGGTGCTCTCTCTCTCTCAAACTAATAAAATTTTAAAGAAAAAAAAGGAAAGAAATTAATCTCCATCCTATGGTTTTCCTTTGTTTACAATGGGAGTACAGAACCTCCCTTATCTGGCAGTTCTACTTTCTGTGATTTCAGTTACCCATAGTCAACCATAGTCTGGAGGCAGATGATCTTTCCTCTCACATATCTTCAGAATGTCAATAGTTGCCTAATGCTAAGTCACAATGCCTGTATTATTCACTTCACTCTATCTCATCATGTAGGCATTTTATAATTTCACACTACCACAAGGGCAAGTACAATACAGTAAGACATTCTGAGAGAAAGAGAGATACCACATTCACATAACTTTTACTACAGTATATTATTATAATTGTTCTGTTTTATTAATAGTTACCATTGCCAATCTCTTACTGTGCATTATTTTAAAATAAAACTTTATCATAGATATGTATAGGGAAAAACATAGTATATATAGGGTTCAATACCATCTGTGGTGTTAGGCATTCAGTAGAGATCTTAGAATATAATCCCCATGAATAAGGGGGACTACTATACTGGTAGCATGGATCTCACGGTATGTATTATCCTTGTGGTTTTCCATGCAAAGCACTTAGTGCAGTGTCTGGTTTAGTACGCGTTCTTTGTCAATGATTAATGTTATATGTCAAATTCTTTTTTGGGTCCTGTGCTTCTGAAAAAAGTAATTATTTTCTAGATTGTACCCATAAATATATACGTATTTTTTAAAGATTTTAAGTAATCTCTATGCCCAATGTGGGGCTTGAACTTACAACCCCAAGATCAAGAGTTGTATGCTCCATGGACTAAGTCAGCCAGGTGCCCTAAGTTATTTCTTATTCTAGAACTTGATAAGTGTTGAAATTTTTCTTGATCTGACTTTGAAACATTCCAATTCACCTACCATATTACACAAGTTCTATACTGTAGTAAACCAAGACATTAACTATTCTTAATTGTTGGGTTTGGGGAACTAAGTCTTACCTTTGGGGAGGAAGTAAAATTTCATGTAAGGCATGAGTTCTATCATGACACCAATAACCTGAGGCAGGGGCAGAGTCCAGAAAACTGTGAGCAGACAGAAAGCTCACATTTTTTATCTTCTATTCTGGACCAAAATGTGGTCAAGATGCCCTGGAGGGAGGTTCCTGGTAGAAAAGGTTTATTTATTTATTTTTTTTTTAAGATTGATTTATTTATTTGAAAGGGAGGTACAGAGGGAGAGAATCTTCAACCAGACTTCCTGCTGAGCAGCGAGCCTGATATGGGGCTTGATCTCATTACTCATGAGATCATCACCTGAGCTGATACCAAGAATCTGATGTTTAACCAACTGAGCCACCCAGGTGACCCTCTTGGTAGGAAAATTTTAAGGTGACTTTCCTTACTCTACAAGGTCTAAAGCTTATCTGTGCCAGCACTTTTGGGCAGAAAGGCTGCTGTCTGGCTGTATTTCTGCCCCTTAGAGTCTCTGTTTATTCCCCCATTTTTCTCCTATTGTGCTTGGTAAATTTTTGTGAAAGACCTTGCTGGTCTCAGCTGGGTTCAGAGTAACCAAGGAAAGTGGGTCTGTGAACACACCTGGGCCAAAGTTTTTATTTAGCCAACTGAGCCACTCAGGTACCCTCAGAGCTTTTATTTTAAAGGGAGGATGAGTGGCTCCTCAGAATGCAAAGCCCATAAGGGGGAGATGGTACCCAGAGTCAGAGTATAGTCATCCTCTCCTGACCTGCAGATGCTGGATTTTTTTTTTTTTTTAAGATTTTATTTACTTATTTGACAGAGATCACAAGCAGGCAGAGAGGCAGGCAGAGAGAGGGGACGGAAGCAGGCTCCCTGCTGAGCAGAAAGCCCGATGCGGGGCTCGATCCCAGGATCCCAGGTCAGATCATGACCTGAGCCGAAGGAAGAGGCTTAACCTACTGAGCCACCCAGGTGCCCCTTTTCTCTTTTTTTTTTAATTAAAGAAGATGAGGTTCTTTTTCAAAGATATTCAGAATCTGACTCTCAAAGGCTAAACAGAGTAGGGACCATGTATGACTTTGTATCCCATATCTGGTACAATACCTGACCCATAGGAGGACCTTGGTGAGTATCTGCTGAATGAATGAAATGTATCTCTCTGGCCTTAGAGAGTATATCCACACAGTCCACAAATATATATTTGGAATGATTTCTGTGTGCCAGCACTGGGGCCGTATCAACAAATAAGACAGAATACAAAGTAAATAAAAAGCAAAATAGTGACAGAGAAGAAGAAACACTACAAAAACTAAGTGGCTCTCTCTCTCTCTGTGTCAAAAAAATCAATAAATAATCTTAAAAAAAGGGGGGGCGGGCACCTGGGTGGCTCAGTCGGTTAAGCATCTGCCTTCGGCTAAGGTCATGATCCCGGGGTCCTGGGATCGAGTTCTGCATCAGGCTCCCTGCTCAGCGGAGAGCCTGCTTCTCCCTCTCTTTCTGCCTGCTGCTCTGTCTACTTGTGCTCTATCTCTCTCTCTCTCTGTCAAATAAATAAATAAAAAATCTTTACACAACAACAATGAAGTTAGTGGTAAAGAATGATGGGGGTGGTATAGTCAGTGAAGACCATCTTACAAGGCATCAGCTATAAGGAGGTCTGGGCGAAATAGTGTTCCTGCCTGAGAGAGTGCCAGGTCTCTAGGAGGCAGGGATGAGTTTGGCGTATTCAAGGAATGGAGAGGAGGTCAGTGTGGCTAGAGTATGGTGAATGAGACAAAAGTGGTAGGAAATAAAATCTGGAGAGGCAGTGTAAGATCATATTGAATGAATGTAAGGCCTCAAAAGCCATGATCTTTTTTTTTTTTTTTTAAGATTTTATTCACTTATTTGACAGAGAGAGAGAGAGAGAGAGCACAAGCAGGGGTGAGCAGCAGAGGGGGAGGGAGAAGGAGGCTCTCCGCTGAGCAGGGAGCCCCATGCGGGGATTGATCCTAGGACCCTGAGAGCATTACCTGAGCCAAAGGCAGACGCTTAACTAACTGAGCTACCCAGTTGCCCCCAAAAGCCATGATTTGAACTATGGATTTTGTTTTTAGTGCCAGGAGAGGCAACAAGATCTGGCTTATGTTTCAAAAAGATTGCTCTGATCATCACGTCAGCAGACTGTATGGGGAAACCAATGGAAGCTGGCAATGGAGACAGAGAAAAGTGTATGGATTTGGAATTACATCCTGGAAGTAGAGCTGATAAGCAATTTCTTAGATTGGATGTGGGGGAGTAAAGGAAAGAGTCAAGGGTAACTCCTAGGTTTTGAGCTTGAGCAACTGAACAGATGAGATGAAAACTGGAGGATGACAGCCTTGGAGGAGAACTTAAGACTTTTCTTTGGCTATGTTAAACATGAGTGCTCTATCAGATATATGGGTAGAGATATCAAGTAGTCAGATGGAGATTCAAGTCTGGAGCTCAAGGGAGAGGTCAGAACTGGAGATTATAAATTGAGAATCATAAGTATATCAATTATAGTTTATAAAGGCTATGGACTGGAAGAGAATGCCTAGTGTAGATGGAAAAGGAAAGAGGTCCTGTGACTGAGTCTTGGATCCCTCCAAGCCCTGTGACAGAATTGTCCAGCCAAGTCCTACCTAAATTCCTAACTCACAAGAACCATGAGAGGTTTACAAGATTGGAGGAAGCTATGGTCCACATTGGGAAAAAGAACTTAAATTATCAGAATTTTGAGAAGGTGGCCTGAATGTGCGTCTCCACTGCCCTGATATGCATATACAACTTTATTCATTTATTTATTTTTAAAAAAGATTTATTTGCCAGAGAGAGAGAGAGAGAGAGAGAGAGAAAGTGAGCACAAGCAGGCGGAATGGCAGGCAGAGGGAGAAGGAGGCACCCTGCTGAGAAAGGAGTTGGATGCAGAACTCTATCCCAGGACCCTAGAATTATGACCTGAGCCAAAGGCAGATGTTTAACTGACTGAGCCACCCAGGCATCCCTCCGCATACAACTTTAATCCAACTACCAATTACCTCCCCAAATGGGACAGGTTTGGTATAAGAAATGATGCTTAGAAAACCATTGGAAAGTCTGAAGGTACTTGGCTGGGCCTTCATAAATGTCTCTAGGAATAATATTTGTCTGTTCCAACAAAAGAGCTATAGTTTGAGGTCTCCATTGCAAACTTGCTGAAAGTAAGAAGTTTCCATTATCAATGAACCTTCATCTCAGCCTATGAAGCTTGATAATGGATTCTGGAACACTGATGTAGGATGATCTCATAGTTCCATGACCCTTTCTTGATAGTAACAATAGTGAAAAGCCATAGGAATATGATCTTCACTGCACTTCTGTCTTCCAAATCTATGATAAGGCATCTTTGGCAGGATTGGATTTGTATCCATATTGTAGCCAACAAGAGGATGTATAGGGCAGAGACTGAGCGATCTAGGACAGGGCTTATTTTCACAGGGTCAGTGAAGTGTGGACAGAGCTAGGGTAGAGAAGCAAGATAATTCTTCATAAACTTAAGGAATGTAGGAGAAGTAGTATTTGGGAGATAAATGGTCGTGATACCTCAATTTAAGTTACTGTCTTTAGGAGACTTAATGTGCCTTAAGTTGCCTTAGGATACTTAGGTCCTGAATAGCTGGTCACTGCACGACTAAACAAACTCCTATATTCCAATTAATGGTGAACACTGCTAGTCTATAATGACTTGCTATTCCTTGGCCTCAAATGTGGCCTTAGAATCTTCAACTCAGCTCCACAGAAATTCACCAGTTGTCTGAAGATGGTCCTCAGAGATGTAACCAATTTAATAGCCTGCTTATTATGGCTTATTGGGAAGTAGTGGATTTCTAGGTACAGCTATAGTTAGAAAGCAGCATACACCAAAAGATTCTAGTAAAAGCAAGCTGGATATAACCTACCAGTGGGTCAGATTTGTTAGGCAGTGTAGTCTAACCGGCAGGGTGGTCTATAAGAATGCATTGGACAGTTAGCCCCACTAAGATTACTTAGCCTCAGTACTTCTGTTTTGTGAATCCATATTATTGATGGTCTGAAAAGACTCAAATTTTAGCACAGAAAAAAAGTATGAAGAAAGCAAATGTAATGGTATCGATGATGTGGTGTTAAAATTTTTTCTACTTAGGGGGCTCAGTTGGTTGGATGGCTACCTTCGGCTTGGGTCATGATCCCAGAGTCCTGGGATGGAGCCCCATATCAGGCTCCTTGCTCAGCGGGGAGCCTGCTTCTCTCTCTCCCTCTCCCTGCTACTCTGCCTGCTTGTGCTCTCTCTCTCTCTCTCTGTTAAATAAATTAAATTAAAATTTTTTTTTTTTTTTTTACTTAGAACACATATAAAACAAGAGTTCAAGGGCGTCATGGTGGCTCAGTAGGTTAAGCATCCAACTCTTGATTTTGGCTCTGGTTGTGATCTCAGGGTCATGGTATTGAGCTCCTCATTGGGCCCCACACTGCTTGAGATTCTCTCTTTCTCTCTCCCCCTCTGCTTCCTGCTCTCTCTCTGTCAAAACAAAAAATAAAACAAACAAAACAAAAAAGCAGAGTTGAGCTGAAAGTACAATAAATGAAATGAAAAATTCACGAGAAAATCACCATCAGTTTCAAAGTAGCAGAAGAAAGAATCAGTGAACTTGCAGATAGATCAATAGAAATATTCAATCTGAAGAGGAAAAAAAAAAGGATGAATAATGAATAGAGCCTTAGAGACTTGTGGGATACAAAGCACACCAAACAAATATATATGGGGAAACTTCAGGAGAGAAAGGAGAAGAAAAAAAAATATTTGAAGAAACAATGTTTGAGGGGCGCCTGGGTGGCTCAGTGGGTTAAGCCTCTGCCTTCGGCTCAGGTCATGATCCCAGCATCATGGGACTGAGCCCCATATCAGGCTCCCTGCTCAGCGGGAAGCCTGCTTCTCCCTCTCTCACTCCCCCTGCTTGTATTCCCTCTCTTGCTGTATCTCTCTCTGTCAAATAAATAAATAAAACTTAAAAAAAGAAAAAGAAAAAGAAAAAGAAACAATGTTTGAAAACTCCCCTTATTTGATTAAAGAAAAACAATCCATACAGCCAAAAGTCTCAAGTCTCTCGGGGTACCTGGGTGGCTCAGTCAGCTATACTTCTGCCTTCCACTCAGGTCATGATCCCTGTCCTGGGATCGAGCCCCACATCAGGCTCCCTGCTCAGCAGGAAGCCTGCTTCTCCCTCTCCCTCTGCTTCTGCCTATCACTCCCCTGACTTGTGCACTCTGTCCAATAAAGAAAATCTTAAGAAAAAAAAAAGTCTCAATCTCTCAAAACATGATAGATACCAAGAAATCTACACCCAGATACATCATAGTCCAACTATTGAAAGATAAAGACAGGGCTGCCTGGGTGGCTCAGTCAGTTAAGTGTCTGACTCTTGGTTTGGCTCAGGTCATGATCTCATGGGTCATGAGATCAAGCCCCCTTTTGGGCTGTGCACTCAGCTAGGACTCTACTTGAGGATTCTCTCCCCCGTCCCTTCACCTGCTTGTAGTCTCTCTCACTCTCTCTAAATTAATACATAAATATATTTTTTAAAAAGAAAGATAAAGGGGTGCCTGGGTGGTTCAGTGAGTTAAGCCTCTGCCTTCAGCTGAGGTCATGATCCCAGGGTCCTAGGATCGAGCCCCACATCAGGCTCTCTGCTCAGCAGGGAGCCTGCTTCCTCCTCTCTCTCTGCCTGCCTCTTTGCCTGCTTGTGATCTCTGTCTGTCAAATAAATAAATAAAATCTTAAAAAAAAAAAAAGAAAGATAAAGACAGGAACTCCTTAAAGCAGCAAAAGAAAAATGACTCATCATACATAGTGGAATAATTTGATTAATGACTTAACTTCCTATCTGTAACTATGAAAGGCCACAGGGCAGTGGAATAACAGTTGTGAGAAGATCAAAATTGTCAACCAATTACTCCATGTCCAGCAAAACTATCCTTTAAACATTATGCTAAGCAACAGAAGCCAGTCACAAAAGGCCACATATTATACAATTTAACTGATATGAAACATCCAGAATTGGCATATCTATAGAAAGAGAAAGGGAATGAGTAGTTGCCAGAGGTGACTGCTAATAGTTATAGGGTGTCTTTCTGGGGTAATGAAAATGTTCTGAAATTATTGGTGATGACTACACAATTCTGTGAATATACTAAAAACCACTGAATTTTACAAGGGTGAATTTTATGGTACATGAATTATGTACCAATAAAGATGTTATTTTATTAAAAAAATTTTTTTAAAGATTTTATTTATTGGGGCGCCTGGGTGGCTCAGTGGGTTAAAGCCTCTGCCTTCGGCTTAGGTCATGATCCCAGGGTCCTGGGATCGAGCTCCACATTGGGCTGTCTGCTCCGCAGGGAGCAGACACCGAATAAATGACACCGAATATGACACCGAATAAATATTAAAAATTTAATATTTTCTTTTGCTGCTTCCTCTTCTCTCTCTCTCTGTCTGCCTCTCTGCCTACTTGTGATCTCTGTCTGTCAAATAAATAAATAAAATCTTAAAAAAATATATTTTATTTATTTATTTGACAGAGAGAGAGACAGAGAGGGAACACAAGCAGGGGAGAGGGAGAAGCAGTCTCCCTGCTGAGTAGAGAGCCCGATGTGGGGCTCCATCTCAGGATGCTGTGCTCATGACGTGAGCTGAAGGCAGATGCCCAACAACTAAGCTACCCAGGCGTCCCAACATGTTATTTTAAAAAATTATTCTTTAAGACTGAAAGCAAAATAAAGACGTTCCCAGATAAAGACTTAGAGAATTCACTGTTAGCAGATTTGCTTTGCAAAAAATACTAAAGGAAGCCCTTCTGGCCGAAAGGAAGTGGTACTAAGTGGTAACTTGAATCCAGAGGAAGAAAAAAAGAACACCAGAAATGATAAATATGTGGGTTAATATAAAAGAGATTATAAATATTTTTGTTCCCTAAATTCTCTTAATTTCTTTAAAAGACATACTGTATATGGGTCCTTGGGTGGCACAGTCAGTTGGGCGCCTGACTCTTGGTTTCAGCTTAGGTTGTGATCTCCAGGTTGTGAGATGGAGCCCTGCCTCTGGCTCCACACTTAGCAGAGTCTGCTTGAGATTCTCTCTTTCTCTCCCTCTGCCCCTCCCCATTGTGCACCCTCTCTCTCTAAAACAAATAAATCTTTAAAAAAAGACATATTGTATAAATCAATAATTATGACACCGAATAATTAGGTTTATAATATATATCGATGTAATATATATAACAATAATATACATGACAATAATACTACAAAGGAGGGGGAGGAACGTCGCAGTATTAGAGGAATGTTTTTATATTTTACCAGAATTAAGTTAATAGTATTAAAAAAAAAAGTTAGTAGTATTAATTTGAAGTAGACTGTGATGAGTTAAGATGCATCTTGTAGTCCCTTGGGCATTAAGAAAATAAAATAAGTAAAAAAAAAAGTATAAAAGAATATTAACAGAGAAATTAACATGGTTCACTAAAAAATACTTAACGCAAAAGAAGTCAGTAGAGAAAAAGGGAAGAACAAAATGTAAAGGAGATAAATAGCAAAGTAGAAAATATAAATCTAGCCATATCAATAATGAAATTAAATGTGAATAGTCTTAACAGCCTACTCAAAAGGCAGAGACTGTCAAAGGATAAAAAAGATCTATATAATGAGATTTGATTTTGCAACAAAAAGTAATAAAGTACTAATACACAGTACAACTTGGCTGAACCTCAAAAACATGCCGGGAAAAGCCAAATGCAAAAGACTACATATTGTATGATTTTGTTTATATGTAATGTACAGAAAAGGCAAATTTATAGTGGTTGCCTAGGGCAGGAGGTGAGAGTGGAGATTTAATGTAAACAAGAACAAAGGAACTAATTGAAGCCATAGAAATATTCTCAAACACAACTCTGTACTTTTACTTAAAAAATCATTGCATCGTACAATTACAATGGGTGAATTTTATGGTATATATAAATTATAACTCAATGAAAGTGCTAAGAGAAAAACAAAACAAAACAAAACAAAAACCAAGGTGAGTAGAATTTAGTGTTAAACAGGGCTCTACCTAAACCTCATATAAATATTGGAAAGTGAGGAGAGTAGGAAAATGAACTAGGTCCTAAGTGACACTGTACATTCACACACGCATAAGCAATTCACTTTTTAGAGCACAGCTGCTGTGTTCTCTGCTTCAAGGCCCAAGGGGGTGCCTTCCCTGTCCCTCAAGGACAAAGTTCACTCCCTCTTTGTGCACAACCAATTCTTACATATTCCTCTTCACTGCACCCATTACCTTATACTGAAATTGTTTTGGTGTCTGCTTCTTGGACTAGACTATAAACTCCTCCAGGGCAAGGGACAGTATCTTCCTCCTCTCTGTAGCTCTGCCGCCCAGCCTGTCCTGGGAACTGAGCAGGTTATCACTGAATGTTTGTCAAATTAGTGAAAGGAAAATTGGGATGTGTTTGCAGGGATTTGTACCAAACAAGTCTGAAATTATGTGGGAGACAGAGAGCCCATATTAATTTAGGAGTCAGACTAGACTAGTTTTTTTGTTTTTTTTTTTAAAGATTTTTTATTTATTTATTTGACAGAGAGAGATCACAAGTAGATGGAGAGGCAGGCAGAGAGAGAGAGAGAGAGAGAGGGAAGCAGGCTCCCTGCTGAGCAGAGAGCCCGATGCGGGACTCGATCCCAGGACCCTGAGATCATGACCTGAGCTGAAGGCAGTGGCTTAACCCACTGAGCCACCCAGGCACCCTGGACTAGACTAGTTTTAAGAGAAGTATACACAAGGGTATAGGTCTGTGTACCACTCCAAATTTAAACATATCTTCCTTGGATGTGGTCAAAATTCCATTCTATGCCAGGGCAATGAGTTCACAAGCAACATATTAAACTTCCAAGATTACTCTGCTCACCAAGCAAACCATCTGATTTTACTGCAGATTACTTGAGAGGATTAGCACAGAAGGCCGGACAGTTCTTGTACTTCTGGGTTAGAGTTAAGCAGCTAGCTCTGCTAAGGACTACGAAGGGGGTCACGCAATCAGGTCAGACCAGCTCTTTCCATGCTCCTCCACCTCCATCTTACCCAGAGCCAGGTCAAATGCAGAGCAAGCTGGGAACCTTCAGCCCAGAGAGTGCCCCCACCCGCCCACTGCCCCGGCCCCCGTGTATTCTGTTCTCCACAACTTCGGTACAAGCATGGGATACAAAGAAGCTGGAGCCAAAGTATACCCTGGCCAGTTTCTCAGCCTCCCGGCCCCCATCACATTAAAGGGACCCCGGTAGTAGAGACCAGACGCCTAGAAGCAGGAGTAAACCAGGTTGAAGATACCAAAACCAGGAGGAAAAAGGGGGTAAGAACGCCTTCTGGAGTCCTTGGCAGTGTGGGGCACGAGAGAAGGGAGGCAAGCGACACAAGCGATGGGAGAACCTGGAGACTGGGACGATGTTGAGTCAGGGAGCAATGGTGAGGGGCTAGGAGTCTGGCGGGGAAGGTTTTATGGGTCTCAGAAAAGGCACGGATAGGAATTACATTCTACGAGTTTACGATTAAGAGCCGTGCTCTGGTGGGTAAGAATGGAAGGGGAAAAAAACCCGCGGCCTGAGTATGAGAAGGCCCTTGACCAGTAGATCAGGGAGACCTCATTCATTGCTGCTGCGGCCTCAATTTTCAAGGGAACGGGCCCACGGTACCAGGCCCAGCCGGGGTGCAAGAGTCAAGAAGTCCCGGGGCGCGTCACGCAAGGGGGCGGGCCGGGCGCCAGGGGGTGTGCCCGGAGACCCAGGGGCTGGGCCGCGTTCCCGCCCCGCGTTTCCGCCACTCCCTGTGAGACCAGCGGGCGAGTGAGGGACTTGCTGCCTCTGAGGTCCCCGGACTCACCTTCCTCCCTTCCCACTGGTTGGGTCCCGGACACTGCTTCCCACAGGCGGCGCGCCCTCTCGCGGTCGAAGCGCAGCCCGTCCGGTTCCCGTCCTTCTCGCTCCTCCGAGCTGTTGTATGGCCGGGCCCCTCCACTGTCTGCGGCCTCCACGGTGCCCAACGCGGGATACTCCATCTTTCCTGCAAGCCCTAACCGGCAGATAGCCACTCATAAAGCTTGGTCTCGCGAGATGTAGGTGGGAGGGTGACTTTGCCGGGCCAACAAATCTCGCGAGGTTTGGGCGCCGCAGACCGCGTTGCGGTGCCGGCCCAGGCGCTTCTCTCTGATGGCTGATGGGGGACATCCTCGTAAGTGCTGTGGAATTGAGTCAGCCGCTGCTTTTACAGCAGCCCCTTCCCTCCGGTATAGGTTCGTGCAGCCCTCTGCTAAAGGTTCTCGCCTTGTTCACCGTCAGCCTTCGACTCTTCTCATTTCGTTCTCTTGAAGGCCCTGTTATGTGGAAATATTTTCTACGTTTTACTGTTAGGGAAATTGAAGCCCAGAACCTAGAAATAGTTTACTCAACAGTAGAGCCAGGACTCCCATCTCCGTGATTCTGTTACTGCTGATAATAAATACCATTTGAGTTTCAAGTTCTAATTCCCAGCCCAGATCTCCCCCTTAAACTCTCCAACGTAACTGTCAAATCTGAAAATTTATCCTCTGTCCCCTCATGTCCTCCCCAGTCTTTCCGAGCCACCATCTCTTGCTGAAGTTATTGTAGCTTCTTTACTGGACCTTTCCCTTGCCCTTCAGATATTCTCAGCACAGCAGCCCCAGCAGTCCTCTTATAACAAGCCGTATCATGATACCCTGATGCTCCTCCTCTTCAACAGTTTCCCATCCCACTCTTGGTGAAAAGCCAAAGTCCTTAGTTTAGCCAAAGGACCCTTTGCAGTCTGACTTCCCTTAACCTCCCTGATCTCATCTCCTATTGTGTCAGCCTCCAACACCTTCATTACTGTCTCAGTCACCTTGATCTTCTGGAGTGCGTTTCCCACATGTATCCTCATGGCTCAGCCTCTTTCTTTCTTCTCCTCCTCCTCCTCCTCCTCCTCCTTCTTTTTAAGAATGTATTTATTTATTTGACAGAGAGAGATACAGTGAGAAAGGGAACACATGCGGGGGGCGGCGGGGGGAGAGGGAGAAGCAGGCTTCTCGCAGAGCAGGGAGCCAGATGTGGTACTTGATAGGAGGACGGGATTGGGGAATCATGACCTGAGCCAAAGGCAGGCGCCTAACGACTGAGCCACCCAGGCGCCCCTCAGCCTCTCATTTCATTCTCTGGCTACCCTATCTAAAATTTAACCCCTCCACACACATTTCATGTCCCCCTGTCCTGCTTTATTATTTTTTTTCCTCTTTTACACTTAACATTATCATATATAGTGTGTTTTTACTTTTTACCTTGTTTTTTGTTTGTTTTCCCACTACTAGCCATGCCCCAAGAAAGCAGAGATTTTTGTTTTGTTCTTAGTTCAGTCCTCAGCATCTTTAAATAGAGCCTGGGCTCTCATAGGTACATACAAAATATTTGTTGAATGAATGAAACATTTTTTGTATAATTACTTTATTTCAACTTCATTTATTCAAATGTTTATTGAGAGTTTACTATGAATTAGAGGTTATTTTGGGCATTGAAATACAGTTGTGAACAAGATAGACAAGGAAGCTGTAATATAGTGTTTTTTATTCTAGTGGAGGACAGTATAATAAACAAGTCAACAGATAGTAATAAGTGCTAAGGAGAAAATAAAACAGGAATACATACTGGGTGAATGATGTGGAAGGAAACTTAGAGTGGTTAGAGAAAACCTCTGAGGAAATGACCTTTTACCTAAGACCTGATGGATGAGAAGTTAAAGACCATGCATGCAAAGAACTGGGGAAGAATGTTTCAGGAAGAGGGAACAGCAGATCCAAAGTCCCTGCGGCAGGAGTGAACTAGCTCTGTTGGAATAGCAAAAAGGACAGTATGGTTGGAGCCCACTGAACTAGGGGGAAGTGGTATCAGAGGAGGCAAAAGAGAGGTAGAGACAGAGATGTTTCTTGCCTGAGATGACACAGCTCACCAGCGGGATTTACTTATTTACATTATAAATATTGTGGATCAGCTCTGTGTCAGGCCTTGTGCCTGACTCATCTATTAAAATGCTAGAGATGATTGATGTTTGTGCAATGTTTTATAGTTTATGAAGCACCTTTAACATACATTGTAACATTTAATCCTTAGGGTGGTTCTCCTATGAAGGATTCTTATTAGACAATAGAGAGAAAAACTGGGAGAGGTGAAGGTTTTTTCAGGATCCCACAGCTAGTTAATGTCAGAGCCCATGCTTGCACACCAGACCTCAGACTGCAAATCCATGTCCTTTTGCCAATACCATATGACCAGCCTAAAAACCAATGACTATACATTACTTATTTATCTTAAAGTTTCTAATTAACCAGATTTACATAGTGTGAGTTATTCAGCTAGAAATCCAAAGGTATAGAGGACATTTTTGTCAAAGTCCCAGAATTCAAGCATATATCTTTGACACAACAGAGCAAAAACAGTACCCCACCCCTCCCTCCAAATCTGATTAGATGCTCAAAACAATTTAGATTATTCTCCAGTGAATGCTATCATGAAATTTTCTGCTTCTCAGCTCTGTGAACACATCTCTAGTTGTTAGAAGTGACCATAAATTAGGTTTTACTAATAAGATGTGTACAAGCATTATTTGACTCAGAATTTAAGATTGGTCTAAAACAACAGGGTTTGCTCTTGAGGAAAACTGACAAATCTATGTTGGTGGGGAAGGGGGGAAGAATGATGATCACACACACACACACACACACACACACACACACACACACACATCTTTGCTGCAATCCTAGTCTACTGCTCAGGATGGGTCATGTTATAGTGTCTTCAGGGCTGCAAGGAAGCATTGTCTTCAGGACATGCCAGGTTCTAAATCAGCAACTTTCCAAGGACAGGTTGACAGTGTAAAGGAGTTTGCTGATCAATAGGTTGGGATTTCCAGAGGGTTTTGAGGAGGGGAAGGAGGAGAATTAGATTCAAATAGAGCTTTCCAACTGTTTCCATGTCACAGCCCACTTAAAAAATGAGCATGTCTGTATGCCAACTTTAGACTAAACAGATAAGGCAGCTTCTTCTCATTATCCAGTGGTGGTCCAGGGACTCACAAATATTCTAGACCCTACTGAGCCACACTTAGGGCAGGAGGGCTGGATGTTCAGAGCCCTGTGAGGTGCAATGGGTGGTCATGATGTCTTACACCCAGACAATGTCTGAGGTGAGAAGAATTGGGATTAACCCAACTAATCTCTGAGGCATAAACAGGCAGTCAGTTAAAGTGACGAGATACTCAGCTTGATGTCAGCTGCTCCATTCTGCAGTCATGACCTATGCAACATTAGGTGAATTATTTAACATTTGTAAGTCTGCTTCTTCATCTGTAAAATAAGTAAATGATAGCTGCTTTAAATGAAGATTAACCAAAATAATTTCCATAAACTACTTACCACATTGCCTGGCACAGAGGCAATGGTAGTTGTTACCAGTTTATTCTGAAGGCTATATTTTTCTGAAAATTTCACAAATTGATAGTAGGTTCTAGTCTCCATCTTGGTGAAGCTAAACTCTACTTTTCTAGATCTAGCGTTTTAGATCCCATAATTTCTAGAACCAGTTTCAATTACTTATGCATTTGCTTATGGATCACAGTGACTTAGTTTAGTTTAAGAGACTAAACTAAGTCCTCAGTATCCAAGGAAATCCAGAGTGGCTTTTTAAAAAAAGATTTTATTTATTTATTCGAGAGAGCAAAGGAGGGGGAGCAGCAGACAGAGGGAGAGGAAGAAGCAGGCTCCTCACTAAACAAGGAGTCTGACATGGAACTTAGTCCTAGGCCCCATGACCTGAGCTGAAGGCAGATGTTTAACTAACTGAGCCACCTAGCCACCCTTAGAGTGGCTTAAAATGATCCAGTGAAGCTCTGTCATCCTCACTGAAGGATTGCCAAGAAATCAATATAGATCTTGAAATGGCATAGTAACTTGAGTCACACTGAATTAACAGGCTTTATTTTGGGCCTACTACATTATATGTCAGTATCTTTGTCCATTTGGGCTACTGTAACAAAATATCATAGACCAAATGGCTTAAACAACAGTTTATTTCTCACAGTTCTGGAGGCTGGAAGGTCCAAGATCAAAGTACTAACAGATCTGGTGGCTGGTCTCTGATGGGAGCTGTCTTCCTGACTTATACACAGCTATTTTCTCCTTCTGTCCTTACATGGCAGAAGGAGTAAGAGAGTTCTCTAGAGTCTCTTGCATAAGAGCACTCATCTCATTCATAAGGGCTCTACCCTTATCACCTAATCAGTTTCCAAAGACCCCACTTCCTAATAGTATCACATTGGGGGTGAGAATTTCAACATCTTAAATTTTATTATTTTTTATTTTTTGAAAGATTTTATTTATTTATTTGACAGAGAGAGATCACAAGTAGGCAGAGAGGCAGGCAGACAGAGAGAGAGAGGGAAGCAGGCTCCCCGCTGAGCAGAGAGCCCGATGCGGGGCTCGATCCCAGGACCCTGGGATCACGACCTGAGCCGAAGGCAGAGGCTTTAACCCACTGAGCCACCCAGGCGCCCCAACATCTTAAATTTTAGAGAATAAAAACTGTCTATTATTGCCAGGCACTGTACTATATTCCCTTACTGACAATACTTAGTGGCTTCCTGTTGCTCATAGGAGAAAGTTAAAAAGTTAAAATGTCCTACTGTGGTATAAGATGCCCATTATAAAGTCTTTCTCCTTCCCTCTCCATTCCCTTCTTCTTCTTTTAAGATTTTATTTATTTGTTTGAGAGAGAGAGAGAGCAGGAGCAGCAGGAAGGGGGAAGGGGAGGGGCAGAGGAGGAGTAGAGGGGGCAAAGGGGGAGGAACAGGGGGAAGCAGACTCCCCACTAAGATCATGACCAGAGTTGAAGGCAGATGCTTAACTGACTGAGCCACCCAGGCAGCCCTCAACATTAAGTGTCTCATAACCATGTTGTTGCAAGTAACTACAGTTCATTAATTTTTTTTTAAGTAGGCTCCATGCCTAATATGGGCTTGAACTCACAGCCCTGAGATCAAGAGTTATTTGCTTCACCTTCTGAGCCAGCCCGGCACCCCTAGTTCATTCATTTTTCTCTGTGGGATAATAATCTGTTATGTGAATATAACATAATTGATTTACCTGTTCTAGTGTTGATGGACATTTGAGATGTTTCGGTTATGAACAGAGTTACTGTTAACATTCTTCTTCTTTTTTTAAGATTTTAAAATTTTTAAAGGAACCCCTGCACCCAATGTGGAGCTTGAACTCACAACCCTGAGATCAAGAGTTGCATGCTCTACCAACTGAGCCAGTCAGGTAACCCAGCATTCTTATATTTAACCCCTGGTGCACTTGGGTAGGCATGTCTTAGGATGTAAACCTAGGAAATGATTCCCAGTTGGTAGGTATGTGAATGTTGTACTTTACATGCTAATGCCAAATTGTTTTCTCAAGTGGCTGTATCAATTTATATTCTCATCAGCAAAGTATAAAAGTTCCTATTGATTTTCATTCTCTGCAGCACTCGGTACCGTCAGACTTCTTTATCTTTTGCTGATCTAACAGGTGTAAATGGTATTAGATGTGTGGTAGGCCTTTTCATTCTATTCTTTATCTCTCCTTTTTAAATTCTCAAACATTTATAAACATTCTCCATGAAATAGATATTTTGTTAGGTACTAGAGAATTTAATGTCTCTCTTTTTTTCCTGATTTACTTTTTTATTGGGATATAACTTACATGGAACAAAGTATACAAGTACAAATCTTGAATAAATTTTAATATATAAATACATGCATATAATCACTACCTATGTTAAGATATACAACATTTCAAGTCCCAGAATGCTCACTGTGCTTCTTCTCAGCCAAAAGGAATCATTCTGAATTCTACTGTTATAGATTAGTTTTGTCTAATCTTGAACATTGTGTAAATGAGTTGTTAATTTCCAAATATTTGGGGGTTTTCTAGATTTCTTATTATTAATTTCCAGTTTAATTCATTGTGATCAAAGAACATATTCTGTAAGACCTCACTCTTTTGAAATCTTGAGATTTGTTTTATAGCCCAACATATGGTCTATTTGGTGAGCATTCCGTTTGTATTTGAAAAGAATGTGTGTTTTGCAGTTGTTTGTATAGTGTCATATAAATATTCAGTTATGTCAATGTGGTTGATAGTGTATTCACATCTTCTATATTCTTACTGATTTTTCTTTAGTTCTATCAATTACTGAGGGTAGGGGTCCTTGTGTTCAAATCTTCAACTGTGAATGGATTTGTCTATTTCACTTTTTGGTTTTGTTGGGTTTTTTGCTTCTTCTATTTTATCTGAATATATAATAGGAAAGTCATATTTTTCAGTTAGACACTTTTATCAGTGTGAAATGCTCCTCCTTATCTCTAGTAATACTTATTATCTAAAGTCTACTTTATCTGATATTAATTTAGCTGAGCTAGCTCTTTTCTGTTTGCATTTACATAGTACATATTTTTTCATCCCATTGTTTTCTGTTCTTTTAACCTTGATGACGTTATATTTAAAATGCATCTCTGTAAATAGCATATAGTTGAATTTTTAAAATCCAGTCTGACAGTCTTTTTCTTTTATTTCTAAGAGTGTTTAGCCCCTTTCCATTTAATTTAATTACTGACATTTGAATTTATTTTTACCATTTTGCTGTTTTCTGTTCACTCCATCTGTTCTTTGTTCCTTTATTCTCTTGGTTGGTCTTTTGTTTGTTTGTTTGTTTGTTTTGTGCCTTCTCTTGGATTGAACAATACTTTTTATGATTCTCTGTTTTATCCTTTATTTTTTTTTTTTAAAGATTTTATTTATTTATTTAACAGACAGAGATCACAAGTAGGCAGAGAGGCAGGCAGAGAGAGAGGAGGAAGCAGGCTCCCCACTGAGCAGAGAGCCCGATGTGGGGCTTGATCCCAGGATCCTGGGATCATGACCTGAGCCGAAGGCAGAGGCTTTAACCCACTGAGCCACCCAGGCGCCCTATCCTTTATTTTTTATTGGTATTTAACTATTCAGATTTTTTATCATTATTTCATTATTCTTTTAGTGGTTGCTCTAGAGATTATAATATGCATCCTTAACTCATCTTAGTCTACCCTAAATTGGTATTTTCCACACTTCCTGAGTAATGCTAGCACTTTAAAATTGGTTCACTCTAATACTTTCTGCTTCCTGGGTTATTGTTGTCATATATTTTGTTTCAGTGTATTGTTTTAAATTCCACAAGACATTATTTTTGTTGTTGTTCTAAATGGTCAGTATTCATTTATATTTACCGATTTAGTCAACCCTTTCAGGTATTCTTCATTCTGTTTTGCAGTTCCATGTCTCCACCTGGCTCATTTTCCTTCACCTAAGATTCCATTTAGTATTTCTTGTAGTGCCGGTCTGCTCATGATGAATTCTCTCAGTTTTTGGTTGTCAGAAAATGTTCTGTTTTGCCTGCATTAAAAAAAATTTTTTTAATGCTGGTGGGGCACTAGGGTAGCTCAGTCAGTAAATCATCTGTCTTCTGCTTAGGTAATGATCCCAGGGTTCTGGGAACCAAACCCTCATCAGGGCTCCCTGCTCAGAGGGGAGTCTGCTTGTTCCTCTCCCTCTGTCCCTCCCTTCCTTCCACCTCCCCCACTCATGCTCTCTCTTTTTCTCTCTCAAAAAAAGGAAATTGCCTTGTTTTTTAAATATTTTATTTATTTATTTGACAGAGACAGCGAGAGAGGGAACACAAGCAAGAACAGAGGGAGAGAGAGAGAAGCTGTCTTCCCGCTGAGCAGGGAGCCCAATGTGGGGCTCAATCCCAGGACCTTAGGATCATGACCTGAGCCGAAGGCAGACACTTAATGACTGAGCCACCCAGGCACCCCCAAAAAAGAAAATGGTTAAAAAAATAAAATGCTGGTAAGATCTACATGGCATAAAATTTACTAATTTAACCATTTTTAAGTGTACAGTTCAGTGGCATTCAGTAATTCACATTATTGTGCAACTACACCCACAATCCATCTCCAGAACTTTTTCATCATCCCAAACTGAAACTCTATATCCATTTAATGGTAACTCTCCATTCCCCACTCCCCTTAGCCCTTGGTAACTACTATTCTACTTTCTGTCTTTATGAATTTGATTTTAGGTACTTAATGTAAGTGGAATCATTTATTTGTCCTTCTGTGTTTGGCTTATTGAGCTTAGTATAATGTTTTTAAGGTTCATCCATGGTGTATTATGTATCGGAATTTTCTTCCTTCTTAAAGCTGAATAAAATTCTATTGTCTATATATATATATATACAAACATATACACACATATACATATATGCACATATACATATATACATATATATACTACATTTTGTTTACCCATTCATTCTTCATTCAGTGGTTATACGGTTGCTTCTACCTTTTGGCTTTTGTGAATAATGCTGTTATGAACATTGGTGTTCAAATATCTGTTTGAATCCTTGCTTTCATTCCTTTTGGATGTATACCTAGAAGTGGAACTATGGAATCATATGTAAATTCTATGTTTAACTCTTTGAGGAATTGTCATACTGTTTTATATTTTTTTTTTTTTTTTTTTTTTTTAAAGATTTTATTTATTTATTTGACAGAGAGAAATCACAAGTAGATGGAGAGGCAGGCAGAGAGAGAGAGAGAGAGGGAAGCAGGCTCCCTGTGGAGCAGAGAGCCCGATGCGGGACTCGATCCCAGGACCCTGAGATCATGACCTGAGCCGAAGGCAGCGGCTTAACCCACTGAGCCACCCAGGCGCCCCTACTGTTTTATATTTTATAGCACCTATACATACCATTTTACATGCCCACCAGCAACAGATGAGGGTTCCTGTTTTTCCACATCTTTGCCAACACTTGTTATTTTCCATTTCCTTTTTTCAGGTTCCTCACCATTCTTTTTTTTAAATTTTTTTTTAAAGATTTACTTCTTTATTTGAGAGAGAGTGCATGAGTGTGCACCCATGTGCAGCATGAGAGTGGGGGTAGGGACAGAAGGAGAGGGAGAAAGAGAGGGGCAGACTCCCCACTGTGTGCCAAGCCCAATGCAGGCTCAATCCCATAACTGTGAGATCACCATCTGAGCTGAAATCAAGAGTTGGATGCTTAACGACTGAACCATCCAGGTGCCCCTCTCACCATTCCTTACATACTTCTGTGCTTTCTGGTAGAACAGGATGCTCCAGGCTCATCTCATACTTTACCTGCCCAGCCATATAGTGGAGGAGAATCAGTCATTTTCCCAAAGAGTCCTGGATCATTTTAGTGGAGAATAGTATTTAGAAGCCATAGACTAGACACAAGCTATGCTCATTGCCACATGGGTGGTGCTGCTCTCTGTTCTTCTCAGTAGACACATCTATGGCATCCCATTCTAGATCACCTTTTCTTACCCTGTTCAGACTCTGACACCCCAAAATGGGCTACCCCTCCATGAAGGAAACTTCCTTACTCCATTCAGGCTCTCTGACTCCTTAAGCTGGGCCGGCCCCCTATGTGGACAAGTTCCTGAAACTTCACAGGCTCTGATACTCTATGCCAAGTGGCTGCTCTACAGGATGTTCTTTTTATCCCACTTGGGTTCTACTCCCCACTCTTGGCAACTCTCCTACCTGAATGTTCTCCTTACCCCTTGGGGCACCATTATTATGTGCTGGGCCACTGTAGCTCTTCCCATCCCAGGTACAAATGCCTTTCTTTTTTGTACCATGTTATTGCTTTAGAACTTAATTGTTCAGAAAAAGAAGTGGAGGGAATGGAAGAGGGCAAAGGAAAAAGGAATTATTATTCTAGTTGAACCTCAGGTTTTTATGACTCTGGCTATTGATTGAGCTCTTATTCTGATAGTTTTTTAAAAATTTTCATCCTTTTGATATCACTCTATAAATCTTTGGAAGCTTATTTGCTTTCTGGCACAAATAAGATAGTCTAGGCTCATCTTGTACTTTCCATGTACCAGACCTTATTTAGCCATTCCTTTAAGGAGCCCTGTGTTGGTTGTTTGTTCACTTTTAGCAGGGGAATGATATTAGACAGTACCATCTGGTTGATAGAAAACCCTTTGTTAATGAGGAGACTTAGCTTCTAATCCATTTTGGTGGGTAGCATTTAAAAATACACATTGAAGTAATTAGTTCATATTGGTATTTTTCCTTTCAGGTTTAACATTAAGGTGTTTTCATTTCATTTTGTTTCCTTGATTCCTAATATTATTAACATAATTATTTATTTGCTTTACTCTAAAATATAAAACAAAGTCTAAAATGTTAAATCACTACAAATAATATAAGTGCCAAGGAAAATTTAGAAGTTTAGAACATCGTTTTGTTCTTGGATTGTGTCCCACTTAGGATGTGCAGTCAAAATACTGTTTTCTAAAGTCCTTGAAGTAAATCATTTCTTTATGGGGTAACCAATATGATACTCAGTTTAGTTAACTTATTTCTATTTATTTTCAACTTAAGGAATTTTAAAAAAAAGATTTTACTTATTTATTTGACGGAGAGAGAGCGATCACAAGTAGGTAGAGAGGCAGGCGATGGGGGGTGGGGAATAGCCGGCTCCCCGCTGAGCGGAGAGCCTGATGCAGGGCTCTATCCCAGGACCCTGGGATCATGACCTGAGCCGAAGGCAGAGGCTTAACCCACTGAGCCACCCAGGTGCCCCATCAACTTAAGGAATTTTTAAAAGATTAGGCTTTTGGGTTTTTTTGGATTTTTTTTTTGTTTGTTTGTTTTTTTGGCTAGGTAAAACATATACACAATCCAGAGGTCAAAACTGCCTTTCACCCATTCCTGCCTCCTTCCAACTCCTTTATCCTTTATTCTGTAGAAGTAATCATTTTTGTTTGTTTATCCTTTCATTTATTTTTTCAAGTACAAGCAAATACATATTCTAATTCCCTCTTACTGTTTCTTATATATAAGGTATACTATATACATTTGATCTTTTTAAAGCTTTGCTAAAGCATAATTTACATACCATAAAATTTATGCACTTCTGTGATTACTAGTCTATTTACAGGGTTGTGTGACCATACCCACAGTGTAATTTTTTTTTAAAGATTTTTCTTTATTTATTTGACAGACAGAGATCACAAGTAGGCAGAGAGGCTGGCAGAGAGAGAAGGAGGGGAAGCAGGCTCCCTGCTGAGCAGAGAGCCCGATGCGGGGCTCGATCCGAGGACCCTGGGATCATGACCTGAGCTGAAGGCAGAGGCTTTAACCCACTGAGCCACCCAGGCGCCCCTGTATGTGTCTGTAAAAACAAACAAACAAACAAAACAAAACAAAATAAACTTAACTTATTTATTTGCCAGAGAGACAAGCAGGGGGAGTGGCAGGTAGAGGAGAAGCAGACTCCCTGCTGAGCTGGGGGCCTAATATGGGACTCAATCCCAGGACCCAGGGATCATGACCTGAGCTGAAGGCAGACACTTAACCAACTGAGCCACCCTGGTGTCCCTCTTGTATGTGTCTTTTGGTGAACTTTTGTACTCATTTCAGATGCGTATTCACCTAGGAGTGGAATCACTGGCTCATATGGTATGCGTATGTTCAGTTTCAGTAGAATCTACCAAACAATTTATCAAAGTAGTTCTACCAGTTTATACTCTTTTATCAGCAGTTGTTCTACATCCTAACCTACACTTGATATTGTCTTTTTCATTTAGCATTGGTTGTGGGTATGTAATGAAATTACCCGTGCTTGAGTATTGCATACATAATAACTAATATAGCTGGCTACACTTTCATAGGTATATTTGCCATTTGCCTCTTTTGTGAAGTACAACTTTAATTCATTTATCCATTTTTCTATTGGATTATCTGCCTTCTTCCAAGCAAAAACACACTAGATACAAATCCTTTGTGGATATATGTGGGTATATATATATATATATATACACACACACACTAAAATATCCTTTTCCAGTCTTCTGGTCAGATTTTCACTCTTCTATTACATATTCTGATGAACAGAAGTTCTTAATTTTATTTATTTTTTTATTTTTTTATTTTATTTTTTTTTTTTAAGATTTTTATTTATTTGACAGAGAGAGATCACAAGTGGGCAGAGAGGCAAGGGGAGAGAGAGAGAGGAGGAAGCAGGCTCCCCGCGGAGCAGAGAGCCCAATGTGGGACTCGATCCCAGGACCCTGAGATCATGACCCGAGCTGAAGGCAGAGGCTTAACCCACTGAGCCACCCAGGTGCCCCAGAAGTTCTTAATTTTAATATAGTCTACTTATTTTTTTATGCCTAGTACTTTTTTTTATTGTGGTAAAATATATATAACATAAAAATATCTTAACCATTTTTAAGTGTCCAGCTCAGTGATACTGAGTACATCCATACTGCTGAGCAACCATCATTTCCAGAATTCTCTTCATCTTGTAAAATTGGAACTCTATACCCATTAAGCCGTAACTCCCCATTTACCTCCTCCTTCTAACCCCTGGCAACCACCATTACACTTCCTGTCTCTATACTGGCTAAATTAATTAATTAATTAATTAAAAGATTTCATTCATTCATTTGTCAGAAAGAGAGAGCACACAAGCAAGGGGAGCAGCAGGCAGAGGAAGAAACAGGCTTTTCGGTGGGCAAGAGGCCTGATGTGGGACTCAGTTCCAGGACCCTGGGATCATGACCTGTGTTGGAGGCCGACACTTAACTGACTGAGCCACGCAGGCATCTCTGGCTTATTTCAGTCCCTGGCTTATTAGCAGTGTCCTAGAATCATCCATGTTGTAGCATATTGCAGAATTTCCTTCTTTTTTAAGGCTAATTAATATTCCACTGTATGTATATACCACATTATGTTTATCTATCTGTCTAGCCGTCAGTGAAGGCTTTGGTTGCTTCCATGTTTTAGCTGTTGTGAGTAATGCTGCTATGGAACATGGGTTTAGAAATATTTCTTTGAGATTGTGCTTTCACTTCTTTTGAGTATATATCCAGAAGTGGAATTTCTTGGTCATGTGCTAATTCTATTTTTAGTTTTTTGAGAAACCTCCAAAATGTTTTCCGCAATGGCTATACCATTTTGTATTCTTACAAACAATGCACAAGTGTTCCATTTTCTCCACATCCTGGCCAATACTTGTTATTTTGTGTCTTTTTGATAATAGCTTTTCTAACAGGTGTGAGGTGATGTCTCAGTGTGTGTGTGTGTGTGTGTTTATTTATTTGAGAAAGAGAGTTTATTTATTTGAGATAAAGAAAGTTTATTTATTTGAGAAAGAGAGAGTGCATGAGTTGGGGGGAGGGGCAGAGGGAGAAGCAAACTCCCCCTGAGCAGGGAGCCTGATGTCCTGGGATCATGACCTGAGCTGAAGGCAGATGCTTAAGGACAGAGCCACCCAGGAGCCCTGTGTTAAACTTTTCTAATTGCCAGGTGATTGCTGTATGTTTCTAACAATGCCCTGGGGCATAAATTGCTCTGTAAATATATCCAATCAAATCTGGGTACTTTGAAATAATAGTTCCTGAGGTCAGTGGTTATATATTCTGACTTCAGTAGTGCTTCTCCCAGCTGTATTATTCCCTAGCTTTTTCCTGTAGACTAGCTGGCCTATGATTTATCCTGCATCTTGATTCTTCTCTCAATTGACTTTTACTACAGCCACTGCTTTTCTTGCGAGCACCTTTAAGCATGAACTTCTCCAAGCTTTGTTGTAAATGAAGTCAGTTACTTTGGGAAGAGATTAGGAGCTACCTGTTCTCTCCTCCTCCCTCCCTCCACCCTGTCTGCTTTTCCCTGGAAGCAGGATCTAAGCCAGGTCTCTAAAGTTGCAGAAAATGGGACTAATGACAAGCTTCTCTCTGAATGATCCTCCTACTCTAGGGTCTGAGGACTTGATTTTGGGACCTGAGGACCTGTTAGCCTGTTTATCCCACTGTGGAACTCTTACTGAAAAACCCAAGTTCTGCCTGTAGCTCAAAAAGCCAATATTCAAGAAAGGAGGTTTCTTTTCCCCTCTTCAAGTGTCTATTTAAGTCCTAGTTAGTTAACACACAGTGTAACACTGGTTTCAGGAGTAGAAATTAGTGATTCATCACTTACATATAACACCTGGTGCTCATCACAAGTGCCCTCCTTCATTACCCATCACCCATTTAACCCATCCCCTACCCATCTCCCTCCATCAACTTTCAGATTGTTCTCTACTGTTAAGAGTCTCTTATGGTTTGCTTCCCTCTCTTTCTTTTTTCCCCTTCCTCTATGTTCACCTGTTTTGTTTCTTAAATTCCACATATGAGTGAAAGCATATGATATTTGTCTTCATCTGACTGACTTATCTTACTTAGCATAAAATGCTCCAGCTCCATCCACACCATTGCAAATGGCAAGATTTCATCCTTTTTGATGGCTGAGTAATATTCCAGTATCTACCTCTCTATCTAATCTTCTTTCATCAGTTGGTGGACACTTGGACTCTCTCCATGGTTTGGCTGTTGTTGATAATGCTGCTGTAAGCATTGGGGTGCACTACCCCTTTGAATCTGTATTTTTGTATCCTTTGGGTAAATACCCAATAGTGTAATTGCTGGATCATAGGGTATTCTATTTTTAATTTTTTAAGGAACCCCCATACTGTTTTCCAGACAAGCTGCACCAGTTTTCAGTTCCACCAGTTTTCATCCCCACCAACATCTGTTGTTTCCTGTGTTGTTACTATTAGCCATTCTGACAGGTGTGAGGTGGTATCTCATTGTGGTTTTGATTTGTGTTTCTCTGATGATGAGTGACGTTGAGCATCTTTTCAACTGTCTGTTAGTCATCTAGGTGTTTACTTTGGAAATATGTCTATTCATTTCTTCTGCCCATTTCTTAACTGGATTGTTTTTTTTGGGTGTTGAATTTGATAAGTTCTTTGTAGATTTTGGATACTAGCCCTTTATCAGGCATGTCATTTGCAAATATCTTCTTCCATTCTGTAGGCTGCCTTTTAGTTTTGTTGATTGTTCCCTTTGCTGTGCAGAAGCTTTTAATCTTGATCAAGTCCCAGTAGTTCATTTTTTTTAAAGATTTTTATTTATTCATGGACAGACAGAGATCACAAGTAGGCAGAGCAGCAGGCAGAGAGAGAGGAGGAAGCAGGCTCCCCACTGAGCAGAGAGCCCGACGTGGGACTTGATCCCAGGACCCTGAGATCATGACCCGAGCCGAAGGCAGAGGCCCAACCCTCTGAGCCACCCAGGCGTCCAGTAGTTCATTTTTAAAAATTAAAATTTTTTTCCCCAACAGTTCATTTTTTTTTCTTTTTTCGTTCTTTTTCTCTTTTCTTTTTATTTATTTGAGAGAAAGAGAGAGAGCAAGCAATCAGAGGAGCAGAGGGAGAGGAATAAGCAGACTCCATGCGGGGCATGGAGCCTGACACAGAACTTGATCCCAGGGCCCCAAGATCAGGACCTGAGCTGAAACCAAGAGTCTGACACTCAACCAACTGAGCACCCAGATGCCCCAACCAATATTTCATTTTTGCTTTTGTTTTCCTTGCCTTTGGCAATGTGTCTAAAAAGTTGCTATAGCTGAGGTCAAAGATGTTGCTGCCTATGTCCTTTAGGATTTTGATTGTTTCCTGTTCCACATTTAGGTCTTTCATCCATTTTGGGTTTATTTTTGTGTATGGTATAAGAAAGTGGTCCAGTTTCATTCTTCTGCATGTGGCTGTCCAGTTTTCTCAACATTTGTTGAAGAGACTGTCTTTTTTCCATTAGATGTTCCTTCTGCTTTGTTGAATATTAGTTGATCATATACTTGTAGGTTCATTTCTGGGCTTTCTACTCTGTTCCGTTGATCTATGTGTCTGTTTTTGTGCCAGTACCATACTGTCTTGATGACTACAGCTTTGTAATATAGCTTGAGGTCTGCAATTATGATGCCTCCAGCTTTGCTTTTCATTTTCTGGATGCTTTGGCTATTTGGTGTCTTTTGTGGTTCCATACAAATTTTAGGATTGTTTGTTTTAGTTCTATGAAAAATGCTCATGGTATTTTGATAGGGATTACATTAAATATGTAGATTGCTTTGGGTAATATAGGCAGTTTAACAATGTTTGTTCCTCCAATCCATGAGCATGGAATGTTTTTCCATTTCTTTGTGTCCTCTTCAATTTCTTTCATTAGTGTTCTATAGTTTTCCGAATATAGATCTTTGACCTCTTTGGTTAGGTTTATTCCTAGGTATCTTATTATTTTCAGTGCATTTGTAAATAGGATCTATTCCTTGAGAAGAGAGGAGTTTTGATTAGAAAGGAATATGAGTTTTACTTAGGAGGCTGGGCACCTGGGGTGGTGGACTCTTATCCAAAAACCAAATCCAGATTTCTGCCTCATCCAAAGATCTTTAAAGGAACTTTAGGGCATTGAATCAGTAAAAGGGGAACATGGTAGTATGTAACACTTACTGATTGCTTGCAGACTCAGTGGTGCTAGCTACAGAAGTCATTGTGGTGCTAGAAATTGTGCAAACAGGTTTGTTTCTGAATCTTTCTAGGAAACAGTGCATGATCTATAGATATAAAAAGAAATGCTTAATCAATCACACAGGGTAAAGGTGCTTGCTAAAATTACTCAGTTGGCCAGAGGGGCCCAAGGCAGTGGCTTCGGAACTATTGCTTCTTGAGTTCAGGCAAGGGTGATCAGGGCCCTAGTATTCTCAGCATGTCCTACCTAACTTAGAGCCTCAACTCCATGAGCAGGGGCTGTGTGAGGGGATTCTCAGCTTCTCAGCAGTGTTTGCCTGGGACTTAGCCTCAGCAACAGGTGACTGGAGACAGAATGAGAAACACTGATATCCTGCTCCTCCTTGGAAGGAAACCTCTGACTTTGAGCTAGTAGGAAGTGTGCCCTGTATTTTTGGCTACAGCAGTCTGGAGAGAATCTTACCGTGGTGAGCTGGGTGGTGGAGGGGTAGGAGCACTCTTAGTTCAAATATTCCAGAGTCTCATTTTCTTACTGAATTTTTAATAGTTTGTGGGTTTTTTGTGTCTGTTTTGTTTTGTTTTTAGCGGTGTTTTGTTTTGTTTTTAGCCGTGTTTTGTTTTTTCTTCATTTACTCTTTGTTCTTAGGACTATTTTCAGAGCCTTGAAATTTTTTTTTTTAGATTTATTTATTTGAGAGAGAGAGAGAGAGCACACTCACGCATGTGCCAGAGAAGGGGAAGGGCAGAAGGAGAGGGAGACAAGAAGACTCTGTAATGAGTGCCCAGCCTGACTTGGGGCTCTGGCTCCATCCCAGGACCCTGAGATCACAACCTGAACTGAAATCAAGAGTTGGACGCTCAACTGACTGAGCAACCCAGGAGCCCCGAAATGGTTGTTTTTAAAATAATTTTCACCAGTTTCACTGAGGGCACAGGTCAGTAGAGCTCTTATGCTTTCATGCTATAAATGGATTCTCTAAGAAGGTGAATTATATGGTATGTTAATTACATCTCAATGAAGTTATTTATTTTTTAATCTTATTTTATTTAAATTCAATTAACATATAGTGTATCTTTAGTTTAAGATGTAGAGTTCAGTTATTCATCAGTTGCCTGTAACACTCAGTGCTCATCACATAATGTGCTCTCCTTAATGGCCATCACACAGTTACCCCAAACCCCCACACACCTCCTCTCCAGGAACCCTCAGTTTGTTCCTAAGTTAAGAGTCTCTTATGGTTTGTCTTTCTCTCTGATTTTGTCTTATTTTATTTTTCCCTCCCTTCCCCTATGCTCCTCTGTTTTGTTTCTTGAATTCCACATATGAGTGAAACCATATGGTAATTGTCTTTCTCTTATTGTCTTATTTCATGATGTATGTATGTCTTATTTCATGAGTATCTTAGCATGATACGCTCCAGTTCCATCCATGTTATTGCAAATGGTAAGATTTCATCCTTTTCAATGGCTGAGTAATATTCCATTATATATATATGTGTGTGTGTGTATATATATACATATGTGTATATATATGTATGTATATGTGTGTATGTGTACACACACACATACCACATCTTCTTTATCCCTTCATCTGTCCATTCATCTATTGTGGACATTGCTGCTATAAACATTGGGATGCAGGTGCCCCTTCGGATCACTACATTTATATCCTTTAGGTAAATACCTAGTGGTACAGTTGCTGGGTTGTAGGGTAACAGTGAAGTCATTTTTAAAAAGAGAGAGAAGCTGTCACATTGTGTTTCAGGATTGAGGAGTTGTAGTCCCTGGCTTCTGGCCATGGCCACCCCTCCCATTTTTCCTGTACACAGATTTCATTAAATAATAAAAGTCATATCTTTTTAAAAAAGATTCCAACTCCAGATTATCTACTTATTACAAATTCTTAGTCTTTTTGACACCTACATACACATTGTCTGTTAGCTGTCAGCATTGTGTATGGGTCTCTTGGGATTCTACCTTTTAAAAAAAAAATTTATTTATTTATTTATTTGATAGAGACACAGCAAGAAAGGGAACACAAGCAAGGGGAGTGGGAAAGGGAGAAACAGGCCTCCTGCTGAGCAGGGAGCCTGATGTGGGGCTCGATCCCAGGACCCTGGGATCATGACCTGAGCCGAAGGCAGCCACTTAACAACCAAGCCATCCAGGCACCCCAGGATTCTACTATCTTTAGCTTATCCTTATTTGATAAGGTTCTTACCACATTCCTACAAGGTTCTCTTGTTGATATTCTTTGTGGTAATGCAATAACTGTTATTGTATTGCTCTACCATGGCCTGTTTCAAGTTAGCCTCTCTCCCATGGGTGGGCATTTGGATTGTTTCTAGTTTTTAGCAAATACACTGTTTGGCTATAATCATCCTTGTTCCAGTCTATTTTTCTCTTTTGAATTCATCTCCATGAGATGTATTCCCCAATGTGGTATTACTCAGGTTGGGAGTATGATCATTTTTATGATTCTTGACAGCTATTGCCAAATTTCTCACTGGAAAGATTACACTTGTTTATAGTACATTCACAATGAAGAAATATACTTATTTTCTCATAGTCCTGTTACCATTGAGTTTTGTCTGTTTTGTTTTTGCTAATTTAACAAATGTGCTGTGGGACTTTTATTTTGTATTTCTTTAATGGTTCATGATGATCTACATTTATTCTTTTTTAAAAAAGATTTGTTATTTATTTTAGAGAGTAAGTGAGAGAGAGGGCATGAGCAGGGGGAGGACAGAGGGAATCACAAGCAAATCACAAAACAGCATTGTGTATGGGTCTCTTGGGATTCTACCTTTTTAAAAAAAAATTATTTATTTATTTGATAGAGAGAGACACAGAGAATCACAAACTCCCCACTGAGCACAGAGCCTGATGAGGGAATCTATGTCACAACCCTGAGATCATGACCTGAGCTGAAATCAAGAGTCAGAGGTTCAAATGACTGAACCACCCAGGTTCCCCCTCGACCTTTGTTCTAGCACTTATTTATTGCTGACATTTTCTTGTGGGTTAACTGTGTGTTTGACAGTCCCAACTTCCTTTGTAACTGTGTGACTTTGGGCAGGTCATTAGCCACTTTTTCTCGCTGTGATTCAGTTTCTCAAACTGTGGATTAGAAATTGAACTAAAGGGGCTCCTGGGTGGCTCAGTGGGTTAAAGCCCCTGCCCAGAGTCATGGGATTGAGCCCCGCATCGGGCTCTCTGCTTGGCAGGGAGCCTGCTTCCGCCTCTCTGCCTACTTGTGATCTCTATCTGTCAAATAAATAAATAAAATCTTTAAAAAAAAAAAAAAGAAATTGAACTAAAACAGGGGCGCCTGGGTGGCTCAGTGGGTTAAGCCTCTGCATTCGGCTCAGGTCATGGTCTCAGGGTCCTGGGATCGAGCCCCGCATTGGGCTCTCTGCTCAGCAGGGAGCCTGCTTCCTCCTCTCTCTCTGCCTGCTTCCTGCCTACTTGTGATCTCTGTCAAATAAATAAATAAAATCTTTAAAAAAAAAAAAGAAATTGAACTAAAACAGTGTTTACTTTGTTTAGTAAAAGAGCTCTTTTCTCCAAACATGATTCTATGTAGATTCCTAATGTTTGAAGGAGACTAAAAGTGGTAATTTATTAATATACATTTATAAGTTAAAAATTATAACAGTTATTTCTAAAATAATTTGAACAATGAGGCAGTCCAGATAAAAGCAAAATTTTGCAGTTGGGTATTATAGGTGGCAATTGAAGTCTTTGTATTAGAGCCATCATGTCTTTTACTCCCGTTCTTTTAACTTTCTATTTTCAGACTTAGAGTATATTTTGAGACTTATAGAAAAGTTAACAGAATAGCACAAAGAATTCCCACATAAACTTCATCTGGATTTCCCAAATGTTAAAATTTACTACCTGAGTGCCATCATTCTCTACACATGCTTTATAGATAATATTTTTTGAACCACTTGAGGTCAATTTGTAGGCATGATGCCACTTTGCCATTTTACTTCAGTGTACATTTCTTTTCTTTTCTTTTCTTTTCTTTTTTTTTTTTAAGATTTTATTGGGGCACCTGGGTGGCTCAGTTGGTTAAGTGGCTGTCTTTGGCTCAAGGTATGTTCCCAGGGTCCTGGGATCAAGCCCTGCGTTGGGCTCTTTGCTCAGTGGGGAGCCTGCTTCTCCTTCTCCCTCTGTCTACTGCTCTGCCTGTTTGTGCTCTCTCTCTCTCACTCTCTGTCAAATAAATAAATAAAATCTTTAAAAATTTTTATTTATTTGAGAGAGAGTGAGTGTGAGAGAGCAGGAGTGGGGGTGGGGGAGTGTCAAAGGGAGAGGGAGAAGCAGACTTCCCACTGAGCAGGGAGCCCGACATGGGTGGGGCGTGATCGCAGGACCCTGGGATCGTGACCTGAGCGAAAGGCAGACACGTAACTGACTGAGCCACCAAGGGGCCCCTCAGTGTACATATCTTAAAAACAAGAACATTTTCATATATAGTCACAGTACAATTATCAATGTAAAAAAATCACATCAACACAATGGCGTTATTTAATTTATATACCTTATTCAAATGTCACTAATGATCCCAGTAATTTCTTTTATAAAAGCAAAAGAGAATTCTAGATCATATGTTCCATTCAGTTTTCACATCTCTTTTGTTTCCTTTAATCTGGATGAATTCCCCAGTTTTTGTCTTTCATGCCATCGTCCCTCAGTTTGGGTTTATTTCTGTTTCTCTATGATTAGATTAAAGTTTATGCATTTTGGCAGCAAACCGCAGGCATCATATCAGATTGTACATGATATTGATGTGTCTCCTTACCAGTGATAGTAACTCTGATCACTTGATTAAGGTGGTGCCTGCCAGTTTTTTCTGCTGTAAAGTTACTATTTTTTCCCTTTGTAATTAATAATGATTTTATAAGGAAATTCTTTGAGATTATATAAATATCTTGTCAGTTGTCAACCTTGTATCCACTAGTTTTAGTATTCATCAATGACAATTCCTTAATTATTACTCTGTTGCTTGACAAATGGTGGTTTTCTAATTTCATCATTCTTTCTACATTTATTAATTGACATTCCACCTAATGGAAGGGCTGTCCCTTTTCCCTTATTTATATATTTATATCAATATAGACTCAAGAATTACTATTTTATTTAATGAGTTACAGTCCATGATTATCATTATTTATTTTGATTTATATATTATCCCATATCTGACCCTAAAAGCCCCTCCAAATTGGCTCCATGTGTTTGACATGTTCTCATTCTTCTTTGAACATATCTTTTTTTTTTAATTCTTTTTTTTTTTAATTTTATTTTTTATAAACATATATTTTTTCCCCCAGGGGTACAGGTCTGTGAATCGCCAGGTTTACACACTTCACAGCACTCACCATAGCACATACCCTCCCCAATGTCCATAACCCCACCCCCCCTCTCCCAACACCCCTCCCCCCAGCAACCCTCAGTTTGTTTTGTGAGATTAAGAGTCACTTATGGTTTATCTCCCTCCCAATCCCATCTTGCTTCATTTACTCTTCTCCTACCCCCTTAACCCCCCATGTTGCATCTCCTCTCCCTCATATCAGGGAGATCATATGATAGTTGTCTTTCTCCAATTGACTTATTTCGCTAAGCATATACCCTCTAGTTCCATCCATGTGTCGCAAATGGCAAGATTTCATTTCTTTTGATGGCTGCATAGTATTCCATTGTGTATATATACCACATCTTCTTTATCCATTCATCTGTTGATGGACATCTAGGTTCTTTCCATAGTTTGGCTATTGTAGACATTGCTGCTATAAACATTCGGGTGCACGTGCCCCTTCGGATCACTACGTTTGTATCTTTAGGGTAAATACCCAGCAGTGCAATTGCTGGGTCATAGGGTAGTTCTATTTTCAACATTTTGAGGAATCTCCATGCTGTTTTCCAGAGTGGTTGCACCAGCTTGCATTCCCACCAACAGTGTAGGAGGGTTCCCCTTTCTCCGCATCCTTGCCAGCATCTGTCATTTCCTGACTTGTTAATTTTAGCCATTCTGACTGGTGTGAGGTGGTATCTCATTGTGGTTTTGATTTGTATTTCCCTGATGCCGAGTGATATGGAGCACTTTTTCACGTGTCTGTTGGCCATCTGGATGTCTTCTTTGCAGAAATGTCTGTTCATGTCTTCTGCCCATTTATTGATTGGATTATTTGTTCTTTGGGTGTTGAGTTTGCTAAGTTCTTTATAGATTCTGGACACTAGCCCTTTATCTGATATGTCGTTTGCAAATATCTTCTCCCATTCTGTCAGTTGTCTTTTGGTTTTGTTAACTGTTTCCTTTGCTGTGCAAAAGCTTTTGATCTTGATAAAATCCCAATAGTTCATTTTTGCCCTTGCTTCCCTTGCCTTTGGCGATGTTCCTAGGAAGATGTTGCTGCGGCTGAGGTCAAAGAGGTTGCTGCCTGTGTTCTCCTCAAGGATTTTGATGGATTCCTTTCTCACATTGAGGTCCTTCATCCATTTTGAGTCTATTTTCGTGTGTGGTGTAAGGAAATGATCCAATTTCATTTTTCTGCATGTGGCTGTCCAATTTTCCCAACACCATTTATTGAAGAGGCTGTCTTTTTTCCATTGGACATTCTTTCCTGCTTTGTCGAAGATTAGTTGACCATAGAGTTGAGGGTCTATTTCTGGGCTCTCTATTCTGTTCCATTGATCTATGTGTCTGTTTTTGTGCCAGTACCATGCTGTCTTGATGATGACAGCTTTGTAATAGAGCTTGAAGTCCGGAATTGTGATGCCACCAACTTTGGCTTTCTTTTTCAATATTCCTTTGGCTATTCGCGGTCTTTTCTGGTTCCATATAAATTTTAGGATTATTTGTTCCATTTCTTTGAAAAAAATGGATGGTACTTTGATAGGAATTGCATTAAATGTGTAGATTGCTTTAGGTAGCATAGACATTTTCACAATATTTATTCTTCCAATCCAGGAGCATGGAACATTTTTCCATTTCTTTGTGTCTTCCTCAATTTCTTTCATGAGTACTTTATAGTTTTCTGTGTATAGATTCTTAGTCTCTTTGGTTAGGTTTATTCCTAGGTATCTTATAGTTTTGGGTGCAATTGTAAATGGGATTGACTCCTTAATTTCTCTTTCTTCTGTCTTGTTGTTGGTGTAGAGAAATGCGACTGATTTCTGTGCATTGATTTTATATCCTGACACTTTACTGAATTCCTGTACAAGTTCTAGCAGTTTTGGAGTGGAGTCTTTTGGGCTTTCTACGTATAGTATCATATCATCTGCGAAGAGTGATAGTTTGACTTCTTCTTTGCCGATTTGGATGCCTTTAATTTCTTTTTTTTTTTTTTAAGATTTTGTTTATTTATTTGACTGACAGAGATCACAAGCAGGCAGAGAATCAGGCAGAGAGAGAGAGAGGAAGGGAAGCAGGCTCCCTGCTGAGCAGAGAGCCCGACGCGGGGCTCGATCCCAGGACCCTGGGATCATGATCTGAGCCGAAGGCAGAGGCTTTAACCCACTGAGCCACCCAGGCGCCCCTGGATGCCTTTAATTTTTTTTTGTTGTCTGATTGCTGAGGCTAGGACTTCTAGTACTATGTTGAATAGCAGTGGTGATAACGGACATCCCTGCCGTGTTCCTGACCTTAGAGGAAAAGCTTTCAGTTTTTCTCCATTGAGAATGATATTTGCGATGGGTTTTTCATAGATGGCTTTGATAATATTGAGGTATGTGCCCTCTATCCCTACACTTTGAAGAGTTTTGATCAGGAAGGGATGCTGTACTTTGTCAAATGCTTTTTCAGCATCTATTGAGAGTATCATATGGTTCCTGTTCTTTCTTTTATTAATGTGTTTTATCACATTGATTGATTTGCGAATGTTGAACCAACCTTGCAGCCCTGGAATAAATCCCACTTGGTCGTGGTGAATAATCCTTTTAATGTACTGTTGAATCCTATTGGCTAGTATTTTGGTGAGAATTTTTGCATCTGTGTTCATCAAGGATATTGGTCTGTAGTTCTCTTTTTTGATGGGATCCTTGTCTGGTTTTGGGATCAAGGTGATGCTGGCCTCATAAAATGAGTTTGGAAGTTTTCCTTCCATTTCTATTTTTTGGAACAGTTTCAGGAGAATAGGAATTAGTTCTTCTTTAAATGTTTGGTAGAATTCCCCCGGGAAGCCATCTGGCCCTGGGCTTTTGTTTGTTTGGAGATTTTTGATGACTGTTTCAATCTCCTTACTGGTTATGGGTCTGTTCAGGCTTTCTATTTCTTCCTGGTTCAGTTGTGGTAGTTTATATGTCTCTAGGAATGCATCCATTTCTTCCAGATTGTCAAATTTGTTGGCATAGAGTTGCTCATAATATGTTCTTATAATTGTCTGTATTTCTTTGGTGTTAGTTGTGATCTCTCCTCTTTCATTCATGATTTTATTTATTTGGGTCCTTTCTCTTTTCTTTTTGATAAGTCTGGCCAGGGGTTTATCAATCTTATTAATTCTTTCAAAGAACCAGCTCCTAGTTTCGTTGATTTGTTCTATTGTTTTTTTGGTTTCTATGTCATTGATTTCTGCTCTGATCTTTATGATTTCTCTTCTCCTGCTGGGTTTAGGGTTTCTTTCTTGTTCTTTCTCCAGCTCCTTTAGGTGTAGGGTTAGGTTGTGTACCTGAGACCTTTCTTGTTTCTTGAGAAAGGCTTGTACCGCTATATATTTTCCTCTCAGGACTGCCTTTGTTGTGTCCCACAGATTTTGAACTGCTGTATTTTCATTATCATTTGTTTCCATGAATTTTTTCAATTCTTCTTTAATTTCCTGGTTGACCCATTCATTCTTTAGAAGGATGCTGTTTAGTCTCCGTGTATTTGGGTTCTTTCCAAATTTCCTCTTGTGATTGAGTTCTAGCTTCAGAGCATTGTGGTCTGAAAATATGCAGGGAATGATCCCAATCTTTTGATACCGGTTGAGACCTGATTTAGGACCGAGGATGTGATCTATTCTGGAGAATGTTCCATGTGCACTAGAGAAGAATGTGTATTCTGTTGCTTTGGGATGAAATGTTCTGAATATATCTGTGATGTCCATCTGGTCCAGTGTGTCATTTAAGGCCTTTATTTCCTTGTTGATCTTTTGCTTGGATGATCTGTCCATTTCAGTGAGGGGAGTGTTAAAGTCCCCTACTATTATTGTATTATTGTATTATTGTCGATGTGTTTCTTTGATTTTGTTATTAATTGGTTTATATAGTTGGCTGCTCCCACGTTAGGGGCATAGATATTTTTTTTTTTTTTTTTTTTTTTAAACATTTTTTATTTATTTATTTGAGAGAGAGAGAAACAGTGAGAGAGAGCATGAGCAAGGAGAAGGTCAGAGGGAGAAGCAGACTCCCCATGGAGCCGGGAGCCTGATGCGGGGCTCGATCCCGGGACTCCAGGATCATGACCTGAGCTGAAGGCAGTGGCCCAACCAACTGAGCCACCCAGGCAAGGGGCATAGATATTTAAAATTGTTAGATCTTCTTGTTGGACAGATCCTTTGAGTATGATATAGTGTCCTTCCTCATCTCTTATTATAGTTGTTGGCTTAAAATCTAATTGATCTGATATAAGGATTGCCACTCCTGCTTTCTTCTGATGTCCATTAGCATGGTAAATTCTTTTCCACCCCCTCACTTTAAATCTGAAGGTGTCTTCGGGTTTAAAATGAGTTTCTTGTAGGCAACATATAGATGGGTTTTGTTTTTTTATCCATTCTGATACCCTGTGTCTTTTGATTGGGGCATTTAGCCCATTAACATTCAGGGTAAGTATTGAGAGCTATGAATTTAGTGCCATTGTATTGCCTGTAAGGTGACTGTTATTGTATATTGTTTCTGTTCCTTTCTGATCTACTACTTTTAGGCTCTCTCTTTGCTTAGAGGACCCCTTTCAATATTTCCTGTAGAGCTGGCTTGATGTTTGCAAATTCTTTCAGTTTTTGTTTGTCCTGGAAGCTTTTAGTCTCTCCTTCTATTTTCAATGATAGCCTAGCTGGATATAGTATTCTTGGCTGCATGTTTTTCTCGTTTAGTACTCTGAATATATCATGCCAGCTCTTTCTGGCCTGCCAGGTCTCTGTGGATAAGTCTGCTGCCAATCTAATATTTTTACCATTGTATGTTACAGACTTCTTCTCCCGGGCTGCTTTCAGGATTTTCTCTTTGTCACTAAGACTTGTAAATTTTACTATTAGGTGACGGGGTGTGGTCCTATTCTTACTGATTTTGAGGGGGGGGTTCTCTGAACCTCCTGGATTTTGATGCTTGTTCCCTTTGCCATATTGGGGAAATTCTCTCCTATAATTCTCTCCAATATACCTTCTGCTTCCCTCTCTCTTTCTTCTTCTTTTGGAATCCCAATTATTCTAATGTTGTTTTGTCTTATGGTGTCACTTATCTCTCGAATTCTGCCTTCGTGGTCCAGTAGCTGTTTGTCCCTCTTTTGCTCAGCTTCTTTATTCTCTGTCATTTGGTCTTCTATATCGCTAATTCTTTCTTCTGCCTCATTTATCCTAGCAGTGAGAGCCTCCATTTTTTATTGCACATCATTAATAGCTTTTTTTATTTCAACTTGATTAGATTTTAGTTTTTTTATTTCTCCAGAAAGGGCTTTTATATCTCCCGAGAGGGTTTCTCTAATATCTTCCATGCCTTTTTCGAGCCCAGCTAGAACCTTGAGAATCGTCATTCTGAACTCTAGATCTGACATATTACCAATGTCTGTATTGATTAGGTCCCTAGCCTTTGGTACTGCCTCTTGTTCTTTTTTTTGTGGTGAATTTTTCCGCCTTGTCATTTTGTCCAGATAAGAGTATATGAAGGAACAAGTAAAATACTAAAAGGGTGGCAACAACCAGGAAAATATGCTTTAGCCAAATCAGAAGAGATCCCAAATTGTGAGGGGGGGGGGGAAGGGGATAAAAAGATGTTCAGAAAGAAAAAAAAAAAAGAAAAAAGAAAAAAGACACAAATAAAAAAAGAAAACCAATAATGAAAAAATATAAAAAGGAAAAAATATATATATATTAGATAAACTAGTTAAAAAACGTTAAAAAAGAAAAGGGTAAAAGTTAAAAAAAATTAGCAGAAGACGAGAAAAAAAATTGAAAAAGAAAAAAAAATTGAATTAACTGCAAGGCTAAAGAATCATGGGGAGAAAGCCATGAGTTCCGTGCTTTGCTTTCTCCTCTGGAATTCCGCTGCTCTCCTTAGTATTGAAACTGCACTCCTCGTAAGTGAACTTGGTCCTGGCTGGGTTTCTTGTTGATCTTCTGGGGGAGGGGCCTGTTGAAGTGATTCTCAAGTGTCTTTGCCCGAGGCGGAGTTGCACCGCCCTTACCAGGGGCCAGGCTGAGTAATCCGCTCGGGTTTGCTTTCGGGAGCTTTTGTTCCCTGAGTGCTTTCCGTAGAGTTCTGGAGGACGGGAATAAAGATGGCGGCCTCCCAGTCTCCGGCCCGGAGGAGCCGAGAGCCCGGGACCCCACTCCTCAGTGCGCCCTCAGAGAACAGCGCCCAATTACTCCCGTCACCCTGGCCTCCAGCCGCGCTCCGAGCTGACCGAGCCTGCGACCGGTTCAAGGTAACCCTGAGCTGAGAGTCACTCCTCGGTTCTGTCTCTATAGCCTGCTTTCCCGTTCTAATACCTGCAAGCTCTGCGACACTCACATACCCCTGATCCTTCTGTGACCCTGCGGGACCTGAGGCCACACTGACCCCGCGTGGGCTTAACCCTGGTTAAGCCTCTGGAGCGATGTCCCTCAGTGGAACAGACTTTTAAAAGTCCTGATTTTGTGCTCCGTTCCTCCGCCGCTTGCCGGGAGCCGGCCCCTCCCCCCGCGGTCTATCTTCCCGTCGCTTTGGATTCACTTCTCCGCCAGTCCTACCTTTCAGAAAGTGGTTGATTTTCTGTTTCTAGAATTGCTGTTCTTCTTCTCTTCGATCTCCCGTTGGATTTGTAGGTGTTTGCAATCTTTTTAGATAAGCTATCTAGCTGATTCCCGCTACCTGAAGTAGTCTCAGCCTGCTACTTCTCCGCCATCTTGACTCCTCCCCCCTGAACGTATTTTTTTTTTTTTTAAGATTTTATTTACTTATTTGTTGGAGAGAAAGAAAGTGCGTACAAGTAGGGGGAGGGCAGGCAGACGGAGAAGCAGGCTCCCCAAGGAGCAAGGAGCTGGATGTGGGACTGGATCCCAGGAGCCTGGGATCATGACCTGAGCCAAAGGCAGATGCTTAACTGACTGAGCCACCCAGGCATCCCTCTTTGAGATTATCTTTACTTTCTTGAACAATCAGGTGATCCAGGCTCCTCTTGTTCTTTTCCTGGAGTCAGCCAGTTTTCTGAGGAATCCTAATTTTGTATAGGAGAGAATGGTTTTAAAAACCAAGATCTGGGCTCTAGGTGTTCTCGTTCCTATTGTGGTGTCATTGCTTCTAGGTTCTCTTAGTATATAGTCTTAGGATATATATTATATATATATATATATATATATATATATATATATATACACACACACACACACACACTATATATATATATATATATACACACACACACACACACAAAATACGTGTGTGTGGGGGGGTGTTTTATGCATTTGTATGCAATTTTTTTCTCCTTTTCCGTGTGAATCCCCCTCCCCCCATTCAGTGTGGTTATGTTATTCAGTTGCAGTACAGTTTGGCTTATTTATTTCTATTTTTATTCCACTCAGAGTTTTCCCTTCATCCTTGTTCATTTTATTTTTTAGGAAATTTTTAAAAATATTTTATTTATTTATTTGACAGGGATCACAAGTAGGCAGAGAGGCAGGCAGAGAGAGAGGAAGGGAAGCAGGCTCCCTGCTGAGCAGAGAGCCTGAGGTGGGGCTTGATCCCAGGACCCTGGGATCATGACCTGAGCAGAAGGCAGAGGCTTTAACCCACTGAGCCACCCAGGCACCCCTATTTTTTTTAGGAAATGTTAACAAGGTTCTAAAACTAGAACTACAATAAAGGCTTTAACTTATATTGACCTTAAAAAACAAAAGAGCCAGTTATTTTACTGGCAAAATGAGTTTATTTTGGGAAAAAGCAGAGGAATTATAATTCAGGATAAGCAAACTATGGTAAATGGTAGGCAAGCCCTAAGAACAGAGGGGAGGGCTTGCTTTTATAGGAGAAAAGAGGAAGCTAGAAGTGGTGTTTTCCTGAGTTCTCATTGGCTAGGCTATATGCTTGGGCAAGGAGAGATTCTGCTTGCTTTTGCTGGGATGTGCAAAGTAAGCTCCTTCCAGTTGAGGAATGTAAGGTATACTTCTTATGGTGAGTGTTACCTGTTTGAGAGCTCTCCCCTCAGGGCCTCTCAATTTCATTTTAGATGAGGTTTCCTTTATTTTATTTTCACACATTGATGTCTGCCCTCCTCACATTTCTATCCCATTCTGATGGTTACTCACCCATCATTCTTTCCACTTTGAGTGTGTCGACTCCCAATAGATAACCAGTTCATAGTTTCTAAGTTGCCCCTTGTGTGTGTGTATATGTGGTTTTGTTTGTTTTGCTGGGACATATTACCTTTGCATAATATTCCATTAATTGGATGTTTCGTTCTCCTATGAATGGACATTTGGTTATTTCCAGTATTTTTATTTTATTTATTAAAAATGTAAAAAAAATTTTGGGGCACCTGGGTGGCTCAGTGGGTTAAGCCTCTGCTTTTGGCTCAGGTCATGATCTCAAGGTCGTGGGATCGAGCTCTGCATTGGGCTCTCTGCTCAGCGGGGAGCCTGCTTCCCTCTCTTTCTCTGCCTACTTGTGATCTCTATCTGTCAAATAAATAAATAAAATCTTTAAAAATAAATAAATTAATTAATTAAAAAAATTTTTTTTAAGTGTGCTCCACACCCAACATGGGGCTTGAACTCATGACCCTGAGATCAAGAGATGCACACTCTACTGACGGAGCCAGCCAGGTGTCCTTGTTATCAATATTTTTAAATCACCAATGAGGGGTGCCTGGGTTGCTCAGTGAGTTGTGTCTGCCTTCAGCTCAGGTCATGATCCTGGGGTTCTGGGTTGGAGCTCTGCATTGGGCTCTCTGCTCAGTGGGGAGCTTGCTTCTCCCTCTCCCGCTGCCCCCTGCTTGTGCTTGCTCTCTTTCTTTCTGTCAAATAAATAAATATAATCTTAAAAAAATCACCAATGAATAATCTTTTAAAAAATTTTATTTATGTATTTGAGAGAGAGTGTGTAAGCAAGAGAGAGTGAGAAAGAACAAGCATGGGAAGCTGCAGAGGGAGGAGAAACAAGCTGAGTAGGGAGCTGAAAGCAGGGCTCAATCCTAGGATTCTGGAATCATGACCTGAGCCAAAGGCAGATGCCCAACCATCTGAGCCACTCAGATGCCCCCGAGAGTCAGCTGCTTAACTGACTGAGCCACCCAGGTGCCCCAATTATCACAGTGTTAAAATAGGTTGCTGGCAGTCTCAAGCTGTTCTTCAATTAAACCAATTTTGAAGCTTTTAAAAAAGAGGAAATTTTTATTTCAAAATGGAATCAAGAACACTACCTAGTGGTGTATATTCCTTACAGATATAGATTAAAAAGCATCCAAAACTTAGAATAGATGCTGAAACGAAAAAAAAAAAAAATCCAACCACACACAAAAAACAAACCCCCACCCCCCTCAAACCCCCCTCCAAAAACCCTCACATCATGACTAACGTAAGTAATGTAGATATATACCTGAAACTCACCTAGTGTTTTGGTTGCTGTGCCATGTGCTGTGGTACTGCTCTTTTCTTACAGTTTTACATGTGTAGACATATATAGCACTACATTTTTAGAAAAGTAAAAAAGCTTCCTAGTTATTGTGGTTTGAGGCAGTTTATAAATAATGCTCTGTCCCCTGCCCAAGATTGGAACCAGTTAAGAGATTAGTGTGTTAGCCAAGTGAGTTTGCTTGTACTTCAACCCTGAATTGGATGGGTTTCCCTCATAATAGGCACATATAAACAGTCTTGGTTTTTTGGGGGGAGGTGCAGAGGGAAGGGAGAGAGAGAGACTCTTAAGCAGGCTCTACCCTCAGTGAGGAGCCCTATGCAAGTCTCAGTCTCACAACCCTGAGATCATGACCTGAGCCAAAATCAAGAGTCAAGACGCTCAACTGATTGAGCCACCCCAACTCCCCAGTCTTGGCTTTTCTTGGAGGAGATGGGTTAGGGGTGATGTGCAGTGCCATCAGAGTTATAGCAGAGAAGAGCAGGGAATGTGTGCTTAGTGCTTCACGCAGGTAGGCAGATCTGGGAGATACTGAGGGAAGGGTTGCGTGAAAACGTGTAGTTCCTTCTCTGAAGCCTATCAGACATATGAGTCAGCCCTGCCCTGGGAGGAATGAGTGAGGGGTGAAGAGGGGCCAGGATTATTACACTAGAGCTTCCACGTGGAACACAAGGAGTTGTAAATAAAGGATTTTCCCAATATTAATAAATGGCCCACTTTAAAAATGATGAGTTCTATGCAGAAATGTTTACAGAGAGAGAGATCAGCACAGAAACGTTAGGTATCTTGGATGTAGCAATCACTAAAAGTTCTCTGGTGATTACTTTGTTTGCTTTAAAATATATAGTTCATTCATTTTTTTAAAAGATTTTATTTATTTGACAGAGTGAGACACAGTGAGAGAGGGAACACAAGGGGAGTGGGAGAGGGAGAAGCATGCTTCCTGCTGAGCAGGGAGCCTGATGCAGGGCTTGATCTCAGGACCCTGGGATCATGACCTGAGCCGAAGGCAGACACTTAACTGACTGAACTATCCATGCACTCCTAGTTGATTCATTTTTAATTACACAGTAGTTGTAAAAATAAAATCAGGACATTAAGAATATAGTAAGGTTCTCTTTGTCTGATCCCCATTTTAGACCTCTAGCTCCCTTTTCAGAAGTATCTTAGATTTTCTGCTTATTATGTATCCATATGTCCTCCCAGTCCATGAAAATACTTCTACATGTATCTGTTAACTTAAAAAATGTGTTATTATTTGTATAAGAGTTTGTGTTCACGTTAGTGGAATCATGCTGGGCATGTCATTCATTCTTTACTATGTGCTAGGCCTTTTTCTAAGTCCTGGGGATATGGCAATGTAGAGAATACAGTCCTATTCTCATGGAGCTTGCATCATCCTGCAACTTGCTTTTTAAAGTTAGTATTGCGTTTTGAGATGTAACCATGATGGCACTTGTAGATTTAGTTCATTTCTTTTAATTGTTCTATATTATCTATTATATGAATATACTATAGTATGTAATATATCATTCCCTTACTGATGGTTCAGATTTATACCAATTAGGATGTTGTTTACTGTAGGTAACAAAACAGGATTGATGTAAATATTAAGGGGATTTATTATTTCGCATTACAGAAAATCCAGAAGTTGTTTTTTACATTTATTTTTTCTTTTTAGATATTTTATTTATTTAAGAGAGAGAGGGAAAGCACGAGCAGGGGGAAGAGCAGAGGGACAAGCTGACTGCCTGCTGAAAACAGAGCCCAACACAGGGCTCAATCCCAGGACCCTGGGATCATGACCTGAGCTGAAGTCAGACACATAACTGGCTGAGCCACCCAGGTGTCCCAGAAAGTCCAGAAGTTGAATGGTTTCCAGGTCTATGTGATCAGGGCTCTCATCCTGTTATTTTTCTATTTTTTCTTCTTCAAAGCTGTGTGTTAGCTATCTGTTGTTATGTAACAAATTACCCCAAATCTTAAATAATAATAATTTTTGTGGGTCAAGAATTTGGGTTTGGCTTAGCCAGGTGTTGCCTTTGACTTAAGATCTCTTATCAGGTTGTAGTTAAGCTGTCACTTTGTGGGGGTCATGGTAGTGGTGGATGGTGGTGGTGGAGGTGAAATTCTTTCTCTCTACATGACTGCCTCCTGATATGGCATTTGGAGTTCCACAAAGTGCCCAAATGTAGAGGGTGAGAATGCCCAGCAAGGAAATCAGGAAGCCACAGTCTTTTTTTTTTTTTTTTTTTTTAAGATTTTATTTATTTATTTGACAGACAGAAATCACAAGTAGGCAGAGAGGCAGGCAGAGAGAGAAAGGAAGAAGCAGGCTCCCGCGGAGCGGAGAGCCCAATGTGGAGCTCGATCCCAGGACCCTGGGATCATGACCTGAGCTGAAGGCAGAGGCTTTAACCCACTGAGCCAACCAGGCACCCTAAGCCACAGTCTTTTTATAACTTAGTCTTGGAAATGCATTCCATCATGTCTGCCTCATTATATATATATATTTTTTTTAAGATTTTATTTATTTATTTATTTGACAGAGAGAGAGAGAGAGAGCACAAGTAGACAGAGAGGCAGGCAGAGAGAGGGGGAAGCAGGCTCACTGCCGAGCAGAGAACCCGATGCGGGGCTCGATCCCAGGACCCTGAGATCATGACCCGAGCCGAAGGCAGAGGCTTAACCCACTGAGCCACCCAGGTGCCCCTGCCTCATTATATTTTTAAAAAAGTAAGTATAAGCCACCTTCAGGAGTGTGAATGCCAGGAGGTGGGATGATTGAGAGCAATTTTAGAAGCTGATTATGGAGGCGCCTGGGTGGCTCAGTGGGTTAAAGCCTCTGCCTTCGGCGCAGGTCATGATTCCAGGCTCTTGGGACCGAGCCCCGAAACAGGTTCTTGCTCAGCGGGAGCCTGCTTCCCCCTCTCTCTCTGCCTGCTTCTCTGCCCACTTGTGATCTGTCTGTCAAATAAATAAATAAAATTTTCAAAAAAAAAAATAGAAGCTGCTTATCAATGGCTGGCTACAAGATGGTTGCCAACAACAATTGAATCAGCATTCTCCTCTGAAGTAAGATGCTTCAAAAGGACGTTTCTGGCCTTGCACTGAGAGGTTTTTTTTTTTTTTTTTTTTTTTTTTTTTTTTTATCTCCTGCTTACCAATTCAATTCAGTCAACATGTTTTGAATGTTTGCTTTTGGCCAGGTTCTTTGCTGCTTGCTGGGGTTACATGTATCATGTCTTCAGAAAGCTCACAAGTCTGGGCACCTGGGTGGCTCCGTGGGTTAAAGCCTCTGCCTTCAGCTCAGGTCATGATCTCGGGGTCCTGGGATCGAGCCCCGCATCGGGATCTCTGCTCGCTGGGGAGCCTGCTTCCCTTCCTCTCTCTCTGCCTGCCTTTATGCCTACTTGTGATCTCTCTCTCTCTCTCTGTCAAATAAATAAATAAATAAATAAATAAAATCTTAAAAAAAAAAAAAAAGAAAGCTCACAAGTCTTATAAAATAGATGGATACATATAGCAAACAACTCCAGTATACCATGGGTGACCAAATGTCTCAGTAGCTAGGGAATCAAGCAGGAGAATTGTACTGAGATTGAGACAGAGCAACGCTGGACTCGGGTCTCTTCAACTGGTGTGTGCATTCTTATTCCAGAGATTAGCGAGAAGCAGGGGTTGGCCAGGGCTGCCCTTGGATATCCCATAGCAGGGGCACTCAGGGTGCTCCCTTTTCCGATGTTCATCTTGGCAATAACTACCTTGGTTTCATCCCAGGCTGACGATTCCCTATCAGTTGTCTGGTCTTCTGGGCTTCCTAAGGTCACCTGGAGCTGGTGGATGAATTAGGGGAGCCAAAAGCTGCATCTTTTTGGCCAATTTCCTATCTCTATTAGCTTCCTCTGCCTTGTCTATGTTATTATAGACCTTGAAGCCCTCTTCCACCAAGGTTGACGGTGGAGTTTGAGGGCTGGTCTCTAACTTTTGTAATTTTCTCCTAGTGTCTGGAGCAGATTAAATAATGAAATGCATGACAAGCAATGCCCTTTCCTCTGCAGTCTCCAGGCCTGTTAGTATAGTGAGCAGTCTTCACAGAAGACAACGAGATCTAACTGGGTGACAAATTTGACTGGCACAGTGACAAAGAAGCCCACGTACCTCCTCTCTGTACAGACAGGGACAGAGGGAAGAAGTATCAAGAGATTTTAAAGAGGTTAACAAAACAGGGAGTTTCCAGGTTGAAAGTGGGCAGTAGGCAGAGTGGGGGAAGCTGGAAGAGAAGAAGGAGAAAGAGAGAGAAGGAAAAAAAGAAACCAAGCAAGGGCCAGTGGAGGGAGATACTCTGTCCACTACCCATTGGGGTGATCAGGCCAAGGGAGTCGGTTTTTCAACCCATCCATTACATGTTTCTATTCAGACAACTTGGAACCAAGGAATGAGAGGAGAAAGAGAAAACAAAATGAAACAAAACAAAACAAAGTTTCCTTTGTTGTTTCAGCTTCCAGCTATCAGACTACACTGTGTGAGGGTTATATCTCCATCACTCTTACTAGTCCCTGGTTAGGGACCACCTGTTTGACCAAGGTCTACATGGTGTGAACTGGGCCTTTTCCATCTCTACTGGTTAGTTACCTAGGAGTTAAGCTGTAGCTGTCTTGTGGCCATCCCATTAGTAGAGTAAGAAGGAGGGGTAAGAGCATGGGAAAGAAGAGGGAGGGGTCCCTGGGTGGCTCAGTTGTTAAACATCTGCCTTTGGTTCAGGTCATGATTCCAGGGTCCAGTGTTCCAGCAACGCATTGGGCTTCCTGCTCGGCAGGAAGCCTGCTTCTCTCTTTCCCACTGCCCCTGCTTGTGTTCAGTCTCTTGCTGCCTCTATCTCTCTGTCAAACATATAAATAAAATCTTAAAAAAAAATAAAATAAAATAAAAGAAGATTGTGGTTAAAGGAGGAGGGAAGGAAATTGGGAAGGAAGGGAAAAGGGAAAAATGTTACCTGAATGAGAGTAGTGAGCACTAACCACCCCCACCCCCCACCCCCCGGCCAGGATGCTGGAGGCTGACTTACCTTGCACGGTGACTGGAAACCAAAGGTTTAGGTGGCTGTTCGTCAGGGACAAAGGGTTTGCATCCAGCTGTCCGTCCCCATGGGTCCCAAACACCCTCTTGGAGTCCTGCTGGATGGAGTTGCCAAAAAAGTGTGATACCAACCAACCTCTAAGGAGACTTAGGTGGGAAAAGGGTGACATTTAAGCATGTAGAGGTTGGGAATTCTTTTTTTTTTTCTTAAAGATTTTATTTATTTATTTGACAGAGATCACAAGTAGGCAGAGAGATAGGAAGAGAGAGAGGGGAAAGCAGGCTCCCCGCTGAGCAGAGAGCCCGATGTGGGACTCAATCTCAGGACCCTGAGATCATGACCTGAGCCGAAAGCAGAGGCTTTAACCCACTGAGCCACCCAGGCACCCCAAGGTCGGGAATTCTTGACGGCTGTGCACTTAAAGGTCATGCTTCTTCATGTCTCACATGTCTAATTAGCACGTGAAATCTCCACCCTTAGTATTATAATGAGGGAAAAATGTTGGGGAAAGGTCAGCATTGATGGCCATCTTGGCACAGACTGGTTTGATCCAGTCCTCACCAGTCTTCATAGTTGAGTCCTTGCTTTCCACAAACATCTTCTTTCCACATTCCTGCAAGATATACTACTCAGGATGCATAGAGTTTTAGCTTTTCTTTCTATGGAGAGCTAGGGTATGCTGGATTTTTCAGTGAGGGTTGAGGGGACCTGAGTTTAGTCACTGCTCTCTCTCTTTTCAGGAGACTCATGAACCTTAGAATTGACTACTCCTACTGTTAGAGAAGTGAGCCAGAGCCTACAATATATATTAATCTAGTTCAAGTACATAAAGCAATATTGGACTTTGCAAACAAAATACTACCAGCCCCCACCAAGGATGAGGCAGAAAGGAGGATGCCTCCACAGGTTAACCTAGGAGATCAGGTTCTTCTTAGAGCTTGTAATTCTTCCCCAGAGAACCCATTGTTGCCTAAATGGAAGGGTTCCTACCAAGACACCCTGGCAACTCCAAATGCAGTCAACTACAAGGAATCCCTAACTGGGCACATCTTTCCAGATTAAAATTCTTCTTTCTCAAACATCCACAGGACCATCCAGAAGACCTGAAGTCATCCTACTCCTGTGAGACTGTAGAAGACCTTAAATATATATTCAAGGGGCACCTGGATGGCTTAGTCGGTTAAGCCTCTTTTTTTTTTTTTTTTAAGATTTTATTTATTTATTTGACAGATAGAGATCACAAGTAGGCAGAGAGGCAGGCAGAGAGAGAGAGGAGGAGGCAGGTTTCCTGCTGAGCAGAGAGCCCGATGTGGGGCTCGATCCCAGGCCACTGGGACCATGACCTGAGCCGAAGGCAGAGGCTTTAACCCACTGAGCCACCCAGGCGCCCCGGTTAAGCCTCTTTAAAGCTCTTTCTGACCTCTCCTCAGGGAGCTAGCTGAAGACTCTTTCCTTTGTGCTATCTTCCTTATGCTATAGCATAAGCCTGAATAAAGCCTTGCTTGGAACTCCTGTTTGACCTCTTGTCAATTTGTATTGTTTAGCCAGCTCAAGGACCCTTTTCAGCATCAGGGTTAGAGGACACAAAGAAAGAAATGGTTGAGTTGGATTTTGGAGGATCAGTTGGAGGTAGGTGACTTGGGAGGATAAGAAAAAGTCATTCCAGAATTAACTGGTACAGAAGGGGTGCCTGGTGGCTCAGTTGGTTAAGCGTCTGCCTTCGGTTCAGGTCATGATCCCAGGGTCTTTGGATTGAGCCTGGCTCTCTTTGGGAAGCCTGCTTCTCCCTCTCCTCTTGGCTCGTGTTCTCTCTTGCTATTTCTGTTGCTATCTCTGTTTCTCAAATAAATAAATAAAATTTTTGAAAAAATGTTACAGGGAATGCTAAGAATAATGTAACTACTGCTGGCTTCTGCAGCACATGGAATAATGTAACTAGTTCTACCACTCAGTTGTTAACATTTTGTTATGTTTATATTTCGGTTTCTTCTTTTGTATTTTATTTATTATTATTATTATTATTATTATTATTTAAAGATTTTATTTATTTATTTGACAGAGAGATCACAAGCAGGCAGAGAGGCAGGCAGAGAGAGAGGAGGAAGCAGGCTCCCTGCTGAGCAGAGAGCCCGATGCGGGGCTCGATCCCAGGATTCTGAGATCATGACCTGAGCTGAAGGCAGCGGCTTAACCCACTGAGCCACCCAGGCGCCCCATTATTTTTTATTATTTTTTAAAGATTTTTATTTCCTAGAGAGAGAGTGCAAGTGAGAGAGAACAAGTGGGGGAGAGGGGCAGAGGGAGAAGCAGACTGCGCTGAGCAGGGAGCCAGATGTGGGGATCAATTCCAGGACCCCAGGTCTATTACCTGAGCGGAAGGCAGACACTTAACCCACTAAACCACCCAGGAGCCCCAGGTTTCTTCTTTGTTAAGAAAAATCATGACAGGGCGCCTGGGTGGCTGAGTGGGTTAAGCCTTGACCTCCAGTTCAGGTCATGATCCCAGGATCCTGGGATCGAGTCCCCCACCAGGCTCTCTGCTCAGCAGGCAGCCTGCTTCCCCCTGCTTCACTGTCTACTTGTGACCTCTATCAAATAAATAAAATCTAAAAAAAAAAAAATCATGACAGATGTATGTGAAGTTCTACAGATGTATCTGAAGTCCAGTTTATCCCCCCTCCCAATCCAGTCTGACTTTTACACCCCCCCCAATACTATCATGGTGCATATCCACATATCCATGCAGTTCATTTTCTATACTTAATACATATATTTTTTCCATTATCAGTATATACTGTGATTCTGTTAAATTTATATAAGTCATTTCACAGTGCACATAACTGGTATGTTGCTATTTATAACTTTTTTAAAAAAAGATTTTATTTATTTATTTGACAGAGACACAGCGAGAGACGGAGCACAAGCAGGGGGAGTGGGAGATGGAGAAGCAGGCTTCCCCGGAGCAGGGAGCGCCACGCCCCACTCAATCCCAGCATCCCGGGATCATGTCCCCAGCTGAAGGCAGACGCCCAACGACAGAGCCACCCAGGCGCCCGCTACTTACAACTCTTAAGAGCTATCAAATGTTGATACGTAAAGGACTCAGTTTTATTTGTCGTAACATTTTATCATAGGAACATAACACGTTTTATTCATGTATGTTTTATTGCACATTTTCACAAGGAAGCAGGCTTGAACATGAATTTGTATTCTTGTGCACACCTGTAAGAGTTTCTTTATTCTTTTACACATGAAGTTGCTGGATATAAAATGCACATTTAGAATCTCAACCAAAGTGGCTGTTCTAATTTTAAACTCCCAAACGACATCTTTAATAGTTTACGTTTCTCAGACTCCTTTTCCTGGAAATTGTCAGATTGTAACATTTACCACAGTTTTCAAGTAGTGGTATGAACAGGTAATTTCAGTGTAACAGTGCATGCAAACAAAGGGCGGGAGGAAGCATGATGTAGCAAAGGAGAGTTTGAAGGGGTTCACTGTACTGTTTTGAGCGCCCTATTTTTACTCTTTGGATTCCCTCGGCGTGCTAACTAATAATAGAGCGAACGAGCACACTGCGAGAGCACGTGGAGGGTCCCACACTACGCTGGAAGATCAAATCCGACTCCCCGCGATGGCGCACTCCAGCCCTAGCGCAGTGGTACGACCCGGCGGCGGCTTCCCCCCGTGGTGCGGGTTGGTTGCGTCCCCGGACGCCGGCGCAAGCGCCCACACCCGCTCAGAGAGCGCGACTCCTCCCCGCGGTGCCTCAGCTTCGCGCGCGTGCCCGGCCGCCGCCGCCGCTGCCGCTTGCCGCCGCCGCTGCCGCCCCCGCCCCGCCGCTCCTGACGTGCAGCGGACGCTCGCGACCCGCAGCGCCCCGGAGGAGGGGCTCGGCAGAGGGGCGCCGGCCGGTCGGTGAGTACCTGCCGTCTCCGCTCACCTCCAGCCCGCCCTCTTCCCGCCTCCGTTTTTCTCTCCTGGCGGTCATGGCCTGCTCCTCACCTGGAGAGGCGCCTCTAACGCGGGGTAGAGCCTTCTCGGTGCGGAGGCGGACGTCTCCGGACACAGGGGTGGGCCCTTCGGGCCGTCAGATGGCCTCGAGGATGTTGGGTTGGCGTCTCCCGACGCCCGGGTGGGCCCTTCGGGACGCCTCAGGAAGCTGGCGAGCGCCTCCGGACGCGAGAGTGGGGCCCTTTGGGACACCGGGGTAGCCCTTGGGGACTTCGCTGGGCGACTCCTGACGCCGTGGTGGGCTTCCGCTCCCCAGTTCCAGGCCTGCCCACTTCGCACAGGAGGTGCGGCCTTTATCCTCCCGGACCGGGCGCTCTTTCGTTATTTCTTGTCAGCCAATGGGCTCTGGTCCCCTCCGGTCCCTCGAAAGCGTCTTCCTCACGCTGAACCCCCCGGGAGGAGGCTCCGTTCTCGCCGTCCCCCCCGCGGGGCCCCATATCGGAGGAAGGCCATGGGGCCCCTCCGCCTCCTACGCCTCACGCCCCCTCCCCCTCCAGGCTACTGTTTTATTGCGGAGTGATCCTTCTGTTATTTGCCCAGAAAAATATACTTTGTTTGGAAATCCTTATTATTTGCCATTTTCCACTCCAGCAGAACTGCTGTTTCCTTCTGTACGATGACCGTGTTTCAAGCGTATTACTCGTACGCATTTATTTAATCTTGACACTTTTTTTTTTGAGATAGGTACTATTATCCTCAGTTTATAGATGAGGTAACTGAGGATGGAAGACCGATCTGTAAGCGGTAAAGCTGCCTTGAATCCAGGCAGCTTGACTCTGATGTTCTTGTATGTAGTCACTATAGCATACTAAGATATAAGCATTGTCCAGGAGAAAACGAAAGTTTTATGTTTTCTTTATTTTTTCCTGTTGGGAGGCAGTGAATGCCTTGTAGATGAGTCAAAGAATGTATTTTTGGAGTCAGGCATATCGAGGTGCAATTCCGTCAACATAGCCATTTATCAACCTAGTAAGAACTTACTAATTGTTTGATTTTGAATAAGTTTACAAACTTGTAAAATAGTGATAAAAATATAGTGATAAAAATCGTTAAAATAACAATTAGTGATAAAAATAGTGTAAAATAGTGATACCTACCACAATAGAGTTATTGGGAGGATAACCTTTATAATTCGTGTGAGATACCTAGAATAGTGTCCCAGGACTCAGTAAATGACTATGATTTAATTATTACTCAAAATATGTTTGGATTTTGTTACACACTTGTCCTGAGGCTGAGTATAAAGTGGGAAGTAAAGAATTGTGCGTGTGCTGGTCTGTACGTGTAAAGGCATTTACCTTTTTAAATTTTATGTACTTATGTATGTATGTATTTATATATTATTGGCACAAAAAGGTGTTTTTCTTTTTTTTAAGATTTTATTTATTTATTTGACAGACCACAAGTAGAGAGGCAGGCAGAGAGAGAGGAAGGGAAGCAGGCTGCCCACGGAGCAGAGAGCTCTATCCCAGGACCCTAGGATCATGACCTGAGCTGAAGTCAGAGGCTTTAACCCACTGAGCCACCCAGGCGCCCCCAAAAAGGTGGTTTTATTAAAGCATAGGACAGGATCTTTGGTTAAAAGAGCTGCCACATTTACCTTTTTTTTAAATTCAGGAAACAACAGGGCACCTGGGTGGCTTAGTTGGTTAAGCGTGTGCCTTGGGCTCAGGTCATGATCTCAGGGTCCTGGGATAGAGCCCCGCATCACATTATGTTTTGGGAGCAAGGGAGTCTGCTTCTCCCTCTCCCTCTGACCCTCCTACATGTTTGTGCTCTCTCTGTCTCTTAAATAAATAAATAAAATGTTTTAAAAAATAAACCAAGAAAACAATCTCTTGAAATCAGATGGTAATGTTTGGTACCAAATTTCTTGAGTAGTGACTTACTGAGTAGCATATCGTCAATCATTCATGAAGACTTGTTAAGGTCCCTATATCCCCAAGCTTTTGAAGTGATTTTGACATGTTTGGTAGGTAGAATGTCAAAATTTTATTTTTTCAGTGATTGTTCTTCAGATAGATCAAGATGATAGATAAGCTTAAAGAAAATGACAAATAACCCAAGTTGGGGTTACTAAAAATGCTACCTGTGAGATAAATAACAAGTCTCATTATTGTGTCACTTTTCCTGTTTGTGCATTCTTTTTTTTTTTTTTTAAGATTTTTATTTATTTATTTGACAGAGAGAGATCACAAGTAGGCAGAGAGGCAGGCAGAGAGAGAGGAAGGGAAGCAGGCTCCTTGCTGAGCAGAGAGCCGGAGGCAGGGCTGGATCCCAGGACCCTGGGATCATGACCTGAGCTGAAGGCAGAGGCTTAACCCACTGAGCCACCCAGGCGCCCCCTGTTTGGCATTCTTTTAGAGACATTTTGTTCCTGTCATGATTAAAGATGAGGCTGTTGGCTTCTAAACTCAATTCTTTCTTCAGAGTTAGTGGTAATTCATTCTTTAGCCTCAGTTCAAGTACTTGAAGATAAGCCATTATTTTAGTGAGTTCTTCATTTTTAAGGGTAGCAACTTAAATAAATAGTAGCTGTACTATATGTTGGTCAGCTTGTTTAAATTGCTCAAGCAGTGCCTTGTTTTTACTCTTAGAATTACTGTGTGGTTAAATCTCATGAAGCACTGAATTTTGGAGTCTATAATCTGTGGGGGGGTTTTACTTAATGCTTCTTATCAGTCGCTTATCTGCTTAATTCTTTGAAAACCCACTTTGAGATTGCAGGTGGTTCTGTGCTACAGAGAAGGGTAGAGTTTTTATTTATGTATCTTAAAGAAATTACATATATTTGGTGGTATAGCTACTCTTGATATCAGATTTGAGCATTTTGGTTTAAATAGCTGTAGGGAACAGAAGACATTTAATAAGATGAAAACTATTCCATGGAAGATATTTTCCTGGGGCACTATGATTCCTTTAGAATTCCCCCAAACTAACGCCGACTTCCAAGTCTTACCTATGCTATTCAACCTATAATAATTTTATCCTTTTGTGTCTTTATGTTGTATTAAAAATTTTAAATATAAACATTATACTGTTCATTCAGCATACTTTTTTTTAAAGATGTTATTTATTAATTTGAAAACATAAACTTGTAGTGGAAGGGGAGAGAAGCAGTCTCCCCACTGAGCAGGGAGCCCAACCCCAGGGCTGGATCCAAGGACCCTGAGATCATGACATGAGCGGAAGGCAGCTGCTTAACCCACTGAGCCACCCAGGTGTCCCCATTCAGCACATATTTATGTGTGCATACCATACATCAGGCAGCAGTTTTAGTTAGAAGAGGTGTAAAGATTAAGTCATGAAGTACTGCAGTCAGGAGACAGAATTCAGGTGCCTCCTTTGTGACTTCTGACAAGTTACTTTTCTGAACTTATGCTTCCTGGTAATAATTATACATACTTCTTGGGTTTTTGTGAAGATTAAAATTAATTAAAAATATTTGGGACCCTTGAATTGCCATGTGAACTTTAGGATCAGTTTGTTAATTTACACACACACACCCAACTAGGATTTTATTAGCTATTGCATTGAATCCGTATATCAGTTTAAGGAGCAGTAGTACTATCTTTTTTTTTTTTTTTTTTTTTTTTTAAAGATTTTATTTATTTGTCAGAGAGAGAGAGAGGGAGAGAGAGCAAGCACAGGCAGACAGAATGGCAGGCAGAGGCAGAGGGAGAAGCAGGCAGGCTCCCTGACGAGCAAGGAGCCCGATGTGGGACTCGATCCCAGGACGCTGGGATCATGACCTGAGCTGAAGGCAGCTGCTTAACCAACTGAGCCACCCAGGCGTCCCTGTACTATCTTAAGTCTTGATCCTTGAACATGGATGTTTTTAATTTATGTAGATTTTCTCTTATTTCTTTACAGAACGTTTTAGGGGTGCCTGGGTGGCTCAGTGGTTAAAGCCTCTGCCTTTGGCTCAGGTCATGATCTCAGGGTCCTGGGATTGAGCCCTGCATTGGGCTCCCAGAGAGCCCGTTTCCCCTTCTCTCTTTCTGCCTGCCTCTCTGCCTGCTTGTGATCTTTGTCTGTCAAAGAAATAAATAAAATCTTTAAAAAAATGTTTTATAGTTTTCAGGGTATAAGTTTTATATGTCTTCTGTTAAAGCTATGACTAAGTATTTTAGTCCTTAGGATGCTGTTATAAATGGACTTGTTTTCTTAATTTCATTTTCAGATTGCTCAATGCAAATGTATAGAGATACAGTTAGTTTTGTTTTGATTTTGTATCCTGCAGCCTTGCTGACTTGTGTATTCTGATAGTTTTTTTTAGTGTATTTCTTAGAATTTTTTCTTTCTTTTTTTTTTTTTAAAGACTCAATCTCAGGACCCTGAGATCATGACCTGAGCAGAGGCTTAACCCACTGAGCCACCCAGGCGCCCCTTAGAATTTTCTATATACAAGATCATTGCATCTAAATGATGATAAAACTAAATACAGTTTTACTTCTTCCTCTCCAATCTAGATGGGTTTTATTTATTTATTTATTTTTAAAAGATTTTATTTATTTATTTGACAGACAGAGATCACAAGTAGGCAGAGAGGCAGGCAGAGAGAGAGGGGGAAGCAGGCTCCCTGCTGAGCGGAGAGCCCAATGGCAGGGCTCCATCCCAGGACTCTGGGATCATGACCTGAGCCGAAGGCAGAGGCTTTAACCCACTGAGCCACCCAGGCTCCCCTTTATTTCTTTTCGTCTTGCTGTTTTTGCCCAATTGTTCTGGCTAGAACCTCCACTATAATGTTGAATGGAAGTGCTGAGAGTGGGCATGCTTGTTTTGAACCCTATCTAAGGGGAAAGCTTTCAGTCTTTCATCATTAAGTGTAATGTTAACCATGAGTTTTTGATAGATACTTTTTATCAGGTTGAGGAAATTTTCTTCTATTCCTAGTTTGTTTAGTGTTTTTATCATGAAGGGGTGTTGAGTTTTGTTAAATGCTCTTTTTGTGTATATTAAGATAATCATGTGCTTTTTGTCCTTTATTCTATTGATATGGTGTAATAAATTGAGTTTCAGATCGTAAACCTTGCCTTCTCTTGATACATCTTCGTCATGGTATATAATTCTTTTTATATAATATTGGATTAGGCTTGTTAGTATTTTGTTGATGATTTTTGCATTTATATTTATAGCATATTGGGTTTCTTGTTTTATTTTTCTTTTGTCTTAAAGATTTTATTTTTAAATACTCTCTATACCCAACATGGGGCTCAGACTCACAACTGTGAGACCAAGGGTAACATGTTCCAGTGACTGAGCCAGCTAGGCCCTCTTGGTTTCTTGGTTTACTGTTTTTTTTTTTTTTTTTTTGTCTGGTTTTGGTATCAACTGGTCAGGTAGAATGAGCTGAGAAGTGTTTCCCCACTTTTTTTTTTTTTTTTTAAAGTTGTGAAAGATTGTTACTTCTTTAAATGTTCAGTAGAATTCCACAGCAAATCAGAAATGGTAGGACTAGAGTTCAGCTGAAAGGCCTAGGTGCATTTGTATATCTTGCAGGCCTTTGAATTGAGTTTGTAATTGAAAGCCCAGGAGTGAATGCCACTGTGAAGTTTCAAAGTAGGGAGAGGAGGAGATTGCATATAGCATAGCGGTAAATGCTTTTATTTAGTGAGAGGAACAGAAGGAGGAGGAAAGAAAGGAGAGGTCAGATCTAGGAGAAAACTCAGTTAAGCAGTGTCACAGACACTAAGTTAGACTGTCATAAAGAAATGATTTGCCAAGATGGCAAGTGGAATGAAAGCTGAAGAGAGGTAAATGGATTTGGTGTCAAGGAGATCTTTGATGATCCTACAAGGAGAGCAGATTCAGATTATATAACATTAGAAGAGAAGAGGGTGATAAATGGACACAGTGGATATGGAATGTGCTCTTTAAAATTGATGTCAAAACTTCAAATTCTCTCCAGAGTTTAAAAGTTTAAAGAAAAATAAAAGTAATATGTACACATGGTTCAAAATTCAAATAGTAGGAATATGTCTGTCTTCCATCTATCTCTCAAATTCTTTCTCACGCTTTTGGCCATTTCTTGTGTATCCTTCCAGATGGATTTTAAAACAAAGGACTGTGTGTGTGTTTTATTTTATTTTTTATTTTTTTTAAAAGATTTTGTTTATTTAAGAGAGAGAGAATGAGAGAGAGTATGAGAGGGGAGAGGGAGAAGCAGACTCCCGGGCAAGCAGGGAGCCTGATGTGGGACTTGATCCCGGGACTCCAGGATCATGACCTCAGACGAAAGCAGTTGCTTAACCAGCTGAGCCACCCAGGCGCCCTGTGTGTGTGTTTTAATTTATACAAGTAAAATAATACTAAACATGCTCTTCTGTCTTTTGTTTTTAAAATTGAGTGCTTTGGAAATTTATAGTGTGTGTCAATGTATAGCTTCTGAGTAAAACATTTGATGATAAAGCAAAGGAGAGAAAATTTTATTGGTGATAGGGTTGAGGGAACTTATTTTTAGGCTCAGGAAGTCTTGATAATGTTTATAGCAGGGGAATAGAGTGGATCTAGAAGGAACTTACATATACAAAGGGTTGGGAGGAACTTAATGGGAAAGACTTGAAGACAGAAGTCCCTTTAGTGATCATTGAAAAATCAGTTGGCTTGGTTTTTCTCTCCAGGAATCTTGATAATTGGGGCAAGAAGTACACAACAAGTAGTATTTTCCCAGGGTTAGGGGCTTTAGAGATCCCATTGAAATGGCTGACGATGGGACCCAGAGTAGGTAGCAAGTTATGAGAGGCAAAATTGTGATTTGATTTTCTAGTGTTGAGTACAATTCTGACTGATAATTGGTTTCCTTATTTTAAACCCTACTTTTCTACATTTTAAAGTAGGTGATACTTAGAAAAATTATTTAAGTTACTTGAATGAACAACCTACAAAAGACTTTTAAGTGTTTTTTAGTTAACAAAAAGTTTTTCCTAAAAATCATTTTTGAACTAGAGATGAGAGCTAAAGGTTGTAAATTGATTAATTTCTGGTTTTGTTGGCCTAAGAAAAATTTATCGATGGTGGTTTTTTTTTAATCTTATGCACAAAGGGTGTCATGCTATTATTTACTATTTTTTCCTTTATTTTTCACTTATTGGTGCACGTCTTGGAAATTTTTCCATGAGATTATGTACAGTTGACCCTTGAACAATACAGAAGTTAAGCATGTGACACCACATGCAGTTGAAAATCTGTGTACAACTCTTGACTCCTCAAAAACTTAACTACTAACAGCCTGCTGTTGACTGGAAGACTTACTGATAACATAAACAGCCAACTAAAACATATTTTGTATGTTATATGTATTATATACTGTATTCCCACAATAAGATAAGTTGGCAATAAGAAAATGCATTAAGAAAATAACATAAAATATGTTTATTGGATGCCTGGATGGCTCAGTCAGTTAAGCATCCTACTCTTGATTTTGGCTCAGGTCATGATTTTGGGGTCCTGGGTTTGAGCTTAGTGGGGAATCTGCTTGTCTTCCCCCCCACGCCTCCACTTGTGCACACACGCTCTCTCAAATCTTAAAAAAATACATTTATGGTACTGTACTGTAAGAAAACCCACATATAAGCGGACCTGCACAGTTCAGACCCATGTCGTTTAAAGTTCAACTGCATATGCCTTTGCTGTTTTCTTTTTTTGGATTGTAGGAAAATATACATAATTTACCAAATACATAAAATTTTACCAAATATACTCAAAACTTACCATTTTAAGTGTACAGTTTGTTGGTATTAAGTACGTTCACATTGTCATTCAGCCATCAGCACTATCCATTTCCAGAACTTTTTTCATCTTCCTAAACTGAAACTCTACCCATTAAACAGTAACTACACGTCCTTCCTTTCTCCCAACCTATGGCAACCACCATTCTGCTTTCTGTTCTATGAATCTGACTACTTTAGGTATCTCATGTAAGTGGAATTGTATAGTATTTGTCCATTTGTTTCTGACTTAACTACATAAGCGTATTGTCTTCAAAGCTTACCCATTTTCTAAAAAGATTTTATTTACTTATTTGACAGAGAGTGCGCCTGCGCAAGCAGGGGGAGTGGCAGGCAGAGGGAGAGTGGGGCTTGATCCCAGGACCCTGGGATCATGATCTGAACTGGAGGCAGATGCTTAACCTACTAAGCCACCCAGGTGCCCCTAAGTTTGTTCATGTTGAAGCATATGTCAGAGTTGCCTTCTTTTTTTGAGGCTGAATAGTATCTGTTGTATGTATATATCATATTTTGTATCTGTCAGTGGACATTGAGTTGTTTCTACTCCTTGGCTATTATGAATAATGCTGCTGTGAATGTGGGTGTACGAATATGTTTGAATCCCTGCTTTCACTTCTTTTGTGTATATAATTGGAAGAGGAATTTCCGGATCATATGAAAATTCTATTTTTAATATTTTGAGGAATTGCCATACTAATTCCCATTAACAGCTGCTCCATTTCCCATTCCTCCTAGCAGTGTTCAAGGGTTCCAGTTTCTCTGCATCCTCTCCAACACTTGCTGTTTTCTGTTTTCTGGACAGTAGCCATCTGAAGGAGTGAGAGGTGGTATTTTGTGTTTTTGATTTGCAGTTCCCTAGTGAGTAGTGATATAAGCATCTTTTCATGTGCTTATTGGTCATTTGAATATCTTCTTTGGCAAAATGTCTATTCAAATCCTTTGCCCACATTTTTTAATTGGGTTGTTTTTTGTTATTGAGTTGCAGGAGTTCTTTATATAGTCTTGATATTAACCCTTTACCAGATAAACAGTTTGCAAATTTTTTCCCAATTTTGTGGGTTGCTTTTTCACTTTATTGTTAGTGTCCTTTCATGCATAAGATTTTAAAATTTTGTCATAGTCAATTATTTATTTTTGTTGTTGCCTGTTCTTTTAGTGTCATACCGAAGAAATCATTGCAAAATCCAGTGCCAGTTTGTTTCCTTTGGAAATTTAATCACTTTGGATTCATGAGATTAAGTCATCATTCTCAACTATATATACTGCTAATGCTGGAGAATCAGTAACTCCACATGTAGTAAAGAAGAATTAGAAATGAGAAAGATGGGTACATGGTAAGAGCAGCAGAAGGAACAAATGTGTTTGAAATAGGATTAAAAGGGATAGACTTAGAATTTTAGAGTTATGCAGTTATAGTTAGATTTTTCTTGATGAGAGCTATAGAGCTCTGGTATTATCAAGCATTTATTATCACAGGTGACAATAAAAAATGGTTTGTATTTATAATTTTAATCCTGAAAATGATGAATTCAGCTTTCATTTTGTTTTCTTTTTTTTTTTTTTTTTTTTTTTTTAGATTTTATTTGAGAGCAAGCGAGAGAGAGAAAGAGAACACAAGCTGGGGTGGGGAGGGGCAGAGGGAAAGGGACAAGCAGACTCCTGGCTGAGCAGGGAGCCAACACAGGGCTCAGTCCCAGAACCCTGGGATCATGACCAGAGCCAAAGGCAGATGCTTAACTGACTGAGCCACCCAGGTATCCCTCACTTTGTTATTTTTTTATTGGGTTCAGAAAATATTTTGACACCTCAATTAAAAAAAGCTTCTTCAGTAATTTATATTAGAAATCTTTTCCAAACTAGAAATACAGAATCCTTTGAGATGAGAAATTTAAGAGACTCTGAGAAGTTAACTGTAACCTTACCACTCTACTAGAGTTGCACCTAAGCCTCTTTGTGTCTCTACTTCTTTTTAATTTTGACAGGGACATTTAACTTCTATCTGAACATATTTCAGATTCCTGAATAACAGGCACACTGTATTTGTCTTTTTCCCATCTTCTGTGCCTTTCCAAATCCAATTTGTTTATTCATATACTCATTTGCTTATTAAAGTATTATATCACTTATTCAGTAACATTTATTAAAAGCTAAGCTCCGAGCTAAATGCTGGGATTCAGGTATGAATAAGAAACAGTTTCTCTCTCTGTAACTTTACACTTTCCTAAGGAAATAAGATTGTAACCATCATAAAAACCCAGTACTACAGTTCTTCAGCGTCCTGCTCAAAGTCCACCTCCGGCAAGGCCTTTCCCAACTCACCCAACCTAGCTGAGCCAGGCCCCATCTTTTTGTGGACTACTATGGCATATATTGTTTGTGTTACATAATTATAGGTATCTTCTTCACAGCAATGGAATTGAATAAACTATCATGAAAATAGTCTTAACATCTTTTTGCCTTCCATTCTTTCTTAGCTGTTTAATGCGTTATCTTATTTAAATAGCCAGTTAATTTAAGCAGCCAATAATCAGTCTTTTCATTAGATTTCATTTGTATTGCCTTTGTACAACACAGTGTCATGTAAAGTTGTAAGGGGTGCCTGGGTGGTTTAGTTGGTTAAGTGACCAACTCTTGATTTCAGCTCAGGTCATAAATTCGGGCATGTGGGATTGGACCGCAAGTCAGGCTCTGTGCTCAGTCGGGAGTCTGCTTGAGATTCTCTTTCCCTCTTTCTCTCTCCCTGCTTGCACAAGCACAAGACTTGTGTGCGCTCTCTCTCTCTGTCTCTTTCTCAAATCAGTTTTTTTAAAATATTTTATTTATTAAAAAAAAACCACCTGTATAGAAATGGAGGAAAAAGACCTTCCTAAGGTCTTTTTAAAACCACAAAAAATGTGTATGAATGCCATAAAAATACACATAGTCTGAATAAATATGCACCATAAACTAAAAAAAAAAAAAAAAAAAGATTTTATGTGTTTATTTGACAGAGAAAGAGAGAGCACAAGTAAGGGGAGAGGCAGAGGGGGAAGTAGACTCCTCGCTGAACAGAGTGCCAGATGTGGGGCTTGATCCCAGGATCCTGGGTTTATGACCTAAGATAAAGGCAGACACTTAACTAACTGAGCCACCCAGGTGCCCCTCAAGCAAATAAATCTTTAAGAAAAAATAAAGTTGCAGTCTTTGTAAATGATCCTAATTTTCATTTAGGAGGAGAGAAGAAATAAATGGGTAAGTGAAGAACAATAACAATTTTGAAATAGAAAAATAGGGGCGCCTGGGTGGCTCAGTGGGTTAAGCCTCTGCCTTCGGCTCGGGTCATGATCTCAGAGTCATGGGATCGAGCCCCGCATCGGGCTCCCTGCTCCATGGGAGCCTGCTTCCTCCTCTCTCTCTCTGCCTGCCTCTCTGCCTGCTTGTGATCTCTGTCAAATAAATAAATAAAATCTTAAAAAAAAAATCTACTTGTTTTGTTGATAAATAATGGAGATATAACCACAAAAATAGGCTTTATGTGTTTGTAATGAATTGACTTCACATTTTGCTTATTCTAGAATATTGTAATTTCAGCCAGAAATTTAGGCCTTAATTTTATTAGATTTACTGTGTAAAGCAGGTAAGGACAGCTGGAGAGTGTTAGGTTTGAGATGTTTGATGTGTTTTTATGTTTTTTAATGCATTCAGCCACTCTTGAATCTTTTAATTAGATAATTTAGCTTGTTTACATTTAAAGTATTTATTGGTAGCTGTGTACTTACTGCCTTTTGTGTGTGTGTGGCTTTGTGTTAGTTGTTTTCTGGCTGCTTTGTAATTCCTCTGTTCCTTCTTACTCTTTCTTTGTGATTTGATGATTTTCTCTTGTGGTATATTTAGATTCTTTTATCTTTTATGTATCTACTACAGGTTTTTGTTTTGTGATTGTCCTGAGGCTGACCTAAAAAAACGTACAGCAGTCTATTTTAAGTTGCTAGAGAACTTAAGTTTGAACTTACTCTAAAGCTCTACATTTTTACTCTCCCTACATCATTTAAAAAAAAAAAATTATTTATTTTAACAGGGGAGGGGCAGAGGCAGAAGGAGAGAGAGACACTCTCAAACAGACTATCTTCTGAGCATGGAGCTAGATGCAGGGCTTGTTCCCACTGCCCCGAGATCATGAGCTGAGTTGAACCAAGAGTTGGATGCTCAACTGACTGAGCCACCCAGGTGCCCCCAACATCTTGTGTGTCCCTTAACAAATTATTGTAGTCACAGGAACATGTTCATTTTCTTTCCTACTTTTAAGATTTTTTCCTTGTGTCTTTTGACACCTTAACTATAATGTGTCTTGGTGTGGATTCCTTTGGGTTTATGGTTTTTAGAACTCTCTGGACTTCCAGGTTAGGGAAGTTTTTATCCATTATTTCTTCAAATAATTTTCTTGCCCCTTTTGTTCCCTCTTTTGGGACCTCTATAATATGAATGTTGGTCTGCTTGATGTCCTTTAAGTTCTTTAATGTATCCACTCATTTTTAATCTTTTTTCTTTTGCTGCTCTAATTGAGTTCCACTGATCTGTCTTCAAGTGCAGTGATCCTTTCAAATTCATCTAATCTAATGTTGAAGCTCTCTCCTGTATTTTTTGGTTCAGTTATTGTATTCTTCAGTTCAGTTATTGTATTCTTCAGTAATGTGACTTCTATTTGATACTTTTATATTTTTAATTTTTTAATTAAAATTTTTACTTTATTTATCCATTCTTCTGAACACAGGAAGCAATTTTATGACCATTATTTTTTTCAGGAGTAAATACCAAATATTTATTTCTTTTGTGTGTTTTGTTTAGAGTTTTTTTTTTTTTTTTTAAAGTTAACATATAATATACTATTTGTTTCAGGGGTACAGATCTGTGATTCATCAGTCTTACACAATACACAGTTCTCACCATAGCACATACCCTCCCAAACATCTATCACCTAGCCCTCCGATTCCCCCACCCCCCTTCCCCTGATCCTCTACCTTGTTTCTCAAATTCCGCGTATAAGTGAGATCATATGATATTTATCTTTCTCTGATTGACTTATTTCATAATACTCTCTAGTTCCATCCATGTTGTTGCAAATAGCAAGATTTCTTTTTATTTCAATGGCTGCGTAATAGCCCATATACCGCTTCTTCTTTATCCATTCATCTGTTGATGGATATCTGGGCTCTTTCCATAGTTTGGCTATTGTGGACAGTGCTGCTATAAACATTGGCGTGCAGGTGCCCTTTTGGATCACTACATTTGTATTTTCGGGGTAAATACCCAGTAGTGCAATTGCTGGGTCGTAGTATAGCTCTGTTTTCAGCTTTTTTGAGGAACCTTCATACTGTTTTCCAGAGTGGCCATACCAGCTTGTATTCCAACCAGCAGGGTAGGAGGGTTCCCCTTTCTCTGCATCCTCACCAACATCTGTCGTTTCCTGACTTGTTAGTTTTAGCCATTCTGACTGGTGTGAGGTGGTATCTCATCGTGGTTTTGATTTGTATTTCTTTGGTACCGAGTGATGTTGAGCACTTTTTCATGTGTCTGTTGGCCATTTGGATGTATGACCATTATTTTGAACTCCTTTGTTAGGTAAATCACTTACCTCTCTTTTGTTAAGGTGTTTTTCTGAACTTTTATCTAATTCTTTTTATTTGGAACATATTCCTCTTTTTTTTTTTTTTTTCATTTTCTTTACTCTCCATATTGGTTCTGTGCATTAGATAAGACAGCAACTCTTGGAGCCATTAAAAAAAAAAAGCAGTCTTGCGATTTGCAGTGGTGTGGATGGAACAAGAGGGTATTATGCTAAATGAAATAGGTCAGTCAGAGAAAGAATTATCTTATGATCTCACTGATATGTAGAGTTTAAGAAGCAAGGCAGAGGATCATAGGGAATGAGAGGAAAAAATGAAATAAGATGAAACCAGAGAGGGACACAAACTGTAAGAGACTCTTTTTTTTTTTTAAAGGTTATTTATTTATTTATTTGACATTGAGAGAGGGAACACAAGCAGGGGGAGTGGGAGAGGGAGAAGCAGTCTTCCCACTGAGCAGGGAGCCCGCTGTATGGGGCTCGATCCCAGGACCCCGGGATCATGACCTGAGCCAAAGGCAGGCACCCAATGACTGAGCCACCCAGGTGCCCCACCATTTTTAGTGTTTTTTAAACACAAGATCATGTCATCTGCAAATGATGATAGTTTACTTCTTCCTTCCCAATTTGGATGTCTTTTCTTTTTGCATAATTGACTTGCCTAGAACCTTCAAGATAATATTCATCCTGTCTTGTTCCTGTCTTAAGGAGAAAGCAGTCAGTCTTTCACCTTTAAGTATGATATTAACTGTGTTTTATTTTTATTTTTAGATGTTCTTTATCAAGTTGAGGCATTGTTGTTGAAAAAAATTCTTTTTTATGTAAATTATAATATGTAATCAAGAGAGCCAGTTATCTGGGGCTCCTGGGTCCGTCAGTTGAGTGTCTGGCTCTTGGTTTCAGCTCAGGTTATGCTCTGATGGGTCATGAGATGGAGCCACGCTGGGCTCTGTGCTCAATGGGGAGTCTACTTGAAGATTCTCTCCATTTGATCCTTCCCCCACTTGCATGTACAATTGCATGTGTATGCTTTCTGTTTCAAATAAATAAATAAATCTTTTATTTTTTTTTATTTATTTTTTTTATTTGTCAGAGACAGAGGGAGAGAGAGTGAGCGAGCACAGGCAGACAGAGAGGCAGGCAGAAGCAGAGGGAGAAGCAGGCTCCCTGCCGAGCAAGGAGCCTGATGTGGGACTCGATCCCAGGACGCTGGGATCATGACCTGAGCCGAAGGCAGCCGCTTAACCAACTGAGCTACCCAGGCGTCCCTAAATAAATAAATCTTTAAAAAGACAACCAGTTATCTAAGTTAATGTTTAAGGAACTAGGATAAATTGTTGTATTATTTCTATTGAAATGTCCCTACAGAGATGACATATTTCCAGATATAGTTTCTTAAATAGAAAAATTATAATTTTAATGAGTAGTGGAAATGTTCAGAAGTCATTTTACTTCTTTTAGTTGGAAACCTTTTTCTGTTAAATGACTAAGTTACAGATAGCATGTGGAAAACTTAGACTCTGAGTAAATTACTTACCCTGTGTTTTCAGACAAAAGGATGCCACGGAGAAAGAAAAAAGTTAAAGAAGCCTCTGAAGCTCATAACCTGGAGAAGAAAGATGCAGAAACTGCCAGTTCTGTCAGTCTGAAGAGGAAACGGAGACTTGAAGATGCATTCATTGTGATATCTGATAGTGATGGAGAGGTCAGTATTCTGAAGAGTAGAGCTCTAGGTCTGGAACTATGCCTTCTTCATGACTGGTTGTTTTGGAGCTATACCTTAATGCCAGCTTGCCAGAGCATGCAGTTGTTTGTTTGTTTTAAATATTTATTTATTTGTTTGTTTGAGAGACAGAGTGAGAGAGAGCATGAACAGGGTGAGAGGCAGAGGGAGAAGCAGATTCCCTGCTGAGCAGGGAGCCTGGTGTGGGGCTCAATCCCGGGACTCTGGGATTGATCTCAGGCAGACGCTTAATTGATTGAGCTTCCTAGGTGCCCCAGAGCATGCAGTTTTTTAGTCAGCTTCATTTTGTAAATGGAATTAAGAATTAAAGTGATACTGTTTGTCTGAGGATGGATCATAGTTCCTCAGTTTTGTAATATTTTAACCCAAGGTGGTATTTTTAAACTATCAGAGTAATGTAAGTCAAATGTAAATGTTAATTTTTATGTGTCTAGAAAGTGAGAGAAAGAGAATGTAAATGTTATTAAGTGTCTAGATATACTCTGGTGTGGTAGCAGTGAGCCACCTGTAGCTATTTAAATTTGACTTAAAATTAAATAAATCTGTTCCTCTCTTGGACTGTCACATTTCAAGTGATCAAAGCCATGTGAGTCTGGTGTTTGTTGTATTAGCGCAGCAATAGAACATTTCCCTCATTATGGAAAGCTTTATTGGACAGTGCTGCTTTAACTCTTAACATCTGTCCTTTATTCCCTTTTTCAATTTCTTTATTAGAGATTTCCCCTTGTCTGTAGGTCACATTCAGGAAAGCAGTGAACTAAGTCATTTTTTTTCTACCAAGTTCACTTATTTTTTTACTTCATCTTATAATGCATTTGATGGTAAAACTACTCATTGTCTTGTTATGAAGCTCACAATTATCTTTATTTCATTTGTCTTTTTTTTTTTCTTAAGATTTTATTTATTTATTAGAGAGAAAGATTGTGTGAATATGTGGGGTCGGGGTGCAGAGTGAGAGGGGAAAGCAAACTCCCTGCTGAGCAGGAGGTGAGTGCAATGTGGTGCTTGAGGAGGTGAGTGCCATGTGGTGCTTGATCCCTGGACTCTGAGATCATGACCTGAGCTGAAGACAGACACTTAACTGACTGAGCCATCCAGGTGCCGCACTTTTTGTTGAAGTCCCCATCATCAATTTCACCCAAATCCACGCTCCCCCCACCAGCCTTCCCTCTGGTAACTATCAGTTTGTTCTCTATAGTTGAGAGTCTGTTTCTTGGTTTCTCTCTCTCTTTCTCTCTCTTTTTTTCTCTTTTGCTCATTTGTTTTATTTGTTAAATTCCACATATGAGTGAAATCATATGGTATTTGTCTTTGTGTGACTGTCCTATTTCACTTAGCATTATACTCTTTAGCTCTATGTCATTGCAAATGGCAAGATTTTGTTCTTTTCTATGGCTGAATAATATTCCATTGTGTGTATATGTGTGTGTATGTATCACATGTTCTTTATTTATCTGTTGATGGACACTTGAGCTGCTTCCATCATTTGGCTCTTGTTAATAGTGCTGGTGTGAACACGGGGTGCATATATCCCTTTGAATTAGTGTTTTTGTATTTTTCGGATAAATACCCAGAAGCATATGATTACTGGATTGAAGGGTAGTTCTATTTTTAACTTCTTGAGGAACCTGCATACTGTTTTCCACAGCATCTGCACCAGTTTGTATTCCTACCAACAGTACAAGAGGGTTGCTTTCTTTCCACATCCTTGCCAGCACTTGCTGTTTCTTGTGCTTTGGATTTTAGCCATTTTGACAGGTGTGAAGTGATATATATCATTATAGTTTCTGTTCTGTATTTCCCTGATAAGTGATGTTGAGCATCTTGTCATTTGTTTGTTGGCTCTCTGGATGTCTTCTGGGAGAAATGTCTGTTCATGTCATCTGCACATTTTTTAATTGGATGATTTGGTGTTTGGGTATTGAGCTGTATCAGCTTTATATATTTTGGATACCTAACCCTTTATCAGATACATCATTTGCAAATATCTTCTCCCATTCAGTAGGTTGCCTTTTAGTTTTATTGATTTTTTTCCCTTGCTGTGCAGAAACTTTTTTTTTTTTTTTTAAAGATTTATTGATGTATTGAGAGAGAGAGAGAGTGAGCTCATGAATGGGAGAAGGGACAGAGGGAGAGACTATCCAAATAGACTCCCACTGAGTGTGGGGCCTATCCTGGGGCTCGATCCCATGAGCCATGAGATGAGGACCTGACCTGAAACCAAGAGTTAGATGCCTAACTGAGCCACCCAGGCACTTCTGTACAGAAGCTTTTTATTTTGAGTAGTCCCAATAGTTTATTTTTCTTGCCTCAGGAGACATATCTAGAAAACTTTTGCTATAGTCTAGATAGAGAATGTTAGAGAATTACTGCCTGTGCTCTCTGCTAGGATTTTTATGGTTTCAGGTCTCGTAGTTTAAGTCTTTAATCTATTTTAAGTTTATTTTTGTCTGTGGTGTAAGAAAATGGTCCAGTTTCATTCTTTTGCATGTAGCTGACCAGTTTTTCACAGTACCATTTGTTGAAGAGACTTTTTCCCACCGTGTAGTCTTCCCTTTTTTGTTGAAGATTAATTGATTATGTATTTGTGGGTTTGTTTCTGGGTTTTCTGTTTTGTTCCATTGATCTATGTGTCTGTTTTTATGCTAGGGGCCTACTGTTTTGATCACTACAGCTATGTAGTATAACTTGAAGTCTGGAATTGTGATACCTCCAGTTTTGTTTATCTTTTTCGATATTGCTTTGGCTATTCATATACAGATTTTAGGATTGTTTGTTTTAGTTCTGTGAAAAATGCTGTTGGTGTTTTAATGGGGATTGCATCAAATGTGTAGATTGCTTTGGGCAGTATAGGCATTTTAACAATGTTTATTTTTCCAACCTATGAGATGGAATGTCTTTCCATTTCTTTGTGTCCTAGTTAATTTCTTTCATCAGTGTTTTATAGTTTTCAGAGTACAGGTCTTTCACTCTGTGGCTAGTTTATTCCTACATATTTTATTGTTTTTGGTGCAATTGTGAATGGGACCATTTTCTTAATTTCATTTTCTGCTGCTTTGTTTTAGTATATTTATTAGTATATAGTATATATTAGTATATAAAGGTAACTAGTATATAGTAATGCAACAGATTTCTGTACATTAATTTTGTATCCTGTGATTTTACTGGATTCATTTATCAGTCCTAGTAGTTTTTTGGTGGAGTCTTTAGGGTTTTCTATATATAGTATAATGTCATCTATAAATAGTGAACATTTTACTTCTTCCTTACTGATTTGGATGCCTTTTATTTCTTGATATCTGATTGCTGTGGCTAGGACTTTCAGTACTGTGTTGAATAAAAGTGGTAAGAGTGGACATCCTTGTTTTGTTTCTGACCTTAGGGGAAGCTCTCAGTGTTTCCCCATTGAGTATGATGTTAGCTCTGGGTTTTTCATATAAGGCCTTTATTATGTTGAGATATGTTCCCTCTAGACCTACTTTTTTTTTTTTTTTTTTAAAGATTTTATTTATTTATTTGACAGACAGAGATCACAAGTAGGCAGAGAGACAGAGGAGGAAGCAGGCTCCCTGCTGAGCAGAGAGCCCGATGGGGGGCTCGATCCCAGGACCCTGGGATCATGACCTGAGCCGAAGGCAGAGGCTTTAACCCACTGAGCCACCCAGGCGCCCCTAGACCTACTTTTTTGAGGGTTTTTATCATGAATGGATGTCTCACTTTGTGAAATGCTTTTTCTACATATTGAAATAATCATACGGTTTTTACATTTACATAAAATGTAAATCATAGTTTTAAAAATTAAATTAAATTTAATTTTAAAGATTTTATATTAATTTGACAGAGAGCAATAGCAAGAGAGGGAACACAAGCAGGGCGAGTGGAAGAGGGAAGAGCAGGCTTCCTGCCGAGCAGGAAGCCCGATGCAGGGCTCGCTCCCAGGACTCTGGGCTGAAGGTAGACACTTAAGGTCTGAGCCACTCAAGCACCTGGTAAATCATAGTTTTAAAAAATAATCTGAACACCTGTATTTACTGTCTTAGAAGTCCTCTTGACTTAGTATGACCCTTCACCTGTTGCATCCCTTTCCACCCATCTAGAGGTAACCACTGTATTTGTTTTAGTTTTCCATGCTTTTCTTATAGTTTTACTACATTTATGTGTACACTTAGGGGCGTCTGCTTGGCTCAGTCTGTTAAACATTTGCCTTTGGCTCACGTCATGATCTCGGGGTCCTGGGATCAAGCCTTGTGTGGGGCTTCTGGCTCATCAGGGAGTCTGCTTTTCCTTCTCCCTTGGCCTCTCCCCACCACTCATGCATTCTTTTACTCTCTCTCTCAAATAAATAAAATCTTAAAAAAATAACCCACGGTACATTTATATTAAAAAGTCTCAGTGGTTATATGCTTTTACCAATATTTTTCAATAATCATTTCTCTGAAGACTTTAAGTTTTATCTTTATTGTAAACTAAAATCTTTTCTATAAATGGGTTTGTTTTTGGATTTTCTGTTCTGTTCCATTGATCCATTAAAGATTTTTGAAATAGTAGTTCTGTTGATTATCTTGGGTTTTTTAGGTAGGTTCTTATACCTGCTAATAATGATTATTTTCTCCTTTCCTGTCTAATATTTATACCTTGTTTTTGTTTCATTACATTGACTATAGCTTCCAGAATAATGTTGATTGATTTCAGTGATTGAATACCTCTTTCTTTTGACTTGAAATTAATTGTAAACTATTCAGATATTTTGCTCTTTGTTTCATATTTCTATTCTTTATTATGTTTCAGAAATATTCTTTAATTATATAATATTGGAATTTTTAAGAATGGATATTTAATCAGATGCCTTTTCATTATCTAACAAGATGATGTTATATTTTTCTCCTTTAACCAGTTAATATGTGTTAAATTAATATATTTTCTAATTTTGGCACATCTTTGCAATCTGGAGTAAATCTTACTTGGTCATGATATATTACATTAACATAATATTACATTTGCTTTCTCAATATATTATTGAGGAGTTTTGTATCTGTATTCCTAGTGACATTGGTTTTGTATGATTTTTTGTACTGTCTTCATTAGATTTTAGTATCAGGTTTAAGCTGTCAAATAGGAAATTTATTCACCTTTCATTGTCCTACCACAGTCCATATAGTAAAGGAATTGTCTTTAAGATTCTTTAAGGTTACTAGAACTTGCTTATAAAACTGGGCTACAAATTAGTTTTTAATAAATGCTTTAAGTTCAGTGTGTTGGTATTTTTTAGAATACATGCTAAAACAAAAAGCCTTTAAAAATGCACAAAAATACAGAGTTGGAGATTTTAAACTATTAATTCAATTTCTTTATTGGATATAGGGACAATTCAGGTCATCTGTTTTTTTCTTGAGTAAACTTTGGTAGTTTGTCTTTTAAGAATTTATCTGTTTCTCAGTTGTTGAATTTATGTGCATGGAGTTTTTGTAATATTCCTGTATTATCCTTTTCATGTTTTAGTGTCTGAAATGGTTACCCTCCTTCATTTCAGTATTTTTCTTTTTTTTGTCAGTTTGGTTAGAAGTTTATTTTCTTTATTGATCTTAAAAAGAACCATGAAGAGCTTCCTTTAGTATTTCTTTTAGAGCAAGTCTGTTGATGACAAATTGTTATAGTTCCTATAGCTGAGAATGTCTTTATTTTTTTATTTTGATTTTAAAAAATATTTTATTTATTTATTTGACAGAGACAGCAGGAGAGGGAACACAAGCAGGGGGAATGGGAGAGGGAGAAGCAGGCTTCCTGCTGATCGGGGAGCCAAATGTGGGGCTCGATCCCAGGATCTTGGGATCATGACCTGAGCTGAAGGCAGATGCTTAACAACTGAGCCATCCAGGTGCCCTGAGAATGTCTTTATTTCACCATTATTCCTGAGGGATGTTTTTGTTGGAAATAGAGTTCTCAGTTGACAGTTCTTTTCATTTTTCACTTTTAAGAGTGTTGTTCTGCTATTTTCTGGCTTCTATAGTTTCTGATAAGAAATTCCAAGTCCCTTGATCATTCTTCTTTATGTAGTATGCTGTTTTACTCTCATTGCTTTTAAGACTTTTTTCATCACCTTGATAATTCAGCACTTTGATTATGGTGTGTCTGGATGGGGATTTCTTTGAATTTCTTTCTTTTTGTTAGATTTAGCCATTATTTCTTTAAGTATGTTTTCTACTCCATATCCTTTCTCCTTTTATTTAGGGGCTCAGATGACACAAATTTTATAGTTTCTGATATTGTCCCATGGGTCCCTGAGACTCTTTATTATTATTATTACTTTTTAAAAAAAGATTTTATTTATTTACTTGAGAGAGGGGGCACACAAGCTGGGGAAGGGGTAGAGGGAGAAGCACACTCCCTGCTGAGCAAAGAGCTTGATGTGGGGCTCCATCCCAGAATCTTGGGATCATGACCTGAGCCAAAGGCAGACACTTAACCAACAGAGGCACCCAGGCATTGCTCTGTTTATTATTTTTGTAGTCCTTTTTTTTTTTTTCCCCTCTTTATTGTTTAGATTGCATGATTTGTAGCTTCAAGTTCTAGGATTCTTTGGTCTGTCATCTCCATTTTTCTTTTCTTTTCTTTTCTTTTTTTTTTTTTTAAAGATTTTATTTTTAAGTAATCTCTACCACTAACATGGGGCTTGAACTCAGCAACCTTGAGATCAGGAGTTGCATGCTCCTCTGACTGAGCCAGCCAGGCACCCCTCCATTCAGCTCTTGAGCCCATTCAATGAATGTTTTATTTTGCTTATTGTATTATAACATTTCCATTTATAGCTTTCTTCTTTATAGCTTCTTTTTATCTGTTTAGACTTCTAGTCTTTCCATTTGTTTCAAGAGTGTTTGCGCTAACACAGGCAAACATTTTTGGTTGCACATCTTTTCATGTGCTTATTTGCCATGAATTTTTGTGAAGTATTCAGATCTTCTATGTTTTTGAATGGGGTTGGTTGTTTTCTTATTGTTGAATTTTGAGACTTCTTTATATATTCTAGCTGCAGGTCCTTTATTAGATATATGCTTTTCAAATATTTTCTCCAAGTTCATGGCTTGTCTTCTCATTCTCTTAATATTTTGAATACAGATGTTATTAATTAAAATGATGTCTATCAGTTTGTTCTTGTAGGATTATGTTTTTGGTGGTGTATGTTAGGAACTGCTTAACTCAAGTTCACAAAGATTGTCTCTTGTGATTTATTTTAGAAACTTTATCATGTTAGGTGTTACATTTTGATCTATGATCTATTTTGAGTAAAATTTTATATATGATGTAGTATAACTCCTTGTTCATTTTGTTCCACATCATTTTCAGTTTTTGAGTGCCATAGATGGGAAAGGCTATTCTTTCTTCACTTTACCATCATACCTGTGTTAAAAATCAGTCATGTTTGTATATGTGAATTTACTTCTAGACTTTATTCCACTAATCTTTTATGTCAGTCTGTCATGCTGCTTTGATTGCTTTAACTTTTTGAAACCAAGTAGTGTTAGTCCTCTTTGATCTTTGTTAGAGTTTTTTGGCTATTCTGGTTACTTTGCATTTCTTTTCTTTTCTGTTTTTAAAGATATTTATTTATTTATTTGACATAAATAAATGCCAAATTATTTTGAAAGAGGAAGAGCACAAATAGAAGGAGAGGGAGGGAGCCCAACACGGGGCTCAATCCCAGGACCCCTGGATCATGACCTGAGCTGAAGGTGGATGCTTAACCAATTGAACCACCCAGGCGCACCAGTTCCTTTGCGTTTCTGTATGAATTTTGAAATCAGTTTGGCAGTTCTACCAAAATTTTGTTAGGAATTTGATTGGAATGGTGTTGAATTTATAGATCAATTTGAGGGAGAATTGATATCTTAATATGGAGACTTCTTGCCAGTGAATAAGGTATATGTTTCCATTTCTTTAAGGTTCTCTCTAACAGACTCCCCACTGAGCAAGGAGTCTGATGTGGGGCTTGATTGCAGGGCTCTGATATCATGACCTGAGCTGAAGGCAGATGCTTAACTGACTGAACCACCCAGGTTGCCCCTGCATAGAATTGATTTTTGGTGGGTTTTTTTTTTTTTTTTTTTTTTTTTTTGTATTCTGCAACCTTGATAAACTTACTCTATTTTTTTTTTTTTGTAGATTCCATCAAATTTTGTACACAGATGGTCATGTAGTTTATTAATAGAAACTGTTTTGCTTTTCCCTTTACAATCTGGGTTCCTTATGTTTCTTTTTCTTGTTGAATTTCCCTGACTGGAACCTCCAGTATAAAGTTGAATAGAAATGGCAAGAGTAGACATTTCTGTCTTGTTCTTGATCTTAGGAGGAAAGCATGTAGTCTTTCTTTATTATGATGTTAATTGTAATTTTTCCATAGATGCGTTTTATCAGGTTGAAGAAGTTCTCTCTTTTTTTAGAATTTATTTATTATTTTATTTTATTTTAGTACTCTCTACACCATCCGGTGTGGGGCTCAGACTCACAACCCTGAGGTCAAGAGTCAGATGCTCTTCCAGCTGAGATAGCCAGGTGCCCTAAAGAAGTTTTTGTTTCTAGTTTGTTGAGAGGTTCCCCCCCCCCCCCAAATTTTTATTTAAATTTTAGTTAGTTTACATATGGTGTAATATTGTTTTTAAGAGTAGAATTTAGTGATTCATCACTTACATATTAGACCCAGTGCTCATTTTAACAAGTACTTTCCTTAATACCAATCTCCTGTTATCCCATCCCTTATACACCTCTCTCCATCAACCCTTAATTTGTTCTTTATCGTTAAGTCTCTTATGGTTTGCTTCCCTCTCTCTCTCTTTTATTTTTTTTAGCTCTTTACATATGTTCATTTGTTTTGTTTTCTTAATTCCACATATGAGTGAAATTGTATGGTATTTATCTTTGTGTGACTGCTTATTTTGCTTAGCATAATACACCCTAGTTCCATCCACACCATTGCACATGGCAAGATTTTATTCTTTCTGATGGCAGTAATATCCCATTATATATATATATATATATATATATATATATATATATATATATATATACACACACACACACACACACACGTACCACATCTTCTTTATCTATTTATTAGTTGATGTACACTTGGGTGGCTTCCATAATTTGGCTATTGTTGATAATGATGCTATGAAAGTTGGGGTGCATGGACCCCTTTGAATCTTTGTTTTTGTTTCCTTTGAGTAAATGCCTAGTAGTGCAATTGCTGGGTTGTGGGGTAGTTCTGTTTTAACATTTTGAGGAACTGTTTTCCAGAGTGGCTGTACCAGTTTGCATTCCCACCAACAGCATAGAAAGATTCCTCTTTCTGAGAGTTTTGATCAGGAATGAATATTGAATTTTGTCAAATGCATTTTTGTGTTGAGTTGAACTTATAATTTTCCTTTTTCAATTCTTAATATTGTCAATTACATTGATCGTTGAATGTTAAAGTAGTTAAGCATTCTTGGGACATACTCCACTTGCTCAAGATGTATTATCCTTTCATAATGTTATTGTATTTGATTTGGTAAAATTTTACACAGGATTTCTGCACCTACTTTATGAGAGTTAATGGTTTGTAGTTTTCTCATCACAATATTTTGGTTTTGATATGAGGTTGATTTTGGCTTTACAGAATGAGTTGAGATATAGATCATCTTCAGTTTTTTGGAAGAGTTTCAGTAGAATTAGTATTATTTCTAACTTAAATGTTCGATAGAATTTACCAGTAGAGACCTCTGGGCTTGAAGTTTTGTTTGTGGGAAGTATTTTAACTACAATTTCAATTTCATTGCATACAAGGCTATTCAAGTTAACTCTTTCTTGAGTGAGCTTTGATTGTGTCTTTCAGGAAATTTGTCCATTTCAACTACGTTGCTAATATTGTTTCTTTTTTTTAATTAAGTTGTTTCTAATATTAGTGTTACCATTTAAAAAATCTGTAGAATGTATAGTGATAATACCTCTCTCATTTCTGATGTAATTCTTTCTTTTATTTTATCCTCATCAGTCTGGTTTTATTGCTTTTCCCGTCACTTTGATTTTCTGTGTTGTTTTTCTGTTTTCTTTTTCATTGATTTCTACTTGCGTCTTTATTATTTCCTTTCTTCTGCTTAATTTCTTCTGATTTTCTTTTCCTTTTTTAAAAGATTTTTATTAATTTGAGAGAGAGAGGGAGAGAGACAGAGATAGCAACAAAAGAACAAAAGTGAGCAGGAGAGGGAGAGAAGCAGGCTCCCCACTGAGCAGGGACCCAATGCAGGACTCAGGTTGCATGACCTGAGTTGAAGGCAGATGCTTAACTTACTGGGCCATGCAAGTGCCCCCTGATTTTAATTTATTTTATTTTATTTTTAAAGATTTTATTTTTTATTTGACAGACAGAGATCACAAGTAGGCAGAGAGGCAGGCAGAGAGAGAGAGAGGAGAAAGCAGGCTCCCCAAGGAGTAGAGAGCCCGATGCGGGGCTCAATCCCAGGACCCTGGGATCATGACCTGAGCCGAAGGCAGAGGCTTCAACCCACTGAGCCGCCCAGGCGCCCTGATTTTATTTTTTTAATGTGGACTCTAACTGAGGTCATTGATCGGAGACATTATTCTTTTTTAATATAGTGTTTAATGCTATAATTTCCCATTAAGAACTAAAGCATACTACAAATTCTTAACATGCTGTGTTTTCATTTTCATTCAATTCAGAATACTTTCTAATTTCCCTTTTTTAAAAATCTGTGGGTTTTTTAAAAGTGTGTTATTTAGTTCCCAGATACTTGGTACTCTTTCTAGAGATTTTTTGTTACTGATTTCTAATTTGATCATTTGGGGATGTATACTTTGTATGATTTGATTCTTTTAAAAAATTGATTGAAATTTGTTTTGTGTCCTGGAATATCATTATCTTGGTAAAATATTCCATGTGAACTTGAGAAGAATGTGTATTTTGGGTGGTTTCTTTCTATAATTGTCAATCTAATCAAGTTGGTTGATAGTGTTGTCAAATCTACTAAATCCTTAATTGATTTTCTGCGAATATTACAACTATTTTGACAGAGATACTAAATAAAGGCTTTGCCTATAATTGTGGATTTGTCTTTCTCAGTACTGTCAGTTTTTGTTTAGTGGTTTTTGAGTTTTTTTAAATTAGGTGGGTATACATTTAAGAATTTAATCTTTTCTTGATAATTGACCCCTTTATCATTATGAAATTTTTTTTTAATCATTGTAATAATCTTTGCTCTGACATGCACTTATTAGGACATTTATATAGGTATTCCAGTTTTCTTCTCCTTTTTTACTCATAGGAAATTTCTTTAATCAAAACAAGCTTATATGTTAATACTTACGGCTTAACTAGATAAGTCTGTCCAGATTAAAATTGTATTAAGGACCAAATATAGAATGACTGGTTTGTATAATGAAATAGAATTCTTTCAAAATAATGGGTTCTAGTTCCATTTTAAGACCTATGAAAAGCAAAATGTCTAAATAATAAGATAATTCAAATTTTCATCTACAGATGAAGATGGTTAACCAAGGGGTTAAAACATAATACATGTCACATGCAAATACTTTTTTATGGAACTTACAAATCACAGGCTTAAAATTTTAACTATCTTGTATTAAGCCATCCTGCCCTCACCCCCCAACTTACTTAGTTTCAAAACATGAGAAGTAGGGGCGCCTGGGTGGCTCAGTGGGTTAAGCCTCTGCCTTCTGCTCAGGTCATGGTCCCAGGGTCCTGGGATTGAGCCCCACATCAAGCTCTCTGCTCAGCGGGGAGCCTGCTTCTCCCTCTCTCTCTGCCTGCCTTTCTGCTTACTTGTGATCTCTCTCTCCGTCACATAAATAAATAAAAATCTTAAAAAAAAAAAGAATATTAAAAAAAAAACAACAAAACCATGAGAAGTATCTTTTAGCTAGTGAAAATTACCAAGTGAGGGATGCCTGGATGGCTCAGTTGGATATGCATCTGCCTTTGGCTCAGTCCTCATCCCAGGGTCCTTGGATCAAGTTACACAGCGGGCTCCTTGCTCAGCAGGGAGCCTGTTTCTCCCTCTGCTGGCTGTTTCCCCTGCTTGTGTGCTTGCCCTCTCTTCTCTCTCTCATTCTTTCCAATAAATAAATAAAGTCTTAAAAGAAAAGTACCAAGTGAAATCACTGAATTGTACTCCTGAAAGCAATATTGCACTATTTATTAACTAAAATTAAAAATAAAAAAGCTCAGAACAAAAGAAAATTACTAAATGAACGGATATTTGAAATAATATTTTTAAAATGCTGTCCTTTATTCCCATAAATGTTAACATTGGTTCATCCTGATTTAGTTCATATTTGTTAATATACATACCATCAAAGTGCTAGCACTTACTTTTTCTGCTGCCTTGAAGAAATGAATGTGTATATTCTTATTCTCTTTTGCCAGTCATTTGACTATTTTTATTATCATTTTTTAAATTAACGTATAATATATTTTTTTCAGGGGTACAGTTCTGTGATTCATTAGTCTTACACAAATGTGTACATTCTTTGAAGTCCTGTTACATATGTGATCTAGATATGAGAATAAATTTTCCTTTTAATATAGCTATGTTTACAAATGGGTTACTTTTTTAAGGTGGTATTTACTTAGATTTACTATGTAAGCAACCCAGATTGATTTGTTTCCCCCAATTAAGAAAATACTACTTCCAGAACTTTCTTAATTAATTTGACTTAAGAAAAAGAAAATTTAGGAAGTTGAAACATTTCTCAGGGTGCCTAGGTGGTGCAGTTGGTTTTGTGCTCAACTCATGGTTTAGACTCAGGTCATGATCTCAAGGTTGTGAGATGAAACATGTATTGGGCTCTGTGCTGAGTGTGGAGTTGGCTTAAGGTTCTCTCACCCTCTCTGCCTCTCTCTCCTGCATTCTCACTTGTGTGCTCCTCTCTCTCTCTTGAATAAATAAATCTTTAAAAAGTTGAGACATTTCTCAAAAACAAACTTTTTGTTTTGTTTTAAATTTTATCTGCTATACTTACAGGGATTTTAGATGATTCATTTCAAGAGGATTTAAACCCTAAACCAGACTAATTCCTATGTATAGCTATTCTGCTCTCTGTAGAAAGGAAAGTCTTGTGATTTTACTGAATTTCCAATTACAAAACTAAATTATCTTCAGGTTTTATACTTTGTACAGTTGTTACTTCAACTTTAGTTGAGTATCTGGTTGTGTTACAGAAAGGCGTAAAAACTCTACATTGTTGCAGAGAAGCAAGATAATGTAACACAATGTAGAGTAGGAGAGTAAAATGAACTTTTGATAAAATGAGTTTATCAGTACTTATGTAAGTGTAACATTTTATGATAAAATCCTTTTTTTAAAGAAGATTTTATTTTAGAGAGAGAGCACAGTAAGAACAGAGGGAGAGGGACAGACAGACTGTGTGCTGAATATGGAGCTCAACATGGGGCTGATGATCCTGAGATGATGACTAGAGCTGGACCCAAGAGTCGGTTGCTTAACCTACTGAACCACCCAGGCGCCTCCGTAAAATTCTTTACCTTCTACAAAACTTCATAATGACTGAAAGGACGGTCTGTAAATCCAAGATTGAAAAAACTGCACAGAACCCACAATATTTGGGGAAAAGGTTTATACAGATAGTTTTTAAAGTGAAAGTTTTTTTCTGTCAGTTACACATTAGCATATGGAAACTCATTGAAAATATATCACAACTCTAATTCTGGAAAAACAGTTTATCTTTTCTAGATGGAATTTCCCCATATTTACTATATGATACACCTTTTAATATTACACAAGTACAATTAACAATAATGTTTAATTACTTTAAAGCAAGTAAAGCAGTTTTCTTCCTCAAAATGAGTTTTTTCTTTAAAGATTTATTTATTTGAGAGAGCACAGTGGGGAAGGACAAAGGGAGAGGGATAGAAATAATCTCAAGGAGACTCCTCTCTAAGCAGGGAACCTGTCTGGGGGGGCACTATCCCACCACCCGGAGATCACAACCTGAGCTAAAACCAAGGGTTCAATGCTTAACCAACTGCACCACCCTTGTGTCCCTCAGAATGAGTTTTATTTTTTAATTTTTATTTTTTTAAAGTATTTTTAAAAGATTTTATTTATTTGACACAGAGACAGAGAGATCACAAGTAGGCAGAGAGGGAGAGGGGGAAGCAGGCTCCTGCTGAGCAGAGAGCCAGATGTGGGGCTCGATCCCAGGACCCTAAGATCATGACCTGAGCCAAAGGCAGAGCTTAACCCACTGAGCCACCTAGGCGCCCCTCAGAATGAGTTTTAAACATCAAAACCTAGGCCTATAAAATTTTAAAACGTTTCAGTAGTCTCAGTATTTCTTTTTTTTAATCTTTTTTTTTTTTTAAATTTTTATTTATTTGACAGAGAGAGATCACAAGCAGACAGAGAGGCAGGCAGAGAGAGAGAGAGGGAAGCAGGCTCCCTGCTGAGCAGAGAGCCCGATGCGGGACTCGATCCCAGGACCCTGAGATATGACCTGAGCCAAAGACAGCGGCTTAACCCACTGAGCCACCCAGGCGCCCCAGTCTCAGTATTTCAAATGGAAACCATTACAAACTTCTCAAGCGATTGTTCTGTTATAGGTGTGCTAGTCTAGTTACTTAGTGTAGAATTCTTCAGAGATTTTTTTGTCCCTTTGCTGGATGGCTTTTTGTTAGTGCTGGCTTCGTGCTTGTATTTGCTTTCTTTGTTGTTATATTCATTGTGTTGTGACCATTACAACAATTTGATTTGTCTTTCATGCTGTTTTTTCCTCCCCTCCTCTTATTTTAAATTTATTTGATTCTTTACGTTTAAAGTGAATTTCTTATAGTTAGCATATGTGGTGGAACCTTGCTTTATTATCCAATCTGATCATCACTGCCTTTAATTTTGTCATATAGAACATTCACATTTTAAGGATTATTGATATGGTTAGATTTGAGTCTGTCATCTTGCTGTTTGTATTCAGTTTGTTCCATTTGTTCTTTGTGTCCTTTTTTGACTCTTCTTGGGACTTCGGGATTAATCATTTTATCTCCCTTTTTGACTTGCCAGTTACAACTCTTTGTTATTTAATGGTTTCTTTAGAGGTTTTAGTATGCATATTTTTCTGTCATAGTCTAATTTCATGATGTTATACCAGTTCCTGTATAATGTAAGCATCTTGTGTAGTTTACATATATTACTCATCCCTGAATTTTATGTTACCGTTGTCATGTGTTTTACTTGTACATGTATTAAAAACTCCACAATACATTGTTATTATTTTGCTTAAACAATCAGTTTTTTGAAAATTAAGAGAAACAATCATATGTTTATTAGTGTATTTTCCATTTTTGAAGTTCTTCAATCTTTTGTGTAACTTTATATTTGGTATCCTGGTATTGTGTTTCTTAGTGTGATTGGGCTGTCATAGCAAAATATGATAAACTAAGTAGCTTAAACAACATAAATTTATTTCCTTATAGTTTGGGAGATTGGAAGTCCAAGATCAAGGTGCTAGCAGGGTCACTGTCTAGTCAGGACCCTCTTCTTGGGTTTTAGATGGCTTCCTTCTCACTATTTACTTATATGGCTTGTCGTCCCTGCATACACTGGTTGAAAGAAAGTTCGTTCTTTGGTGTCTCTTCTTATAAGGGCACTAATCCTTTTAACTTCATATAACCATAATTACCTCCCAAAGGAGGCAACTCTAAATACCAGTACATTGGGGATTAAGACTTCAGTGTATGAATTTTAATGGGGGTTGGGGAAGATATGTGGCTATTTAAATTTAAATCTTAATTAGAATTAAATTTAAAATTCAGTTCCTCAGTCCAATGAGGCGTGATGACACAGTCCAGCCCATTGGAGTGTTCCTGTTGCCTCAAGGACTTTTAACCTTTTTGTGACTAGGTGTCTGGTGATGAATTCTTTCAGAATTAGTATACCTGAAAAGTCTATTTCATCTTTTAACTTTTTAATAACATTTTTAGTTTGGAATAGTTTAGATTTGCAAAACTATTGGAAAGATAGTATAGAGGTTTCTTTATAACATTCACTCACTTTCTCCTAATGTTAACACCTCATGTAACCACAGTACATTAGTCGGAACTGAAACATTAACATCGGTACATGACTTTTTTTTTTTTTTTTAGATTTTATTTATTTATTTGACAGAGAGAGCACAAGTAGGCAGAGTGGCAGGCAGAGAGAGGGGGAGAAGCAGGCTCCCCGCTGAGCAGAGAGCCCAACAGGGGGCTCGATGCCAGGACCCTGGGATCATGACCAGAGCTGAAGACAGATGCCCAACTGACTGAGCCACCTGGGCGCCCCTTGACTACTACTACTTCTTCTTCTTTTTTTAATGTCACCATTTTTTTTTTTTCAAAGATTTTACTTATTTATTTGACAGAGGTCACAAGTAGGCAGAGAGGCATGTGGGGGGGTGGGGAAGCAGGTTCCCCGCTGAGCAGAGAGCCTGATGCGGGGCTCAATCCCAGGACCCTGGGATCATAATCGGAGCTGAAGGCAGAGGCTTTAACCCACTGAGCCACCCAGGTGCCCCGACTTATTTTTTATTTAAGTAGGCTCCACACCCATCGTGGAGCCCAACACAGGCTCGGACCCACGACCCTGAGATCAAGACCCGAGCTGAGACCAAGAGTTGTCTCCCAACTGACTCAGTCACCCAGGCACCTCTTTGGTACACAACTATCAACTAAACTCCATACTTCATTCAAATTTGACCAGTTTTTCTACTACTACACCCCCCTAAATATTCTTGGATCTAATCTGAGATACTTTATTACATTTAGTAGCCCTCATTTTTTAAAGATTTTTTGCTGGGTATAGAAATTTAGGTTGGTAACCTTTTTCTTCCAGGATTTTATAAGATTTTGTCTGACTGTCTTCTTGCCACCCCAACAGCTACCCCACTTCCTTTCACATACTATGCACTTACAATCTTATCTCTTCACCACTCCTGCCATCATTCTTGTTGACTTTAATATCTGCTTATTAGACAGAACCATATGGAGTTGCAGTGCGTTGTTCCTAACAAGAAATCTGATTAATTCTTATATTTCCCATCTGCACGTAACAGGTCTTTTTTTCTCTGAATGATATTCAGGGTTTTTTTCCCCCTACCTCTGGTTTGAAACAACTTGATTATGATGTGCTTTTAAAATTTATGATGCTGTTTCTTTTCTTTTTTTTTTTTTTCTTAAGATTTTATTTGACAGAGAGATCACAAGTAGGCAGAGAGACAGGCAGAGAGAGAGGAGGAAGCAGGCTCCCCACCGAGCAGAGAGCCTGATGCGGGGCTCGATCCCAGGACCCTGAGATCCTAACCTGAGCCGAAGGCAGAGGCTTAACCCACTGAGCCACCCAGGCGCCCCATGATGCTGTTTCTTATGCCTGTGCTTCCTAAAACATCTTGGATCAACAGATTTATAGTTTTTATCAAGTTTGGAATTTTCTGAGTCATTAATTCCTCAACATTTTTTTTCTGTCCCTTGCCCCCCTATAGGGACTGTGGCTACCTGTGTATTAGGCCACCTAAAAATGGTCTCATAGTTCACTGATATTTTTTTTATTTTTGTGTGTGTTACATTTCAAGTGCTCAATCGCCACATGTGACTACTGGCTATCATATATGACCCCACAGATAGAGAACATTTTTGTCATGTGGATACCTCCTTTGGCTAGCACTGCTCCTTTAAGAGAGAACCGCGATTAATCCTATCCCGCCTTAAGTGTTTACTTTGGACACCACGGGAAATCCAAACGTCCCGGGAAATCCAAACGTCCCGTGGCAGCTCTCATCACCTAGATTCTCAGCCCCACCTGACTGTTATCTGGGGGGACTTTTGTAAGCTAACTTGATCTTCCTGTTCTCAAAATGACTTTCTCCCTTGGAACCCATGTCAGTGATCAATAAAACCCCCGATGTTTTCAGCTGCTTGTGTGAAAGTTTCCTTCATTCTCTTGGTCTCACTGAAAGATGGCTGTCCTCCGAAGATACTGTTTCTCTTTTCACTTCTCAAGTACTGGCTATTTCTTCTTCTTTACACCACAGTACTACTGACCTGGAGGTGGGGTAAACAGCCTCTCATTTGTTTCCAGACTACTAGAAAAACCTAGTTTGAAACACAAACCATTGTGCTAGCCCTGCTACCCGCCCGCTGAAGCCATCTACTATCCTCCTGGTCACGTGCTTCCTTACCAGCCACACCACTTCCTGGCCATTCATTGAAAACTTTAACATAGCACTTACTATCTTATCTCTTCACCACTCCTGCCATCATTCCTGGTGACTTTAATATCTACATATCAGTCTGAAGCCTATGAAGTTGCAGTTTTCGTAGGTTCAACCTAGGGTATGACTGTCCAATACGCTGGCCTCTCAGTTCCTTGACCTTTTGGCTATCAGCTCCCGTGGATCATACCATCTCAGCCTTTCTCAAGTGGGGTTCTGAGAGAAAAGTAGGCCTAATGCCCAAGACATCCATTGTATGTAATGAATTAGCCTATGTCCTTTGCATCTCGAATGGTACCAGTTATGTGCGATCCTTGGGAGAAGTAAGATAGAGCCAATTCATTTTCTGTGTTCTCCGGTTCCAATTCAAGAACCCTGATTCCTCAACCCTGGTTCTGGTTGAGCCTGCCAGTAATAACTGTGCCACTTCCAAGATCTCATTTTCAGAAGTCCCGTTCTCTGATCTCTGATCACCACCACCCATCTCCTCCAAGTCACTCCCTCTAATATCCTGACTCCAGTAATCCTTCAGCCCCACTGGGATGTTCTAATTCTAGACTATCACCTTTTCATTGTCCATTACCCTGTCATGGCCTCACTTTTTACCTAACTTAGATTTCACGGTTATCGTATTAACCATTCCCTTGAATATTCTCTCAACTCATTTCTAATTTCTATTGTACTCCCTGGCAAAACTCTATTTTGGTTAAATCCAATAAGTAGGTAGACTACTTATTACGTGTCCTTACAAGCAGCACAATAGTGCTGACGGGCTCACAGTATATTTAAGACCGCACAGCTCGAGTGGCCCCTCAGTACTGCTCAGCAATCATCATGTCTCCATAGTCAGTTTATTCTTCTACCCTCCCAGAGACTATTTAATTTCTCCTCTGCTATCCTCAAACCTCTAGTATCCATCCTGACTCTGGAGTCACCGTTTTTTTGTTTTGATACAACAACTTTATTGAGATATGATTCACATATTACATAATCCACTAAAGTATAATTCAATGGTTTTTAGTATATTCATAGTTGTACAACTATCACCACTATCAATTTTATAGCATTTTCCAATAACTGAAAAAGAAACCCGTTCCTATTAGCAGTCACTCTCCATTTCCCTGCTAACCTCCAGCCCTAGACAAACCACTGATCTACTTCTGTCTCTATGGGTTTGCCCATTCTGGGCATGTCATATAAATGGAATCATACTATGTTTGGTCTTTTGTGACTGACTTTTTTCACTTAACATATGTTTCCAAGGTTCATCAAGGCTGCTGCGTGTATCAGTTATTCATTCCCCCCTTTTTTTTTTTTAAACAGCTGCTATACCATTTTACATACCCACCATGATATACTAGGATTCCAGTTTCTCCACATCCTTGGCAACAGTTGTTATTTTCTGTGGGTTTGGTTTTTTTTTTTTTTAAAGATTTTATGTATTTATTTGACAGAGCGAGCGCCCACACAAGCAGGGGGAGTGGCAGGCAGAGGGAGAGGGAGAATTAGCCTTCCCGCTGAGCAGAGATCCCATACGTGGCGTTTGATCCCAGGGCCCTGGGGTCATGACCGAGCTTAAGACAGATGCCTCACCCAGGTGCCCCATGTTGTTTTTTTCTTCTAAATATCTTTTTCTTTTTCTCATGTTATGTTAGTCACCATACAGTACGTCATTAGTTTTTGATGTAGTGTTCCCAGATTCATTGTTTACCTATAACACCCATTATTTACCTATATCATGCCCGCCTTAAGACCCATCACCAGGTTGTTGTAGGGATGTCTGGCTGTCTCATTTGGTGCAGCATGCAACTCTTGATCTTGGGGTTGTGAGTTTGAGCCCCAAGTTGGGTACAAAGATTACTCAAAATCTTTAAAAAAAGTTATTATAGCCACCCTATTGAGTGTATAGTGGTATTTCATCATGGTTTTGATTTGCATTTTCCCAATGTCCAATGATCTGAATCTTCTTTTTATGTTTGTGTTCAACATTTATATATCACCTTTGGAGAAGTGTCATAAGTTCTTTGCCCATTTATTAATTGCAGGTCTCTTTGTTGTTGGATGTTAAGTGTTCTTTTTCTGTTGTGCTTATTATATCCTTACCATATATATGATTTGCAGATATTTTCTTCCATTCTTTGTTGTCTTTTTCATTCTGTTTATGATATTCTTTGATGCTTAAAAGTTTTAAAGTTTAATGAAGTCCAGTTTATTTCTCTTGTTTTTTTTTTTTTTTTGGTACTTGATGTCATACCAAAGACTCTCGTCAAATGCAAATCATGATGATTGATCTTTAAGTGTTTTGTAGTTTTTGCTCTTTACATTAGGTCTTTGATCATTTTGAGCTAATATTTATATGTGGTATGGAGATAGTCATATGTGTATATGTGCATGCATGTTGTATGGTGTTATATACATAACATAAAATTCACCATTTTAACCATTTCTAGGTGCATAGTGGCATGAGATACATTCACATTGTTGGTTAGTTGTAGGATTTCTTTCATTTTTATTTTTATTTTTTTAAGATTTTATTTATTTATTTGAGAGAGAGTGCACATACGCATAAGCGTGAGTAGCTGGTAGAGGCGGAGGAGCTGGTAGAGGCAGAGGGACAAGCAGACTCTGTGCTGAGCAGGGAGCCTGACACTGGCCTTGATCCCAAGACCTGAGCCAAAGGCAGATGCTTAACCAACAGAGTCACCCAGGCACCTAGTTGTAGGATTTTTTTATATATTGTGGGTGTTAACCCCTTATCAGATAGATGATTTGCACATATTTTCTCGCATTCTGCAGGTTGTTTTTTTACTACTAATAGTGTCCTTGATGCCCAGTAGTTTTAAATTTTGTAATTGTCCACTTTATCTATTTTTTTCTTTCATTGCTTGTGCTTTTGGTGTCATATCCAAAAAATCATTTCCAATCCAGTGTCATAAGGCTTTCCCCCCTATGTTTTCTTCTGGGAGTTTTAAAATTGTAGCTTTTATGTTTCGGTCTTCTATCCACTTTTTGTTAGCTTTTGTATATCATGTAAGATGGGTCCAGCTTTCTTCATTTGCATGTGGATATCCAGTTTTCCTAGCATCATATGTTGATGTTTT